>NC_080781.1:70140527-71390527 GCF_020826845.1 Diceros bicornis minor | reverse complement strand
TATTAACCCTTTATCAGATATATGGTTTGCAAATATTTTTTCGTATTGCATGGATTTTTTCACTTTGTTGACTTTTTCTTTTTTTGTTGTTGTTGTGCAGAAGCTTTTTAGTTTGATGTAGTCCCACTTGTTTATTTTTTATTTTGTTGCTTGTGCCTTTGGTGTCATATCCAAAAAAGCATCACCACAACCCATGTCAAGGAGTTTTATTCCTGTTTTCTTCTAGGAGTTTCATAGTTTCAGGTCTTACATTTAAGTCTCTAATCCATTTGAGTTAATTTTTGTGAATGGTATAAGTTATGGGTACAGTTTCATTCTTTTACATGTGAATATCTGATTATTCCACCACTAATTATTGAAGAGATTGTCTTTCTTCCATTAAGTATTCTTGGCTCCCTTGTCAAATACTAGTTGACCATATATGCTTGGGTTTATTTCTTGGCTTTCAGTTATGTCCCATTGCTCTTTTTGTCTGTTTTTATGCCAGTACCATACTGTTTTGATAACTTTGATAGCTTTATAGTATAGCTTGCAATTAGGGAGTTGCGATGCCTCCCACTTTGTTCCTTTTTCTCAGAATTTCTTTGACTATTCAGGGTCTTTTGTGATTCCATATAAATTTTAAGAGTGTTTTTCCTACTTCTGTAAAAAAATGCCATTGGAATCTTGATAGGGACTACAATGAACCTATAGATGGTTTTTTGTTGTATTGACATTTTAACAATATTAATTCTTACAAATCATGAACACAAGATACCTTTCCATCTACTTGCGCTTCCTTCATTTCTTTAATCAATGTCTTGAAGTTTTCAGAGTAGAAATCTTTCACCTCCTTAGTTAAATTTATTCCTAAGTATTTTATTGTTTGTAATAGTGTTGTAAATGGGATCAATTTATTTATTTGTTTTTAGATAATTTGTTGTTAGTTTATAGAAATGCTCTGAATTTTGTATGTTACTCTTGTATCCTGCAACTTTACTGAATTCATTGATTAGATCCAACAGTCTTCTGGTTGAGTCTTTAAGATTTTCTATATATTAAATCATGTCACCTGCAAATAGAGACAATTTTACTTGTTCCTTTCCCTTTTATTTCTATTTCTTCCTGATTGCTCTGGCTAGGATTTCCAGTACTATGTTGAACAGGAGCAGTGAGATTGGGCACCCTTGTCTTGTTGCTGATCTTAGAGGAAAAGCTTTCAACCTTTTACCACTGAGTATATGTTAGCTGTGGGTTTGTCATATGTGGCCTTTATTGTGTTGAGATACGTTCCTTCTATGCCTAATTTGTTAAGAGATTTTTTTGATCATGAATGATTGTTGAATTTTGTCAAATGCTTTTTCTGTGTCTATAGAGATGATCATATGATTCTTTTCTTACATTCTATTAATGTGACATATCACGTTGATTTGCATATGTTGAACCACACTTGCATCCCAGGGATAAATCCCACTTGATCATGGTGAATGATTCTTTTAATGTGCTGCTGAATTTGATTTGCTAGTATTTTATAGAGAATTTTTGCATCTACATTCATCAGGGTTATTGGCCTGCTGTTTTCTTTTCTAGAAGTGTCCTTTTCTGGTTTTGTCATCGGGATAATGCTGGCCTTGTAAAATGAGTTTGGGAGTGTTCCGTCTTTGTCAATTCTTTGGAAGAGATTGAGAAGGATTGGTATTAATTCTTCTTTAAATGTTTGATAAAATTCACCAATGAAGCCATCTGGTCCTGGGCTTTTCTTCATTAGAACATTTTTGACTACTGATTAAATCTCCTTACTAGAAATTGTTTTATTCAGATTTTCTATTTCTTCCTGATTCAGTCCTGGTAACTTGTATGTTTCTAAGAATTTTTCCATTTCTTCTATGTTGTGTAGTTTGTTGGCATATAGTTATTCATAGTAGCCCTTTTATGATTCTTTGAATTTCTGTGAGATCAGTTGTAATGTCTCCTTTTTCATTTATAATTTTGTTGATTGTGTCCTTTCTCTTTTTTCCTTGGTTAATCTAGCTAAAGGTTTGTCAATTTTGTTTATATTTTCAAAGAACCAATTCGGTTTGGTTAATCTTTTCCATTGTTTTTCTGTTTTCTATTTCATCTACTTCTACTCTTGTCTTTGTTATTTTCTGACTTCTGCTAACTTTGGGCTCATTTGTTCTCATTTTTTTCACTCCTTAAAGCTAGAACTAGATTGTTTATTTGGAATCTTTCTTACTTCTTAATCTAGATATTTATTGCTATGAACTTGCATCTTACAATTGCTTTTGCTGCATCCAACGAATTCCGGTATGTTGTGTTTCCATTTCAGTTTGTCTCAAGAAACCTTTTTATTTCTCCTTTAATTTCTATTGTGGGGCCGGCCCCGTGCCTTAGTGGTTAAATGCACGCACTCCGCTACTGGCAGCCCGGGTTCAGATCCCAGGTGCGCACCGACGCACCACTTCTCCGGCCATGCTGAGGCCGCGTCCTACATACAGCAACTAGAAGGATGTGCAACTATGACATACAACTATCTACTGGGGCTTTGGGGAAAAAAAAAAAAAAGGAGGAGGATTGGCAATAGATGTTAGCTCAGAGCCGGTCTCCCTCAGCAAAACGAGGAGAATTAGCACGGATGTTAGCTCAGGGCTGATCTTTCTCACAAAAAAAAATAAAATAAAATAAAAATAATTTCTATTGTGATCCATTGGTTGTTCAGGAGAGTGTTGTTTAATTTCCATGTGTTCATGAATTTTGCAATTTTCTTCTTCTAATTGGTTTCTAATTTCATTCCATTGTTGTCAGAGAAGACTCTTTGTATGATTTTGTTCTTCTTGAATTTTTAGACATGTTTTGTGGTGCAACGTATGGTCTATCTTAGATAATGTTCCATGTGTACTTGAAAAGAATGTATATTCTGCTGTTTTTGTTTAAAATGTTCTGTATATTTCTGTTAGGTTCATTTGGTCTATAGTGTTGCTCGAATCTGCTGTTTCCTTATTGATTCTCTGTCTGGATAATCTATCCTTTGTTGAGAGTGCGGTATTAAAGTCCCCAACTATTATTGTATTACTGTTTATTTCTCCTCTTAGCTCTGTTAGTTTGTGTTTTATATATTTATGTGCTCCAATGTTGGGTGTATAAATATTTGTGATTGTTATGTCTTCTTGAAGTATTAACCCCTTTATCATTATATAATGACTTTCTTGTCCCTTTTTACCATTTTTAGTTTAAAGTCTATTTTGTCTGGTTTAAGTATAGCTATCCTCCTTTTTTTTGGTTACCATTTGCTTGAAATGGCTTTTTTTACCCCTTCACTCTTAGTCTATGTGTGTCTTTAAGGCTAAAGTGAGTCTCTTGTAGGCAGCGTATTATTGGATCTTGTTTTTTTATCCATTCAGCCATTCTATATCTTTGAATTGGAAAATTTAATCCATTTACATTTAAAGTAATTATTGATATGTAAGAGTTTACTATTGCCATTTTGTTAGTTGAGTTCTGATTTTTTTTTGTAGATCCATTGTTTCTTGTTTATTATCCTGCTGTCATTTTTTGTGATTTGATGTCTTTTGGTATCAGTATGCTTTGATTTCTCTATTAGTATTCTTTAGTGTAATTGCTACAGGATTTTTCCTTGTGGTTGCCATGAGGCTTACATAAAATATCTTAAACTTATAACACTCTATTTTAAACTGATAACAACTTTTAACTTCAATAGAATTTGTAAAGTTTACATTTTTACCCCCCCTCACATTTTAGGTTATTGCTATTACAATTTATGTTTTTTTATATTTTGTAACTAATAACATATTATTGTAGTTATGGTTATTTTTACTACTTTCATTTTTTTAACTTTTAAACTAGAGTTGTAAGTGAATTGTGCATCATTATTACCATATTGCAGAATCTAATTAGGACTACATATTTACCATTACCAGTGAGATTTACACTACCTTTATATGTTTTTATGATGTTAATTAGCATTCTTTTACTTCCACTCAAAGAACTCCCTTTAGCATTTCTTGTAAGACAAGTCTTGTTGTAATAAACTCCCTTAACTTTTGTTTGTTCAGGAAAGTCTTTATTCCTCCTTCATTTTGAAGGACAGCTTCACTGTGTATAGAATTCTTGGTTGACAGTCATTTTCTCTTAATACTTTGAATATGTCATCTCATTCTTTCCTGGCCTGAAAAGTTTCTGTTGAGAAATCTGCCAATAATCTTATGGGGTTCTCTTGTATGTAACTTCTCTTTTCTTTTGCCACTCTTAAAATTCTTTCTTTGTTTTTGACTTTTGACAATAATTATAATGTGTCTCAGTGTAGCCCTATTCAAGTTCAATCTATTTGGGGTCCTCTGGGCCTCATTGATCTGAATGTCCATTTCTCTTCCCAGGTTTGGGATGTTATCAGCCATTATTGTTTTAAATATACTTTCTGTCTCTTTCTCTTCTTCTTCTTAAGTTTCCATAATGTGAATATTGTTTCTTTTCATTGTGTCCCATAGTTCCCATAGGCTTTCTTCACTCTTTTTTTATTCTTTTTCCTTTTTGCTCCTCTGATGGGGTAAGATCCAATGTCCTATCTTCCACGGTGCTGATTTTTTGCTACGCATGGTTGAGTTTAACTTTTGAAACTGTCTATTGCATTCTTCAGTTCAGCTATTGTATTTTTAACTCAAGGATTTCTGTTTGTTTTTAATGGTTGATATTTCCTTGTTGAATTTCTTATTTTTTAATGCATTGTTTTCCTAATTATGTTTAGTTGTCTGTCTATGTTTTCTTGCAGTTCACTAAAATTCCTTAAGAGGATTATTCTGAATTATTTGTCTGACAGTTCATAGATCTCCATTTCTTTAGAGTCAGTTACTAGAGCTTTATTAGTTTCCTTTGGTGGTGTCATATTTACCTAATTTTTTGTGATCCTTGATTCCTTCCACTGGTATATGCACATTTGAGTAACCAGGCTTCTCTTCCAGACTTTACAGGTTTGCGTTGGCAGAGACAGTTATCCACCAGTCAGCTCAGTTAGGGTTTCTGGGTGCGTCTTCTGGTAATGTCCTTGGGCAGGTGGGGCATGCTATTATAGTCTATTTTAGGGTGAGGTAACTATTTGAGCTCTGAGGACAGGGATAGAAGGGATGTGCCACTGACTGAGAACAATTGGATAGAACTACTGTCTTGGTTGCCTACACAAGTGAAGCTGTAGGTTGGACTTCACAGTTGCCTGGATTCTCTGGTCAGGCTTACTAGATGGTTGGTACTGGGTACTATATTCAGTAGTAGATGCAGCTATGAATTAGATTTCCTGCCCTGACAGTGCAGCAAGACAGGACCCAGGGCTTGTACAGCTTATTGTTTGGGGACTCAAATCAGGCCAGAGTGTGCACTGAATTCCCTGGTCAGGTGAAGCCACCAGTTTTGCTCTGCAGACAGAGAAACCCATGGGCTGTGCTCTCTGTTCAAAGACCACTGTAGGTAGGGCTATTGAATGGGCTGTGCAGCTTCCTGTGTGCTCTGGTTAGGATCCCTGGTCAGACAGAATGAAGGCTGTATTCAGTGATGAGCAGGGCTACAAATTACATTCCCTGCCTGAGCACAGCAGGAGAAGGAGCTGTAAAACTGGTAAAGGTCTTTGTTTCCCTAACTATAGCTGACCCTCTCTCCAAGTTCCCTGACCAAATTGGGTCACTGGTTTGCTCTGCAAACTATCGGCTCTGCCCACCCATTTCTCAGCTTCAGTGCCACTGGGCTGCACAACTTCCAGGAGTTGTCTCCAGCCCTTCTGGTCAGATGGGGCTGGAAGACACTCTCCAGGGTGGGTGGGACTATGTCTCAGCTCCCTTGCTTAGGAAGGAGGTGGAGGGGCCACTCCAAGCTACTCTCAATTTTCAAAACAGGCTTTCCAGTTGGGAGGGGCTTGGAGCGACACTCAGCCTTGTCTACAAATTAATCCACTTGCCTGTATATAACACAGGAACATTCCATGGTCCACACTGGGTTTGCTCTGGGGGCCATCAGCTCTGCCTACTTGCCTCTCAAATTGAGTGTCACTGGGATACACTGCTTCCAGGAGTTGTCACCAGCCTTTCTGGTCAGATGGGGTCAGAAGACACTCTCCACAGCAGATGGGGCTATGATTCAGCTCCTGGACTGGGCATGAGCAAACCAGGCTCTAAAGCCAACAGAACTCCTCATTTGAGGATCTGAATCAAGTAGATCTGCACCCCACCAAGTTCCCTGGTCAAAGTGCACCCCGACTTGGTTTTGCAGATAAACAAACTCTCTGGTTGGGATTAGTTCTTGCTCATTCCACACATGAACTTGGTCTGCCAAGGTCTGTGTGCTGGTTGTTACAAGCCCCTTCCCCCTTCTCTGTCACAGTCAGATTCCCAGTGGTTGAGCCATGCAGATTCCCTCGCAATCCTCGTGGTGCAAAATCAGAGTAGGGGCTCCTGCAAAGTAATCCAGAGTGCTGAGGGGCCTAGTTTTCCTCCCTAGGTTCTCTTTTCCCACTGGATGAACTGAAGACTTGGGGGAGACCTCTCCATGTGGTGCTGCACTGGCCTGGGGGAGGGGCAATGTGGTCAACATGTAGCCACTTCTCTTACCCTTCTAATGCAATCTGTCTTGGTCTCTGAGGTGCAGATTGGTGCTCCAGCCTCACTCCCATGTTATAGGATTCTCTCAGTAGTGTCTTGTTCTCGAATAGTTGTTAGTTGCTCTTCTTGTAAGGGAGAATGAAGTCAGGAAAAACCTATGTCACCATCTTGTCACTTCTTCAGTCACATTCTTAATAAAATATTATCACTGTCTGCTGCCTCTCAAAGTCTTCAACAAAGTTCTATCCTCATTACCAGAAAAGTTGGTGAACTTACTGGAAATTTTAACATACAGGCAAAATATCAGATCACCAAAGATTATATTACTAACACTCAGTGTTGGTGAGGATGTGGGGAATCAGCTATACTCAGACAATGTTTTGAAGGGCAATTTGGCAACATCTAGAAACATTTTTAATGCATATACCTATTGACCCAACAATTCCACTTTTAGAAAATGCTCAAATGTTCATGAGTATAGGAATGAGAAGATACTCAACAAGATAAGTCCTTCCTTGTTGCAAAACAATTCTGAGACAACTGCTGCCACCTCAATTGTGGCAGCATGTAAACTAATGGAACTCAAATTCAACAAAACTACTGGCATAACACCAGCAACTATTTGAAGCCCTTTACATCTATTAATATATATGAACCTAGCAACTACCTGATCACGTGGGAAGAGCAATTAGAAATAGCTACCCTTTTTCTTTTATTTTGCCCTGTTTTACTGGTGAAGAAACAGATACCCAGAGAGTCATAATTTGCTTACGTGAATTCATTAAAGACCTGGGTCGCTTCTCTCCCTATCTTCCACATCGCACTCTGACTGTATACTGGTCTAGAGAGTCTCTCAAATAGAATCAAATATACACAGAAAGCCAGAGATGCTGAGAACACTAACATATATATTTTATCACCTAAAACATTCATTATAGACTAAGGATTCCTAAATTTATGTCTCCAGCCAAGAGCTCTTTTCTAAACTTCAAATTCATATTCCACAAGTGCTTGCTGAACAACTCTACTTGAATATCTCAACACATACTCAAATTCAATATGCCCAAAATTGAACTTACCATCTTCTCCCCAAATCCTCTTTTCTCCCTGTGATCAATGGTGCTACCACGCACACAATTGGCCAAGCCAGAAACCTGAATGGTGCTACTATGTATATGCTGGCTCAAGCCAGAAAATTGATTCCTTTCATTCTTTTATCCCCAATACCCAATCTATCATCAATATTAGGTAATTATATCTCCAAAAACTCTCTTAAATCCATCCACTTTTCTCCATCTTCACTAACACCACTCTACTTCAGGTCACCATCATTCAGCCTGGATTGCAGCAATGCTAACTGCCTCCAGAGAGACTCCAACACAAAAAAGTCCAATCCTTTCACTTTCTCCCCTGCTTCTGACCTTTCAATGGTTCCCAGTTGCTTTTAAGATAAATTCATATTTCCTAACATGGCTTGTAATGTTCTGCATGACTTAGACCCATCTTACCTGTTCAGTTTTATTTCTTATGAATTTCCACCTCATAATCTCATCTCCAGTTAGGAGAGGCCTTTTTTTCCAGTTCTTAGGTTGGGTTATGTGTGTCTCTACGCCATTCTGGCTGCTTGAATCTTTCCCGGCATAGCACTTATGCTACTATTCTGCAAATATGTATTCACTGCTCTGTGTTCCACCCTAGAACGTACAGTTGCATGAGAGCAGGGAACATATCAGCCTTGATATCCTTAGCACCTAGCCTGATACATAATAGACACTTGATAAACATTTGTTGAATGAATGAGTAAATTAACTTCAATTTATGGGGTCAGAACCTAATATAAAGTTGATGGATTTCCAGTTCAAGGTCCAATTATTGCTTTCATTCATCACCACCTCAGAAAAATAATCTCAGAAAAAAAATGGATATCCTCCCCCAACTTTTGTTTTTGATCTAACAGGCTTGGGTTGTGGGTATAACTGTTTAAGGATGGAAAGATTGATGATAAAAAATGCATTTCATAGAAACTATAAGCTCAAAAGAAACTGTTTATTTTGAGTGATCCACTTGCAAATTTACTGCAGATAACTTCAAACTGCCTCTTTCTTCCCCTTGATTCACGCCAGAGGACTTTTGTGAATTTCTTTCTGAATTGGTTGTGCCTGAGGAGACTGTTTCTCCCTTTGAATAAGGAAGTCTGTCTTTTCCCACCATGCCCCATGTTTCTTATAGCCCCAGTTTTTTTCAGAGAAGCTTCCCTAATAACCTTTGGTCAAAATTAGGCTATATATCTCTAAAGACGAATCACCTTTGGCTCAGAGGTGGACCTTCCAAAATTCAAGGAACACCTTTAGGCAGTCATCCAGGTAGGATGAGGGAATGCATTTTCACCAGTCTTGAAAAGTATGGAACCAATTGCTCCTAAAAGTCAACTGTGCATAGATTCTTCAAACTTGTAACTTTATCAGGGGTTTCACAGATATTGCTTTCGCAAAAGAAATGTATTACTGAAAATCATGAATATCACTGAAAATCATGAATACAGAGCACAAATAAGCCCTTTGTACTAACTATATAACTGGGCAAATCACTTAACCTCTTTGTATCTGTTTCTCCACATGTAAAGTGGAGAAAAAATAAATATCTGCTTTAAAGATTGTGAAAATTAAAAGAAATAATGGATATACTTGGTACATAGTAGATGCTTAATAGATAAGCATCATCATCATCCAACCATATATATCAGAAATCTTAAAATTATCTTTAGTGCTTTCACTTCCTTATCCACCATACCAAAGCAACTTCCAAATCCTGTTGACTTTATCTTCAAAATGTCTCTCAGATTCCTCTCTTCCTCTATTTTCACTGTTACAATCTATTTTGAGCCCTTCCTCCTTTCTTTATATTGCAACAACCTCCAAAATATTTTGTCTCCTCTCCAATGTTACCAAAGTCATCTTCTTAAAACGCAAGTCTAATCAAGTTACACGTCTGCTTAAAAATCTTTTAGTGGCTTCTCATTTGCTGCTAACTCTGGCCCAAATTCTTTAAGCTGATCTTCAATTTTCTCCATATTCTGGCACTGTCTTAACGTTCCAATTTAATCTTAGTCTATCTTTCTCTCAGCCACAGAGGAACTCAGTTGCCAAGCATGCCTCTGGGTCTTTGTTCAAAGGACATATAGTAAGAGTTCAACATTTAATTCAGACAAAAAGCAAGCAGTCTCAACCACAGAACTACATTTTACAAGTCAGTAAATACAAATTTCCTGAAACTTAATAGATGTGGTATAGAAAACACGTTTGGAGACTGACGTTTTAAATCTTTGGGTTATGCTTGTTCCCTCAGTTTTGAATGCTCCTCTTTCTGTCTATTTTCCATTTTCTCCACTTTGAGCTTATCTACATCTCATATATAAAAAGCCAGAACAAAGGCTACCCACTCTCTGAAGTTTTCCTAAATCTTTCAGAAGAGTTAATAAACCCTGAAGAATCTAGTTAATACATCCATTGTGGGCTTCTCCAAGTATTCTTTGTATTATGGTTCATATGTATGTTTTTCCTCAGACCATGAACTTAACAGCAGGGATCATGTGGAGCCCAAACAGAAACCTAGTTTATCTGTTTGTAGAACTAATAGGAACAGCACCCGCCGCCCCCACACACACCCAGGGTATATATGAATGAATTAATATGCACAAGAATTCTTGTTGTTTGACTGAGAGGGAACTGGAGAAGTATTTGTGCAGGTGACTTGCAGAAAAAGAATTCAGAGGACTTTACTGTTACATCACCATTGAAAAAGGGTCCTGAAAGAGAAAATCCTGCATGGAGTTTAGCTAAGGATTTCCTAGTTCCCACACCAGATGCTATACCTTCACATGACCTCTGCCAAGCCTCAGTGATGATGCTTGTATTCATAGGCATATGGTAACCCCAAGTAGGTAGCTTATGGAGTTTGAAGCCTGGTCTGAATGGGACATTCATTTCTCCTATTTTCTTTGGATCTTCCCATCACAGAAAGAAGCCCTACCAACTCCAAGCAGGCCAAGTTTCTCTGGCCTATTGTTTCTCTGCTTGAGAAAACAGAACGGTTTCTGAGTCATTGTGTCTTTCCATTTTGGTCCAGTAACATTCCATCTCTTTCTCTCTTTATGGCACTGGTTATAAGCTGGGGTACTGGTCTCGGAGGCCAGGGTGAGAACAACAATAGAGGCTGAAGATCTAGCAACGCTGTGTCACTGTAAATCAGCAGCTAGGAAATGGAGAAGCATTTCACTGAAAAATAGAGAAGCAGTTCACAGGCTTTTTGCCTACTGAAATCTAAAAAGATCATCTCCCAGAGCTAAGTTTTTGGGTGCTTTCCAAAGTATAAATAAAGCTCAGGCCGGTGTAGGGGAGTTCCTCAGGAGAATCTCCAGACAACATTGGCTGCCTAATGAAGGTCAGGTGCTGGACTAGGCAGTGAGTGGAATCAATTCTCCAGGAAGGTCAAAACCAAGTGGGCAGTCCAAAGCTAACATGAAGTTGGGGGAGGTCAGAAGGAGGTCACTAAACTGCCATCAAGGGCCGGGGTAGGCCAGAGAAAGGGATCTTAGGGCAGGTGTTTCAGAGTCAGCACTGACCAAAACAAGTTTATGAGCTGGACTCTGCTTTCATGCTGGTGCCTTCTGTTTTAACTTTCTTCAGAAAAGTATGAGGAATGAGATCTGTTCCTTCAGGTTGTCCTCTTTAACTAAACAACTTTGCCCCTTTATCCCAGACACCAGAGTGGACTGGGCTCTGGTAGGCCATACATAGTGAGAGATATTGGTTGCTTTAAAACAGTCTTGGTGTTTCAGACACCAATTTTCACTTTTTCTATTAGAAATAGAATTTTATGTTTTATGGTCTCTGCTGAGACAAAAATTTCTCTGTGTTTGAATGTTTGTTTTACGTGCATTTCTCTTAAAAAAAAAACTAAACATTTTTTCTAAACTTCACATAGACCAAGTTGCTAAATAACACACTTCCTTTTTATTTTCCTCCTTTGGTGGGCTAAAGGAAGTGTTTATAATGACATCAAGATTCTATGAAATTCTCTCCTCCCGCTGGAATGGATTTATGTATGAGACAAAAGGTGTGAGTAGAATGTTACTGAACATATCCATTGTCTAAGTGAGGTTTGGGATCTGGCATTCTGGCATAGAAAGTTGGTGAGCTGACCCCATCTATGAGAGTAAGACTGCCTGCCTCTTGTGTTCGAGGAGGTGTAAATTATCAGTGACACTTTGTTGAGGAATAGGGTAAGGGAAACTGTGCTGGTAGAGAAGGGTACATAAACTTGTGAAAAAATATATGCTTGATAAACTTAAAGGAAAGGAGGAGAGTAAAAGAGCAAAAAAATGTACTTACACAATAAAAAATAAATAAATAAAAGAGAATAAGGGGATAATAAATAAATGAAAGGAGAAAAGATAGAATGGATAACTCTGCCTACCTTTGTTCAGCTTGGCTTTGTGATTAGTTGGGCCCAGTTGTTTTCTGAGTAACAGGGTTAGATGGCTCAGGCCCTTCTAGAAATCAGAGTAACTGAGGGAGTACCACTGGACCATAAAATTTTTGTCCTCATGGGCAAATGGTCAAGGCTGTCACTGTGGTAGTGGAAACTATCACACATTAGCCTTATCTAGATCTAGGAGATGAATATTCTTGCACCTAGCGCCCATAGAAAATTCTGGAGGGTTCTCTATTGCCAAGTACCATCCTTAAGATCAAGTGCCATGAAACATGGCAGAGGGGCCTCTGACCCTGCCTCCATTACACAAAAGGCATCTTTTTTTTTTTCCTTTCAGTTTTGTTGCAATATAATTGACATACAGCACTATGTAAGTTTAAGGTGTACAGCATAATGACCTTACTTACATATATTGTGAAGTGATTACCACAGTAAGTTTAGTTAACATGCATCGTCTCATATAGAGAACAAAGACAGAAGAAAAAATGCTTTCTTTCTTGTGATGATAACTTTTAGGATTTACTCTCTTAGCAACTTTCAAATACACCATACAGCAGTGTTAGCTATAGTCATCATGTTGTACATTACATACCCAGTACTTATTTATATTATAACTGAAAGTTTGTATTTTTTGATCGTCTTCATCTAATTCCTCCACCCCTCACCCCCTGCTTCTGGTAACTAAATATCTGATATCTTTCTATGAGTTTTGTGGGGTTTTTCGTTTATTTTGTTTTGTTGGATTCCACATGTAAGTGAGATCATACAATATTTGTCTTTCTCTATCTGACATATTTCACTTAGCATAATACCCTCAAGGTCCATCTATGTTGGCACAAATGGCAGGATTTCCTTCATTTTTATGGTATTACATTGTGTATATATACCACATTTTCTTTATTGACACATCTGTTCATGGACACTTAGGTTGTTTTCATGTCTTGACTATTGTAAATAATACTGAAAGGAACATGGTGGTGCAGATATCTCTTTGACATAGTCATTTTGTTTCCTTTGGATATATACCCACAAGTGGAATCACTGGGTCATATGGTAGTTCTATTTACGTTTTGAGGAATTTTCATACTGTTTTCCATAGTGGCTGCACCAATTTACAATCCCACCAAGAATGTACAAGAGTTCTCTTTTTTCCACATTCTTGCCAACATTTTTTATCTCCTGTCTTCATGATGATAGCCATTGTAATAGGCATGAGATGATATTTCATTGTCGTTTTGAGCTACATTTACCTAATGATTAGAGATATTGAGCACATTTTCATGTACCTGTTGACCATTTGTATATCTTCTTTGGAAAAAGGTTTATTCAGGTCCTTTTCCCATTTTTTAATTGGATTAATTGTTTTTTTGCTATTGAGTTATATGAGTTCTTTGTATATTTTGGATATTAATTCCTTATCAGATGTATGTTTTTTAAATCTTTTCTTCTACTCCATAGGTTGCCTTTTCATTTTGTTGATTGTTTCTTTTGCAGTGCAGAAGCTTTTTAGTTTGATGTAGTCCCACTTGTTTATTTTTGATTTTTTTGCTTGTGCTTTAGGCATCATATCCAAAAATCATTGCCAAGACTCAGTCAAGGAGCTTTTTTTCTATGCTTTCTTCTAGGAGTTTTCTGATTTCAGATCTTAAACTTAAGTCTTTAATCTATTTAAAGTTGATTTTTGCCAGTGGTGTAAAGCAGGGGTTTAGTTTCATTCTTTTACATGTGAATATCCAATTTTCTCAGCACCATTTATTGTGACTCTTTTCCTTATTGCGTATTCTTGGCTCCCTCATCAAATATTAGTTGACAGTATATTCATGGGTTTAGGTCTAGGCTTTTGATTCTGTTCTATTGGTCTATGTGTCTGTTTTATGCCAGTACCATGCTGTTTTGATTGCTACAGCTTTAAAATATAGCTTGAGATAAGGAAGCATGATGCCTCCTGCTTTGTTCTTCTAACTCAGGATTGCTTTGGTTACTTGGGGTCCTTTGTGGTTCCATATAAATTTTAGGATTATTTTTTCTACTTGTGTAAAAAATGCCATTGGAACCTTGATAAGAATTGCATTGAATCTATAGATGGCTTTGGGTAGTATGAACATTTTAACAATATTAATTCTCCCAGTCCATGAAGACAGGATACCTTTCCAATTGTTTGTCTCTGATTTCTTTCACTAATGTTTTGCTGTTAACACTACAGAGAACTTTCACCTCCTCAGTTAAGTTTATTTCTATGTGTTTTATTCTTATTGGTGCTATTGTAAATGGGATTGCTTTCTTTATTTCTTTTTCAGGTAATTTGTCATTAGTGTATAAAAATGCTACTGATTTTTGTATGTTGATATTGTGAGAAGGATTGGTGTTAATTCTTCATTAAATATTTGGTGAAATTCATCAGCGAAGCTATTTGGTCCTGGGCTTTCCTTTGTTGGGATATTTTTCATTACTGATTCTATCTTCTTACTAGTAATTTCTATGTTCCTGTTTTCTATTTCTCTTTATGCAGTTTTGGTAGGTTGTATGTTTCTAAGAATTTTTCCATTTCTTTTAAATTGTTCAGTTTGTTGGCATAGAGTTGTTCACGGTAGCCTTTTATGATCCTTTGTATTTCTGTGGTATTAGTTGTAATGTCTCCTCTTTCATTTATAATTTGTTCATTTGGGCCCTCTCTCTTTTTTTCCTGGTTAGTCTAGCTAAGGGTTTGTCAATTTTGTTTCTTTTCAAAGAACCGTCTCTTAGTTTTTTAAATCTTTTCTATTGTTTTCCTCTTCTCTATTTTATTTATTTCTGCTCTAATCTTTATTTTCTCCTTCTTTTTGCTAATTTTCAGTTCAGTTTGTTCTAGATCCCAGAGGTATAGAGTTAGGTTGTTTATTTGACATTTTTCTTGTTTCTTAATGTAGGCATTCATTACTATATACTTCCCTGTTAGAAATAGTTTTGCTGCATCCCATAAGTTTTGATATGTTGTGTTTCCATTTTCATTTGTCTCGAGATACTTTTTTAATTTTCCCCTTAATTTTTCCTTTGATTCATTGGTTCTTCAGAAGAATGTTATTTACTTTCCATGTATTTGTGAGTTTTCCAGTTTTCCTCATTATTGACTTCTAATTTCACGCCATTGTGGTCAGAGAAGGTACTTCATGTGATTTCAATCTTCTTGAATTTGCTAAGACTTGTTTTGTGGCCTAACATGTGGTCTATATTAGAAAATGTTCCATGTGTGCTTGAGAAGAATGTGTATTCTGCTATTGTTGGGTCAAATGTTCTGTATATGCCTGTTAGGTCCGTTAGGTCTATAATGTTCAAGTCTCTTATTACCTTATTGATTTTCTGACTGAATGATCTATCCATTGTTGAGAGTAGGGTATTAAAGTCCCCAACTATTATTGTATTGCTGTTTATTTCTCACTTTATTTCTGTTAGTTTTTGTTTTATGTATTTAGATGTTCCAATGTTGGGTGCAAAAATATTTAAAATTGTTATATCTTCTTGCTGGTTTGATCCCTTTATCATTATATAATGACTTTCTTTGTCTCTTTTTACCATTTTTAGTTTAAAGTTTACTTGTCTGACCCCTGCTTTTTTGTTGTTGTTGTTGGTTACCATTTGCTTGAAATATCATTTTCCATTCCTTCACCTACAGTCTATGTGTGTGTTTAAAACTAAAGTGAGTCTCTTATAGACAGCATATAGTTGGATCTTGTTTTTTATCCATTCAGCCATTTTAGGTCTTTTTCTTAGAGAACATAATTCATTTACATTGAAAGTAATTACTAATAGGTAAGGACTTACTATTTCCATTTTGTTAATTGTTTTCTGATTGTTTTGTGGATCCATTATTCCTTGTTTCTTAGCCTGCTGTCTTTTTTTGTGATTTGATATCTTTTGGTATCAATATGCATCTGCTTCTTTATCATGTTCTTTTGTGTAGTTACTACAGGTTTTCTCCTTATGGTTTCCATGAAGCTTACATGATATATCTTAAAATTATAACACTTTATTTTAAGCTGATAACTTAATTTCAATAATATTCCTAAACTTTACACTTTTACCCCCCCCCATTTTAGGTTATTGATTTTACAGTTTATATATTTTTATATGGTGTATCCAATAACTGATTATTGGAGTTATGATTATTTTTAATACACTTATTTTTTAACTTTCAGACTACAATAAAAAGTGAATTATGCACCACCATGTCCATATTACGAAATCTAACGTTGCCTATATATTTACCATTACCAATGAGTTTTACACTACCTTTATATGTTTTTATGACGTTAATTATCATCCTTTTACTTTTACTCAAAGAACTCCCCTTAGCATTTCTTGTAAGGCAGGTCTAGTGGTGATGAACTCCCTCAGCTTTTGTTTGTTTGGAGAAGCTTTCCTCTCTCCTTCCTTTCTGAATGGCAGCTTTACCTGGTATAGAATTCTCGGTAGTCAGTCTTCTTATTTTAATATTTTGAATATATCATCCCATTCTATGCTGGCTTGAATAGTTTCTGTTGAGAAATTCACCTATAGTCTCATGAGAGGGTGCATTGTGTGTAATTTATCTCCTTTTTCTTGCTGCTTGCAAAATTCTTTCTTTCTATTTGACCTTTGACAATTTAATTATAATGTGTCTCAGTGTAGCCCTATTTGGTTTCAACCTATTTTTGGTCTTTTAGGCCTCATATCTGGATGCCCATTTCTCTCCCCAGGTTTGGGATGTTTTCAGCCATTATTGCTTTAAATATACTTTCCATCCAATTCTCTTTCTCTTCTCCTTCCTAGATTCCCATAATGTGGATATTGTTTATTGTAATTGTGTCCCATAAGTCTCAGAGGCTTTCTTCACTCTTTTTCATTCTTTTTTTCTTTTTACTTCTCTGACTATATAATTTCAAATGTCCTGTGTTCGAGGTCACTGATTCTTTCTTCTACATAGCTGAGTCTGCTGTGAAGCTCTCTATTGAATTCTTCAGTTCAGTTATTGTATTTTTCAGCTCTAGGTTTTCTGCTTGTTTGGATTTTTTTTATCATTTTTATTTCTTTGTTGAACCTCTTGTTTGGTTCATGCATTGTTTTCCTAATTTTGTTTATTTGTCTATGTGTTCTTATAGTTCACTAAACTTCTTTAAGAGGATTATTCTGAATTATTTGTCTAACAGTTCATAGATCTCCATTTCTTTATGGTGTTGTTGGAGACTTATTAGTTTCCTTTGGTGATGTCATGTTTTTCATGATCCATGATTCCTTACATTCGTATCTGTACATTTGAGTAAGCAGTCTCCTTTTCCAGGATTATAGGTTCACTTTGGCAGAGACAGTTCTTCACCAGTTCACCTGGTTTGGGTTTCTGGGTGTGTCAGCTGGTAGTGTCCTTGGGCAGGTGGGACTTGCCACGGGGTCTATTTTTGGGCAAGGCCACTGCCTGTGCTCTGAGGTCAGGGGATGCTACTGGCTGAGAACAGTTGGATAAGAATGCTAGGTTAGGTCCCTGTCAAAGCAAGGTTGTAGGATGGGCTCTGCAAATGCTAAGTTCTGTGGTCAAGCTTCCTATGTGGTTGGGAATGGGTACTATACTCAGTGTGGGTGGGACTGTGAATTATCTTCCCTGCCCTGCTGGGGGCAGCAGAATGGGCCCCAAGGCCTGCACTACTCATTGTTTGGGGACTCAAATCAGGAAATACTGTGCACTGAATTCCCTTGCCAGATGGGGCCACCAGTTTTGCTCTGCACAAAGGCAGTGCTGCCAGCCATGATCTCCACTCAAGTGTTTCTGGGATATGCAGCTTCCCAGGTGCTTAGGCAAGGCTTCCTGGTCAGGCAGGGCTGGGAGCTACAGTCAGCAGTGGCTATGGCTATGAATTAGTTCCCATGCTTGGGTGGAGTGGGAGAGCCAGCTCCAAACAACTTCCCAGGTGTTCTGGCAGTGCTTTCTGTTTGGGTGGGGCTGGGATCCATACTCATCAGTGGATGGGGCTATAAATTAGCTCCCATGCATGGGCAGAGTGAGAGAACCAGCTGCAAAGCTGGTATGGCTCTTTGTGGGCTTGACTCAAGCCAACCTGCACCCCATGTTCCCTGAACAAATGGGGTCACTGACTTTGCTCTGTGGATGATCAGCTCTGCCTGATGGGCTCTCAGCTTAAGCATTGCTGGGCTAGCAGCTTCCCAGCTGTTTTGGTAAAGCTTTCTGGTTGGGTGGGACTGGGAGCTGCACTCAGCAGTGGGCAGGGTTATGACTTAGCTCCTCTGCCTGGGTTGAGGGACAGACCAGGCTCCAGGGAAAGTAAGTCTCTGTTCGAGGTTCCAAATGAGGCAGGCCTGTGTCCTGCCAAGTTTCCTGGTCAAGCAATGCCACTATCTTGGCTCTGCAGATGAGCAAAGCCACTGGTTGGGACTAATACATGGGTGCAACAGATAGGAACTCTGCCTGCTGAGATCTGAATGCTGATTGTTACACATCTCTCCCCACTTCTCTGTCACAATCTGATTCTCAGTGGTCAGTCTGCACAAATTCTGCCATGATTCCCGTGAAGTGAGACCATAGTGGGGCTCCCAAGGAGCGACCCACAATACTGGTGGACCTGGACATCCATTCAGGGCTCTCTTTCTCTACTGGAAGAACCATAGGCCCAGTGAAGAGCTCTGGTGTGGTGCTGTGCTGGCATGGGAGACAGGCAATTTGGTCAGTGAGTAGCCGCTTCTCTTACCCTTCTAATGTCCGTCTCAGTGTCTGTGTTGCAAGGGGATGTTTCAGCGTCACCCCCATGTTCTAGGATTTTCTCAGTGTTGTCCTATCTATGAATAGTTCTTAGTTGTTCTTCTTGTGAAGGGGAGTGAAGTCAGGAATGACCTATGTCACCATCTTGGTGACGTCACTCCCCAGGAACCATCTTTATAACCCAGACATCCAAGGTAAATGTTGTATACCACTGGATGGGAAGGATTTCAGTCTGTGGAGTCTAAGCCTAAAATCCCATATGGAAAAATTTCTGTCACTCTGTCAGCTAACACGATTATAGAAGAGAGAACATAAAGTTCAGCCATACAGGTTGTGACAGTGTAGTTCTACACTGCTGTGTCCAAGAAACCCAGACCTCTTTCATCAGGAAAACTCAACCTGATGGTGCTCTGTTTACTGCTATTTAAAGAGAGTGATAAACTGAAACAAGTACTCCATCTACCTCCTTTCTCTGGTTCTATGGCTAAACATTTTGCTCCAGTAGTTCCTGCATCACAAGACCATGAGAGCTAATCATATTGCAGCTAAGAAAGGAGGCCTCAAAGTTAAACACATGTCTTTAAGCTAATGTGTTTCTAAAGAAACAAGAGAACTAAGGAGATAAGTAAAGCTTCAACCCAAGGCCTTTACATTCCTCCTGGGGTTGTGGCTGATTTCAGATGCTGGATTTTAATGAAATGGCATTATTTCATTTGAAATTGAGTGGAGGTATCCTTTTCTTCAATTCTCCACAAATCATTTGTCATTCATGGAGTTCATTCATTTATCCAGCTCATTTTACCCTTTGATTAACTTGGATATAATGGGCTTGATTTTTATAACTTGCAGATCAGTGACAGGTTTTTAATATACTAAAATATACTTTGTGATCTTTCACAAAGCAGCATGGGTTAATAAGGAATGGGACAACAAAAGTGATCGTGAAAAAGCAAGAATGTTTATAGTGTTTGGGAGAAACAATAAGTCAAATGGTCTCACTGTAGGAGATCCACCAAAGATAATAATGAGCAACTTTTTCTGGTTTAGGGCCTGATTGTGAAGAGGGAATCTAGAAGGCCAGACCAAGTTTATCCTGTACCTAAAAGGTAATATGGACCTATTAAAGGTTTTTGAGCACAGGATGACTTGAAAATAGTAGTGTTTTGGAAAAAAATTTATCATAGAAGCAGGGGTATATAGAGTGGTTGAGAAGGAAAAGACATGGATGGTAGAGAGATTAGGGAGGCCATTGCAATGGTTTAGGCAAAGGGCAACAGGGGACTGAATTAGAGTGGTGTCAGTGGGAATGAATTCAAGGAGAAAGATAAAAAGTTCACAATGAAAGAAATCTTAACAGGACCTGTGGGCTGAGAGGTACTTTTCTGAATGTACTCATAAAGTTGGTGACCCCTCACATCTGAGGTTCATGAGATAATTCCTTAGGGCTCAGTTAACATGAACATAAGCATCAAACAGGAAGAGCCCTAGATGAATATTAACTGTTCAAATTAACTGGAAGGAGCTGGAAAAACCCCAATCTCTTTGAGTCAATTATGAGCTTGTTCAAGTAAGTGCTTTGGTTATTAACAACAAAAATTATGTACCAAATTTCTAATTAGGGACTTTTTCTGTTCAATTTTTGGTGTGTCTGACAGGGTTGCCTTATTTGTGCTAGAGAGAGTTTCTAGCTTAAGTTTTATATCAACTTCTCTTACAAGAGAGAAATAAGATCATAGTCATTAGAAGAGCTTACAGTGTGTACATTCAAAAAGAAGAATTGATCTGGGAAACAGATGAAGCAACACATTGAAGGTCTACCGTGATGTGCCTAACTGCACATGTCCCTTCCAAAGTCATAGCTGATGCTGCCAGGAACTACAATATACCTAGTAAATAGTAATTGGGAAATTTATGTCCATAACAGAGCCACCTGTCCAGTAGAAAGGGTGTAGACCAGCTCACGTATTTCTGGAGAGCAATAACCAGCCAACCACAGTCTGAGAATAACTTCCTTCCACCCTCTTTGATGTTACTTGGATTCTTGAACTAGCTATGTCTTCCTCTTATTTTTTAGCATTCAATTACATTCCATTCACCATCAATCACATAATAATTCTTCATTGAGGAGCTACCATGTGCCCAGCTCTGTGTATCATAGGAAAAGAACACATCATAGCAAATATGTGAAGTTGGAGCCTGTCCTGTTTTATGGTTACCCTACTGGCTGAAGAATTCTGGATTATCTGCTTTGCCCTGTCACCATTTTTACATGCAAATTATCTGCCTTGGAGGTCTACAGGGACCTTACTTCCAACAAGTTAGGGTAAAAGATAATAGTAGTGGGTTTTAGCTCAGGGCTAATTGCCGAGGAAGTTATCTAAGTATGCGTACATACTGTAAAGCATTTGATCATCTTACTGAAATAAACAGTCATTCATCAAATACCAAATGAGAACAATTGAAGCAATATAGATAAATTCCATCCAAGTGGTCAAACCAATTATAAACATCAACCTGTAAAAAGATCACACCACAAAGCCAAAGTCTTCTGATTTGGGGGATCATTCTTCATTTGGAATCATATTTTCTTCCTTTACATCAAGATGAACTGGGCCAATGTTAGCCAGACTATTCTTAGATGCTCTATTTTCTTGGGGACAAGATTCAGTCTGTAATCCTCTATTAAAAACAGCTTAGCTGGAAGTGTGAAAATCCCCTAACTCTTATTCTGCCTATAAGTACATTTTAAAATTGAATTGAGGGTGATATTAAATATTTATATATATATATATATTTTTCATATATATATATGTATATTCTATACAAAGATGGCTAATAAGCACATGAAATGATGCTCAATATCATTAACAATCAGGGAAATGCAAACAAAAATCATGAGATACCAATAGTGTGGCGAGATATATATATGTATTTTTTTAACAGAAAAATAAGAGGTGTTGGGGCGAATGTGGAGAAGTTGGAACCCTGATACAGTGCTGGTGGGAATGTAAAATGGTGTGATCACCTTGGAAAACAGCCTGGCAGTTCCTCAAAATGCTAAACCTGTGTTTACAAGGTGACTCAGCAACTCTACTACTAGATATATACACAAAAGAATTGAAAACATATATTCACACAGAAACTTGTGCATGCAAGTTCACAATAGTGTTATTTATAACAGCCAGAAAGTGGAAACAACCCAAAAGTCCATCAATTGATGAATGTATAAATAAAATATAGCATATCATTGCAATGGAATATTATTCAGCCATGAAAAGAAATGAGGTATTGATACGTGGTACAATATGGATGGACCTTGAAAATGTTATGCTAAGTAAAAGAGAACAGTCACAAGTCACTATATTGGTCAGGGTTCTCCAGAGAAACAGGACCAACAGGGTATGTCTGTATACACAGACATAGATTTATTTTAAGGAATTGGCTTGTGTGATTGTGGAGGTTTGGTAAGTCCAAAATCCACAGTGAAGGCCAATAGACTAGAGATCTAGGAAAGAGTTATAGTTTGAATCCAAAGACAGTCTGCTGGCGGAATACCATCTTGCTCAAGAGAGGTCAGTTTGTAACAAGTGTTGGAGAGGATGTGGACAGAAGGGAACTCTCATACACTGCTGGTGGGAGTGCAAACTGGTGCAGCCACTATGGACAACAGTATGGAGATTCCTCAAAAAATTAAGGATAGAACTACCATATGATCCAGCTATTCCACTGCTGGGTATTTATCCAAAGAACTTGAAAACACCAATGCATAAAAATACATGCACCCCTCTGTTCATTGCAGCGTTATTCACAATAGCCAAGATGTGGAAGCAATATCAAGTGCCCATCAAGGGAAGAATGGATAAAGATGTGGTATTTATACACAATGGAATACTACTCAGCCGTAAGAAATGATGAAATCCAGCCATTTGTGACAACATTGATGGACATTGAGGGTATTATGCAAAGTGAAATAAGTCAGAGGGAGAAGGTCAAATAGCATATGATCTCACTCATTAAGTAGTAGATAATAACAACAAACAAACACATAGAGACAGAGATTGGATTGGTGGTTGCTAGAGGGGAAAGAGGGAGAGAGGAGGGTGAACGGGATAATTAGTCACATGTGTGTGGTGATGGATTGTAATTAGTATTTGGGTGGTGAACGTGAGAACATGATGTAATCCATGGAGAAATAGAAGTATAATGATGTACCCCTGAAATTTATACAATGTTATAAACCAATGTTACCACAATAAACCAAAAAATAAAAAAAGAGAGGTCAGTTTGTGTCCTATTAAGGTCTTCAACTGAGTGGATGAGGCCTACCTACATTATGGAGGGTAACTGGCAACTTGCCCTGTTCCCACTCCCCAGCTCAAGTCAATGTAGTCTTTTCAAAAGAAAAGCAAACCAGTGCAGCTGCACTCAATACAAACAGCTTGGAGAGGAGTAGATTTCTAATTTGAGGGAGTTCAAAGGAGCCCTGATTTGCAAACTGGCTGTTATGCTTCCTGAAATTCCACCACTGGGTTTTATTGCTTTGGATTAAGGCACTGCTATATTTACAAGTTGTTTGGGTAACAAACTCTTATCAGTCAGTGCCCCTTTTTTCTTCTGGTGTCCTCCATCTTTTGCACCATGAACTTTTTTTTTCTCCTTCTGTTTTCAAACAGGCTCAGCGCTCCTTTAAGTAAAGCAAACTGACAAATTAGCAACAAAATCTGTGCTTGACTTTTTACATTGGTGACCAGTTTGTCACCATCCTTTCCTGGTTAGACTCAAAGAACCCATGGTTCACACGTTTCTTTACTTTCTAATCAATCTTTGCCTTTCTAATTTTTTGCAATCTAGCTTTTTTCTTCCTTTTCCATAGCCTCCCTCTACCCCATCATTCCACCACTCCTTCCAACCTGTTCTCTCCACTGACTCCAATAAGCTTCCTTTGCTACAGGAAAAAAGTTTGCTATTTGACTACACTCTCAAAAGTTTAAATATACTCTCAGTCTCCTTGATTTTTGAAATTTTTAACACTTTGACTCTATTCATTGGTTTAATAAGTATATATTCAGTGCCAGACAGTCTCCTCCCTAATAAAAGACCTTTTTTTTTTCTTTCTTCTTTTCTCTCTTTCTTCCTTTCTTTCTTTCTTTCTTTCTTTCTTTCTTTCTTTCTTTCTTTCTTTCTTTCTTTCTTTCTTTCTTTCTTTCTCACTCTCTCTCTCTTTATTTCTTCCTTTCTTCTTTTATGTTATTAATTTCTTCAACTTTATTGAGATATAACATTGCATAACTTTGAGGTATACAACGTGTTAATTTGATACATTTATATATTGTAATGCAATTACCACTGTAGCATTAACTAACACTTCCACCATGTCACATAATTACCATTTCTTTGTTATGGTGAGAACATATAAGATCTACTCTCTTAGAAACTTTCAAGTATATATTACAGTATTGTTATCTATAATAATGTTGTGCATTAGATCTCCAGAACTTATTCATCTTATAATTGGAAGTTTATACTCTTTGACCAGCATTTCTCCCATTTCTCCCACTCTCCAGCCCCTGGTAACCACCACTCTAGTCTTGGTTTATACGAGTTTGGATTTTTTAGATTCCACATGTATGTGATATCATACAGTATTTGTCTTTCTCTGTCTGACCTATTTTACTTAGCATAATGTCCTCAAGGATCATCCATGTTGTCACAAATGGCAGGATTTAAATCCTTCTCATGGCTGAATAATATTCTATAGTGTATATATACCACATCTTCTTTATTCATTCGTCCATTGATAGACACTTAGGTTGTTTCCATATCTTGGCTATCATAAATAATGCTGCAATGAACATGGGAGTGTAGATATCTCCTCAAACTCCTGTTTTCCTTTTCTTTGGATATATACCCAGAAGTGGAATTGCTGGATCATATGATAGTCCTATTTTTAATTTTTGAGGAGCCTCCATATTGTTTTCCACAGTGACTGTACAAATTGACATTCCCACCAACAGTGTGTGTGGGTTCCCCTTTCTCCACATCCTCACCAACACTTCTTATATCTTGTCTTTTTGATAATAGACATTCTAACAGGTGTGAGCTGATATCTCACTGGCATTTTGATTTGCATTTCCTTGATGATAAGTGATGTTGTGCATCTTTTCATGTACATGTTGGCCATTTGTATATCTTCTTTAGAAAAATGTTTATTCGGTTCCTCTGCCCATTTTTTAATCAGATTGTTTGTTATGTGTTTTTTTGTTATTGAGTTGTATGATTTCTTTATATATTTTGAATATTAAATGCTTATCAGACACAGCATTTGCAAATATTTTCTCCTATTCTGTATGTTGCCTTTTCTTTTTGTTGATTGATTATTTTCTGTGCCGAAACTTTTTAGTTTGATGCAGTCCCACTTATTTATGTGCCTTTCTTGCTTGTGTTTTTGGTGTCATATCCAAAAAATCATTGCCAAGACCTATGTCAAACAGCTTTTTCTCTATGTTTTCTTCCATGTGTTTTACGGTTTCAGGTCTTATTTTTAAGACTATAATCCATTTTGAGTTAACTTTTCTGAGTGGTGTAAGATAGGGGTCTAATTTTATTTTGCTGCACGTGGCTATCAATTTTCCTGACACCATTTATTGAAGAAAATATCCTTTCCCCATCAAGTATTTTTGGCTCCCTTGTCAAACAGTAGTTGACTGTATATGCAGGGGTATACTTCTGAGTGCTTGATTCAGTTCCATTGGTCTATATGTCTATTTTTATGCTGGTACAATACAGTTTCGATTACTATAGCGTTTTAGTATGGTTTGAAATCAGAAAGCGTGATGTCTCCAGCTTTGTTCTTCTTCCTTACGATTTCTTTAGCTATTCAGTCTTTTGTAGTTCCATGAATATTTTAGTATTATTCTTTTCTACTTCTGTGAAAAATGCCATTGGAATTTTGATAAAGATTGCATTAAATCTATAGATGGCTTTGAGTAGTATAGACTTTTTAACAATATTAATTGTTCCAATCCATGAACACAGGATATCATTCCATCTATTTGTGTCTTCTTCAATTTCTTGCATCAATGTCTTACAGTTTTCAGCATACAGATCATTCATCTCCTTGGTTAAATTTAATAAAAGTGTTTTATTGTTTTTGATGCTGTTGTGAATGGGATTGTCTTTTTTATTTCTTTTTCAGATAATTTGTTGCTAGTATCTAAAAATGCGACTGATTTCTGTATGTTGATTTTGTATCCTGCAACTTTACTGAATTGAGTATTTGTTAATAAATCATAGTAGCTATAGTTATTTTTGATACTCTCGTCCTTTAACTTTTACACCATAGTTAAGTGGTTAACACACCATCATATTTCAGTATTAGAGTTTTCTGAATTTGGTTATATATTTGCCTTTACCACTGTGTTGTATATTTTCATATCACTAGTTAACATCCTTTCATTTCAGTTTGAAGAATTCCTTTTCCTATAAGGCAGGTCTAATGGTGATAAAGTTTATCAGTTTTTTATTTATTATTATTTTTTTGACTGGGAAAGTCTTTATTTCTCCTTCATTTCTGAAGGATAACATTTCCAGATAGAGTATTCTTGGTTGGCAATTTTTTTTTCTGTCAGCATTTGAATATATCATCACACTCTTTCCTGACTTGTAAATTTTCTGTGGAATAATCTGCTAATTAGTCTAATGCGGGTTCCATTCTAAGTTACAATCTTCTTTTCTCTTGCTGTTTTTAAGATTCACTCAGTGTCTTTGATTTTTTGCAGTTTTTTAATAATGTGTCTTGGAGAAGGTCATTTATTCGCTTCATGAACTTAGATGTTCAAATCTCTCCCCAGGTTTGTGAAGTTCTCAGCCATTATTTCTTTAAATAAGCTTTCTGCCCTTTTCCTCTTCTCTTTTCCCAGAACTCCAATGATTTGGATATTGGAGTTTTTGATGGTGTCCCATAAATCACATAGGCTTTCTCACTCCTTTTCATTCTTTTTTCTTTTTTTCTCCACAGACTGGGTTATTTCAAAGTTCCTACTCTCTATTTCACTGATTCTTTCTTCTATGTGGTCTACTTTGCTGTTGATGCTCTCTGTTGCATTTTTCATTTCGTTCATTGAATTCTTCTGCTCCAGAATTTCTGTTTGATTCATTCTTATAATTTCTATCTTTTTTAAGTTTCTCATATTGATCATGTATTGTTTCCTGATTTCATTGAATTGTCTTTCTATGTTTTCTTGTAGCTCATTGAGTTTCCATAAAACAGCCATTTTGAATTCTGTATCATATAAATCATAGATTTCTATGTCTTTGGGATCAGTTACTGGAAGATTATTGTGATCTTTTGTTGATGTCATGTTTCCTTGAGTTTGCATATTTCTTGGACTTTTGCATTGCTCTTTTCCCATTTGGAGCAGTTTCCTCCTCCAATTTTTCCTAACTGCATTCAGGGTAAAAATATCTTTCATCAGTTCTGCTCTAGATTTTGAGGCTTTCTCAGACCTTGTATGTATACACCTGCTCCACACATCTTACTCCCTCTTGTGGCAGAATTCTTAAGCTTGTGTATATTCCCTTGATCTTACAGTGCACCAGACCAGCTGCTAATATCTTCTGTTTTCATGAAGGAGGCGCTATGGCTCAAGTTTGTGATTTCTCCCTTGCATGCACACCATGGCCTGCTCTCTGTGCATGCTCCCTGTCTACAAGAGTTCCCTCTCACCACAGCACTCAAGAGCATGCAGAGGGAGCCAGTTGCAGTTTGGAGGGATGTGTGGATTTGGCATGTGTTGCACTAAGGGTGCCTATGTGTCAGTTGGGGGATTCCATTCGTGAGGTTTTCCTATAGGGGCTCATGAGATGGCTCCCTGATGGAGTCCAGAATAGAGTCAGCAGGAACCATGTCCCTTTAATGCCCTTCAGGAATTTTGTATGTTACTTTCTTGATCTGTTCCCTCTCCCTAGTCATAAATTTCCCACTTTAATGCTCTGGATTCTGCAAGAGAGAAATAAGTCTTTTCACAGTGTCTTGCATAGCTGAGGAAGCTGGATATTCACTTACTGACTCTCCCTTTCCCCTGTGGGAGAAATTACAGGCTGTCTAGTGTAGTCCTAAGCTGTGTCACCTTGGGGGAGGGTTGATTCTGGCAAAGTCAGGCTGTTCCTTTTATCCACTCCAATGCATCCAATCTCATTTTTTTTTTTTTTTTGGCCCAACAGAGTGCTAAAAATTCTCCTCTGGAAACCGGGACCTCCATAAAGGCTCTCTCATCTTTAGGTGATCATCCAAGTCAGTGTTCTGCAGGCACTCCCAGACTGTGGTCAAGAGGGGCCAGAACACATTCACAGTCTCTTGCAGGTTCCACACCTTGTACTGAAGTCAAGCTGCCTATTACTCAATTCACCAGTAGGCGAGACCGCTCTGGGTCCCTTGGTGTCCAAAACTCCCACAGAGGCAATTCTGTTTGTGGATGGATGCTGATTTTTTGTTCTTGAATGGGGGGACAAAAATGAGACATGTCTTATGCTGCCATGATTTTGGCACCACTCCTCTTTCTTTCTATTTTTCTTTTTTTCTCCTCTCCTCTCTCTCTCTCTCGCTCTCTCTTTCTGCAACCTGTGCCACTGCACCAATCATATGTCTCCAAGTGTATGTGAGAAATCTCCATTTAGGAGCCCAGTCAACAATTCCCAGATGAATCATTTTTTTCCCAGCTGCAAAACTGAATGTACATTCCTGTACTCTCATTTCTGTCCACATACATCTAATCTCTTCTAGTCTCCAAGTTTAAAAATTTCAGACTGCTCTTTTATTCTGTCTTTTCTTCTTTTATACCCTTTAGGGTAAGGAGTGGTGGCTGGAGGTTCTGGTTTTCGCCTCCAGTAGTGCTCATATCTACATTAAATATAATGCTAAATTCTATGCCTGGGTTAACCTGTGCAATCTCAGGGGTCTAGGCTATTCTCTAGAATAAAGGGCTGGGCTTCACAAAACTAGCAAATTGGCTCTTTGTTTCCACCTCTATTTTTTTCCAGACTTCTTAATCCTTCCCCTGATTTAACCCTATTTATCACTCTATGTGCACCCAGCCTCTTCCTGCTAAACCTTAGTTTCCCCAGCTCTCACATTAAAGGTCCTACAAATTCAGGTGACCAATACTAGATCATTCTCACACCCATATTCTAACTTAGTCTCTGTCCCCAAAGCAAAACTCCCATTCATGTCAAGAAATTTTTTCTAGTGCTGAATACAGTTTGATGTGCTTGACAATGCAAAGCATTAAAATCTGTATAAGACAAAAAGCCTGACTTCTTTGATGAGCTTTTATTTCTGTGGCATTTTATTACCATATAGTTGTCAATATCTTTAACAGAGCAAATTATGTACTCAGCTCTATACTAAGAATTCTTCCGTTTACCCAGCAAATACTTTGAACACTTTCTGTGTCCTAGGCATGGTGCTAGGCGCTAAGAGATATGAGTCAATGAGTATTTCATAGATGCTTCCCTTAGAATCCTGAATCAGAGACAGAGCCAAGCATGAGAGTCATAGCATAAGCATTGCACACACAATAAGTACAATAAAAGGGATATTGAGGGCAGCAATGTTTTCACAGAGGATGCAGGACTTAGTATGGTCCTTTAATGAGGAGGAATATGAGAATAGGTAAACGGGAGGACAGTGGATACTGTAGGTTGGAACAACAATGTGAACAATGAGTCAAAAAGAATAGGCATGAAATGTGTCAACAGCAGCGAGATGAGTCTGAGTATGAGGGAGGGCAGTGGTATAATTGGGTAGGAGTGGGGAAATTGAATTTGATAGATGAATGGGACAGCTTGAGGTAGTCTTTGAAAGGAGGCAAAGGAGTTGGGACTTGATATGATAGGTGATAAGGAGTCATGATAGTCACCTGAATAAAGGAATGTCCTAGTGAAAGCTAAATTTATGAAAAATACATCAAACACTGATTATTGTGTAAAGAGAATAGGAGAAGCCTAATTCTTGAGGTCAGGGAGGACAGCAAAATGCTTTTACAAACATTTAAGGTATGGGCTTATGAAGTAAGGACTGGGAACTGAAGAAGCAGTAAGAGAGAAGAACAAGAGGCAAACCCAAAAGGCACATCATAAGAGCAGACAATAAAGCATGGGTTCTGTCATGTTGGTGACAGAAAAAATAATGAATAAAAATGAACAGAGTGTCAAAGAACATTGAGACATCATCAGCTGTACCAACATACATGTAGTTGGTGTCCTAAGAGTAGAGAAGAGAAAGAAAGGAGCAGAAAGAATATGTGAAAAACTAATGGCTGATAACTTCCCAAATTTGATGAAAAGCATCTTATATTCTTTTTTTTTCTTTTATTTATTGTGAAATTTTTGTTGTGCATTATTGTTTATCAGTCACCATATAAGTGCATCCCTCCACCACTTGTGCCCACCCCCCACCCCCCTAACCCCTGGTAACCACCAAACAGTTCTATCTGTCCGTGTGTTGGTTTATCTTCCACATCTGAGTGAAATCATGCACTGTTTGTCTTTCTCTTTCTGGCTTATTTCACTTAACATAATACCCTCCAGGTTCATCCATGTTGTTTCAAATGGGACAATTTTATCGTTTTTTATGGATGAGTAGCATTCCATGGTATATATATACCACATCTTCTTTATCCAATCGTCAGTCGAGGGACACTTGGGTTGCTTCCATGTCTTTGCTATAGTGAATAATGCTGCAATGAACATAGAGGTGCATAAGCCTCTTTGGATTGTTGATTTCAGGTTCGTTGGGTAGATACCCAGTAGTGGGATAGCTGAATCATAAGGTATTTCTATTTTTAATTTTTTGAGGAATCTCCATACTGTTTTCCATAGAGGCTGCACCAGTTTGCATTCCCACCAGCAATGGATTAGGATTCCCATTTCTCCTAGCCTCTCCAGCAGTTGTTGCTTTTTGTCTTGGTGATTATAGCCATTCTAAAGGGTGTAAGATGATATCTTAGTGTTGTTTTGATTTGCATTTCCCTGATGATTAGTGATGTTGAGCATCTTTTCATGTGCCTATTGGCCATCTGTATATCTTCTTTGGAGAAGTGTCTGTTCATTTCCTCTGCCCATTTTTTGATTGGGTTGTTAGGTTTTTTGTTATTCAGTTGTGTGAGTTCTTTATATATTGTGGAAATTAATCCCTTGTCAGATATATGGTTTGCAAATATTTTTTCCCACTGGTGGGTTCCCTATTCCTTTTGATCCTGGTTTCATTTGCCTTGTAGAAGCTCTTTAATCTGATGAAGTCCCACTTGTTTATTTTTTCTTTTGTTTCCCTTGTCTAAGTAGACACGGAATTCAAAAAGATCCCTTTATGGCTGATGACGAGTAGTGTATTACCTATGTTTTCCTCCAGGAGTTTTATGGTTTCAGGTCTCACCTTCAGGTCTTTGATCCATTTTGAGTAAATTTTTGTGTATGGTGAAAGAAGATGGTCTACTTTCATTCTTTTGCGAGTAGCTGTCCAGTTTTCCCAGCACCATTTATTGAAGAGATTTTCCTTTCTCCACTCTATGTCATTAGCTCCTTTGTCAAAGATTAGCTGCCCATAGATATGAGGTTTTATTTTGGGACTTTCAATTCTGTTCCATTGATCTGTTTGCCTGTTTTTGTACCAGTACCATGCTGTTTTAATTACTATCGCTTTGTAGTATGTTTTGAAGTCAGGGATCGTGATGCCTCCAGCCTTGTTCTTCTTTTTCAGGATTGCTTTAGCTATATGGGGTCTTTTCTTGCCCCATATGAATGCTAGTATTCTTTGTTCTATTTCTGTGAAGAATGTCCTTGGGATTCTGATTGAGATCACATTGAATCTGTAGATTGCTTTAGGTAGTATGGACATTTTAACAATGTTTATTCTTCCAATCCAAGTGCATGGAATATTTTTCCATTTCTTTATGTCATCATTGATTTCACTCAGTAATATCTTATAGTTTTGATTGTATAGGTCTTTCATTTCCTTGGTTAAATTTACTCCTAGATATTTTATTCTTTTTGTTGCAATTGTAAATGGGATTGTCTTCTTGAGTTCTCTTTTTGTTAGTTTGTTGTTGGTATATAGAAACGCAACTGATTTCTGTAAGTTAATTTTGTACACTGCCACTTGGCTGTAGTTTTTTATTATTTCTAATAGATTTCCAATGGATTCTTAAGGGTTTTCTATATATAAGATCATGTCATCTGCAAACAGTGAGAGTTTCAATTCTTCCTTGCCTATCTGGATTCCCTTTATTCTTTTTTCTTGCCTAATTGCTCTGGCCAGAACCTCCAGCACTGTGTTGAATAAGAGTGGTGAGAGTGGGCACACTTGTCTTGTCCCTGTTTTCAGAGGGATGGCTTTCAGTTTTTCCCCATTGAGTATGGTGTTGGCTGTGGGTTTGTCATATATGGCCTTTATTATGTTAAGGTACTTTCCTTCTATACCCATTTTGTTGAGAGTTTTTATCATAAATGGGTGTTGGATCTTGTCAAAAGCCTTCTCTGCATCTATTGAGATGATCATACGGTTTTTATTCCTCATTTTGTTAATGTGGTGTATCATATTGATTGACTTGCAGATGTTGAATCATCTCTGTGTCCCTGGTATAAAACCCACTTGATCATGGTGTATGATCTTTTTAATGTATTGCTGTATCTGGTTTGCCAATATTGTGTTGAGGATTTTTGCATCTATGTTCATCAGGGATATTGGTCTGTAGTTTTCCTTCTTAGTATTGTCTTTGCCTGGCTTTGGTATCAGTGTAATGTTGGCCTCGTAGAGTGTGTTGGGAAGTGTTCTATCTTCCTCTATTTTTTTGAATAGTTTGAAAAGGATAGGTATTAAGTCTTCTTGAATGTTTGGTAAAATTCTCCAGGGAAGCCATCTGGTCCTGGACTTTTATTTTTGGGGAGGTTTTTGATTACTGTTTCAATCTCTTTACTTGTGATTGGTCTATTTGGGATCTCTATTTCTTCTTAATTCAGTTGTGGGAGGTTGTATGAGTCTAGGAATTTATCCATTTCTTCTGGATTTTTTTAAATAATTTTATTTATTTATTTTTCCCCCAAAGCCCCAGTAGATAGCTGTATGTCATAGCTGCACATCCTTCTAGTTGCTGTATGTGGGATGCGGCCTCAACATGGCCGGACAAGTGGTGCGTCAGTGTGCGCCCAGGATCAGAACCCGGGCCGCCAGTAGCGGAGTGCGCGCACTTAACCACTAAGCCACGGGGCCGGCCCTTTTGCTTCTAGATTGTCCAATTTGTTGGCATATAGTTTTTCATAGTATTCTCTTATAATCTTTTGCATTTCTGTGTTATCTGTTGTAATTTCTCCTTTTTCATTGCTAATTATATTTATTTGAGCCTTCTCTCTTTTTTTCTTGGTGAGTCTGGCTAAGGGTTTGTCAAGTTTGTTTATCTTCTCAAAGAACCAGCTCTTTTTTTCATTGATCCTTTCTACTGATTTTTAGTTTCAATTTCATTTATTTCTGCTCTGATTTTTATTATTTCCCTCCTTCTGCTGACTTTAGAATTTGTTTGTTCTTCTTTTTCTAATTCCGTTAGGCATAGTTTGAGGTTGCTTATTTTGGCTTTTTCTTGTTTGTTATGGTGGGCCAGTATTGCTGTGAGTTTCCCTCTCAGGATCGCTTTTGCCACATCCCATATGCGTTGGTATGGTGTATTTTCATTTTCATTTGACTCCAGATATGCTTTGAGTTCTCCTTTAATTTCATCAATGATCCATTGGTTGTTTAGTAGCATGTTTTTGAGTCTCCACAGCTTTTTCACTTTCCCAGTTTTTTCCTTGTAGTTGATTTCTAACTTAATGGCATTATGGTCTGAAGCTATATGCCAACCAATTCGACAATCTGGAAGAAATGGATAAATTTTTAGAATCATACAACCTTCCAAAACTGGATCAAGAAGAAGTAGAGAATTTGAATAGACCAATCACCAGTAAGGAGATCGAAACAGTAATCAAAAACCTCCCCAAAAATAAAAGTCCAGGACCAGACAGCTTCCCTGGTGAATTCTACCAAACATTCAAAGAAGACTTAATACCTATCCTTCTCAAACTCTTCCAAAAAATTGAGGAGAGGGGGCAGCTCCCTAACTCATTCTACGAAGCCGACATTACTCTGATACCAAAACCAGATAAGGACAACACAAAAAAAAGAAAATTACAGGCCAATATCACTGACGAACATCGATGCAAAAATCCTCAACAAAATACTAGCAAATTGCATACAACAATATGTTAAAAAGATTATACACCATGATCAAGGGAGACTTATTCCAGGTATGCAGGGATGGTTCAACATTCGCAAATCAATCAACGTAATACACCACATTAATAAAATGAAGAATAAAAATCACATGATTATCTCAATAGATGCAGAGAAAGCATTTGACAAGATACAGCATCCATTTATGATAAAAACTCTGAATAAAATGGGTATAGAAGGAAAGTACCTCAACATAATAAAGGCCACATATGAGAAACCCACAGCTAATATCATCTTCAATGGTGAGAAACTGAAAGCTATCCCTCTAAGAACAGGAATCAGACAAGGATGCCCACTGTCACCACTCCTATTTAACATAGTACTGGAAGTCCTAGCCAGAGCAATCAGGCAAGAGAAAGAAATAAAAGGTATCCAAATTGGAAAGGAAGAAGTGAAACTGTCACTATTTGCAGATGACATGATTTTATATATAGAAATCCCTAAAGAATCCACCAGAAAACTTTTAGAAGTAATAAACGAATATGGTAAAGTTGCAGGATACAAAATCAACATGCAAAAATCAGTTGCATTTCTATACACTAACAATGAAGTAGCAGAAAGAGAAATTAAGAATACCACCCCATTTACAACTGCAACAAAAAGAATAAAATACCTAGGAATAAACTTAACCAAAGATGTGAAAGAGCTGTACACGGAAAACTATAAAACATTTCTGAAAGAAATTGAAGAAGACAGAAAGAAATGGAAAGATATTCCACGCTCTTGGATAGGAAGAATTAACATAGTTAAGATGTCCATACTTCCAAAAGCAATCTATAGATTCAATGCAATCCCTATCAAATTTCCAACAACATTTTTCACAGAAATAGAACAAATAATCCTGAACCCCTTTCTTACATCATATACAAAAATCAACTGAAAATGGATAAGACGTAACATCTGAAACCATAGAACTCTTAGAGGAAAACAGAGGAGGTAAGCTCTTTACATCAGTCATGGCAATGATTTTTTTTGGGGGTTTGACACCAAAAGCAAAGTCAACAAAAGCAAAATAAACAAATGGTACTACATCAAATTAAAAGGTTTCTGCACAGCAAAGAAAACCATCAACAAAATGAAAAGGCAACCCATGGGAGAAAATGTTTGCAAGTCGCATATCTGATAAGGGGTTAATATCCAAAATATATAAAGACCTCATACAATTCAATAGCAAGAAAACAAACAATCCAATTAAAAAATGGGCAGAGGGGCTGAATAGATCTTTTTGCAAAATAAGATATACAAATGGTCAACAGGTACATAAAAAGGTGCTCATCACTAATAATCAGGGAAATGCAAATCAAAACCACAATGAGATAGCACCTCACACCTATTAGAATGGGTTTCATCAAAAAGACAGGAGATAAGTGTTGACAAGGATGTAGAGAAAAAGAAACTATTGTGCACTGTTGGTGGGAATATAAATTAGTACAGCCACTATGGAAAACAGTATAAAGTTTCCTCAAAAATTAAAAATAGAACTACCATAAGATCCAGCAATCCCACCTTTCAGTATATATCCAAAGAAAATAAAAACAAGAGTTAGAAGAGATATATATATACTTCCATATTCATTGCATCATTATTCACAATAGCCAAGATATGGAAACATCGTATGTGTCTGTTAATGGATGAGTGGATAAAGAATATATATTATATATATATATATAGCCACTTCTATTCAACACTGCACTGGATGGTCTAGCCGAGACAATTATGCTAGAAAAAAAATGAATAAAAGTCACCTAGAATGGAAAAGAAGAAGTAAGCTATCTCTGTTCACAGATAAATGATATTATATATTTGCATATACATGATATTATATATATAAAATCCTGAGAAATGTACCTAAAAACTCATTAATAAATGAGTATAGCAAGACTGTAGGATAAAAGATAAATATACAAAAATCAATTTTATTTTGATATACTAGCAAAGAATGATCCAAAAATGAAATTAAGAAAAAGCATTTCATTATCAATAGCATAAAAATAATAAAACGCTTAGGAACAAGTTCAACAAAATAAAAACATGTACACTAAAAACTATAAAACATTGTTGAAAGATCTAAATAAATGAAAATGCAGGCCATGATCATGAATCAGAAGATTTAAAATTGTTAAGACAGCAGTACTTTCCAAATTTATCTACAGAATGAGCACCATCCCTATCAAAATTTCAGATGGCTTTTTTGGAGAAATTGACAAGCTGATCATAATATTTATATGGAAATGTGAGGGACCAAGAACAGCCAAAACAGTCATGAAAAAGAAGAATAAAGTTGAAAGACTCACACTTCTCAATTTGAAAACTAACAACAATTCTTCAGTAATCAAGACGGTACTAGCACAAAAATAAACATATAGATCAATGAAACAAAAAAAAAAATCCAGAAATAAATGCTTACACTTATAGTCAACTGAGTTTCAACAAGATTTCTAACACAATACAATAGGAAAAAATAGTCTTTTCAGCCAATGGCGGTGGGACAACTGGATATCCATATGCAAAATGATGAAGTTGGACTACTACCTCAAACCATAATTAACTTAAAATAGTTCATAGACCTAAACAAAAGACTAAAACTATAAAACACTTAGAAGAATACATAGGTGTATATATTAATAACCTTGCATTAGGCAATAGTTTATCAGATACAACACCAAAGCACACATTACAAAATAAAAAATAGATACATTGAATTTAATCCAAATTAAAAATACATATGCTGCACAAAGAACATTCTCAAGGATAGGTTACACGTTAACAAAATAAGTCTTAAAATATATAAGAAGATTGAAATCATTTCAAGTATCTTTTCTGACCACAATGGGATGAAACTGGAAATCAATGACAGTAAGAAAATGGGAAAATTCACAGATACATGGAAACTAAACAACATACTCTCGAACAATCATTGGGTCAGAAAGAAAATCAGGAGGGAATTTAAAAAATGTCTGAAGATAAAAGAAAATGAAAACACAACATACTAAAACTTTTGGGTGCAGCAAAAACAGTACTAACAGAGAACTTTATAGTGATAATCACCCACTTAAAAAAAGAAGAAAGATCTCAAATAAACAATTTGACTTTATGGCTCAAAGAACTAGAGAAAGAACAAACTAAATTCAAAATTAGCAGAAGAAAGGGAATAAAAAAATTAGAGCAGAAATAAATTAGAGAATAGAGCGATAATAGAAAAAGACAACAACAGTGTTGAGTTTTTGAAAAGATGAACAAAATCAATAAACCCTTAGTTAAAGAAAAAAAGAGAAGACTCAAGTAAATAAAATCAGAAATGAAAGGGGAGATAGTATATAGATGCCTCAGAAATAAAAATATCCATAAGATACTATTATGAACAATTATATACCAACAAATTGGACACTCTAGAAGAAATGAGTAAACTCTTAGAAACACACAACCTACCAAAATTGAATCAAAAAGAAATAGAAAATCTGAACAGACCAATAACAAATAAGGAGATTGAAGCAGTAATCAAAAACCTGCCAATAAAGAAAAGCCTAGGACTAGATGGCTTCATAGGTAAATTCTATCAAACATTCAAAGAAGAATTAATACGAATCCTTCTTAAACTCTTCCAAAAAATAGAAGAGGGAACACCTATGAACTCATTTCATGAAGCCAGCATCACCCTGATGCCAAAGTCAGACAAGAACATCACGAGAAAAGAAAACTACCAGCCAGTATCCCTGATAAACATAGATGCAAAAATCCTCAGTGAATTACTAGCAAAATGAATTTAATAGTACATTAAAAGGATTGTACACCATGACCAAGTGAGATATACCCCTGGGATGCAAGTATGTTTCACCATATGCTAATCAATCAATGTGATACACCACATTAACAAAATAAAAGATAAAACCCACGTGATCATCTCAATAGATGCAGAAAACACATTCGACAAAATTCAACGTCCATTCATGATAAAAATTCTAAACAAAATAAATATAGATGCAACTTACCTCAACACAATAAAGGCATATATGAAAAGCCCAGAGCTAACAATACAATCAATGGAAAAAATCTGAAAACTTTTCCTCTGTAATCTGGTACAAGCAAGGATGCCCACTCTCACCACTTCTATTCAATACAGTACTGGAAGTCATAGCCAGCGCAAATAGAAAAGTAAAGAAACAAAGCCATCCAAATCAGAATAGAAGAAGTAAAATTATATCTGTTTGTATATGATATGATCATTTAACAAATAATGTGATTCAGAAAATCCTGAAGACTCAAAAAAAGAAACTGTTAGAAGTATTAAATGAATTCAGTAAAATTTCAGGATACAAAATCAACATAGAAGAATCAGCAGTATTTCTATACACAAACAACAAACAATCTGAAAAAGAAAGTGAGAAAAATATCCCATTTACAATACTAACAAAAAGAATAAAATACTTAGGAATTAACTGATGACATAAATGATTTGTTTACTGAAAATTTTAAAACATTGATGAAGAAAATTAAAGAAAACAGAGATAAACGGAAAAACATTCCATGTTTGTGGATTGGAAGAATTAATATTGCCAAAATGTCCATATTACCCAAAGTGATCTACAGATTCAATGCAATCTCTATCAAAATCCCAATGGCATTCTTTATAGAAATAGAAAAAATAGTTCTAAAATTCATATAGAAACATAAAAGACCCTGAATAGCCAAAGCAATCTTAAGCAAGAACAAAGTTGAAGGCAACACACTTCACTTCAAAATATATTGCAAGGCTACAGTAACCAAAACAGTATAATACTGACATAAAACCAGGCATATAAAACAATGGAACAGAATAGGCCCATTAGTAAGTCCACATATCTACGGTCAACTGATCTTTGACAAGGGCGCCAAAAACACACAATGAGAAAAGGATAGTCTATTCAATAAACGGTGGTGAGAAAACAGGATATCCAACTGCAGAATAAAAACGCACCCTTATCTCACACCATATACGAAAATCAACTCAAAGTGGATTACCGACTTAAATGTAAGACCTGAAACAGTAAAAATACTAGAAGAAAACATGAGGAAAAAGCTTCTTGACATTGAAGCAATGATTTTTGGGTATGACACCAAAAGCACAAGTAAATTAAATCTAGCAAAATTAACAGCAAAATTAAATAGGTGGGGTTGCATCAAACTAAAAAAACTTCTGCACAGCAAAGAAAATAGTCAACAAAGAGAAAAGGTAAAGGAGAAAATATTTTCAAACCACACATTAGATAAGAGGCTAATGTCTAAAATATATAAGGAACTCACACAATTCAATAGCAAAATAAATAGTCTTATATATAAATGTACAAGGACCTGACTATACATTTCTCAAAAGAAGACATACAAATGACCAACAAACATATGAAAAGATCCTCAACATCATTAGTCATTAGATAAATGCAAATCAAAACCACAATGACATACCATTTCATACCCATTAGAATTGCTATAATAAAAAATACAGACTGTAACAACTGTTGATGAGGATGTGGAGAAATTGGAACCCTCTTACGCTGCTGGCAGGAATGTAAAAGGGTACAGCCACTGAGAAAAACAATTCGGCAGTTTTTCCAAAAGTTAAACATGGAGTACCATATGACCTAGCAATTGCAATCCTAGGTATCTACTCAAAAGAACTGAAAATGTACAATTGAAAAATTCTTTCCACAGAAAGACTTGTATGTGCCGATTTATAGCAGCATTATTCATAATAGCCAAAAAGTGGAAACAATTTAAGCATCCACTAATGGATGAAAGGGTAAACAAAATGTGGTATATACATACAGTGGGATTTTATTTGGTCATGAAAAGGAATGAAGTACTAATACATGCTATAATATGGATGAACCTCAAAAATATTAAGCACAGTGAAAGAAGCCAGTCCCAAAGAACTACATATTGTATGATTCCATTTGTAAAGGGTGTCCAGAATAGGCAGATCCATAAAGACAGAAAGTAGGTTAGTGGTTGTTAGGGGCTGAGAAGAGGGAGAAATGGGAATTGACTGTGAATGGATACAGGGTTGTTGTTTTATTTGACTTTTTTTGCAGTTATGAAAATGTTCTAAAATTGGATAGTGATGATGGTGGCACAACTCTGTGAATACTACTTAAAAAATACTGAATTCTACAATTTAAAAAAGTGAATTTTATGATATATCAATTTTATCTCAATAAATATATTATTTAAAAATATTAGGACAGAGGAGTAAGCAGGGGACAGATCATGAAAGGGCATTTTAGGCAGTGGCGATTAATTCAGTTTTTATTCCAAGTGCAAGGAATGGTTTTAGGCAGAAGTGTGTTATTATCTGGTTCTGTGTTTTTAAAAGATCATTCTATTGTATGGATATACTGAAAGAAGGTAAGATGGAAACAGGGGGACAAATAGGAAGCACTTTGGTCAGGAAAAACAAAGGACACTTGAACTGGAGTAGCAGCACAGAGACAAAAAGATTTACTAAATTGGGAAGATTAAGGTAGGAGCAAGGATAGGAAGGAGAGAGACAATGGAAATGAAGAGTATGGGATCTGAGATGTCATCTACATCTTATATAGAAACAGAACCAAATTAACAGGTGGGCTACCCAATCTGCAAGGACAACTAAACACCTCTGAAAACACAGAAGAAAAATGTATTTACCAAAACTCTTAGAGATAGCGCTTTGTGTTGTTGGAAAGATCACTTACTTGGAGTGAGGTGAGACAATAATACTCCCAAAAGAAAATAGCATGTCCAAATTAAAATAGATATTCTCTAAGTTTCCTAGAGAAGGGAGAATGGGGCCAGTTAATTGCAGAACTTTTGCTTTGTTGAGAAGAATATACACATTTGGTATTAAGAGGTGGACTATTCAAGGCCACAGAAGAAAGGCAAGCTACCATAAGCAAGTCTCTTCCTCTTAAGCAGCTCTCAGCTTCTCCTCCAACAGAATGTTAATCAAATTATTTAAAATACCTATGCAGTACTCTATGTTCCATATTACCTAGCATAAATAAGTTTATGGAAAGCAAGCCAATGTCAACCTGAATACTAATGAAATAAATGTAACTTTTAAGATTAAACTAAAATACTTCCCCGTCTTAAATTATCTCTGTCTAAAATTGGTTTTGGTCATGTTATTTAAATCATTGTCAAATTTCAAATAGCACCCTAGGAGGGCATGACTTTTTCTGTTAATCAAAAGAGAATATGAGGTAAAAAAATTTGAAAAAAAATATGAATAATGTCATACCACTTATAGAAGAGGTAGATCTGTATGTGTGAATGTCTGTGCACATTCAAAACACACAAAGAGATTTCAGGAGAATCACCAAGATGTGGTAGGATTTTGAGTGATTTTTACAATTTTATTCTGATTATCTTTCTGAATTGTTTTGATTTTTAGAACAAACATAAACTATTTTATAATTCAAAAATATTTTAAGGCTAAACTTATCCTCCTTATATTTGAATAAGGAAACCTGGCTATGATGGCTTGATTTATATTTTTCTTCTAAAGTGCCTTACTGCTTTTCAGAAGGAAAGAAGTCAGAGTGATTCTCTGATAAACAGTCTTCAAAAACAATATTTGAAAGGCTTTAAATTGTGATATCTGTCTGTAAATATGGCAATATTTATCCTCACATTCCTCTTTGTCTCTGTGGTGCTCTCTCAATCAGAAGAAAGCTTCCAGCCAACATCATATGGTGGTGGTGTAGTACATTCATTAACCAAACATTTTTAATTTTGGTTATAACCAAACATTATAATTTTTGAAATTCTATGCTAGGTGAGAGATACAAATAAGGATAAGACAATGCCATTGCCCTCCAGGTACACATAATTGGATGGAAAAATAAGACACTTGCTCAAGTAATAGCTGCATACTATTGCATATGTATGCCATACAGGCATTCTAGACATCATCTGTGGTAGACAGAATACTTCTAGTTGCAGTGAATGAGGAAGGCTTCCCAAAGATAGACTTTTAACCATAGAAGACAACAGGTGCTTTTAAAAGGAAATGGCAACTGCAATGGCAAAAGGAAAACAAACATGAGGTGTCTTTGAGGCATTGCATGGAGTGAATGGGGTATTATATGTCATGTGAACACGAAAGACAGTCAAGAGTCAAAGGTGATCTCAAGAATCTTAACCTAACGGCTGTGAACATTGTGGTAAATTCAGGAAGAGAAGCTAGTTTAAGGCAAAAGCTAGCAAGTTCTATTTTAAACCTGATTATGACATATTGAAGTAGAAATAGTCAAGTATATATAGACTGTTGTTAATTGGCCAATGGTTAGGACTAGATATGGAAATTTTGAAGTCGTCAGCAAAGACAGATTATTTGAAGCTATTTTATTTATTGGATTATTTATTTATTTAATGGATTGAGGATCCAAGAGAATAAAAGTGTGTGTTGGGGTTGGGGAATGGTGAAAAAGCGGCATCAGGATAGAGTCTAGATATAGTGATAGGACGATGAGAAGTAAGGAAACAAAAATAAGAAGTTATGGTCATAGAAAAAGAAGAGAAACAACAATATAGGATTTATAAGAAATATAAGGAAGAAGAGGGTTTCATAAAGACAAGGGTAATCAGCTTTGTAAAATGAAACATAAAGTTCAAAGAATGTGAAGAACAAAAATAATTGGGTTTAGATTAAAAGCCAGACATAAAGGAAATATCGAGGAAGTGATTAGGGCAAAAAGGATAGTGGGTTAAGAATAGTATGAGTGGTAAAGAAATGAAAGCTATAGTTATAGACTCCACTATCTGTACAGTAGTAGAGAAAAAGCATGTTGACAGGAAAAAGCAACAGGCTCCTGCAACTGTTTATTCTTCTAAACAAGAGAGATTTGTGTGCACTGAAAGAAATAAAATGGGGAACAAAGGCCTTTAGAATGATGAGATATAATCTCACTTACTTTCAAATAAACGAGTGGAAAGCTAAAAACAAAACCAAAACAGGTTTTGGCTTCCTGTTTTGAACGGGTATGATTTACTTCAAAATCCCAGTTTACCTCTAAAAGAAACCATCCTTGAACTGGAAGTCCCCTCATCAACCCTCCAACACACCAGCTAAGCTAAGTAACTTCTCCCTTAACATAACACTGAACACAAATATGAGGAGATCCCGAGTCTTGTGAGCTTCCTTACTGCACCATATTGTGCTCACTCCATGAACTTATTTTTTCATTTGTTAAAAATGCCTTTTTGATGCTCTGTTCTCATTTCATTTTTGGTCTCACTTTCTCGAACTGACTTACACCTGCCCCCCTTTCCAGCATAAGTAAAATAAATGCCACCCATTAGGCAAAAAGATGATTTGAGGAGGCTTTACAGATCAAAAATATATTCCCCACAAATTTTAATGTCATCTGAAATTCCAACATTAGACATTCATTCTTATGGACCTTAAAAGGATTTTTATTTTCTTGGAGACTCTGAAATGGGGACTATCTGAAATTATTTTCCTTTTATAGCCAGAAATTATGAAGCTCTCTGAGTAGAATTGATACCTGGGAAAAATAAGACATAGGATTCATGAGAAGGAAAATATCCCTGACGGAGAAAGGCAAGCAAAGATTGAAAAATCTGAGATATAATCCATCCAACTCTGTCCTCACCCTTCCGTAAACACACTTGCTTGTAATTTTTATTTTCTTAAACTGATTGTTTTATATTTCTTCCTTATAGCTTCTCTTCTATATCCTTTACATACACTAGGTGGCAGTGCAACGACAGGAGAAAAAAAAAGTAGACTCTAGGTTCTGAAAATAACTTTAATAGAGACCACATCTTTGTGCATTTTCATTTTAACAAACGAAGAAACTGAGACCCCATTAATGAGGTGACCTGTCCGAAGTCACAAGCTATTTAGTGCCCAGTCAGTGACTCATCCATGCTCTTCAACCTCCCCATTCTCTCCAGTCTCTCAGTGCCTCTGTTTCTCCCAGTCCATCCTCAGGGTTTCACTTCTTTCCTCAGCCAGTGCAAACCCCTTTATTGCCAACATACTCTAAACTCTCATCCCCTTACCCTTCTGCTCCACCAACTCTTCTCAGAACCTACATTGGGACTATCTAAAACAGTGCAGGAGAAAACCACCTAGAGTACAAAGTTTTGCCTTTAAAAAACGTGCAGTCTCCAATTTTACCCAAACACTCACTGATAAACGGGGATTCTCTTTACTGTCTCTGTCAGTTTTCACTTTCCTTCTTCACAATGTGAATCAACAAATACCTCTCAAAGCCCAAAAGCCCCTGCTTTCTGAAGACAATCTGACCTCATACTTCACAGTGAAAAATAAAGCTATCATGAAAGAACTTTTCACCATGTACAAGTTTGCTTGTCTATAACTATATCCACCTCGCCTCCTTTCCCCTAGTTTCAAATAACTCTCCTATTCACAGTTAATCCCCCAGTTGTGCTTTTTACTCTGTCCCTTTCAATCCTCCATCAGAAATTTTGGACCTTACTTGATCAGTTTTCCTCATCTAGCCTCTCTTCTCACACTTTCATTCTTTTCTGTCTCCTACCGTGTGTCCTATAAACATACTCAAGTTTCTGTAATTATTGAAATATTTTTCTTCCCCAATATAATGGTAACAGGCCATAAAACACATAGAGTAATTACCATATGCCAGGCACCTTTTTAAGTGATTTGCATAACCTAACTCTTTTAACTCTCACAACTACCTTATGAGATAATTCACTACTGTCATCATTAATTTGCAGATGAGAAAAGGGAGGCACAGAGAGATCAAGTATCTTGCTCAAGATTGCACAGCTAGTAAGTGGCAAAGCTAGGTTTCAAATCTAGACTTTCAGGGTGCAGAGTCTGTACTAATAACCACTATTCTGTACTGCCAAGGTCCTCTAGTGTCCAGTGTTCTTTTTTTCCTCCTTTCACATCCAAATTTTCATGAGAACAATTTATTTTCACTGTCTCCACTTTTCCTACTGCCCTTTCATTGGTAGCCCACTGTAATTAGGGACACACCCCTATCATTCCACCAAAACTGTTCTGTCAGGTCATTGCTAAATCCAACAGATACTTTCCTAATTTTACTCATTTTGACCTCTTTTTTTGCATTCAATACGGTCGACCATTTCCTTCTTAAAGCTCTGACCTTCCTTCATTTCCATCAGACTCTTTTTCAAATTTTGTTCCCACTTCTCTAGCTGCTTCCTATCAGTCTCTAGGGTTTTTTTTTTTTTTCCTCTCCCAATCTCTTAAATGTCAGCATTCTTTAGTGTCCCATTCTCTGTGTTCTCTTGAGTTTTGGAATCAAGTCCTGAATTTAAATCTAAGCTCCACTATTAACCAACTTTGTTACCCTGGGCAAATGGCTTCCTCTCAGAGGGGTGTTGTGAGAAATAAATTACATAATGCATGTAAAGTACTTATCATAGTGCCGGATATATAGTAGATAAAGAATATTAGTTTTTTTATTGCTATCATTATCATCACTATTATTATCTCATTTATAGTTATAGGCTTTGTTATATCCTCTATGCTGATCATTTCCAAATATGTATAGCTTTTTCCCTTGAGTTTCAGGTCCATATATTTGTATCCAACATTCCCATAGGCATTTTCAAACTCAACAAGTTCAAAACAGCATACATGATTGTTGCTATCCACTGAGAAGCCTGGCCCTCCTTCTGTATTGCAAATTTTATTAAATGGCAGCCAATGACTCAAGCTAAAAACTTCAGTTATGTTCAATCTTTCCTGTTACTTTACCACCTCACTAAATGAAATTCTATACATCTTATATATGTAATTTCTATACACCTCTTATGTAAATTTTATACATCTCTTGTGTTTCAGATCCATGCTAACTTGTCCTTTTAAATAAGTTCTACCTAGGTAGTACCATCTGGTGGATTCACATGTACCCTATTCTGATCTTACAAGGACAACTTCTCTCCAAGTTAGAGAACTATTAGCTTAGTAGTCACCTCAGCTAAAATGTATGTTTCTTGCTTTATAATTTGCAAGCCTGAGCTTCACAGATCAATATTACACACAAGTAGCAGGCAAGATTTAGGCCCAATTACCTGACTACTAACCAATACTATATTCCTTTACCTCTTGTGGAGAAATCCACTAGAACTAACACAAGACCATTTGCAATTTTTTTTTCTTGAAATCTCCTCAGTCTTAGAATCTTTGGGAGGAAAATTATTTTTGTTATGAGTTAAACTTTCTCTTTACTACTTTGTACTATAGCTGTACAAAATTGTTTATAGTTGCCCATTCATGTCAGGCAGTTCCACACTCTATACACAGAAGTAAGAATTCACATGTTGAGCTGAGGAAAAGTGAAAAGAACTCATTTTCTACGAAGGGAGTTATTTTTTTTTCTTTTTAGAAGAGATATGAACAGTGAACTTGGTCCAAATATCTACATGCATCACTTAGCAAGAGTATTGTGCTAAGTTATGCTTCAAGAGGGTGATTATCAGGGAATACAAAGAGGGTTTGGTTGGAAGCTCCATACCTGAGGCACTCACAGTCAAATAAGAGAGCTAAGAAATGTCCGTATGTGATGAATAATGAAAATTGAGTGCACCTTCAACACAATAGAGTCCAACAGTGCTAAACTCTATAGGACAAAATGCCAAATTTTTTAGGTGCTAGGAAGCAAGTGAAATCAGTGAAGTCGGGATGACTCAGAGATAGTTTCCTGGGAGAGTAAGGTACTTTGGACAACGTATCTTTGTGGTCCTGGTGATTTCTCTTTCTCGAAGATAACAGTTTATAAATTGAATGGTCTCAGAATGTCTGTAAAAACCCTGAAATCATTCATAGAATGTTGTGCATGTGCACTTTTTGGGAAGAGTCCTCTGCTTCCATCATATGCTCTTAGGAGTACATGACTCAAAAAAGGTGAATAATCACAGCTCAAAATCTCAAGATAGAGATTCCCAAGACAAGTTTTGTGAGTTTGACATCACTTTATTTAGCCTCTGCTAAGTGTTTACCCCAACATCTGCCAGAGCATGTATCATGGGGAATAGACCCATGTGCTCTATGGTTGAAGCTTTGCCAACATTGCCAATATGCTGGAAAGGAGAGTCAATTAGTGTAATATGAGCAATAGGAAGAAGCATTCAAAATTCTATTTTTGGTTTTGAAATTCACTGTAGAAAGTCACTAAACTTCTCTGGGTTCCACTTTTCCTCCTCCAAAAATGGAGGCAGTAAAATGAAGATAATAATCTCTAACTGTCTACTTCACAGAATTGCTTTCAGGATCTGATGAGTTTGTATGAAAAGAGCAGGAAAAACCTTAGGTTTGGAAGCCACCCATTCCTAAGTTTGAATCCTAGTTCAGACATTTTCTAGCTGATTAACCTCGGGCAAATTAATTATCTAAACCTTCACTTTCTAATCCATAAAAAGCATAACATCTCTTACTTAGTAAAGGTTGGGGGGAGGAGGGTTGATGTGCTAACACATATAAAGAACTTAGCACAGTGCTTGTGTATAATAACTGCTCCATAAATATGTGCCCTACCCTCACTTCTGCCTCCCATTGAAACCTGCTCTTAGGATGTAGGAATAGCTGCCATTTACACCTGATTACAAATGACTCAGTCCTAGTGCCTTCTATCTTAAATATTTATGTGGTATGTGTGGAGTGTGATCTCCATTATAAGACTGGAGATGGAGAGAATAGGTTCGGAACAATAACTGCATAGAATCCTAAATGTTTAGAGTTGAAACAACACAGAACTAATATTTGTGATATAATTACTATTATTATCCCAATTTCACAGATGAGAACACAGAGCCTCAGTGTGGTTAAGTGATTTGCCCAAGGTCACACAACCAGTAAGTGAGAGGGACAGGATTCAAATCCAAATATGCTTGACCTCTAATCTTTTTATTTGCTGGATTTATGAGTCATCAATCCTAATGTCTTACCTTAAACATGCACCTCCTCTATGATATACTCAGCCTTGGCTTGAATACTCCCTGGAGATACCTACTCTTTTTATGATGCCCTTATTATGCTTTGTTTACTTCTCCCATTCTTCCTTTTCCCTGCCCATGCTTTGGATGAGCCTCTGTTGGGAAGCTCAACTGCTTGAGCTGCCACTACTCATGCTTAAGTTTCAGCTGACAGAGTAGTCCAGCCAGGGCATCTTTTTTTCAAGAAATAAATCATGGCCACAATGAGGATCTTTGATGATTTCAGCCAGTCACGCTGGTCACATATGAGAATCATTGGTGTGTACTGTATTGTCACTGGTGATGATGCAGTATCCACAATGTGCTAGGTTTCCCCTCTTAGTCAACCAAAAGTATCACAGCACAAAGTAATGAAGATTCCATTCCTTATCCCCTATATTACGTGAAAATCTAAAACGAGTCCCAAGCATCTGGCAGACCCATCCCAAATGCTTGGGAATGTTATGTTTTGAGTTCAAACCCAGAAACAAAACCCAGAGGGCTTTCACTACAAACAGTTCTCTGATCTGCACTTTTCCAGGCCATAATTTGGCTCATAGTTATCAGAGGTACTACCTCCAACTGACAAAGCAGAGGCATTTGGATAAATTTTCTGGCTGGTCTTTAGCTAACTGTTCTTGTCATGTGCTTGATCTGGCTTATTTAAGACAGAGGCACCTCTAGAAATCATGGTGAACTCTACTGATTATGCTAACCTCATCTGTGGAAAGATGCTGTTGCCCAAATGTCACTTGAGCTCTTTTCCCAGCCTTAAAGATGAGCAGTGCTAAGCCATAGACATTCATGTTACTCTTGCCTTGAAACTTGTATTGGTAAAATGGCTGGAGAGGAGAGGGGGAACGCTGTTAAGGTATAGGTTGCAGCCAGGAAACAAACCAATTGGCCCACATGGTAAATGACCCCTATGACTTGGTCTCATTAACTCCACACTCTGAATTCTTTTTTTTTTTGATAATTTTATTTATTTATTTTTCCCCCAAAGCCCCAGCAGATAGTTGCATGTCATAGCTGCACATCCTTCTAGTTGCCGTATGTGGGACGCGGCCTCAGCATGGCCAGAGAAGCAGTGCGTCAGTGCGCGCCCAGGATCGGAACCCAGGCCACCAGTAGAGGAGCGCGGACACTCAACTGCTAAGCCATGGGGCCGGACCCCACACTCTGAATTCTAACCCAGAAGAGCCAGCATACCTTCAGAAAGAATTAAGAGACCCTTAATCCTTAAAAAATGCAACAGATCATTCCTACAGTTTGTGGGTTTTTTGTCACCATGGATAACTGATACACAATGATGCCAAGCCAAGGCAGATTCAATCACTAATCCATCCCACTGGAGTCCTGGAATGTCAAGTTGGAACAGAGTTTGAAGGACTATCTTGTCCAAACCCTTTTACTTTACAGATGGAGAACTGAGGCCTAAGGAAAGGAAATAGTTTGTCTAAATTATACATCTAGTTAGTGGCAGCACCAGAACAAGACCCAAGTCTCTTAGCTCATAGTTCAGTACATACACTATACAGCATTTCAGTACAATGATCCTTTCTTTCTTTCTTTCTTTCTTTTTTTTTTTGTGAGGAGATCAGCCCTGTGCTGACATCTGCCAATCCTCCTCGTTTTTTGCTGAGGAAGACTGGCCCTGGGCTAACATCCGTGCCCATCTTCCTCCACTTTATATGGGACGCCGCCACAGCATGGCTTGCCAAGCAGTGCGTTGGTATGCGCCCAGGATCCGAACTGGCGAACCCCGGACCACCGCAGCGGAGCACGCGCACTTAACTGCTTGCGCCACCGGGCTGGCCCCTACAATGATTCTTTATTCTCAGAGGACAGAGAGTGATTTAGAAACATACATTAAGTCTAACTGTGCCCTGGAGGAGAAAAAGGTATTACAGAGGCCAGTGAAGAGTCCAGGGTAGGGAGCTGCCTCAAGGATTCTGAGGAAATTTGTATTTCATTGTCCTGTAATTCATGTAAAATGAGTTACATGGCATTTGGGGGCAAAAGCTTCAGACTAACTGCAAGTCTAAGCTTGTTTTTACAAGCAAGAGCAAGTAAATCAGAGAAGAAGGAGGAAGTAGGGGCTGCTAAAAACAGAATATAACCAATGTTATAACTTTCCCCAGGAATGGACCAGGCCATTGGCATCATTGTTTTCTCATGAGATAGGAAGCTAGAAAAAAAAGCATGTGTTATCTATTTCAGGTGCCGTCAAAGCAGAATAGTAGCCCTGCTGGTATATTAAAAATAACCATCTCACAGTCTGTTTTCAGAGGCTGATGATCATAAGCCACATAAGACAGCCTATTGACCCTCCTTATTCCCTATACAGTAAGACAGGTTCAAACAAGGGATATATTTTCTTTCACAGTTACTTCCCATTTTAAACCATTTTTGCTTTCTCTTGATTTGTGTCCAGCTTAGTTGCCTAATATTATCAAATTATCCTCTAGCTGGTTGAGGGCTCTTATTATAAAGAGAGGACCTCCCTGTGAGGCAGAAGGGGGTTGCAAGAAACCATGTAATGTGCATGCCTGCATTATAATGTCAGTTCCTTGAGGGACATGATTTTCCTTAATTTTGTTCACTGTTTTAGCACTTAAAACAGTGCTTGGGACTTAGTAAGTGCTCAATTATATAAGTTAATATTTGAATGAATGAACTGAATGGATGAAACAAGAATGGGCCTAGATCTGTGTTGTGGTCCTGCCAAGGTGTGTTTGACAGGCAAAAAAATAAATAAATAAATAAGCCACCTTGCTAAAGCTGTGAGTTTGTAGAAGGGAATAATAAGATAAAGGGTAGGGAAAAAAGTGAGACGAGGTCACTGAGAGCCTTGATGGCCATGCCAGAGTGTGATATTTTTCTTGTAACCGGTAAGAAGTTATCGGAGTCACTTGATCCAGGAAGTAACATTACCAAGTCTCTATTTGGGAAAGATTTTCTGGTGCTAATGCAGGGGATGTATGGTAAGGAGAAGTAACCAGGGCAGGGAGACTTCAGAATTATAAATTCTTAGACTTACAAGGGAGTTCAAGATTATCTAGTCCAGCCTCCCAACAAGCACTAGAATCATATTTACCACCTCCTTGATTAAAACAGATACACCTTTTCTAGAAAATAAGCTCCATGAAGACAAAGACATTTTCTATCTTTTTCACTTGTGTATACCCACAGTATAACACAGAGCTTAGAAATGGTAGGCACACAATAAATATTTATTATATGAATAAGTGAATGACTGAATGAATGAATGAATGTAGTCAGTGCTTACGTACTTACAATGACAACATGCTAACGAGTTGGAAATTATTCTACTGGAAGAGTTATCTGTTGAAAATGAATCTACATTACTTGGCAAAATTCTGTCTTGCCTGTAGCTTACACCCCATGACTTTACTTCTGCTCTCTTGAACCTACATAAATGGCAGCACCAATTGCCATCATCTTTGAAGCTATAGAATACATCAGCATAAAATTACCGAAGCTTGAAAAAGGGTGTTAGTAAGGAATGAGGCAAGAGATGTTAAAGGTATTTTAAGCTTTATGAAGGCAAGAAACCTATTAACAGTTATATGTTGTATCCCCAGTGCCTAGCACAGAGTCTGTAACATAGTATAAGCTCAATAAAAATTTATTATTTTTATTTATTTATTTATTTATTTAGTTATTGACTAACTAAATGTATGGGGGAATCAAAGAAGAGAGAAATTCAGAAAATCATTCCAATGGTTTTGGTTTTTTTTGGGTTTTTGGTTTTTTTCCAATGAGTGGAAGTACCATTGCCCAAAACAGAAAAGTCATGAGGAGGAAGATAGAGATGTGGGGAGAGAGTGATCAGTCTCACTTTCTGAAATGTTGATCTGTGATGATAGTAGGATCTCCCTAGTTCACAGTGGTTGGTTACAAATGACCCTTAAAGTTCTTTGCAAAAATGAGCCATACTGAGTCTATATAAATCAGGAGATAGAAGTTTGGGATTTGTCCACATGAATGATAATCAAACTGTGAAAGTAAATGTGTCATTCAAAGGACAGAATTTTTAGAATGGGAAACAGAAGGCTTCAAACTGAAGGTAGAGAAATAGAGGTAAGAGGAGCCAACACAAAAGCCCAAGAAAGAATAACAATAGAAGTAAAAGGAAACCCAAGATAAGGTTGGGTCATAGGAACCAAGTCAGAAACTGATTTCAAGAATTTCAAGAACAGGTGCAAAAGCACTAAATAAACACTATTGGATTATATTAAAAGGTCATTGATGTCCAAAAGTGTCACTGGGAGACAGTATAGCATAGTGGTAAAGAGCATCAACTGTGGAACCAGGCAGCCTGAGTTTGAATCCGGGCTCTACCACTTGCTATCCATGTGACCTCGGACAAGTTTCTTGACTTCTTCATGACTATGTTTATTCATTTGTAAAACTGGGAGGGTAATAATAATAGTACCCTCCCCATGGAATTGTTGTGAAAATTAAATGAGTTAAGCTATGTAAAGCTCTCAGTAAACATTAACTATGATTACCCTGCGGACAGCAATGGGATGGAGGCAGCAAGTATTTTGGGGAGTCAGAAAATAGGGACAATAAATGTTTTGGCAATTAAAGAATAGAGGGAGCTAGCAAGAGAAGAGAGACAAGCAAGAAAAGTGAAACCTTTTTAGGATGTGAGGTAATTGAGCATGTACAGAGGGTAGAGGCCAAGAAGTCTGTGTTGAGGGCAGAAGTGGAATTAAATAGGAGAAGATATTGGAGATGCAGCTCAATAGATTATTCTGGAAAAGGAAGAACAATAAAGATAGAAAGGAGAGACAAAATGCTGAGGTTATTTAAAAAATGATGCTTCAATTGAAAGGTCAACAAAGAAGTTTATAGTAAGTGGCTTCAGTCTTCCCAGAAAAAGCAGTAAACTATCAAAGGGAAGGGACTGGGCCTGGGTGCCCAGAGTCTTATAATGAGTAGACAGCCACGGCAAGGCAGGTGTACACTAGAGAAGCAAAGGGCCTTACTGGTACCCCCAACTTACTAGAGTAGTTGTCTACCCACTCATTTTTGGTTCAAATGGAACTCTGGTTTTGCATGCCCAGAAAAAAAAGGGCTATCCAACAGCTGGGAATTCATATAAAAGGACACTCTTTGTAATGTTTCTCTGTATAGTAATTCATTGCATATGTCAAAAAGCATCCCAAACCAGTCCAAGAAGACTCAATTAGAACCATATGGCTCAGGCAGTAAGGAACACTTGGCACATTTTCTAAGTGAAATACAGGTGTGTTAATTACCCTTCCCGGATCTGTGCTAATGTGGGCAATTCCTGGAGGAATACTTGGGAGGACATTTCAAAAGCTCACTGTTTGAAAAGAAGTCTACTTGCTATTTTTTAATTTCTTGATTGCTAGTTGATTGTTGCTATTCTCTGTCATTTCCTAAATCAAATTCTTCCACCTGGGTCATCTCTTTACACTCAACCCTAGAGAAAAAAAAAAAAACACAACAAATATGCATTTATGTTGCAATAATTTTATGAAAATCAATATCATGATATGTTTGGTTGGGTGTGGGAATACATTGTCAATGTTTCTTCCAGGGCAGGATTTTCATTAGGCCACACCAACATGCAATGGTAGGATGAGATTATAGTTTGTGCACACACTAATTTTCTCCATTTTATAAAGGGTAGACTTAGTGGCTCATCAGGCCCATAGTTTGGTCTGACCCGATGAAAGTAATCTTTCTAGCCCCTGCCCTGCTTAAAAGCATTCAGTGACTCTATATTCCAATGGACCTTAGCCTGGTAATCAGAAGCCTTCACAACGTGTTCCCAAACCACTTTTCAGTCTTCCCTCTTACTGCTTCCTCTCATCCTGTACAGTACCCATTCTGAACTGAAGCAATCACTATTTTCCATACATTCTCTAAACTTCTGATCCTACATGCCTTCACTTAGGCTATTCTCTCTGCTTCAGATCTCATCCCTACCCCTCCAACCCTGTTTATGCATGTCCAAATTCTGCTATTATTAATGACATAGCTCTATTGTCACCACCTACATAAAGCCTTCTCTAGTTCTACTTCTACTCCTCCTCCACAAACTGGAAGTGATCTCTCTCTCTCTTGCTCTCCCATATTTCTCTTCTAACACTTATTCTTTTTCCCTTGCATTATATCGTTCTTCATATATGTCTCCAACATAAGGTTGTTACCACTTTGCCCATGCCCAAGAATGTGCTTGTGTGATCATTCCAAACCTTCCTGCCGCTGAGAAAGGCATGGGAGTTTCATAGAATAAGAGGCAAGTTTTGGAAGAGCAGGAGACCTTTTGGAACTACTCAGACCATACGTAGCATATGCATAGATCCTGCCCTGAAGGCAACCTAAGAACTGGGCAGACTAAATCTGGGGCAAGGGCATAAGTAAAAGACACAAATCCACTAAGTACAAGGGTGGCATACAAGGCTATAGGATCTTGTAACTAGGCCCAGGAAAGAGATTTATGAAGTGGCACAAATAAATCTTAGTTCATCAACCCACAGGTCTTTACTTTCGAATATGCCTGGTGTGTGTCAGGTGCTGAGGAAGACAGAGAGAGTAAGAATCATCCCTGGTTACAATAATTGCATTGGGAAGACAGCACTAACAGAGGGAAACTATTAGCAAGTACCACTAGTAGGGGGAGATACAAGTAACACTGGAGTGTGGATTAAACTGCCTTGGAAAGGCAGGGCCTGACTTAAGTCTTGAAGCCTGGATTGGGTTGGGTTGAAGAGAAAGAACTGTACAGGGAATGAGAAAGCACTTGAGGAGGAAAGAAAAGAACTTAGAGAGACACCAAGAACTGAAGCTAGAGGAACAATAAAAGATGGGGCAAACTAGAGCTGAAAGCCAGTTCCTACTGGAAAATAGTGGGGAAAGGGCAGAATTGCTCACTGCGTTCCCACACTCTTTGGTTCAGCTCATTCTCCCATATTTGAAGACCCCTTATTTGTCCCTAGGCTCTAAAAAGCAGCAATGTACAATATTGGAATATCCATCACTGTGCTGTGTAAACATACTGCTACCCATACAAAAGACTCATAGCACAGACAACAACCAGATTCTGAAGTCTTGTGAAGAAGAGCAGCACACTTCCCATCAGTAGCCTATACGTGGTCCCACCCAATACCAAAGCATGAAGAATTCCTCAATTCCAAAGGGCCAGCGTAAGAGATGTTCTCACAAAGGGCTCTAGTAGTCAGGAGAGAACCCCATGCTATTTCTAGGTGCTAGGAAACCATGTCCAAGGTGAGCAGGGGTGCTTGAGATGGCATGATATAGAGTGAGGAGTATCAGCCCAGAGATAAGAGAAAAGGAGCCCACATTCATTGAGTGCCTACTCCAGGCCAGGTTCCAAGTTCCCTGTCTTCACAGCCATCATCTCATTAAATCATAACGTTCTGGAGAAGGTGATATTGTCCTAATTTTATTGTTTGATGAAATAAAAACAAGAAGTTTTGCTGAGAGAGGTTGAACAACTTGCTTAAGATTAAATTCCTAGAAAGTTGCGGATCAGAGTTCAGATTTGAATTCAGGTTTATTTGGTGAAGAGCACAGGGTGCCAATTCATACTGGTTTGTCCTGAACTATTCTGGTTTTAAAACTGAAAGTCCAGAGTTATGGAAATTCCTTCAGTCCCAGGTAACCAGGGATGGTTGGTTACCCTAGGAGACAAAAAAATCATTTACTAACCCTGAACAGGTCATATAACTTCTCTGAACCTTAGCTTCCTCCTCTATAAAATACTGATAACAATCCCTGCCCTATGTGTAAGGGCTTTGGGTATTATAAAGAACTAGACAAATGAAAGGGATTAGTAATCTCCTCTCTCCCTTATTTTCAGAAATACTAAAAAACAACTATTGAGTTAAAATACATTCTGAATGTACATACTTATACCTTTTAAAATGCCGGCATTGAGAACTAATATTCACTATATTGCCTTGGATGTTGGATCAGGTTTTGTCCAGATAAAGTTACGTTTAGGGAAATGTGAAACCTATCATAATAAAGATCCTACTATATATGATTTGTGTTCCCTTTCGGCTTTATTTTTTTCTTTTCTGGATATTTTGTTGACATTCAGAACCACTGAACAGAGAGCAGTCTATTCAATTTGAACACTTTAAGCAAAGCAAGTAAGCTGATGGATTAGAGTTACCTTAGCAATTTGTCAGAGTAACTAGCCAATAATTCCATTTTTCAGCTGTTAATAAAACCCTCAATTTGTTGATCTAGTAACATGAAGTAAGTAAGAATAGGACTAACTTTTAAGTTTCTTGAAGTGGGGCCTATTTCCTATTCATCACTCTATCCCTGGTGTATGCAAATAGTGGAAGCTCAATAAATATACAGTGAGTGAGAATGAATCAATGAAATGGGTGAATGACACCTGCCTATGCATATATACTGTCATTCAGAGCTGGTCTTTGTATACAAACAAAAAATTGGGTGGCTATGTATTTTAATTTGAGGAACTATGAGTAGGATGCCTGCCCTAAAATATTCACTCTCCTCTTCTAAGCAAATCCTGTCCCAGCTCCGTCAGTAGACATAAACATTCCAGATTAATTGCTTTGTGTGTAGGAGTTATGTACATTTTATGGAGTCCTGTATTAAAATGCAAAATTCTTTAACATTTTGCCGTAGATTGATGCTAGTAAGAAAGAATAACTAGATTATATAATTATTTAGATCCTGGGCTTTAGATCATAGTTTTTTTTGTGTGTTCTTTTTTACTCTCACATATCTTCTGACACAATTATATTCATATAATAGAATATTCTTTTTGTTGAGGTAACATTGGTTTATAACATATAAATTTCAAGTGTGCATCATTCTATTTCAACTTCTGTATAGACTACACCACCAAAAGTCTAGTTGCCATCCATCACTGTACAAATGTGCCCCTTTACCCCTTTTTCCCTGTCCCCATCTCTCTACTTTCCTGGTAACCACCAATTTGTTCTCTGTATCTATGTGTTTGTTTGTTTGTTTATCTTCCACATACAAGTGAAATCATATGGTATTTGTCTTTGAGTTATTTCACTTAGTATAATACTCTCAAGATCTATCCATGTTGTTGCAAATGGCAAGATTTTATCTTCTTTTATAGCTGAGTAGTGTTCCATTGTATATATATACCACCTCTTCTTTATCCATTCATCCATCAATGGGTACTTAGGTTGTTTCAAAGTCCTGGCTATTGTGAATAATGCTGTAATGAACATAGGGGTGCAAATATATTTACATATTCATGTTCTTTGGGTAGATATCCAGAAGTGGAATAGCTGGATCACATGGTAGTTCTATTCTTAATTTTTTGAGGAATCTCCATACTGTTTTCCATAGTGGCTACACCAATTTACATTCCCACCAGCAGTGTATGAGGGTTTTCTTTTCTCTACATCCTCTTCAGCACTCGTTATTTCTTGTCTTTTTAATAATAGCTTTGACATTGATCTTAGCAGTATCTTTTTGAATGTGTCTCCTCAAGCAAGAGAAACAGAAGAAAAAATAAACAAATAGGACTACATTAACCTAAAAAACTTCTGCACAGCAAAGGAAACCATCAATAAAATGAAAAGACACTCTATCAATTGGAAAAAGATATTTGCAAATCATATATCTGATAGGGGTTAATATCCAAAACATATAAAGAACTCATACAACTCAACAACAAAAAAATAAAGAACCCAATAGTAAAAACTTCAATATTTTACAGTAGTAGCTTTAAAATTCCCCTTAAATTAACCAAATTTATCTCCTTTTAGAAACTGAAGCCCAAAGAAGGAAAGTGACTTAGTGGAGGACCCCCGTAACTCTAAAAAGATTATGTATGTAGCTAGAAAGACTGTATGTTCTGAAGTATTAAAGATTACTTATTATTATTACTATTTTTATTAGTCAGTGACAAAGCTAGAATGAGAAACCAGGTTTCTTTGATAGCTAGTGCTGCACCCACTATTCTAAATGGTTGCTCTTCCCATACACATGGACAAGATTCCTGAGGGCATAGAGGGTGGGATAAGGTTAACCACTACCCTTATTAAGCTTAAATGCCATGATCTCCATTCCTAAGGTGACTTAACTGGCTGTGACTTGATCCTCTTTCTCAGACTGCCCCATCCTCCCCAACCTCCCATCCTCTACAAAAGTTGGAGAGCTGTTTTTTGTTTGTTTTTTTTTTTTTTTAACAGATTGATCATGGTCAGAAAACCCTCTGCCATTGTGGCTTGAGGATATAAAGCTCTGAGTAGACTCTTCTGTCACAAATTGGAGCAGAAGGATGGCCTCACTGTGTTGACATCTGGAGTAATTTAACTAGGAAAAGTCACTATTCACCCCACCCCCACCCTGATGCCACACACACACTCTGCCTCTTTCTCTCTGGGTACACACAGAGTAGGGAAACTCCTAGACTGGGGAAGATCTGTCTCTGCTAATGTGAAAGACCCCAGGGTCATCTTAGAGAAGAAACTGGCTGCCTTTCTTGAAGAAAATAAGCACTGCAACAAGTGTAATTTCCCACTCCATCCCTAGAACAACCTCCTGGGACATTCAGCTCAGCCCAAGCATTCCAATTCAGTTAACCAGAAACCCACTGTCCCCAGACTCTGCAGCAGTACCTGATTTTTACATCCTGCTTACAAAGGACCCTGATTTAGATTGATATATACAAAACCCTGAGTGGATTTGACCTAGCTCCTTGTCTTCCCACTGGAAGCCTCCTCCCTTCCATTGTTCCTTTAAAAATATGACTGCTCTAGGGGAATCTATAAGTTCCTAAGTGAAGAATGAGAAGAAAAGAAAGGAAGAAGCTATGAAAAGCAGGAACAGCTTAAGGAAATTGACTGAGGTCCACTCCCAGTCAGGATTGCCTTTGGTTATACCCTGAACCAAAAATATCTTCTCCTACACTGCTCTATTGTTGTTTTCACTTCATTTTGTCACACAGTGAGAAAGTCTACCAATTGCAAGGTAATATGGTTTAACAAAGCATCTTCCTGCAGTTACTTCTGGGAAGGTTCAGGAACTATTCCTCACTCACATTTCTGAACGCATTAAATCACATTGCTTTCCTCCAAAGCTCGCTCTTCACTGAGTTCTGCCACACTAAAGGCAGAAAAGTTAGGGAACTGTGGGTGAAATTCTGAAATTCAGGAGAGGGGTAGGTGGAATTCTGGAATATAGAAACTTTAAGTCTGGACAGAAGATCTATTGTTTCTCTCCACCCCACATCCTCACCCTGTGGAGAGTAGCATAAAGATACTGGATACCTGAGGAATTAAGCAGGGAATCATAGGAGAGGACTTCAAAAAGGAAGAATATCAAAGGGCAACTTCACACATTGCAAAAGTTTGCCTAAGGCCAGTGCTCCCACTAGAACAGGGAGAAAGAATATCTCCTTGTCTACTTCCTAAGTGCACCCTTACTCCCACTCAAGTACAAATGAGCAACACTAACCCTAAAATATGATGGGGACTAATAAGGCTTGCAGGGTCTAGCCTGGGAGCCTTAAAAATGGTGTAAAATATTGTTCTTAAAAGAAAATCATTTCTACATATTGAGCATGTAATGAAAAAATACAGTCAACTTTCAGAACACAGTCCATGTGTTATTTGAGGCTGCCTCTCTGGGCTCTTTTTCCTTCCCCCATTTCATTTTTAGCTCCTCAATTTATCTAACCTCCAACACTATTCTCCACATCCTGCAGTGGAGTGAGCTGAAATACAGTCACTTGATGTATACTTCTCTACTCTTTAAGATTTACACTCAACAGTGGAATAGCTGGATCATATGGTAGTTCTAGCCTTGATTTTAGTATTTTGGTGGTGAACATGATGTAATCTATGCAGAAATAGAAGTACAATGATGTACACCTGAAATTTTTACAATGTCATAAACCAATGTTACTGCAATAAACAAAAAATTTAAAAAAAAAAAAAGATTTACACTCATCTGGTGTTTATTTTGGAATTACCATTGAGATGTCACTTCTATCATTTTTTATCTGAAAAAAAGCTTTTGCTATATTTTTGCTATTAACATGAAAAGATATGTTAAGACTTGATATATTCTAACTTTCTTAAAACCTTTGCCATGGGAGCTTTTAAAACCTACTTGAATAAAAACATCAGAAAAGCATTCTCATGGTAGGGCTCTATTTTCCCCTCCTACCTGGAAGTAGTTTGATGGGGAAAAAAACAGTGAATCGTGGACTTAATAAGGCCTTGGTACTAGCCCTGGCTCTGCTACCAAGGAACTGCACCATTTTCAGCAGGTTGTCTAACCTCTCTGGACCTCAGTTTCTTCATCTATAAAAATCAATATAACAATATCTATCTTATCTTCCTCCCTGGTTAGTTGGGATAGGTAAGGGAGATAATTTCCCATGAAGTATGTATTACAAATATTAAGTATAATTATTATAGATTGTCTTCAACTTCTGAACTGGCTGCATTTCGAAAGTTTATTATTATGTTTTGGAAATACAAATTCATCACTAATATGGAAGGGGAAAAAATCTCTGCCCTGCCTATCCCCACAGGGATGTTATAATGATCAAATGAGATAACAGTTATGAAAGTACTTAGTAAAATCTAAAGTTCCATTGCAACGTGAGGGCTTTTGTTTTTATTCTCAGAGTCTGGGGAAAAACTCAGTGTGCATGCTAGTTGTTTGGACTCTGGGGAGCATTGTCCCATAGAAACCAGGCTCTTAGTAGAGATGAGTGTCCTAAGCCAGCCCATCAACCCACTGCCTTCTCACTCTACATATTCTCTCTAGGTGATCTCATAACACATACAGATTCATCCACCACCTATTATGCTGATGATTATCAAATACCTATCTCCAGCTCAGATCCCTACCTTGAGCTACAAACACATTTATCTAACTATATACTGGTGCTCTCCACCTGGATATCCTACAGGCAATTCAACTTTAACATGTCCAAAACTGAACTCTTTTTCACCCTGCTTCCACTCTCTCTCCATTCCAACCCATTCCCCATGACACCAAAAAAAGTGCTCCTTCTGTATTCCTCAGTGCAGGGAATTGCAACCTGAATTCCTCTCTCTCCCTCACCTTTCCTGTCTAAGAAGTTACCACTAAATCCTGGGGCTTCTATCTCTGTAACATATGTCATCTCCACCTCCCCTCTCCTGTACCATAGCTTCATCTAGTTCAGTTCTCAACATTTCATCCTGCTGCCAGAATGATCTGAACATGCCACTCCCCTGCCCAGGTACATTCAATGATTTCCCATGGGTAAAAGTAGAAAGTTTCTTCTCCTTAAAATGGCATGTCAGGTATTTCATGAGCTGACTCCTGTCCACCTCCACAGCCTCGTGCTCCTTCAGTTTTCTGAATATATCATGTTGTTTTATACATCCATTTCATACATTTATGTCTTGAATATACTGTTCCCTCTGTCTGTAATGCCCTTTTCCACTCATTTGCCAGGATAATCACTACTCATCCTTCTGAACTCAGTTTTAACATTACCCCCTCTATAAACCTTTCTTGACTCTCTTGACTCTCAAAGCAGAGTTGATTGATCACTCTTTAGTGATAACATAGAACATGGAAGGTCTCACCAACGTGAGTCTGTGATTTTCTTGAGAGAAAAGTGTTTCTTGATTACTATTTATCCTCAGGGCCCATCACAGTACCTGGGACAGAGTATATGGCTAGTAGATATTTTTGCATTAATTGTTGATTAAAAACAATTAATATGCAACATTGTTTCAATGCAAGAATACCTATCAAATTCCAACTTTAAAATTCAGAAGCGTAACTTCATCCCAACCTTGCCATGGGAGTGGAGATTTCTAAGACCACTTTTCCAATAATAAGAGTGAGTAGCATTCTTGTACAATAGGTGCAGGTGCTCTGTTAAATGGTACAAAACAGCAAATATACCAAGTGATCTTTCTCCAGCTAAAACGTAAAAGTCATTTGTCAAGATGAGTCATTCCTTGAATTCTAAATTGGAAAATAAAAATAGGCAATCTGGGGAGCATCCAGGTCTGGACCACAGAGTCAAAAAGGTTGCCACAATCACTATTGGCTATAAGTTGAGGTTGGCTAGATAGCTATAGTCTTTGATTATGATTGAAGTTATATATTGGGCTCAGGGGAGGGTTCATTCACCCATCCCAACAATAAATATTTATTGAGTGCCTTTTATGTCTAAGTTGCTGATGCTATATTCTAGTTTCTGATGATTCACTAGTTAAGAAGACAGAAATCTGCCCTCATAGAACTTATATTTTAGAGAATAATGAGTAAAGAGTGGAAAAAGATATAAAAGCTCCCAAATTGTCTCCTAGTGGCCAGAGACACCATGCAACAGCATAAAGTAACCCCATTCTCTTTAAAAGGGTAGTGGTAGACCAAAGAAAGCCAAAAGGTAGTATTCTATTGTGGTCAAGCACCCTGGCTTTGGCATTACCTGGATTCATGGCCCTCATCTACCATTCATTAGATATGTAACTGTTGTGAGTAGTGACAAAACCTCTCTAAACCTTAAATTTCTCTTTAATAAAATGTAGGAAATAGTATCTAACTGAACGGGTTGTTGTGAGGATTCAATAAAATAAAAGACTCCCTCCTTTAAAAAGGAGGGAGTCTTATATAGCCTTCTAAGACCTTGCTGTTTTGTCAAATGGACCAACTACCATCTATCATCACCATCATTTTATTAAAAAGAAAAATTCTGACAAAAATATATGGACATAACCACAGATTTTAAATATTAAATAAATATATTTTCTTCATTTCATTTTAGATAATTTCCATTGACCTGTCTTCAAGTTTCCAGATTCTTTCTTCAGCTGTTTCTAATGTGATGATAAGTCCATTGACGGAATGAATCTCTATCATAGGTTTTGTTTTGTTTTGTTTTTAGCATTTCAATTGGACTTGTTTTTTATAGTTTTCCTCTCTCTGCTAAAATTTGCCATTTGTTAATGCATGCTGTCCACTTTTTCCACTAGATGCCTTATTCATAGTTACTTTCCTCATACAATTTTATAGTCAAAATATAATTCACATTCCATAAAATTCACTCTTTTAAGATATACAACTGAGTGGCTTCTTACTCACAGAGTCGTTCAATCATTATCACTATCTAATTCCAGGGTATTTTCATCATCCTGAAAAGAAACTCTATAACATTTAGTAGTCACTCCCCAGTCCACCCTACCCTCAGCCCCTGACAACCTCTATCTCACTCATTATACAAAATCACTTTTTCTTACTTTGTATATTATGTAAAATATACTTTGTGTCTATGAATTAGACTACTCTGGATATTTCATATAAATGGAATCATGCATTATGTGGCCTTTTGTGTCTGGCTTCTTTCACTTAGCATAAATTAGCTGTAGCATGTATCAGTACTTAATTCCTTTGTATGGCTGAATAAGATTCCATTATATGCACATACCACATTTTATTTATCAGTTCATCAGCTGATGGTCATCAGGGTTGTTTCCAATTTTGGCTATCATGAATAATGCTGCTATAAATATGTGTGTTCAAGGTTTTATATGGACTTATATATTGAATTCCTTAGGTAGGCACTTAGGAGTGGAATTGCTAAGTCATATGATCAACCAATGTTTAACTTTTTGAGGAATGACCAAATGGTTTTCGAAAGTGGCGATATCATCTTACATTTCCTTTCAAGTAATGGATAAGGGTTCCAATTTTTCCACATCCTCCTAACATTTGCTATTTTTTGTCTTTTTAATTACAACCATTCTAATGAGTGTGAAGTGGTATCTCTTGGTGCTTTGGGTTTCCTTTTCCCTAATGGCTAATGATGTGCATCTTTTAACGTGCTTATTGGGCATTTGTATATTATCTTTGGAGAAATATTATTCAAATCCTTTGCCCATTTTCAATTTGGCTATTTGTCTTTTGGTTGTTGAGTTGGAAGAGTTTTATATATTCTGAATAATAGTTCCTTATCACATATATGATTGCAAATATTTTCTCACGTTCTGAAGGTTGTCTTTTCACTTTCTTGATAGTCTCCTTTGGAGGACAAAAGTTTTTAATTCGATAAAGTCCAATTTATCTACTTTTTCTTTTGTCACTTGTGCTATTGGTGTTTTATCTAAGAAACTATTCCCTAATACAAGGTAATGAAGATTTATTTCCACATTTTCTTCTAAGATTTTTATAGTTTTAGCGCTTTCATGTAAGTCCTTGATCTATTTTTAGTTAATTTTTGTATAATGAGTGAGATACAAGTCCAAATTCATTATTTTTCTTGTGGATCCAGTTCTTCCAGCACCATTTGTTATAAAGATTACTATTTCCCAGTTTAATTGTCTTGATATCTTTCTCCAAAATCAATTGACCATAAATGTACAGGTCTATTCTGGACACTCAGTCTCATTCCATTTACCTATATGGGTGTATTCATGCCAGTACAGCACAGTCGTGATCATGATAGCTATGTAGTAAGATTTGAAATCAAGAAATGTTAGTCCTCCAACTTTATCCTATTTCAAGTCTGTTTTGGCTATTTTGGTCTCTTGCATTTTCAAATGAATATTAGGATCAGCTTGTCAATTTCTGCAAAAAAGTCAGCTGGGATTTTGATAGTTAGCAGAGAATCTGTAGATCATTTTGAAGAGTATTGCCATCTTAACAACACTAACTCTCTGATCCATAGAAGTGAGATGTTTTTCCATTTAGTTAGGTCTTCTTTAATCTCTTTCAATGATGCTTTGTGGTTTTACATGTACAAGTCCTGCACTTTCTTATTAAATTTATTTTTAAGTATTTTATTTTTTGATGCTATTGTACGTGCAATTGTATTGTTAATTTCACATTTCGGTTGTTCATTGCTAGTGTATAGAAATATAATTAATTTGTGTATTGATCTTGTACCTTGCAAACTTGGTGACCTTTTTTATTTTCTCTAATAGTTTTTTGTGGGTTGCTTTGAATTTTCAGTATATATGATCATGTCATCTGAAAATAGAGATTGTCTTACCTCTTACTTTCAAATCTGGATGTCTTTTCTTTATTTTTTGTGCCTAATTGCTCTTGCTAGAATTTCCAGCACAATGTTGAATAGAAGCACAAAAAGCAGACATCCTTGTCTTCTTCTTGATCTTAGAAGAAAAGCTTTCAATCTTTCACCATTGAGTCTGCTGTTAGCTATGTTTTTTTTTTTATAGATGCTCTTTGAAAAATTTCCCTCTCCAAACTCTATTTTTGAATTTTAGAGTTTTTATCTTGAAAGAGAATTGGATTTTGTCAACTGTTTTTGCTGCATCTATTGAAATGATCATGTAGTTTGTCTTTTATTCTATTAATACGGTGAATTATTTTGATTGATTTTCGTATGTTGAACCAATCTTGTATTCCTGGAATAAATCTCACTTGGCCTAAATTGGATAACTGTGATAAAATAGACAAATTACTAGAAAAACACAAGCTATTTATCTGGAGAATGTTTCATGTGCACCACACACTTTTTGGGTGGAGTGTCTGCTATGTCTAATTGGCTTTTGCTGTTGCTCAAGTCTTCTATTTCCTTGTCAGTCTTCTGTCTAGTTGTTCTATCTATTATTTAAAGTATGGTATTGAAGTCTCCAACTAATATTGTTGAATTGTCTATTTCTCCCTTCAATTCTATTAGTTTTGCTTCATGTATTTTGGGGCTTTCTTGTTAGGTGTATTTATTTTCATAATTGCTATATAATCTTGATGGATTGACCCTTTTATCAAAATAAAATGTCCTTTTTTCACTCTGGTAATAATTTTTTGTTTTAAATTCTATTTTGTCTAATATTAGTATAACCACTCCCATTCTTTTTTGGCTATGGTTTGCCTCACTATGTTAATCTATTCAGGCTGCTATAACAAAACACTATAGACTGGGTGCAATACAAACAGCAGAAACTTATTGTTCTCACTCCTGGAGGCTGGAAGTCCAAGATCAGGGTGAAAGCATGGTCATATTCATGGTGAAGTCCCTTTTCCAGGTTGTAGACTGTTGACATCTCATTGTATCCTCTCATGGTGAAAGGGGTGAGGGATCTCTCTGGGACCTCTTTTATAAAGGCACTGATTCCATTCATGAGGGCTCCACCTTCATGACCTAATCACCTCCAAAAGGCCACCTCCTAATACCATCACCTTGGGGGTTAGGATTTCAAAATTTAAATTTAGAGAGAACATAAAGATTGAGACCATAACAATCATATATCTTACCATCCTTTTCTTCAAACTCTTTTGTGTCTTTGAATCTAAAGTTTTTCACTTGTAGACAGCACACATTTAGATCATGTGTTTTATCAATTTTACTGATCTCTGCCTTTTCTTTGGAGTCTTTAATGCATTTTCTCTTTTTTTTTAATGTAAGTACTGATAATGTAGGATTTTAATTTGACATTTTGCTATTTTTTATATGTCTGATTTATTTTTTGTTCACCTATTCCTCTATTACTGCCCTCTTTTTTGTTTAATAGAAAGTTTCTAGGCTACTATTTTGAATCTTTTCTCATTTCTTTACTATGTACTTGTATTCTCTATGATTTCTGTGAGGATTACAATCAACATCTTAATTTATAACTACCTAATTCAAATTAATACCAAATTGGCTTAAATATTATACAAAAATTTAATTCCTGCATAGTTTCATTCTCCCTAGTTTTATGTTATTATTGTCACAAATTACATTTTTAATCATTGTGTGCCCATCAACATAGATTAGTAATTACCTTCTTTTGCAATTGTCTTTTAAATCATTTAGGAAACAAGAATGGTAAAAAAAAAAAAAAAAACAAATTTTAAACTGACCTATATATACTTATATAGTTACCATTACTAGTGTTTTTATTTTTTGTGTGGATTTAGGTTACTGTTTAGTGTCCTTTTATTTCAGCCTAAGGACTCCCTTTAGCATTTTCTTGTAGGACAGATTTAATGGTGACAGACTTTCTCAGTTTTTGCTTATCTGAGAATGTCTTAATTTCTCCTTCATTTTTGAAGGATAGTTTTCTAAATATAGAATTCTTGGTTCACAGTTTTTTGCTTTCTTTCAGCCCTTTAAATATGTCATGCCACTGCTGTTGTGGCATCCATGATTTCTGGTGAGAAATTAGCTGTTACTTATATTGAGAATTACTGGTACATAAAAAGTTGTTTCTCTCTTGCTGCTTTCAAGACTCTGTCTTTATTTTTTAACAATTTGATTATAATGTGCCCTTATGTGGATCACTTTCAGTTTATCCTACTTGAAGTTTGTTGAACTACTTGGATGTGTAGATTCATGGTTTTCATCAAATTTGTGTAGTTTCAGCCATTATTTCTTCTATTATTCTTTTGGCTGCTTCCTCTCCTCTCTTTCTGAGACTCCCATTATGTATATACTGGTATCCCACAGGTGTTATTCCTTTTTCTTCATTATTTTTACTTTGGTACCTCACACTGGATAGTCTCAATTGACATGTTTCCCAGTTCATTGATTCTTTTTTCAGTCTGCTGAAATTGGTTATTGAGCTCCTTTAGCAAAATTTTCATTTAAGTTATTTCACTTTTCAATTCCAGGATTTCTATTTGGTTCATTTTTAGAATTGATATCTCTTTATTAATGTTCTCTATTTGGTAAGGTGTTGTTCCAATGCTTTCCTTTAGTTCTTTAGAGATAGTTTCATTAAGTTCTTCGAAAATACTTTAAATGACTCATTTAAAGTCTTCATCTATTAAGTCCAATATCTGGACTTCATCAGGGACAATTTCTATTGACTGCTTTATTTTTCCCTTTGGATAAGCCATACTTACTTGTTTCTCTATATGTCTCATTTTTTTTTTTCGTGAAAACCTGACATTTTAAATAATATCATGTAGCAACTCTGGAAATTTGATTTTCCCCTCCCCAGAATTTATTTTTGTTGCTGTTTGTTGTTGTTGTTGCTGCTGGCGGTTGTTTGTTTTTGGACTATTCCGAATTAATCCTGTAAAATTCTCTATTGTTTTGTTTGACCACTGATATTTCTTCTCATTTAGTTTAATGGTCAGTTAATAATTGGATAGAGATTTTCTTAAATGTATGGAACCAATAAGTTTCCCAGTCTTTACTGAGGAGTTCTTGTGTATGTTGGTGCATGACTTCAATTCTCAGCCAGGAAGTTAACAACTCTATTTAGCCTTCACTTAATGCTTGTGCAGTGCCTTAAGGTGAGATCTTAAGGTCTTCATAATTCTTTCCTGAGTATGTGTACATCCCTGGCCATGTGCACAGCCCTGCACATTTGTGTGGCATTCTAGATTCAAAAAAAATAATGTGGGAGATTTTCAAAGCCCTCTATAGGCTTCTCATCTCTTAGATTTTCTAAGTTACTTTTTTTCTTGTTAGCCTATTGTTTGCTCCAACTATTATCCACCACCTGAGACACCTGTGATAAAAATTGTGCCTGATTTTTTTTTTACTAAGCTGCCCCATGGAAAAGTCTCTTTGCACTGAGCAAATGCCTAGTCAAGCCAAATAAAGACAAACCTTGTGAGTGGGCTCTTCCAGGGAAAACTAGGCTGGCCAAATCATGACAATTCCCTTGGAATGGCGTTTTGCAGGAGCTCCAACCCTATTTTGCCTCCTCCAGTGGCTGCCAAGCTGCTGGTTTTCACTGTAACTGCAGGTAGTAGAGCTTCAAGGCTACTGAGGAGATGGGGAGAGGAGATGAGAGTGGGTTAAGTTAAAATGAGACAAAATTCACTGCTTTTGCCAAGATTCACTCTTTTCTTTTTAAAGTACTCTCTGGATTGCTGAAAAATTTTAGTTAATTTCCATAGTTCTGAAAGTGTTAATTCCGACAACTTTTGTCTTTGATTTCATTGCTTCTATGGAGGATAGGAATTTTGGAGATTCTTATACCACCATTCCTCCTGACATCACTTAACTACAATTTATTTTACAGTGCTTGACTGATAGTCCCAATATCTGAGTCATCTTTGTGTCTGGTTCTGTTGATCACTTTATCTCTTAATGATGGGTATTTTTTTTTCCTTTTTTCTGTGTGTCATAATTTTTTTTAATTTTATTTATTTATTTTTCCCCCAAAGCCCCAGTAGATAGTTGTATGTCATAGTTGCACATCCTTCTAGTTGCTGTATGTGGGACGCGGCCTCAGCATGGCCAGACAAGCGGTGCATTGGTGTGCGCCCGGGATCCGAACCGGGGCCGCCAGCAGCGGAGCGCGCACACTTAAGCGCTAAGCCACAGGGCCGGCCCATGTGTGTCATAATTTTTTAATTGAATTCTGGACAAAAATATATAAGAATAGTAGAGATCAAAGTAAATAGCATTTGCACCCAGAAATGGGCCCACTTCTTCTGTTAGGTCATTGATTTTGGAATTTGAGACAATCAAGTCAGTGATTAATCTGGATTTGAGTTTTGTGGCTGCTGTCATTACCATCAGTGCATCATAAGCTTCAAATTACTTCAAATTACTCCAGCAGTGGGCTATCATAACTTTTCACTTAGTGTGTATGTGGTTCCAGAAGGTTTTTCTCATTGTTCCTGCTCTATCCCCAGCTTTCATTACTCCCTGCATGCCTATGCTGTGAAGGGAGTCTCTCTCCATAGTCTTGCTCCTCTCCAGGTATCAGACTTTGGTTGCTTGTTACTTAGAACTCTCTTCATGGTGGACTCAGTAAGAGTTCCTCTTTCTTCTGATCCAGGCTAAGTCTTGGGCAGGGCTTGTGTTCCTGAACTTCAGGGTGAGGCTTTTTAAGAATCCCAGCTCCTCTCCCCATGACAGTCTATTATGCCTTGTATCTGTGATAGGTATTGAGTAGGAAATAATCTTTTGACTCTCTCCATGGTAGCAGACATCTGTTTTGTATTGGTGCAGTATTCTGAACTTGACATGTTTTCCTACCTTTCCTCCAGGATCAGAATGGCTTTTGCTTCAACACTTCTCCCTAAAGTAGTGGATCTTTACCTAGTTCCTGATGGTGGGAAGAATAGTTTCCAATCAGTCTTCCAGAAGTCAACAAGTTTTGCTTCTACATCTGCCCCAGCACTTTAAGGTTTACGCTTTGTATGAAAGGAAGGTCCAAGAAAACGTGTTTTATTCCCATCACCAGTGACTGTCAATCACCTTCTGTACCTTTTTCTCTTTCTCTCCTCTTGACCAGTCCCCAATCTTTCTCATGATTACTTCATTAATGCCTATGGGGAAGTGCTTGTGAGATATTTTAAACATTCCTTGTATCTGGGGGCTCAAATTTATTCTAAACTGATACACAAACTCACATTAGGCCCATAGGAATTAGTTAAACTTTTAACTGATTAATTCTTTCCCACCTCTATAATAGTTACCTCTTCTTCTGCTCTATCAAAAGTGCAGCACTTCATGTTTCCATCTCTCCTTGTAGGGGCTTGTCAACATTTGGCACTCAGCTCCCCTGGTTGACTTGCGACCTGAGCTCGTTGAAATGTTCAAAAAATTGTGATTTGGAAGGTCTGATTCAAGATGGCAATGTAAGAGGATCCTTATCTTTCCTACTCCAACAGATACACTGAATCTACAGCTACATACAGAAGAATTTCTTCTGAAAAAACTCCCAAATCTAGCTGAGTGACTCCTACACATCAGGCAAATGAGAAAAAAACACACTGAAGTAGATGGGAGAGGCTGAGACAAAATCTCAACATAAGCCCCACTCACACAGTGGCAATCCACAATTAGGAGGGAAATCAAAACTCTGAGCTTCTCCCTGAGGAGTAAAGGGCTTGGACTCCACATCTATCACCCCACATTTTAAGACCTACACCTGAGAGATGAGCCTCCAAAACATCTACCTTTGAAAGCCAACAGGGCTTGCATCCACAAGACCCATAAGGTTATAATGAACTGAGAAATGGTACTTAAAGGGCCTGTACATGTGGATCCGCCCACATCAGGGCACAGCACAGGGGGAGCCAACTGAAAAGCTCCCAGACTTTCTGTGAAATAGGCTCATTTGTTTATCTTAAAGCAGTGGCCAGAGGGGCAAGCATCTAATTTTAACACACATCTATGGGTCTACTAAAATACTCTGCAAAGACAGAAGCCAGTGTGATCTTCCTCTTCCTCACTCCAGGTCACCAGTATCCCACAGAAAAGAAATTTTACAGTGGTCAGGCACCCCAGTCTTTACAGCTTCCAACCAGGGGACATCTCTAGATTGGCTGTCTCTGGGGCAAGCATAAGTGGGTCTTACTCTTGCAGGTCCCACAGGACTGTGACAAACAGAGAGTTCTTAACTGGCCATCACCCCCAGGGCACAGCAGAGAGGCAAGAGACTAATGTGCTCAGTCTCTCTGTGAAAGAGTCCTATTAGCTTATCTTCATAGGTGTGGCTGAGGGGCAGGCTTCTAACTAACACACATCTAAGGTTTGACTGTGAACCTCTCCAGTGACCTTGAAGGGTGGGCCCTGTCTTTACTCTCTCCCTCTGCTGCGTTCCAGAGCAATGATATTTCCCAAGTGGAGTTTATACACTCATTTGTTGCCCCAGTTTTTACATTTGGTGCCCCAGTTTTGTGGTTATTGCTTTAGGGATGCCCCTTAATTGCATGACTCTAGTGGCCAATGGGGCTTGAATTTCTGGGTCCCCTGGGACTGGAACAAGTGGAGTGATAGTTCTTGGACTGTTATCACTCCCAAGGCACAGCACAGACAGTAAACAGAAACATGCCACCAGTCTTTCTGGGAAAAAGGCCTATTTGCTTGACCTGGACCTTTGGACCGAGGAGAAGGTTTATGATTTGGTACACATCTAGAGGCCTACTGAAGTGCTCTCTGGGTACAGACGCCAGTGGAAACCTTCTTTTCACTGTCTTTCTGCCTCACTCCAGGTCACCAGTAGCTGTGAAAGAGGCCTACTAGCTTATCTTCATAGCTAAGGCCTGATGGGTAGGCTTCTAATTAAGCACACCTGGAGCCAAATGCCATCTTCTCCAGAGATTGGTGCTATCTTTATGCTTTCCCACTGCTCCACCCCAGATTATCTATGTCTCCAAGAAAGGAGCTTGTGTATTTGTCTGGTACCCTGGTTTTTCTGTTTTTGTGTCTGTCACTCAGAGGACACATTCCTTGATAACCTGGCTCTGGCTGCAAATGGGGCTTGTTTTAATGAGTTCAGTAGGATAGCAGCAAAGAAAGAAACAGTTTTTAACTGGCTATCATCCTGGGGCTCAGCACAAAGGTAGAAGACAGAAATACCCATTTCCCAGTCTTCTTCTGAAAGAGGTATATTTGCGTACTTTAAAAGCTGCTACCTTAGGATATGGCTTTCAATCAGCCTGAATATAGGCGCTGACAGTTATCTTTCCCTTTGGGACACTGACAAGTCTTGGTACACCCTTAACTACTGGGAGCCACTAAAAATAAAATAGACCACTTGGACAATCACAAAAGTTTTAAAGACAAACAAGAGCTAGGGCAAGGCTGAACAGTAAAATTTGTCTCCTATATTAGGCCATTCCAAGAGTGGGAGAGGTGGCTGTTTTCTCTAATGCATAGACACCAACACAGAGAGTCAAGGAAAATGAAGAAACAAAGGAATATATTCCAAACAAAAGAACAAGATAAAACCTCAGAAAAATAACTTAATGAAGATGATAAGTGATATATCTGATAAAGAGTTCAAAATAATGATCACATGATGTTCATCAAGTTTGGGAGAAGAATGAATGAACAAAATGAGAATTTCAACAAAGAGATAGAAAATATGAGAAAGTATCTTATAGAAGTCACACAACTGAAGAATACAATATCTGAACTGAAAAATACAATAGAGGAGTTCAACAGCAGACTAGATGAAACAGAAGAAAGGATCAGTGAACTAAAATACAGGGCAGTGGAACTCACCCAATAATAGCATTAAAAAAAGAATAAAATATTGTGAAGATAGCTGAAGGGAATTGTGGCACAACATTAAGTGGACCACCATTAACATTATAGGAGTCCCAGAGGAGAAGAGAGAGAGAAAGGGGAAGAAAATTTACTTGAATAAATAATTGCTGAAAAATTCCCTACCCTGGGGAAGGAAATAGACATTCAGATCCAGGAAGCTCAGAGGGTTTCAAATAGAATGAACTCTAAGAGACTGACACTAAGATATATTACAATTCAAGTGTCAAAAGGTAAGACCAGGAGAGAATCTTAAAAGCAGCAAAAGGAAAACAACTTGTTACATAAAAGGCAACCCTTAATAAGTCTATTAGCAGATTTTTCAACAAGCACTTTGCAGGCCAGGAGAGAGTGGCACAATATACACAAAGTGCTGAAGGAAAAAACCTGTCCACCAAGAGTACCCTCTTTCAAAGGTGTCCTTCAGAATTGAAGGAGAGATAAACAGTTTCCAGAGAAACAAAGCTAAAAGAGTTCATCACCACTACATTGACCTTGCAAGAAATGTTAAACGGATTTCTTTAAGCTGAAAAAAAGATGGTAATTAGTAACAGGAAAACATATGAATGTATAAATCTGACTGGTAAAGCTAAATATATGGTAAAATTCAGAAAAATCTAATGTGAAAAGGTGGTGGCTTAATCACTTATACAGCTAGTATGAGGGTTAAAGAAGTAGCAAAAATAAAATTTGTTAAGGGATACACAAGAACACAAGATAAAGAGATGTAAATTGTAACATCAAAAACATAAAATATGGGGGGGAGAGCAAAATTTGCAATACATTGACACTTAAGTTGTTATAAACTTAAAATAGATTGTTATATAATATAAGTTGTCTTAAGTAAGCCTCAAGGTAATCACAAAGCAAAAAACTATAGTGGATATAGAAAAGAAAAAGAGAAAAGAATCTGATCATATCACTACAGAAAATCATCAAATCACAAAGGAAGAAGCCAAGAGAAGAAGAAAGGAACAAAGGAATTACAAAACAGCCAGAAAACAAAGAACAAAATAGCAATAAATACATACATGTCAATAATTATTTTAAATGTAAATGGACTAAATTCTCCAATCAAAAGATATAGAGTGGCTGAAGGGATAAAAAATAAACAAGACCCATCTGTCCACTATCTACAAAAGACTCACATCAGATGTAAGGAGACACTCAGACTGCGAAAGTGAAAGGATGGAAAAAGGTACTCCATGCAAATGGAGACAAAAAGAAAGCTAGGGTAGCTATACTCATATCAGACTAATTAGACTTTAAGACAAATAATTTAGTAAGAGACAAAGAACGTCACTACATAAAGATAAAAGGGTCAATTCAACAGGTCAATTCAACATCTTTTTATCTTGTGTTCTCTTAACAAATTATTGTTATTTTTGCTACTTTTTTTAACGTTCATACTAGCTTTATAAGTGATTAACCCACCACATTTTCAACATTAGATTTTTCTGAATTTTATTATATATTTAGCTTTACCAGTAATATTTATACTTTCATATGTTTTCCTGTTTATAATTTATAAATATTCATGCACCCAATACAGAAGCACCTAAATAGATAAAGCAAATATTAACAAATGTAAAGGGAGAAACAGACAGCAATATGATAATAGTAGGGGACTTTAGTAGCCCACTATCATCAATGGATAGATCATCCAGACAGAAAATCAATAAGGAAATATTGGTCTTAAACAACATGTTAGAACAGATGGACTTAGCAGATATATACAGAACATTCCATTCAAAAACAATAGAATATACATTTTTCTCAAATGCACATGGATTATTCTCCAGGATAGATCATATGTTAGGTCATGAAACAAGTATTAATAAATTTAAGAATATTGAAATTGAAAAGTGGAAAATTCTCAAACATGAGGAGATTAAACATGCTACTGAATAGACAATGAGTCAAAGAAGAAATCAAAAGAGAAATCAAAAAATATCTTGCGACAAATGAAAGTGGAAATACAACATACTAAAACTTATGGGATGCAGAAAGAGCAGGTCTAAGAGGCAAGTCATAGCAATAAATGCATATATCAAGAAACAAGAAAGATCTCAAATAAGCAACCTAACTTTACACCTTAAGGAACTTGAAAAAGAAGAACAAATAAAGACAAATTTAGTAGAAAGAAGGAAATAACAAAGATAAGTGTGGAAATAAATGAAATAGGACTATAAAGATAATAAAAAATATCAAAGATACTAAGAGCTGATTTTTTGAAAAGATAAACAAAATTGACAAACCTTTAGCTAAACTCACCAAGAAGAAAAGCGAAAGAGAACTCCAATAAATAAAATCAGAAATGAAAGAGAAAATATTACAAGTGATACCACAGAAATACAAAGGATGATAAAAGACTACTATGAACAATTATACACCAATAAATTGGACAACCTAGAAGAAATGGATAAATTCATAGAAACACACAACCCACAAAGATTAAATCATGAAAAAATAGAAAATCTATAATCTATATCTACATAATGATATAAACAAATCTTACCTCAATAAAAAAAGAAAAAATAAGAAAATCTAAAGTGACCGCGTACTAATAAGGAGTTGAATCAGTAATTGAAAACTTCCCAAAAATCAAAAGTCCAGGACCAGATGGCTTCACTGGTTAATTCTCCCAAACTTTTAAAGAAGCATTAATATCAATCCTTCTCAAACTCTCCCTAAAAATAGAAGACTAGAGAACACTTTCAAACTCATTTTATGGGGGCAGCATGACCCTGATACCAAAACCAGACAAGGATGCCATAAGAAAAGAAAATTACAGGCCAATATTCCTAATGAATATGGATGTAAAAATCCTCAATAAAATATTAGCAAATCAAATTTAACAATACATTAAAAGTGTCATATACCATGATCGAGTGAGATTTATTCCAAGGATGCAAGTATGGTTCAACATTCACAAATCAATCTCTGTGATACAACACATTAACAAAATGAATGATAAAAATCATATGATCATCTCAATAGATGCAGAAATAGCATTTGACAAAATTCAACATTCATTTATGATAAAAACCTTCAAGAAAGTCAGTGTAGAGGGAACATACCTCATATAATAAAGGCCATATATGACAAGCCCACAGCTAACATCATACTCAATGGTGAAAAGCTGAAAGCTTTTCCTCTCAACTCGGGAATAAGACAAGGATGCCAAATATCACCACTTTTATTCAACATTGTACTGGAAGTTCTAGCCAGAGAAATTAAGCAAGAAAAATAAATAAAAGGCATCCAAATCAGAAAATAAAAAGTAAAACTGTCACTATTTGCAGATGACATGATATTGTACATAGAAAATCCTAAAGACTCCAAAAAACTCTTAGAAGAAATAAACAAATTCAGTAAAGTTGTAGGATACAAGATCAATATAAAAAATCAGTTGCATTTCTATACACTAAAAATGAATAATCAGACAGAGAAATTTAAGAAAACAATGCCTTTTACAATTGCATCAAAAAGAATAAAATACCCAGGAATAAATTTCTCCAAGAAGATGAAAGACCTGTACACTGGAAACTATAAGATATTGACAAAAGAAATTGAAGAAGACACAAATGAATGGAAAGATATTCCATGCTTGTGAATTGGAAGATTTGATATTGTTAAAACATCCATACTACCCAAAACAATCTACATATTCAATTCAATCCCCATTAAATTTCCAGTGGCATTTTTCACAGAAATAGAACAAATAATCCTAAAATTTGTATGGAACCACAAAAGACCCCCAATAGTCAAAACAATCTTGAAAAAGAAGAACAAAGCTGGGAGCCTCAAGCTTCCTGATTTCAACCTGTATTACAAAGCTACAGTAATCAAAACAGTATGGTGTAGGCATCAAAACAGACACAAAGATCAATGGAACAGAATAGAGAGCCAAGGAATAAACCCACTATGTATGGTCAATTAATTTATGACACAGGAGCCAAGAATATATAATGGGAAAAGGATTAAAGACTTTATCATAAGACCTGAAACCATAAAACAATTCATAGGAAAATCATAGGTGGTAAACTCCTTGACATAGTTCCTGGCAATAATTTTTTGAATTTGACAACAAAAGCATAAATAAACAATCGCAACTACATCAAACTAAAAAGCTTCTGCACAGCAAAGTATCAACAAAATGAAAACTCTATCTATCAAACGGGAAAAAATATTTGCAAATCGTATATCTGATAAGAGGTTAATATCCAAAATACCTAAATAAGTTATATAACTCAAGACCATAAAACCATAAAATCTAATTAAAAAGTAGATAGAGGATCTGAGTAGACATTTTTCCAAAGAAAACATACAGATGGCCAACAGGTACATGAGAAGGTGTTCAACATCACTCATCATCAGGGAAATGCAGGGAAAATCAAAGAGATATCACCTCACACTTGTTAGAATGGTTATTATCAAAAAGACAAGAAATAACAAATGTTGGCTAGGATGTGGAGAAAAGGGAACCCATGTGCCCTGTTAATGGGAATGTAAGTTGGTGCAGCCACTAAGGAAAGTAGTATGGAGGTTCCTCAAAAATTTTAAAATAGAAGTACCTCATGGTTCTCCAATTCTTCTGGGTACTTGTCTGAAGGAAAAGAAAACACTAACTCAGAAAGATATCTGCACCCCCATGTCCATTGCAGCATTAATTACAGTAACCAAAACATGGAAGCAATCTACATGTCCATTGACGGATGAATGAATAAAGAAAATGTGGCATATATACACAGTGGAATATTACTAAGCCATAAAAAAGAATGAAAGATTGCCATTTGAGACAACATGGATAGATATTGTGGGCAATATGCTAGGCGAAATATTTGACAGAAAAAGAAAAATACCATATGATCTCACTTATATGTGGACTCCAAAAACAAAACAAAAATCAAAATTGAACTCATGGATATAAAGAACATATTGGTGGTTGCCTGGTGAATGGGTCAAGAGGGTCAAAACGTGCAAATTTCCAGTTATAAAATGAACAAGTCATGGAGTGGTAATGTACAGTAAGGTAACTATAGTTGATTGTAATGTATTGCATATTTGAAAGTAGCTAGGAGACTGGATCTTGATAGTTCTCCTCATAAGAAAAAAATTGTAACTATGTATGGTGATGGATGTTAACTAGACTTATTGTGGTGACCATTTTGCAATACCTACAAATACCAAATCACTACACTGTATACCTGAAACTAGTATAATGCTGTCAATTATACCTCAATAAATGAGGAAAATAATTTTAATAAAAGTGTTTATATATATATATATATATATATATATATATATACAGACACAATAGAATATTATTCAGTCATAAAAAAGACATAAATTTTGCCATTTGCAAAAACATGGATGGATCTTAAAGGCATTATGCTAAGTGAAATAAGTCAGAAAAAGAAATACCATATGATCTCACATGTTGAATCTAAAAAAAAAGAAACAAACTCATAGGTACAGAGAACAGACTGGTGGTTTCTGGAGGTGGGGGATGGAGAGTGAGCAAAATGGGTGAAGGGGGTCAAAAGGTGCAAACTTCAGTTATAAAATAAAGGTCATGTCATGTAATGTACAGTATAGTGACTATAGTTAATAATACTGTATTGTACATTTGAAAGTTGCTAAGAGATTAGATCTTAAAAGTTCTCATCATAAGAAAATTTGTAACTATGTGTGGTGTTAAACATCAACTAGACTTATTATGGTGATCATTTTGCAATATATACAAATATCTAATTATTATGTTGCACATAGAAACTGATATAATGTTACATGTCAATTACATCTCAATAAAATAATTGTGATATGTAGATTATCCAGATTTTTCTAATTGTTTGAATGGGAGTAATGTTCTCCAGCAGTTTTCTATATCCTAAGTAGAAGGAGTCTAAATAAATTAAATTTATGAAAATCAGATATTTTCCCCCTTTTTTCTCATTTTTTTGCAGGTCAGCATTGAGGAACCACGGAGATATTATATGTAAAGCATTTAGCTTATTGCATGATATATAGTGGCTTCTTGGTTAGTGATATTATTATTATGATTATTGGTTTTGTTATCATTATCATCTTCCTTTTTATTGTCTTTATTATTTATGGGCCCAGTCAGACAAGATGTGTCCAATTTCTTAGGACTTGTCTCTCCAATATGCCAGAGGGGAGAGTCATTTCTTCTTTATTTCTCCTTCATTCATCACATAGCCTAAACTAAATGAATTGAATAGAAAAGACATGTCAGTATAATCAACAACGTCGGTCTTTCTGCAGATCAAAATCAGAGTTATTGAAAGAAAAGAGGTGGCACTATTTGGTAGTTAAAGGTGTAATATAAAGCAGGTTGTGAGGACTGGATATATATAAGGGGTTACCAATCACTGAGTTTGGTTTTAGTGCCAAGCTATTATCAAAATTAATTAACCAGAAACTCCTATTAGGTTTTTCTTTTGAGATAACATTGATTTATAACATTATATAAATTCCAGGTGTACATCATTATATTTCGATTTCTGTGTAGATTACATCATGTTCACCACCTAAAGACTAATTACATTCCATCACCATACACATGTTCCTAATCACTTTTTTTTGCCCTCCTCCCTCCCCTCCTTCCCCTCTGGTAACATTCAATCCAATCTCCATCTCTATGCATTTGTTTATTGTTGATTTTATCTTCTATTTATGAGATCGTATGATATTTGACTTTCTCTCTCTGACATATTTTGCTCAGCATAATACACTCAAGGTCCATCCGTGTTGTTGCAAATAGCAATATTTCATCTTTTTTATGGCTGAGTAGAATTCCATGTATATATATACCACATCTTTATACATTCATCCCTTGATGAAGACCTAGGCTGCTTCCAAGTCTTGGCTATTGTGAATAATGCTGCAATGAACATGGGGGTGCAAATATCTTTACACATTCATATATTCAAGTTCTTTGTATGAATACCCAGGAGTAGAATACCTGGATCATATAGTCGTTCTATTCTTAATTTTTTGAGGAATCTGTATACTGTTTTCCACAGTGGCTGCACCAGTTTGCACTACCATCAGCAGTGTATGAGAGTTCCCTTTTCTCCACATCCTCTGCAACACTTGTTATTTTTTGTCTTGTTAATTAAAGCCATTCTTACAGGCATGAGGTGATATCTTACTATAGTTTTGATATGCATTTCCATAATAATTTGCGATTTTGAAGATCTTTTCATGTGCCTGTTGGCCATCTGTATATCTTCTTTGGAGAAATGTCTGTTCAGATCTTTTGCCAATTTTTTTAATGGGGTTATTACATTTTTTGTTGTTGAGATGTATGAGCTCTTTATATTTTGGATATTAACCCCTTATTAGATATATGATTTGCAAATATCTTCTCCCAACTGTTAGGTTCTCTTTCATTTTGTTGATGGTTTCCTTTGCTGTAAAGAAGCTTTTTAGTTTGATGTAGTCCAATTTGTTTACTTTTTCCATTGTTTCCCTTACCTGGTACTTGAAAATATACAGCTCAGATCAACATTGAAGAGCATACTGCTCATGTTTTCTTCTAGAATTTTTATGGTTTCAGGTCTTTACATTCACTGCTTTCATTCATTTTGACGTAATTTTTATGTATGGTGTATGATAATGGCAGACTTGCATTCTTTTGCATGTGGCTGCCCAGTTTCCCCAAAACCATTTATTGAAGACACTTTCATTTCTCCATTGTATGTTCTTGACTCCCTTGTCAAAAATTAGCTGTGCACAGATTTGTGGGTTTATTTCTGTGATCTGGATTTTCTTATATTGATCTGTGTGACTGTTTCTGTGCCAGTACCATGCTGTTTTGATTACTATAGCTTTGTAGTATAGTTTTAAATCACAGAGTGTGATACCTCCAGCTTTGTTCTTTTTTCTCAGGGTTCCATTGGCTATTCATGGTCTTTTGTTGTTCCATATAAATTTTAGGATTCTTTGTTCTATTTCTGTGAAAACTGTTGTTGGAACTTTGATAGGGATTGCATTGAATCTGTAGATGGCTTTAGGAAGTATGCACATTTTAACTGTGTTAATTCTTCCAATCCAAGAGCATGGAATATCTTTCCATTTCTTTGTGTCTTCTTCAATTTCTTTCAACAATGTTTTATAGCTTTCAGTGTACACTTCTTTCACCAGTTTGGTGAAATTTATTCCTAGGTATTTCATTTTTTTTAGAAATTCGATTCTAATTTCTTTCTTCTACTTTGTTGTTAGCGTATATAAATGCAACTGGTTTTTGTATGATGATTTTTGTATCTTGCACCTTTACCATATTAATTTATTATTTCTAAAAGTTTTTTGGTGGATTCTTTAGGGTTTTCTATATATATAAAATCATATCATTTGCAAATAGTGACGGTTTCAATTCTGCCTTTCCAATTTGGATCCCATTTCTTTCTTTCTCTTGCCTGGTTGCTCTGGCTATGATTTCCAATACTATGTTAAGTAAGAGTGGTGAAAGTTGGCATCCTTATCTGGTTCGTGTTCTTAGAGGGATAGCTTTCAGTTCTTCTCCATTGAGAATATTAGCTGTGGGTTTGTCATATATGGCCTTTATTATGTTGAGATCCTTTCCTTCTATGCTCATTTTATTCAGAGTTTTTATCATAAATGGATGCTGTATCTTGTCAAATGGTTTCTCTGCAACTATTGAGATGATCATGTGATTTTTATTCTTCATTTTGTTAATGTGGTGTATTACATTGATTAATTTGTGGATGTTGAACCATCCGTGCAACTCTGGAATAAATCCCATTTGATCATGGTGCATTAGCTTTTTACTGTATTTTTGTATTCGATTTGCTAGTATTTTGTCGAGGATTTTTGCATAGATGTTCATCAGAGAAATTGGCCTGTAGTTTTCTTTTTCTGTGCTGTCCTTTTCTGGTTTTGGTATCAGTGTAATGTTGGCTTTGTAGAATGAGTTAGGAAGCTTCCCCTCCTCTTCAATTTTTTAGAAGATTTTGAGAACGGTAGGTATTAATTCTTTCTGAATGTTTGGTAGAATTCACCAGGGAAGCCATCTGGTCCTGGACTTTCATTTTCAGGGAAGTTTTTGATTATTTTTTCAATCTCCTTACTGGTGATTGGTCTATTCAAATTCTCTATTTCTTCTTGATTCAGTTTTGGAAGGTTGCATGATTCTAAGAATTTACCCATTTCTTCTAGATTATCCAATTTTTTGGTGTACAGCTTTTTGTAGTATTCTCTTAGAATCTTTTGTTTTTCTGAGGTGTCCATTGTAGTTTTTCCTCTTTCATTTCTGATTTTATTTTTTTGAACCTTCTCTCTTTTTTTCTTGGTGATTCTAGAATAGCTAAAGGTTTGTTAATTTTGTTAATCTTTTTGAAGAACCAGCTCTTTGTCTCATTGATTTTTTCCATTGTTATTTTAGTCTCTTTTTCATTGATTTCTATTCTAATTTTTATTGTTTCCTTCCTTCTACTGATTTTGGGTTTTGTTGGTTGTTTTTTCCCTAGTTCCTTTAGGTGTAATGTTAGATTGTTTATTTGATATTTTTCTTGTTTGTTGAGGTAGGCCTGTATTGCTATAAACTTCCCTCTTAGAACCACTTTTGCTTTATCCAAAAAATTTGGCTTGTTGTATTTTCATTTTAATTTGTCTCCAGGTATTTTTTGAGTAGTCCCTTGATTTCTTCCTTGACTCAATCATTGTTCAGTAGCATTTTATTTAATCTTCACATATTTGTGGCTTTTCCAATTTTCTTCTTGCCGTTGATTTCTAGTCTCATACCGTTGTGGTCAGAAAAGATGCTTGGTATTATTTCAATCTTCCTAAACTTGTTCGTGGCCCAATATCTGATCTATCCTGGAGAATGTTCCATGTGCATTCAAAAAGAATGTGTATTCTGCATTTTTTGGATGGAATGTTCTACATATATCTACTAAGTCCATTAGGTATAATGTATCATTTAAGACCAATGTTTCCTTATTGATCTCCTGTTTGGATGATCTAACCATTGGTGTAAGTGGAGTGTTAAAGTCCCCTGCTATTATTTTGTTGCTGTGTATTTCTCCTTTTATGTCTGTTAATAATTGCTTTATATATTTAGGTGCTCCTATGATGGGTGCATAGATATTTACAAGTGTTACACCCTCTTGTTGGATTGTTCCATTTATCATTATGCTGTGCTCTTCTTTGTCTCTTGTTACAGTTTTTTGTTTTAAAGTCTATTCTTTTCTGATATAAGTATTGCTACCCCAGCTTTCTTTTCATTGCCGTTTGCTTGGAGTATCTTTTCCTATCCCTTCACTTTCAGTTTGTCAGTGTCTTTAGGTCTGAAGTGTGTGTCCTGTATGCACCATATATATGGGTCTTGTTTTTTTATCCAATCAGCCACCCTATGCCTTTTGATTGGACCATTTAGTCCATTGACATTTAAAGTAGCTATTGATAAGAATGTACTTATTGCCATTTTGTTTCTTTTTTATGGGTATTTTAGTAGTTATTTTCTGTTTCTTTCTTCTCTTGCTCTCTTCCCTTGTGGTCTGATGGCTTTCTTTAGTATCATTTCTCTTAATTTTTTACGTATTTATTATCGGTTTCTGGTTTTTAATTACCATGAGGTTCATATATAATAGCCTGTGTAATAGCAATCTATATACAGTTGATGGGCTCTTAAGTTTGACCTCTTGCTAAAAGCTCTACTCTTTTACTACCATCCTCACACATTTTGTTTTTGATATGATATCTAACCTCTTCTTTGTCAGTGTGTATCCATTACCCTCTTATCATTGAAATAGATAATTTTAATACTTTTATATTTTGACCTTCATATTGACTTCATAGGTGGATGATCTCCTACCTTTACTGTATATTTGCCTTTACCAGTGATTTTATTTTTTTTAATAATTTTCTTATTCCTATTTGGGGTCTTATCTTTTCCACTTAAATAAGTTCCTTTAGGGGATAATTTGGCATGTGTGTGTGGTGATGGGCTGTAATTAGCATTTGGGTGGTGAACAGGATGTAATCTATGCAGAAATAGAAGTATAATGATGTACACCTGAAATTTATACAATGTTATAAACCAATGTTACTGCAATAAACAAACAAAAAAAAGCAAATTCAAATTAATTGAAATACAAACAAGTAAGTCCCTTAGCATTTCTTATAAGGCTGGTTTCTTGGTGATAAACTCCTTTAGTTTTGGCTTGTCTGGAAAACTCCTTATCTCTCCTTCCATTCTGAATGATAATCTTTCTGGGTAGATTGTTCTTGGCTGTAGAATTTTTCCTTTTGAAACTTTAAATATATCATGCCACTGCCTTCCAGCCTGTAAGGTTTCTGCTGAGAAGATAGCTGATAGCCTTATGGGGTTTCCTTTGTATGTAACTTGTTGCCTTTCTCTTGCAGCTTTTAGGATTCTCTCTTTATCTTTAATTCTTGACATTTTAATTATGATGTGTCTTGGTGTGGGCCTCTTTGGGTTCATCTTATTTGGTGCTCTCTGTGCTTCCTCTACCTGGATATTTGTTTCCTGTCTTATCTTAGGAAAGTTTTCAGCTATTATTTCTTCAAATAGATTTTCTGCCCCTTTGTCTCACTCTTCTCCTTCTGGGACACCTATAATATGGATGTTAATGTGCTTGATATTGTCCCAGTGGTCCCTTAGAGTGTCCTCATTCTTTTTAATTCTTTTTTTCTTTATCTATTCAGCTTGGGTTATTTCCTCTAGTTTTTCGTCAAACTTGTTGATGATCTGTTCTTCTGTGTCATCTATTCTGCTGAGTCCCTCTAGTGAATTTTTCATTTCCAGTATTGTATTCTTCATTTCTGATTGGTCCTTTTTTTATATTTCCCAATTCTTTGTTGAAGTTCTCATTGAGTTCATCCATTCTTCTCCCAAGATCAGTGAGCATCCTTATGACTATTAGTTTGTACTCTTAATCGGGTAGATTGTTTATCTCTGTTTCATTTACTTCTTTTTCTGAGGATTTGTCCTATTCCCTTATTTGAAACATATTACTTTGTCTCATCATTTTGCCTCTTTATCTGTGCTTATATCTATGTATTAGGTAGATCAGCTATGTCTCCCTATCTTGCAGAGGTGGCCTTATGTAAGACATGCCTCATGAGTCCCTGCAGTGTGCTTCCCTCTCATCACTAGTTCCAAATGTTCTAGGAGTGTTCCCTGTGTTGTCTACGTGTGTCCTTCTGTTGTGGTAGGGCTGCTTTTGCTGCAGGTGCTTGGGGAGGCTGGGCTGTCCCTCTGGCTGGCTGGTTGTAATGCTCAGCTGCATGTGGCTACTATGGTCCCTTCAGTCACTTTATCAGGCATGGGAAGCCCCAGCACAGTTGGCTGCAAGGTCATAGCACATTCCTGTTGCAGTTTTTCTGTTAAATGAGTAGTCCCCCAGTGTTTCTGGTTGTTAGGCTCAGGGGCTTACAATTGCTGTAGGCCTCCACCCTGGAAGGCTGTTGTCAGGTCTCTCAGGAGCACAGCTACGTAGCGCTAGCCCCAGGCAAGGGAGCACCCAATTGTTTCAGGTGTTGGAAGGTGGAGCCCAGCCGATCCCCTATGTGGGTGTTTGAGAAGCACAAGTCTGCTGCAGCTGACAAGCCCCACTGCCTGCAGGCCCACCCACCTTCAACACAGTCCAGCCCCGTGTGTATGCTCAGCCCCATGTGTATGCCCATCCCACTGCAGAGGACCCACATGCTCCACCAATGCAGGCCTGCTCCTCACGCGTGCCCTGCACCACAGAGTTGGACCCACTTACTCTATTGCAGAGGTCCCACATGCCCCACCTATGCAGGCCCAAAAGTTGCCCGAGGGCTTGCTGTTTGGTGGTGCCTGTCCCAAGGTGGGTTGCCTGCCCTGGCTGAGCTGAATTAAATCAATGCTTTAGTGTGTGGGGCAGACCCCTGGGCTAACAGGCCAGGGGAATAACTCCAATGGCATCTTCCAATGTTTTTATCAGCACACCTGTACTAGGTCACAGTAATGGCTGCCACCAATGTCTCAGTCCCTGGGGAGGTGGTCCCAGCCTCAGGAGGTCTCATCTCTCACCAAGGAGTGCCAAGAGCCTATCAAGGGAGTCTCTTTTCACCAAAAGACTGTGCACCTTTCTGGTGATTTTAGGTTGCTTTCTGATGTGGGTGAATTTGTGTGTGGGCCCTTTAAGAGCAGGCTTTCCTTTCCCTTATGTCCAGTAGCTTTCCTGGGGGTATTCCCCATTGTTGTTAATAGCCAGCAAAGCCAGGTATGATGACATTTGTCTCAGTTGTGCTGAGTCCAAAAGCTGCTCATTGTGGTAAAGTTCTCCTGCTCCAGATCCCTCACTCCTCCAGGAAAGGCTTCATACCTTAAGATTGCTCCTGGCTGGCCATGAAGTGCCACAGCTAGAAGGTAGCTTTTTCCTCTCCAGAAGGGAATTTCTGCCTCCTCCACCTCCGTCAGCACTGTCCCTTGTTGTGGAGGTTCTTTTTATCCAGTTTTCAGTTCTCTCTCAGGGTAAGTTGTTCAAATAGGAGTTGTAAATTTGTTGTGAGGAGGTGAGTTCAGAGTCTACCTATTCTGTCATCTTGACACCAGATCTGATAAGTCCTGAAACTCCTATTGTTAATAAGCACTTAGCACTTCCATTTCACTGATTAGTTCATTTACTCCACCTACTTTATGACAAAACAATTCACACTAGCAGTAATCAACACTATTAAACATAACTCAGCACTGAATATGAACTTCCCATGTACTGAACATCAAATTCATTTTTTTTCCCTCAGTGGCTCTTACTCTCCCATGTGTACATGAAAAGTTTCTGTCTACCAGCATTGCCTAGCATCAGCTCTCATGTAAGTACAGTAGGTGAACCTACAGAATATGATTAAAGGGGCCCAAAACTGGGCAACCTAGAGCAATGCTTAAACTCTGTTCTGAATTTTACAAGATGGAAACTACCAGTACCCTCTGTGCCTTCTGTGTGAACTAGGTAAGAGGGAGCTGCTCTTTGCCCCTGAACTCTTCTTCAAGCATCCCTCCACTTCTCACCCTTGGTTCTTTACCTTAAAGAAGTAATTATATCCCCCTACGTGGATGTACACCAAGTACCTTTGGTCATATCTGATGTATCCTATCATTCCTCTGCTTAAAACCTATTGACCTCAGGACAAATTTCTTAAAAGGGTATGAAAGTTCCTTTAGGATTTAGGCCTTGTCTACTTCTCCAGCATCATCTCTCATCATACCCTACCTCACACTCTATACTTTAATCACACCAAATTCCTTGTAGTTTCTCGAATGAAGCATGTTCTCTCACGCCGTCCCTGTCCTTGCATCTTTGCCTGGAATGTCCTTTTCTCTCAAGCTTGTTGCCTCTGTCAACTTAGATTTCACCACTGATGGGTGTGGGGTGAAGATTAAATGAGATAACATGTTAAGCACCAGGTGCAGTACTTGGCTTTCTTTCATTTACTTATTCATTCATACAACAAAAAAGTGATCAACTTCTACCACATGCATGACATTTTGCTAGATGCTTAGGCTACAGAATTAATAAAATCTGGTCCCTGACTTCAATGACCTCAGGATCCTTGAAAAGAAACTGGCAGATGAATGAATACAACAGAATAAGTGCTGACAAAGAGGTATGCATAACAGGCCACAGAGAAAGTACTTAACAGGAGAGGAGGAGATGAGGAAGAGGAAAACCGGCTGGCAGGGAGAGTTTCAGGAAAATCTTCCTGGAAGAGTTGACATTAGTCCTGAATTGACTCTTAAAAGGTGAATAGGCAGTAGCCAGAAAAAGAAATTATAAGGTGTGGAGTTGGGGCTGGTGGACAAGGATTGTAAGCAATGGGGATAGCATGTAGATAGCAAGGTCCAGAGTGAGAAAAGTGCATGGTACTTTAGGAAACTGGCTTGAATATGTGTGCATGTAGGGAACTGGTAATAAAGGAGAATTAGGAACCCATAGTAAACATTTAATGTTCTAGATTCTCTCTCTCCCTCCTTCCATCTCTTTCCCTCCCTTCCTCTCTCCCTCCCTTCATCCTTTCCTCTCTCCCTTTCTTTCTCTTTCTTTCTTTCTTTTTCCTGATGATCCTTTTCATCCTGTTACCTCAAGAACCCACAACAGCTCCCTATGCCTACCCTTCTATTGGCTTACTAAGGTCCTTCATAATCTGACCCCTCTTTACCTCTTCACTATTTTCTCCAGTTACTCCTCAACACATACCTCTTTGCTCTAGACAGGCTGGTATCCTCACTGCCTTTAAATGTCCTATAATCATTTCTATTCCTGTGTCTTTGCTCATACTCTTTATCCTACTTAAAGCTCCCTCTCTGTTTATACCTATCAGAGATGCAAACTCAAATGCCTACAAAGATCAGGCAAGTATTGTAAATGAGTGAAGCTGATCAAGTGTAATACAATAGGGAATGCTATGGGTTATGGTAAATTTCAGTTTTCTCACATCTAAAATGGGATTATAAAATTGATGTTAGAATTTTTCTTTAGGATCAAATGAAATTGTGAGGGTAAAGCAAGTGATTCTGTACAATAGTACATACCTAACAACTGGTAGAATTTAGTTTTTGCTGAGATTTTCTATTTTTTCATTTGTTTCAAGACAAGTTGTAATTGCTTTTTGAAGCGTTTTGTCACAGCTTCCTTAAAATCTTGTCACTTAGTTCTAATTCATCTTGGTGTTGGTGTCAGTTGATGGTCTTTTCTAATTCAGTTTGTGATTTTCCTGGCTTTTGGTATGACAGGTGATTTTTGAGTGTATCATGGACATTTTGTCTATTATTTTAGGATACTCTGGGTTCTGTTGAACTGTTTTATTTTAGCAGGAAGTCACCCTGTGTAGGTTTAGCCTGCAGGTCCTGGTATACTTTTGTGAGCTATGATTTCAATGGCAGCTTAATTTTTACAGCCTTTGCCGAGTTATTTTGGTCTATTTGATTTAGCTGGTACTGCTGGGACTCCCACTGGTTCCTGTTGGTGCTGCCTGAGGGGACGGAAGGGGATTACCCAGGCTGACCCTCTGGGCGAGGTGTCTTTCTATGGGAGTGGGGTATGATGGGACCCCTCTACAGCCTGACCCCCTCTTAAGATGCCCCAGCCTGTCTGAGCAAGAAGAGAAGACTCTTGGCTTTAAAGGACAAAGAGACTTCCCAGGCAGCCACTTATTACAGCTGTATCCTTCCTACCAGTTTTCCTGCCAGCCCTGGTGTCTGGGTTCAGGAGGAGAATCTCAGAGTTATGGAAACAAAGAGGCTTCCCGGACCAGGTCACCTGCTGTAGCTGGGTCTCTCCTGGCATCTCTGTCCATCAGCCTCAATATCTCATTACGGGGAGGGGGGAGGACAGTCTCTGGTGTAGCAGGAGTGCCTCCACTGGCTCGTTATTTTTGGCCAGGCTCCCATTTGATATCCCCTGCTGGAAGTTTAAGGCTTACCTGATGTTGTCCGATGGACTCTAGTTTGACCCAGGAAAGGAATGCACCTAGCTGCGCTGTCTTCTCTCACCAGGTCATGGGAAGGGAAACTGTCTACGTCACCTTCTTCTTTCATGTGGTGGACATTAGATGTAGTTTACTTTCTTCTCACCACCTTTCAGAGTTCTCCTTTGGTTGCCTCTTGGGCCATTTCCAGAGTTCATAATTTTGCTTAGTGAGAAGGGGCAAATGAGTTTATATCACCTTATCTTGACAGGAAGTCTCCACGTAAAAAAAATGATAAAAAGAAAGAAAGAAAACATAGTATAGACTGAGTGGTAGAATTAATGATGTTATTTATTTTATTTTTGATTTAAGTAAAATTACAATTAAAATTAGTCATCCTTGCAATAATATGGTATAATGGAATAAGCAGAGCTTTGTAATCCTGAGTTTGATTTCCAGCTCTATCACTTCTTTGTGGGATGATATTGGGCAAATGACTTAACTTCTTTTAGTCTCACTTTCCTAGAGTTAAAAAATTAGTCTACCAATATCTCCCTTTAAGAGTTTTGTGAGGATTAAATGAGGTAATGTATATACCATATTTAGCACAGTGTCTGGTCAGTGCTCACTAGATGGTAGTTATCTTTGTGTATTATTGGCATATCTCTTCTAGAACATCATTCTCTTCTATGTCAGAGGTCAACCCTATGACCACTAAGTGATTTTTAGAGTACTTTCTCTATTCTTGAGGACTAAAATAAGTAGCTTCCTTCTAAGGATGGCCAACTTCCACTCTGTGGGGTCTCTGGCAAAGAACCTACATGCTGTACTGTACACATCTGTTCAAGTGCTTAATTTTTTTTTTCTCCTTTGTCTGTTGAAAGCAGAGCTCTCCATTTCAGGGTTCCAACAGATGTTTCTTTATTTAAACTGTATTCAGTGAGAGGAAGGAAAGAGAGATAGACACATACAAGGAGGAAAGAGGTCTGGGCCATAGCACCACATTTAATCAGAGGCCACAGTGCCAGGAAAAATGTGCACACCAATTGTAATTTGTTTTTTCCGTTTTATTCGATTTTTTTCAAACAGGAATTTCTTGTTTCCTTACATACTAATTAAATCTCAGTTACTGAGAACCAGCCAGAGGACTTTCAATGCAGTGATGAATGGTCAAATACTGCATTTATTGTAGTCCTTTAGCAAGAAATTTGATAGGGAATTTTTATTTCAATGCAGTGGCTGGTTTTGTCTTCATGTGGATGTGTTTGTTTCATATGCAGTGGACTCAGAAACATATACCAAGGGAGGAATTAAGTTTAGAGTAGTTTGTTTATTTTCATATTTGAGTCTATCTTTTATTTTATAAGCTTCCTATACATCAAGCTGATTGACAGCTCTGTTGGATCTGGAACATTGTCACTCTTTAGAGCATATCATTACCCCATTTAACAAACTATCCTAACCTGTAGCCTTTTTTAGATTTAAATTTTCTCATTTTTCTCAATCACAAATTCTAACTCCAGCTGCTTCAGCATTATACCAGAAAACACTGATTGAAACATGAAAAATGCAAACTAGTGATTAGGTATCAAATGGAAGAAAAACCCGTTCCAAACTGTCTGCCTGGATTCAAGGTTGTTTTTCTAACTGAACTCAATCACTCTGGTCAGTAGGAGAATTTAAAGTCTGGAAAAAAAAAAAACCTTTTGAAGAAAAGTTCTTAAAGACTAACCAGAAAATTAATTCTGGCCAGCATTGGATTCAAGTTCCATTCTTTTCGGGTGTTTGGGCTTTAGATGGGGCCAGGAATAATATGGACCATCCTAGTTAAGTTTACAGGAACAACTGTGTGGCTTGGATATGTATGTAGATGATGAATTGTGGAAATATCTACTAAGCAGAAAGGCAATTTAATTGGACAACTCAGTCATCCCTCATTAGCAAAAACAACTATCTTTAAAGGTGAGACGGCATAGTAGAAAGAACAGACCTTTAGAGTTAGGCAGAATTGACTTTGAATCACCTTTATTATACATGTGACCTTGAGGAAGTTGTGTAATCTCTTTGGTCTGAGTTTTCCCCTCTGCAAAATGGGGCCAATCAAACCTATCTTAATTCAACTAATAAGGAAAACACTAATAACCTCAAAGGAAATGTGCACACAGCACAAGAAGCTTATAGAAAAACAAAATATAAATGACTGAAGTGTGTGAAAATTTTCCAACCTTACTAACAATAAAGAAATACACATTAAATGTGATGACATTTTTCTCTTTGAAAAATTATCAAAGATTCTAAAAATAATAATGCAATATTGGCGAGGGTATGGTGAAATGAGCATCCTTGTATACTGATGGAATGTAAATTGGCACAACTTTTCTGGAAAGCAATTGCCAAATGTATCAAAAGGCTTCAAATATTCTGTAACCCATAACCTTTGACACAGGAATTTCCATTCTAAGAAGTTGGTCAAAGAGAATAGTCAGAAGCCTGACAAACATTAATTTGCAAAACCACTCATTGCAGCATTATTTATAATAGCAACATTGGAAACCTAAGTGACTGACAATAGGTAAAAGCTAAAATAAATTATGATTTATTCCTTTAATGGAAATATTATGAAAACTTTTTAAATGATATTTTAAATAATATTTAACATTATGAGAAAACATTCATAACATGAAGGCAAACAAGAAGAAAAAATAATATATACGGTATTGTCTCAATTTAAAACATACATGCTATGTGTGTATGTACGTGTGTGTGTGTGTTTATGTGAAAAACAAGGAATGACTTGAAAGAAAGAAATATTTCAAATAGTTAACTGTGAAGAGATTATAAGTAATTTTTTTCTGTATTTTTCTTGTTTTATGTTTCTGTAATTTTCATCATCACTTCAATGAATATATTTTCACATTCAGAACAATATAACATGATAGCAGGATGGTTGTGAGGATTAAAAGAGCTAGTTTTTCTAGTGACTTACACAGAGTAGATGTGTAGGTTATTCTTTTTTAAATTTATTTTATCATTTTTTTTGTTTTATTTGACTTGTATATTGTAACTACAGCCAGAGTACTGACATCCTCCCCACCCTTTACTTCCAGTTCCAAATTCTGTACATTTTTATAGTTCTAAGAACTCACCTAGCTCAAAACTCACCTTTTCTCTGATATTTTTCTCCTCTAGCTTCCTTCAAAATGTATACATATCACAAAAATGTGTTCAAAATCATTAGGGATAAGGGAAATGCAAATTAAAACCACAATGAGATATCACCACATACTTATCAGAATGGCAAAAATAAAAAAAAATAATGACAACACCAAATGCTAGCAAGGATGCAGAGAACCTGAGTCACTCATACATTGGTGGTGGGAATGTAAAATTGTACAGCTACTCTGGAAAATAGTTTGGCAGTTTCTTATCAAAATGAACATGCAATTACCATACTACCCAACAACTGCACTCTGGGGCATTGATCCCAGAGTAATCAAGACTTATGTTCACAGAGAAAAAAACCTGTAAATGAATGTTCATAGAGGTTTATTCATAATATCCCAAAACTGGAAACTTCCCAGCTGTCTTTCAATTAGTGAATGGTTAAACAAAGAGGTACATTCTAGGTATATGGTATATCCATACCATGGAATACTACTCAGAAATAAAAAAGAATGAACTATTGATACATGCAACAATTTAAATGAATCTTCATGGAGATTATCTTTTTTCACTCAGCATAAAGTCACATACTGTATTATTACATTGATATAAAATTATTGAAATGACAAAAATATAGAGAACAGATTAGTAATTGTCAGGAGTTAGAGATTCAAGCTGGTATGGGGGGAGAGGCAGTGGGTATGGCTATAAAGAAGTAGCATGAAGGAGCCTTGCTAGATATCCAAAATAGAATAGTACTGTATTTTCATTTTGGTGGTTGATACAGAGACCCACAAAGGTGATAAAATTGTAGAGAAATTATAATGCACATGCATATGCATACACAAATGAGCACAAGTAAAACCAGGATATTCTGAAAAAGATTGGTGGATTGTATCAATGTCAATTTCCTGGGTGTGATATTATACTATAATTTTGCAATATGTTGCCATTGGGGGAAACTGGGCAATGTATACAAGGGATTTTTCTGTATTATTTCTCACAACTTCATGTACATCGATAATTATCTCAATAAAAATTTTGATTAGTCTGATGAAGTGAGACTTCTTCAGACTAAAGAGCTTCTGCAAGGCAAGGAAACCAGGATCAAAATGAAAAGACAATCTTCCCAGTTGGGAGAAAATATTTGCAAATCATATATCTGACAAGGGGTTAATTTCCACAACATATAAAGAACACACACAACTGAATAACAAAAAAACAAACAACCTGATCAAAAAATGGGCAGAGGCTATGAACAGACATTTTTCCAAAGAAGATATAGAGATGGCCAATAGGCACATGAAAAGATGTTCAACATCACTAATAATCAGGGAAATGTAAATCAAAACTACACTAAGCTGTCACCTTACACCCGTTAGAATGGTTATAATCACCAAGACAAAAAATAACAAATGTTGGAGAGGATGTGGAGAAAAGGGAACCCTCATACACTGCTGGTGGGAATGTAAAAAGGTACAGCCTCTATGGAAAACAGTATGGAGATTCCTCAAAAATTAAAAACAGAAATACCATATGACCCAGCTATCCCACTACTGGGTATTTATCCAAAGAACTTGAAATCAACAATCCAAAGAGACTTATGCACCCCTATGTTCATTGCAGCATTATTCACAATATCCAAAACGTGGAAGCAACCCAAGTGTCCATCAACTGATGATTGGATAAAGACGATGTGGTATATATATATACACATATACAATGGAATACTACTCAGCCATAAAAAAAAGACAAAATTGTCCCATTCGCAACAACATAGATGGACCTTGAGGGTATTATGTCAAGCGAAATAAGCCAGACAGAGTCAGACAAACACCATATGATTTCACTCATATGTGGAAGATACATTAACACATGGACAGAGAGAACAGTTTGGTGGTTACCGGGGGAATGGGATTGGGGGTAGGCACAAGGGGTGAAGTGGTGCATTTATATGGTGACTGACAAATAATAAGGTACAACTGAAATTTCACAATGTCATAAACTATTACGACCTCAATAAAAAATAATTGAAAAATTTCAATTAAAGAATGTATGCATATCTGCCATAGGCCCTGCATTATCCTATCTATCCCATGCTCTTGTAGTCATTGCTCCCTGATTACCACAACTCCCTCTGAGCAGACAATGTCTTCTGTTTTTGTATCACCAGGGTTGAGCCCACCAATCTTATCCTATTGAATTGGAAATTAATACCCCTTCCCCCCCAAAATAATTTTTATGAAAGTGATAGAAATTGAAGTATTTTATTTTTCTTTATTTTCCAACTATTCAATAGTGTTATTATAAAAATATTTTGAGAACCTACCACTTTCTGGAACTGTTATAATATGGAACTAACAGCAAAAAAGACCAAGAGATATTCCCTACCTTCTAGGCATTATTGAAAGCACTTTAGCATAATAATTTAAAGTGAGTTGAAGTTCCAGCTTTGCCACTCACTAGCTCAGTTTCCTCATTCCTTAAAATGGGACTAATAATAGTACCCATATGATAAGGTTGTTATAAAAATTACATGAGCCCAGGGGCTGGCTCTGTGGCTGAGTGGTTAAAGTACCACGTGCTCTGCTTCGGCAGCCTGGGGTTCACAGGTTTGGATCCTGGGCATGGATCTATACTGCTCATCAGCCATGCTGTGGCAGTGACCCACGTACAAAATAGAGGAAGATTGGCATAGATGTTAGCTCAGGGCTACTCTTCCTCAAGGCAAAAAAGAGGAAGATTGGCAACAGATGTTAGTTCATGGTGACTCTTCCTCAGCAAAAAAAAAAAAAAAATTAAATGAGCCTGCAAAATGATTAGTATAGTACCTGGAACAGAGTAAGTGCTCAACAATGTTATCTATTTTTCCTATTGCTGATTTTCTTCTGGTCAGCTCCAGTATAGATGCTACTTGAGTACTAAACCACGTAATACAGGAAAGAGATATGTCAATATATTAGTTTCTAGGAATGCCATAATAAAATGTCACAAACTTGGTGGCTTAAAACAGAAATTTATTGTCTAGTAGTTCTGGAGGCTACCAGTCCGAAATCAAGGTGTTGGTAAGGTTGATTTCTTCTGAGCACTGTGAGGGAGAATCTGTTTCATGTTTCTCTCCCAGTTTCTGGTAGTTACTGGCAATCCTTGTAGACTCATCACTTCAATCTTTTCCTCCATCTTCACATGACATTCTCCATGTGTATCTCTGTCCCTGTGCTCATATTTCTCTCTTCTTACGAGGACATCAGTCACATTAGACTTAGGGCTCATCCTACTCCAATATGGCCTCACCTTAACTTGATTACATCTGCAAAGACCCTATTTCCAAATAAGGTCACATTCACAGGTTCCTGGAGTTAGAACTTCAACATGTCTTTTTGGGTGACACAATTTAACCCATAAAAGTTGGGAATTAGGAGTGAGAGTAATGGCTGAAGACTGAAATTGTGAAAAAGTTTTTGGAGGAAGTGGGATTAGAGGTCTTGATTCAAGTAGGTAAAGAAGAGTGGGCAGGGGAGAAAGAACAATGGCAATGAACACAGGCATAATTCAAAACAATACCTGATGAACAATTTCACTTATTTTATCTTTATCTCTTTCTATATTTATTCTCTGGGAACTCACTGTGGGCTTGTATTAACCTGTAAGCTCCTTACTATATTGAGAGCTTTTGGTGGGTGGAGATAGCTATTTCTTACCTGTCTGTCTCTACTGCATTGTTTTCCCCAAGGCTTGGTATAGAGTGTGTACTCAGTAAGAGCTTTCTGAACTGAATTAGCAAGGAGTTGATGATTGAAGCAGTCTACCAACTAATGCAAATGGTCTTTTTTCTCTGTAAGGGCTCCCCAAAGATAAATAAATCTGTTTCAAAGATCAGATTCATATATTATGTTTTTTGTGAAAATGCAAGAGAAAGAGATCTAAGAGGCTGAACTCCTATCAGATGCACAAGTTCTCTCTACCATAGCTGGCTGCCAAATTTTGCTTGAATGCCTTTGGGAATGGCCAACTTAGTGCTTCCCATAACTCTAATTGTTAGAGTTTTTTAATTTGTTTGTTTGCTTGCTTGCTTGATTAAATATTTATGTCAAATGTCCGTTTCTATAATTAAGACCTATTGGCCTTAGTCCTGCCCTCTGGAAATACACAAATTAAGTACTATTACAAAAGCACTGTCCAAGAGTAATATTCAGTGGTGAAAGCCAAGGTAGAGGAAGGGCAGTGATAGAATCAGCACTCCCAGAGTAAATCATTTCCATTTATGTCTCTGATTTCTAGACACAAGCATTTGACCTATTCTGTCCTTGCAACATCTTTGAATGTGATTTGTAAGGCAAATCAGACAAGATTTCTGTTTGATTCAAGTCCAGGAAATAAGCTGCACAAATATATTTTTACTCCTAAGATGGCTAACTAGGTCAGTGGTTTAGCCTTGAAAAAATGCCTGCTTCTCTCTTCCTCTCCCCCAGGGCCTCTGAACGCTGAAGTATGGCAGGAAACAAGTTTGAGTTCCTTCCTAGGGGTGTGTGTATAAATCGTGTCATTTCTTTTCAGGGGAGTCCAGACAGCATCATTTACTCTACCTGTTATTGATGTGAGTACATATTACAGATGAGGAAACTGAGGCTCAAATGGGTTAAATGAGGTGCTAAAGTCACAAAGCTAGTAGAGTCTTTCCTAAAGTCCAGAACTCCTTTTAAATGACTTAAAAAATGGGCAAGAATTCTACAACATGAGAAAAGAAAATCACATGTGCAATTTTACGGTGAACCAGGCATAACGAAGCTACTTGTGATGTGAAAAAGACATTAATCTCAAAAGTTTGTCCCAGGAAGTTTATTCAGTTTCTGGTACTGTTTGGTGTTTTAGACCTATTAAGCCTGAGAAGGAGTGGAGTCCCAGCCAAATTAACATTGGGCAGACCAGTCTAATTTGGCTTTGTTTCTACAGCCACCATCCCATAGTTCTCCCTCTCAGAAGTTGTTCATTCTGTGTTGTACACCTAACCTTAGCCTGCCAGTCCACGACTCCTTTTCCTCAAGGAGTATTGTATCAGAAGAGAATTAAAGGTCTACTCTTTTGGTTAGCTGCTTACTTTCAGTCATGGTGACCACCAACAGAGTTGAGACTCTAGGCCACCTGCTGTCCAATCTATCTTGGCCATGTTCTTAAAAAACTAAAAAAGACATGATTATATCGCATAGCAGTATTGTGTTTCCATGACAACATGATAGTCAACTGTGGATTTGGCTGGGTATGCAATAACGGAATCACATTTTTGGTGATTTCTTTTTTTTTTTTATAATTTTTTGTTTATTGCAGTAACATTGGTTTATAACATTGTATAAATTTCAGGTGTACATCATTATACTTCTATTTCTGCATAGATTACATCATGTTCACCACCCAAATACTAATTACAACCCATCACCACACACATGTGCCGAATTATCCCTTTAGCCCTCCTCCCTCCCCCCTTCCCCTCTGGTAACCACCAATCCAATCTCTGTCCCTATGTGTTTGTTTATTGTTGTTATTATCTACTACTTAATGAAGGAAATCATACGGTATTTGACCTTCTCCCTCTGAGTTATTTCACTTTGCATAATACCCTCAATGTCCATCCATGGTGATTTCTTTTTAAACTCAATGCCTGCCTGGGCATCAAATGAAATAAGTGATTAGGAAGATGTTATTGCTACCTACAGGAAGGGAGACTTAGTTCTTGCTTCCTACTGAAAATTGTCCTCCCCCTTCCCTAGTTACATTGCCATTTCACTTATACATTCTCTATGGGCTTTGCCAATACATTACAAACGAGAAGCTTTTAAAAATCAGTATTATATGATTTCCAAGAGACATTTTCTGAAAAGTCACAGAGGTCAACATTAAGTTTTGCATAATTTTTACATCTTATTTGAGTTTATATGAGATCCATTTCATTACTTCATGAAATGAGAATACCAGAGCTGGATATAACCAGAACACCCATCCCAGGAACAATGACATACCACATCAGGCCATTGGAGCTCCTTTCTGTAGGAGGATTTGATTGGGGCTACTGAGCAAAGAAAGCAGTAAGGAGAACTGTGATACTAAAAGTTAGACCATAGTACGTTAGAATTTTAACTGTAGAACTAAAAGGAGAATGAGATACCCTTAACACCTCAGGAAGTGATTATTGTCTGAGAGTGACGCTTTGAGTTTGTATCACTTAAATATCCAGCCTGGGGGTTCTTGTCTTAACTTCCTCAAGAGACATCTCTATAAGAAATGAAGCAAAACCATTCTTTAGAAGAGCCCAATAAATGAATTTGCTTGCTGGGATGATGTAACTACCTGAGAGAAAATCTCTCTTCATCCCTTTAGGGAGCCTAGTGAGGTTTTTAATTCTGGTGGAAAGACACTCCTACTCCCCCTGTAAGAAAGTAGCATCTGTGGCAACACAGTCAGAGACATATAACAGAGCATGAGCAGGGCTGTCAGTATGGACAGCAGTAATGAAGTTAAATCCCAGTAACAATGTCAAGATTCAACCATCAGTTAGAAGTACCACAGTCAAGAAAAGCCACAAGACAATAAATCAGAGATGGCAGCAACAGACATAGCAAGAGAACTTGGGCCACCATGAGATATATTTGATCTATCTGGAGCACTGCCATGGAAGGGATGGACTGGAGAGCCTTGGATACCCAGCAAATTCTATGTATGAATGTAGATGTAGAAATTCCTTTGGTTGCTATTAACATGGTTACCGACATCCTTTGTTTGTTTTTCCCCGGGTCTTCAGTCCATCTCAATGAACATACAGACATGTAAATGCACGTCTCAGGAGCAACTCATATCCTAATCACAGCTCTTTGCCAAAAGGCCACTTTGTGACTCTTCACACCAAATAGTATAACATCATGGTATAGGATCACCTAAAACCCTAGGCAATTCCTCAAGGACAAAGACAAAATGTCAATTCCACAATCTTTCAATCAAAGCATCTCCATTTAATCTATTTTCTACATTGAATTCTAATGTAAATTTTGTTTGAAGAAAGGATTCTGCTTTTAAAAGTTGAAAACCACTAAACTAGTAAAACTTCTCCGGGCATCAGTCTCTTTCCTGGTAAAACTAAGATAATAATAACAATATTTACCACATAACCTACAATAATCCATTACATTATATCCTTGCACTAGTCTACCTCTCGCTAAGAAAATAGGAGCTCTCTGAGAGTAGGTAACTGTCATTCATTCATAAAATAAATAATTATTGAATGTCTTTTTTGTACCAGGCACTGGGGATAGGCAACTAGGTATTCGTGATGGGCAAAGTAGACATGGCCCATGCCTTCCTGGAGCTTACTTTCCAATCACTCCGAAGTCCTTACAGCAGCTTACAAAGTCCTTTATGAAGACATCTACTCAATCTTTCTGACATCATTTCCTGCTACTCAACCCCTTGTTCTTTGTACTCCAGCCACACTGTCCTTTTTGTTGTTTCTTGAACATTCCAAGTATGGTCTAGCCCTAGGACTGATGTACTAACTGTTCCCTCACCTGGAATGTGTTTTGTCTAGATATGCATATGATTAACTCCCTACTCCCTTCAAGTCTGCTCTAGTGTCACCTCAAATGAAGCCCATCCTGACCAACTTATTTGCAATTGCAACTCTCATTCCCAGCACTCCTTATCCCCTTTACTGATTTTTCCTCCACAATATTTATCACTTTCTAAATACCATATGATTTAGCTGTTTATTATGTTTACCACTTATTAACTGTCTCCCCCTACTAGAACAATAGCTCCATAAGGCAAAGCAGGATTTTTGTTTATTTTGTTCACTTAATAGTCTACAATAACACTTGGCACAGAGTAGGTGCTCAACTAATATCTGTTAAATGAACGGATTCCCGGACACTTTTTCCTTATTCCCCTTCCCCCATGTGACCCATTGACCACCCAGATTCCTTTGTTCTGCTATCCTCAAAGAACTGCACTTTTTCTTTCCTGCTCCTCCTTTTTCTCTCAGTTTTCTGGGGAAAAAAGAAAAGTCTTCATCCATTCAGGGTCCTTTTTTCTGTTAAGGAGCCAACCAACCTCTCAGAGTCTAACAGCTGAAAGTAACCTAGAGGATATCATTGTCTACAAACTCAAATAAATTAGGATGGTTGGGGAGACTTCAGGAACCACACAAAGCTGGTATGAAAGACATTTGGGGCCAAGTAAACCTTTTTCTGGCCACAAATTCCATCCCATACTATCTGTGAGTAGCAGAAAGACAGCCTGGTATAATGGAAAGATCCTGGAAGTAGACTCAGAAGCCATGAGTTTCAGTCTTGCCTTGCCATGCCATTTATTTGTTTGTGATTTTTGGAAATTTACTTAATCTTTCTGATTCTCAATTCATTTATCTCGAAAATTGAGAGGGATAGTAGTAATTATTTTTGCAGTGTTGCTATGGTGAGAAAACAAGGTCATATAACTAATGCACTTAGCCTCAATATATTGTATCTATCATTTCAAGCACACTTTTCTGCCATATAATTTGTGCACATTAAATATTAGTTCTCCCTCTCACAAGGTTGTGGTTTTTAAATAACATAATGGATTAAGAAACTATAAAATGTTGCACAAAGGTTAATTGGTTGGTTTAATTGGTTGGACTGTTAAATTAAGTCAAAAGGCAAAAAAGGTCAATCTTTCAATGTCTACAAGTCTGATAGTATAACAGTGTGAAAACTAATTACCAATTAGGTCCAAATTTTAGATTAGGATGTGTTGTAAGAAAGTAGGTGTCATCTGACTAACAACTCAAGCTGCTTCTGAAAAGGTGAGTGAATTTTAAACTGAGAATCACATTCTGATTACCTATCTGATGGAATCGTTACACAAAATCTTTTCTTTGGATAAATGTCCCATCTTGGATTCTTTGAAAGCACTTCAGAATGAACTATAGGGATGGGTAAAAGCCTTCAAAAGAGCCACGGCTACAGTGAAACCATGTTCATCTAGCTCTCTGGACCAGCCACATATTCTCAAAGTGCCCCCTATCGTCCCTTGTCTGTAAGTTCCTGCTTGTTTTGATCTCCAATTTACCCAGAGATTGCAAAACTTACCCTTATTTTCTTATGCTCAAATTTTATTCATTCACTTATTTATTTTACAAGCATTTAACAGCCACTATATGCCATGCAGTGGGGATGCAAAGACATATAAAACTTGATCATTGACAAATAGACAAAGAGTAGGAAAGAGATATCTAGATAAAAGCATTAGCAGATGCAAAGGCTCAGAGGCATAAAAATTACAAGTCTTTCTAAAAGGTGAGTGCTCAGGCTGAATGATGAAGGAGAGTTAGACAGGGGCTTATGTAAGCCATAATAAGAAGCTGGAGGCTGTAGCTATTTAAAGTCATTACGGAACTTTTTGTTGCTGTTGAATAATGTAGAATTGTTTATTGACAAGTAAACTTACCTATAACATATTAGATTAAAAATCAAATTATAAAATAGTAGATATAGTATGTATTGTATAGTATTTTTATAAAAAGAATAGTTATGTGTATTGATACTTAGAATTCTAAAGTAATCCAAAATGTTAATAGTGGTGAGATTACATATGATATTTTATTTTCTCTGTACCTCTCTATACTATTTGAATTTAAAAAATAATAGCATTTATTTGATTTATTATTTTCTAATTTAGCAATCATTTATTTTGGAAAACATCAAGTACACATTAAAACTATTTTTTTTTCTGTCACAAAACTTCATTTGAACAACTTCATTTGGCATACAATATGCAATTTGTTGATATCAGAAGCAACATGGATTTCTGAATCCAAAGCAAAATGTTGGCTTAAATTCATTTTGATGCTATTTCTGATTATAGTGGGTCTCTAACAAAATAATTATATTGACACCTTTGTTTCCATACCACATTATTTTATTTTTATGCCCGTACTTATTAGATTCCTCTCTCCTCTAATTCACTTTTCACCTCAGGATATTGAGAATGAATAGTCCTCATTTTTCATCCTATCCTATTTTTAACTGAAGTCCAAGAAAGTTAAAAGGCAGAAGACTTCTTAATAAGAGAAAATGTAAGAAGCTGCTACATTTAAAGTACCTTTCTTACATGAAACAAATTTGTGAAGGAATTCTTTGCAACAAAACACCAAAATATTACCAAAATTCTAAAAATTTATCCATTTTAAGCAAACATCTTTTAGTGGTCTTACTATTTGTAAAACTACATTTGAGCATTTTTAAAGATTAGCTCAAAATTTTTGTAAATAAGACATTTGCCAATAATATCTAAAAAGCAAGAATATACCCCAAGATATCTTAAAAGATAAACATTATTTTATACAATAATTTGCATTATTTGGGAAAATGGGGAATATTCTTTTATATAAATTTGTTTTCCACAGTAAGAAAAAGAAAAGTTGGAAGAAAAGTTTCATTAAAAAATTAAAATGGGGCAAATATTGTATATAGCTACAATTTAGTAACATTAATTTTGTTGCTTTTGCTAGTTTCAATTCATTGACACAAAGACATCAGCATCATATTAAGAAGTCACACTGTGGACGTCAGAATCATGGTGGAGTGAGTTGTTCCCTTTGTCTCTCCACTCTAAGTTACAATTAAATGGACATCCATTAACCAGCAGAGGATTCCCTACACAGCACAACAGGATGCCTGAGAGATCCATGCAGCTACACATCTGAAGGTGGGTGGACTGGATCCCCGGGAAGAAGTGGAACTAGAGGAGTGCCCCCTCCCCCTCCCCAGCGGCAGCCATCCAGGATGCATATCTTCCCATAGAGGCCAGCACGACTTTGAGTGGAGGTGGGGGCAGCTCAGCCCACATGCAAACACTTGTGAAGCAGCAGAAGCAAGGCCCACAGGAGCACCAACCAAGCCACAGTGGCCCTGCCTACACAAATGCTCCCCACCAAGAAGCAGCAGCCTGGCCTGTGTTAAGGCACCCTGCCCAGTGGCTGCGGCCTTGCCCATATGAATGCTTCTCGCTGGGTGGTGGTGGCCCAACCCATGAAAATGCAGAGTGGCCTGACCAGCACAACTATGTGCAGAGAGGGCAGGAACAGAAAAAGCATCCCTTGCCTCCCCCACAGTGGTGGCATGTGGAATCTGTGACAGAAGCATCAGGAAACACAGAAGAACCAATGACCCAACCCCCAGTGGTAGCAACCCTGACACCAGGTCCACCAGCAGCAAGGGTTGCATACAAGTCCCCAGGTCCCAAGGCCCCTGCAAGTGACAGTGATACCCATGAACCCAGCACCCTTGGTGGCAGTGTAACCAAGACCCCAAGACAACCCAGGAACAGCAGCATGGGTGGCACACGAGGCAGCAGCATCTGAGCCCATAGAGAGCCAGTGGAGGAGCACGAGACTCAGGTGACCAGAATAAAAGTAACTAAAGCTGTACTCAAATAAGAAAAGGAGATTACTGTTACCAATGCACCAGCAGAGGATCAATTCATCAAACACCGTGAAGAACTACAGTAACATGGCAGAAGAGAAGGAAAATGACAAGTCTCCAGAAACCAAACCTGAATTCACAGAAGATTACAATCTAACTGACAGAGAATTCAAAAATAGCCGCCATAAAGAAACTCAATGAGTTACAAGGAAACTCAGAAATACAGTTCAATGAGCTCAGGAATAAAATTATTGAACAGAAGGAATACTTCACCAAAGAGAATGAAGCTCTAAAAAAAAAAAACAAACAGAAATTCTGGATATGAAGAACACAATTAATGAGATAAAAAAATAATGTAGAAAGCATAAAAAATAGAGCAGACCTGGGGCCAGCCCAGTGATGTAGGAGTTAAGTGCACATACTCCACTGTGGTGGCCTGGGGTTCACAGGTTCAGATCCTGGGCCTGCACCAATGCACCGCTTGTCAAGCCATGCTGTGGCAGTATCCCATATAAAGTAGAGGAAGATGGGCACAGATGTTACACAGGGCCATTCTTCCTCAGCAAAAAGAGGAGGATTGGCAACAGATGTTAGCTCAGGCCTAATCTTCCTCACTAAGTTTTTACAAAAATGAAGAAATTGTTTGAGAAATATCGACTCAATTAGGGAAAGTAACATAAGGATTATAGGTATCCCAGAGGGAAAGGAGAGGGAGAAAGGGACAGAGAGCTTGTTCAAAGAAATAATAGCTGAAAACTTCCTAAACCTAAGGAAGAAACTGGACATAGAAGTACAGAAAGCCAATAGAACTACTAATTACATCAGTGCAAAAAAAACTTCTCCACGGTATGTAATATTAAAACTGTCAAAAGTAAATGCTAGTGCCGGCTCCATGGTGTAGTGGTTAAGTTTTATGCGCTTTGCTTCAGTGGCCTGGATTCATGGGTTCAGATCCCAGGCACAGACCTACACCACTCATCAGCCATGCTGTGGCAGCAATCCATATACAAAATAGAGGAGGATTGGCAGAGATGTTAGCTCAAGGATAATCTGCCTCAAGCAATAAAAGAGGAAGATTGGCAACAGATGTTAGCTCAGGGAGAATCTTCCTCCACAAAAAAAAAAAAAAAGTCAATGACAAAGAAAAAATATTAAAGGCAGCAAGACAGAAGGAAATAATGTATAGACAACCCCCATCAGGCTTTCAGCAGATCTCTCAGCAGAAAACTTACAGGCTAGGAGAGAGTGGAATGATATATTCAAAATACTGAAAGACAAAAGCAATCAGCCAAGAATACTCTATCCAGCAAAATTATCCTTCAGATATGATGGAGAAATAAAAGATTTCCCAGATAAACAAAAGCTGAGGGAGTTCATCATCACTAGACCTGCCTTTCAAGAAATGATGAAAGGAGCCCTCCTACCTGAAGCAAAAAGGCAAAGATTTACAAAGATTTGAGCAAGGAGATAAGTAGACAGACAAAATCAGAAAACTGCAGTTCTCTATCAGAACAGGTTAGCAAACAATTATAGCATAAAAGATAAAGGAAAGAAAGCATCAATAATAACTACAAACAATTCAATTTAGTCACAAACTCACAACACAAAAAAGAATAATTTGTCACAACAAAAATATAGAAGGGGAAGAGGAAAGGGATGACACCTGCTTAGGCTAATGGAGATAAGAGGCAATCAGAAAATGGACTGTCTCATCTATGAGATCGTCTATAAAAACCTCATGGTAACCACAAAAGAAAAAATCAGAGCAGAGTCACAAATCATAAATAAAGAGAAAACCATCACAGAAAACCACCAAAATGAAATGGCAGTTCGAAATACAAGGGAAAAGAAACAACGGAAATATAGAACAACTGGAAAACAAGAGATAAAATGACAGTATTAAGCCCTCATATATCAATAATCACTCTAAATGCAAATGGACTGAATTCACCAATCAAAAAACACAGAGTGGCTGCATGGATTTAAAAACAAGACCCAACAATATGCTGCCTCTAGGAAACACATCTCAGCTCTAAAGACAAACATAGGCTGACAGTGAAGGGACGGAGGATGATACTTCAAGTAAATGGCAACCAAAAGAAAGTGGGTGTAGACATACTTATATTAGACAAAATAGATTTTAAGACAGAAAAGATATTGAGAGACAAAGATGGGCATTATATAAAGATAACAGGGACATTGCACCAGGAAGACATAACACTTATGAATATATATGCACCTAACACAGAAGCACCAAAGTATATAAAACAACTATTAACAGACCTAAATGGAGAAATTGATAGCAACAGAATAATTGTAGGAGACCTCAACACCCCACTTACATCAATGGATAGATCATGCAGACAGAAAGTCAACAAGGAAACAGTGGCCTTAAGTGAAATACTAGAAGATGGACTTAATAGATATATATAGAACATTCCATCCCAAAACAGAGAATACACATTTTTCTCAAGTGCACATGGAACATTCTCAAAGATAGGCCATATATTGGGGAAAAAAGCAATTTTCAATAAATTTAAGAAAGTTGAAATCATATGAAGCATCTTTTCTGACCACAATGCTATGAAACTAGAAATCAACTACAAGAAAAAATCTGTGAAAATCACAAACAGGGGAAACTAAACAACATGCTAGTGAAAAAGTATTGGATCAATGAAATCAAAGGAGAAATAAAAAAATACCTAGGGAAAAATGAAAATAAAAACACAACATACCAACTCTTATAGGATGCAGCCAAAGCAGTACTAAGAGGGAAATTTACAGCAATAAAGACCTATCTCAACAAACAAGAAAAATATGAAATAAACAAGCTTCCCCTTTACCTAAAAGAGCTAGAAAAAGAATAAACAAAGCCCAAAGTCATTAGAAGGAAGGAAATAATCAAAAGCAGAGGAGAAATAAAAAAAATAGAGACTAAAAAAATAATAGAAAGGATCAATGAAACCAAGAACTGATTCTTTGAGAAGATAAAGAAAATTGGCAAACCCTTAGCCAAACTCACTAAGAAAAAAAGAAAGAAGACTCAAATAAATAAAATCAAAAACAAAAGAGGAGAAATTACAATGGAGAAAACAGAAATACAAAGGATTGTAAGAGAATATCATGAAAAGCTACATGCCAACAAACTGGATAACCTAGAAGAAATGGATAAATTCTTACAATCATACAACCTCCCAAAACTAAATAGAGAAGAAATAGAGAATCTGAATAGATCAGGCACAAGTAAATAGATTGAAACAGTAATCAAATACTTCACCCAAAACAAAAGTCCAGGACCAGATGGCTTCCCTGGTGAATTCTACCAAACATTCAAAGAAGACTTAATATCTTGCCTTCTCAAACTCTTCTAAAAAATTGAAGAGGAGGGGAAACTTCCTAACTCATTCTACAGGGCCAACATTACCCTGATACCAAACCAAACAAGGGCAAAATTAAAAAAGGAAATTACTGGCCAATATAGCTGGTGAACACAGGTGCAAAATATCCTCAACTAACTATTAGCAAATCAAATACAACAATACATTAAAAGGATCATACACCAGGATCAAGTGGGTATTATTCCAGGGATGCAGGGATGGTTCCTCATCAGCAAATCAATCAATGTGATACACCACATTAACAAAATGAAGAATAAAAATCACATTATCATCTCAATAGATGCAGAGAAAGCATTTGACAAGATCCAACATTCATTAATGAGAAAAACTCTCAATAAAATGGGTATAGAAAGAAAGTACCTCAGCATAATAAAGGTCATATATGACAAACCCACAGGCAACATCACACTCAACAGAGAAAAACTGAAAGCCATTCCTCTGAGAACAGGAAGACAAGGATGTCCACCCTCACCACTCTTATTCAACATAGTATTGAAGGGTATAGTCAGAGCAATTAGGCAAGAAAAAGAAATAAAATGTATCTAAGTAGAAAAGGAAGAAGTAAAATTGACACTATTCATGGATGACACAATTCTATATATAGAAAACCCTAAAGAATACAGAAAAAAAACTACTAGAAATAATCAACAAATACAGTAAAGTTGCAGAATATAAAATCAGCATACAAAAATCAACCACATTTCTATACTCCAATAACAAACTATCAGAAAGAGAAGTCAAGAATACAATGCCATTTACAATCACAACAAAAAGAATAAAATACATAGGAATAAATTTAACCAAGGAGGTGAAAGACCTATACACTGAAAACCATAAGACATTATTGAAAGAAATCAAAGAAGACATAACGATTTCCAATGCTCATGGATTGGAAAAATAAATATAGTTAAAATGTCCCTATTAGCTAAAGCAATCTATAGATTCAACGCAATCCTAATCAGAATCCCAATGACATTCTTCACAGAAATGGAACAAAGAATCCGAAAATTTACATGGAACAACAAAAGATCCCAAATAGTCAAAGCAATCCTGACAGAACAGAACAAAGCTGGAGGTATCATAGTTGCTGAATTCAAATATACCACAAAGTTATAGTAATCAAAACAGCATGGTACTGGCAGGAAAACAGACATATAGATCAATAGAACAGAATTGAAAGCCCAGAAATAAAACAATACATATATGGACAGCTAATCTTTGACAAAAAAGCCAAGAACATACAATGAAGAAATGAAATTCTCTTTAATAAGTGGGGCTGGGAAAACTGGACAGCCACATGCAAAAAAATGAAAGTAGACCATTATCTTAAACCATACACAAAAATTAACATAAAATGGATTAAAGACTTGAATGTAAGAACTGAAACCAGAAGACTCTTAGAAGAAAATATAGGCAATACACCCTTTGACATCAGTCTTAGCAGTATCTTTTCGAATACCATATTTACTCAGCCAATGGAAACAAGAGAAAAAATTCTCAAATGGGTCTGCATCAGACTAAAACTCTTCTGCAAGGCAAAGGAAACCATGAACAAAATGAAAAGATAGCCCGCCAACTGGGAGAAAATATTTGCAAATCATATATCTGACAAGAAGTTAATTTCCAAAATATATAAAGAACTCATACAACTCAACAGTAAAAAACAACCCAATCAAAAAATGAGCAGAGGATATGAACAGACAGTTTTTCAAAGAAGATATACATATGGCCAACAGGCACATGAAAAGATGTTCAACATCACTAATTATTAAGGAAATGCAAATCAAAACTACAATGAGATATCACCTCACGCCCATCAGAATGGCTATAGTTAACAAGACAAGAAATAACAAATGTTGTAGAGGATGTGGAGAAAAGGGAACCCTTGTACACTGCTGGTGGGAGTGCAAACTGGTGCAGCCACGATGGAAAACAGCATGGAGATTTCACAAAATATTAAAAATATAAATTCCATATGACCCAGCTATCCCACTACTGGGTATTTATCCAAAGAACTTGAAATCAATTATCCAAAGAGATCTATGCACCTCTATGTTCATTACAGTATTATTCACAATAGCCAAGATGTGGAAGCAACACAAGTGCCTATCAATGGATGAATGGATGCAGAAGATATGGTAAATATATACAATGGAATTCTAGTCAGCCATAAAAAACACAAAATCTTGCCATTTGTCACAACATGACTGGACCTTGAGGGTATTATGTTAAGGAAATGTCAGACAGAAGAAGACAAATACTGCATGCTTTCACTTATTTGTGGAAGATAAACAAAGACATAGATAAGGAGAACAGATTATTGGTTACCAGAGGAGGAGAGGCTAGGGGGAGGGCAAAAGGGATAAAGGGGCACACATGTATGGTGACGGATGAAAAGCAGACTATTGGCCATGAACACGATGCAGTCTATACAGAATCTGTGATAAAATAATGTATGATTGAAATTACACGATGTTATAAGCCAACATGACCTCAATGAAAAAAGAGGAACACTGTGACCTACAAAATTTGACAGCCCTTGGAGTATTAGTACACCGTTACTCATTTTAAATAAAATGTCTGTGTTAAACAAGTGTTAAATATTGTAACTTAGAACTTTAACCATACACTACAAATAATTCATATTACAAATCGTAGTAAAGAACATGTGCCTGCACAGCTAGACTTTATATAGTCTTTAGAAACCCACAAATTCCAGGGTGTCTCATCAATCTTCATTTCAGACCTAGTAGCATAGAAGCTAGATTTTCTGAGTAGGATTTCCACAAATTTGAGAAGTGGGGCATTGATCACCTGACCAATTCACTTTTACTATCTCTACCTTATATGCTTCCTTTTACTGGTTAAATCAGAGACAGGCTTCCAAGAACCCCAATTGCTACTTCAGGTAGCAAACACTGGTTTTGTATAGGTTACACCATTTGAGAGTTTACATTGAACAGTCTGTCCATGTAGAACAGCAGCTGTTTTCAGCAAATGAGGCAGATGACTGTACTTGAATGAAGGATAACTGAAGAAACACACATGTTTTGCCTTTAAAACATGAACATTGCTACATACTTGAAAATGGCTAACAAATCAGCTGCTCCTCATTCCAGCTCCAGGTCCTCAGCACTTGCACAACATCAAGGATCTTTAAACAAAGGAGCAGTTGGGGCAACTTTGCCCTCTCTCATTGGGCTTGCCTGGGAACTAAACAGAGCTTACTCCTAAATCTGCTTTTGGCTCTACACGCTTGGTTTTGGTATCCTATCCAGACTCTCAAGCCACCCCACCTCAGCCTGCCTGTTTGAGGTTTTGCATGCTTCCATCTCAGAGTTGACAGCTTGTTTTAGGGTCCCATCCGGCTATAGGACTAGATAAGAATCTGTTCTTCTGGACCACACCTGCATCCAGGCAACACTAGGGAGATGATAAAGCTTCTTCATGCTGTAGGCAGACAACTCCACCCTCCACCTGGAGAACAGGGCTTCCTGCCCCAGGTGCAGAACTAAGCAGATAAAAATGTGGCAGGCCAACGTCACTGGGTAGCAGGCCCACCCACTGCACCACCTGGCATCTGCCTTGGGATCTATGAGGTTTCCCAAACCATTTGGAAGGGTCTCAATAGTCTTTTGGTACCTTTAAGGTGTCTTTTTAAACAAGTTTCTCATGAAACCAGAAGAGATAGGCAGCTTTATATAGATTTCAACTGTGGGAGTCTTCCAAGGGGCCCACAAAGGAGGTGAGAACTAACGGAAAAATCTTTTTGCTGTATCATGCTTTATCATGGTGCTATCTGCACATACTCCATAGTATTTCTCAGATTCAGAATAGAGCATAACTTCTGTTGCAGCCAATTTCGAGAAGCCCACTCAGATGGACTGACCAGGGAGAAGCAGTCAATCACCTTCCAGACGCTGGTGCTCATATATGCAGCTGGAGTAGTGGCTCAGTACCTAATGAGAGCTACTCTAACCATAAACCTAACACCCCAAATCTATACTCTTGCACCTTTCCTCCTAACCCAAACCAATATCAGCCACTCATGGTCTTGCCAGAGATTAAATTTAGTATCGGGAACCTATGTAAATAATGACTCATAACACAGGATCTGAAGTCCAACTGTTTGGGTTCATATCCTTACTCTTACACTCTCTAGCTTTGTGACCTTGGGCAAGGTTTTCATTCTCATATATAAAGTGGGGATAAAATAACAGTACCTATTTCAAAGCATTGTGAGGATTAAGTGAGATAATCCATGTAGAGAGTTTAGCACAGTGTCTGACATATGGTACTCAGTGCTTTTACATGTCTGCCTCCTCCTAATTTGATCTCACATCATACAAGTCTGGTGAAACAATTGGATGAAGAAGTGCTTATTCCTTCACCGTGAACAAAATGACCCACAACATAAGAAATTCTCAATCAGGAAACTAAGACATTCTTATCCAGAGTAAATGTCCCAGTTTGCTAGATAGTGAACATAGGACCTGCCCCCACATCTCTGCCATGATTGTCAAATTGTGTCCCTGGATTGCAACTAGCAATCATTCCCTTTGTTGTATATCCTTATCTATGCCTCTATAGACTTGGAGATCTCTGAAAACTTCACTCAGTGCTTTGGACTTTTAAAATGCGTACCTTCCAGAGTTAAGCCTGTTTCTGTTTCTGAAATATTAAACACAATCACTGGGATCCCTTGTTGGTAGGGATGTTGTTGGTAGGGCCCATGCCTTCAATTCCCAAGCACTGAGAATCAGGATGCGAGATACTATTGAAACCCTCCAGTTTTACTTTTTGCTGTCCTCCTATTTCCCCCTTTGCTCAGGATTTTGGCTGGAAACATATGTGGAATACTTGGGCCATGACATTTGCATCCAACTAATGCAACTCTGTTGCCTGCATACAGCCTAAATTGGGACAACTATGGGGAAAGCCATCCAGATCCCCTTGTTCTAGGTTGTTCTACAAGTATGCACTGTTCAGTGACACTTTCAGCAAGTAGGAACATGACTTTAATTGCACCATTTCTCTGATTCCCTGCGTACAGATTTTTGCCAAGAAGGTTTGATTCTTTTCCAAAACCAAAGCACAAGCATTTTTAAAGCTTCCTAAGTATACCCTCCAGTGAGCAACAGTCCAGAAAAAAAGTGAGTGCAAACTCTTGGAGGGATCGCTAGTAGGAATCCTTTTTCTACCCCAAGGGCTCCAGGTACTTCATGCTACCTGCATATATATATATTTTGCTTATCAAGAAAATCGCTTTCCTGAGACCCTTACCCATAACTGACTTTACTGGCCAAGTGGCCTCTACTGTTGACACCTCCCATTCTTATAAGGAACTTTCCTCTGCCCGAATAAATAGGATCCCAACGAATAGTGGGCACCTTTGTGCTCTGTTTCTATCTTTGTGGAGATATAAGGATTGTCTGCTGGCATTAGGGCAGATTAAAAGTATATATTCAATGGGAAGGAGCAACCTCTGCAGCCCTAAGGCATCATAGCAGTCTTCCACCCTTGCAGTCTTCACAGAGCCCTGGCCCAGTGGAGACAGAGAGTCCATGAGATGAGCAAAATTCAGAAAACTTTACCTTTAGTGTTGGCAGAGGAATCTCACCACCACCACCACCACCAACACAGCAGGATATCATCCACAGATACTTGTCTAGACTGATCACCAAATGCTCCAAGTTCCCTTGTCAAACTTTCCCCAAAATTCCTGCTGGCTTATATCACAGACTTGCCCAGAGACTGACTCTTACACTTACCACACTCCAATTTGTCATCTCTTTCTCTGTTAATTGGTAGCTGATCCTGGCCAGCCCTCAACTCCATTTTGGCTCCACATCCTGAGTTTCAACATCCTGCCCATGTTTTCCCAGGACTCCACCTAAACTTGCTTCTATTTTTAGCTTTAACACCCCCAACTCAGCAGCTGGTAAAAACTTTAGCTCACTAAGTATCTGAGATAGGACAGAATAAAAATAAATCCCTGCAAGATATAGGAAATCACCTGGAAGCAGAGGCAGAGACTAAATGATCTTTTACAGACCTTTCTAGAGCTAATAGTAATTTAGTAAGTGTGTGTGTGGGTGTGTGTGTATTCAAAATATATTTGTAGTAAATCCAAAAGTGTGCAAATGCCTCATTTGTGATCAGAACTCCTTAGTATACTTAATGTAGTCCACTACGGATTTATAGACTGTTTTGTGAATGTTTTGTTTATTTTTAATTAACTTATAAAATCCATGAAGGCAGGAATCTTGGTGGCCCACATTCACCTGACTAGTTTTAGTATTTGGAGTAATTGCTGCAAGTTTCTTAACTTGACACTATATCTCCCTATGGTAATTAACAAAGATAATCATATCCTCTTCTTGGCAATTGTTACTTTGATTTCCATGACATCATTCCCCCTGGTTCTCTGCCTCACACTCTGAAAAGTCCTTCTCTGACTCCTTTCATGGCTCTTCTTTCTGTGCACATCCCTTAAACATTACTGATTTTTTTGTCCTTGGCTCTCATTTTTTATATTTGCTCTTGCTCTAGGTGATCTCATTTATGCCATGGCTTTAATTACCACCAACATACGACTAACTCCTATACCCGGCCAAGAGCTCACCCCTGAACTCCTGACCTATTAAAATACTATCTACTGGATATCTCCAATTTTCCCACAAAAATATCCAAGTCAAGTCAAGTCCAAAGTCGAATTCATCATTTCCCATTCCCATCCCAAATTGATACTTTCAGGCTTTTTTAAATCAGGTAGCACCCACTATCTATAATTGCAAGCCAGAAACCAGTGTATAGTTTTTGATTCTTCCCAATCATTCAGTAAGTTATTTTTTTGTTTTTAGTTTAGCATAGGTTTTTTTAACAGATTTTTGAGCTATAATTAACATACAATAAACTGCCCATATCTAAAGTGTACAATTGGATACATTTATACATATAATAAAGCTGTGAAACCATTACCATAATCAAAATAATGAACATATCCATCACCCCCAAAAGTTTCCTCATGCTCTTCGTAATTTTTTCCTCCCACCCCTTCTCACATGCCCACATCCCTGCCACTAATTTGCTTTCCGTCACTATATATTAGTTTTATGGGCTAAACTGTGTCCCCCACAAATTCATATATTCAACTCCTAACCCCCAGCACCTCAAAATGTGACCTTATTTGAATATAGTCTTCATAGATGTAATCGAGTTAAGATTAGGGTGGGCCCTAATCCAATATAAATAGTGTCCTTATAAAAAGGGGAAATTTGGACACAGACATACGCACAGGGAGAATGCCATGAGAAGATTATGCCAGAGATCAGAGTGACACTTCTACATGCCAAGGAGTTCCAAAGATGGCCAGCAAACTTCCAGAAGCTAGGAGAGAGGCACAGAACAGATGCTTCCTCATAGCTCTCAAAAGAAACTAATCTTTTTGACACCTTGATCTCAAATTTCCTGCTTCCAGAGCTGTGAGACAATAAATTTCTGTTGTTTAAACATTCAGTTTATGGTACTTTGTTACGGCAGTCCTAGAAAACTTAATACAATTGGTTTGCATTTCCTGGACTTCTATATAAATAGAATCATACAGTATTTACTTTTTTTCTAGTTTCTTTTACAACATAATTATGTTGAGATATACTCATGTTTTTAGCATATCAATAGTTCATTCTGTTTTATTCGTGAGTAGTATTTCATTGTATGGATATACCACAATTTGGTTACCCATTCACCTGTTGATGGACTTTTGGGTTGTTTCCAGCTTGAGATTATTAAAAATAAAGGTGTAGTGAGCATTATGTACAAGTCTTTTTACCAACATATGCTTTCATTCCTTGGGCAGATACCAAAGGAGTGGAATGACTGGATCTTACAGAAGGTATCTGTTTAACTGTTTAAGAAACTGCCAAATTATTTTCCAAAGTATTTTGCAAGGTACCATTTTACAGTCCTGTCAGCTGTATGTGAGAATTTCAGTTCCCCCAAATCATTGCCAATACTTAGTATGGTCAGGCTTTTTAATTTTAGCCATTCTAATAAATGTGTACTGGTATTTTGTTGTAACTGTGAATAAGAGAATTTTACTTCTTCCTTCACAATGTTGGTACCTTTTATTTCTTTATCTTGCCTTATTGCAATATCTAAAACTTCCAGTACAATTTTGAATAGAAGTGGTGAGAGTATACATTCTTATCTTATTCCTGATCTTGAAGGAAAAGCATTTAATCTTTCTCAATTAGGTATAATGTTAGCTGTAGGTTTTTCATAGATGCCCTTTAGCTATTGTTTTTGTTAGTTTCAGACAAGTGGGTAAATCCAGTCCATGTTCCTCCATCTTGGTCAGAAATGGAAATCTATCCTCTTGTCATCATTATTTCTTAGGTGAGCTTGTGTAACAGCCTTCTGACAGGTTTTCTTGCCTCTAGTCTTGCCCTCCTTTAATTCAATCTCTATACCAGAATAAGTTTTTAAATATATAAATCTGATCATGGTGTGTCCCTGATTAAATCCTTTATCTTCTCTCCATGGTCTCCGCACCATGGCTTACATCTCCTTAACATGATACCCAAACCCTTTCCCAATCTAGCCACCTGCCTGTTTTTTCAGCCTTACCATTGCTCCTTTCCACTACCCCAACATTATATATTCCCAAACCCCCATACTACAGGTTAACACCCATGACACCACACAACTCTCCCAAACTCTCTGCCTTTGCTCATACTGCTCCTTCTGCCTTCTTCTTTGCCTATTTTGAAATGTACTAATTTCTCAAGGTTCAACTCAAATAGCAACTGCTCTATGAAGTCTTCCTTGTTCCCACAAGTAGTGTTAGTCTTTTTTTCCTCTCATGTTCTCCAAGAAAATTTGTTTATTGTTCTGTGGTAGAATTTACTACATTGTATTTTAAATATTTATTTACATATCCCTTACATGCTAAACTGAGGGTCATAAGGGCCAAGATGAATTGTGCTTATTTGAATCCTTAATCTCTAGCACCTGTGCTTAACACAATACCTGACACAAAGCATCTGTTCAGTAAATATGTGTTCAATGGCTAAGTGAATAGTTAATTAGATGCTAAGTTCCTCTTCTAGTTATAGAAAAATTTCTCCAGAACTCAGTCATTCCCTGACATATATTGTCATATGGACATGTCATCTATATGATTGTTTACTTAATATTTTTCTTTAAGTCAATGCATTTCTTTTTTTACTTTAATATCTATTTTAGCCTATCCTAAGCAGCAGTATTTGCGAATTCACAAACTTAATGTTTTAGTTATAGCTTTTATAACATTAATTGAATTAAATACACACTCAAATTAATATTCAAATTAAAAATATTCATCTATGTACCATCCTATAATCAACTCACAAACCTATCAGCAGTACACATTCCACACTTTAGGAGGCACTGAGTCAAATAATTCTGCAATTCTATCACTTGCTCAAGGTCACACAGCTGGTGACAGAACTAGTACCCAGGTCTTCCAACCTCCTGTTTAGAATGTGATCTACTGGACTGTGCTGTATCTCTATAGATACCCATTCAAAAGAGAAATGGATGGATAGAAGCGGACCAAGGAATCATATGGAAATAATAGGAAAGGTTAGCTTAGTGCAAAGCGGTGAAGGTATTACTATGTCAACACAAATATATGTGAGACACAGAAAATAGGAGGAGAAGCATGAGGTGGCAATTGGCTGAGTAAAGGGATTCATGTTCCTTTCAGAGGTTTCTAATGCCAGATGACTCAGGAAGCCGCAGCAACTTTCATATCCAGCTCCAGGGATTTCTCCCAGTTTATCGCTGGGTCCTGCTGCATAGTATAGCTTATGCCTTGCCATTTAGACTAAGGCTGTTGTTCACTTGCCACACACCATGCACAGAATTCCTCATCAAGCAAGAACCCCCAGAAGGCTGAATTTCTCAGTTATCCATTTTCCTTAGGAAGTGCAACGGATTATATTTTCCAAAAAGAGAGAAAAAATAGGTGGTGGGAAACACATTAATGTACTGAGTACAAATCTGGGATTCAAAGTTTCTGAATCCTCACCTTTGTTCTCCCACTGATTCAGATTTAGAAAAACAAGTGTTTTCAAGAAGTTTCCAGAATAAACGTTTACCTTGGTTCAATTCAGGACTAGACTCACCATTAAGGCCTATTTTTACTTGCAAAGGAGTGACTATGTTGGCATTCATGCAGAATGGACACCCTTTAATGAGTCCTTTCAATGAATCAGCTCAGCAGAAACACTGGTTCTGGACCAATGTCTTTCCAGAACCTACCCAGTAGAAGTCCTTCCCCTAAGCTAAGTGACTGCATATTTATGATCTAGGTTTGATGAGTGCTTTTGATTCCAACAGAGCTGTGATGATCCAAGGAGAATCACAGCAATCTAAATTATGGAGTGTTAGACTGAACACTGCTGAGGAAATTCTGCTATAGTAGCCATGGATTCAGCATAGTAAATCTTTGCTTTGCTGTAGTTATCATGGAGAGAAGAGAGATTTGTTTTTTACCGATTTATCCAAAGAACTTTGGAAAAATCAAGGTTGATCCTAGACTGACTTGTTGAATCAAATTATATTCCTTTCACCACCACAACTCACACACCCACACATTTTCTTCCTAACATTAACACTTCCTTTTTTAGAATCATTTTTACGAATTTTTTTTCTTGTGATAAGAACTTTTAAGATCTAGTCTCTTAACAGCTTTCAATACAGTCATGCGCCACATAATGATGTTTTGTTCAATGACAGACTGCATTGTGATGATGCTCCCATAAGATTAGTACCATATAGCCTAGGTATGTAGTGGTATACACCCTGTAAGTTTGTGTAAGTACACTTTATGATGTTCACACAACAATGAAATTGCCTAATGACTCATTTCTCAGAACATTATCCCCATAGTTAAGTGATACATGACTGTATACAATACAGTATTATTAACTATAGTAACCACGTTGTACATTATATCCACAGAACTTATTTATTTTATAACTGGAAGTTTATACCCTTTGAATACATTCACCAATTTTGCCCACCCTCTACACCCTACCTCTCGCAACCACCAATTCGTTCTCTGTATCTATGATTTTGTGCATATATTTGTATTTGTCTTTTTTAGAATCCACATATAAATGAGATCATATGGTATTTGTCTTTCTCTATCTGACATCTCACTTATCATAATTCCTTAAAAATCCATCCATGTTGTTTCAAATGATAGGATTTCCTTCTTTTCTATGGCTGAATAATATTCCATTGTATAAATGTATAGAACATTCTTTTATCCATTCATCTATCAATGAACACTTAGGTTGTTTCCATGTCTTGGCTACTGTAAATAATGCTGCAATGAACATGAGGGTGCGGATATCTTTTTGAGTTAATGTTTTTGTTTCCCTCAGATAAATACCCAGAGGTGGAATTGCTAGATCATATGATAGTTTTATTTTTAATTTTTTCAGTAGCCTCCATACCATTTTCGATAGTGGCTGCATCAGTTTACATTCCCAACAACAGTGTACATGGGTTCCCTTTTCTCCAAATCCTCACCAACACTTGTTATATCTTGTTTTTTCTTTTCATTTAGTTATTTTATTGAGGTCATATTGGTTTAAAACATTGTTTAATTTCAGGAATATAGTATAATATATCAGTTTCTATATAGACTGCATTGTACTCACCTCCAGAGTCTAGTTTTTATCTGTCACTATACATATGTGCCCCTTTACCCCTTTTGCCTTTCCCCACCCTCTTCCCCTCTGGTAACCACTAATCTTTTCTCCATATTCAGGTGTTTGTTTAACTTCTGCATGTGAGTGAAACCATATGGTGTTTGTTTTTCTCTGTCTGGCTTATTTCACTTAACATAATACCCTCAGGGTGCGTCCATGTTGTTGCAAATTGCATGATTTTGTCTTTTTTATGGCTGAGTTGTATCCCATTGTATATATATACCATATCTTCTTTATCCATTCATTCATTGATGGGCACTTGGGTTGCTTCGACGTCTTGGATATTGTGAATAATGCTACAATGAACATAGGGGGGCATAAATCTCTTTGAATTGTTGATTTCATATTCTTTGGATAAATACCCAGTAGTAAAGATAGCTGGATCACATAATATTTCCATTTTTAATTTTTTGAGAAATCATCATACTGTTTTCCATAGTGGCTAAATCAGTTTGCATTCCCTCCAGCAGTGTATGAGGTTCCCTTTTCTCCACATCCTCTCCAACATTTGTTATTTTTAGTCTTGTTAATTATAGCCATTCTGATGGGTGTGAGGTGATATCTCATTGTAGTTTTGATTTGCATTTCCCTAATAATTAGTGATGTTGAACATCTTTTCATGTGCCTGTTGGCCATTTGTATATCTTCTTTGGAAAAATGTCTGTTCATATGATCTGCCCATTTTTTGATCAGGTTGTTTGTTTTTTTGTTATTGAGTTGTGCGAGTTCCTTATATATTTTGGAAATAAACCCCTTGTCGGATATATGATTTGCAAATACTTTCTCTCAGTTGATGGATTGTCTTTCCATTTTGTTGATGGTTTCTTTTGCCTTGCAGAAGCTTTTTAGTCTGATGTAGTCGCATTTGTTTATTTATTCTTTTGTTTCCCTTGCTCGAGGAAATGTGGTATTTGAAAAGATACTACTAAAACTGATGTCAAAGAGTGTGCTGCCTGTATTTTCTCCTAGGAGTTTTATGGTTTCAGGACTTATATTCAGGTCTTTAATCCATTACGAGTTAATTTTTGTGTATGGTGTAAGATAATGGTCGATGTTCATCTTTTGCATGTGGCTGTCCATTTTTCACAACACCATTTATTGAAGAGACTTCCCTCTCTCCATTGTATGTTCTTGGCTTCCTTGTTGAAAATTCACTGTCCGTAGATGTGTGAGTTTATTTTTGGGCTCTTGATTCTTTTCCCTTGATCTGTGTGTCTGTTTTTGTGCCGGTACCATGCTGTTTTGATTACTATAGTCTTGTAGTATATTTTGAAGCCAGGGTTTGTGGTACCTCCAGCTTTGTTCTTTTTCTCAGGATTGTTTTTGTCTATTCGGGGTTTTTGTTGTTCCATATAAATTTTAGGATTCTTTGTTCTATTTCTGTGAAGAATGTCACTGGGATTTTGATTGAGATTGCATTGAATCTGTAGATTGCATTAGGTAATATGGACATTTTAACTAGTTTATTCTTCCAATCCATGACCACGGAATATCTTTTCCAATTCTTTATGTCTTCTTCAATTTCTTTCAATAATGTCTTATAGTGTTCTGTGTATAGGTCTTTCACCTCCTTGGTTAAATTTATTCCTAGATATTTCATTCTTTTTGTTGCACTTGTAAATAATACTTGTCTTTCTGCTAGTTTGTAATTGATGGATAGAAATGCAAGTGTTTTTGTATGCTGGTTTTGTATTGTATGACTTTGCTGTAGTTGTTGATAATTTCTGGTAGATTTTTTAAGGTTTTCTATATATAGAATCACGTCATCTGAAAACAGTGAGAGTTTTACCTCTTCCTCTATAATTTGGATATCTTTTATTTATTTTTCTTGCCTAATTGCTCTGGCCAAAATGCAAAAAAAATTCAACAAAATATTAGCAAATCGAATACAGCAATACAGTAAAAGGATCATTCACCATGATCAAGTCAATTTATACCAGGGATTCAGGGATGTTTCAACCTCCACAAATCAATCTATGTGATACATCACATTAACAAAATGAGGAATAAAAATCACATGATCATCTCAATAGATGCAGAGAAAGCATTTAGCAAGTTCCACCATCTATTTATGAATAAAAAACCCTCAATGAAATGGGTATAGAAAGAAAGTACCTCAACATAATAAAGGCCATATATGACAAACCCACAGCCAACATCACACTTAATGGTGAAAAACTGAAAACCATCCCTCTGGGAATGGGAACAAGACAAGGGTGCCCACTTTTGCCACTCTTATTCAACATAGTATCTTGTCTTTTTGATAATACACATTTCAGCAGGTGTGAGGTAATATCTCATTGTGGTTTTGCTTGGCATTTCCCTGATGATGAGTGATGTTGAGCACCTTTTCATGTACCTGTTGGCCATCTGTATGTCTTCATTGGAAAATTGTCTAATCAGATCCTTTATCCCTTTTTTAATCAGATTGTATTTTGCTATTGAGTTGCATGAGCTCTTTACAAATTTTGAATATTAACACCTTATCAAATATATGATTTGCAAATGTTTTTTGTCATTCCATAGATTGTCTTTTCATTTTGTTGATGGTTTCTTTTGCTCTTTAGAAGCTTTTTAGTTTGATTTAGTTCCATTTGTTTATTTTTGCTTTTGTTGCCTTTGCTTTTGGTGTCAAAACCAAGAACTCATCGCCAAAACTAATGTCAAAGAGCTTACTGCCTATATTTTCTTCTTGGAGTTTTATAGTTTCAGGTCTTACATTCATGTCTTTAATCCATTAAGTTTATTTTTCTGCTATTTTCTTTCTCACAATTGCTTTGGCTATTTGGGGTCTTTTGTGGTTCCATACAAATCTTAGGGTTGTTTGCTGTATTTCTGTGAAAACTACAATTGGAATTTTGATCGAGATTACATCAAATATGTAGATTGCTTTGGTAGTATGAACATTTTAACAATATTAATTCTTCCAATCCATAAGCACAAAATATCTTTCCATTTATTTGTGTCTTCTTTAATTTCTTTCATCAATGTCTTATAGTTTTCAGTGTACAGCTCTTTCACATCCTTGCTTAAATTTATTCATAGGTATTTTAGTCTTTTTGATGCAATTGTAAATGGGATTTTTTTCTTAATTTCTCTATCTGATAGTTCATTATTAGTGTATAGAAATAAAACCAATTTATTTATATTGATTTTTGTATCCTGCAACTTTACTGAATTCATTTATTAGTTCTAACAGTTTTTTGGTGATGTCTTTAGGGTTTTCTATGTATAATATTTTGTCATTAGCAAACACAGACACTTTTACTTCTTTTCTAATTTGCATGCCTTTTAATTCTTTTTCTTGTCTAATTATTCTGGCTAGGGCTTCCAATACAATGTTGAGTAAAAGTGGTGAGAGTGGGCATCCTTGTCTTGTTCCTAATCACAGAGGAAAGCTTTTCAACACTGAATATGATGTTAGCTGTGGGCTTGGCCTATATAGCCTTTATTGTCTAGAGAAATGCTCCATATCCATTGAATTTCTTCCGAGTTTTTGTCATGAATGGATGTTGAATTTTCTCAAATGTTTTTCTGTGCCTATTGTGATGATCATATGATTTTTATCCTTCTTTTTGTTAATGTGAAGTATCACATTTATTTATTTGCATAAGTTGCACAATTCATACATTTGCAGGTATAATCCCACTTGGTCATTGTGAATGATCCTTTTAATGTGCCAGTGAATTCAGTTTGCTAGTGTTTTAATGAGAATTTTGTGTCATATTCATGAGAGAACTTGTTGTATATTTTTTTTTCTTGTAGTGTCCTTTCCTGGCTTTGGAATCATGGTAATGCTGGACTCAAAAAATGAGTTTGCAAATGTTCCCTCCTTCTCAATTTTTTAGAAGAGTCTGAGAAGGATTGGTGTTGTTTCTTCTTTAAATGTTTGGTAAAATTTACCAATGAAGCCATCTGGTCCTGGGCTTTTCTTCATTGAGAGATTTTTGATAATATTCAATCTCCTTACTAGTAATTGGTCTGTCCAGATTTTCTGTTTATTCCTGATTCAGTCTTGGTAGGTTGTATGTTTGTAAGAATTTTTCCATTTTGCCTAGGTTATCCAATTTGTTGGCATACAGTTGTTCATAGTAGCCTCACATGATCCTTTGTATTTTTGTGGTATCAGTTATAATGTCTCCTCCATCATTTCCTATTTTATTTATTTGAATTCTATGCCTTTTTTTCTTGATGAGTCTAGCTAAAAATTTGTCAATTTATCTTTACAAAAAATCAGCTCTTAGTTTCATTGATCTTTTCTATTGTTTTTTAGTCTCCATTTCATTTATTTCCACTATGATCTTTATTATTTCCCTCCTTTTACTAACTTTGGGCTTAGTTTGTTCTTATTTTTCTAATTCCTTAAGGTTTAAAGCTAGGTTATTTATTTATGATCTCTCTTGTTTCTTGACGTAGGCATTTATCACTATGAACTTCCCTCTTAAAGCTGTTTTTGCTGCATCCTATAAGTTTTGATATGTTGTATTTACATTTTCATTTGTCTCATGATTTTTCTAATTTCTCTTTTGATTTCTTCTTTGACCCATTGGTTGTTCAGTACCATGTTGTTTAATCTCCATATGTTTGTTAATTTTCCAAGTTACTTTTTGTAAATTGAATTTTAATTTTATACCATTGTGATCAGAAAAGTGCTTGATATGATTTCAATATTCTAAAATTTATTAAGATTTGTTTTGCAGCCTAATGTATGATTCATCCTGGAGAATGTTCCGTGTGTACTTGAGAAGAGTGTGTATTCTTTTGCTTTTATATGGAATTTCTGCAAATCTCTGTTAAGTCCATCTGTTCTAATGTGTCATTTAAGGCCAATGTTTCCTTATTGATTTTCTGCCTGAATGACCTATACACTAATGAACTTGGGCTATTAAAGTTCCCTACTATTATGGTATTGCTTTCTATTTCTCTTTTTACTTCTGTTAATATTTGCTTTATATACTAAATTGCTCCTATGTTGTGTGCATAAATATTTACAAATGTTATGTCCTTTTGTTGGTTTGACCAATTTAGCTTTATATAATGACCTTCTTTGTCTCTTATTACAGTCTTTGCCTTTAAGTCTATTTTGTTTGATACAAGTATAGCTACACCAGCTTTCTTAGGTTTTCATTTGCATGGACTATCTTTGTATATCCCTTCACTTTCAGTCTGTGTGTGTCCTTACATCTGAAGTGTGTCTTTTTGTAGGCAGCATATAGACGGGTCTTGTTTTTTTTTTAATCCATTCAGTCACTCTATGCCTTTTGATTGGAGAATTTAGTCCATTTACATTTAAAATAGTTATTGACAGGTATGGACTTATTGCCATTTTGTCATTGTTTTCTGGCTGTTTTGGCATTCCTTTGTTCCTTTCTTCTTCTCTGGCTTTCTTCCTTTGAGATTTGATGATTTTCTGTAGTGGTACATGTAGATTTCTTTCTCTTTGTCTTTTCTGTGTTTGCTATAGGTTTTTGCTTAGTGGTTACCATCAGGCTTACATACAATAACTTATATTTATGACAGTCTATATTTAAGTTATAACAACTTAAGTTCAACGCATTCTGAAGCTTTATATTTTTACTCCCTCCACCCATATTTTATGTTTTTGATGTCACAACTTATATCTTTTTATCTTGTGTATCTATAAACAAATTATTGTAATTGTAGATATTTTACAACTTTTGTCTTTTAACCTTCATACTAGCTTTACAAGTGATTAATCTATCACCTTTGCAACATTAGATCATTCTGAATTTTATTATATATTTACCTTTGCCACTGAAATTTATACTTTCATATGCTTTCCTGTTACTAATTATTGCCCTTTCATTTCAGCTTAAAGAAGTCTCTTTAACACTTTTTTAGGTCAATGTAGTGGGGATGAACTCGTTTAGTTTTTGCCTGTCTGGAAAACTCTTTATCCTTCCTTCAATTCTGAAGGACAACTTTGCCAAATAGAGTATTCTGGGTTGGCAGGTGCTTTTTTCTTTCAGCACTTTGAATATATCACATATTCCTTCCTGGCCTATAAAGTATCAGCTGAAAAATCTGCTTATAGTCTTTTGGGGGCTCCCTTATTCATGACAAATTGTGTTTCTCCTGCTGCTTTTAAGATCCTCTGCCTGTCTTTAACTTTTGACACTTGAGTTATGTGTCTTAGTGTGGGTCTATTTAAGTTTATTCTGTTACAAACTCTCTGGGCTTCCTGGATCTGGATGTTTGTTTCCTTCTCCAAGTAAGGGAAGTTTTCAGCAATTATTTCTTCAAGTGATTTTTCTGCCCCTTTCTCTCTCTCTTCTCCTTCTGGGATCACTATAACATGAATATTGGTCTCTTGATGTTGTCCTGTAAGTCCCTTAAACTTAAACTATCACTCTCTTTTTTATGCTTTCTTTTTGATGCTCTGATTGGCTGAGTTCCATTGCCCTGTCTTTAGGTTCACTGACCCTTTCTTCTGCTTTATCTAGTCTGCTGTTGAACCTCTCTATTGTATGTTTTAGCTCAGTTATTATATTCTTCATCTCTGTGATTTCTGTTTTGTACTTTCTTATATTTTCTATCTTTTTGCTAAAATTCTCACTTTTTTTCATGCACTGTTTTCTTAACCTCAGTGTGCATCTTTATGACCATTATTTTGAACTCTTTGTTGGGTATATCACTATCTCCGTTTTATTAAGTTCTTTTTCTGAGGTTTTATCTTGTTCTTTCATTTAGAACATATTCCTTTGTTTCTTTATCTTCCTTGACTCTCTGTGCCAATTTCTATGCTTTACATAAAACAGCTATCTCTCTCAGTCTGAAAGGAGTGGCCTCAAGTAGAAGATGAACCCTATCATTCACTCTGCCCTACTTGTGGTTGCCTCTCAAACCTTCATGATTGTCCAAGTAGACTAATTTGTTCTTAGTGACTCTCATTAGTTGAGGGTGTGCTAAGACTTGTCATTGTCCCAAAGGGGAGGATCTCTGTCAGCACCTAGTTTCAGGCTGATTGGAAGCCAGACCCTGAGACAGCAGCTTTTAAAGTATGTAAATATACGTCTTTCAAGGGAAAATGGGAAGATGGGCATTTCTATTTGCTTCTCTGTGCTGAGCCCTGGGATGATAATCAGTTAAGAACTATTTCTTTGTTTGCTACCATCCCATTGAACAAGTGAACAGAAGCCCCCTGGCCACCATAGCCAGGCTATCAAGGAATGTATCCTCTGAGTGGCAGTATCAAAAGCCAGGGTGCCAGACCTGTGCACAGTCTCCTTTCTTGGAGACACCAGCAACCTGGGGCAGGGCAGAGGGAGAGTGCAAAGATGGCACACATCGGCCTTCTCAAGTCTTGAGTGGGTGCAGTCAGCCCTTAGATGCATGTTTAATTAGAAACCTACCCCTCAGGCTACAACTATGAAGATAACCTAATAGGCCTCTTTCTCAGAAGACTGAGTGTTTCATCTGCTGCCTCTCCACTGTACCCTGGGTGGTTGGCCAGTTAGTTAAGTATTCATTTTCCATTTTTTACAGTCCTGTGGGACTCGCAAATGTAAGCCCCACTGACCACTAGAGGCAGGTGATCAAGGGGTTTTCCCTTGGCAGCAGCCACAAAAAACAGGCACCAGACATGTGCATAAGCTCCTTTCCTGGAGATACTAGCAGCCTGGAGTGTGACAGAGGGAAAGCACAAAGATGGCACCTGCCAGCCTCCACAGTTTTTGAAGAATATTTCAGTAGGCTCTTAGATGTGGGTTAAATCAGGTGACAGCCTCTCAAGCTAAAGCTTTAAGATAAGTTAATAGGCCTCTTTCATAGAAAGACTGGGTGTTTCAGGCAGTTGCCTCTGTGTTGGGTTCTGGGGTGTAGCCACAGTGATTCCACATGAGCCTTTAAGTTATATTTCTCAGTTTGCTAATGCCTTATGTGTCTCGTGGATGCAAGCACCATTGGCTTTCAAAGCTAGATGTTTTGGAGGCTCATCTCTCAGGTGCAGGTATAACAATTGTGTTGCCAGATGTGGGGTTCAAACATTTTGCTCCTCATGGAGAAGCTCAAAGTTGTGAGTTCCTCCCTGGTTGTGGGTCACTGCACCAGGGCTGGGATTTATGGTAAGATTGTGTCTCAGCCCTTCTTACCCATTTTGGTGTAGGTTTTTTCCCATTCACCTGATGTGTAGCAGTCATTCAGCTAGTTTCTGGGTTTCTTTGAGAGGAATTGTTCTACATGTAGCTGTAGATTCAGTGTGTATGTGGGAGGAGATGAGTTCAGGATCTTCCTACATCACCATCTTGAACCGGAATCCCATTAACACTTCTAATTTGGGGGAGTGGTGGATATAAAAATGTATGGATTCTGATAGCTTTGATAGTCCCATAGGCAACTTTCCTTAATCTTCCAGATTTTATCTGTGGTTAAATAATAGCAATAATAAAGTTGTCTGTTTCAAAGTTCTCTGGATTAGATCAGTGTTTCTCAATGTGTGGTTCCCAGAGCAGCAGCATCAGTCACTTGGCAATATGCTAGAAATGCAAATTTTCTGGCTTCAATTAGACTTATGAAATCAGAAACTCTGGGAGTGGGGCCCAGCAATCTGTATTTTAACAAGTGTTACCAGCTTTTCCATTCACCTCACTTCATCCAATGGAGAGTATCTAACTCTCATAGTGGTTCTAGTTCCCCCATGATCCCCACATCTCCAGGAATGGCATTGGCAGTCTCCTTCTTCCCACTGCCACTTCCACACCAAAACTCTCCTCTTCTCACATACCAAAATTTTTGTCCTTTGAGATACGTGCCATCTAGCTCTACCATGTTTTCCTTTCACTTTGATGCTATCTAGTGACCAATGCCCCAGTGCTTTCACGAGGTCTCTAATTCCAAGCTACTTTACCACTTAAAATCCTGACATCATCTAGAGAAATTTCAACATCCATGTAAATAATCCACCTACTACCTTAGCCAAATGGCTCCTTGAGCTTTTTAATTTTACTTTTTTTAATTTTTTAATTTATTGCCATAACATTGGTTTATAACATTGTATAAATTTCAGGTGTACATCATTATACTTCTATTTCTGCATAGATTACAACATGTTCACCACCCAAATACTAATTACAACCCATCACCACACACATGTGCCGAATTATCCCTTTCGCCCTCATCCCTCCCCCCGTCCCCTCTGGTAACCACCTTTTCAACTACAATTAATTTTTTACAAACTCTGCTTCAGTCACTTGTTGCTCTGGCCACACCTGAACATTGCCATAAGGCAAAACTGTTTCATCTACAAAACATAAATTCAGACCTCTCACTAAAGGACCCCAAGACAATCTACTTCCAGCTGTCTTACTCCTTTCTCTATTTTTGTTCTCTGATCTACAGTAATTCAACCCCTCCATTTATCCCAGTGCACAACTTATCTCTCTCTTCACTTTCTTCTCTATCTAGTTTGAACACCATGGACCTCAATTTCTCTGTTTCCCAGGACTCTCAACTCCCTTTTCCTTTTATCTAAACCATATCTTCCCTACTAAACCAAAGTCCTGAAGCAAACTAAGCACCTTTCTTCTCTGCTGTTAAACCCAAGCACCTAAGTGCAAAGGAGAAAACTGCACAACCATGCAGAAAGTCACTGCTGCAAATCCCATCTAACAGGGCTTTGGTGCAGCTCAGGAATTCTTTTAGTCAACTGTTACTCCCATTATACTCATGACTAATTCCAAACCTCTTTTCTGAATCCCCATCACAGCGGCCCCTTCCCTCTCAGCAGGTGACATCATCTCCTACTTACTGAGAAAAATAGATGTCATCAGATAGGAAATTCCATGACTTCCTGCCTCCAATGCTATAAACTTGTCTGCATCTCTAGCCATCCTTAACTCCTTTCCTCCCGACATCTCAGAGGAAGAATTATTATTCTTTTTCCTTTTCATTGCCTATCCCATCCTCTCCTGCTTCCTTGACAGTCTTGCTATTTCCCTCCCACTGTCTCTATCCATTCAGCATATGAAGAATGTTCAAGTATCTCCACTTTAGAAACAACCACAACAGTATCAACAGCAATAATTCCCTGGGCCCTACTTTCTCTTCTAATTTTCTCTATCTCTACTTGCTTTCACAGACAACTTTATAAAAAAAGATTAGGCTGTCTCTACTGCCTCACCACCTATTCACTCTTCAATGTACAGTAATTTGGCTTCCATTTCAAACACTACTCCCACAAGGGCCAATGCTGACTTCTTAGTTTCTAAGGTTACTAGATCATTTTAAATTATGAGCCTACTTAGCCTCTCTGATCATTAACAACTAATAAAAACATGTCCTATTCCTTATGAAACTCTCTCCTTCCGTATCTCTAGCTACTATTTAGTTTCCTTCATGGGCCCCTACTTCTATACTGTACTTTATAGTTTTATCCTTGAGTCCTCTTTAATTAAGTATATTCTCATTTTATCTATATCCTATTCAAGGTTTATCTTCTGAGCTTCATATTCAGGTTTCCAACTATGTATGACACATCTTTATCTGAATGGACACCGAGCACCTCCATCTCAAAATTTCCAAAAACATATTTTTTCTCCTACCTCTATCTCAACTCAATCTTCTTCCAATATTTTCTGTCTTTGTAATAGCACAATTATCTACACAATCACCCAAGTCAGAAATCTTGGTATTATCCCTGACAACTCCACTCCCCTTCTTCTAATTGGTTATAAACAGAACTAATTTGTTCCCTCCTTTTCACTCCTCTTACCTTTAAGTCAACACCTCGGAATTTGTCATCTGGACTAACAAGAGCCCTCAAATGTTCTGTTCCCCTCCTTTCTCCCTTTCCTAATCAATTCTCCACACAGCATTTAAAGTAATCTTCCTAAAGTAATTTTCCTGAGGCCCAAAATTGATCATGTCATTTTACTTCTCAAAACCCTTCAATGTCTGTGGGTTAGGTACAGAATAACTTCAAACCCCTTAGTATAGAATGTAAGGCCTGTGCTCAAATTGTATTCATCAGTCTCCCACAACGTGCAACCATCTGTAGGTACTCAGAAATTTCTTTTTGAATTGTGTTCTTAAAGGAAGACATAATCATTTTACCAAGTATATTTCTTCAAAAAAAACATTAATAATGTGAATATGCCAGATTTTTTTAGGACAGAATCTCCTGAGATGTGACCCATTTCATCATTAATGAATCCCAAAGTAGAGGACACAAAGTCATCTAGGTTTTCTTAGCAAGTGAGTGAATAGAAAGAAGACTGTAAGCCCCAAATTTTTAAAGCTGGGGGTGGAGGTGAGACATACTTCATGCTCCTGGCTTTCACTGTCTAGTAAGACACTTGTAAAAGTGTCATCGTGAAATCCCTGGTATTTTTTTTAATTTCTTAAGGCTGTGAAGATTAGCACTAATAAAGCTGAACTTAAAATTACTTAGATGATCTAAAGTGGCTCCAGAAGGCAGTGACTATTTGGAATGCACTGAATTTTGGAAATCAGTGTGTGCTGATGAATAACATTCTTTTTCTGGAAATATAAAAGAAAGAACATGGGCATTATTGTTAGACAAACCTGTGTTTGAATCTTGGCAGCTGCCCACTAACTGTGTGACCTTAGGCAAGTTATTTAACTTCTCTGAAGCAAAATTATCTGCAAATGGAGATAATAATACTATTTTCATCACAGGATTGTTATGACAATCAAAAGATGAAATCATGTATATAAGGAACTACCTGGCACATAGTAAGTGTCCAACAAATTTCCCATACCCTCACTGTTATATTATCTTAATTTTGACTACTATCTTCAACTACTTTGGTAAATCTACTGTAGAAATAAGGAAATAAAGAGATAGTGGGGAAATAGCATAAGATTGCTTTGAAAGAACTAAGAACTATAGACCTGATGTAAATTTAACAGAGACATTTTTAAGGTACTGAGGGAACAAATTCACTGTCTAGCACATAGTAAGTTTCTGACAAATTCTTTTTTAATGCAAATGAAGGAAGAGAGAGAGGACAGAAAAGAGGAGGCAGCCTAGTAAAGCAACCCTGGATGAGTAGGCCATCAGTGGGCAGAATATTTCAGGTTGTCTCATAACAGTGCCAATGTTCTCAACTCCTTATGTCTGACTATATTTCCCGACTCCCAATATTAGCCACCTCCTTGGATTATGCTTTGCAGGAGCTTTTAGTTGGGTTATTTGCCCTTGTTATCTGTCCTAGAAACCTACCAATTACCTTGCCTTTTAGAGCACAAACTGTGCCCACCTCTGATTTCTATCTCTGCCCATTTCTAGTGCCAACTAAGGCAATAATTGTGAGCATGGCACAGAAGCGAAAGATCTACATCTACATTGTCCTTCTACATTTACCCTTAACACATACTCACCATTTGGGTCACTGCTATCAAACAGCAACTGAAGTACACAAAAGGATATGGATGATATAGATAGATAGACAGACAGACAGATAGATAGGTGATAGATTCTAATGGTATGAAAAGGAAATACTTGAGGTATCTGGAAAAAAGTATGTACCAAAGGCTTTTAGGCATAAGCCTTTATAAGGCATGTCTGGAAGGTGGCCTTGGTGCACCTCAGGATTTTTCCAGTCAGATTGGCATTACTGAACATTATCAGGAGTGCATAAACCCTATGCATGCTCTAAAGGCCACAGTGTCAGAGATGGAATCTTGGAAAGTTTTGAAATTAGGCTCCCATTTCCATTTCCTATGTTTTCACCAGGCCACATCCGAACTGCAGACAACCAGGCTAGTCATCAAGTTCAACTTCTCTAGGCTAAAGTCCCTAGAAAAAGGAAGCCTGTTCTCATTCTAGAAAGATTTGGTCTCCATAATCATACTGGTCAGTGCTGGTGTGTTTGAGAAAAGACTGTCAAGGCAACTTGGGGTGGGAGGAAGGAAGAGAGAAGAAACTGAGAGGAATCACACATAGAAATTAGCAAACAGAGCTGCCAATCCAAACAGCAACAGAGGGACCCACCACCTCCAAATTGTCTTCTGTATGCCCATATGATGTCTATTTCTGAGAGGTAAGCCTTGGCCTCCACAAAATAGAAATTGGGAAATTAAAAGAAACAAATAAAACTATTTTTTCTTCCTGGCAAGCAGCAAGATTGTCTTGTCCTAGGCCTACTTGTAGTCTCCACATTCCCTTACATAAAGGATCTAATAGAAGAGAACAACTTCAAAGGAAATGTTGTGTGGTCCTTTAGCCTCAGCATTGTTAAATGATGTGCTAACCCAAACCAGGGCCGAAGGGACATAGAAAGCATCATCAACGGAAAGATCATACTTCCATGGAAGTACTTATGGAGGCTGACCCTCTGTGATGTGGTTTGGGTTGAATTGAGTTTTTTTTTTTCATTTGTTTTTCTCCCCTAATCAGTCTAATATGTAAGCTTTATTAGTAATTCTCCTGACTCCCATTATGTATTTCCTTTTTTAAAAGAAAACAGAAAAATGCATACAAACAGACATTTATTCCATAGTGCAATCAGTTCTCATCACACACACATGCAAATAAAATCCTACTTCAATAAACTCTGTGGGGTAAACAGATTTTTTATACTAATGTGGGATTTCATTCTCTTAAGTACTGTACTAGAAATCACATTCCCTGACCTCAAGCACTGGATGAAACAGATCAGATATCCAGCCTCTCCACATCCACCTCCCTCCCTAACCAACAAATGGCACACCAAGGAACTGAGCAATAAATTAGCAAGCAAAACCAAGTACTCTAAAGGTAGAGGGGAAAAGGGGGAAATTCCCTAAAAACAAAGTGTCATTAATTCTCAAAAGTGTGTTATGTTGTTTGAATCATTCATTCATTTATATCTTCCACATGGCTCTCCTCTTTGACCATAGATCATGGATCTGAGTGATATGTAGTTGAGAGAGTATATTTATGTGATCATGTTCTGTTTCAGTGAGTAGTTTGGAAGTTAAAATTAGTTTTTCTAGTGGGGTGATTGGAAAGTTGGAGATATACAGGATAAGTGAAATCAAAGAGTAATTGCTGTGTGAAGGCATTCTAAACAAAACGCAATAGCTGGGAAGAGCTCTTTTTCCACTCCTTACTATGCTCAGTGTTTTCACTATTTATTTGTGTATATATATTCCTTTGTTTCTTATTTATACTTAGTTTCTTTCAACAAGGATTTCAGGATCATATGATAAAAGACGTGCAAAAAGAGCTGTTAAAGGAAGGTTAAAAGGCCATATCAAAGAATTTGGGAGGAGTGAGATAGAATTATTCTAGATATATAAGTGAATACAATTTTGGGTTTCCTGGATGTGAGGACAAAAAGGAAAATTTGATAGTTATACAATGACCATTGCCCAAAGAATGAAAGCATAACAGTTCTTCAGGAAATAAACCATAAGCCACATGTAGGCAGGGACTAGGCCCATCTTGTGATTAGCAAAGGGCCTGGCGTATGGTAGGGGCTTAAATGTTTATCATATAAATGAATGAATTTTTAATGAGTTTATTGAGAGTAGGGACTATGACTCAACTCACTTTGTATCCCAAGCACTTATTAGTGAGTCATACAGTGGATACTCAATGGCTGTCTGTGGAATAAATGTATGAAAGAGAGAAAAGTTTTCCTGTCACTAATCTCTAATAAGAATTTAGTAGGTATATATGTATATGATGGACAGGTAAAAACATTAAAGACTCAAGTCTTTGGTGGTATCAGTTTTATGGGATGTGTTGTCATGTTTGTCGTTTAGTCCTTTCTCTTGCCATCCTTTGGTGAAAGTCAAAGACATAATATTAATACCAAAACCTTCTTATTGCTAAATCCAAAGGACACTCATCATTCTTTACTCATTTACCTTTTTGTCAGCATTTTATATTAATGACCCCTCTTTCCTGAATGTTGTCTTCCCACGGCTTCCATGATATCATCCTTGCCAGGATCCCCTCTTACCTCTCTAGTAAGTCGTTTTCACTTTCTTTTGAAGCTCCTCTTTTTCGGCCTGCTTCTTGAATCTTGGTGTTCCTCAGGATTCTGTCCCTGTCACATTTCTATTTTTACTCCAAACACTTTTTCTAAATGATTTCATCCATTCCCAGGGGTTCTTCTACCACCTCTCTGGTGTGATTCCAATTTTCCAAATCCAGATCTATTCCCCAATATTCAAAATGGGCATATATAACTGCTTAGTGGACACTTCAACTGGAAGTTCCACATGCATCTCAAATTCAATATATCCGAAACTGAACTCATTATCTTTTATTTCTCCTGTGTTCTCCATCTCTGTAGATGACACAAGTAGGTACATAACCATGGGCCCATTTAGAGCCAGTTTGAACAGACCCCATCTCTTATCAACAAAGTGACTAAGGATTGTCTTTCAGAAAAGCTGCAAAGTCACGCAGCCAGGACATGTGCAAAAGAAGAAATCATGACTTGAAACGACCTCGGAAACAAAGAGCCTCCTTCTACAGAACCCAAGGACCGGGACGTGACCAGAACTTGAAAGCAGGACTAGTATCAGAAACGAGGGGTCCCTCATTAAGGAAAATCCTGTGTTAAAATTCCTTCCAAATTTCATCATAGATGTTTAGAACCTCATCATAAACGTTTAAAACCTTACCATAGATACCTGAAGCCCATCAATCGAAACCTGTCCCACTAGCATTTCCGTGTGCCAACCTGTTCTCCCTTACCTCTTAAATTTTGTCCCAAATACTGAATTGGGGAAACAGATCTGAGGGCACACACCCCTGTCTCCCTGGAGACCGATCTCGCTGATTTCTCCCCTCAAAGGCTGGTGCCATAATTAATGGGTTCATTTATGCACATTGGGCAAAGAACCCCAATTTTCTGCAGTAACAATTGGTAACCACGAAGGGACCTGGTCCTGTGACCGCCCGCCTGAGGCTCTGAAACTCCTGGCGTGGTGTGGGGTCTTTTCATTGACCCTAAGCGGCCGCCTAGACAACTGGTCTAGAGGCTCGACTGATTGGACTCCCGTTTCCCTGCTGCGGCGGTCCAGGCCCAAAGGCGTCTTTTTTTCCTTTGGGAGAAGAAAACAGCTCCAGGATCAGACATCTTTTGCGTGAGTGACCTCGTTAAAATGCACTGGTGCCTAAAATTGTCTAATATCTTGTCAGCATCATGGGTTAGAGGCCCCACTGGTGAGATTTGGTTTCTGGGTTAAAGTCCCAAGGCTAGGATTGTGGGTTTTAGGAAGATAATATAAAAGAGTTACAGCCACTGGGGCTCTCAAAAGGATGGGGTTAGAGTCCCGAGCTCTGGGGTAGGGTCCCAGAGTATTGGATTTCTGTGTCCGTTTATGTTTGTCTATGTTTGACTCTGTTATTTGTTAAAATTGGCTGACTGGGGACTTTACAGAGGTGTCAGGGCGACTACCCATGACGTGCAACAGCCTCATAGGGACCCCACCTGAAGATCATGTCTTACTGGGCCCTCATTATTCGTGGTGAGGCAATCGGTAGCAGCAGCTCGTCCGGGGCTTAAGTCACCTGAACTCTGTGGGTACCGGAATATGTAAGGGAAATAGCTAACCCCTCGATTATTCTTGGGGGAGCTGTTCCCACAAGCACACCTTAAAACACCTTTCCCTGGAAAGACTTTGCTGCGGCCACCTTGATAAAATCCCCCTCAAAATGAGAAATAAAAATAGTATATGAGAATGTACCCCACTGGGATACATTCTTCAAAATTGGGCAATGTTCAGTTATAAGCCCATGGAGAAAAATAAAATTATTTTCTTTTGTAATATAAGCTGGCCCCAATACTCATTGGAGTCAGATGAGGTATGGCCCCAGAACAGTTCTCTGAACTATGATACCATCTTGCAATTAGACCTATTCTGTAAAAGAAAAAAGAAATGGGACGAAATCCCTTATGTGCAGTCTTTTATGTCTTTATATCAAAATAAGAATTTGGAAAAAAGATGTAAGATCATGATTCAGAGGGAGGATCCACAGAAAAAACCTGTTCTCCCAGAATCAAAGTCAGATGATGACCTTGTCTTTCTGCATTTGCTGTCTCCTACAGCGCCCCCACCCTATGCCAGAGGCGCAGTTGGAGATGACCAGGAAGGGCACAATGAGCCCCCTGAAGCCGCTGGCTTGGCTTTATACCCCCCTCTTCCTAATAGTCAGACAGGAATGGTCTCCCCGTCTCATACCCGTCGGGGTACCCAATTCAGCCCAGGGCATGCTCCACCCCAGGCAGGGCAATTCCCCCTAAGGCAAGTTCCTGCAGGTCTCGATGAACAAGGCCAACCCAGAGGGTTTTTGTATGTGCACACTCCCTTTTCAACTTTGGACTTATACAAATGGAAAAAAAACATGCCTACTTATCGAGATGATCCCAAAAAGATGGAAAGTTTATTTACATCCATTTTGCTACTCACAATCCCAATTGGGCCAACATTCAGGCCCTTATGAACACCTCCTCACCCCAGAGGAGCGCAGGATGGTACTGGGCAAAGCTCATCAGGAGGCTGAGAGACTCCATGAGTTACAACCTAACAATCCAATCAGCGCTCCAGCAGTAGAGGCCATGCCTGGTGTTGACCCAGGTTGGGACCCCAATGACGCTGGAGGTGGGGCAAAGTTAAACCATTATAAAGCATGTTTAATAACCGGAATGCAGAAGGGGGTCCCAAAGCTGAAAAGTTTAAACAAGGTCCAGGAGGTACACCAAGGGCCAAAAGAAAATCCTTCAACCTTTCTGGAGAGAGTCTTTGAAGCCTACAGAAAGTACACTGACATTGACCCAGAGCATCCAGATAATGTGAGACTGATCAATATGACCTTTGTCAGCCAGAGTGCCCCTGATATAAGGAAGAGACTGCAAAAATTGGAAAGTGGATTAGGGATGCCCATCTCACAACTTGTTGAGATTGCATTTAAGGTGTTTAACAGCCGAGACCAGGAATAAGAGAAACAAAAACAGCAGGAGATGCGCAAGCAAGCTACTCTACTCGCTGCAGCCCTCTGTCGCAATCCTCCAGGGCCTATGAAAGACGACAGACAGCCATGGGAAAGACCCCATGCGCCCCCACCTTCCAACGGCAAGAGATACTCAGGCCTAAGGCCCAGACAATGTGCCCTTTGTAGGCAGGAGGGTCACTGGAAACAAGAATGTCCCAACCTTCCCCTGCCACAAGGGAAAGAGGCTTGCCTCAAAGCCTCCTGCCAGATGCCGCAGCTCACAGATAAGGACCAGGGATGATAGAGCCCGGGGGCTCCTTTAACCTCCATTAGCTCCATCAACATTTCCCACAAGGAACCCTGGGTAACAATAGCAGTGGGAAAGAAACTGATAGACTTTCTAATTGACACTGGAGCTACTGATTCTGTACTAAACACCAGACAGGGCCCGCTCTCCCCCAAGACCATATCCATTACTGGTGTATCTGGGGAAGTCTCCCATAAGCCTTTCCTACAACTGCTGGAGTGTCACATAGGGAAAAATATCTAAAGCACAGCTATCTGTATACGCCTGAGTGCCCTATCCCCTTCTTGGAATGAGATTTACTGACAAAATTAAATGCCCAAGTAACTTTTTCACCAGAAAAAGTAGACATTAAAGTCCTCCCAGATCAAGCCTGTGCCTTCCAAGCCGTGCTGTTACAACTGGGAGAAGAACCTCAATCAGAAGTCCCTGAGGAAATTCTGCAAAAGGTAAGAGTGGATGTTTGGGCTGATGGGAGGCCAGGAAGAGCCAAGACGTTGATCCAATAGTAGTTAAACTCCGCCCAGCTGCCAAGGCTCCAAATTTAAAGCAATACCCTTTAAAGAGACATGTGAAGGAAGGTATAAAGCCTCTGATAGCCACCTTTCTGAAATGCCAACTAATCCGACCTTGTCAATCTCCGTATAACATTCCCTTTGTGCCAGTACAAAAACCTGGGACCGGAGACTACCATTTTGTACAGGATTTGAGAGCCATTAACCGAATCATAGAGGATATACACTCGGTGGTACCAAATCCTTATACTTTGCTTGCAACTTTATCTGGAGACTTTTGCTGGTTTACAGTTCTGGACTTAAAGGATACCTTTTATTGCATACCCTTAAGTCCTGAGTCCAGGAACTGTTTGCCTTTGAATGGGATGATCCAGAGACTAATGTAAAACAACAATATTGTTGGATGGTACTCCCACAAGGATTTAAAAATGTGCCCACCATCTTCGGGGAAGCTTTAACCAAGGACTTAAGGGCTCTCCAGTTAAGCGAAGGAGTCTTACTCCAATATGTGGATGACATACTGATTGCTAGTAAAACTAAAGAAGCCTTAGACCAAAATACAATCCTTACTTTAAACTTTCTGGCAGAACAGGGATACACAGTTTTTAAGAGAAAAGCACAAATTTCTCAACCAACTGTAAAATACTTAGGATTTGAGTTATCAAAAGGACAAAGAAACATTGCCAGATCAAAGGGAGGCATTAGCTAGGGTGGCTCTGCCCACCACCAGAAGATAGTTGCAAGTGTTCCTGGGCATGGCAGGATTCTGCCATGTCTGGATCCCTAAGTTCGGACTGATAGCTAAGCCCCTCTATGAGGATCTCAAGGGTGGAGATAATGAACCCCTTAATTGGACTGGAGAATGCCATAGAGCCTTCCAAATCATTAAAGAGAAGCTGCTTACCGCACCTGCTCTAGGCCTTCCAGACATTCAAAAGCCGTTTGACCTGTTTGTCCATGAGAAGCAAGGAGTTAGCCTCAGGGTGCTAACCCAGAATTTGGGTAACATGAGAAGGCCTGTTGCTTACTTCTCAAAACAGCTGGATATAGTGACTAAAAGATGGCCAGTCTGCCTGAGGGCAGTAGCAGCCACCTGTGACCGGTTACAGGAGGCAGAAAAGTTTACTTTGGGTCAGCCCACTACTGTGCACACCCATCACAGTGTACTTTCTCTTTTGGAACAGAAGGGAGGATACTGGCTCACCTCTGGGAGGCTAGGAAAATATCAGGCCACACTACTGGACAACCCAAATGTAAAATTAAAGGCTGTATCCACCCTAAACCTAGCCACTTTGCTTCCCACTACAGCAGGAGAACCTGTCCATGAGTGTATCAGTTGAAGGAGTTTATTCTAGCAGACCTGACCTGACTGACCAGCCTCTGGAGAATCCAGATATAGAAATGTTTACTGATGGGAGCAGCTTCATGGACCACGGACTTCGAAAGGCTGGGTATGCAATAGTAACTCACCAGGAGGTCCTAGAAGCAGAAGCCCTCCCTCCAGGTACATCTGCCCAAAAGGCAGAACGCATAGCCCTCACGAGAGCCCTACATCTTGGAGCTAAGAGAAAGGTAACCATTTATACTGATTCTAAGTATGCCTTCTCTGTCGTGCATGCACATGGGGCTATATGGAAAGAGAGAGGTCTACTAACTTCAGGAAGAAAAGAGATTAAACATGCAGAAGAGATACTGGCCTTGTTAGATTCTGTTATGATGCCACAAAAAGTGGCCATAGCACATTGCCTGGGCCACCAAAAGACTGATAGTTATATAGCTAAAGTAAATAATCTGGCTGATCAGGCAGCCAAACAGGCAGCCAGAACAAAAACCCCAAATCCTAAGGCCCTAGCACTCATCCCAAGTATGGATTTGTCCCTGTTTAAGCCTCAGGATTCAGAAACGGATTTAAATAGAGCAGAAGAATGGGGATTTCATACAGACTCTTGAAGGTCAGATGGTAATCAGTACCAAACAACTAAAGAAGGCTGGATTTATAATGAACAGGGACTAGTGCTTATACTTGAGCACTTAATGGAAGAAATCATTGCTCACTTGCATCAGGGAACCCATTATGGGAGAGATGCAACCTACCATTGGCTACAAAAGTTTATTGTTGGTCCACAAATGCAAAGAACTATCCAGAAAGTAGTAAAAAACTGCTTGATTTGTGCCAGAAACAATCCCCAAACCGGACCACCACCAATAATCCAAGGGGTGCAAACCCAAGGGACAGAACCAGGAGATGATTGGCAAATAGACTTTACTGTTATGCCAAGAGCCATGGAAAATTATAAATATTTGCTGGTATTTGTGGACACCTTCACAGGATGGGACGAAGCCTTTCCGTGCAGGACAGAAAAGGCTTCTAAAGTAACAAAAGCCTTACTAAGGGAAATTATCCCTCATTTTGGGCTGCCTCTTTCAATTCAAAGTGACAACGGAGGAGCTTTCATAGTCAAAGTAACACAAGAGTTTTCTGGAGCCCTCAGGATACAATGGAACTTACATGCTTCATGGAGAACTCAGTCCACAGGAAAGACTGAAAAGATGAACCATACCTTAAAAAAAACAATTGCTAAAATATGCCAGGAAACTAACCTAACATGGGATAAGGTCTTGCCAGTTGCCCTGCTTAGTGTAAGAGTAGCCCCTAGAAGTAGGCTTCAATTAAGCCCTTATGAAATGTTATACGGGAGACTTTTCCTTAAGACTAAGTATTATTGCAATCTTGAAGATGGTCATGTTGTAAAAGAATTGGATGCTATAAAATGTGTACAGTCTCTAGGTGCTACTTTATCTGCTATACATAAATATGCCTGTAGCCGATTAATGTTTCCTACCGACATTCCTCTGCATTGCGTAAGCCCATGGGATTGGGTCCTCCTCAAGACTTGGAAAAGTCAACACCCTGAGGACAAATTGCAGCCTAAGTGGGATGGACCCTATGAAGTCCTTCTGGTTACACATTTTTCAGTAAAATTATAGGGAGTTAAGCCTTGGGTACCCCACTCACGAGTAAAAATAGCACTCATTTCCAGCCAGGACCTTCAGCATCCTCTTTATAATTCTCAAGCAGGTAACGCTCTTTGTGGATAGCAGGAGACAGAAAGACCAAATCATCTGAACATTGGGTGGGCATGGAGGCCTACAGCCAGCAGTTCTACCCGAGAGTATTCCTGTGAGCCTCTAACTGATCTTAAGTTACTTTTCAGAAAACGGAACAAAAACTGAGGAAACTCTTGGGTCTCCAGGTACCAGGCTCAGTGGGTTTCAACTCCTTTTCTGACACCTGACTTCAACTGACCAATACAAATATCTTCAAACCAGGATGAGAAGAAGATGACATCTGTTGTAGACAGCTGTCCCAAGACTCCGGACCAGGCCTGTATTCTTAAACTTATATCTCTTCATTTAAATCCTTGTGAAGTTTAGACTCTATATAATTGATGAACAATTAATTTCTAGATTGCCTTACTTTTTATAGATTAGAACCTGATTATGAAACCCTTTTGATTAATCACAAAAATGTCATTTAAGATTTTCCTGATACCATGTTTGTTTTTCCAATCCACATCTGAATGGGCCTCTAATGGCAATGTTTTTTTAAAATGGGCTCACTCCTTTGCCACACACAAAAATCAGTCCAATTGTTGGATATGCGGCCAACTTACCCTTTCTAGTACACCTGGGTTACCTTGGTGGGTTTCTCCCTTACAAGGTACGGACTGGAAAGCTTTAAAACAGTTTATTATGATGGAAAGATCTAATATCCATAGTACATCCAATATTACTAATTATGATCCTGAAACATGGCCAATAGCCCATACTGTTAATGATACAGGGCATGGCTACTCTTTGTCTCTTACTCATACTATGCAATTATCCCAAGAACTTGCAAAGAAACAAAAGAAGATAGATAATTCTGCGAGAACTATGGGAGGTTTTACACAAATCTGGGATGGATATGTTTGGCTTACTCCTAGTTATGGATCTTTAATTGCACCAGTACCCTTATGTTGGGAGCAAAGAAATCATTCCAAACAAAATTTTCTGAATTGCACTCGAAATATGGGATGGATACCCCCTGAGTCATGCCAAAATACTATCATACTTAAAGAAAGTGATTGGTTTGGAACAGACTGGTCTTGGTGGCCAGGCATTTACTGGGTGGCTCCTAATGGAACTCAATGGTTATGTGGAACAAACTTCTGGCCTTGGCTACCACCTGGATGGCTAGGATGTTGCACCCTGGGTTTCCCTTGGATGCAAGGAAGGATTTGCCCTGAGCTAACATCCATTGCTTATCTTCCTCTCCTTAAGGCCAGATGGGCTCATTCAGTGTTCCACTGGTATGACCACCTAACGGCTATATTTGCTCCTTCCATGGGGCTAGAGGATGTCATAATACATGTAGAAGCTCTGACTACATTTACTCAACAAGCCCTTAACGATAGTCAAGCAGTAATAGCCTTGTTAAATACTGAAGTGTCTTTAATGAGGAAGGCTGTCCTTCAAAATAGAATGGCTTTACGTATTCTAACAGTCTCCCAAGTTGGTACACGTGCAATTATTGGGACTGAATGCTGTGTCTATATACCTGATGAATATTCCAATGTGTCATCCCTCTTAAAGCACATGAGAAAGCAAGTGAATGCCTTGAGCGATCCCACACCCGGTCTTGATTTATTTGGTTGGCTTCCCTCAGGTAGTGATTCCTTTTTGAGATCCGGATTACAATTTCTATTTCTATTACTTCTTGGAATTCTTGTAGTAGTCATAATATTCAAACTAATTACTGTTTTCTTTACTCAGTGTTGTAAGACTAGTATACAAGCTAAAATAATCATGGCTCAACAATTCAAGATGATCGATCAATTTTATGACTCTAGATGAATTTCTCTTACTGATAAAGCTTAAGAACTTATTTTAAAACTAGTCTTTCTATAATTGTAGACAATGTAATCATGAAGAGTCACAAAAAGCGCATGTACAATGCTTGTGCAACAATCTAAAAACATATAAAGAGCTTCCTCTGTTAATATGTGTGTGTGTGTGTATATATATATATATATATATATATATATATATATATATATACTTGTCTGCTATTTCCCCCCAACGTGGATAACTAGGCAAACCAATGGGATAAAAGCCTAGCACCGAGGGACTTGAGGGACCCAGGGCAGGCAGCAACCACCCTGACGGCAAGGGACGATATTTTGACCATCAATGCTTTCTATGGAAAGATTATCAAAGAAGGGGAAAAATGATAAATGGAGAGCAATAGGATATATTAGAATATATGAGGGAGCCATTTGGTTTAAAATTAATTCAGCCTAACCCAGTTTTTTTTACAAAAAGACCTGACTGGCCTGTCGAGCAGGCTTTGTACGTCTGCTTTAAACATTTACAATGCTCCAAAGCCAGGATAGGGATGACGCCTTCCCTCTCACCCTGGCATCTCTTTATAAATAATAATTTCTTCCCAATGAGGTATGGTTGTACTTACTAATAGGTCCTTTGGTGATGGTCTTGTTACATCTTCTGTTCAGGGTCAAGATTCTTAATTCTCTTGCCAACTCTATTCCCAGAGACCCAAGTATATCAATCCCTCCAGGAATAATGCTCTGGAACTTGTGAGTAGTTACAATTATAAGCTGGTCCTTCCTCAAGCCCTTGTTAGGCCTACGCCCCTTACCAGCAGGAAGCAGCTAGAGCAGTCGTCACCCCATTCCCTCAGGATTGAGGAAGGAACAAAAAAGAGGGGAGATTTGTAACCACGGGCCCATTTAGAGCCAATTTGAACAGACTCCATCTCTTATCAACAAAGTGATTAAGGATTGTCTTTCAGAAAAACTGCAAAGTCACGCAGCCAGGACATGTGAAAAAGAAGAAATCATGACCTGAAATGACCTCGGAAACAAAGAGCCTCCTTCTACAGAACCCAAGGACCGGGACGTGACCGGAACTTGAAAGCAGGACTAGTATCAGAAAAGAGGGGTCCCTCATTAAGGAAAATCCCGTGTTAAAATTCCTTCCAAAATTTCATCATAGATGTTTAGAACCTCATCATAAACGTTTAAAACCTTACCATAGATACCTGAAGCCCACCAATCGAAACCTGTCCCACTAGCATTTCCGCGTGCCAACCTGTTCTCCCTTACCTCTTAAATTTTGTCCCAAATACTGAATTGGGGAGACAGATCTGAGGGCACATGCCCCCTGCCTCCCTGGAGATCGATCTTGCAGATTGAAAAGCTGATTTCTCCCCTCAAAGGCTGGTGCCATAATTAATTGGCTCATTTATGCGCATCGGGCATAGAACCCCAATTTTGTGCGGTAACAGGTACTTAGTTGTCCATGACCCTCTCTGTCCCTCATACATCATATCTAATCACCAAATCTTGTATATTCTACCTCTTAATTTGCCATGATTCTGTATTTATCTTTGAATCTCCCATCATCATCTCTTGCCTAGAATTCTGCAATAGCCTCCTAATTGAACTTTCTACCTTCATTATTGTGTCTTTCCAATCTATTCCACGAACTGTGGCCAGAGTGATCTTTCCAAACTTTAAATTTCTTTTCATCTGACCAACTCTTACTTCTCCATTCAGTTTTTTACTAATATGTGACCTCCTCCAAAAAGCCTCCCCTGCCTTGGGAGTCTGGTTTAGATAGCACTGCTACGTGTTCTCATGGCATCATCTACTCTTTCCATCTCCATTATATTGCTTATCACATTGTAATTGCTTATTTGTTGTTTCCTCTATGCAGTTTCAAGATCTGTAAAGGCAGGAAACTGCTCTTTTTTTGTTGTTTTACCCATTTCCTGTCATAGTTCCTGAAAAATGGTAGGTACTCAATAAATACTAAATGAAGGTATACATCTGTCTAATAACTCAATTTTATCCAGAGAATGGTTTATAAGTATTTCTTTTAAGTATCAATTGCCTCAACCCAGCTGAATTACAATATGAGCTATCATTTATTTGGTATTTATTGTGCTATGTGCTTTACATTGATCTCCTCATTTGATCCTCACAACAGCCTTGTAAAGCAACTTAATTTTACAAATGAAGAAAATGGAGTCCAGAGAGGTCAAGTCTCTTATTCAAAGCCACACACACTGTTATGTGGCAGCACTAGGATTCAGATACAGTTTTATATGATTCCAGAAACTGTACCCTCAATTTGAGTTAGGGTTTACCAAGACCAAAGGCCTAAGCACCATGCTCCAAGGAAGTCTGAAGCATACCCAGCCTCCCTAGCATCTCCAGAGAAACAGCTCCTAACACTACACAAAGTTAGTCATGAAAAGGATCTTGACAATTTCCTAGTCTATTCTTGTCCTTTTACCCATAAAGAAACTTAGACCCGGAAAGGGGAAGAGACTTGTCCAAGGTCATACAGCTATTTATTGGCAAGATGTGTAGTGCAACACAATTTTCTTGATTCATAGTCTATATACACTTACATAGCTACCAGGTTTGGGGTAACCCTAACTTATCTCTGATCATTACAACAGCTCAATGAGGTAGATGTTATTATATATTTTTATTTTATAAATAAAGAGGTTATAATCCAGAAGAGTGAAGTAATTTTTCAAAATCCATGTAACGACTAAGTGAAAAAATTGAGGTTTGAACCCTGGTCTGTCTAATTCTAAGGTGGGTTTTCTTTCCACTGTGCTTTTCCGCCTCTCGCCTGGTGGTGAATTAGCCAGTGCAACTGCTCAGGAAATAGTGGCTTTTCAAGCCAAGTGATCTGCTCTGGCTGGTTGTTCCACCCGGCGGGTAAATGATTGTTTCTTTCTGCAACCCAGCAGAAACATGCTTTGTGCTGAATGCTTCCTTTCACAGATCAATAAAACCCCCTTCCCGTAAGCTATTGGCTAGGTTTTGGGAATGTTTCTACTACAGTGAATTTCCCACTGAAGAGGCATTCCTTACAGAGAGATTTGATGTATAGGCAAACAGTGCCTGTAACTCATCTTGTAAGAAAATGTATACACTATTGATAGTTTATGATACAAATTCCACATTCCAAAATGTTGTTAAAGACAAGATTTTCAGGAGTTTCTTGGAAACGCGTGGTAGTTCCATTACTTGTGGAGAAAATGGCAGTGGGTGAGAGGGGAGTTGAGGGAATATTCACGCTTTTTATTTTCTTTCACAGTTCTCTGCTCTGTTGCTATGCTTGTGTGTGACTAGGCCTTCTCCATTGACCACTCAAATGGAAGAAGCAGCATGTTTCCACAGTTAGAATATATAGACACGTGTTTCTTATAAAGCACAAACTTCTGGCTATTTTTTGTTTCTCCTTGAGGCAAACAGTGGACAAACATGAGGCAAACATAAACTATTTACATAGCAGGAGGGATTCCAGGAACAGACTTTGGAGAGAGTGAAGGCAAGTGTTGCTTTATACAGGTGTTGCACATTTATAAAGGCCTTCATGCACGTCTCATAAAGCTTCCTCCAGGGAAAAGTATAACTAGCTGGTTTTTAGAGGCCTAGCCTTCAATATCCTCTCTATCCTTCCCTCCCTGCAACCCCAGCTGCTCAGTGACATTTAGAAGCAACCTCCAACTCACTTCAGAACATACATACATACTCACTGACACTTTGGATAACTTACTGAGATAGCAGCCCAATCTCTAGCTTCAGGAGCCCCGGAGTGCTCTGTCTCTTCTTGGAGATGCTTCTCTGTCAGCTCCAAGGTCAGAGGGAGGGAAAGTCCACATTTCATGGGTCTTGCAATTTGAATGATAGTAGATACATGGTAAAAGTATGTCACTCACAGTCTTAAAGCTGGACTTGCTCCTAGGCCCTGCTGAGAATTGCCTGAACCCTAGGATAAAAAGGAGGGAGTCTATCAAAGAAGAGGTAACCATGGCCTCCTTCAGAGTGATAGTAGGAGAAGCAACAAGTGTGAGTTCAAAATATATCCAAGAAGGCCTGGGATTTGGAAGCACACACAGTGAGTGTCTTTACAAGTGGTCAAGCTATCATGCATTAACTATGTGACTTAGGCAAGTTATTTAACTTTTCTGAACAGCAGTTTTTCTATCTGAAAAATAATACCTACCTTGCAGGGCTGTTTTAAGGAATTGTTACAAAGATTAAGTGTGGTATATGACAATTCCTATCACATTGTTTAATAAATGGTAGTTATTTTCCCTTGAATATATGGACTTATATTAATTTAATTTGTTTAGGAATCACCAAAACACAGTGGATAGATTATAAACTTTAAAGTAATATAAATCTGTCTTTGAAATACACCGCCACTATTTGGAGTCATTCAGACTGGGTTGAATCTCAACTGTACCCCTCTCAAATCTTAGTTTAGTCAACTTTAAAAAAGTGATTATACCTGCCTCACAGAGTGGGTGTAAGGTAGGATTAAATGAGGTAATGTATATTAAAGTCTTAGTACAGTGCTGAGCGCATAACAGGTACTCAGTAAACATTTTCTTCTCCTCTCTCATCCCCAGAAGACTGTCATAGTCTAACTGATTGGTGAAACTATTTTAACCCCTGTAAAAGGCACTAGATAAAAGGCACTGTACACACTAAAAATAATATATTTTGTTCTTTCTGTATAAAAAATTCCAAAGAGTAAATTTAAGTCATTTGAGCTCACTCCATTTATTTATGTGTTCCACAGTCCATATCTAAAATATCCCCAGTGCACCACTCCTCTTTCAGGGATCAGGACCACCAACCCTCCCCCTACTACAGTGGATTGCTAACGTTTATCAGATAAAATACACACTCCTTAATAAAGCATTTTTCAGATTCTGTAGCTATGGCAACCATACACATCAGTTTTTCCAGGACAGACCCAATTTCAAGTATTGTCTCTTATGGCCTATGTCCTCATAAATCACTGAAAAGGCCTAACAATAACAATACTTTGCCTTTCAATATACATCTCTTACCTAGGCCATTCATACCCAAAAGCAGCATAAAAGTCATTTGGTAGACCATAGGACCTGATAATTGATTCAGAAATTGTGATCACTGTACCTAGAGTTCTTTGCAGTATGTACAATGTGACACCTTCCCACTCATTCATTCTTTCACACAACAAGCATTTATTGAACACCCACTATTTGCCAGGTAAATGATGCCACAGAGGTATATATGTTATACAGGAGAGCACACATAGAAGTACACAAGTTATAATATAATGTGACAGACAGGAAAATAGGATTATATACAAGGTGCTATGGTAGCCAAGAGTAGAAAACAGCCAGCTAATTCCGCCTGAGGCTACTAAGGAAGACTTAACTAGAGGAAGTGATGGTTGAACTTGGACTTAAATGATAATTGCAAATAATACATAAATGATAGATAGCTACAGTTTTTCTAAATAGATAATGTTGGGGAGTTGGCTTGGGAGGTATTACATTCTGTTATTGAAGACCATTTTGTCAGCTCATATAATATTTCAGTTTCTCTAGAAAGCAACAGAAAAGAAATTTCCTCGTTATAATAAATCTGCCCTCACATCTTTTTTCATAAAAGTGGAACTTATAATACCTACTGTTTGTGGTGATCAGGTGGATGAAATTCTACTTTTATTATCAACTACCCTTTTCAAATATCATTACTGACTCAAAACATGAGTTAAAAAGTATAATATACATACCTACATGTAGACATACATATTATATGCATGTCTATGAGCATGTGTACATACTACATACACACACAAAAACACACACTCACACTCACAGTAAGCTCCATGTGCAGAAAGAAAATTGGCAGTCAGGATTTCTTGAGCACGATACTTGATTTGGAGCTTAAAAAAGATGGAAGTTGATCATTAAATACTAGCTAGAGTTTCTAAAAATCAGCTAAAACAATTGCATTCATAAAAACAGTTTTGATGCTTTTGAAATCTGTGAATTTATTAAAAGTGTTAATTTCATTGCTTTTTAACTTATCATCTGGTAATTCAATAAAGATGGCCATTTTTAATTAGGCTTAATTGTTGTGCTCTGTTTTTCAACTTAATGAAAGGATTTTTTCATTTGCCCTTTTTTTTTCCCACTACAACCTCAACCCCAGCTCACTGTCTGGCAAAGACATGCCATTTGTCACAGGGGCCAGGCAAGACAGAGTGAACAGCTCATTGAAAATCCATCTCAGCTTGTGAGAACAGCTAAACCCCAGGCATGCCCTGCTTTAGGGGGCGGTGTGTCAAGCACTCCACATATTAAGGCCTAAATATGAAGCCAAAAATGGCCCACAACAAACCAAAGCTATGGACAGAAACATAACTGCAAGTATTTTAGCAGGGAAAAAGCAGGTGAATTAACAGTGGAATAAAAAGTCTTCATGAACAACTAGACACCACCATTGGTTTTGCAATTTTCATCTCTCTCTTCTTGAAATGAATCTGGGAGCAAATTGGAAGACATTGGTCAGAAACTAGATAACTTCTGGTCAATGTTCAAGAGCAAAGTGCCTTCTCCAGTCTGCAGAGACAGCCAATATGGAAGCTGAGAAAAGGCTCTGCTTAACACATTCAGCTCTGCTTAACCAAGATGAGATTTGTCTGTCCTTCAAGCCCTGGCCAGCTCACAATTCACCTCTGTTAGGGAACAGGCAGCTATACATTTTTCATATAAATTCCAACTGGCCACTGCTCATTTGCATCCCCTCCTTCAAACCCAGCTATCCCAGTTCCTCTGAGGTTAGCTGTCCAGCAGCTGAGAAGAGACCTTTTCTCTATGAATGCATAATTGGTCATTGATGAACAAACAGGCACTCACTCAGTCTACCTGACCTAGGAAAAAACTTCCTGACCATCCTCCCACATGTCCATGTCGGTCAACACGATCTCTGTATAATTTATAAGGTATTAAATATCAAAAATAATGGATCTTTTCAGTTAGCATCTTGGCAGATGATGATAGCAGTACATTTTATTGGAGAAGCCAGCAGAGACTTCTCCCAGTAAAACTGCAAACAGAAAACTGTGAGCATTGGCCCTAGGTCCTCCTAGAAAAAGGCTGCCATTATACTCCATTACACAGTTAAAGCTATGTATGCACCTCCTGGATGGCATCCAATCACATAGCACTTTTCCCTCCCTTTTACTTTTTGCAAATTTTTTTAGTAAAAACATGTCCTCTCAATGGCTAGACAGTGATTTCTAGTAAAGAAATAGACTGGAAATCAACCAGGAGAATGTGCGCTGCAAGTAATGGGAGATTTTTCAGAACCACCAGTAACAAGATACTTCTTTGTAGTGAACTTTATGCAGTGTGTCACATGCCATAAGGACTGAAGGCTCCAGTCTAATGTATAACTCAGAAGTGCCAGCAAGTGCCAGAAAGTACAAATTAAATGAGGGGAAACTGCAAAAGGAAAGGTAGAGTTATTTACTTAGGACTTGAATGTAGTTTAAGAGTTTTAAACATGCTCAAGATTTGTCTTCTTTCTTTGAGTGCTTCCTTCAATATTTGGAAGATATTTGGGAACCCTCACATTCTACAAAAAAATCAAAAGTATAAAAAGATAGCGTAATAAAAGTAGCCTAAGGAAATTAGGTATGATTTGACAATTTTATTCTAAAATGAAGACATTTTGGTCTTCAATGTTCAAGTTCTGATAAAAGTTAGAATAAGCAATTGGAAAATATGTTGCACTTTGGGAAAAAGAGAAGGTTCAAGGAATAAATCAAGAGGCAGTAGAGTATAGAGCAAGAGCCCTAAAGTCATACAGGTCTAGTTTCCCATCACAGATCTAGCACTTTGATTCATTCAACAAATATTACTTGAGTGTCTACTATATACTACATACTGTACTGAAAAAGAACAACATGATTGCTGACCTCATGGATCTTACATTTTATGAAGAGTGTTATAGACAGACTACTGAACAAATAAATTAAAAAGAAGAATATCAGAGAGTGCTAAGAAGAAAATTATAACAGGGTAAGGTGATAAGAGTAACTGCATACCTACTTGTAGATTGGATAGTCAGGGAAGGCCTCTCCAAAGAGGTGACTTTGGAACTTGAATGAGGAGAAGAAGCCAGCTACATGAAGACTTAGTGTAAAAGTATTTTAAACAAAGAGAACAGCAAAGGCAAAGGCCCCAAGAATGAACTTCACTTATTAAAGAAACAGAAAGAAGACCAATGTATCTGGAGTCCAAGTATGAAGGACAGAGTAGTAAGAGATGAGGTCGGTCAATAGGTAAGGGCCTGATCTTGGGGAGGGCTTACCATGGTCAGGTGGTGGATTTCTTTTCTTCCTTTCTTTTTTTTTTTTTTTGAGGAAGATTGGCCCTGAGCTAACATCTGTTGCCAATCTGCCTCCTTTTTTCCTTTTTTCTTTCCAAAGCCCCAGTAGATAGTTGTATGTCATAGTTGTACATCCTTCTAGTTGCCCTATGTGGGACACCACCTCAGCATGGCTTGATGAGCAGTGCGTAGGTTCGCACCCAGATTCCGAACCAGCAAACCCTGGGCAGCTGAAGCGGATCATGCGAACTTAACCGCTCCGCCATCAGGCCGGCCCCAGGTGTTGAATTTCATCAAGACCGACTTACTAACTATGAGACTTTAGTCAAGTTCCTTAACTCTCTGTGTCTCAGATCCTTCACTTAAAAAAGAGATAATAAGAGTACCTATCTCATAAAATTGTTGTAAAGATTAAAAGAGATAATATATGTAAAGCACAGTGCCTAACACATAGTAAGCATTCAGTAAATGTTAGTTGTTATTATTATTAGAATAAGTCTCTCTGTAGCTGATTGGCAGCTTAGAACAAGACAGCCTGTATGCAAGTCCTGGATCTGCCACTGACTGGCTGTATGACTTTGGGCAAGTTAGTTAGGCTCCCTAAGCCTTAGTTTTGTCATCTTTAAAATGAGGTCATAAGATTTTTTGTGCTACATTCTAATGCATATTGAGCATTTTAAATGTATTCATTAATATTGTTACTATTGTTATTCAGGCTCTTTCTGGTCTCATGTATAAGTGGGAGTAGGCAGCCACTTTTGTGGAATGTTTTCAAAGGAACTTAGAAGGATCCCTTATCCCTAAAGCCTCCCTTTTCTTCTCCTTAATGGCTGAAGTTCCACCATTAAAGATGTGTTCCTTGTGCTTAAGACTCATATCCTGGATGGACAAAGCATTACTGGTTAAGAACACAGGCTTCAGTGACATACAGAACTGTGATCAAATTACACTGCCACTTATTTGCTCTATTTTAAGTTTTTTCAGCTTACTGAGCCTCAGTTTTCTCATCTGCAGCATGGGGCTAATCATAAAACCTCTCTCACAGTATTGTTTTGAAATAATGCATGTAAAGTTCTTAGTACAGTATCTGGCACTTAGTAAGCACTCTCATCCATATCAGCATTATTAATAAGTACTGTTACTTCCAGCTCAGCATCAGTGAATTTGGACTTCTAGCCTTAGAATTATCAGGGAGCTCAGACATGGCTGAGGACAACCTGCTCATTTTACTAATAGGGGAACTTAGGCACAAGGGAGGAAGAGACTGGCCTAAGTTCACACAGTGGGTAGGAAAGCTGAGTATGAAAATCAGATTTGGGCTTCCAGTCCAAACCTCTTTGTTACATCACAGTTAGCATTGAGATCCTTCTCTGGGAGCATGTTTTACTGAGAGAAGTGGTGAAGAGAGAGAGAGACAGAGACAGACAGAGAGAAAGCAAGTGAGCTTCTTACTGCAGGATAAAGCCTGAGGAAAGAAGAGGCTGAGACCATGACATGATCAGCTTTGCTGACTGGAAGTTACCTAGGCCTGGGTCTTCATTAGCCTTTTGAGGTCTCTGTGGCTTAGACAAGAGCATAAACACCCAAAGGTAGACAGACTAAGCACAGAATTCGAACAATTTAGGGCTTCATAACGCCTTTAAAAAAAACATTAGAAATGTGATGTTTTAAAATCTGAACTTTCTTGCACTTCTTTACATGCACTGATAAGTATAGCATAAACTTAATTACAATAATTTTATTTATTTATCTAGAGAGAGGCATCCTCATCTTTTCAATGCTTATGAGCTTTAAAGTTTTTATCCAGTCCTACCGTGGAGCCTGAAATTTGGTTTCAGATACATATTCCCCCTTTACTTTGCTCTATTTTTCTCTGTAGCACTTATCATCATCTGTCATGTTACTTTTTAACTTGTTTGTTTGTTTTTGGTTTCGCCTGATCTCACTCTAGGACATAAGCTTTAAAACAGTTTTTTGTCTGTTATTATCACCACTGCCTTTTCAGTGCTTAGAAGAGTGTCTGGCACATAGTTGTTGTTCAAGAAATTTGTTGAATAAGTAAATGAATGAATTCTGGGTCCCTAGGAATACCCCCAGCCAAACTGTTTCCCAAGAACTTCAAACTGCCTTCAACTGGGGCTAGTCCAGCAAGTCCCAGGTTCCTAACTGAGGAAGGCAACCCATAGTTTTGTCCTTGATATCATCTACTTGAATGAGGACAGTACTAAGCTGAGCATACAGTTTACCCTGGACTAGCAATGGGAGGAGTGAGGGCTTTTTGTAAGAAATTTTTCATCTCTAGGGTTAGAGCTCCTCGTGATAAATAGGAAGGCAAGCTAGTTTCTAGGGCCACACACATCACCCCAATCTTAGAGCCTATCTGGCTTCCCTCACTGCTACATTTTAGACCTCATACTGGCTCTACTCCTCTATGCTCCTGGATTAAGTACCTCCCTAGATATTTGGGAGAGAAGAGCTTCATACTCAGACATTCAAGAGAGGGAAAGAAGTGAAATAGTGGGAAGTACACAGCTCCTCAAAAATCTGAATATGGGGGAAACTTTTACTCAATAGTCTGTGCTTTGGCTTCCTTGTTGAAACAAACTGTTTCATATTTTAAGAATCATTTCACCAAGTCCACTAGGATCAGGAGACATTTAGGGGAAAGAATCCAAGCCTATATAAAATGAGAACACAGGTTCCCAGTTACCACAGGCAGTTTTGGAAAAGAGGGCTGTCTGGAGAAAATCAGTGTATGTTTTGGACTTAGTGGTACACAGGGTAATGTCAAGAAAGTGGAATAAGCGAGTTGCAGTGCAGAAGCCCTATCTTGGGGCCAAGGAGGCTGAGGCTCAAGAGATGACTTAGTATTTACTGGGATAGTCGTCTCTCTTCGCCCCAAGCCTGCTTCAGTCATTTGAATTAAACAGATTCCTTTTCTAAGATGCAAACACCAAAGGGAGGATTAAAAGCAGTGGGTGGAGTGATCAATCATTCACACCTTAGTGTAAATCTGTTCAACCTATCCCTACCTTGACAGATGTTTATGTATTGTTTTTGGTCCACAAAGAAGTGATATTTCTATAGGATGTGGGGAGAGATGTTGGAAGGGACCACAGGAAAGACAGGTAGAGAGTTTGGGAAACCATAGCAAACATAAGGTGGAGGGGTTTGGGAGTGGGACAGGGGTGGAAGGCGGCTAATACAGATGTGAAACAAATGACCTCTGTACCCATTTTTTCTGCGGACCTGGCCTAGAAGGTCACTAAGGACAGAGTTTCTATAATTTTAAACATAGCCTAGGGCTGATCATGCTGATCATGATGTCAGGAAAGGCAGCATTTGCTGTCATCTCATGGGGAACCAATACACAATGCGGTTTGTAAGATGCTGACATTGTTTTCCCTGAGAGTTGGAAGGCATGAGGATGTTGAGTAGGAATTCCCTGTGCTGCCACTGGAAGACTACCTGTTCTAGTTATTGATCAGTCAGCCACCTAGCCTCCAAATCAACCCATTGTTGTCAGATTGTTTGCCCTGAGTTTCCCCGGGTCTCCTAGTTGTCCTAGGGTATTTCATCAAATCTGAGAAATCAGATTCAAGAGTTAGATTGGCAAGAAACTCCAAGTAAATCAAAGTTAACTTGGACAAATCAGAGAAGAAAGTACTTAAACTTTCAGCTTGATCCCTGAAAAGTCACCCAGGGATTTTCCATTTGCAATTCTGCATTAGTCTTCAGACAGCCTCAAAAACAAAGTATTGAAATTCATTTGGGATCAAGTATACTTTAATAAGTTCTTTCTTGAAGGATGGAGGGAAGATAAAGGAAAGATGCTTCTGGGTGCTCACAAATAAAGGCAAAGTTGAATAAATAGCTGACCAAAGTATAACTGCTAGATAATCCAAATATATTTTATTACATTTAATAAGCACTTAAAATCCAACTTGCTATTACAGCTGAATGATTGCTATTGCTTTTGAACGTAAAATGAGTCTATTTTACATTTAGTTATGTGTTACATTTTGTTGATTACATTGTTCATATGATAAAAGTTTTTATTATGAGCAAGTTATATCAACTATAAAAATGGAAATTAATTAAAATAAATTGAAATATGGAAAATCAAACAAAACTAAATATGGAAATGACACAAAAGGAAACTGGTTTATTGATATATTTTATGTCAACTTGGTTAACACATCACATTAAATGGTTTGGTGTCATAATCCTAAAATTTCATAATTTTGAGAGCCAAGGGCACAAACAAAAGTTCTCATATAGTTTATACTAACAAGAAATGGAAAAGAAAGAATACTGAAACAAAAAGATTATTCATACTCTTATTATTAATTTGATCTTACAACATAACGTAACAACTGAACTTAGACTAACTTAGCCTAGTTTCATCTAACTGAACTTAATGCCTTATATATTCTATCTATAACTTTTTTTCACAAGACAATACAATGCATGATCATTTTTAGGACTTTAGATCACATGGAAAAAGTAATGCCATTTTTGAGAATTCATTTTTATTACTGTTCTATTGTTTTAGAATTTTTTTTCAATTAGTTCTTAACCCAGGCACAGATTTATCAGTTTTTAAAGTTAAATTATGCTCACAGATTTTTACTTTAAAATCTTAGTATTTTTAAATCTACATATCATCAGAAAGAAAAACAACGGTTAATGAGAGCTTTAAGAATTTGCTTGATGGTTAAAAATTTTTATTTTTTTGTTATTGTTTTATGGTCTTTATTTTCTTTTTAATCACTCCCTGGCACAAGTTCACCAGCTTAAATGATGCTTTGCTCCTAGAACTTTTGAGTAAAAAGTCTTAGTGTTTTTAAATTGTCACAGCATCCAAATATTTTTAAATTGATTAATGTGCATTTTAAGAATATTTTTGTTGTTTTGCAGTTTTAATTCTTGTGTGCATGTGTGTGTATGTGTGTAGTATGTAGGTGATGGTATTTATTTCTATTGTTTCTGACATGAGCTCAAATGTAGCATCTTTCAAGCTACATTGTGCCCAGAAATTTTATTTACAAGTCTTAACATTCTTAAATCTACACTTCCTCCAATAAATGGTAAGAGTTTTTATGGATTTTTTTTGTTGCTTTTGTTGTTTAAGTGAGTTATAACAAATGTTTTCTCTTCTTTTGTACATTTTAAAATATTGATTTTAATTGCTCCTGAATCAGGCATGAGTTTAACAGCTTCCTAGCTGCATTTTGATCCAAAGCATCATATGAACGTTATAGTATTTTGCTAGTTTTACAAAAGCTCAAAAAATATGTTATAAATTTTTGTGTGCTTTTTTATGTTTTGTTTTGTAGGGGGTTGTTTTGTTTTATGTTTTTTTTTTTTCCAATGCGGTCTTCACCTGGGCACAAAATTAGCAGATGTCTACCTATGTTGTACGCCAAAATTTCATTCAAATGATACAGTATTTTTAAATTTACAGATCCTTAAAAAAATAAATAAAATATTAATGCAAGTGTTAGGAATTATTTTTTGTTGTTTGTGTTGTTTTTATTGTTTTGTAGTTTTTTCTGGTTTATTGTTGTTGTTTGTTTGTATTGGTTTGCTTTATATATATTTTTTCAATATGCTCCCGGCCTGGGCACAAATTCAGCACATCTCTGGCTATATTGTGCTCCAACAGTTAATAAGAAAGAATAAGTAATTTAAAGTCACAGATGTCAACTCCTCTCCCCCCAAAATCATTAATGTAAGTTTTGAGAAAGTTTTTTTGTTTCTTTTATTGTTTTATTTTTGTTATTATTTTGTTGTTAATTTTTTTCAATTTGCTCCTGACCTGGGCACAAATGCAGCAGCTTTCTGGCTACATTGTGCTCCAAAATTTTATATGGAGAATATTTTATAGAAATCAGTCTCTCAAAAGAAAGATAATTGTAAATTCTAAGAAAAAAATGTTGGTGTTGCTTAGTTTTTTTATGGATATTTGCTGTTTTATGTGATTTTCCATTTTGCACCTGTCATGGGCACATATTCAGCAGCTTTCTGGATTTGAAGTTTCATACGAAAATCTTAACGTAGTGTAAAAAAACGAAAACAGTTTTTAAAAACTGACGGTGACTGCAGATGTGTAAATCCAGTTAATTTTCTGTTTCTTCCCACCCATATTCATGCAAACCCAATTTATCTTTCTGCTTTCAAAATATATACAATAAATTTTGCCAGCTCTTTTAAATTTGATACATTTTTTATTAATAATGTTATGCTAAAATATGTTCTTGTGCTAAAATAAACTCAATGACAATTCAAAAAAAGGAAAAAAAAGTCTAGCATTTATCAGTAGTAACACAAAAGGTTTTTTTAAATAATCCCTGAATTTGTTCTATATTTATAGGCCCAACCTAATTACCAAATATTATCAGAATGGAAATATCTTTTTAAAAGTATTAAAGTGATCTCCATATCACTAAAGTCAAGGCCACTGACCACCTACGTAATGTGATACAATAAAATTCTAACCCAGCAGAAGAGTTTTGGTTGTTGTAATTAGACCTGACCTATAATTATTGAACAAAACAGCATATGTACAATAAACATTCAAATAAATGTATCTGACTGCACTCAGTACATTAATCTATTCTCAGTATCATTAGCTTCAAATCTTTTCTCTTACTCATAGCATAGGAAAAATCATAGGAGAAACCATATCTGGACCTAAAGACAGTTCTCGTACCTAGAAGGTAGATTCTAGCATTAATTCACCACCATTATGTGTTGTCTGATCACTAACTTCCTCTTGAATAGCTGGAAGGGAAGGCTTTGTGGTCAGAGGCGTTTCAGTCTTAAACAGGGACTCCATTCTGATATGGGTATTAATGTAGAAGGACTTCTGAAAGGACTCAAGGGTAAAGTAATAGATGAAAGGGTCAAAGCAACAGTTCAGAGTTGCAAGACACAAAGTGATTGGGTACATAATCCTTGCAAATTTTTCCAACAAGCAATTGGTAATAGCTTGGGAGCGCACCAGGGCATACAGAAAGAGAACAGAGTTATAGGGTACGAAGCATACCACAAAAACTGCCATATGCACTGTGATCATCTTTAGTACTTTTTTCTTATTAGTCCCAATTTGAGACAATGTAGCAGGCTTGCGGAGGGTTCTTAGCACCACAGAAGAGCAAGAGACATTCAATATCAGAGGAATGACAAACCCAACAACTTCAATAAATATGGTGATCTTGGACAAATAAGTCTTCCAGACACGTTTGGAGAAGCCCTCAAAGCAAGTGGTGGTTGCATTGTTGACATTAGTGGTGGAGAACAAAGAAGCTGAAATGCCACCACTGAGGACTAGGATCCAGACTCCAGCACACACAATAGCAGAATTCCTCCTGGTCCTAATGGTACGAGATCGGAAGGGATAGACAATGGCCAGGAAACGATCCACACTAATACAGGTGAGGAAGAGCATACTCCCATAGATGTTGGTGAGAAATGCAGTCCCAGAGATCTTGCAGAGAGTGTCACCAAAAGGCCAGTGGCGGTTGAAATTGTAAAATATTTTGAAAGGTAGAGTGCAGACAAAGAGCAAATCGGAGAGGGCCAGATTGGTGATGAAAATAGCAGTCTCACTTCTCATTTTCATGCGGAAGCAGAAGACAAACAGAGAGGCACTGTTGGTTATCAGACCCAGGATGAATACAACACTGTAGACAGCACCATTCAGATTATACTTGAAGGAATCATCAACAATGCAAGTACTATTGGCAGTAGCATTGCCCAACCTGGGTCTGAGGCTTGAATTTAAATCTTGGAATTGGAAGTCAATGAATCTTCTGTCACCCATGGATTTTTTTCAGGAGGCCTGCTGGCTGCAGGGTTCACCACTCTGAGACTAGGGACAGGTAGGAAATGTTTTCGTCCTATGGGAGACAAGATGGAATGAATCATCAAATCTGCCTTCCATCCATGATTTCTGTGGAATGAAAAATATTCTGTCCACCCAGATTAGAAATAACATACATATTCAATTTTGTTTGACAAGTACTTTTTGAGCATCTACCATATGTTAAAAGGTACTACAAGAGCGTCTTGCAAGAGTGGAAGATATCACACTCCGTACAGTAAGTGCAATACTGTAGCATTGCAGTGAACAGGAATAAGATATTGGTTACCTGAGAGCCCAAGGAGGGGGAAAATAAGCTCTGATAGTAGAAACAACATTAATACTGTGAAATTTATAAGGTGCTTTTTAACTTTCAAAAGCATGTTTTATTTGATTCCCACAAGAATACCATAAGGTAGGCAAGACAGGAATTTATCACCATACTACAGAAGCAGAAACTGAGGCTTATGCAATTTAGAATTACAATAATGTCAGAATTGGAAGAACACATAAACACTGTAGTCAGAACCAGAATTCAGTTTTTTTATTCCTAACCAAAAGATTGTTATGCTACTCTAAATTGTATTGTCTACTCTCCAAAATTACTATACTTCATTGTCTGAGTATTAGTTCTATTGCATAAGACTACAGGTGGATATGGGACCTCCAGGACACGTTCTTACAAAAGTTATGACTAAACTCCTGAAGTAAATTGTTGATTCACCTTTTTCTTCTAAGACATGAGTTCAGAGAGCAGGGATCCCTCAGTTAATTAGAGCTTCTGGCTAAAAGTTTTTTCACTGCATTATATTGCCTTTCTAGAGAGATAATTCAAATAACCATCTCAGTGTTTCCCTCCTGCAGACTGTGGTCCCCTTTCCAAGCTTCTCTCATTCTAGACTCTAAGTCTAGGATGTCTTTCTTCTCCTTCTCCTGCTGCCCATTCCATCAGTTATCTGCAGGCCTTGGGCTCCTAAAATGGCCCTAGTCAGTAAAGTTTTTTTCTGGCTGAATACAAGCCAAAGGTGAAAGGTAGATCTGACATGAATAGCCATCCCTATGCCCCATTGTACACTTCTGATCTGGCCGGTTACATGCCTACCATGGCTTGTACATGTGGCAGTTATTGACTTAATCATATTTGTTGGGTATCCGGGCCAACATTGTTCAAAGGTGCATATAGAAATCTTACTAACCTTCTCCTAGGTCAACAGCTGCCATTGGACAGGGACTGTCTTTCGAATTCTCTTTAATACACTGTGGACAAGTAGCTGCTGAATGAATTATTTTCAATGGGGAGGATATGGAATAAAAGTGGTCTTTGTCCCCTGACATATCCAGTAATGTGTTGTCACATGATTATATTTTAAAATGTGAAAGGCATTTCTCTGAAGTGATTTCTCCTTACGTCACTCTTTCCTTCCAACACCCAGGGAACAGGTCAAAGGGTCTCTGTATATAACAGAGAAGGAAGTGGAGGGGGAAACCTGCCAGATATATAGAGGCCTAAAGTTACTTCAACCAGTGTTTGGCTTGAGAAAAAACTGGTTTGAGAAAAAGCACTCACTCACTGCAGTGCCTAGAGGGAGACATGACCTTGGAGAATACGGCATGCAAAGCAAAAGATTGTCATTTTTAATAGTTAAAGTTTTCAAGTTAAAATTGGAAACTTGCTATTCCTGAATTCTCATTCAGCAAATCTTTATGGAGTGCCTCCCCTGAGCCTAACACTGCATTAAGATCGTATTGCTTCTTGGCCACATCATCTCATAGGCCCAGCTCAACTTTTGCCAGAAGCAACCTTGACATGTAAAAGCAGAGTAGAGTAGGAATCTTGACCAAGTAAGGTCCAGGGGGAAAAAAAGCCAGATGAGGAAGAAATAAAAATAGGTGGGGAGAGCAGAGGAGGAGATGGGAAAGAATGTAGCAGAGAAAAAAAAAAAAACTGTAGAAGTGAGAAAAGGAGGAGAAGAAAAGGTGAGAAAAAGAGGACCTTGCCCGGGAGAGGTCAGTGCTGCCATCCAATTTGTATGAAGGGCCTCGGGAGGTATTTCTAGTTCACAATTCCTCCAATCCCATCCTCTCTACCTTGCTTCATTTCACTCCTTCTAGTTTTCTCAGAAAGAAGAACAGTGTGCAATCATTATGTTTAATGTCACTGAAGCTGATCAGCAAAAACAGGAAGAGCTTGGAAAATCTCAGTCAATGGAGCTCATAACTCACTTTGGGGGCTGCAGGCCCAAGTTTCTGCAGATTGTTTCACCAATGGAGTGGCAGAAACAAAAAGAGAATGGCAAACTTCTCAACTGCTTAAACCACTTTATATACTATTTTTAACACCCCCACTCACTACTCGTTACTCTGGAGGCTTTTTTTTAATGGTGAAAGAAATCAAGGTAGTCAAAAAATATCCCTCTAACATAGTCACACAATCTAAAGAAATTATGGTACTGAAAAAATCCTAAAATTAAAGCCAAACTTCATTCACAAGGATCTTCTTGCCCCTGCCTTCTACAATAAGTACTGCCAATAAGTTTATTTTATTTGGAAAATGTTTTCATAGTAGAAGCCTTTTTTCACCTCTGTCCAGAGTCCCTCAGTCTGCCCACTGGTGACCCCTTTACACAGCATGCTTCTAGCTTACTGGCTATGTACTATTTGTATTTCCCAAGATGGTGTGTTTCAAATAGGTGAGCTTAGTCTCCCCAGTTTTCCATTCAGTTTTATGTCACCCAGAACATATATACTATACCCACAGCAGGCAGTCTGCAAATGCCTAGCACTTTGGCTTCGCCGCTTTGAGTAACCAAATCCTGTTGGAGAGAAAGGACCACAGACAAGAAAGCATTACAGTGTCAATCCTGGAGAGAGGGCATGGGCAAACTGCCACTAAGGCCCTATTCATAGCTTTTCCTTGCTCAAACACACAGCACCTTTGCTGTCTAGCAGTGAGGGTGTGGTCCTGGGACTTAACATGGCATTGGAAGCAAGGAGTTCTATTTCTGACTCAGACACTGGTTCACTCTGTAACTTGGCTATACTGTTTCTCTTCCCTGTATAAACATTACCTCTGAGCCTCACAGCTGAGGCTAGGAAGATTCAACAGGGCTTGTGAGTAGCTTTATGAGCTTGCCAATATTCAGTCTGCCTAACCACAAGGAAACATTATAGAAGCTTTTTTCCTTCTCTCTCCCCTGACGCAACTGGACACCTATGTCTCTGTCTTGGAACAGTGAACTTCATATTAGCAACACATCCTTCTCTTATGTATACATTAAACCTCAGAGAGCCCTCCTTGAGTTTCAACCTTAACTACACAATTTTCTCATAACAGGATAATTCAGGAGGGTACCCCCAAAGGAATATCTCCCATTGAGCTATGGTAAAAACAATCAGAGAGGCATTTGGCTCTTAAGATGATTCTGAAGGAGAATCAATGATATTCAAGAAACAAGGTCTCTTTTCTGACTGGCTTCCTTTTTTTTTTGACTAAAAGAAACTGTTTTTTAGCTACTAGATTTTCCTAAATGTCTAACATATTGTACACTGAATGAAGGCAAAGGGCCAACACTCGAGCTTCAGATAAGATGAAGAAGGATGAAAACAGGCTGATGCAGTTAATTACATCTTCCACTGAAAGTAGCATTAGACTATTGTCTTGTGAAGACATTTGCAGGCAATTATTCCAAAAATTAATCACCTAGGGTGTTCAGAGTGCTGGGTGGATATATTTTCACTGACAATGGGCAGGAAACAGGTCACCTGGAGGTTGACCAAAGAGAAATGTGACCCTCAATGAATATTTAACTTTGACCTACACATATGGAGCCAATTCAGACAGTTCATAGTAGTGTTCACAATTTTTTTCCTTTTTAAAAAATTTCTAATGATAATGAAATATACCATGGTTGGGGTCTTTGGGGCTCCTGGAGGAAATGGAGTTAGCCTTTTGGCCCTATAAAGATGAATACCTAAATCACTTCACTTCACTAAGTGCTAAACTTTCAGATGATACATTGAAAACAAATCTCTAACTTCTGGCATATGCCCAGTAGCCTAGAAAAGCTGGCTTGCTTTTGTTTTCTACCAAAGACAATCCAGAACTCAGGAAGACAAGGCCTTGAAATCAGAGTATACTCAAATTCTCTTGCTTTGCTCCTTTTTAAATGAGCTTGGGTCAGATCAGATCCCCAAGCTTCTGATCCCCAGAGCATTACCCCTTTCTGCTCTGGTCGAAGCTTAGGAACATTGACACAATAGTTTTCAGAGGAAGTTAAAACCTATTGTGTCTTTGCCTATATATATCTAGCAGTGAAGCAAAATAAAAAATACAAAAATATTGCAAAAAATACAGATCAGAACCATCCTGCTGGAATAACAGGGAATATGTCCAGAATGTTGCTCCTCAGATGAGTGGTTGCTAACAAATAAGACTTCCTAAGGAAATCTTCTAGACCAAGTCACAGGCACAGGTCACAATCATACACATGGTTCCAAATGATGTTCCTATGCATTAGTTGATGTTTCTTAACAGTTTTCAGAACACGACCTAGCCTTATGACATTACATATGGAGGAAACCACAGGTAAATGTTGCACTCCAGAGCTGAGCTGGGAAATTGATCTGTATCAGGTCTCATCTCAAGCAAGCCCCACTGCGTGTCAAATGTTTAGATTGATAAGCCTCATTTATTTTTGTGCAAGAAATATCCTTTTAAAAATGGCTTCTCTATGTTGAATTTGGTTTCCACTGAGATTATTATGGCTGTTTTGTCCTCCACTTTATTTGAGGAGAGCAGGAAATTGATACAGGCCCTAATCTGAGCAGATCCTATTCTCAATGATTAACTTGATTTTTTTCACCAAAAAAATATTCCAGTCTCCCACAAATCCTTCACTGATGACACAGTCTAATCTTTGGAAAATAATGTGGTTCAGTGCTCAACATGATGGGGCCAAAGATTGCATCAAACCTACTAAAGTAGAATTTTTCCTAGCAGTTAGTTAGAGAGTAAGACAATGCAGAGAAATTGCTCAACCTAGTATCATGAAATAGTCTAGAGTCTTGACACTCAATATCTCATCTCAGCAGAAGCCCCAGATCTTTTGGGAAAAATTTTGGGTGTTCCTAAAAGAGCTCATTTCCAAATTCTATGAGGTTCATACATGCCAACTAGAAATTTGGCTTTATTGCACATATTTGAACAGGCAAATTAGTTATCAATTTTTATACCAATTCACCTGATATACTTGGATACTGATCCTGATAATATGAATATAAACCATGTCTTCCATCTCTAAAGGTATATACCAGTGAGTGGCACAGAGTGCTTAATCAAAAGAATCAATATTAATCTACACCAAAATTGCCTGGATTATAATAAACAGTTACAACTCCTTCACCCATTCTGGATTTTTGGATCATATACTCTGTAATAAATTGGAAGTATTCATTACAAAAAAAGTTGGAGAATGAAATTAAGAATTTTGGAGAAAGCTATTACCAGGAGAGTGGTACTGACCACATTAGTTCAAGCCAAATTCTGGCACCAATTTTATCCGAGACTTGGGTAATCAATAAACTTTCTGGAGGTACTATGGTTAGAGATTTCCTCCAATGGATGTTGTGAAATAGAACTTGTCACAGTAGTGTGCCATGGAGAGAGCTTTTCAATGAAACGTATACCAAGATCATAAGGTGAAGAAATTTATTATATGACGTAAATCAGAGTAAATGAGAACCAACATATTTTAAAACAGTATCTAAATGCTTCGGGTTTCATTATTACAGAATTGCAGGTAACATTTTATTTTCCAAATCTATCACTGCTGTGCCTTATTTTATTAGTTATATTGATAAGCAAGAAGTCCATGAGTCTGTGTTACCTACACCCATTTAAAGATAACTAGTGACAAAAGGAATAAAAATACTTCTTCCACTTCCATAAGGTAATACATTACATTAAAAATAACCAAACAAAGGAGATTTCTTTTTTTGGCTTGAAGTTATACCAGTTTTTTCTTTGTCTTTTTTTTTTTCTTTTCTTTTTCTCTGGAAACAGCTGTTACTATTGGGCAGGGGCCTTGATAGGGAAAGAGGAAAGAAGACTGAAACAACTCGTGGAGGGCCCACTGCCTTGTCTCTAACCTGCACCCCCACTCCAACCAGATTTCTTTCTCCCCTGAACTACAGTGACACGAGCAAAGCTTCAATTACTGAGTATTAGCACACTGACAAACACTGCTGCCTCTACTAGGATGTCCTAGGCCTACCCAATATAGCATGTCTTTAACATCTTTAAATCACAACTCTGCATAAAATACTTATATAGAACCAGAAATACTATGTAATGAAATTATTATAAATAGCACCTCCATTTGAATGCTACCCATTTCCTGCCTGTAATGTAGAATCATCTGCTAGTGCCAAACTTATACTATTGTTGCATCTCACCCTCTTCTGAACAAAGGTAAGCCAAACAAAGCAGACTGCTAAATAATACTCCAACTCTCCTGAAATAATTTTTCTCTAATCTAAGAGAACCAAAATAAAAAATAAAATCATTAGGCAATTTAAAATACGTTTGAGATCACCTTAATATTAAAGAGAATTGATTTTCACACTCCTCCAGAGAGCAGTGTTTCTGGAATGAAATTGATATTATTTTACTGGTTTAACTTAAAAGAAGAGAGAAATACTAAAATTTCTTTCTTTTATGACTTTCACAATTTCGGATTATAAAGAAAACTTCTTTTCATTTGCAATCCAAGCAAACTAGGAAGTTCGAATACCCAGATGTTTTCAGGTTTGGTATTAATTCAATATTGCCACATCCAGCCCTAGCACTAGCTAACTGTGTGAGAGCAAGTCAGAGTCTCTTTCTGGACCTCACTTTCTCTTGTCCTTCCACCTTTGGCCTTGATCAACAGCAGCCTTCAACTGATGATATGGCAGTAACCTGACTGGCTGTTCCCTTTTGTCGATTGCTTTCACCTGCTCACATTTGTCAATGCAAAAATAATGTTTTAATCCTTCAAAGTCTGAGATAGAGGGAATTAATTTTTATTAGACTCAATGAAATTATTGCTAGATTTATTTTGTTTATTTTTTAAGTGTAATTGACATACATTATATTAGTTTCAGGTGCACAACATAATGATTTGATATTTGTATATATCGTGAAATGATCACCACAATAAGTCTAGTTAACATCTATCATCATACATAGTGTAGATTTATTTTAATATCAGAAGTAAATATTATTAGTGTCAGAAGCTAAGAATTACACATCAAGATGCCATTTATATCCTAAGTCTTCCTAATGCCCTCATTTTTTTCATCCTCTGCCCTTATGCCCATATCAGTAAGCATATCAGCTCTAATTATCTAGGTTTTAATCCTCAATCTTTTCTACCTATTCTCCCAGTCACTTGTAATCCTCAAAATATAAGGTTATCAAAATACTGCAGAACATAGCTATATAGAATCAGTAAACTACTTTTCTATGCATTGTTCTGACAACCAATTACTTGTTTACTAAAAGTGAGGCTGGATTCCCAGTGGTAGGTGACATCCTACTAAGCTCCTGATCTGCAGTACCAATATTCACAAAAACATTATAGGATCCCCACCCCCTTAAGAAGGCCAAGAGCAGACTATACATGATGATCATACACATGGAAAAGAGGCAACTACACAATTAGACCCTGATCACACCACAGCAGGGACAACAATTAATGCATTTTTCTCTCAAAGATAATTGAACAGAGGAAGATTTAGCTAAGCTTGGCCTGAGTGTTGCTGTGAGGCATCTTCCCACTTCTCTTTAACCTACAGAGAGTACACATTCTGAAAGCCTTGTCTGATTATTCCAATAGGGCTTTCATTCGCATCTCTGATTGGCAGAAGATACTTTAGAGTGTAGATGCCATCAAGTTTATCAGCTGAACTCATCCTTTTTAGCAAGAGAGCAACTTTTCATCTGTGACAAGGCAAAAGGATTTACAATCTATGCTGATGAGATATGTTGTTTGGAATTTTGTTCTGAAAAATAAACATGTTTCAAATCCACTGGATAATTTGCAGCTTAGGTTATTATTGTTGATTTCATGTTAGTCAAGGAAAAAGAAAGATGGTATAATTTGGTAAGGTAGCAAAGTGAATAACCCCACCAAGCCCAGAAATGTTCTAATCTTTGGATTTGTCTGGTCTTTTCCATGCTGGAATAATGATGAATTACATTGCTATATTTCCTAAAATAAAGTAACTAAAATACAATATTTATCAATTCAATAAGATCTTGTCACTAAAAATCTTAAAAATATTCAGAATACACAAGAAGAAAATTTTGAATATGCCATATTATTGCATTTGTATGGAAAAAAACAATTAATTTCACATATAATAGCAAATTCAATTTATGCCAGAATTAGTTTTTCATTGAAATATGTTTCCTCCTTTATGGTCAAGTTCATGAATAATTCAATATAGCAAATGTCACATTCTCCGTAAATCATTTAAACATCAAAGGCACCCTGCATATAGTTTTACTAGAAGAAATCTCATCATAATAGAAGCCACATTACCTCACCATCAATTGTAAACCAAAGAAATATAAAGCTAGCTGAAAGAACTTCTAAATTGCTCTACTCCGTGTTGTAAAACAACTGTGTTTACATGAAACAACAGCCTGAAAATCCTGTATCTCTTCCAGTGAAACAACATTATTGCCAAAACAATAGAAATTCTTGCTTTTTTTCTTTCTTTTTTTACCATTCAACACGACGATCCCTGTTCAGCACTTCTGAGATGAAGTCTAACTTCTTTCTCCACTGGAAGCATCAGTGTTTCCACTGAAGTTTGTTATGCCGTCCTCCCACCCCCAAACACCCAAATTAAATCTTTCTCAAAGAGACTTACCCCAAGAAAGAGTGTGCTAGATGAGAGAGTGTGCTCATGCCTGTAGACAATTAGCTAATAAACATGTAAACGGGCATCTCGCACTTTAGAAGTGCATATTTTAATCCATTATTTTTTTACAGGGAAAGGTTAGCCCAGCCCAAAGTAGCAGACTCTGGGCTGCCGCAGCTTCTTACAGCAAAGCGCCCATTCTGAAAATGTGAGCTTATTTACATTTATCTTTCCCTTTGTTAAGGAACGGCCCTCTTGAATGCTGTAGCCAGCATGCCTTTAACAAACAGGACACAAGAAAAGGCCCAAAGTCCGGGCTGGAGCCGAGGGCTGGGGGAACTCTTGGGGGTCTCAATAGGAAATGCTTTTCATTGGATAAGGAGGCATTATTAGGAGCCGAAATCCCGCCCAATCCCCTGTGCTCCATCCTTCCCTTAGTCACCAATCACTGGACTGAAGAAGTTTTTCCTTAAAGAGCATTGCCCAGGAAAAGCAGTTTTCACAGTCAAGAATTAGCAGCTTAAGTGCCACTTGACAACATAAAAAGTGCCTTTCCTGACGAATTAATCCACAGAGAAAGCCTGTGTGTCTGTCTTTGCTGCAGGACTGCTACCCCTCTACAATGCTAATGAGGAGGAGGAGACAAAAACTCCAAACTGGGAGGAGTGTTTCATTACGAGCAGCCCATGTCTGCTCCAACTTGCTTAAAAAAATTACAACAATATTAATAATTATAAGTAAGGAGCAGAGAAAGGCAAAAGTGAATTCTATCATAAATACATGCCTATTGTACTATGCAAAATTAAACCTCCCACCACCACAAAAAAATAGAATTCAATACTGTACTCACTTACACTTACTTAAGCCAGTGAAGTACCCTCAGAGATGCGTTGGGGTCCCAGAGCCCTTATACCCACCTTCCATGGACTAGGGAGTGTTCTGTGGCAAAAGGAGGGTCTACACTTCTCTTAAATAACTGCCTGGCAGGAAGTCTAATTACTATGAAATTTTCAGAGGTTTGCTAAAAACCAAAATAAATAGTAAAGATGCAATCTGTTTATAATTGAGAGTTATCTTCAACTGTATACTTCCTCCCCCCTGGGCAAGTTCTTTTCCTATAGGTTGACTGCCTTGGTCACCCACTCTGCTTTTTTTTTCGTCTGTTTTTTTCCCCATTCTCTCCCTGTCTCTCGTTTGAATTTGTTGCAGAAATTCACTCATCCATCTGTAACTTCATTGCTAGCCCTTCCCCTCTGCCACCCCCCTATCCTTCTCTTCTCTACCTCCACCCACTGCCAACACTACTACCAACAGCAACCCCGCTCCCTTTTCTGGAATAAAACTCTTGGGCCAAGAATAAGTTGCTTTCTTTCTCTTGGCAGAGCCACACCCCTGGAGAATTGGGGGATACTCTGCCTGCTTCAAAACTTTAGCCTGTGTAATTAAGCTACCTCCCAAATAAGACATCCTTCCCATTTGTTTATTCCCCCTCTTTCTTCAGCTCTATTGTGGCTGTTCTCACTAATAGTCAAGGTCAGTAAACAAGTGAGTGTGGAGCCTTATTACCTGAGACTGATTCTAAAAACCACTTTCTCTGCTGTTTCCCCTCTCCCTGCCCTCCAGGCTCTATTTTTCCTGTGCCCCTCTCCACTTATCTCAGGTATATCTATTTCTGTCAGTTGCTGACATTGACTGTGTCTTTACAAGTTGTCATTTGCTCACTCTGGACCTGGACCAGCCCTTGGTGCATTTGTCAATCTGCAAGAGAAAGATACAGTCACTGCCCTGCGGTTATTCACAGTCTAGCTTGAGACACAAGACACATTAAAGAGTGAGATACCAGAGGAAAATTCTGAAAAATACTAAATAGTTATACGGAGAATAAGTTCTGTAATGGATCAGAGGTTGGAGATGGAGTCCTATGGATGGGACCAGGAGGAATTCCCAGAGGAGGTGGGATTTGAGCTGGAACTTGATGGATGTTTAGTATTTAAATAAGCTGAGAAAAGAAGGAGAAATCTTTCTATGTCGCCAGACTCAAGTGATCAAATGCAGGAGGTGTGAAGTGAGGTGAGGTGAGAAGGAAGCGGGTTTGTGAAAAGAAAAGAAGGGTAAGAAGAGCTTTTGGGGGAGAGTGCTCAATTGTAGCAACTCAATACACTATAGTAATTGAAATCAACCTATAGTCATGGTCACTGTCCGACTGTCTGTATGACCAGCTCACTATCTTTCTCCTCTTTGGGTTAATATCTCTCAGTCTTCCAATTAATCTGCTTTCATTTCTCCCTAAGGTACTCAAATACCTTTCTGATTAATCTCACAAACAACTCCTGGGTCTTTCACTATATCACTGAGTCACATGCAATTCTAGCATTACTTTTCCTCTATCTGAGGTCCAGCCTCACTGACCTACTTTCAGTTTCCTAGAATGAGATATTATCCTTCACATCAGGGACATTTATGCTTGCTCTTCCCCTTGCCTGGAACACTCTCCCTCTCCCTAGCCTCCCTTTCACGAAGTGAATTCTTACTCTTCCTTCAGAAATTATCCCAGTAATCATGCCTTCAGAGAACCCTTCCTTAGTACCTAGTTCAGGTCATATCCACTATTAGATGTCCTTACAGTATCATGGACCTTTTCTTCATTGCATTCATCACAGGTATAATTTTACATGCATTGTGTAATTTTTTATTTGTGTGATAATTTGATTGTCAGTCTTTCCCAACTGTAAACACCAAGAGGATAGGGTCCATATCCGCTTAATCCAAAATTAAGGATTTTGTTCACACAAACTCTTCTCCCTGACCTTCTCTCTTGCCTAAGCAAAGCAGTGGTGTGCCTTATTTATTTATTTATTTATTTTTTTTTTACTTCTCAGCTAAAAATATGTATCGTTTCATCCATGTACAAACAAGTCCATATCAAGGTGTTATTTTAGAACAAAAAGTACAAACACATAAAGAAAAAAGTTCCATGAACAAGAAAGTACTGAAGCTTATCCACTACCATCCCCTTTTGCCCTCACCTCACTCCTCACTGCAAATATTCTAGTTTCTCTTGCTCTAATATTTGTAAGGTGGAAGGAGGGAATGAAAGCTTTTCCAGGGTGTTCTCCAAACAGCCAGTTTATAGCCACACAATTTAACCCAAAAAGTCCTTCAAAAAAGCCTTCATTGAGTTGCTGATGTCTTTGCCACTGGGGGAAAAATGAATATACAGCTGAAAAAGTGAATTAAGAACTACCTGGGGGAGTATACATTTCATTTTTATCTGTTTGAAAAGAAAGTAACCGAAATATGACTAACTTCCAACTGGGAATTTACACATTTGAATAAGAACAGTCAGATGCTTGAGATCTTCACACTCCAAACCCAAATCAATTTTTCTTTCTGCCAACAATATCAAAGGACTGGGTGAAGTCACCCCAAGTGCCAGGGACTCAACACTATGCTAGTTTCCTTGGAAACAGTACAAATGTAATTGAAGGATTTTAACTATGCCTATGATTTAGGGTCCAACTAATAGTTTTGGTAACTCTCATAATCTGTAAATGAACACAGTGCCTGTATAAATCTGGGCAGTGTTCTAGGAAGGGAAGCCATTTAATTACTAATTTTGCCTTAATTAGCAGATGTCTTGAAGCCTTTCAGAAAACAAAGAAAGGCGAGATCCTAAATCCTATAGCCTTTTTTTTTTTTTTTTTTGCTGTAGAAGATGCACCCTGAGCTAACATCTGTGGCAAATCTTCCTCTATTTTGTATGTGGGTCGCTGCCATAGCATGGCCACAGACAAGCAGTGTAGGTCTGTGCCCGGGAACCCAACCTGGGCCACCAAAGCAGAGCATGCCAAACTTAACCACGAGGTCTCTGGGGCTGGCCCTAGGCTTTCCTTTTTAATACAATCTTCATTTGCTTCAATGGGAGGAAAGGACCACAAAGTCAAGTTTCAAACCAGTTTATAACACTGGACATTACATCTATGAAAGGGTAGAAAACATTTTTTCAAGCACAGTCCCTGGAAGATTTTTAGCTCATCCTTCACACTGGAGCACCATCACCTCTTAGCTGTTTCTCTAGCAACTGGGGTTTCCTTCTCACTGACTGAACAGGCTTAGATAATAGCAAGTTCCCATTGCTATAGGCAGGGTTGGTTGTTAGAGAAAATGAACATTTTTATCGAAGAGCTTTGTAAAGTACCCAGAAGACTTGAATGCTTGGTATAGGTTAGAAAAATGTCAAGGTAATAATAATAACAGAAAACATTTCTTGAGCATTATTATATGCCAGACAATATTCTAAGTGCCTTACCTATATTTATTTACCTAATCTGCACAACTCCATGATGTAGTTACTGTTATTGTCTCTGTTTTGTACTTAAGAAAAATCAGGTACAGAACAGTTAAGTGACTTGCCCAAAGCGACACAGTTAGTAGTTCCTTGAAAGGTGTTGGATTTTGTCAAATGCTTTTGCAGCACATATTGAGATGATCACATGGTTTGTGCTTTATTCTATTAATATGGTATATTACTTTGATTTTTCACATGTTGAGCCAACCTTGTATTTCCGGGATAAATCCCACTTGGTCGTGGTATATAAATCCTCTTAACAAGTTGCTGGATTTGATTCACTAGTAATTTTGAAGGATTTTTGCATCTGTATTCACAGGGGATATTGGTCTATAATTTTCTTTTCCTGATGTCTTTGCTTGTTTTAGTATCAGGGTAATACTGGCCTTATAGAGTAAATTGGAATGTGTTCCATCCTCTTCTATTTTTAAGAAGTGTTTGTGAAGGATTGTTGTTAATCTTCCTTCCTTAAATGATAGGCAAAACTCACCAGTGAAGCCATCGCTCCTGGAATTTTTTGTGGAAAAGTTTTTGAATATTAATTCAGTCTCTTTGCTTATTATATGCTATTCACATTTTCCATTTATCTTAAGTCAGTTTTGGTAGTTTGTATGTTTCTAAGAATTTGTCCATTTCATTCAGGTTATCAAATTTGTTATAGTTCATAGTATTCCCTTATGATACTTTTTATTTCTGTAAGGTCAGCTGTAATGTTTGCTGTTTCATTCCCAATTTTAGTAACTTGAGTCTTATATCTCTTTTTCTTGGTCAGTCTAGCTAAAGGTTTATGAATATTGTTGATCTAGTCCAAGAACCAACTTCTGGTATCATTGATTTTTCTCTATTATTTTTCTATTCTCTACTTTATTAATGTCTGCTCTAATCATTATTATTTCCTTCCTTGTGGTTGCTTTGGATTTAGATTTCTCTTCCTTTTTTAGTTTCTTAAGGTGAAAAGATAAGATATTATTTTGAGATTTCTATTCTTTTTAAAATATATTTATTTTCAGCTATAAATTTCCCTCTGAGAACTGCTTTTGTTGCATCACATAATTTTTGATATGCTGTGTTTCATGTTTATTCTTCTTATTTTCTATTTTCTCTTATGATTCTTCCTCGACCCACTGAAATTTAGCAGTGTATTGTTTAGTTTTCATGCTTTAAAAAAAGTCCCAATTTTTCTGTTGATGATAAAAACACTGAATAAACTAGGAATAGAGGGTAAATTTCTCAATGTGATAAAGGACAGCTATGAAAAACCTACTGCTGACATCATACTCAATGGTAAAAGACTGAAAGTTTTCCCACTAAGATTAGGAACAAGTCAAGGATGCCTGATTTTACCCCTTTTATTCAACATAGTATTGGAAATTCTAGCCAGAGCAATTAGGCAATAAAAAGAAATAAAAGGCATCCAAATTGGAAAGGAAGAGGTAAAAACATCTCTATTCACAGATGACGTGATCTTGTATATACAAAATTCCACAGAATCCAGAAAATAACTATTAGATATAGTAAACATGGTTAGCAAGGTTGTATAATACAAGATCAATATACAAAAATCACTTGGATTTCTATACACTAGTATTGAACAATCTGAAAATGAAACAAAGAAAACAATCCCATTTATAATAGCATCAAAATAAATAAAACACTTGGGAACAAATTTAACAGAGACATACAAGACTTGTACACTGAAAACTACAAAGTGTTGTTGAAAGATTTACGAATATATAAATAATGGAAAGACAGCCTATGTTTATGGATTGGATGACATAATATTTTTAGGATAGCAATAATTCTCAAATTGATCTACAGATTCAAAACATTTCCTATCAAAATCCCAGTTGGATTCTTTGCAGAAAATGACAAGCTGGAATTCATATGGAAATGCAAGAGACCCAAAATAGCCAAAATATTTTTTTTTAAAAAAGAACAAAGTTGGTAGTTTCACACTTAAGCAATTTCGAAACTTACTACAAAGCTACAGTAATCAAGATTGTGTGGTACTGGTATAAGGATAGACAGAAATATAGATCAGTGGAATAGAAGTGTGAGCCCAAAAACAAACCCACACTTTTATGTCAATCGATATTTGACAAGGGCACCAAGACAATTAAATGGGGAAAGAACAGTCTTTTCAAAAGTGGTATTGAGTAAAAATAAAGTCACTTCATAAATTAAAAAAAAAATGGTATTGGGCCAACTGGATACAAACATCCAAAAGAATGGCTTTGAACCTCTACCTCACATCATACACAATGCAAAAATTAACCTAACATGGACCATCTACCTAAAAATAAGAGCTAAAATTATAAAAGTCTAAGAAGAAACAATCATAAGTTTCCAAGATTTTAGGTTAGTCAATGATTTCTTAGATACAATATAAAACCCACAAACTGTAAAAAAGAAGATTGAAAAATTGCACGTCATCAAAATTAAGACTTTTGTGAGCCAAAGAACACCATCAAGAAAGTGAAAAGACAATCTAAAAAGTGGGAGAAAATATTTTCCAATCATATATCTGATATGGGACTAGTATGTAGAGTGTATAATGAACTCTTACAACTCAATAGGAAAATAGACAAATAGCCTAACTTAAAAAAGGTGCTAATGGTTGCAATAGACGTTCACCCAAAGAAGACTAAATAAATGGCCAATAAGCACATGAAAAGGTGCTCAACATCACTAGTTATGTGGGAAATACAAGTCAAAACCACGATGAGATATCATCTCACACCTGTTAGAATGGCTATTATCAAAAACAAAAACAAAAACAAGTATTGGAGAGGATGTATAGAAATTGGAACTTGTTTTTTATTAATTTTATTTTTTGTATTGTGGTAACATTGGTGTATAACATTATATAAATTTCAGGTGTACATCATTATATTTTGATTTCTGTGTAGATTATATCATGTTCACCATCCAAAGACTAATTACAATCCACCACCACACACATGTGCCTAATCACCCCTTTCACCCTCCTCCCTCCCCCCTTCCCCTCTGGTAACCACCAATCCAATCTCTGTCTCCATGTGTTTCTTTGATTTTGTTTTTATCTTCTACTTATGAACTCTTGTACATGGTTGGTGGGGATTTAAAATGGTTCAGCTGCTATGGAAAATAGTACAGATGTTCCTCAAAAAATTAAAAATAGAACTACCATATGATCCAGCAATCCCACTTCTGGGTATATATCCAAAAGAATCGAAATTGGCACCTTGAAGAGATCTCTGCACTCCTGTGTTCACTGCATCATTATTTACCATAGCCAAAATATGGGAAATAACCCAAATGTCCATTAACAGATGAATAGATAAAGAAAATGTAGGGGAATTTTATCTAGTCTTAAAAAAGAAGGAAATCCTACCATTTGCAACACCAAGGATGAACCTGGAAGACATTATGTTAAGCGAAATAAGCCAATCACAGGACAAATACTGCATGATTCCACTTATATGAGGTATTTGAAATAGTCAAACTCATAGAAGCAGAGAATAGAATGGTGGTTGCCAGGGACTAGAGGAAGGGGGAAATGGGGAGTTGCTGTTTAATAGGTGTAAAGTTTTAGTTATACAAGATGAATAAGTTCTAGAGATCTAATGTACAACATTGTTCCTATAGCTAACAATACTCTATTATACACTTAAAAATTTGTTAAGAGGGTAGATCTCATGTTAGGTGTTCTTCAAAAAAAGGAGGGACAGGTAAACTTTTGGAGGTAATGGATATGTTTATTTTCTTGATTGTGGTGATAGTTTTATTATGAGCATATGCATAAGTCCAAACACATCAAATTCTCTACATTAAATATGTGCAATTTTTGTATATCAATTATACTTCAATAAAGCTGTTAAAAATAAAATAAAAATGTATTGATTATAAAAAGGATTTCCTGAAGGATAATAATAATGTTTTAAAATTAGATTATTGTGATAGTTGCACAACTCTTTGAATATACCAAAAACCACTGAATTATACACTTTAAACGGGTGAACATTAATGTAACATAAATTATATCTCAATAAAGATCTTTAAAAAGATGAAAGAGTTGAACAAAATGGTCTCCAAGATCCATAGAGCTCTCACATTTGGCGATTCTATAATGTTAAACCTAATCTATTTTATGCATGTAACCACTTTCTGTTGTCTGCTTTCTTTACCACACATTCTACTGAATTCCTTTCACCGCTGAACTCAAAATAAAACGACTATTTAAAAACTCCAGGGGCTGGCCCCATGGCTGAGTGGTTAAGGTTCCACTCACTCAGCTTCAGCAGCCCGGGCTCTCAGGTTCAAATTTCTGGTGTGGACCTACTCCACTCATCAGCCATGCTCTGGAGGCATCCCACATACAAAATAGAGGAAGACTGGCACAGATGTTAGCTCAGGGACAATATTCCTCAAGCACAAAAAAAAAAAAAGAGGAAGACTGCCAATGGATGTTAGCTCAGGCTGAATCTTCCTCACCAAAATAAATAAGGAAATTAATTAATTAATTAATTAATAAAACTCCATTACAGTATATATCAATAATTGTTAATAAATGCACTTACCTGGCATTTTTGAGATACTCTTAATGTACAAGGCATAGCACAAAGTGATATAAGTGATACAGAGATGATTAAGTCCTGGTCCTTGCCTCCAAGCATCTGACAGATACAAACTCAAAGAGCCATAAATCAATGCAGAAGGAAGTCCTGCTGAATATATCAGAAAGAGAAGGTTTGACAGAGTAGAAATAATTCAAGCCTTGAAGGATGAAGAGGCATTTGGTAGGTGGGCACAAGGGCACTCCAGGCTGAGAAAATTATGTGTACAAAAAGGATACAGACAGAAAAGTCTGTTCTTAATACCATTCCCCCAAGGACCTCAACTATATGATAGCCAGTCTAATTTCAGTTACCATAAATATCTGAACGTCATAATTTACATTCCTTTAAAAATATTCTATTATTCATACTCCCTACCTCTATCTTCCAATTAGTTTGAATTGGTGAGGCTTTATCGCATTCTTACTCATACTGCTTCGCTTACTGACTCCTAAGGAATTCAATTTCTTTATGGTCTTCTGTGGATTAATAAAGTAATAACTTTTTTCTTCTAAATCAGAATTGGTACAGTGCCTCAGGAGGAAGTCCAAAACTAAAATAAGAAGACACTCTAATCCTTTACATGACCTTGATAAAAAAATATATAATAAAAGATTCCCCTGAAGATTCTGCATTTTAAAATATTTTAAATTATTAGACTTTATCATTTAGAGCAGTTTCAGCGTTACAGAAAAAATGGGGGAGAAAGTGCAGAGTTCCCATATACTTTCCCTCCTGACACACACATGGTTTCCTTTATTATGAACACCTTGCATTAGTGTGGTATATTTGTTAAAAGTTATGAACCAATATAGATCATTATTATTAACAAAAATTCCTAGTTTACATTAGGGTTCACTCTGTGTTATATAAGTCTATGGTTTTGACAAACACATAATGTCATATGTCCACCATTACAGTATCATAATAGTACACTATCAAACAGAATAGTTTCCCTGCGCTAAAAATCTCCTGTATTCCACTTATTCATACCTCCCTTGCTCTTCCTGAACCCCTGGCAACCACTGATCTTTTTACTGTCTCAATAGTTTTGCCTTTTCCAGAATGTCATATAGTTGGAATCATATAGTATGTAGCCTCTCAGACTTATTGCTTTCAGTTATTAATATGCATTTAAAGTTCCTTTATGTGTTTTTGTGGCTTGATAGCTTATTTCTTTTTATCACTGAATAATATTCCATTGTCTGGATGTACCACAGTTTGTTTATTCATTCACCTACTGAAGAATATCTTGGTTGCTTCCAAATTTTGGCAATTATGAATAAGGCTGCTATAAATATATGTGTGCAGGTTTTTGTGTGGACAAAAGTTTTTAACTCACTTGGGTAAATACCAAGGAATGAGATTGCTGGGTTGTATGGCAAAACTATATTTAACTTTGTAATAAACTGCCAAACTGTCTTCCAAAGTGGCTATACCATTTTCCATTCCCATCAGCAAGATGTTACTCTCATTTCAAGATTATTGTAATTAAAGCTACTTTTAGATTGGATTATGTGACCTTCTCAGCCAGTATGGCTAATTTCTGTATCTAGAAAATAGATGATAAGAGGACAAAGAGGAGTGTGGCTTCTGATTGTTCTTGTGGCTTTCTGCTGTGATTCCTGGAGATCACAAAGATTCCTTTCAAAAACCCATTGAGCATTATAGTCTAGATGGTACCCAAGCCCACCTAAATGGGAAAGGAGAATTTCTACAAGATTGGATTTTTATGTAATGAAAGTGAACTTGGAAATTTGTTTTCCAATTCTGTTGAAATTTTCTTGATGATGTTTACCCACTGAACAACTTCAGATAGTCAAGGGTAGAGGAACCGCATGTGAACCTTCTATAATTTGCAGAGCTTCGGGGGTCATTATTCCCAAATCAGTCTTCGCTCTTCATTGAGCTTGCCCTCATTCTTCTTTTAACAGGTACTGGGTACATACTGTCTGTTATTATTAGTGATTTTCTATCTGGGTGGCTTGTCTTTCCAATTAGATTGCCAACTCTTTGAGAGCAGGGAATCCTATTAATCACCTTTATATCCTCCTCTGCAGTATCTGGTATGACATCTTGCTGTTTCGGTTAGCTCTCTTTTGTTTGTAAAGAGAGACTCAATAAATCAAGTTTAAGTAAAGGGGGCAGGGTAGGTTAAAGATATATAAGAGTCTCAAAGAAAGTGAAGGACAGGAATTGATATATAGCCAGGCCTCGCAGGAACTGGAACTGGGATAGGAGTGGAGTAGTTACGAGTACTAACTCTGAAGCAAAACTGCCTGGGTTCAAATCCTCACCAGCTGTGTGACTCTATGCAAGTTGCTAGCCAATTTGTGCTTCAATTTCTTCATCTGTAAAATAATTATAATAATCATACTTAATTCATAGTAAGCATGTAAAGACTAAGTGAATTAGTATAGGTAAAGAGGTAAGAAGAGTGGCTGGCACGTAGTAAAGTGTTTCATAAATATTAACTACTATTATTATCAGGTGCCAAGGCATCTCTCTCACTCTCTCCTCCCTCTCTCGGCTCCATAGTCTTTTTCTTTACATCTCTTTCTATCTATGGGCCTTCCCTGTTCTCCTTTTTCTGCAAGTCAGTTTCCTGTCTCTATATTATTTCTGCTTTCTCAAAATTTCAGTTTCAACATTGTCTTCTATCTTCTTTTCTCGGTCATTCTAAAAAGGTCTGTCCTTTCGCTTACTATACTTAAAACCTATGACCATGTAGTGTGGTGGTTAAGAGCATACACTCTGCCTGGGTTTCAATATTAACTCTGGCGCTTGCTACCTGTGTGCCCTTGAGCAAGTTACTTAGCCTCTCTGTGATTCCACTTCCTCATTTGTCAAAGGGTAGCGATAACAATAGAATCTATCCCATAGTCCATTATGAGGATTTAATGAGTTAAGATTTTGCCTGGTATATATAGCAACTGCTTCATGAGCATTTGCTATGATTATTATGGCAATTCTCAAAGCATCCTTTTGCCTTTTGTTTCTGCTGCTAACTGCATCTGAGTAGAGTTTGTTTGGCTTAGATCATCTATTGTAGGCTGGGATTCATGGATTATAAATTGGTGCCACGCTTAGGAAAAGATTTCCCTCGTTTAGGTACCCATTTATGATCCGGTCAGTCAAGGCCAAGGAAATGGGGTCAAAGAGTACAAAACATGGTTATGGCCCTTGGTGGGACTGCAGGGATGATCAGTACATATTTCCTTTAGAATGTGAGCAGGCCAGTGCTGTAAATATATCTAAGATGCTTACATAGAGTTCTCAATAAATATTGCTAATGTTGAATGAGCTGGATGACTAATGCAGACATAGATTGGCCTGAGTACCTATGGGGCCCAGAGCTCTTCCTGGAAATATGTTTAAAACTAAATCCTAGAACCACAGAATGTCAGGGCTGGCTAGGGTCTTAAAGAGATTTTCCAAGTACAACCTTCTCTCTTCCCCGTCATCTCTGCCCCATGTTTTAGCTTGGAAAACTAAAGCCCAGAACCTAGACTTTAGAGCTCATATCATACAGTGAATTACCAGGAAACTTCAGTTACGCTAGACTTGCTGATGCACCACTTAACTCACCATTTAATCCAAATACTTTTATAAAACTATTTTCTCCATATTTCCAACCATACATTCCACCTAATTTTTTCAGTCCTATGGCCAAGTCTTAAGCCAGTGACTATCTTTATTTAGGTTCCCATAGTCCTTCTTACTGCTTTCCACATAAAGATGGCACCTCACAATAAAATGGTTTTGAGTGGCTCTTTACCACTTCACCCCCTGCCATATCAAGGAAGTTCAGTCAGAAATATTGAAAGAACCAACTTATAGCATGGTCTCATCCATAACCTAGCTTCACTGCATGAGGCAACTATGTATAATATATTGTTATATCCACCAAAATGATCGAAACTTTACAGGAAAATATAAAAGATTTATTTAACAAAATGACTATATTTCAACAAAAGATCCCAGCCTTGAGGTCTTATTATTTCATACGTCACCTCTTCAGATATATTATAGTACTTAATCTTATACTATCGGTCACTTATTGGCATCTATAAACTTGTGACACTGAAAATAGCACTAAATTCAAAGTGATTCAGATAAGAAAGTAAAGCCACGATAATAAATAGAGCTAAAGTAAATATAATAAATTCTCCTTCAATCAGAACATTCCAATCCTTCAAACATCCTTGTGCATTTCAGCCCGCATACCTTCACCCATCCTAATACACAAACCAGATGGCTTTTCCCCTACTCTCCCCTTCTTCAAATCTGGATTAATTAATCTCACTATTTGAAAGGAGGAAGCCATATCATCTATTGATGAATAACTCTCAAACAATTGTCTTCAGTAAAATACACATGACTTGAAAATAATACTAAATGTAAACAAGTCTTTCTGATGAATTCACAGAAACAGAGACTCTTTGGCTTGACGTTGAAGGCTCCCACAAAAGGGCTCCAACTCATCATTCCAAACCTATCATCCAGCACTGCCCTCCATGAATCTGTCACTCAAGTCAGAAAAGTTTACTTGTTTTCCTTTTAAAATGTCTTACACATTTCAGCCTCCCTGATGATACCCCACTTATAATGACCTCCCTGCCTCTCACCACAGATTTTACCCATCAAAATCCTATATATTGTCATAGGAGTTTGGCAAAGGAAGAAACTTATGTGCATTGGTTGTTACACAGAAAAGCTTCATAGAGGAGGAGAAGGGATATGAAATGAGCCTTGAAGACAAAGTAAGATGTGAAGAAGTAGAGAGTAGAGGGAAAAGCATCTGGTTTGGGCATTAGAATAAGCAATGATGTGGAAGTAGAAATGCACGAAGATGTTTGAGGGATGAGTAAACCAGTTTTGCTGGTGAGAAAAAATGAGGGTCTAAATTAAATAAATGTATTTATTATTTAAACCTTGCCTCTTTCCACAAGCTGTCTGAAGCGGGGCTGATGTAAAGCATTAGGTATAAGGAAGAAATTATGAATCTGAACAACATGTGGATGGAAAATCAACAAGACTTATTTTTTGAGAGTTTTAAGCCTGGAAGTGCAATGGTCATACTTTTGCCTTAGAAAGACTGCTCTGGTAGTGATGTGGAGATTCTAATTGTGAGAAACAGGGAGATCACTTAGCAGACTACTGTAGAAGTCCAAGCATGAGTTGATGAAGATCTCGCCTTGCCTGGAGTAGTGAAGATGATACAAAGGAAGGAATGTAAGTAAGAAAGAATGCAAGGAAACTGGAAGAATAAGGTGTCAGTGATGAAAACAAGATGCAAGAGAGAACCAATCTAGGGGATGATAAAGAGCTTAGTTTTGGCCAGTGTAGGAAGGGGGTAGAATGTGTGTGTGTGTGTGTGTGTGTGTGTGTGTGTGTGTAATGTGATTTTTCATAAGATGCATTAGATGCATATTAAATTGTATAAATTCTAACTTCGAAAGAAATTGGCAGAAGGGGGTTCAAGAGGTGTTCAGGAACAGGGGAGGGCAGGGCTAGGAAAGGCAGTTTACTATATAACAAGATACAAAAATGGAGTGTGTCATTTTTCACCCAAAAGAAAGCACTGGCTTTAGATATGTTAAGATTTAGGTGACAATAGGACCTCCAAATGGAAATTTTGTAGAGACGGTTTGAAAAACTGAGTTGGAGCTCAGATGAGAGGTCAGGACTAGAGATACAAATTTAAGAGGTATCTCTACAGAGGGAATATTTGAAGCCTTGAGACTTCACCAATGGAAAGTGCAGGGGGCCAAGAGTGAATTCTGGGAATTGCTTGCTCTTAAGGAGTGGGGGGAGGAAAAGAGGAAGAAGGAGTCATTGGAAAGACCAAGGAATACACTATGACCTAAAATTCACCAAATAGTTTCAAGAAAGGAAGGTCAACCAGCAGTGCTTGTTAAGCGCTGAAGAAGGTTCTTGTTTTGCTTGGGTTTGGCCAACAGGGCTGGTGATTAGGAGATCACTGGTGACCCTTGAAAGAACAAATTCTGTAAAGCCACAGGAAATAAAAATAGAATACAGAGTGTCATGAGGCAGAAAGTTTAGCCAAGAAAAGAACTAGGGAAGGTAACTCTAGAAGAGTGACAGAGTCATAAAAGAGCTCCCTCTTCTGCCCAAAATATGGGTGAGACCTGCGAAAACTCCATTGATTAGCATTGCATCCTGTTACCAAAAAATCTAATTATTTTCATTTTAAAACTATTTGTATTCTGCAAACATCTGAGTTTATTGTAACGTATTTTAAATGACTCATGGTCTAATTTTAAAAAAGAAATGGCAATTTGCTATCTTACAATAGGCTAAGTAAAAATAATAATTATGCTCACATGTATTTCAAGGAACTGGTTTTAAATTATATATGAACGGCCTATTAAACAGCTATTTAATAGCATGCATCTTTGTGTGTGTATGTGTGTATGTGTCAGTGTCCATGCATGTGTACATTCAAAACATAAATTGTTTTTTAAATACCCAATTCAAATTTTATCTCTTAGTAAAACCTTTGCTGATCACCCCAGTATGCATTCACGTAACTGCTAAACTGACATCTGTCTTTTTTATTTGGATTTTACATTCACTGACTTGAAATAGCTCTTCTGGTGTTTTCTCAAACAGTCCTTTAAATGTTCCTATTGAGCTTTCATCCATTGGTTCTGTCTCCCTCTCCCCTCCATTAATTTGTAAGGCTCTAAGACAAGAGCTCCTATTTTATTAATTGTTGTATCCTTCATTTAGCATAAGTCTTGCACGTAGTATACACTCAATTATTTATGGATTTGATTTTTTAAATATCCTGATAATTTGCACATAAGTTCTATGTATTTTCATATTATTGGCCCATGCAATATAGTCATTTTAAACAGTAAGCTAACAGCTAACGGAAGTCATTTGTAGCCTTCACGTTCTTTTAATTTTAACTTAATTTCAAATTTTAACTTTCTGTGTATTTGAAAAGTAATAGAACTTGGCAGCCTTGCACCACTGTTGATCTTTAGATAGTTTCCTCTTTGTGCTTTCTGGTATGTTTTGGCCTTCCTCTGTTATAGTGATTTCATGCTTAGCTTCCACATACACACCATTGATTCATTCAACATCTCTGGTCCTTCTCCACTGAGGACTAAATCATTTTCAACCTGCTCCACTCACTTATGAGTAATTTTTCCAGTTTAGTTAGAAAGAAATACAGATCAAATGGAGTGCCTGATGCCATAGACTTCACAAGCCAAAGGAGTTTGCACTTGGAGAAACAGTTACAAATCCAAATGCCTACTCTGTGCCTTTTTTTCCCCTGCCTGTGTGTGTATACCTAAAGCACAGCTGTAGCTCTACTACAAGGACCTAGGTGAAGGATTCTGAGAGATTGGTGGAGGAAGGAGGGAAAAGATAAGTGAGGAAGGAAACAACTAAAGCAGAATTCAGGTAGCAAGATAAAATGCAAGATTAGAAGGGAAAAGAAGAGGAAAACTTTTCTTTTTCATGTTGAATACTTCTCAGGCATTTGTCCCATCTTTACATGATGTTACCATTTTTAGGAAAGAAATAAAAGGGGAGAAAACTAATCTTCCCTCTACCTAAGGAGCAAAAGTTTTCTAATACAGCCCTTTCAGTAGAAAATGGAGTCCCTTGCCTTCAAAAATGATCAACCTATCTCTCCTGTAATTTTTTCCAGCTTTATTAAGGTATGATTAATGAATAAAAATTGTATATATTTAGGTTGTACAACGTGATGCTTTTTTAAGGTGTACAACATGATGATTTAATATACATATACATTGTGAAACAATTACCACAATAAAGTTAATTAACATATCCATCACCACACATAGTTACTTTTATTTAACATCACTAATCATCAGGGAAGTGCAAATTAAAACCACAATAAAATATCTCCTCACACCTGTTAGAATGGCTACTATCAAAAAGACAAGCAATAACAAATGTTGTTGAAGATGTAGAGAAAAAGGAACCCTCATACACTGTTGGTGGGAATGTAAATTGGTACAGCCATCATGGAAAACAGTATAGAGGTTTCTCTCCTGCAATTTAACTATTTACTAGTAGTCACAACACAGGAGTACCCTGGTATCCGTTCTCGCAAAGAGCAACGATGACTTCCACTGGGTGACTCCTATTTATCCAGCAGGCCAGACTCCACTCTGGCATTGTAAGACATAGGCCTGCCTGTAAAATGGCTCCTTAGACATTTTTTCCCTGAGTGACGTATTTATAACATCCTGTGCTATTATGTTCTCAGCTTCAAGTGTGCTGATCTTATTTTCTCAGACAAACAGAAACCACGCCATACCTGTTGTGTGGCCTCAGACAAGTTATTTTCCCTCTCTGGGCCTCCGAACTCCCATCTATAAAATGAAATGTTTAGACTAGATGAACACTAAGGTATCTTTAATTTCTATGAATCCCTCAGTCAATGGTGTTTGTTGGTATATGTCTTCTCCCTGACATACACACACACACACACACACACACACACACACAGCCCTAGCCCATTCTTTTGTAAAGACTGACACAACGTGGTAGCAAGGAAAGAATACTGGATTTGTCCTCAGAAGAGCTCACTTCCTGTCCTAGCTCTGCCATCAAGTAACCTTGGGAAGACGACATCATGCCATATATCTGTACTCAATTTTCCAATCTGTATAATGGAAGGAAGGAGAGATTTCAACCAAGTAGATTTCTAAAAGCATTTCCCTTCTAGCTCTGAGGACCGTATTCTCAAAAGTGCAGTACCTTACAGGCATCTTTCTGAATTTCTTAGTTTGTTTAGTGGCAGAATCACTTTTTTGGTTATCCAGGCTCTCTCCAATTCTCTGCATCCAATCAATAACTAAGTCTTCCCAAATATCTCTTGCAAACATCTCCTTCTCTCCATCCTCACATTTACTGTTCCCTCAAGTTCATCCTTTGCACTGTTGCCAGAGTGATCTTTCTGAAGGACATCTTGGAACACGTCATCCTAGTGATCAAAATCCTCAACGGCTCCACAATGCCTCCAATAAAATGTCCAAAATTTTTATCTTGTCATTTAAAGCCCTCCATGCTACCACCCCTCTTAACTATTCATTCTTTGCAGGCTGTGCTTTGCACTTCCTCACTTCCATACCTATAATCAATGATGTTCTCTCTGCCAAACAACATCCTCCCTACAGCAACTCTTTTTGCATATTGGATTCCATACATCCTTTAAGGTTCAGCTCACATTCTTACTGCCTCCATGAAGCCTTCTCTGATTTCCCAAATAGATAAAATCTTTCCCTATGCTATAATCCCACAGCACTGCTTCTGAATCTCTCTAATGTTACTCTCATTACATTCTGCTATGTATCAACTCATTCATGTACATGATGTTGTCTCTCACTGGACTGTAATTTCATTGAGACCAGCGTCCATGATTTACTTACTCCTGTTACTACTCTTACATTCATATAGCCTGATACAGGGTCTTGCTGCTCTGCACATACTAGGCACACAAAGAAATTTAGACTTGGAGCTGACTCCAAACAAAGAACAGAGACAGTTTGAGTACAAGTATGCCTAATGCAACTGTCACAGAGTGGACAAATTCTTTCTTCTAGTACTCGGAGGAGAGAGAAATCAGACATACTAAGTCTATACAAAAGGCAATGATCTGTAATGTTGGTATCCTAAAGAGATAGCTAATGTACTGAGAACTCATGGGCAAGGAGATCTAGAAATTCACAGGACACCTGAAAAGTGAGTAACAAAAGTGGAAAGTGAGCATCATTCTCATCAAAATGAAGCAAGATGCCTCCTGACAGTTACCTCCTCATTAGTCAAGTTCAGAAACCATGACAAGCAATCTGTCAGGCCTGAAGCAAAATTGAACCATAAGCAATCAGGTACATAGATACTAACCAAAGACACATAGTGCCAGGCCAACTTAATCACTTTATATTGGAACAAATTAGAATCATTATCAAACGAAGGCCCTTATCAGGCATCCCTGAATTTAGGTAAAGCAGTCAACAGGTGCTTTCTGGGTTGTTGGTGGGGTCACAATTAGCCTCAGGGCTGATTGGTTCTGGGGATCATATGCACGCATAGAGGAATGAGAAGAAGGGATGTTCTGATGATGGTTTCAGGCAGTGCAGAGTTAAATAATGTGCAGGGATCACGGTCCATTTATAAAGAAAAATATAAAACCTTAGGTGCACAGAAGGATTTCTCCAATCCCAATCTGGCCACATTAATAGAAGGTAACAGCAAATAAAACAATTAAAAGACCACTGCTGCCTGGGACCAGAACTGTGGAGTTGGCTGAATTTATATTCATAGGCCATGCAATACTATTTACTATGCCTCTCTCTTTTTGTACTATCTAGTCCCTTCTCCACAACACCCCAAGTGCCCTATAGCTTCACACGCCCCATGGTTACCCAGGATCCCCTACTGTGACCCTCTCCCCCAATATGAGGGCCCTGAACTTCCCTCTTTCCCCTCTGAACTCAAAATTGCCCTGCCCTGTCTCTGCTTGCCACAGAGGAGGAGAACCTCAGCTCACCCTCAAATGGATGGCTTCACGGATCTGACGGTACACAAGGTGAGGCTGAGAATTTACAACAGCATGAGTTGTTACCTCTTCCAAGATCAGTATGTTAACACAAAATAACTAAATCCAAAAGTTTTAACCTCTAATGGTAGCAGATTTTTCAGGCACATCAGCAAGTTCAGAGAGTGATTTTTCCTCTTAAAAGAAGAAAATTTAAAATCAAGACATGAGTCCCAGTGCTGGCTCTGCTGCTAGTCGACAATGTGGCTTTGTATAGGTTACTTGGTTTCTATGAGCGATGGTTTTCCTCTCTGAAAAATGGAATGGATTATCTCTATTCTTTCCGGTTCTAATAATTTGTACTCAGTAAATCTCAGCACATTTTCTTCTCTACTTATTTTGCCTCAGCATAAGGTTGGCCCTAGTTGTCACCAATCACACTGATAGAGAGAAAAGCCTTTATTTTTCACGTTGCATGCCACTGCTACCAAACATATTCACACTCAACTCAATAAAAGTAATTCCATTATGATGAGACACTAAGTAAAAGATATTGGCTAAAGTGGTATGAGATTTCATCTGCACAATAGGGGCATATACTAACTAAAAGGTACATGTGGAATAAGATGTCTTTGATTTATAATGGGAAGAATATTGAATTTAAAGTCAAGCAACTTGGGTTCAAATCTTAGGTCTACTACTTATTATTGGCTGTGTGATCAGCTCTAGGCAAGTGTCTTAACTTCTTGAACATCCATTCTCCCATTTTCTGAAACATAGGCTAAATATTCTTAGTTTCCAAGTCTGGGGGCTACTGCAAAGATTAAATGAGAAAAATATATGTGAAGTATCTAGCACAGAGTCTGGAAAAAAGTAGGAGCTCCATTCACATTACTGAAATCTGAATTGAAACAAGAATTGGCCAAGGTTTTACCTGAGAAAAATCTTGATGCAAATTTAATGTGTATATTGTCCTCAAGCATCATGTGTGTTGTCTCATATGGCGGGATTTCCTTCCTTTTTAAAGCTGAATAATATTCCATCATATGTATATACCGCATTTTCTTTATCCATTTATTTGTTGATGGAAATTTAGGTTATTTCTACATCTTAGCATGATTCCACGTACATGAGGTATCTAAAATAGTCAAACTCATAGAAGCAGAGAGTAGAATAGTGGTTTCCAGGGGCTGAGGGGAGGGGGAAATGGGGAGTTGCTGTTCAATAGGTATAAAGTTTCAGTTATGCAAGATGAAAAAGTTCTAGATATCTGCTGTACAACACTGTGCTTACAGCTAACAATACTGCACTGAACACTTAAAAATGTGTTAAGAGGGCAGATCTCATCTTAAGTGTTCTTACCACAATTAGAAAGTTGATTGTATATGAACAAAATTAATAGGCTGATCTGGAAAGAGTGATCTGTGAAAAAGATCCATAAGCATATATTCTCATCATAACATTATGAAAGAGTGTAAGAAAGAACTTTAGCCATTGTGAAATCCAAAGAAAGGTCACAAGGACATTCATATATAGATTTATTTGTTTCTTTTTAGATACAAGGAGAAGAAAAACTGGAAAAGAGAACATTTTATTGTTCTTGTGTATTAAGTCTACTTTTCTATGTGACCCAAAGGTTGTTACTATTGTTGTTATTTTTTATTTATCAAAATAGAACTATGGAATGCCTTCTCAGAGGTAATAGAAAACTGTATTGGAAGCATTTGAACTATCTAATACTCAACTAGATTTTCTAACGTAATAATTTCTGGTGCTTTTTGAAGAAGCTTTGTTAAGACACAAAGAGTTTTTAATCACCAAACTAGAATTTTACTTAGAGAGAAATATAAAGTGAGGCAAAAGTAAGGCAATTGCTTTTATTCCCATATAAGAACTCGACTATTTTCAAAACAGGAGAATGTTTTTAATCATAAATAAATCATGCATAACACGGTCTCACGTCAAGTAAGAATTTCGTAAAATAAGCAATTTAGCTACACATGAGCTAAACACATTGTTATGTGTTTGTCTATATGGTGACTTTAGCCTTGCACTATATTTAGACTCCAAAAGCAAGTTCTCATCAATTTAATAAACTTTTATATGAGTCCCTACTCTTATTATTTGAGGAACTGGGCCAATGGTTAGGGGACCCAGAAATGAATGAGATATTATCTCTGCCTTTTAAGAAGCGTGCAGATTCCTTGTTATGGAGATGGATGAGCATGACTCTCAGTATTCTAGCTTAGGTGACTGAGTGATACCATTAGCTAGGAGAAGAAAGGCAGGAGGAAGAACCAGTTTGAAAGAAAGGAATGAGTTTGGTTTTTAACAAGTTGTGTTTGACACGCCTATATGTCACCTAGGTGAAGAAGTCTAGTATAGATGGATGGTCTGGGGCTCAGGAAAAATTTCAGGGCGGGAGGTATATACTATTGAGTCATATTCAAAAAGACATAGTTGAAGCCAAAGGAGTGAATACGATCACCCAGGGAGAACAGGTGTAAGGAGATGAGAAAGGAATCTGAGAACAGTGCAATGAGGAATACTCTTAAGAGGCAGCAGAATAACAGAAGACATAGAAAGAGAATGACAGTTCCAAACAAATATTACAAATTGAACCTAAGTATCTAATTTTGTTTCCTCCTGAAACCCCGTTAATACAACATAATGGATTTTTTAGTCAAAAATCCACAAATACAAAGAGAGCAGTAGAGGAGACAACCACACAATTTTGGAAGCCGAAAAGCAGGTGGCTGAATTGTAACTAATTTAACACCTAGAAGAATTAAAAGTGATTGCCTCTGGAAAATGGGAAATGGAGGGGAGAGATGCAGAGGAACTACTGATTTTTGTAACAAGCCTAATAGAACTCTAGGGGCCAGCAACTGAATACATGTAGGTTGAGAAGTAAATCAAAGGTGAAAAATTAGAGACATCAAATGTTAACTATCCCTTTGAGAAGTTTGGTTATGAAAGGAATGAGGCAGATGTAGTGTGAGGAGTAAGGAGAAGAAATAAAAAGTTTGGTGTCTGTGTAAAGCACTTGAGACGAGAATACTTTTGCAAGCTATGAGGAAAGATAAGGAGAGTTAAAATGAAGTTCAATGATACAGGAGAGGAGAAGGAAAAGGATGAATGACTACGGGAACATTGGATGGGGAAGTAGGAAAGAACTGTTACCTGGTAGAATTTTTTAGTGAAGTAGAAATGTAGGTCATCTGCTCAAAGTGAGGAGGCCAGAAGTGGGGGCTTGAGAAAAGAAATGAAGTTTTGGAACAGCTGCAGTGGGAAATGGAAGAAGGAGCCAACTATGAATGAGAAAAGGATTAAGGATGAGAGTTGAGGGTCCAGCTGAGTTTGGAAAGCACACATTTATAGTGGCGCCAATGAGCACGGATATGCAATTTTCCCCAGATGGGTCTTCAGCAGTCTGGGAACAAGAACAGGCAAAGTGGACCACTGAACTGAGCCAGGACTGGGCAAGCACTGCCAAAGCTATGAGATGGAAGGTGAAAGAGTCAAAAAATGGAAAATGCTTGTGAGAGTGTCATTGAAATGGGATCCAGAAGAGAGAGGAAGAAAGAAGACAGGATGTGGCTGCTAGCCGAAGAGATTAAGTAAGAGAGAAGGGAATAGAGGTCACAATAAAGAACAATTTGATCACAGGCCATTCCTCAGTGTTTCACACACAAGTTCAGGTAATTATTGCCTCTGTGACCAAACTTCTGAACCCTTTTAGTCAGATAGCTGTTGATTTTCCAGCAAATGTGGTGTTAAGTAGACTTAAATGACTGCTTTCTACCATGAGTTACTTCAGTCTGGTGATCTTTATTCCAGTTTTCCTATTGTTTTTAAGGTATTTCTCTCAACTAATCTTAGCCAATTCAGCTTGGGTCAGGGGAGGGGGATGATATACAACAAGGGGAAGTATATATTTAATACTCTCTTTTTGCGTATGGCTCTAGGTCTGGCTCTGCCTCAGAGACCCTTTACTCCAGGGAACACAAAGAACATGTGGAAGCTATCAATTTTCTGAAGGTGCCAAAGAGTGGCCTGCCCTGAACTGAGATCCTGGCTAATCTCCTTTTCAGTGCTCCTCTAGTGGGCAGCTGCTTTCCTCAGCAATTTGGAAGCACGTCTCCTTGCCAGATAGCTGTTCATCATTTGCAGGCTCTGATTTTACAGCAGTAGGGAAGTGGGGTATGAGAGGGCGAGTGGTACTCGTTCACCAGAGTAATGCAGAGGACTTAAGGCCTATCAATTCCCAACCCATAAAGGCCTCCTCCAGCCTTCTGGATCATGTTACCAGAGTTCCAGGAGAAACTTTTATTTCTAGACACAAAGCTGTGGTAAATTCAGACATATTTGCATCAGCAATAATTGCCTTGGCTAGCAAAAAGAGTAGGAGTAACTTCTTCAGCCTTCCTCCAGTTACAGAAAAATGTCTCACATCCCTGACTGTATTCTTTATTATTAAATGATTTACTTAAGATAAGTATTTTTGAGTGGTAAATGTTTCTAATTTTAAGGTTACCAACTGTGGTGTGTGGCAACACAACCTTTAATAAGTGTGTCTTACATTTTCGGGGACAAATGTTTATGCTCACAGAACCTATAACATGCTTACCATATTGGTATAACATACCATCATATTGGTCTCCTGCTCCTTACTGTTGGAAAGCAGGAACTTACTGAGGCTACTCAAATAGTTACCAGATTATCTGTGCTACTGCATATTATTTATCAAATGGAAATCACCACAGAAATTGATACTATATCATTTCCATTAATACAGTCCTGCTCTGTTTTTATGCCCAAAGGCATAAAAGTTCTAATTGTCTGTATGGCTATTCAATTCCCATTGAAGCTCTGTTATTAGTCCTAAACATTGCAGTGTGACCATTATTTACCCAATTAGAAAGTAAAAATCCAATGAAAGAGCCTTGAAAAGGCAACATCAATTGTTCATAGAACAAATGTTCAAGAGCTGTGTAAAATAGTTGTTAAAAAATAGGCAGGCTAACAGTTTTGACTGTAACTCTTTTCCATCTTTGGAATATGAAGAGCCAATTTGGGTACCAATATATCAGTTTTGTTGACAGGAAAAAGCTTTCAGAGAAAAATTTGTAAGAGTAACACTTCTATGACAGTAAAGTTGTCATAGAACATATAGGTCTGCTGGGCATTTGTAAGAGTCTGTAATTAAAGGAGCAGAAATATGACTGTAAGTCTGCATAAAAGTGGCAATATTTGCAGTTTTATAAAAGTTTAAACAAAGCCAAAATAATCTAGTCTTGTATAAAAAGGAAAAGGCCTTTAGCTTACCTTGGGGTTAAATTATACTTGCTGAAAAAGTCTTTCAAAGACCTAATTGAATGCTCCTTCAGGAGGGAAATCAGGACTGTATATATGTATACATATACGTAAAGTCTTGATTTCTCTCCAAAATATATAAAGAACTCACACAACTCAATAGCAAAAAACAATCTGATTTAAAAATGGGCAGAGGATATGAATAGACATTTTTCCATAGAAGACATTCAGGTGGCCAACAGGCACATGAAAAGATGTTCAACATCACTAATCATCAGGGAAACGCAAATCAAAACCTCAATGAGATATCACCTCACACCTGTTAGAATGGCTATTACTAAAAAGACAAGAAATAACAAGTGCTGGTAAGTATGTGGAGAAAAGGGAAGCCTCGTATCCTGGAATGTAAATTGGTGCAGTCACTGTGGAAAACAGTATGGAGTTTCCTCAAAAAAAAAAAAAAAAACTAAAAATAGAACTACCATATGATCCAGCAATTTCACTTCAAGGTATTTAACGAAAGAAAATGAGAACACTAATTCAAAAAGATATCTGTGCCTCCATGTTTATTGCAGAATTATTTACAACAACCAAGACGTGGAAACCACTTAAGTGTCCATTGATGGATGAATTGATAAAGAAGATGTGATATATATACACAATGGAATACTATTCAGTCATAAAAAGAATGAAATTCTGCCACTTGCAACAACATGGATGGACCTTGAAGGCGTTATGTTAAGTGAAATAAGTCAGACAGAGAAACACAAATATTGTATGATCTCAGTTATATGTGGAATATAAAAAACAAAACAAAACAAAAAACCAAGCTCATAGATACAGAGAACAGTTGGTGGTTGCCAGAGGGGAGGGTGGATAGGGAGTGGGAAAAATAGGTGAAGGGGGTCAGAAAGTAAAAAATTCCAGTTGTAAAATAAATACATCATGGTGATGTAATATACAGCACGGTGACTATGTTAACAATACTGTATTGCATATTTGAAAGTTGCTAAGAGAGTAAATCTTAGAAGTCCTCATCACAAGAAAAAAAATTTCATTTACTATGTATAATAATGGATGGCAATCACTGTGGTGATCATTTCACAATGTATACAAATACCAAATCATTATGTTGTACACCTGAAATTAATATAATGTTATATGTTCAATTTTATCGCAATTAAAAAAAGATTGTGTACACAAATGGCTTCAGCCTGCTAGCTAGTTCTCTGCTAATTCTAACTCGTATACATTTTCTTGTTTTTTTTTTTTTTAATTTTTTGTTTATTGCAGTAACATTGGTTTATAACATTGCATAAATTTCAGGTGTACATCATTATACTACATTTTCTAACTTCACTCTCACTTTGCAAAAAAAAAGATTGTGCAAACTATGTTCAATGAAGCGTAAATATAAGGCACTTGTTCTCCTTTAGGTTTCAGATGGAGGAAAAACATATGCTTTTGCCATCCCTCTGGAATATTCTGGCTCTGACTTTAAATGAACTCAGCCCACTAAAACTATCCACAGCAACTTTCATTTAACTTTTGACTCTTATATCCTGTTGCTTCTTATAGGAAAATGTTTGTGACCTTGGCATCTCTTTCCATACCAGAGTTTATTGGTTTTCGTTCCTCAAAGTACAGCACACCAAAAAGAAAAAGGTCTTTCAAGAGTCTGACATATACTGTTTGACCATAGATACGCCCATTCTAGGATGTGGTCATTAAAAAAAAATCCTCTCTCTCCATAAAGCAGAATATACTCTCAGTTGGGGGTGGGTGGGAGAATCTCTTCAGCTGTAATTTTTATATGAGTAAAGAAAGAAAAACAGCAGTCCCTTTTAGATACATATGTGCATGTCACAGTTTTTGTCAGGCTGACTTGGCAGCTCAAAAAACTAAACAATTCTAGTATGTTAGAGGGATTACAAGACTACTATATTTCAAAATGTTTATAGATTAGTTTTGTAGGAAGAAAGAACAGCTTCATCTAATGGATCAAGTACATTTACTGCAAAAGAAGCGAAGAAGTCTGTTTTTCAAGAATATTTGCAATAGGAAAAAGTATCCAAAAAACAGCCCTTTTTGTAGAAAGTCTGGAAACCTTTTCTGGGTGATTTAAACTGCTCTCCAGTGAACCATGGCCAATTTATGATTAAAAGCAGAAATAAAAACTGAAATAAACTGCAAAGTATCTTTTTGGTAGAGTTTTCTTTTTCACAAATCTATGATAGGTCTGATTTATGTCTTATACAGATCCAATGTGCTGGTAAGTCACTGAAATTTCATTTAAAGAGGCGATATATGATTAAGGACTCAGACCCTAACTATGAAACCACAGTAAACTTGAATACAAAATAACTGCCAGTACAGTTGATAGCAGGCCATTTTAATACCTTGAAAGTAGAGAAACCAGTATATCTTAACAAATGGCAATTCACTGGTTAGGCCAAGTAGGTACTCATGTATGTGGTATGATTTGGAGAACCTTAGAAAGACCATCCTGACCCAAAATATCTCCCTAGAAGCCTGTTTTGCTGATTGAAATTTCTACCACGACAGTTGTTCAGTTAAGGATGCTGTTACAATAGGTCTACCCTTGAGAGGTAACATGCAAATATTACCATAAACAAATTAATGTGGATTCATTACCTATTCCCTGGCAGAGAGAAGAGCTCCAACAATAATGGAGAAAGACTAAAGATGTGCACGTAAAATAAAACAATGGGTAAGGGAAAGGTCTGAGTTTGTTGTTGGGTTCCACTTGGAAGTGGATCCTGAATGCTAAAGACATGGAGTTTGGACAGACTCTGAAAGGAAAGGTGGAACACCATAAACACCATGACGTGGTGGAAAGAGCACTAGCCTAGGAATGGAAACACCTAGTTCTAGTCCCTTTTCTACAGATTATATCCTATGACCTTGGATAAATCCTTTCTCCTCCCTAGATTCGAATTTCTCCATCTATGAGAGAGGACAGAGTTGCTGGATTAAGTAATTTCTGAAGTCCAATTCAGCACTCTTCTAATCAGAAAGGGTATGGGCATGGTGCAGCTGAAGACAAACTGGCTATTCCACCAGTTTGTCTAGCCCCATTCTTAACCTCTGGGCCCCAAACAACCTCCTTTGGAGACACTAGGCAAACAGTAAGAAGCAAAATGGATGGCCCTTTAAAGGAACCCATTCCAATGAGTAACAACATTCCCTATCAAAGAATTCTTTTTCTCGCCTTGCTCCTTCTACTTTGTCATTGTTTTGATTACTAAAACTAAGTGGCTGCCTATTAACAAATTCCATGCCAGTTTTATCCATCTGACACAAATTCATGACACATGTTTTCTATCTTCATTTTACCACAATTTCATACTGAAGACCCAAGGCTTACCAAAGCAAATCCTCCTTTTATTTTCCTAGTTAGTCTTTCAAATATGTGTTGTAACAAAACAGTAAAGAAATGGAAGTGATCATAAGAGTGAGAACCAAATGGAGAGATAGGAAACATTTAGAGGCCTCTTGCCAGTATGGGATTGCTTTCTATGATTAGCCTTCAAAAATATTGCACAATTCATGTTGAAATGCTCTAAGTGATACTGTCACATCCCCTTGGAGACAATGCCTTACGTCTAAAAAGATTTTATTGTGAAGAAATTTTTAACTGATACTAAGCCCAAATTCCCCTCTAACTTTTACTCCCATGCTTTCTCATTAAACATTAGGCAATGGTAAAAAGAAAGTCCCCCCAACACTGTGACCTTCTTTTCAACAATTTCCACGGTTCCAAATCAAAACACCACAGTTGAATCCACTTTCTTTAGTCTGTATTCTTCCAGCTCTTTAACATAATCTCATTTTGACCAATTTGTTCTTCTTAAATTTGCTTGAGTCTCTTCTCATAAGACGATAAGGGATTTCTGGGTTCATCCATTGTCATTAGCAAGTGACTAGTTCCTTTTGCCAGTGGAAACTGTAGCTTGGTTTCAACAAAGGCGTTCTTCGGGTTGAACTTCTAACTACTGTATTCTAATTGCTCAAATTGCATAGGAAAGTCACCTACAGTGCTCTATTTATCAGAATAGAGACTTGATGTTTTGGGTAAGACACATCTTTAAAACTTGTTCCATGCTTGAAATCTTTCTGTCCACTTAACACAGTGGCACTTTTGTCCTATTTGAAATCTTGACTCTAATTGCTCATTTTGGTGTGGCTATATTTGCTCAAAAACTGGAAATGTGTTATGGAAGTGTTATTTTTATGAAGTACAAAACATTTACAAATGGCTCCTTCTCATAAATGTGGACCTCATGAGAAAATCATTCACCAAAGGATCCAGCTGTGTTGATACACTTTCTTGGCATAGTCTGAAAATAATAAATCTGTAACAAGGGAAGTAGAAAAGTTCTGGCGTTCCTCAAGGGCTCCAGGGGTTATCCAAAAAATACGTTCCAGTTATGTTTATGTTGTTGTGAAGTATATAAAGATAAATAATCATGGTTTCTGCCTTCATGGTGCTTAAGAAAGAGAAGTTATTCGTTATAAAAAACCATAATCCAAATATGGTAAATGCCATAAAAAAGGTACAAATTGCTAAAAGGATTCAGAGAATATAGATTGCTTCCAACTGTAGAAATCTGCAATAGCTGACTCAGTAACAAAAAATTAAATATTTCTTGACTGAATGAATGGATGAATGAATGATTGCATGTGGAGGACATGGCAGATACTTGAGCTGAACCTTGAAGAATATACGGGATTCACAGGGAAAGAGATGGGGATGGTACTTTTCAAAGAAAGGAAAAACCACAAAGCTTCCTAAAGGGAAAGTTGGGATCATACTATGGAGAGATTAAAATGCAAGGGTAAACTCTTGAGTGTGCTTGTGTGTGTTTTCACTCCAGCCTCCTCTCTGACACACAGTCCTAGTCTTGTTTATCATCTGGAACTCTTTTGCCTGCCTGCATTTCTCTCAGGAGCATGCAGTACTCAGCTCTGACCTAAAGCAGGGTAGTCATCAAAAGAAAATTCATGCCTTTACCTTCAACTCCTGATGGCTGATACATATCCCCCCCACAAAGGTTCAGTATGGTGCACTGTGACCTTGGTTATGGCCCTATTATAATGACAATCTGAAAATGGCCAGTCCCTACTATAGCAGGCTTAACTCCCATAATATCCTGAAAATTAGCCACTGGAGCATTCCTTTTTTCTCCACATATAATACCTTTCTCCACTCACTCCTTCCTACAAGGTCAAATCATGAGTTTCTTTCTTCGTGGAAGGTTAAATATAGTCTGGGAATATAGGGATTGTCCCAACCACATCCTGGTTATTTCATTGAAATTAATGTTATGCATCCATCAGTGAATCAAGAAAGGGAAGTTGTACTGAATTAGAAGCAACATTGGTTTCATATGCTGTACACAAATTTGTGTACATCATGGGAACAAATCACGTACATGTCCAGGGAACTTTTAAGACTCACTGCTTTGAGAACATAATTATTTCATTTCTAAGGTTTCCGCAAGTGAGTTTTCAGGACTGTCAAATTGCCACTGTGTTCTACATCTCTAAGTCATCTCTCCAAGCTTACATAATATGCCAAGCACGCTTAATTCTGATCATTTTGGAAATCTGATGTTTTGTAACCTTAACTATACTAGATGTCAAAGATGATTGCATGATGTAGGAGTGCAGGGCCAAAAGTCTGCTAATTTATGTAAAGTTGCTTATAAAGGTTAAGTGGCATGATTCTTTTTCCTATATTTTATAATGCCAAACTGTAAACTCTTCAAGGACAGAACCTATGCCTTACCATTTTCTGCATCTCCAGTACATAACACATAGTAACTGCACAGAAATAAGTTACTACTAATGAATGATGCCAAAGAAAACAGACAACCATTTACAAAAATATGTCCATAAAATATGTTTGCTCATTCTCTTCTACTTCATTCCATTCTTAGTTCTCCACTGTACTTGAGTTTGCCCTCCAGTTAGGGACATTGTATAAATTGGAAAAAGATGTTTCTTCCTCAAGTATAAATAAATAAATAAACAAACAAACAAACAAAAAGTTAGTATATCATGCAACAATCTGAACAACCATACATGGCAGCCTTACGTGGAGGAGGAAACAGTCCTGGCTGAGTGTACAAAAACACCAATACACTTGCCAGTTCACACATACCCTGGATAGATGCTAAGGCACACATTTGATAGAAAGTGTTCATATTTTAAGGCCCTCTCCCTCGCCCCAGATAAGATGACTGTATCAGATTTGGAATCTTTCTGGGAGGTTAGAATCAGACACTGAGAGTGGTGAGAAAGAGAGAAAAGCAACCTTAGGGGACACATCTGAAGTATAACAGGGACAAGGTGCAGCTTCACTTGTGTGTTTGCCAGTGAGTTTGTGCATGTGTGTTCTCTCAAGTGTGTAAGTGGCTGTATGTGCCAGTGTGGATTTACATAGGACAGTGCTCTCTTCTTCTTCTGTAGAACTTAATTGAGAGGTGTAGAATCTCCATACCCCCTGCCTCCTTCTCACATAAGTTAGTATCTATCCATAATATGAAAAGTGTCCCCTTAGATGGAACATCCTTTGGCAGTGAACAACCTGAACACCCATACATAGCAGCCTTGCCCTCATCCTTGAGTTCTATCTGAATTTTATGCTATCAACTATACTAAGGGAAATCTAGTAGTCTTTTCTTTCTTTTTTTTTATTTTTTTCTGTTATTATCTTTGATTAGTGGGGTGTGGGTGATTATGTTCTGTTCAACCTGCTTGACTAGAACAACTACAGCTGATGTGTCCAACCCAGTAGTATTTGGTGGTTGACACATTCCAGGCCAATTTCACTGGAGATTACCAAAAAAAAGAAAAAGGGTTCCAACAATCTAAAGAGTACATGACTCCCCCATCTGGGACTCCAGCTATCTATATGTATAAAAATTATGGGCCCAGAACCTATGTTTGACCAAGTGGATTAACCTTACCAAAGATAATCTGGAATTACAGTGGCCACAATGGGGAACTTTTAACCTAGATAAGCTTGTCCATTTATGAGGTGCCCCAGAGAAGAAGGAGTCCCAAACTTCCCAAAGACAATAAGATGCATCTTCGATTGGTATGCAGAAGCTTCTAAGACTAAATGAATCAAAATCTGCCTCTTTAGAAGAGTTCAATACTGCAATGAGTATTTACAGTTTGTCCTGGCTGAAACCTGATGATAAAATATTTGAAAGGATTTTTTTCTTTAAAAGGAACTCTATGGTTAGAAGTTGGCCAAGCTGGAGACTAATATTCATAGCTTGGAAGAAACTTTTTGAAGGCCTTCTTTCCTAAGCTAAAATGAAACTATTTACCCAGAGGTAAAGAAAAAATTCTGAAGCCTTTATGGAACAATTTATTTAAACATTCCAAAGACACACAGTTGTATATCTATAACATAGGAATCTTTCGATTTCCATCTTAGTTGGAAATCTTCTCCCTGATATAAAGAAGCAAATTGAAGATAATATAGTTGGATGGACGGGCCAGCCCCTTGATATCATTCAGGCTGCTAACCAATTCTTTGAGGAATTAAGAACAATTGTCCTTGTCTTACAAGCCAAGTCTTTACACAAAAACAAAAATGTGGCAAATTTTGTGGCAAAAATTGCTTCACTTTAAATTGTGAAGCAATTTAAAGCCCACCTATCCTTTTAAAACATTTTTTTAAACAGTTTTATTTACTTATTTATTTATTTTTTGTGAGGAAGATCAGCCCTGAGCTAACATCTATGCTAATCCTCCTCTTTTTTTGCTGAGGAAGACTGGCTCTGAGCTGACATCTATTGCCAATCCTCCTCCTTTTTTTTCACCCAAAGCCCCAGTAGATAGTTGTATGTCATAGTTGCACATTCTTCTAGTTGCTGTATGTGGGATGCAGCCTCAGCATGGCCGGAGAAGCAGTGCATCAGTGCGCGCCTGGGATCCGAACTCGGGCCGCCAGTAGCAGAGTGCATGCACTTAACCGCTAAGCCACAGGGCCAGCCCACCACCTATCCTTTTTACCAATATTTTTTTACCAATCCCGAGGGAGTAAAATACCCTGCACTGGTTACCAATCTCTGGGAGGACCCTAAACACATGTACCTACTGCATCTTGGTATCAGAGTCATCAAGAAAAACACAACACAGTCAAACACTGGACAGAACAATGTTGTACTTACATAAGAAAGATACAGAGTGAGATCAGCTTCCATAGTGAGCATCAGTGCCCCATGGCCAGTGGGTCTCTCCCAGTAGCCAACACACAGCAATTGGCCTATGTGCATCCCTCTTGTGCTGCAGTGGGAAAACTTTGCCTTCTCCCAGCAGAGGACAGATATAACAGTGGGTTGGCCAGGTGCCATATGATGCACACACTTTAAATAGAGAAAAAGGAATACTCAGAAAGTTAAACAAGGAGGGATATTTCCATACAAGGTGATAAATTTGGCACAGGCTGAGTGGTTCTTTGTCTCTTGGTGGGGGTTGAAGGACTGGACACATGAAACTAGCTTTCCAACAATTTCCAAATAAGATAAAATACTAAAACGGTAATTATTGAACATATTTTTATTTACTTCTGGCTTCTTATTACAGAGAAGCTAAGGATATTTGGGTCTGTTAATAAACATGTCTTGTGTCACATTTAAAAATTTACTATGAGAAATAATATGCTTCTAAAAATTATGAAATGTATTCATAAATTTGCCAGTCTACAAAATGTTGGTGTAACAGACAGTCCACAATTGCTTGCTTCTTAGTTTTCACTAGAAATTAAAGTTTCTAAGGGTTAAGAATTCTAATCAATACATGTAATTAAAATTACTAGAAATAATTAGGGAAACAACTCTGTGTACAAGAAAAGTAGGATGCATTTTTTGTAAAAAAAAAAAAAGTATAAGGTATGGAGATGCAGTTTTTTAAAGGAAAAGATAATATTTTTGTCCTAAAGTAAAATAATTGGTTGTTTTAGAACTAGAAAGAAGAGAATAAAGGGCAAAAACTAAATGGGTATGAAAATTAGGGAGAGAGAGAGCGAGTGAGGAAGGGAATATCTTATGTTGTCAAGCTCATTAAAATTGAATGAATTTGTTACAAGTGTTTTTAAAATAAACTTTAATATCAAGTGTATGCCAATGCAAAATTAAAATGTAATTTTCTTGTATTTGTGAAAAGTACAAAAAGTTTTCTTGGACTATTGTTCTGCTTTTGATAAGAAATTATGAAAAGTTTTTCTTTACCTTTTGGGTAATCTACCTGAAAAGCAAAGATTGTGTGTCTTACCAAAATAAGTTCCTGTGCTTCATGTTGTCTTTATAAGGTCTTTGATTATTTGGGAGAGCTGAGTCTTCTCTATTAGAAGTTTTTACAAGAGCTACTTTTTTTTTACAACTATGTAACTTTCTATGTTAGCCTTAGAAGTCTTTGTCACTTTGGTTGAATGGATAACCACGATCATATTTAATCAAGTGTACAAACTTTTTAATATTTTTTACAAGTTTACCATAATCATATTCTAAATGAACTCTTTTTGACCTCAAAGTAACTTTGAGGTTTTCCAGAGGGTCCCTGGAACATTTCAAAAGATTTGTTCTCTCTCTTTATAGAGATGTTAAACTAATTAGGCTTATTTGATATGTTAAATTACAGGAGAAATATTGTCAAATAAAAAGTGACGCTAAACCTGCTTTAGGTTATATGTGTATAAGTATAGGTTATTAATGTAACTGTTCCAGAAATTATGTGAAATTCCTAGAGATTTGATATGTGCCAGTATAAGGTTATCAATCATAATTCTAGTTATTACCTTAAATTGTCATTTTCCATAGAAATAATAAAATCTCCTTATCAATTGCATTATAATAAACTCTCGTCAGATCTTTAATCACAGCCACTTTTAAGTCTTTTGACATTTATAGTTATTGTATTACTCTGATGTTTTTATAAAAGTGCTTCCTCTTCAAAGAGATTCATGGAAAGGACTCTGACAAGTACAGGTTTCTGATAACTTTAAGATCATACTACTGCACTGTGGCAAAATTTTTGAACTCAAATGGAAAAACTGATGGATTCATAAAACTGCCAACCTAAGATCAAGCATTAATCAAGAATTAATTACATGGGATTAAATGAACTGAAGAGGATGATTATAATTTTTATGACTTTATTTGGATCATTGCTAATTCTTTAATGTTTTGTTTTCCAGATTTGAAAAATCATTTTCTTCTTTCTTGTAAGCTATCTCTAACTTCAGCAATTTGGTAAAGCATCCTTTTGTGAAAAAAAAATGGAATATGTATTTTTTTCTCTATCTGTTCCCTCCAGTATTTGGAAACTCTTATTAAGTATTCATATTTTTAATGATAATGTAGGTATTTGCATAAGTTCAATAAGAATCTGTTCTCCTTGTAACAGGACACAATTGGGCAAGTCCTTGGCTTGGCTTCTTAGCCTAAAGAGGTTTTTAAAACTCTAATCTAAGATTACTTATTATTAGACAGTTTTAAGAAACTAAGGTTAACAAAGCCCTGTAGATACCACTAGAGCTTTAACTGGAATATCATACTTAACAATATATATAAAATCTCTATTCTTGTTGCCCTTGTATAAATAATCAGGCCAAGTTTAAGGAGACTAGACTTATTTTACAAACAAATTAGTCATACTGTGATTAGCTTTGCTAAAAATTGCAGCACTTGTAGAGAGAAAAGTTATGTTTCTTTAGAAAACTATAACACACCCCTGTGGGTATCAGATTCTATTTCTGTTCATTGTCTTTGAGGTTTTGTTGTCTACTTGCAAACTGGACTAGATCCTAAATTATTCTAGTTTCCTCTGATATCTGACTACAACTCTCCAAACGTGTTTTTCAAATTTTCTTCCACCCTCTGCCTTGGAATCAGTAAGAACAAAAACTGCCCTTTTCCTAAAGCCCTACAAGCTGAAGCTAAACAACTTGATATAAACTTCAGAGAAATTATCACAACAGCTAGCGTACGGACAAACTTTGTGCCTGTTGTGCGGGCCACTCAAAAAGTTCACCAGAATCACCAGAGACATTCAAATTTCAAAAGACGCTTCAAGTCCAATGTCTAAGAGCCCAAAATCTAGAAATCTTCTGGACTGGCTGTCCTCTGTATTAAGAAACTGTCTGAGACAATCATTAATCTTTGTTTTTCTTTTGTTTCTGTAGAAATGTCTGTTACTAAATACCTGATTGTTCATACTATATAGGCCTAACTTTGAAAGCCCACCTGCAATACTGCCTCCTGAAATGAGACACAATAGTTTAATTGAACTGACCTATTCTCAGGACTAAGAGACTGGTTCAATGACATAGGACAATCTACCAACTCAACTTCTAGACTATAAAACCTCTTGGGGAAGTTACAAAGACAGAGAATAAAGGTTGACAGAATATGCCACCCCAAAATATGCCTCTTTGGCATAAAGAATTTTGTGAGGAGCTAAGGTGGTTTTAGATAATAAAATTACTTCAGATTACATGTTGGCTGAACAAGAGGAGTCTATGCCATAGAAAATACCTCCTGCTGTACTTAGATCAACACTTCTGGTATTATAGAAACTCAAATACAAAAAATTAACAAGCTACTTGCCTAAAACAGGTTAATATCTCTTCAGGTACATTCTTTGATTCATTTGATACCAACTCATTTGTTTCATGGGGGCCCTGGTTAAGAAGCATACTTCAGTCTCTTGGTATAGTCCTCCTGATAGTCATCATTGTAGTCTCCCTGGTGCACTATGTTCTCTCAGGGGTCTTAAATACGTGTTTGCAGCCAACAACAGTACATCAGATGGTCTCGCTGTGTTTGGAAAAACAGAAACAAGATGAACAATGAGATGAATAGCAAAAACAATTCTTTCAGGGACCTGACATCATAACCTATGAGTTTCATGGCAAGATAAGAACAACTTAACCCTGATGGTGAATAAGAGTGGTGCTAACATCAAATTTTTGGTCAATCTCTCGTGTATGAGAGGATGACCAAAAGGGGAGAATTGTTAAAATAATTAAACAAGGAGGCCAGACTGGGATGGCTCTAATACCTTGGTAGCCTGTTGTAAGCAAACCAAAACTTAAGCCAGAGTCAATGCACTTGAATCCAAGAAAATGAAATTTAAGAACAACCAATCACAAACAGCCAACTAGACTTTCCCAAATAAGGCAACTACTTAAGCTGTAGCCAATCAAATAATTTCCTTGCTTTGCTTCCCCATATCTTCTCTGTAAAAACATCTCCCCTAGCTCCTGTCAGTGGAGTGCTTCTATTTTTGGTTTGGTGCTGCCCAATTTGAACCAATGTATGCTTAAATAAACTCTTGAAAATGTTAATGTGCCTCAGTTTATCTTCTAACAGGTTATTTTAAATGAGATAATGATGTAGCGTCTGGCACATAATAAAGTGCTCAGTAGGTGGTAACTATTAATTATTCAACTCACTTATAGATTAATGGGAAAATTGAAAAAACTCAGAGAAATAACTAAAATTGGAGGTAGAACAGGGTAAGTTATCACAAGAGATACATAAGTAAAAGTATGGTATTCCTTATATTTTTTTGAGTACCTAGTATATGCTTTGCACAATGTTCAACTCTGTAAAGGATATAAGCATATAATGCAGTCCCAATCCTCAAGGAAACTCAAGGCTTAGTATGGAGACAATAATGTGTATTTTCCTTTTATACATCCTTCATTTCTTCCATTTTCTTCCACTGCCACTACTGTCATTCCAGGCCAAATTCTTAACCATTTTTGCTGGCAATCATCTCCTACCTGGTCTCTGTGCATCAGGGCTCTCCCCACTTGGGTCCATTTTGTGCATAGCCTCCAGATTAGGTAACTTAAAGCAACAGTTTTGCCTTGATGTTCTGTTCAGAAACTGTTAATTGTGTCTTGTTGTCCACAGTCCAAATTCTCCATCACTATAATATTTTAGCTGAGATTACTGGATTCCTGCATTGAGCGGGAGGTTTGACTAGAAGATCTTTAAGGTTCACAGCAAATATGCTTTTATTCACCAAGCCCTGTGTATTAGTTCCCTATTGCTGCTGTAACAAATTACCACAAATTTAGTGGTTTAAAACAACACAGATTTATTATCTTAGAGTTCTGGATGTCTCACTAGGCTAAAATAAGGGTGTCAGCAGGACTTTGTTCCTTTCTGGAGGCATTAGGTGAGAATTTGTTTTCTTGCCTTTTCAAGTTTCTAGAGGCTGCTTGCTCTCCTTGGCTTGTGGAACCTCTTCGATCTTCAAAGCCACCAATGGCTGGTTGAGTCTTTCATGATGCCATCATTCTGGTTCTGACTCTTCTGCCTCCCTCCTCCATATTTAATTGCTTTCTGATTTAATTGGATCCACCTGGGTAATGAAGGATAATCTCCTTATATTGAGGTCAACAGATTAGCAACCTTTATTCCATCTGCAGCTTTAATTCCCCCTTGCCATGTAATATAATATATTCACAGGTTCTGTGAATCGGAACATTCATGTTTTTGGAGGAGGACAGGTATTATTCTGCCTATCACACCCTGTCTCTCCAGTCAGGTGGTAGTAGACTTCTTAAGGGTAAGACCTAGGTCTTAGTTATCTCTGTGCAAGACTATGATTTCAGTAATTGTTTATAAAGTTTACCCACCCAAAACAATTGATCACCAAATAATAAGGGTATATAATAAAAAATGCTGTATCATGACAACATGGATGGACATTGAGGGTATTATGTAAAGCGAAATAAGTCAGAGGGAGAAGGTGAAATACCGTATGATCTCACTCATTAAGTAGTAGATAATAACAACAATAAACAAACACATAGAGACAGAGATTGGATTTGTGGTTACCAGAGGCGAAGGAGGAGAGAGGATGGCAAAAGGGATTATTAGGCACATGTGTGTGGTGATGGATTGTAATTAGTATTTGGGTGGTGAACATGATGTAATCCATGCATAAATAGAAGTATAATGATGTACACCTGGAATTTATACAATGTTATAAACCAATGTTACCACAATAAACAAACAAACAAAAAACAATAAATAGCAAAATGCATGGCCCATGCGCACTCACTCTCTCTGTCTCTGTCTCTTTTTGTCTCTCTGTCTCTGTCTCTGTGTCTGTCTGTTTCTGTCTCTTTGTCCCTCTCTCTCCCTCTCTCTCTCTCGCACACACACACACAGTTTCTGACTCTGCTCTCTAAGGGGACATAACCCTGGTTGAGAATTACTATACCTTCTACATATCCCCATGAGTTAAGAAAATATTGCTCAATTTTACTTTTTGCCATGTGTATGATGAAAAATGCCAAATATAACGAAAACTTTCAGTTATTTTTTATTTTCCACATGTTAAATCATATTATAATGTTAATGGCTTTTTTCAAACTACTTAAAGATCCACATGGATTCTGATATTCTCCTAATTCCTCTCATAACTAAAAAATGCTAGAGATGGTTTTGTAAGTTGGTGAGCTTTGAATGACCGGGAAAATGTGAACTAGGAAGCAAGGAATGGGGTTCTGGGGGAGATAAATGGCATGAACAATGCTGGAAAAAGAAGAAGTCACATGGCGCATGGTGAGGCATTTAGAGGGGCCTTCTTGGCTAGAGGTAGTATTTCTAAAGGAAAAGGTAAGACCTTAGAAAGGTAAGACCAGATTGAAGAGATATTAAATACCAAAATGAGGTATTAGATATCTTCTAGCCAAATCTCATATCCTTCCCCATCCTCATTCAACCCAGGGAGAAAATCAGTTTAGTTCAATAGGTCTCTGCAGTAAACTTTTCACTTGTCATATCACACTACTATTTTAGTTTGTAATAGATTTCTCTGTTTACTTCCCAATCAAGCTCTTTCTTCATTTACTGATTTTTTTCTTTTTATCTACCCTTTCCCTCCAAGTGCAAAGAAACGTCTTACTTAGAAATAGAAGAGAGGGCTGGAGCCTATTGGCACCCAGACCTCGTTGGGGATGGCAGGTCCTTTAACGTTTTTTGGAAGTGACATGGAACCTCAGGAGTTGGAGGTGTCAGAGGAATGTGGTGTATTCAGTGCATTGCCTCAGGAGAACAACTCACACAGTTAGATGTGTCACATATAATCATCCATGGACTCATAGGGCCGTAGCACCAGGATCAGGAGAGTGCTGATATTACGAACAGCGATGGGATTTTAGTGCCAAGATTCAAAACATACAAGGTAATGGGCCTTGTAAATCACATCTTTACTGAAGGCAATTTAAATAAATATAAGTTTCAATTCTTGAAATTGGAAACGTGAGGTATACTACTGCAGAAAACTGAGTTGGAAAATTATCAAACATCTCATGGGAAAATAGTTGTGGCATACACTAGTGAATTGGTAAATGCTGCCACATTAAAGCTTTTTCCTTTTGTGTCACACTATTGGTCCTGATTACCCAGTTACTGATGTATACACCTCTTCAAGAATGAGATAAAACGTCAGAGTGAGTAGCAAGGACTAAATACCTAATGAAGAAGGCCATGACATAGTCCTGCTTATCATTCACAAAGATGCTAATTATGCATTAGTCATCTCATTCCTGTAACTGACATAAAGGCAAAAGGGAAATAAAAAACCTACAGAAACAGAAGGGTGAGTGGTGATTTCAGAATCTTGTAACTTTTTATCTATTGGTATAAGGTGTTGCCATGAAGTCTTGCCTAGAGACATTGTGAAAATATCTAGACATTATGTCCAAACTCTTGACATTATATTAAGGTCTGAAGGAAATTCAATGGCTCTTTGTGTCTTTGACTATGCTTATTTTGCAAAACCAGACGGCATATTTGAAGACCAAATAGTAAGATACCATTTTGGTCAGCAGCTGGCAATTTAAGAACCTGTAAAAAGGATTTGGTAAGCATGGTTCCCAAATTTGCTATGCCTGCTGTTCTTGGTTACTCAGGAAAGTGTACACTTCCTTATGTGAAGGTGCTGTATAAAAGCTGATAGCTAGGAAGAACTTGCATCCAGTCAATAAGAGACTAAGAGAACTTGGTGTTGGAAAATGAAATTGTAGTATTAGCAGACAACTTTAATGGTGAAATAATTGTTCCTATAGATGATTCACTTGTGAGAGACAATGTCATCCCACCCATAATAAAATTTCTCAAAGCATCTCACGCAAAAGAAATGCAAACTCGAGTAGCTTCATCACCAATAATATTTCCATGCTTTGTGAAAATAAACATTTCCACAAAAGAAGAGCTTATTGCCAATAAATCTGATCACGTTGCAGAATATCTGGGAGCAAACAGTGTCATGTATCTGTCAGTAGAAGTACTGGTTTCATCTCTCTCCCTCCTTATGTCTGTGACACCAGTGATACCAATGTTGGATATATTGTTATTATTCCACAAGTTCCTATTAGCTCTGTTAGTTTTTTTGGTGTGTGTCTGTGTGCAAGTGTGTATTGTCTCTGTGTTTTTCAGTTTGGGTAATTTCTTTGGTTTGTCTTCTACTTCACTGATTCTATCATTTGTCACGTCCATTCTGCACTCCAGCTCATTTACTGAGTTTTTTTTAATTCAGTTACTGTACTTTTCAATTCTAAAATTTGCATTTGCTTCTTCTTTTCTTTCTGATATTATACATTTTTAATTTGTTTCAAATGTGTTTGTAATTTCACATTGAAATATTTTTATCATACCTGCTTTAAAATCTTTGTCAGATAATTTTTAGCATCTCTGTCATCTCAGTGTTGGCATCTATTGATTCTATTTATTCATCCAGTTTAAAATATTATTGGCTCTTAGTATGACAAGTGATTTTCAGTTGAACACTGGACACTTTCTGATTTTGTTATGAGAACTTGGATCTTATTTAAATCCTTTATTTTAGTTGCCATCCTCTGACTCCACCTGGTAGGGGAAGGGGGACACCTCATTACTGCCAAGTAGAGGCAAAAGCCTAGGTTTCCCATGTGGTCTCCATTGACACCTGATGTGTGTGGGGAGAGGGGATCCTCTTTACTGCTAGGTGGGGGTAGGAGTTCTGGTTCTGCATGAGGTCTCCACTGATATCAACTGGAGGTTGTATTATTACTGTGGCAATGGTGAAAATCCTCCCTATACACTAGGCCTCAGCTGACATCATCTCAGCAGGGAGGTAGAGAAGCATCTTGTGTTGCCAAGTGGGGCAGAAACCAGGCTCCCCAAGTAGTCTTCACTGACATTGCAGTAAGATAAACTTCTTACTGGCTAGTAGGAATAAAAGTCCTGGCTTCTACATGGCCTTCCCTGACATCATCCTAGTGGAGGTGTTGGAACACCTCATTACAGGCTCACAGGCATGTAAGTTTAGGCTCTCCACTTGGCCTTAGATGGTATGGGTAGAACCATAGCTTTTTCTGTAGTGTTTGGCTGGAGTAGAGAAATTATTTTCTAAAAGGTTTTGATCTTATTAAGCTGCCCCTTTATTGGTCCATTGACTAGATAGAGCAGGCTTTTGATGGGGCATTATTTTGTCTGTACCTATTGGCATTCCTTGGTCACTTGTTTCTCCAAGACTAGAATATATGATGCTAAAAGAAAACACAGGGTCCTCACCACCATGTTGTCCCTAAAGTCCTGAGGTCCTTTTATGTTCAACCATCTCTCCCCTGCAACTTTTAGTCTGCTTATGTTTGTTTTATATATAATGTCCAGTGCTTTCAGTTGCAGGAGGAATAGGAAAAAGTACATTTACTCGATTTTCCTGGAAGTTCAAGTGATTTTCAAAAAGAGGTGACACAGGGTGAATACTAAGCCAAAATCTCTAATTTGAATTTTGTGTTTTCCATTGTTTTATTTTATTGAGATAGTTTATAGCGGAAAGTAGTATTTTTATGGTTTAGTGATTTCACAGATTTCTTAGTATTTCTCTACATGACCTTATGTCATGAGTTTCTAAAGTCTGAATTAAATTATACTTTTGGAAACTAAAAGTAAATTATAGGAAGAAAACTAAAACATTCACAAATACGTGGAGATTAAACAACATGTTACTGAGCAACCAAAGAGTCAAAGAAGAAATGAAAAGAGAAATCAAAAAATACCTTGAGACAAATAAAAACAGAAATACAACAAACCAAAACTTATGGCATACAGCAAAAGCAATTCTAAGAGGAAATTTCATGGCAATAAATGCCTGCCTCAAGAAACAAAAAAAATTTCAAATAAGCAACCTAACTTTACACATCAAAGAACTAGAAAAACAAGAAAAAATGAAGCCTAAAGTTAATAGAAGGAAGGAAATAAAGATCAGAGCAGAAATAAATGAAATAGTGACTAAAAACACAATAGAAAGGATAAATGAAATGAAGACCTGGTTCTTTGAAAAGATAAACAAAATGACAAATCTTTACCAGATTAACTAAGAAAAAAAGAGAGGACTCAAATAAATAAAATCAGAACTTATAGAAGAGATGTTACAACTGATACCTCAGAAATACAAAGGATCATGAGAGATGTCTATGATGAAATATACACCAAGACATTTTAGAAGCTAGAAGAAATGGATAAATTTCTAAAAACATACAGCCTTCAATGGCTGAATCTTAAAGAAATAGAAATTCTGAACAGATTGATTACTAGTAAGGAGATTGAATCAATAACATCCCAACAAACAAAACTGCAGGATCAGATGGTTCCACTGATGAATTCTACCAAACATTCAAAAAATAATTAATACATTTCCTTTTCACACTCTTCCAAAAAATAGAGAAGGAAGAAACACTTTCAAACTCATTTTACAGGGCCAGCATTACCCTGATACCAAAACCAGACAAGGACTCCACAAGAAAAGAAAATTGCAGGTCAATATCCCTGATGAATATAGAAGCAAAAATCCTCAACAAAATATTAGCAAACCAAATTCAACAATGCATTAAAATGATCATACACCACAATCAAATGGGATTTATTCCAGGGATTCCAGGATGGTTCAACATCCATAAATCAATTAAAGTGATACACCACATTAACAAACTGAAGGATAAAAATCATATGATCAACTCAACAGATGCAGAAAATGCATTTGACAAAATTCAACATCCACTTATGATAAAAACTCTCAACAAAGTGGGAATAGAGGAAATGTACCGCATCATAACACAGGTCATATATGACAAGCCAACAGCTAACATCATACTCAATGATGAAGAGCTGAAATCATTCCCTCTAAGATCAGGAACAAGAAAAGGATGCCCACTCTCACCACTTTTATTCAACATAGCATTTGAAGTCCTAGCCAGAGTAATTAGTCGAGAAAAGAAATGAAAGGCATCCAAATTGGAAAGGAAGAAGTAAAACTGTCACTATTTGCAGATGACATGATGTCATATATAGAAAACCCTAAACACTCCATCAAAAAACTACTAGAATACAGGTATATTTCAAAGATGTCACACGTTCAGTTCCAGACCACCACAATAAAGTGAATATCTCAATAAAGTGAGTCACACAAATTTTCTGGTTTCTCAGTGCATATAAAAGTTATGTTTACACTATATTATAGTTTATTCAGTATGTAATAGCATTATGTCTAAAAAAACAATGTACATACCTTAATTTAAAAATACTTTATTACTAAATAATGCTAAACATCATCTCACCCTTCAACAAGTCATAATCTTTTTGCTGGTGGAGGGTCTTGTAAAAATGTAATATCTGCAAAGCACAATAAAGCGAAACACAATAAAATGAAGTATGCCCGTAAATGAATTCAGTAAATTTGCAAGATACAAAATCTTATATACAGAAATCTGTTGCATTCCTGTACATTAATAACAAACAATCAAAAAGAGAAATTAAGCTACAATCCCATTTATAATTGCATGAAAAATAACCCAAGGTGAAAGATCTGTACACTAAAAACTATAAGAAATTGATAAAGAAATTTAAGAAGACACAAATAAATGGAAAGATATTCCGTGCTCACGAATTGGAAAATTAATATTGTTACAATGTTCGTACTACCTAAAACATCTACAGATTCAATGTAATCCCTATCAAAATTCCAATGGCGTTTTCCACAGAAGTAGAGCAAACAATCCTAAAATGTCTATGAAACTACAAAAGACTCCAAATAGCCAAAGCAACCTTGAGCAAGAAGAACAAATCTGGAGGCATCACACTCCCTGATTTCCAACTATATTACAAAGCTATCATAATCAAAATAGTATGGCATTGGCATAAAAACAGACACACAGATCAATGGAACAGAAAAGAGAGTCAAGAATTAAACCCACATGCAGATAGTCAATTAATTTATGACAAAGGAGCCAAGAATATACAATGGGGAAAGGACAGTCTCTTCAATAAATGGTGTTGTGAAAACTGGACAACCATATGCAAAAGAATGAAACTGGACCACTTATCTTACACCATACACAAAAATTAACTCAAAATGAATTAAAGACTTAAATGTAAGACCTGAAATCATAAAAGTCCTAGAAGAAAACACAGGCAATAAGCTCCTTGACATAGGACTTGGTAATGATTTTTTGGATTTGACACCAAAAGCAAAGGCAGCAAAAGCAAAAATGAACAAATGGGACTATATCAACATAAAAAGCTTCTGTACAATAAAGGAAACCATAAACAAATGAAAAGACAACCTACATAATGGAAGAAAATATTTGCAAATTATATATGAGATAAGAGGTTAATATCCAAAATATATAAAGAACTCATACAGCTCAATACCAAAAAAATCAAATAATCTGACTAAAAAATGGACAGAAGATATGAATAGACATTTTTCCAAAGAAGGCATGCAGATGGCCAACAAGCACGTGAAAAGATGCTCAACATCACTAATCATCAGGGAAATGCAAATCAAAACCACAATAAGATATCACCACACATATGGTAGAATGGCTATTATCAAAAAGACAAGAGATAACAAGTGTTGGTGAAGATGTGGAGAAAAGGGAACCCTTGTGGACTCTTGGTGGGAATATAAATTGGTCAGAATGTAAATGTAAAAAACTACCATATGATCTAGCATTTCTACTTCTAGATATTTATTTGAAAAGAAAACGAAAACACTAACTTGAAAAGATATATGGAACCCCATATATCTTTTGCAATTTTCTTTGCAGCAATATTTACAATAGCGAAAATATGGAAACAATCTAAATTTCCATTGACAGATACATGGATAAAGAAATTGTGATGTATAGATATACATATACACATATACACACAATGGAATATTATTCATGCATAAAAAAGAATAAAGCCTTGTCATTTGTGACAACATGGATGAAGTTTGAGGGCATTATGCTAAGTGAAATAAGTCAGACAGAGAAAGACTAATATCATGTGATCTCACTTATATGAGGAATCTAAAAAAAAATCACACAGATACAGAGAGGAGATTGGTGGTTGCCAGAGGTTGGAGTTGGGCGAAATGAGTGAAAGGAGTCAAAAGCTACAATTCCAGAGTGACATCAGCATCACAGCAGAGTGAGTTGTTCCCTTTGTCTCTTTCCTCTAAGTTGCAACCAATCTGACATCCATTGACCAAGAGAGGATTCCCTACACAGCACAACAGGATGTCTAAGAGGTTCAGGCATCTATACAGCTGAAGGTGGATGGAATGGACTCCCAGGAGGCAGTGTACCTAGGGGAGAAGCCCCACCCCCAGAAGCAGTGATTCAGGGTGTAGATTCTCACACTGGCCTGCACATCTGTGAGAAAACAGGTGCAGCTTGCTCCCTACATTTCTCCCAGTGGACTTAGCCTGCTCACCCATGAGCAGTCCTGGTCCTGGCAGGGGTGGAGAGGGTGAGGTGGCTTGGTACTTGCCCATCTTTCAGTGCTCTCAGCATGCTAACCTGTGAGCGGTCCAAGCAGAAGTGGAGAAGGCGGGTCAGCTTGCTACCTTCCCATCTCCCAGCGGACTCACTCTGCTCCCCGCTGAAAGATCGTGGTGGGGGCAGAGAGGGCAGTCAGATTGTTCCCTGCCCATCTCCCAGAAGATTGAGTGTGCAAACCCCTTCCACCTCCTTGGGTAGTGGCCAGGTCTTTCCTACAGTGTGGATAGTATACAAAACTAAAATTTCCCCAGATGCAGTAGGAGGCATTGACCTGAGTTTTCAAAACACAGCAACTAGCACCAGAGACCAGAGGCTGCACAGCAGGCAACAATAAAATCCTCTCCCTGCTTAGTCCCTGCTCCCCACTAGCAGTGGCAGGTGGAACTTGTGACCAGAGGGTTCAGGAACCACAGCAGAACCAGTGCCCCAGACCCCAGTGGTGGCACCCCCAACACCAGCTCCACCAGCAGTGGGAATTGAATACAATTCCCTGGGTCCCTGGAACTCCAGCAGTGAAAGCAACAGTAACACCTGTGAACCCAGAAGCCCTGGCAGCAGTACAACAAGTACACCCAGACAACCCAGGAAAAGCAGAACACGTGGTACATGGGGCAGCAGCATCCGAGCCTGTAGAGAGCCAGCGGAGAGTCAATGGAGGAAAATGAGACCCAGGTGACCCCAGAAGCAGTAGAAGTGCTCACAGCCTGGTGACCCCAGTAGTGACACTTGAGACTAAAGTGAGATCATAAACTGCAAGGCATCAGCAACCCCAGAGGCACAAGTGGCAAAAGGAGGGCACTGATGACAACCCTGGCAGAGGCAGTGGAGGGTGGAAACTGCAGGCTGTCAAATACAATCAGAAGCAGCACAGAAACAAAGTACCCAAAGTTGTACTCAAATAAGAAAGGTGGTTACTACTACAAATGCACTAGCAAAGGATCAATTCATCAAACACCATGAAGAACTACAGTAACAGAAGAGCAGAAGGAGAAGAACAACTCTCCAGAAACAAAACTTGAACTCACAGAACATTACAATAAGATTGACAGAGAATTCAAAATAGCTATTATAAAGAAACTCAACAAGATACAAGGAAAGTCAGAAAGATGGTTCAAAGAGCTCAGGAATAAAATTAATGAACAGAAAGAGTACTTTAGCAAGGAGATTGAAACTCAAAAAAAAATATCAGAAATTCTGGAGATGAAGAACACAATTAATGAGATGAAAAAATAATGTAGAAAGCAATAAATATAAAGCAGACAATATGGAAGAGAGAATTAGTAAGCTCAAGGATAGAAACCTAGAAATTATTCAGGTAGGGGAAGAGAGAGAACTAAGATTTTTTTAAAAAATGAAGAAATTCTTTGAGAAATATCTGACTCAATTAGGAAAAGTAACATAAAGATTATGGGTTTCTCAGAAGGAGAAGAGAGGGAGAAAGTAGCAGAGAGCTTATTCAAAGAAATAATAGCTGAGAACTTCCCAAACCTGGGGAAAGAACTGGACATGCAAGTACATGAAGCCAAGAGAACTCCTGATTACCTCAATGCAAAAAGATGTTTTCCAAGGCATATAATATTGAAACTGGCAAAAGTCAATGACAAAGAAAAAATATTAACAGCAGCAAGATAGAAGAAAATAACCTACAAAGGAACTCTCATCAGGCTTTCAGCAGACTTCTCAGGAGAAACCCTAGAAGCTAGAAGAGAGCATAATGATATATTCAAAATACTGAAAGACAAAAACTACCAGCCAAGAATACTCTACCCAGTGAAATTATCCTTCAGATATTACAGAGAAATAAAAGCTTTCTCAGACAAATAAAAGCTGAGGAAGTTCATCACCACTAGACCTGCCCTACAAAAAACATTGAAAGGAACGCTTCTATTTGAAACAAGGCACAAAAGTTTACAAAACCTTTAGAAAGGAGATAAATAAACAGACAGAATCAGAAAATTGCAGCTTCATATCAGAATAGGTTAGCAAACACTGATTATAACATATGAGATAAAGGGAAAGAAAGCATCGAAAATAATTATAACTAATGCAATTTGGTCAGAAACTCACAACACGAAAAAGAAGAATTTGTGACAACAAAAGCATAGAAGGGGAAGAGGAAAGGGATGGAACCTGAATAGACTAATTGAGATAAGAGGCTATCAGAAAAAGGACTATCTCATCTATGAGATCTTTTATGCAAACCTCAGGTAACCGCAAAAGAAAAAAATCAGATCAGAGTTACAAAGCATAAATAAAGAGAAAATAGATAAAAATATCACAGCAAACCACCAAACTGAAATGGCAGACAGAAAAACAAGGGAAAAGAAACAATAGAAGTATAGAAAAACCAGAAAACAAAAGATAAAATGTCAGTATTAAGCTCTCACATATCAATAATCACTCTAAATGTAAATGGGTTGAATTTACCAAACAAAAGACACAGAGTGGCTGAGTGGATTAAAAAACAAGACACACACACACACACACAAAGACACAATAATATGCTGCCTCTAGGAAACAGATTTCAGCTCTAAAGACAAACACAGGCTCAGAGTAAAGGGAGGGAAGGTGATGGTTCAAGCAAATGACAAGCAAAAGAAAACAGGAGTAGCCATACTTACACCAAACAAAACAGACTTCAAGATAATAAAGATAACAAGAGAAAAATAAGGGCATCATATAATGATAAAAGGGGCATTCCACCAAGAAGACATAACACTTAATGATATATATGCATCTAAGACAGGAGCACCTAAGTATATAGAGCCAGTATTAACAGACCTAAAGGGAGAAATTGACAGGAACACACTAATAGTAGGGGACCTTAACACCCTGTTTACGCAAATGGATAGATCACCTAGATAGAAAATTACAAGGAAACAGTGGACTTAAATGAAACAGTAGACCATATGGACTTAGTAGATACAGATAGAACATTCCAACCAAAAACAGCACAACATACATTCTTCTCAAGTACACATGGAACATTCTCAATGATAGACCATATGTTAGGAAACAAAGCAAGCCTCAATACATTTAAGAAGATTGAAATCATATCAAGCATCTTTTCTGACCACAATGCTATGAAATTAGAAATCAACTACAAGAAAAAAGCTGGGAAACTCACAAATATGTGGAGACTAAACAACATGCTACTGAACAACCATAGGATCCATGAAGAAATCAAAGGAGAAATCAAAAAATACCTGAATACAAATGAAAATGAAAACACAACATACCAACTCTTACAGAATGTAGCAAAAGTCCTACCAAAAGGGAAATTTATAGCAATATAGTCATACGTCAACAAACAAAAAAAATCTCAAATAAGCAATGTTACACTATACCTAGAAGAACTAGAAAAAGAAGAAAAAAGAAGGCAAAAGTAAGTAGAAGGAGGGAAATAAAAATCAGAGCAGAAATAAGTGAAATAGAGACTTAAAAAACAACAGAAAGGATCAATGAAACTAAGAGCTGTTTTTTTGAGATTAAAAAAACCTTGAAAAAACCCTTAGCCAGACTCACTAAGAAAAATAGAGGAGGCTCAAATAAATAAAATCAGCAATGAAAGAGGAGAAATTACAATGGACAACACAGAAATACAAAAGATTATAAGAGAATACTATGAAAAGGTACATGCTAACAAATTGGATAACCTAGAAGAAATGGATAAATTCTTAGAATCATACAACCTTCCAAAACTGAATCAAGAAGAAATAGAGTATCTGAATAGACCAATCACAAGTAAACAGATCGAAACAGCAATCAAATACTTCTGAAAAAACAAAAGTCCAGGACGAGATGGCTTCTTGGGTGAAATATACCAAACATTCAGAGAAGATTTAATATCTCTCCGTCTCAATCTATTCCGAAATATTGAAGAGGATAGGATGCTTCCTGATTCATTCTATAAGGCCAGCATTACCCTGATACCAAAACCAGATGAGGACAACACAAAAAATGAAAATTATAGGCCAATATCACTGATAAACATAGAGGCAAAAATCTTCAAAAAAATATTAGCAAATTGTATAAAACGGTACATTAAAGGGATCGTACACCAAGATCAAGTGGGATTTATTCTAGGGATGCAGGGATGGTTCAACATCCACAAATCAATCAATGTGATACACCACATGAACAAAATGAGGAATAAAAATCACATGATCATCTCAATAGATACAGAGAAAGTATTTGACAAGATCCAACATCCATTTATGATAAAAACTCTCAATAAAATGGGTACAGGGCTGACCCAGTGTTGTAGTGGTTAAGTTCACTCATTCTGCTTTGGCAGCCTGGTGTTTGCTGTTTTGGATCCTGGGTGTGGACCTACTCACTGCTCATCAAGCCATGCTGAGGCAGCGTCCCACATAGAAGGACCTAGAAGGACCTACAACTAGGCTATACAACTATGTACTGGGGCTTTGGGGAGAAAAAAGCAAAAGAGGAAGATTGGCAACAGATGTTAGCTTAGGGCAAATCTTCCTTAATAAAGAATGGGTATAGAAGGAAAGTACCTCAACATAGCAAAGGTCATATATGACAAACCCACAGGCAACATAATACTCAATGGAGAAAAACTGAAAACCATTCCTCTGAGAACAGGAAGAAGACAAGGATGTCCACTCTCACCACTCATATTCAACATAGTACTAGAGGGTATAGTCAGAGTAATTAGGCAAGAAAAAGAAATAAAAGGTACCCAAATAGGAAAAGAAGAAGTAAAATTGACACTACTTGAAGATGACAAATTCTATATATAGAAAACCCTAAAGAATCCAGCAAAATACTTTTAAAAATAATCAATGAATACAGTAAAGTTGCAGAGTACAAAATCAACATTTCAAATCAGTTGCATTTCTATACACTAAAAATGAACTAGCAGAAAGATAAATCAAGAATACATTCCCATTTACAATTACAACAAAATGAATGAAATACCTAGGAATAAATAAATTTAACCAAGGAGGTGAAAGAACTATACACCAGAAACTACAAGATATTATTGAAAGAAATTGAAGAAGACATAAAGAAATAGAAAGATATTCCATCCTCCATGGATTGCAAAAATAAACATAGTTAAAATGTCCATATTACCTAAGCAATCTATAGATTCGATGCAATCCCAATCAAAATCCCAATGACATTCATCATGGAGCTAGAACAAAGAATCCTAAAATTTATGTGGAACAACAAAAGACCCTGAATAGCTAGAGAAATTCTGAGAAAAAAGAGCAAAGCTGGAGGTATCACAATCCCTGACTTCAAAATATACTATAAAGCTATAATAATCAAAACAACATGGTACTGGTACAAAAACAGACACACAGATCAATGGAACAGAATTGAGACCCCCAAAATAAAACCACACATCTATGGACAGTTAATCTTTGACAAAGGAGCCAAGAACATACAATGGAGAAAGGAAAGTCTCTTCAATAAATGGTGTTGGGAAAACTGGACAGCCACATGCAAAAGAATGAAAGTAGACCATAATCTTACACCATGCACAACAAATTAACTCGGAATGTATTAAAGACTTGAATGTAAGACCTGAAACCATAAGACTCTTAGAAGAAAATATAGGCAGTAAACTCTTTGACATTAGCCTTAGCAGTATCTTCTCCAATACCATGTCTACTCAGGCAAGGGAAACAAAAGAAAAAATAAACAAATGCGACTACAGCAGACTAAAAAGCTTCTGCAAGGCAAAGGAAACCATGAACAAAATGAAAAGACAACTCCCCAACTGGGAGAAAATATTTGCAAATCATATATCTGACAAGGGGTTAATTTCCAAAATATATAAAGAACTCTTACAACTCAATAACAAGAAAATTAACAACTTGATCAAAAAATGAACAGAGGATATGAACAGTTTTTCAAAGATATACAGATGGCCAACAGGCACATGAAAAGGTGTTCAACATCACCAATAATTAGGGAAACGTAAATCAAAATTACAATGCGATATCACCTCATGCCTGACAGAATGGCTGAAATTAAGAAGACGAGAAATAAGAAGTGTTGGAGAGGATGTGGAGAAAAGGGAACCCTCACACTTCCAGTGGGAATGCAAACTGGTGCAGCCACCATGGAAAACAGTATGGAGATCTCTCAAAAAATTAGAAATACCGTATCCAAAGAACATGAAATCAATAATTCAAAAATATTTATGCACCCCATGTTCATTGCAGCATTATTCGCAATAGTTAAGACGTCGAAGTAGCCCAAGTGCCCATCAACGTATGAATGGATAAAGAAGATGTGGCTATAGATACAATGGAATACTACTCAGCCATAAAAAATGACAAAATTGTGCCATTTGCGACAATGTGGATGGACCTCAACGGTATTATGCTGAGCAAAACAAGTCAGACATAGAAAGACAAATACCATATGATTTCATTCATGTGTGGAAGATAAACAAACGAACACATAGATAAGGAGAACAGATTAGTGGTTACCAGAGGAGAACAGGTTGGGGGGAGGGTGAAAGGGATAAAGGGACACATGTGAATGGTGATGGATAAAAACTGGATTGCTGGAGGGGCCGGCCCGGTGGCGCAAGCGTTGGGTGCACGCGCTCCGCTGCGGCGGCCCGGGGTTCGCTGGTTCGGATCCCGGGCGCGCACCGACGCACTGCTTTGGCAAGCCATGCTGTGGTGGCGTCCCATATAAAGTGGAGGAGGATGGGCACGGATGTTAGCCCAGGGCCGTCTTCCTCGGCAAAAAAAGAGGAGGATTGGCGGATGTTAGCACAGGGCTGATCTCCTCAAAAAAAAAAAAAAAAAAACTGGATTGCTGGTAGTGAATATGATGCAGTCTATACAGAAAGGGAAATACAGTGATGTACCCCTGAAATTTACACATTTTGTAAGCCAACCGACCTCAATAAAATAATTTTTTAAAAAGCTACAATTCTAGTTATGAAATAAATGAGGATGTAATATACAGCATGGTGACTATAGTTAACAATACTGTATTGCATATTTGAAAGTTGCTAAGAGTAGATGTTAAAAGTTCTCATCACAAGAAAAAAAAATTCTGTAACTATGTATTGGGACGGGTGTTAACTAGAATTATTGTGGTGATCATTTCACAATATATACAAAGATTTAATGATTATGTTGTACACCTGAAAGTAATTTAATGTATGTCTATTATACCTCAATAAAAATAAATTACAATTTTGACCACTTTGATCTCAAATGTTTAATTGCTTCTGAAATTATGTAAATAGAGTATTATCAACTACAGAGAGTATAAAATATGTTTTCACAGGGTATATTTTGTAGTGAACTAAAACTAAGTCTACTTCTTCCTGACCTTTTTTTGATGTCTTGGGGACAAATGTATGTGAGATGTATGTTAAAAATGCAAAGTGTCTGAGTTTCTTCACTTTCTTCATTAATCTTTTCTGTATATATCACATATATTTTCATTCAACTGTTGTTCATATCAGGAAACATTTGATATCCATTCTTGATTACAAGCAACAGTCCTAACTTTCAAAATGTTGTTTAACTTTCCTTGTCTTTCATAATGAACATATGGCTTTGCTTAGGACAAGCTAAAGTTTCACATTAAGTATGCCTTGAATGAGTATGGGACATGTCTAGTATCTGCCAAGGTAACTAATTTCTGCTGCCCACAGTCATTTGTTTTTCCACGTGCAGATTTTCCAGCTGCTGGTTTCCCACTTTTACTGATGATTCCATTTCTGCCAACAAAGAAATTGTTCTTGTTTTAAGTAGACATTCTGTCCATTGACATAGAAATGGGGTGAGATGTTAGCTCTGTCATCTCATAGATTAACTATTCCATTACAGTTAAGGAGTGTGGCTAGCATTTCCCAACTCCTGTGTTACAAATGACATACCAGCACCCCTTGGGGCATGAACCCCCCAACCCATAGATGTACAACCAGAACTATAAACAGGTTAATTCTGCCATGTACCTTTTTTGTATGTTTGCTGGGAATCTCACTGTGAAGGAAAGTATACACATACACATACACACACACACACAATAACTTTACTAGGGGAATTTAAGGTTAGCAGTACCCCAGTTTCCACCTGAGTCCATAATTCTCTCATCCCAATGAGATTATGTCTTCAATGAAATGAAAAGTAGCTGCTCCTATAAAAACATCAGGGATCTTTGACCATAACGAGATTCATGTAAGATTCATTAAAACATTTCACAAGGAAAAGAGCTCTGATAGAGTGGTGAGTCTTGCAATCAGCCTCAAGACAACTCTATTGGGGTAAAAGATTCCACCAACCATCTACATTACCGCCTTTCTAAAAAATCCCTCCCCAGAATTAATTGGAAGACTGGTATGGTTTCTGATAAAACAATGATATAATACATACATCTGATTCAATTGCCTAGGCTAGTTAATAATCTGTGACAGAAATAGGACAACTACTCTCATGTTTTAAGCACAAATACTATAAGAGGTTGACCCAAGGACTCCCACTGGAAAATAACTAAGGCAGAAAGGCCCTGATGATGTCCTACTATCCTGAAGATTAGTGAATAATAACAACGATAGATAAGTCAAGTGAACAGAAAAGCATATGAAGAGGGAAAAATTTGGTTGCTAAAGCTGTTGGAATTCAGGACAAGGAAAGACATGAAAATGGGTGAGGGGCTTGAAATTTCTGAAGAGATAAAGGATAGAAGAAATAGGAATATGACTGCTGTTAGGCCGAAGGAGAAGAGAGTAGGATATAGGAATATTTACAGTTCCTTCTAAGGGACTTATGAGCTACAATCTTGCTATTATTCAGTCTTACTTTCCTCTAGTGCCTTTCCCAAGTGAAAAGGGAAGGTTGGAATATAATAAAAATAATTGCTATCACTAATATAATGCATACTATTTGGCAAGCACTGTTCTAAGATCTTTTTATATATTTTCTTACTTATTCCTCAGAACAACTTTATGAGGTAAGGATTACTATTATCTCTATTTTACAGATTAGGAAACTCAATATAGAGGGGCTAAGTAATTTGTCCAAAATCACATAGTAAGTAAATGGTGGAACCCAGATTCTAATCCAGGTAGTCTTACTGCCGAGTTTCTCCTTCATGTTCATCTCTCCTGCACTCTCTGAAAGGGACACATTGAGAAAGGCCAAACAAAGCCTAATAAATTGGGACTAAAAATTAGAAAGAAGGTTGAACACAAAAGGAAAGAGTAGAGAATCCTCCAGTTGGGAACAGTTCTTTGTGTACACAGATGAAGCAAATTGCCAATGGCCACGGGAAAAAAACATCGCAAATAGAAATTGTATCATTAGCAAGTCCATCTTTTGGTTTAAAGCTTGAACCTTTGAGAAAATGTAAATCCATCCTAGAAGAGATAATCCAGCCAGATTTTCCCCTTAGTTACGTCTCAGTGCATGTCCATTTATTAGATTCCTTAGAAAAAGTCCATCTTGATAGTGGAACAAGAGAATGTGGAGAGTATGAGATCACTGTGGACCTGAAAGTGAAGGCTGAACTGAGCTCCAACTGTGCTGCTTTTACAAGTTGGCCAAGACCGCATGCTGGAAATAGTGAAGACAGAGAATCCAGTGTATTACAGTTTAGCCATGAACATCAATCTTTGTTAATGCAGAAAATTTGGGGAAAGAATAAAATAATACGAAGCTAATGAGGGATGTTGACAGAGATTCAGACATATGCTATGTCAATTACTTTTATAGCAGGAGGTACAAAGTCTCACCTACAGCTCCCCCAAAACCCAAGAGACAAAGAAATCCAAAGCTATAGAAAGAGAGGAAAGTGATGGCAAGATGTGTAACCAGACTGCAAGTGTTATAGGGGAAGGTTTTCCACATTATTCTGTACTTTATCTTTTCCTAGCAAAAGAAAATATAGATCTACATGTGGAAAAATGGAAAAATCCAGGTTAATTGCCCAGTCATTTGCTTGTTTCCCAAAATCCAGGCCTATAGTTTCCCAGGAAGGATATTTTAGCCTCATTTGTATCACCATCTTTAGTTTAGCACATGAATAGTTACCACAGCTGGAAGGCATTAGTGTTGTCCAAGTCAACAATTTTCCATAAGCCAGAGAGAAAAGAATTTTCAGTGTTTGTTGTGACACATGAAAAATTGGAGTCTTAAACCCTGCTTAGAATTAAAGTGACTTAAGATGAGAAGAAATGAGATGAAAAGAAATGTTGAAGTGTTATAACAAAGTCAATCACTGCTGAATCATATTGGAAACAGAATCAAGCAGACAACCACTTCAGATTCATAGACGACTTGCTATAAAGGAATGTTGGAAAGAGTAATGGGTTTAAAATTAGACCTAAACCTTTGGTTTTGTTTATAGAGTACATACATCATTAGATCTTCCAGTTCATTGCTGCCTGCTCTTCTGCTCAGGTGCTCACATATATCACCAGTGCAATTATTCTATCTAGAACAAGCCCTCTGTTAGATTTCAGAAGTCAGCCAAGTTTTATGTCAGCACTCTCGAGTTTTCTTTTCTGGGTTCTTTTTCTTCCTTTTCATTGTCCCCCATTTTCACTTCCTTCAACCCTACACCAACCAGGGTTGAGATTTGGTCCTGTGAAGCACTACATGTTAAATGTATTTTTTCATTCAATAGTTAGTCATCAGTGCCTTCAAGGAGAAAGAGCCAGTGCCAGGTTACAGGAAGAGTAAAGTAATCCAGATCTGAATTCTACCCTTAAGGAGCTTACAGTCAATGATAATTGCATTTCCCTGCATCTGTCTCTAAAATCTGGTATTCTGGTATGATTTCAATGTTCATTTGAATCACTGTAGAAAGGGGAAACCTAATAAATCAAATTTAGATGTTCTGTCCTTTGCACATCTCATTACATACAGAAAGAGAGAAAGGTAAAATTAAACATTTTTATTTTATGCTTTTTCAGGCTCTATTCAAATGTTTTCTGAGGTATGATTACTGAAAGACTGTGGAATGATAATTAATTATATTCTGCAAACTAAAAGAATCACTTCAGGGAAGCACATCTCTGATCAGAGCAGGTTGGGAAATTTTAAACACCTTCCCCCTTCAATACAAAATAGTAAAATAAAACAAAATTTATTTGTTTATGAAATCGTTCAGCAAGAATTATTGAGCATATACTGTGTGCTAGGCGTGGAGTTAAAATGAGTTTCAAACAAGGACATAAGGCAAGCTCCACATGGTGGTCTTTTGCCAGTGCCTCACTATGCCTTTATTGAGGGAACAGCAAAGCACTTCTGTCTTAGCACTCATCTTTGTACCCTTCCTGTTACATGTTCCATAGTCTTCCTTAAAGTATAGTGATTCATAAATATTTCACTTATAGGGCGCTGAAAGATTAAACATGTCAGCTATATTCAGTATCAAAGACCTAGTAATAATAACAGAAACAGTTCATATTTATTAAGCATTTGATGTGTAATAGGCACTGTGATAAGTGCTTTATGTGCTTTTATCTCATTTAATCTTAGAAACACCCTATCAGGTGTTGTTATCTCTGTTGTTATCTCATTTGTCAGATGAAGACATCAAGTCACAGAACAAATAAGTAAGTGGCTGAGCCAGGATTTGAACCTAGACTATCTGGCTCCAGAGCCTGCACTTGTAATTGTTACATTATACTGCGCTTCAAAATAGAAAAATAAATTATGCAGGGTTAAAAAGAATAGGGTAAAAATCATCTAGTCCCCTGGCCAGCCCCATGGCTGAGCGGTTAAGTGTGTGCGCTCCGCTACTGGCGGCCTGGGTTCGGATCTCGGACGCGCACCAACGCACCACTTGTCGGGCCATGCTGAGGCAGAGTCCCACATACAGCAACTAGCAGGATGTGCAACTATAACATAGAACTATCTACTGGGGCTTTGGGGAGAAAAAGGGGAAAAAAAAAAAGGAGGAGGATTGGCAATAGATGTTAGCTTAGGGCCGGTCTTCCTCAGCAAAAAAAAAAGAGGAAGATTGGCATGGATGTTAGCTCAGGGCTGATCTTCCTCACAAAAAAAAAATCATCTAGTCCCTTCCCTCTCTTATCGTTAAATCATGAGGATTCAACTGAAATGCTACCTCCTCCACTCACTCAGTTCCAGCAAAAAGCCATCACTTCCTTTTCTGATTTCTCATTGCCCCACGTATTGACCTCTCTTAAGGCACCTTTCAACCTAGAATGTAGGGCTCCATGGAAACAGGGGCCAAGATCTCATATATATTATTTATTTATTTATTTTCTACCTCAGCCACAGCCTATTTAGCACAGTGCCTTGAATACTATAGTTGTTCATTAAATGTCTGTTAAGCGAATGAACAGGATGAAATGGGATAACATATGAATTGCTCGATGACAGTTATACACCTCTTTGTATCACTCACAATGCCATACATATAGTAGGAACTTATTATTTCTTGAAACTGTTGAAAAGTCCCTAAATCCCTGTACCCAAATGAGCACTTGCTCAGAGCAGGAAAGTATATTGACTATTCTGCAAATCTTCTATGAAGGCCACCTCCATGCAGAGTCAACATTATGCAGGGGTAAGGAGCCCAAAACAATGAAATCTGGAGTAGGCTCCTCATCCTGATACTCTCCCTATCTCCCAATCTGATTAAACTTTAATAATAACAACAATAATAATGTCAACAAATGTAATGCTAGCAGTTACCGTAAGTTCAGTATTTTCTATTTTATAAGCACTTAACATTTATCATCTCGTTTAATACCTATTGTAACCCTATGAGGTAAGTATTTTTATTTCCAATTTATAGATAAAGAATATCAGGCTCAGAGAGGTTAACTGACTTACTTAAGGTCACACAGCTAGTAATTGACAGAGCTGAGATTCAAACCAAGTTCTCCTGGATTCTAAGGACTGTGCCCTTTCTACTACATTTACTATGTATCTCAACAGATTCATGAAGCTCTTATTTTTGTGTTCCAACCCACTACTCAAATACAGATTCTGTAGACAGAACACCAAATTTTGTCAGTTTTCCCAATTTGGAGACAGCATGGTTGTACTTAAGAGTTTAAATGCTGGAATCAGACAGACCTGGGTTTGAATACCTGCTCCACCACTAATAAGCTATATATCCTTGGACAAGTTACTTATCCTCTCTCAGTCTCAATTTTCTCATCTGTTAAAGGGGAGTAAAACTACTACCTCATAAGACTATTGTGAGGAAAAATGAGACAACGCATATAAAGGGCCTCAGACACAATAAATACTGAGCAAAGGGTACTTATCTATGCTACCCAAAAAATATCCCTGACTATTTGTCATAATTATGCCAAGTGTTGATAATCTGTCAACATTTTTCTGATAGGAAACAGGTAAAAGAGTTCTTATAACTGCCAATTCTTACAAGCCACTGGCAAAGCAAAATGTAATCAATTCTGCTGAATGGGAAAAATGAAGACACTGTTAAGGCAAGGCTCCACCAGAAGGCAGAGAGAGCAGAGGCTGCTATTAAATCAGCCCCTATGCTATTGCTGATAAAACAGGTCATGGGTTGCCAGTTCTTAAGTCTAGACTCCAGTCTACACCCAACTCCAGTACACGAAAGAGAGTTTTCTTAGGGAGTGCTTAGGGCTTTCTCTAGCCCAAATTGAATTTGAATTGAGACAGGATCTCTGACTCCTCCAAAAACAAATTTAGTTTTTCTCTCCACTGAAGAGAAAAAATATTTCCTGGGAATAAGAGGCATATTTTGTTGGGATTCAATGATGTATAGTGATTTCCCAGTTGGTTTACAAAACCAAAGTTGATGGAAACACAAATCGAAGAGTCTGTTCACTGATCTTAACCTATCTGTAGCACAGGTACACACAAAAAATTTTGGATCACTCTTTACACTCACCCCTGATGTCTCCAATCCCAAGTCAAGAGATATTTTAATACTGGCATTATTACATATAGGATTGCCTGACCAGAGTCATTTCTAGGCAGGAAGTGTAAAATCTATGTATATGATCTAAATCTAAAGCTGACCAAATGGGACAACTTTGAGTTCAGAGAATTGCTTGACCTCTCTGAGAAACTGCACTTCGACCAAGTTATTTCCCCATTTTGGGCACTGGATTGTACTCTAAACATTGAAGTATTAGATTAGATACTCTTCAGAGGCCCTTCGAGCTCCACAAGTTTCCATTCTAAGATAATGGAGAGTTACATTCTGTGAAGTGTCTGCACAAGCTGTAAGGCATGTGGTGGAGTTTAAGAGAGTAACGACTGGTCTTCGTCATTTACAATGTCCCTTTGTGCTTTGTGCTGGTAAAACATGTTTTCATGGTTAACTCTGTTGACATGGAGAAAGGCCACAAGGCCTCATGCTTCAACATTTTCATATCACCCTTAATTTTGCCCATATAATCACTTAATAAACTCATAGATGCATAAGAACATTTCAAGTAATCATGTGTTTATTATTTGTACTTTGTCAAATATACTAATTGAAAGTAAAGCAATGACACAGTCAATGATATTTAGCTTTAACAAGGCAGAGAAACTATCATTAGAAGGAGAATTAGGGGTCATAGTCTCTATCTCTAATTATGCCACAAGTTTTCAGAAATAACAACTTGATTGTCTCTGTGTGCCAAATACTTTCCTTACTTCAAACAAAAGTCAATTCCTTTCTCCCAAAGGTTAATGATTTTTTTAAAATCGCCCTTTCCCATATACTTGGGGAGAAATGGTAAAATTATTGTCAAAATATCAGCTTATGTATTTAAAATGCTTTGGTAGTATTTGCAAAAAGTGAAAGAAATTTTGACACCAATAAAATAAAAGTCACCATGGTATAAAGGAAGCAATGGATAACATGAAGCAGGAAGAAAGAAGAAATACATCCTATGAGAGAATCAGGATAAAAAAGACCTTGTCAGACAGGAAAACTGAGTAAAATATAACAGGAGGAAAAATGTAAAATCCTGCACACAAGTATAAACAGCCAACTATACAAGAGCAGGATCAAGGAAGGGTTGGTTTAGTAGCACTGTGTGTAACAACAACTATTGTTGTTTCAGTGGCTATAAGATCAATGTAATTCAACAGGATCTGCCAAAAAAAAATGAGTGAAATCTTAGTCTGCATTGAGAAGGGTTTCCATAAATGGAACTCTGTGTTCAATTCTGGAATCTATGGTTTGACAGGTACGCACTCAAAGGGTGAGGAAACTTGAAAACCCACTGTGATATGGTTCTGCCTAAGTTGTTCAATGTTACCTTTTGTTGTGTATCCACAAAGACTCTTCTCTCCAACCATGCTGACCAACTAACAATTGCCCCAAATGTTTCTTGCTTTCCCATACTTCCATCCCAATTTTGTTTCTCAGCCAAAGCACATTGTCACCTTTGGTAAACATTTCTAACATCCTCTACCCCTCCTTAGGTTGTGGTTTGTTCCTGTGTGCACCCTATGCTTACCTCCATGACAGCACTTACTGCACGGCTATTGACTTTTTTCTTTGTCTCTCTACCTAGAGCTCTTTGAGGGCAGAGATTGGATATTATTCATCTTAATATCCTCAGCATGCAGCACAGTGCCTGATATACAGCAAGTGCTGAACAAACTACTTAAAAAAATAAAAATTATACGGGGCTGGCCCGATGGCCTAGCAGTTAAGTTCACATGCTCTGCTTCAGTGGCCTGGGGTTCGCAGGTTCGAATCCTGGGCGCGGACTGATGCACCACGCATCAAGCCATGTGTGGTGGTGTCCCATATACAAAATAAAGGAATATGTGCACACTTGTTAGCTCAGAGCCAATTTTCCTCAGCAAAAAAGAGGAGGATTGGCAACAGATGTTATCTCAGAGCCAATCTTCCTCACAAAAATAAAAATAAAAATTATAAATGGTCAGCCAGAGGAAATTTAGCTGTTTTGCCTGCAGAACAGAAAAGGTTGGGACACAGTAGTTACCTTCAAATATTCCAAGGTCTGTCATGGGAAAAGGAACTGAGCTTATTTCTTTCAGCCTGAGAGAGCAAAACAAGAACTAGTATGTAGAAGTTATAAAGAAATATGAAGCTTTCACTTCCATGTGAGTATTTTCCCACAAAAATAGAATGTTTCTTTAAATTATAATGTCTTCCATCCATAGAAGTGATCAAGCAGAGATTGGACTTTTTGAGGCATGGGAGAGTGTGTTCAAACATTATATAGAGATTTAAGAGTTTAAGTTCCTCTAGCCTTTATAACTCTTAAGTTTTTGGAGCTCTACAGTAAGGATCAAATCAATTGAGTTCTAGTTCTGGCTCTGTGACTTACTAGCCAGACGATCTTGTTAAGATATTAAACCTCTTTGTGTTACAGATTCCTTATCTGTGATATGACAGGATTAGACTAGAATGTTTCTTCCAACCAAAAAGGTTATGGAATAAATATAAATGTTATAAATATTATATATATAAAATTAATAAATTTTATAGTTAAATAGAACCTATACTTTATAAAACGTATTCCCATTTCCCCTCATTTGATCTTTGTAACATCCCTGGAAGTTAGTGGAAAGTTGCTGCTATTCCATTTGACAAATTAGAAAACTCTGGCCCAAAGAAATTAAGTGATTTGCTCAAGATTTAATGTTCTTTCTACCACATCATATTGAATTTAAAACTGAGACTTTATGGACAGTTTAATCGTCTACTTTTTGAAATCCAGATATCCACACTAACATCCATGGAAGGAAACTAAATCCTCCATGGCATGTTTTCATTTACCATTAGTAAAAATAATTAGGAAATTCCTGGATAAATTTGGACATGTCTTTATGAATACAAACTTCTGAAGCTAGTTGAAATGTCCCACCCAAAACACATAGTCCTAGACTGTTATCTCATTGAGCAAATAAAAATTTGAATAAAAGGAAGTTAAAAATCTAAATGAAAGCAAAACAAAAAAAATGAGATTAAGCCTGTTCCTCAAGACCTGGCCATGAATCAATATTAGGACTAGCATTTAGGAGTTACAGTTTAAATCCTACATATTTTTTAAAAATCCATCATTTAATTCCCAACCTATGTCAAAGCACTTGGCTAGATGGAGTTCTTTTAGTTTTATAATTGCAGTACCTTTTAACCATGATGAAAAATTAAAATATAATGAGATTCGTTATTCTACCTGTGGAAAATCCATTTGTTTTCACTATATTGAGAACTCAGGGTAAAGTACAGTGATAATTGTGAGTACAGGGCAAACAAGAGCACTACTCCGAGTCATCTGTTGTTCATTGAACATCTAAATCAATTCATTTTCTTCCAAAATCAGCAGAGCATTTTTGTTCTCCCACAACTATTGAAAATCATAATTGCTATCAAAACTGAACCAATGGAAGGACATAGTGTTTCTCCAATTGTTTTATTTTACAAAGAATATTTAGTGTGCTGCCAACTTTTCCCTTTGAGGGTCAGCACAAATTTGTTCTCCTTTTTCTTACTCTGAATATTTAAAAGTAAGCTCCAATGCTATAGCATTTTTCCTGAATCTATGTTGTTGTGACAGGAGTATGGGTATTATCTTCAGTGAAGAAATATATTCTCTAAGGAAAACAAAAATGAATTTCTCCTTAAAGAAGAAACAGTATTTGGGGCATGTCATCAATTGATGATAACAACCCATCTCTGAAAATACTTTGTTAACATTCTGTTGAAATCATAGGCAACTCCCAAGAGTCTAAGCATTTTCTGAATTTTCAGAGAATGTCTGTTTCTTGTGACAACTCTTCCATCAAAGTCAAAAGACAACTGAAATGCATTTTTCAATCAAGTTCTTTCTTTCTCCCTAGTGAGTATACTTCTCTGTAACATCTCGGGTTTAGTTTGTTCTTTCTTTGGAAGCATCAACAATGGCAAAGAGTTATTAGAAAAGAGGACAAATACAATTCACAAAATTACTCAAATGACTCTGGCTCTGGAAATGTCTCAGATAATGAATCTTCCATCTTGATATATATCAAATGTAATTTAAAAATGGGCTCAAATATGAAGCCTCCTTGGCTACTTGGCATTGCGGTTTTCATAAATATTTTTACTTTCATTGACTACATAAGAATGATAAAGTTGTAAATTCTGAACTAATTTAGATTGGTAAATCTTTGAAGTTCTACAACTAGAGCTATAGGCACAGATATGGCAAAAATTCTTACTCATTTCATTGCCATACCTAACCCAAAATGCAAGATCTGTGTAAGGAATAAGATCATTTCATGCTGTAACTCAATCCCAGACAAATCTGGCATTCACTTGCAAAAACTGGAATATCACTGACTTCGCACAATCCCCACTCACATGGTTCCATTTGTGCTGCTTTTTGTTGTTATTGTATTGTGTTTTTTTGTTAGTTTTGCATTTGATCCTCTTAAGAGTTTCTTAAGTGCACAAAGCAATTAGAAAGAAAGAAATTTGAGCAAAGGATATTTTCCCAGATTAAATGAAAAGTTCTCTTCATAAAATAGTAAAAGAATATTATTCAATATATCTTGAAAACTTAAAATTCAAACTCTTCTAAGTATTAGGTGGTCACAAATTTTGCATTTGGTTTTAATGATTTCTTAAGTATAAAGCACTTGGTGCTTGAGTTCTCTTAAACTTGTTAGAATCTAGAAAATTAAGCTTTTTGAAAAATTTTTATTCACGAAATATTTAAAAATAGCTTTGCTACAATTACCACAGTCTTCAACTATGCCCCAATTTTAATTAATGAGATATTTTTGCAGTGCTAACAGAAAGATGTGTTTTTCACATATAAGTAATGCTCCATAACCACACAAGGATTTTCCTCTGAATTCATTTTTATGAGGGATAACATTTTATTTCCCTTCAAAGATTTGCAATTTTTTATTGTTGAAGAAAGAGGAACTTTGGGTATCACCTAGTTTTAAAGAATGTAAGCAACCTTAGAAATCATCTAGTCCAACCCTCTCATTGCACATATGAGAAAAGTGAGGCCTAAAGAAGGGAAAGTATTCACACATAATGAGGGGGTAAACCAATATGAGTGCTCAAATAGTGTTTTATGAATGAGCAAATGGATAGAAGAATTGATTAGTGGATGATGGATAGATGGATGGATGGGTGAGGGGATGGGTACATAAACTGATGGATCAATGGATGAAATTAGCGGCAGAGTCAGGGCTGGAGGCTGATTGTCCTAGCACTCACTTCACTGCACTTCCACTAAATAATATTGCCTCTCTAAGCCAAAAAAAATCATATTTATGTATATTTTTTAAAAATTGATTTGGTAATGTGATCTAGTATAAAAACTATAAGCTTTGAAGGCATACAGACCTTTGATTGAGTCTCAACTCTGCCAGCTAACAGCTATGTGATGTTGGGAAAATGAGTTAACCTTGCCAAGTCTTTTTTTAATCCAAACAATCAGGATAATGAAGTCAAAATGAAATTAAATAAACTATCTGTGTAAAACATCTAGCAAGTGCATCACACACAGTAGATGCTCAATTAGTGTTTGTCATTCTCGGTCTCCATGACTTTTAAATTTTTATTTATGTCCTATAAAATGCTATATTATCTCTTCTGAAAATCATGAAACTTCTTTACCATATGTGGTTCTAATTCAATGTTTCTCAAAGTGTGGTCCCTCAGACCAGCAGTATCAGCATCACCTAGGAATTTGTTAGAGATGCAAATTCTTAGGCCTCACCCCAGACCTACAGAGTCAAAAACTCTGGGGGTGGGGCCAAGAAATTTCTGTTTTAATGAATTCTCCACGTGATTCTGACATACTTCAATGTTTGAGAACCACTAATCTATACCATTGGTACCTCTAGATTCATTTTTCAATGCTGTAGAGCCAATTAAAGGCATGAAGACTTTTGATTGTGTTTTTGCCTAAGGTCCCCTCTGAAATAGGACATCACATCTACATGTCATGTTATGCCAATCCATGATCCAGGAGGTGACATTAAGTGACACTGGAACTCCAGTCATGGCTGGTTAATAAAACATAATAAATTTTACCTGGTCAGCCAGTACATTGTGAGCATATCCTTTGTTTGCAATGACCTCTTTAAACTGCCTCAACAGTTTTGTGAGGAAGCCACTGTACATCTTTGTTAAAAACCAAAACCTTTGTATTTCTTAAAATATTACTTTAAGTTATAAATTGCTCTTTATAATAGTAATTCAAGACTAGTCAATACTCATACTGATAATTCAGTGAAGAGTGGTTTGTTGTTTGGTTTGATTTGGTTTGGTTTAGAAATAGCAGAATTGAGTATGGACACATGTACTCTAGGTCATTTGATTCAGATGGACATGCTTAAAGAAAGCTTAATAAGTTGACCCATACTGCCCTATCCAGGTGACTCTCTGAATTATGGACATAATGCTTAAGAGGAAACAAATATTTCCTGAAGGTGGTGCTGCCTTTGCAAACATAAACCTCTATAGTGATGACAAGGCCATTCTCCTCTTTGCCAAGTTTTGACCCAGGAGCTGGAGGCCCAGGGTACAATGATAATTGTAAGTGTGAAAATTAATAAACAGAAACCTCACTTAAAATGGAAATGGGAGGCCAAAGGGGGAAGTCTCACTCCCTACATCAATAGCAGAGCCCAACATGAAGAAGAACGACTTCCTTTTCTTGACTGGCAAGAAGGTCAGCCAATGAGAGACTGTCACAACTCAACCAATGAAAGTCCATTACACTTTGAATTCCCAGTCTCCTCCAATGGACTCTTTGCTTATAATGGTCCTCTCAACTTCCTCTTCCCCTGTATAAAAGAGTTTCTCTTCCCCTTGTTGTTCAAGACTTGCATGTGGTTCGCCACGGTTGCAGACCCCAAATTAAAATTCTTACTGGTCCTGAATAAACCCATTTTTTCTGGAGAAATAACTGGCTGTGTATTTGTTTAATGTCAAAATTTTGGTGGCCTATACAGAGATCCAAAGAAAACCCTGGCAACTCTGATGTTGGTGAGTAAACAGGTGCAGTATCCACAAAATGGCCTATTGAGCTCACTGCTTTTCTGGCTGACCATGGGCTTTGAAGGCAATTCTTTCTCCTGGATCTGAGCTTCTGTCTTCCTTGCATTTTGAAGTTCTCCAGGCTCTATTTGGGATCTATTTTAAGGCTTTGTCTTTTGCTGATTAAGGCCTTGTTTTGTCCACAAGTGCTCAGTTGGCACTTTGGCCTGACTCTTTTGAACCAGGTTGTTCCATTGGAACTGGCTGCTCAGCTTTCAGTCTGATTTCTCTGGAACAGAGACTGTTTTATTGTAACTGTACCATTCAGTCTTCTGCCAAATTCCTTTGGAACCTGGCTATTCTATTGGAACTGTGCTGTTCAGACTTTAGCCTAATTCCTTTGAGAATGGGCTGTTCTAATGGAACCGCGCTTTCAACTTTCAATCTAACTCATTTGGGATTAAACTGTGCTAATGGAACTGTACTTTCAGCCTTTGGTCTAACACCTTTAGAGTTAGGCTGTTCCATTGGAACTGTGTTGTTTAGCCTTCAGCCTGACACCTTTGGAATTAGGCTGTTCTATTAGAACTGTGCTGTTCAGCCTTCAGCCTTACTCCTTTATGATTAGGCTGTTCCCTTAGAACTGTGCTGCTATTAATCCTGCAGGCTCTTTGAGATAGTCAAGCTGTTTGAGATGCAAGCTGTTTAAGCTGTATAAGCTGTTTAAACTGTTTAGGCTGTTTGAAAATTATTATTTTACTCTAGAAAAAAAAACTTCTGAGAAATATGATCCTAGTTATCTAAATATTTTTAGGGCATCCCTCCTATAGGGACCCTGGCTGATTTTATGTTTAAAAACCACAGTCATTTCTCATGCACATTTCTAACTAAATGGACCAACTTAACCAAAGTAATTTAGAATACCAATGGCCAATACCATGGGGAACTTTTGAACTTCTCAAACTTAGTTTTCTTAAAACCAAATTGGGGGCCAGCCCAGTGGCATAGTGGTTGAGTTCGCATGTTCCATTTCTGTGGCCCTGGGTTCATGAGTTCAGATCCCAGGCACAGACCTACACATCACACATCTGGCTATGCTGTGGCGGCATCCCATATGCAAAAATAGAGGAAGACTGGAAGAGATGTAAGCTCAGGGCCAATCTTCCTCAAGCAAAAAGAGGAAGATTGGCAACAGACATTGGCTCAGGGTCAATCTTCCTGATCAAAAAAAAAATTGGGCCATGATAGCTCTGTAATTTTCACAACTGAATGAAAGACCTATTTCAATTGGTGTTTTGAGGCTTCCAAAAGTTATCAGGAGTCTAAAATTGCCTCTTTGCAAAATAAAATTTTAAGATTAACTGAGGCAAACAAATGACTAAAGAAATATAAAATGGCTTTTGAAACATGTTCCTCTCCGCTGGCTCCGCTGGCTCCTTGTGCTCAGGCCTCACCTCTGACACCATCTTCCTCCTTCTCTCCTATACTATCTAAAGCTCCTCTATACCCTCAGTTACCTCATACTAACTCTCTCACTGAATTTCCTCTTTTTCCTGAACCTTTCCACACTCTCTCTTTCTCTGAACATAACAGAAACTGTCCCTTTAAAATTAAGCCTTCTAAGGATCCAAAGGCTAAACTCTTAATTTCTTATATTCCCTGGACTAAAGCTGAACTGTGAGTCATTGTCAAAGATTTTCCCAAAGTAACCAAAGATCCTCACAGATTTGCTGAGGAATTTAATATAGTCGTCTAAACTTATCAACCTGGTTTCTCTGACTTATATCAGCTAGTTCATATGCTTGTTGGTGAAGGCCAGACCTAGCATTGCATGAAAACCACTAATTGGGAAAATTCTGAAAGATCTCTAGAATTACAACCAGGAAATAAATCTACTGACTTACTGTATGATAAGGCTTGGACAATCACCAGACTTCATCAGGCAATTCCTAGGGCTTTCCCAGAGACTGTCATTTGGAAAAAACTTCAGGCTTGTGCAGAAAACCTGATGAACCTGTTCATAACTATTATGATAGACTTGATTGCTTTTAAAGAAAATTCTAGTCTTCCTTCAGATGTTGGTTCCACCAGCTGGTACCAGATGTTGGTAGCTTTTAACTGTATGTTTATTAATGGGCTGAGCTGGGACCTCTCCCTTCTAGTAAAAAGGACCAGGATGGGGAAAAACTATGTCCACTCCAGATGTAGGTAATCAGGCAAAGCAGCTCTCCTAGATGAGTCACCTAAAACAAAGACCACTAAAATTCTTATTCTTCAACTCCAGCAAATGAAGGCCCCTAAACAAAATCAAAATTCTCCTAGTTTTTGTTATTATTGCAAAGAGCTAGGACATTGGAAAAGAGATTGGTTACAAATTTAAGCACTTCAGGTGCCTTCAGCCCTCTAACCAGCCTTCCTAATGTCCTCCAAATTCCTAATGACGGGGCTCTGAAGAACTGCAGGGGCTCTTCTCAATCCTCCTTCTTAATTGGCTTGGAGAAACATTTCTTCAGATTGGAGATGAATCTCTTTCTGTCCTTATTGACACCTAATTTACACACTTGTTGCTCAGCCCCACTACTATAAAGCAGCCCCTGCCTTGGATTACTAAAACAATTCAAATAGTGGGGATTTCTAATGAACCTCAACAGGTTCCTATCTCTGAACCTATTCCCTTTTGTTTAGACCCTTTGAGAGACACACACCCTTTTTTCCTTAGTTCCTCCACCTCTATTTGTCTATTAGGCCAAGACTTCTTGGAAAAGTATCATGCCAGAATTTTTTTCTCCCAAAAGGGGAAAATAATTCTAGAATTTAACAGTAGTCATCAAAATGGCCAACCTGGTGAACTAAATGACCCTTTGACATCTTTTATTTGCTCCATCTCTGATGGTACTAGAGCTGATTCTGGAAACACTGATAATTTATACCTATTCAATCAGCTACCATTCTCCTTATAAGCAAAATCTCCAACTGATTTTGGTAAAATTCACAATGAACCACCCATCAAGATTCAAATAGATCCCTCAAAACCTCTCCCCAGAATTAATCAATACCTTATAAGTAAAGAAGTCCTTCAAGGTATAAAGCCCATAATAGAAGATTTCAGGGCTCTAGGCCTCATTATTCATTGTAATAATCCCTGTAATACTCCTATTTTACCTGTGAGAAAACCCAAGGGCTGAGGGTGAAGGTTTGTCCAGGACCTCCAAGCAATAAACAATATTGTTATCCCTCAACACCCTGTTGTTCCTAACCTTCATATGCTACTACCATCTATTCCCACTGGAAACAAATGCTTTATGATAGTCGATTTATGTTGTTCATTCTTTAGTATTCCAATTGATGAAGCTAGCCAGTACTTTTTTGCCTTCACTTGGGAAGGAAAACAATTCACCTGGACAGGAATGCCTCAGGGTTTTACTGAGAATCCTCTTTATTTCTCACAAATCCTGAAGGTTGATCTGGATGATATAAAGTTCTCCTAGGGTTCCACTTTGTTGCAATATGTGGATGATTTGCTTCTTTGCTCTCCCTCCCAAGTCTTCTCACAGGAAGACAGCATCCACTTGCTAAAGCTTTTAGCATTAAAGGGATATAAGGTCACCAAAGAGAAATTGCAGTTTGCCCAAACCCAGGTTTGATATTTAGGGCATCTTATGTCAGAACAAGGGCTACACCTAGCTCCAGACAGGCCTCATGGTGTCCCAAGTCTTCCAAAACCCAAAACTAAGCACTAACCGTGAGGTTTCCTTAAGTTAGCTAGTTATTGTCAAAATTGGATTCCAACTTTCTCTTTTATGTCCAAACCTCTGTATATTTTACTAAAAAACAACAACTCTTCCCAATTTTATGGGAAGAACCAGATGACATAGCCTTTAAAGACTTAAAGGGAAGTTTAATGAACCACTTGCCCTCAGACATCACAATTGTCAGATTGCCTTTTTCCTTTTTGTATATGAAAAGGAAGGGAATGTCCTTGTGGTGCTCACCCAAAAACACGGGGACCACTATTGACCCAGAGGGTATTATAGCCAGCAAGTGGACGCTGTGGCATAGGGATATACTCCTTGCCTTAGAGCCATTACTGTCACTGCCGTTTGGTTAAGGCCACTGAGAAAATTGTTGTGAGATCCCCTTTAACCATTTTTGTACCTCATGCAGTAGAAGCCCTCCTAGATTCTCATCACAATCAACATATTTCAGGCAGCCACCTCACCTCCTACAAAATTCATTTGTCAACTGTTCCTCACATAACTCTTATGTTGTAATAACCTTAACCCTGTTACTCTTCTGCCCTTTGTTATTGACGAAGTCCCTCATGACTGCTTAATGTTGACAGATCGCCTCCTGACTCCTCTTGATGATCTACAGGAAACTCCTTTGAGTAATGCTGACTTGGCTCACTGATGATTCTTATTCAAAGGGTGACAATGGCAAATATTGTGCTATGTATGCTATTGCAACTCCTTTTAATATTGTTGAGGCAGCATATTTACCTTTGGCTACTTTTGTCCACCAGCCTGAATTATATACTCTTACATGGGCTTGTACTTTAGCCAAGGGAAATACTGCCAACATTTATAGTGATAGTAGATATGCTTTTAGAGTAGCTCATGATTTTGGAACATTGTGGAAGCAACATGGCTTCCTTACTTCCAGTGGAAATAAAATTAAAAATGGCCCCTATTTCAGGAATTACTAGATGATATACTTTTAGCTGCAGCTTTAGCTATCATTAAGATTCCAGGGAATTATAAGCTTGACTCTCTGGAAGCTAGAGGAAATCACCTTGCTGACATATCTGCAAAGAATGCTGCCTTAAAGGAACCAACAGTAACCAAGCCTCTCTCATGGTCCAAAGGGATATTTCCCCAAATGATAACTTAGATAAACTGACTAGAGAAGCCCAACAATTGGTCTCAGAAAAGGAAAAACAAGATTGGAAATTCAACAATTGTTGGTTTAATAAAAAGGGAAAGCTCTGTTTCAGATCAAATAACAACCCAGTCCTACTGGAGACTCTAAAATTCTCACTCCTAACCACTGCACATGCATTAAACCATTGATCTACTGACAAAATGATAGCATTCATGAATCAACATTGGTGGGAAAATATTAATAAAGCCCCAAAAAGTGCCTACTTAATTTGTCCCACTTGTCCAAAATACAATCCAGGGAAGCTTGTTTGTACTGCTTTCAGACATTTTAAACTGATTAATGGACCATTTGAGGTTTGGCAAATGGATTCCATAGAACTTTCCCTGTCTTGTGGATATATGTTTTAGTCATGGTTTTTATGTTTTCTCACAGGACTGAAGCCTTCCCTTGCAGACAAGCTACTGCCTCTTCTGTGGCTAAAGTCCTTTTGGAAAGGACCATCCCTACCTGGGGAACTTTTCTCAAACTTCATAGTGATTGAGGAACCCATTTTACTGGTCAGGTACTTTGACAAGTCTGTGCTGTTTGTCTGGTTTTACAACACTTTCACTGCACTTATCACCCTCAATCCTCTGGTTTAGTCAAATGCCCTAATGGCATCGTTAAGACACAATTGGCAAAATTTGTAGAGACCCTCCAAATACCTTGGCCAAAAGCATTGCAATTGGTCCTTCTAAATCTCGGATCCACCCCCTTTGGAACTCATAAACTCTCACCCATTGAGATAGTCACAAGACACTCAGTGCACTTGGCCCCTTCCTTTTTTGACCCCCAACTGACAAAAGGAGATATAGTCTAATATTGCAAAAAACTAATTTCTTCTATTAAAAATAACCATGTTTTGGTAGAGCAATCTTTTCACAATGTACTTCAGGGAGACAAAGACCTTAAGCATTACATCTTGCAACCTGGACATTTTGTCTATTGGAAAAGACATCTCTAGAAGGACTCTCTTTCACCTCACTGGAAAGGCCCCTATCAGATACTATTAACTTAACTTTGTCCTGCAAAACTCCAGGGAACAGAGTCTTGGATTCATCTGACACACCTAAAGAAAGCACCAAACCCTGACTGGACCTGCACATCATCTGGTGACCTAAAAGTGAAGATTCTCCAGAATTAAAGTAGACAACATCTGATGAGACAGCTTTCTCAAGATATCCAGCCCAGGTCTGTTGGAAGTTTGTCTGCCAAACCTTTGATGATCACATAATGCTTCAGCTTATCTCCAATGCCTATAATCTTAATAATATATGGACTTAAGAAAAGAAAAATGCCTGAGAGTTTTCTCTTCTACCCCTCCTTGTTACTTGAATGTGACCTCAATAGCTTTCAAATCTGTACACTTTCTCTCTGACATGGGACATGATACCCAAGGAAGGTCCTGCCTGGCTTTGAGAGACAAAAGGCCAACAAAACTGGAAAAACCTGGCTCTCGATCAGCGTGCTTTCAAAGAAAGATCTAGATCAAAAGAGGGAAAAATGGAAATTATTAAATAAAAACCTCATTTAAAATGGAGTTGGGCGGTCAGAAAGGGGAGCTCTCATGCCCTGTGATGATTACAGAGCCCAAGAAGAAGGACTTCCTCTTCTTGCCCAGCAACAGCTTAGCAAATGAGAAACTGTTACAACTGACGCAAGGAAAGCCACTACACTTCAAGTTCCTAGTCTCCTCCAATGGACTCTTTGTTTACAATAGCCCTCCCAACTTACTCTTCCCCTCTATCAAAGAGTTTCTCCTCCCCTTGTTACTCGGGACTTGGACGTGTCTTGCCATGGCTGCAGACTCTTAACTGCAATTCTTTGCTGATACCGAATAAACCCATTTTTGCTGGAGAAATAACTGGCTATTTGTCTAAGGTCAACATAAGAAAGAAGAGTGGCTACCGAAAGGCTTTGAAGGGTCAGCATAAAGTTCTTAGGCCAATTAAAATTTAATCACCTGGATGATAGATATGAGAGACTCTCAACTACAGGTATACCTCATTTTATTGAACTTCATTTTATGGCACTTTGCAGATATCGTGTTTTTTACAAATTGAAGGTTTGTGGCAATGCTGCATCAAGCACGCCTATTGGTACTGTAGGCTCAGATGATGGCTAGCATTTTTTAGCCACAAAGTATTTTTAATTAAGGTGTGTACATTATTTTTTTAGACATAATGCTATTGCACACTTAATAGAATACAGTATAGTGTAAACATAACTTTTATATTCACTGGGAAACCAAAAATTTCTTGTGACTCATTTTATTGCAATATTTACTTTATTGCAGTGGTCTGGAACTGAACCCACAATATCTCTGAGGTATGCCTGTACACTGAAGTTTAGGACAATTCCAATTGTACTCTGAATATTATTATTTCAGCTGGGATAGTAAGCAAAAAAATGGCTCTCGTAGACCAAGTCTACAGGCCCTAAAGCTAAAACAACTGAAGTTTCATATCAGCTATGAGAAGAAAACTCATTTTGATTTTTAATGCTATTTCCACTATATTTCTACCATGCTTAAATCTAAGCTCTTCAAGGGCAAAAGGTAAAATCCAACAAACTTCTTAAGGACTTCTTAACTATGTACATAGTAGATGGCTGCAGACTGAAGAAAATTATAAAACTGGAACAGCAGGAGAATGGCAGGGAGTAAGATAATGAGGAGACACAACTTCTTTACCTGGTCTCATCACCAGTTCTCTCACCCCTCTCCCACAAATAGGTATGATACTGGGTAGTGTTGATCCAATTCCTGGCACTTATATTATAATGAACTTTGAGATTTCTGAGTAAATATAATTAAAAGCTATAGTCTCTTGAGTAAAAACTATAGAAGTCATATCAGAAGGTAGACTATTTAGTTAGATATGTATACAATTGGCGATTTGTAGATAATGTTAGATGGTACATAGACAAACTTTGTTTTTAACACTATCTAGCATATCAAGCTCACAATGCCAAAAAACCTAAGGTTTAGAATAATGATAAAATGGATATTTAAATTTAAAATAGAGTCAATTTAAAGAGAAATAGTAAGCAATTAATAGTAAAAGTGATGAGAATATAGTAGACATTAGGAAAGTGGTATGAAAATGACCAAAATTTAAGCTTAAGGAAAACTGATTTTCAGTAAAATTCAAGCCTTAGGAGAACAGGATATACATTTATAACCTGGACTCATTGAATCGTTATGGTCAATTAATGAAATATTCATTATGTCTAGTCTGTACTTAATGAATCAGAGTTTTTGAGCTGGCAGGGACTCTACTAATCAAATTGGCAAATGACTTAGAAGGAAAAGATTTTAATTTGGAGTGAACACTGGGACTTGATTTGAAAGCGAGAGGGAAGGAGAGAGGGGGAGAGGGGAGAAAGAGAGAGAAAGAGAATGCACTTGAATTTTCATCAGTTTCTAAATGTTCTTGCTTTTGGTAAATTCAAACATTTAATTTGGTGAGAGTCTCTTTTTAGTGACCTAGATTTTAGTTCAGGTCTAGATGTCTAATTAATCTGTGCCTCAGATACAAAAATATTTTATCTTTGACTGTCTCAGAAAGATAGACATATCCAAAGGTTATACAACGTGGTTTTATTCACTCACGCAAACAAGAGAATGTAGTGTTACCTGGAATAATAGAAGTTTTGGGGGTCAAAGACCTTGAGTACAGATGGTCTTCCTCCAGATTTCCTGAAGGCTACATTCTCTTGGATATATGTTTTACTGGACAGAGAAAAAAGAAGAAAGAAAAAAATGGCTCTTATCATTGTTTTTTTAAAAAAGAAGTTCCAAATAGGACTAGATGTACTATTACATCTTTGAGTCTGTGTCTTGACTTAATGAAAAAATAGACCAAGGGGAGCTTGCATTGCTCCTACTTATCTTGCTAAAGCACTCATTTAGAAGTCTAATTATAATGATTATAATGATTTATGGTCAGTACTGACAGTATTAACTATTTCCCCACTGATTCAGAAATATAGAGAACATATACAAACCACGTACACACACACATACACCACTTTCTTTCTATCATCTATCAATCAATGAATATATGTATATAGATATGGATATATAAATATATCTGAACATTTCATAACAATTATAATAATATTTTAAAGTTCTTGAGTTTTTAAATTTTCCAAATATTTTTGCATCAGTCATTTCTAACAGATAGTCTCAAAAGGGGGCAGGAAGCATGAAGAGCTTGTATTGCTAAGTAGATTAACCTCATTTCATTTTTAGATATGGTTGCTATTCTAGAAGATTAGTGGAATAGTATAGACCTAGTATATCTGGATTTTAGCAAGTCATTTTACAAAGTCTCTCATGATGTCCTTGTGAACAAAATGAAGAAATGTGGGATGAATCATAGGATAGTTAGATGTGGAACATGTTGAACAGATATATCCACAAGCTGCTGATGAATGGATTTCTATTGAGCAAGGATAGGCTAGTTGCACCACATTGAGCACTGATCAGACCATAGTACTGGGGAAGAAATAAGGGGTCACAGAAGAGTGCCAGCATGATGAAGGGCGGTCAAAAGCACATCGTACAAAAAACAGTTAAAGGAATTGAGGCTGTTTCCTCTGGAGAAGATTTATGGATAACATTAGCGCAGTCTTCACAAACTTGAAGGGCCATTATATTGAAAAATTAGAACTTATTATGTGTGTTTACAAAAGGAAGGATAAAAACTAATGGGTGAAAATTGTAGTGAGACAGATTTGAACTCAACATAAGGAAGAATTCTCTGGCAATAGTAAAATGGGCTGTCTGGAGAGATGGTGAGTTCCCTGTTCTAGAAGACCGAGGAGGGACTGGATGAGTGTTTGTCAGAGATGTTGAAGAGAATATTATGGAGTGAGAGACTGGGTTATATGTCCTTTAAAGCTTCCTTAACTCTGAGAGTGTATGAGTCATTAACTTATTCATTCACTCATTCCACAAATATTTATTTAGCTCCTACGAAGTGCCAGGCACCATTGTAGGCACTAGAGAAACAGTGGAGAATAAGACAAATTTCTTGTCTTAATGAGGTTACATTCTATTGGAAGAAATAGGTAATGAATAAGAAAACAAATAAATATTTAAGATAAGGTCAGATAGTGAACATGTTAGAAATAAAGTAACATCTTTGAATCATTTGATCCTTATAACCACCAGAACTGAGATCTTTTAATTTAAAGACCAGTACTGTACCCATTAAAATTATTTTTTCAAACAGTTCAGGCCTGAGATTTGTCAGACCAGATTGAGAGAGAGAAACTAACATTAGTGATTCCCTCTAAAGTATATTACAGGATTCTCATAAAAGGAATTAACAGTGTGAGATTCATAGTCAGTGAAAAACCATGTTTCTTGACTCCTAACCCAATAACTTCAGAAGAACATGGCTTTAGGAATCATAATGTAAATAAAGAAAGCGACATATGCTAGTTCACGATCTTCAATCACTGTTATAAATGACTGTTTCACAGACATTGTGTGAAACAGAGAACAAAACAGGTGGGGCCTACCTGAGCAGGCAAATGGGTGCTACTATCAGGTAAATCATAGGCAAAATCATTAAGTAGTTTTTTTTTTTCCTTTGATGCAGAGATAGGAAATGTTATCTTTGAGAAACCCTTCAAGTCATGCCACCAACTCTCCTATGTGGCAAGTCTCCACATTTTTCATATATCTGCCTCAGAAATCATGCTCTAGGTAAGCAAATGTCCACACTGAAGATAGGGATAGCAAAATTGCAACCTGCAAAATTGTATGTAACACAGTCAGATATAAATCTCTACTTGTGACAGCCACCCACTCACTCTGATGCTCAGACAAGATAGGGCTATTTGAAACATGAAAAGGCAAACAAATGGAAGGACTTTCTCAGGGAGGCGAACTAGACCAAAAGTAAATTCTAAAATGAATTGGAAACAGCCACCATGCTCTGGCACAGTCAGTGAAATACAAAGCAGAGCCTACGCCCCCCTGGTCACCCCCACTCCCCTGGGTGGTGAGTCAAAATGAAACATCACCTGATGCAGAAAACAAAGCCAAGTTTAGTCAAGCCTAGAGAGGTGTTGCCAAAAAAGAAGGAGGTAAAACAAATAGTAAGATGAATTTTCAAAAAGGCAAAAACAACCAAAACAAACAAACACAAAAGATCGTTTAAAAGGATAATAGCAAATTTCCCAATTCTGATTGAGACAGAGGAATGGGGACTACATATAGTGCATTGTCCTGCCTGCCAAAACCTATAGTACTCATGTAAATCACCCTGAGATGAGGCCACATACAAGTGATGATATCTGGGGAGGGAAAAGACTGGGCAGGACTCATGTCTCCAGAGTGTAGAAGTTGTTTTCAACTCCTAGTTCCTGAGCACTTAGTTAAGGAGACTCCATATTGGTATAGGACAGAAAGCTGGACTCAGTAGGGGCATTTGAATGAGATTTTGGAGATTACTTTCCACAGGGCTGGTCTTTTATTGTGTAATCTGCAAAATGTGGACATCTTTCCTCTCCTCTCCCTGCTCCCAAGGCCTTTTACCCCTTCTAGTGGCCCCTATCCCTCAACCCAGTGCTATCGCACTGAAGTGTCAGTGACTTCATAGAATGCCCCACCCAGGAGCCTCTCTTCCAGGACTTAGTATAAGAAGATGTATTCGTTTCCTAGGGCTGCCATAACATAAATAAAATAAATTGAGAAATTTATCTTCTCCAAGTTCTAGAGGCCGGAAGTTCAAAATCAAGGTGTCAGCAGGGCTGTGCTCCCTCTGAAAGCTCTAGTGAGGAATCCTTCCCTGTCTCTTTTAGCTTCCGGTGGCTCCTGGTGGCTCCTGGCATTCCTTAGTTTATTGATGCATCACTCCAATCTCTGCCTCTGTCTTCACATGAGCTTCTTCCCTGTGTGTGTCTCTGTATCTTCACATGGTCTTCTTATGTGGACACCAGTCATTGGATTTAGGGTCCACTGTAATCCAGTATAACCTCGTCTTAACTAATTATATCTGCAAAGATCTTATTTCCCAATAAGGTCACGTTCTGAGATTCTGGGTACATGGAGAAAATTCATGAACATGAATTTGGGGAGGACACTATACAACCTCATACAGAGGCAATATTAAATGCAAAAGAATATATTTTTCTTAGCAGAAGAGGGATGATAAATGTAAAACAGCAAATTTTCAGACAGTGGAACTAGAGTAAAAGAGACAATTTTGGAGACAGGATAGACATTCAAGACCCACAGATCCCTTATCAAGTAGATAAATACACCACCTGAGTTGATTTATTTTGGGGGAAAAAATCACAGGAAACTGAAGGTTTTAGTTACTCTGTAAATGTTAGGCTTTTAGAGATATCAAAATTACATTATGCATCTTCATTTCTTTTTTTTGCTTGTTTATTGCAGTAACATTGGATAACAACATTGTATAAATTTCAGGTATACATCATTATACTTCTATTTCTGCATAGATTACATCATGTTCACCACCTAAATACTAATTACAACCCATCACCACACACATGTGCCTAATTATCCCTTTCACCCTCCTCCCTCCCCAGTCCCCCTCTGGTAACCACCAATCCAATCTCTGTCTCTATGTGTTTGTTTGTTGTTGTTATTATCTACATCTTCATTTCTACCTTAGTGGATACCTAAGGGTTCTGGGACTGCAAATGGCAGGCTCCTCTCTCAAGCATGTTGGTACTATATATACACAGTTATATCAAGGTTTGGGCATTTAGTTCCAATCTTTGGCAATCACTAGTTATGTGCCCTTGTGCAACCTCACAGGACACAACAACTTATTCTACAGATGAAGAAACTGAGGTCCATTCTCAGTACAAGTGAGCTCATAGTGTAAAGTCTGGGCTGTTTCAGCAACCAAAATTAGTTTTACTAAAATCTCTCTCCTGCTGGCCTACAGCTGCTGTCCTGAAGCATCATCATCCAGGATTCACCTTAGGGTTAAACATTGAATATTGCTTTCTGAGCATCCCTTTAAAATGTAAATTCTCCCTTGAAGAGAAGCAGAGAAAGTCACTGACTTACACTAGAGAGGATGAGTTTATGCTGGGGCAGAATACCAGGGGTTAAGGCTAGGACCTAGGGGGAAGTTATCCAAAAGCAGGCAGGCAGAGTAGAAGACAACTTAAACATTGTGCTGAGGGCAGACCCTGCCATTAATTTTCTGAACCTAAAGTGAGTTAAGTTTTTTTTTTTTTTTTTTGTAAGGAAGATCAGCCCTGAGCTAACATCCATGTTAATCCTCCTCTTTTTGCTGAGGAAGATTGGCTCTGAGCTAACATCTATTGCCAATCCTCCTCCTTTTTTTTTTTTTCCCCAAAGCCCCAGTAGATAGCTGTATGTCATAGTTGCACATCCTTCTAGTTGCTGTATGTGGGATGCGGCCTCAGCATGGCCGGAGAAGCAGTGTGTTGGTGCGCGTCTAGGATCCGAACCGGGGCGCCAGTAGCAGAGCGCGCGCACTTAACCACTAAGCCACCGGGCCGGCCCTGAGTTAAGTATTTTGACCATCAGTTTATTCCCTTCTAGTCTTCAAATAATCTAGCTAACTTGATTACATTTGTCCTAAACTTCTTGAGCACCTTTGGAAAAGCATTAGAATTAATATTCCTTTAAAACCAGCATTCTCTCACCAGCCAATCCCCTACTACTACTCTCCATGCACACACATCTCCCCAGCAACCACAAGCATACTTCTACACAAGCCAGAAAATAAGTCTTTGCTCAGAATGTTTTTTTTTGGGGGGGTGGGGGTAGAGTTCCTTCTCCTCTTCTCATCCCAACTGCACACCAACAAATTAACTCCTTCAGAACTGGATTTAAAAGTGCCAGACAGAGAAAAGGAACAGGAGTCCCCAAGTCTGGCTCCTTCCTAAACTTCTCAGTACTTGTTAAAATATAGATTGCAAGGCTCCACCTCTAGACATTCTGGAAAAGTAAGTCTCTGCTGAGTCCTGGGAATCTGCTTTTAAGGAAAAATCTCAGATTATTCTGACGCCACTTTTTGAGGACTAGCATTTAAGAACCACTGAACACCATTGTTTTATAAGTATCTTGCTTAAAATGCAACATACAATTCACATACCATACTATGCACAAATCTTTGGTGACTTTTAACATATACATACACCCATGTGACCACCATTCAGACATATAGAATATTTCTTTTGTGTGTGTGTGTGTGTGTGTGTGTGTGTGAGGAAGATCAGCACTGAGCTAACATCCATGCCAATCCTCCTCTTTTTGCTGAGGAAGACCGGCCCTGAGCTAACATCTATTGCCAATCCTCCTCCTTTTTTTTCCCCTTTTTCTCCCCAAAACCCCAGTACCTAGTTGTATGTCGTAGTTGAACATCCTGCTAGTTGCTATTATGTGGGACGCTGCCTCAGCATGGCCTGAGAAGCGGTGTGTCGGTGCGTGCCCGTGATCCCAACCCGGGCCGCCAGCAGTGGAGTGCGCACTTAACCGCGAAGCCACGGAGCCGGCCCCGCATATAGAATATTTCTATCACTCATACTCAGAAAGTTCCCTTGTGCTTCTTCCTAGTCAATACTCCCTCATCCCCAGAGGTAACTACTATTCAGACTTGTAACACTATTGATTGAATTTTCCTTCTCTTGAATTTCAAAAAATGCTATCATTTACTCTTTTGTTTCTGGCTTCTTTCGCTCAACATATCTTTGAGATTTATTCATGTTCTTGTGTGTATCAGTAGCAACTATGGTATTTTTTTTTCTTTTTTACTTCACATAGAATCATTGAATGCTGAAGCTTGAAGGGACTTTAAAGATTGTATATCAGGGATTAGAGCTCTACATCAAATGTCTATAAGGAACGAGGCAAAGAAAGTTTAACAGTAATGCACGTAGGTGTAATGCAATAGGGAATGGTAGGAACTGTAGGAAACTAGAGTGTGTTCTCCAGCTAAGGGAAGCAGCTGATATTTACTCAGCTCCTGTTGGTTTTTGCTATGTGGGAATGTGAACCTAGTATAGATCTCTTGATTTTTCAAGAGAGGTTGGAAATCTGTATTTTTTGTAGATTCTCTTGATTTTTATTCAACTTTAAAATAAGTATAGATCAGAGCCGGCCAGGTGGCATAGTGGTTAAGTTCATGTATACCGCTTCAGCAGCCCGGATTCGCCGGTTTGGATCCTGGGCGCAGACCTTCTCACCACTCGTCAAGCCATGCTGAAGCAGCATCCCACATAGAACAGCTACAACTATACAACTATGATACACAACTATGTACTGGGGCTTTGGGGAGAAAAAAAGAAAAAAAGAGGAAGATTGGCAACAGTTGTGAGCGCAGGGCCAACCTTTTTGAGGCCAACCTCAAAAAAATAAATAAATAAGTATAGACCAATCAAAATATATCTGTAGGCCACCTCTAGCTGAGAGATGGTCAATTTGCACTCTTAGACTAGTCTAGCTTCCCCACTTTCAGAAAAAGAAATAAGCTCAGAAAGGAAGGGACTTATTCATTGACACACAGAAAGTTGGGGGCAGAGCTGAAGCAGTCTAATATAATAGTTTAAACAGTTTACAGCACAGAGTATGAAGACAGACTACTTGAGATGCAGTCTCATCTCTGCCATTTACCAGCTATGTGGCCTCTTGGTACATTATTTAGCCTTTCTGAACCTCAGTTTTGAAATCTTATGAAATGGAGGGGAAAATGTCTTCCTTATAGGGTTGTTGTGGGAGTTGAATGACTTAATATAAAGTTAATATAAGCAAAGAGCTAGTATAGTGCTTAGTGCATAGTAAGTGCTACAGAAGTGTTAGTTTGTATTATGTTGCTGTTGTTGTTCCCATGGATAATATATGGGAACTGTAATGTTATCATTTCTGAGAAGTTAGTTTTTCCAGGACAAATGATTAAAATATGATACCAGGACATTTATAAATTGTTAAGCTTGATGAAACAGAGCATTTAAATAGGTTATTAATTGAAAATCCAAATTTAGTAAAAATATGCTCAAGTGATTTTTAGCTGAAGAATGAAAGGCATAGCTGCCAATAGAAGAAAAATGTTCAAATCAGTGTTCCTAATATATGAAAAATAGGTTTTCCAACTTTTTGGCAAGTTGGACTTTAACTCATGCCTTTGTTAACCAAACAAGTAGAGTTTTTATCCAACTTTAAGATGAATCCTATAAGCAGTTTTTCAGAAATGCAGCTATTTTACCTGGTAATGTAAAAGCTGTGGGGAATAAAGAAAAGTGTAATTCTAATATTAGTTTCTATTGTATAGTGCTTTGGAGTTTTTGAAATCTTCTCTCACAAATATTAGAATCCTAGATTATTAGAATTAGAAGACACTTAGGAAATCATCCAACAGCACTCATTTTCTAGACAAAGAAACTCACCCAGAGAGATCGCTACCCACCCAAGATCATACAGCTAGGCTGTGGCAGAACAAGAATCTGGCTCCTGTAACTAATCAGAGAAAACTAAAACAGGATATAATTAGATCCCAACTGAGCACTGCAATCAGTGTTGGCTGCATTTGCAACACTAGCATAAAGCAGAGAGAGAAGGAGGTGTGGGCTAGGGTCATCAGGTAAGGATCTTTGGAGAAGGCAGTTTCTGAGCTGGGCCTGGAAAGAAAGATCAGATTTCTAAAAGTAAAAAGTCAGTCAGAAGGCATGGATATGTAAACAAAGGCAGGATGAGTATGCCATGTAAGTGGTACCATGTAGAGACTAACAAAGCTAGTAGGGTGTCAGTAATGGAAAAGGGAAGCACTGCAGGAGAGGTAGGATAGAACTACATCCTAGAGGGTTTTGAATGCCAAATTGAGAAACTTGGACATGAGGCCACAGGCAGGTGGTAAGACTCCTTTTTTTTTTTTTTTCATAAAAGAAATGTATGCTTTCATGGTAAGTGTTCTTACCAGACAAAAAAGGAAAGGGACACAAGGAAACTCTGGGAGGTGTTGGATATATCTATTACCTTGATTGTGGTAATGATATCATGGGTGTTTGTGTATGTACAAACTCATCAAAAAGTGCACAAAAAATGTGCAGTTTTTGTATATGAATTATACTTCAATAAAGCTGTTTTAAAAAAAGAAAAAAAGAAATGTATGCTCATATTTCAAAAATAACCCAAATGCTGCAGAAAAATATGAAATGAAAACTAAAAGTCTCCCCAATCTCCATTACCCAGAACCACTTATGATTAACAGTTTCTTGTGAAACTTGGAGAAATGTCCCCCATGGAGTTCTTTTTAAATAACAATTTTTATATTTTTCAAACTGTGCTATCTACTGCAGTCTCCCTGATGTAGCACAGTGACTAGATTGCACCTTACCCGAGTTACACAAATGCTGAAAGCAAAAAGCGTCCCCATCAGTACCACCTGGCCTGCTTGAATGCAGCTGAAAAAAGAAATCACAGGGGCCGGCCTCGTGGCGTAGCAGTTAAGTGCGCGCACTCCGCTGCTGGAGGCTCGGGTTCGGGTTCGGATTCCGGCTGCGCACCGACGCACCGCTCGTCAGGCCATGCTGTGGCGGTGTCCCATATAAAGTGGAGGAAGATCAGCACAGATGTTAGCTCAGGGCCAGTCTTCCTCAGCAAAAAGAGGAGGATTGGCATGGATGTTAGCTCAGGGCTGATCTTCCTCACACACAAAAAAAATTAATTAATTAAAAAAAAAAAGGAATCACAAAGCTCTCTTTAAAAATTAAGAAACCCAAAATGTCTTTTCAGCCCTTGACAAATAATTCATCAGTGTAATCTTTCCCATTTGCAAATGCTGGTGGACCCTGCCTTGCTGGCAAGCATGAAGAAAATACAAATGTCCCAGGAATCTGATGTGACTCCTTGTTAATGATATTTTCTGCTTCAGTCTTTCAGCCAAGAAATAATCAGAGAATAAGGAAGGACCTATTTTTTCTGTCAGGGATATACACAAAGAACTTAGTTTTAGATAATCCAGCTGTGCTAGAAAAATCAAATATGGTAGTGACAAGAACAAAATCATAGCAGAAAAGGAATGGAAGGAAATGGAGAAATGGAATTTGGTTAAAAGTAAATATGTTCCAAGAGGAAATAATTGAGATGAAATAGCTAAACCAAGAGCTCCATGCTGGGGTTAACATGAGACAGTTCTGCTTGTTTAATATCTGGCTTGGAGGAGGAGGGGAATTTAACCATTCTGAACATGGAGGAAATCACAGGCAGGATTAGTGAGTGTTAAGAAAACACACATTAGAAAGTTCTTGAAAATGTTGAGATAAAATCAGCCGATAGAGTATATTCAAGGTCTATCAGGGATTCTTGGGAGGGGGGCTAATGGGTGCCAGTAGTTTAGTAAATTAAGAAAATATATAGGGGAGTTAAAAATCACCAGGATCACATAATTCTTGATGATGTATATATATAATATTTGCTTTTTACTGTCATCTCTCTGCTAAATTTCAACTTTCTCTTTGAGTAGCTATGTATCACATTAAATATCTATGAACTTATACACTTCCTTCACATACTGTAGGCTTCATCCAAACTGAACTGCTGCTTGTCCATTCGTAGGCTGCAATTCCTAACCTCTGTGCCTTTGTTTTTCCTGTTTTCTCCATTGCGAATGTCCTTTTCTTCATCCATTCTAATTTCACCCTCATAGTGGGATGATCAAATCTTACCCTCCTTTCAAAGCCCAACTCAAACGCCCAGCTCAAAAGTCACCTCTTCTGCTAAGCCTTCCCAGATACTACCCCTCACTCCTCTCTACACACTCCACCCCATATTCACAAGCTCTCTCTCTTTTCCGCCTTCATAGGACTTTATCTGCATGTCTTATATGACATTTAGCACTAGGAGATTTCTGCATTATTAATACTAAAATACATATTTTGCTTGCTTTACTGGCTTGTAAACTCTTTGAGAAAAAGCTCCAAGTGGATTCATCTTTGTATTCCTCACCCAGCGTACATACCCCAAATACATACACACACACACACACAACCATATCACAATGCCTTTAACCTCCTGGGTGCTCAATAAATATTTGCAGAGCAGTTGTATTAATTATGGTGGGTTTATATACAAAAAGTTGAGAGGAATTTTGTTTGGATGCATTAGATAAGCTGATATGTGAAAAGCAGTGGCAATCTCTTTACTATCAATATGATTTTTATCATCACCTACAACTCAGCAAATGACTATTGTTAGGTATTAACATTATTTTTAATCCTCATAGAAACTCAGTAGGGATCTATTATTATCCCCTACTTTCCAGATGAGGAAAGTGAGTCTCAGAGAATTTAAGTAACTTGGCCAGATCACACAGCTAGTCAAGAGCAGAGCTGGGAATTAAAGCTAGGCCTGCCTTACTTCAAAGCCTGTGCTCTTTCCAATAGCACATTTTTTTCAAAGCACTTTCACAACTATTATCTCATATGTACAGCAGAGCAAAAATGTGAAGTTGGCAGGGTTGGGTACTCTCCCTATTCAGCTCTCCATTCACTGCTGCATCTCCCATCAGTACACTCCAACCTTTCTCTCCAGTCCTACTGAGGGTCTACCACCATCTCTTCAGCAGTTTGCAATCCTATAAAGACCATACCACCGCTATTGCCTGATTAAAACCTTTAGAGGTAAGCATAAGCATTAAAAGATAGTCTCCTATCATGTGGTTTTTAAAATGCTAAACCATAAAATTAAATTTTATTTTTAACTGACCAAAATGTACATATGCTGAGTTTTTTAATCTTCTTTCTAGATTTTCTGATATTATTTTTCCTTCTCCCCTCCCCTGCCTCTGTTTTCCTTCCACCCTCCCTCCCCCTTTCCTTCTCCTTCTCCCTCTTTTGCCTTGCTGATGCCATCAGCTCAGACTTAGTCTGCTTTCTGGGTGAACCAGCATTGGCAAACACCAGAGAGTAGGGATCCAGGAAGTAGAGTAGAGGGCTAGATCCCTACAAGAGGGACATCTCCAGGAGCTGGGTTATAGCAAAGGTCCCCTATTCCCCTGTTAGGCTGTGATGGTGGCTGCATCAACCCTTAGCTCGGGCAGCCTGGTCAGCACATAACCAAGGTTAAATGAAGCCAGAGTATTGAAATCATTAAGCAAATCTGCTAACGTTAGAAGCCACACTGGGCCAGCCTTATAAGGAAACAAATTATAGGGTCACCCTAGTGGTGTAATCTGAAGGATCTCAAAATAGTATCTCTGTCCCAGAATATCTCTCCCAACAGAAGGGTTTTGAAGGGGTTGCAGCCTTTTAGAACATCTTATGAAAATGCAAACACCCCAAGCAGGTTCCTTTTAGAACTCTCTGAGGTAGTATCTCAGTAGGGATTCATTTTCCCAAAGTGACAGCTGATCGAGGGGAAAGGCGATCTAAGTACCATAGGACAAAAAATAAAATGAGAGGATGGTAAATGTCGTAAAGGGAGATTAAACGGTGAAAAATATTGACTCCTTCTGAGTTTTACTTGGGTAGACCCTGTTCCTATTTCATTACCAGGTGCTCCAGATCCCAGTCATATGAGTAAGGAGAATTCTTGGAAAGCTTTCCAACTTCTAAAGGAATTGGGAACTCCCATTTTCCCAGTGCTGTATAGTGCTGATGACAATGAAAAGTTTCAATCGTGTACAAAGCACATTACGGGTTAAACGTAAGAAAGTGCTACAAGCTCTAATGCAACCACAGAAATAACATATTGAACAAAACAGACGCCAGGGTGGGACTGTCCCCAAGGGGTAGCTGGGCATTATGCCAGAGACCTGTGGGGTAAGGTAACCTGTCCTGTTGACTCTTTTCCAGGGCGGGAAGAGGGAGGGGCAGGAGCTTGAGTTGCTTGAAGGTGCAGCCCAGCCAGCTTTGGGGAGGAAGACCCCAGCAGAGACCTAAAATGCTTCGGATTGTACATTTGCTGACAAATTAAAATTGTGATTCCTAGTGCAATGTACAAAGTAGAATTTCATCTTATTCAACCTTTCCCTTCCCTTTCTCCCTAAGCCAACAATCAACATGTGTATCTTATTAACATAACTGAGCATAACTGTGCAGTATTTTTATATCTGTTAAATGAACATATTTGTCTTTTTTTTCCCTAAAAATTCATTTGCCCAGTTAACAAAACCTCATTTACTTAAAATGTTTTCATAACCATTCCAAAGGGTCCATAAATTCCATCATGGTGTGAGTGTAAGAAGAAGGATTAAAGTGTACGGGAAACATGATGAGAGTTTGGATGTGATTACTTTCCTATTCTTACTTGACTAATTCAGGATATTAAAACTACTTTAGGAATTTTGACAAAAGTCAGTGTAGCTCTTGTTTCTACTCAAAAGAGAATAATTCTCTATGTTTAGGCAGTTTGGAACTTGTACTAAAGGACATTGAATTTGGTCTTTGCTCTTTAGCAGAGGCGAGGAGTTAGGGGAAGAGAAAGGTCCCTGTGTTTACCCACTAGATAAATATGCCTGTAGGCAAAGCACTGTTCAGTGCTTTAGTCAACGGACTTGAATATCTATCTCCACAGTCCCCTTGTTAACCAGCTCATCATCCTGCTCAGGTGCCTCCAGTTCTAATTTTAGAGAATGATTTGGTAAACTAAATCATTCATAACCCAGCCTGGAGAAAAACAAAAGCTCCTGAGTGGTGAAAAATCAATGCCATCAAATCCATGCACTGTAGATTTCTTTGTAGAAATAAATGAGAGGCCATGTTCAGCCTCTACACAATTCTAGCTAATTTATCTATCCAGTTTCCCAATTCACAGATGATTAAAAAGAATAAAATGTGGTTATCGCTGCTACAGCTGCTGCTGCTTTTCTTTTCTTCTTCTTCTTCTTCTTCTTCTTCTTATTATTATTATTATTATTATTATTATTATTATTATTATTATAAACTTTTATTGGGTGTTACTAGCTGCTAGACACTGTGCTAAGCCATGTACATGCATTATTTCACTAAATCTTTGCAACAACTCTGAGAAGTTAAGTACAGTTAATGGCTCCATTTTACAGTTTCACAAACTGAGTTTCAGATTAAATTTTAGAAGGACTAAGTAATTTACCAAATTTGTCTATACTTAGTATAGACAGGCATATAGGTAGCAGTGTGAAGAGCTATGTGACAGCCTGATAGCAAAGGAGTAGAAAAAATACAAAGGAAAAATAAATTACAAGTTGGAAAGCATAGTAACTTGGAAGTATTTAATTTGGAAACAGGACACTTTATACCTCTCAGTAACTTTCAGAAGGCAACACGATGTTACAACACAATAAAAGAGCTGGTTTGTGTAAGCACTTTAACCCATTAAACCATTAAAAATAAATTATGTTCAAAATCATCTACTTAAGAATGGAGAAAGAAGAGTAACGCATGCTATAAATAAGTCTCTGATTTTTTTAATTGGTAAGGTAGACATAACTGTGTGTTTTGGATTCTCAAAGGGAAGGCTTCAGTTATCTGAAAAATTCACATAAGAAGAACACATTATGATCTCCCTCATTAAGTAGTAGATAATAACAACAACAAGCAAACACATAGAGACAGAGATTGGATTGGTGGTTACCAGAGGGGAAGGGGGGAGGGAGGGGGGTGAAAGGGATAATTCGGCACGTGTGTGGTGATGGGTTGTAATTAGTATTTGGGTGGTGAACATGATGTAATCTATGCAGAAATAGAAGTATAATGATGTACACCTGAAATTTATACAATGTTATAAACCAATGTTACTGCAATAAACAAACAAAAAAATTAAATTAAAAAAAAAAGAACACATTATTCCCTGATGATGGTGGTATTTTTGTGCGTAGTGTGTTTCCAAAGAATAAAATACTAAAAGGGAGGGAGGGAATATAACTCGATTTGCAAAAGATTTTACTTTTCTTTTCAAAGCCTCTGCATTCGGGTTCAGCTAGTCCGGTCTGTTAATTTGCTGTGGTTTGGGCATATTCCATCACCAGAGTTTGTCCCATCATGCTGACTAATGTGGAACTGACCATTTTTAAAGGACACTTGGGACCATGACTGACTTGATGTGTGATTTGAAGTGGCCGAAGACAATCCTTAACCCGATTCCTTACTAGGATGAAAATAGCTGCCCCTGAGCCTTACCTAAAATGGCCACATGGCCCATGCCCAGGGTGTGACTGTGATTTGTCAGGAGAAGAGAAGGTCAGATCTTGAGCAAGGTCACTCCTCAAGAGGCCAGCCCTCAGTGGGCTACTTGGGTGCTGCCTAGAGCACCTGAGTGGTTCAGGGAAGGATGAGAACACTGGGCCAAGATATTCAGAAGGAGCCAGGGGCCCTGCAAAACTGCTGCAAGTACCCTTCAACAAAGTTGGCCTCCTCCACAATCTTACCTTAATATACCTCGCCTAGATCTGTCCATGGTAAAGTTTCCAAGAAAACATTGTAAGGAGGGACCCTAGGGACTGAGTAGGTGGGCAGTGGAAGGGGCTGAGGGGCTGCAGGCTGCTCTCTAAGTGAGAATTAAACAAACAGTCTAGTGTGGATAGAGTGAGGGAAGGTTGCATGAGACAGACATAAAAAATAAAGTCCCAAACCACTGTGGTCATTCAGAAATGTTTGCAACTTTTCACAAGAGCAGTGGTATTACTCCCAATTTCCTGGCCAAATATTTATTAAAGTAACCAAGGGCTGAGTACATGAGGCTGCCTCACATCAGTGCAGCATCCTACTTTCCTTGCGACTCTTAAACTGTGAGGTACTGTCAAAAAAAAAACTCTTCCAGACTCGAAATAGCTACGTTACGGAGGAGAGTTGGAACGTGTTCTGGGAGTGGGTGTGTTTGTTTGAGTTCAGTGTGTGCAGAAAAGGCAAGCCTCCACAGCCATTCACACACTTCCCTCCTCAGCGATGGGTACGCAGACAGCCAAGCTTCTGGACTAAATCTCTGAATGGTAATGTACATTTATAAAGATTATTTTCTTAACTATTTTGAGGCATTTTATAAATAATATGCATGTGTCTGCTGAGTGTATATATATATTTAGTCAACTTTTGCTTGTTTTCTCCTGGCGGGTCTTGTGCGGTTACTTATGTGGTATGATTTCTGAGGTGCCAGAAAGAGTACCCCCCCACCTCTTACCCTAGCCACCCAAAAATATCTCTTGGGCTGGCCCACCACAGAGTCTAAAATCCCCACATTGCTCAAACATGTGATTTAGCCATTGAAAGCAGCTGTTAAAAATCCAAGTGTTACATTGGGATATTAGACATTAGAAATTAAAGATTACGTAAAACAGAAAAGACTATGGAGAAATTACTTCTAATATAATGTTAAGTTTCAAAAGAAGAATGCAAAATGACATACATGGTTTCGGTCAGATGCTGTTCTTAAAATGTCGTGGGGTCAGAGTCAGGATATATGACCTAGCTCTTGACTATGAGCTTATAGTAAAAGAAACTCAGCACTGTTGGACAGATTTTGTTCTGATTTATTTTGGATGAGTGCTTTCCATAGTTTCTGATCCTCAGATCCCACTCTCTTCACAGTGTATCTGACACCTCTCTTTGCTGAGCTCCAGAGGCCCAGTGACCTCCTGGTAATCAACCTCTGCAGGACCCAAATACCTACCTCCTGGAAAACTCACATAGCCTAACATCTGCTGGTGAGGAACTTTCAGAAAGACCTCACAATTGTCCACCCAATCTCGTTTGGCAACCAACTGCCAAACCAAGCCCATTTCCTCAAAAGATGGTAGAGGACTTAGCAGCCTCCTATATTGCTCTGAAATTGGAGAATGAAATTCTGCAGGCCCAAGTGCAGCAGCTTATGGAAGAAAATGCTGCCCTGCAGGCCCAGATCCCACAGCTCCAGAAGCCCCAAGCAGCCAAGGAGGATGAACCACTCCAGAAGCCCTCAGAGGCCCAGGAGCCCCAGAAACCCCCAGAGCCCCTGGATCCCCCAGCAGCCTTGGAGCCCCAAGAACTCCCAGAGATCAAGGATCCCCAGAAGCCCAGAAAGCCCCAGGAGCTCCTAGCCTGGGAGACCCCAGCAGCCCAGAAGCCCCAAGAGACCCCAGTGGCCCAGGATAACCAAAAGCCCTCAGAGCTCCCAGCAGTCCCAGAATCTCTGGGGCCCCCAGCAACCCAGGTACCCCAGGCATCTCCAATGGTCCATGAGCTCTCAGCAGCCTGGGAGTCCCCAAAGCTCCTAGAGGCCAAGGAGCCTCAGAAGCCCCTAGAGGCCAAAAAGCCTCAGAAGCCCCTAATGGCCCAGGAGGCCCATGAGCCCCCAGAAATCAAGGAGGCCCAGGTGCCCCCAGATACCCAGGACCCCCAGAATTCAGAGCCCCAGGATCCCTCAAATGCCTTGGAGCCCCATGAGGCACCAGAATGCCAGGAGAGCTCAATATACCTGGAGCCCCTTGAGCTTCTGGCTCCCCAGGAGCCTCTGGAGCTTCGAGTGCCCCAGGAACCCCTGGAGGGCCTACTAGCTACTGAGACATCAGCAACTCCAGAGTTCCCACAGTCCCCCAGGGGGTTAGAGGCCGAAGCTTTCCCTCTAGAATACCCTTTAGCCTTCAGTGGGGATGCCCAGAAGCTTCCCAAGTTCCTGGTTCAATTGAATAGTTATATGAGAGTCAGAGGGCACCTGTATCCCACCGAAGCAGCCCTTGTGAGCTTTGTTGGCAACCGCTTCTCATGTGAGGCAGGAAGGTGGTTCCAGCCATTAGTAGATATCCAAAGCCCCCTGCTGGAGCAATTTGAAAGTTTCATACAAGTGCTCCAGGATACTTTTGATAATCCAGAAAACATGCAAGATGCCAACCACTGCATCCGTCAGCTCTGCCAAGGGGAGGACCCTGTCCATCAGTATGCGACCCACTTCCACCTCATTGCTCAAGAGCTAAACTGGGATGAAAGCACTCTCTGCATCCAATTTCAGGAAGGGCTTGCCAGTGCTATCCGAGATGAACTGTCTCGCACAAGCCCGGCCACCAATCTATCTGGTCTGATCACCCAGTGCATCAGCCTAAAAGAGAAGCTAACAGGTAAGCCTGATCCAAATCCACAAGGGGCAAGTTCCTCTGAGGAGAGAGTTGGGCCTGAGAGTCCACCAGCTGAAAATCAACCTGTGCAGGCTGCAAGCAATCGCCCACACCTCAGTGAAGCTGAACGGGCCCGCCGCCGTGAAGGCCACTTGTGCCTCTACTGCGGTCATCCTGGTCATTTTGCCAGAGATTGCCCTGTCAAACCTCATCGTGCCCAGCAGGCGGGAAACATCGAGGCCCGGCGGTAAGGGGGAACCCGAGCGGGCCAATCTACAAATATGCATCCCCCTCACTTCCAATATCCATGTCCCGTACACTATGGCTTACTGTTGAAATCCGACTGGGAAGACGACAGTTCTTTGAGCAAGCAATGGTGGATTCAGGCTCCTACAGAAACAGCATTGACCATTCTGTGGTTCTTCGAGAGAAGCTGCCCATCCGCAATAACATCTTCCCTCTGATGCTTGAAACTGTAGATGGCCGTCCACTGATTAATGGACCCATAACCAAGGAAACACCACCTGTTGAAGTTAAAATTGGAAACCACGTTGAAGAGCTCCAGTTTGACATTATTCACGCCCCACGGTACCCTCTGATTCTTGGTATCCACTGGCTTGAAACACATGACCCAAACATCGAGTGGAGTACCCGCACTGTGTCCTTTCCATCCTGTTATTGTCACTACAATTGCTTCAGGCATAGGTGGAATAGAAGACATCGTGATGAAATAATTGCTGGGTAGATCTGGTGTCCTAGTGACTGCTCCTGGCAACCTGTCTTCTGTTACCTCAGCTATTATTAGCATTTGCTGCTCCCAGAATCTTCAAATGAATCTCTGACAATGAACTAAGGCTACCTGTACAACAACACTGCCTCCTGGATCATGGACTGAACCTGACAACTTTGAGCTGCTTTTTTCCACCAACCCTGCATGCCCCCCTCTTTGAACCCTGCATTAATGTGGGACTGCTTTAATTACAATTTATACTAACAATATGCATGAGAATAGATATTAGAAACTAACATTGAAAAAGTGTAGTTGTTAGACTGATTTGATTTTTCTCTCATCAAGATTTTCTTTATCACACAATTGCAACATCTTTTCAATAAAGAAAATAAATTTGCAAGTGATATTTTTAAAAAATCAATAAACATTGGTAATTTTCACTGTTTGAATTATTTCTTGGCTTAGCTGAGGGAAGAGGATAAGGACAAGTAAGTTGGGAGGGAGAGAAGAGACTGGAAAAGGCTCAAAGTTTGAGTGGGGTCCTGAATATTCCAGGGGTAGTAACATGTCAGTGGGTGATGGGGTAGGGAGAGATGGAGAGTAGGGAAATGGTTGGGGTGAAGGGAGATTGGGTGAGGTATGGAGGGATTTGGGAGATGGTAGAGGAAAGGTTGAGGTGAGGTTTTGGGGGAGATTGAGAGGCAGGTTGGGAAAGGTTCAGGGGAGGGCTAGGGGGTACTGAGGTCAGGGGTGAGGGGAGAGGGAAATACCTACAAAAATTAAGGGAGCGCTGACAGAGATATTGAACAGCTTTGAAAGCAAACTTCTTGGACTTCATAAGTTAACCAAACAAAGGCAATGGAGAAGGTAATGAGACCCCTCAATGGCCTAGCTTTCCTGGTAAAGTGACAAGGTCTTTCCCTGCACCAGGGAAATTTGCCCTAGAGCTCATGCCTGTTAATCTGCTCTTGCTGGTGCACAGGAGTGGGGTGGCATGCAGATCATTAGTAACCAACTGTACCTCTCCTACTTATACAGCTTGCCCTGCCCTGCTTGCCATGCTGCTTGCATGACACACAAGGAGAGCCAAGTCAAGGAAAGGAACTTATGTCCTTATGGATCTGAGAGCTGTTAGTGTCCTAACTTAAATCACACACACACACACACACACACACACACACACACACACACACAAACTACGGGGTGGGATGTGTGGAGGGGGTGGGATCTCCAGGTAAGATACGAGGAGTGGTCAAAGCAAATTCTAATATGGTTCCTCTGTGTTTTCAACTCTCTTTTGGGAGTCTCTTTTGGAGGCCACTTGAAGGAGATTCTGCCTCTTACTTAGACAAATAACCAAATACATGATCATAACCCTAGAAGGAGATAGGTGAGGAACTGACTATTCATTGAGCCCCTAATATGTTCCAGCTATAATATCAGACATGTTATACACATTAACTATCTCATTATTCTTCAGAACAACCCAGTGAAGTAGGTATGTTTGCTCTTATTTTATCAATGAGCAAACAGAATCCCAGTGAGGCTAGTGCACTTGCCCAAAGTCACAAAGTGAGTAAGTAGTAGAGGCCTGTTTGGCCACCAAAGCCTGTGTCCTTTCTCCCACAGCAAGCCAATCTCCCTAATGCAGTGGCGAGGGCTAAACAAGATTGTGACAGCAGAGACCTAAGAGAGATAACCCTAAAAAGGATGGAAAAACTCAGAAGAAAACTTGCAGGGACCATTTCGATACTAGTTCTGTTTCTCCAGTTCCCTTGATCACACATCCAACCTCCTCACCAACCTATTCACTCCCAAACTTCTCTTTCCATCTCTTGGAGGATTTAGTTTTGTTTAACTAATGGCACAGCCCTCTTTCAGATTCCATGGTATTTTTTTATGGTATTTGGAATTCTATAAACAGTCAGTTACTTGTAAGACTTGTACATTATCTAGCAGCATGTGCACCCCCTTCAGATTGTCTGCTTAGCCACATCCATAACCAATCCAAATCATGTGCAGCCTTAAACTCTACCTCTTCTAGTCCTCACTGGACTTCCCTTCCTTCCCTGAACAGTCTAATGTATTTCCTCATTATACACCAGCTTGTGGTATGTGGGGACCTTTCCCTAGATATACGTCCTACACTCTCCCCACCCACCCCCACACAAATACTTAGCCTGGGTGCAGAGAGAGAATCTTCTACATCCCTACCCTTGGCAGCATAGCCTGACATAGTGGCTGGTACGTGAAAGTTCTCCACAGCAACTGATTCAATGACATTGAATTATTATTACCGAGAGAAGGTGCTTATTTGTATGTTATGGGCTCATCTGGTTTTTTTTCTACTCAATTGCTCATCTCTACCACCAAGACCAAATACTATTTTTCAATGTGGAATTCAAGAGAAAAAAAATTTAAGCAGCTACAAAGAAAAAATATATTTTACTTTTCAAACTACCTGGAGCTAGGAAGACCAACTGTATTGGTTCCCTCAGGACTGAGGATTCAAGGGACACAGGACTGTCTGTGTTAAAACTGGGACAGTTCTGGAAAAACTTGGCTGGTTGGTCAACATACCTGGGCCCTACATTTGTCTATCTGGCTCTAGAAGCTTATTTAACTACAGTGCAATACTTTATTTCACAAAAAGGGTCAATTATCTAATCATAGAATCACAGAATTTGTGAGTTATAAAAGATTCAAGTCTATTATCTTAATTTTATAAATGAAGGAGCTGAGGAGGTCCAGAGAAAGGAAAGTTACTTTACATAGCTCAGATCTCCTGACTTCAAATGCAGTGCTCTTTTCACCATAACCCACAGTTCTAACCCAGTAGTTAAAAATCTAGTATGTGGCCTACTATGGACAGTATCTAGAGTATATCATGAGAGGTTTACAATGTGATAAAGGAGAAAAAATTAGCAGGCATTAGTCAGGAAGCATAGATAAATGTGTGGTGGTAACAAACTTACGAAACTGAAACATTGTATGAACTGATAAAACTAACAATAATAGCTAGCATTTAATTTAATGAGCGCCTGGGTTTTGCCAGACATTGGGCTAGGTGATTCAGGTCTTTTCTACTGTCTGCAAGGTAGATATTATTAGCCACATCATATAAATCAAAGAAATGAAGCCCACTGAGGTGAGGTCACTTGCCAAAGGTCACACAGCTAGGAACTGGTGGATGCTAAAAAAAACCTTGCTCTGTCTTACTCCAAAGCTAGAGTTCTATCCAATACACTGTGCTGTTTCTCAGGCTTGAATGACCTTTACTCTTTATTAGCCACTTTAACAATATTTATTCACTAGACCGGAGCTCTGTTATCTTAGAAAAAGATATTAATTTGTTAATGTATTCATTTACTTATTCATTCAACAAGCATTTACCGAATGCCTTCTATGTGTCAGGCACAAGCATAGGGGTAAGAGGAGGAAAAAGAGAGGAAGAGAGGTATGAAGATGTCTAAAGTGTGACTCATGGTTTTTGCTCTGACCACAATTTAATAGGGGAAGCTGTAGTATAATAAAGCCCTGTGGTATACAGAGAAGAGAGCACAATTCTGCCATAGACTAAAAACGTTTATTTTGAGCTGAGTCTTGAAGGAATCTCATTGGAAACAAGAGGGAGGGCAGGGCTTTTTAGATTGAGTGAAGTACACACGAGAAAGCAAGTTGGAGGGAAAAATCACGATGTCTTTAGAAAAGATAGTTATATGTCACTGGAGAGTAGGGGTATGTGCGTGTGTGGGCAGGGTGGAAGGGTGTAGGTGAGGAGGTGAAGCTTACCAAGGAAATTGGAAATCTCAGGTTAAAGACCCTATCTACCTGGCTAAGGCATTCAAACTTTATCCTGTGGGAAATTTGGACTGCAATCTTTGTTTTTCTTTTTTTTTTCCTATGTTAAATTTCGGTGTGTTTTTTCTCTCTTGCTGCAAAGTAATGCATTCATAGTAACAAATTCATATCTATCAGAAGTTTATAACATAAAAGTAAAAGGTTACCCTTCCTCTATGCCCCTTATGTCACAAATTAAGAGGTTTTTAAGTAGGAAAGAAACATGATTAGTTTATATTTTAAAAATTTGATAGTCATGTGGAAAATGATAAGAGAGAAAGTGACAAAGTACCCCTATTCTTTTTTACCTTCTTAGATTTTGTGAAGATGGGTTTAAACCATCAAAGGCAAAAAAAAAAGTAAATTAAACCCAATTTTTCTCAAATGTTGATTTTGAGTTCTTACTATGAGCAATACATAAAGTATACATAAACATATACCATCAAAAATTTTACAATCTAATAACAGATAAAGGCTCATGAATTATAGAAAACTACATTTCCATTTGGGCCTCTTCAGTTTCAAGTTTTAAAGACTCTAAATGGAGAGGTTTTTCTGAAAATATATATTCTGCAATATTTGGCACAGGTAAAAAGAAAACAGTTCTCTCTTTAGCTAATTTTTCCAAGTTTAAACTTTAACAGGAAAAATGATCTCTATATATTGTGGTAGCCTCTCTTTCTGGTTTGTTTTCTTAACAAATATGTCATATTTCATGCTATTAAAGCATGCCTGGAGTAGCCATGGTCATTCCATAGAAGGCATTATATGTGCTCCAGTTCTTAAAGTACCTGTATATTTCTAAAAGTATGTTTTAAAAGGTTTTGTAGGGATAGATTATTTTAAAAATTCTTAATGCAATAAGCTTTGATATCTAGCATATTACTAGATACCAAATATTAACTGACAAGAGCAATATAGGGGTCAGAGCATTAGGGGTCTGGAGATTAGGATTAAACTCCTGAGTTTGTCACTTACTAGCTGTATGACCTATGTCATTTACGAAATGAGGATAATAATACTTGCTTTACCTACCCAGTGAAGTTAGAGAAAACATCAAGCGAAAAAACCCATGTTAAAAAAGCATTATGAAAATTGAAAGATATTATAATAACCTACCTTTGTAAAAATGACTCCAAGGACCTTCATAATACTAAAATTGCTGTTTAAATTAATTTCAATTTCACAGACCTCTAGGAAGTATTGGCTATATGCCAGGTCCTCTATATTGTCAATCAAAGCAAGATTAAATTAGGTTTGATAAAATTATTATATTAAGTAGGGTTTTTTGGTATTATTATAGGCAAATCATTTGAAAATAGGAAGAACAATTTTTGGCATATATACTAACACTCCATTTACCAGAATATTATATTATTTAAAATACCAGTTCCTTCCTGGGGAATGTCAACTAAATGATAACTTACTATAATTGGCCTGAACTTATTTCTTCATCTATTTAGCCCAACCTAGAGAAAACAAGTAAGAACAGATTAATCTTCATGTCACCACCAAAAGAAAATTAAATTAAAAATTAAAATTCATAAGACTGTTATCTTTTCCATTTCCAATTTATATGATTTCTAGGTAAAAGCAACTGAAGTTAAAAGGTCACACTGTTACAGGTCTCTGAGTAAGTCATAATGTCTGTAGGAAACAACTGCCATCATCATTTAATATGACTAACAGGGCTCTCACTTCAGTTATTACTCTGCTTCACAGCGATTCAAGTATGTGAGAAAGTCTGGTGAAGGGTTATAGTTTGGAGAATGTGGGACATATTCCAACCGGGTTGGTAGGGGAAGGGAGAAGGAACAAATGCCAACAGTAGTCAACTAAGTGTGTCTGACTTGGCTCAAATGGAAGGACCATTATGTATTCTGATACAGATGAAAACGGAATATGGCACAGAAACCCAGAACAGTCATATGCGCACAGGACATCTGGAAATCTAAAATTCACATGAGAAAAAGAAAGCATGAAATTTTATAACCACACAGAACAAAATGTCTGAAACTCTATAGCTGAGCTCACTGTTTTTCTTAGTCTTTCACATTGCTTTCTTCCTGTCAGTTATACCACAGATACCACATAACAGGCAATAAGTGAACCAGCTGCATTGCCAGTAAAGCTCTTCTGATTATTAGAAGAAAAGGCAGCTGAACTCCAATATTATTAAAGGCATTCCCCAAAAAGTGAATACCAAAGGGAATTTCCATATTTCAACTTCTTTTTTTTTAACACTGCCTTCTGTTGTAAAATTGGACACGTGTTTGAAGGAATGGGGGAGAGATCAATCAGGGGCAAGGCAAAATAAAGTTACACTTACGAATTAACAATATTTAATGCAAAATGTTAATGTTACAATAATTTTTAAATAATTATGCCAAAATAAAATTCTTGGCATGGAAAATATGAGAAATTGGTGGTCCCAATGGCCTTTCAATACTTTCCATCTCCTCTCCAGGTCTGCTCTCTTTCTGGGACCTTTTTCTTCTGCTTGCCTGTCAGAAACCTAAATAACAAAACACAGATAATTAACCATCAATAACTTACAATAAGAAGCCTTTCTCCTCACTGCCTTTCCATAGGGAAAGAAATGTAGATGGAAAGCTTCTTTACACTAACTTAATAACTTTGTTAAAGCCTTGTAAACAATAAAGACATTGTTTTACAGATAAAGAATGGACAGACAGACAAGGGCTATGAAGCTTTAATTAGGCCACATGGTGAGGTCAAGTAAGGAGCAAAGGAGCAGTCAGGATACCTAGATTTCAGATGTAGTTTCGAATTTGTCCTGTGACCTTCAGTAAGTTAACTGACCTCACTTCTGAGACTCAGTTTTTTCAGAGGAAAAATTATGATGGTGATGTCCATGCTGCTTACCTTTGTAAAATATTGTAAAGAGTAATTTAGTTATTCATAAACTTTTGTTAAATTCCTATTATTTTATGTCAGAAACTGAGTTAGGATCGAATGAGATAATAAATATCAAAACACCAAGCCCAGATATAGGTTAGAGTATTATTATTGCTCTGAAAGCTGCCTACCTCTCCAAATGGATGTAGCTTTTGCACATAGAACAGATAAAAAAGGACATAAATTTGATATTTTCTTTTGTATTTTATATTCTGGGAAATTTCCATTCTTACCTCATAATTGTCTAGCCTGTACAAATTAGCAGAATTACGTAAGAATTAATGCTCTTCCTCCCTACTAGGTGTGAAAGCTATCAGGTTATCATTTAAAAGAGTGCAGATATGGACACTTCATAGCAACTATCATTATTACTACTACTTCTATTCAGTCTTTTTATTGATTATTCATAAAGAAGACAAAAGGAAACTAAAATTTAATAAACATCTATTGTTGGCCACACTCTATGCTAGCTACTTTACCTATGAAATCTCATTTAATCTTAACAAACATTTGGCAAGGTATGTATTATTCTCCCCTTTTTATAGATCCAGTAACCAAGTCCTAATGAGGTGAAGGTCACTTAGGAGAGACTGGTGAAGTTCTAAGACAAACTCAAGTCTGTCCCTCAATCCCATGCTTTTTCTGACCCATAGATAGAATACTACAGTTAGAATAGTCCGTATTTACTGGTAGAGACTCTACAGCCCAGAGAAGTCAGATTCTCCATGGAGGCCATACAAGTTAGTGACAGAGCCATATCTAGGATGCATGTCTTCTTTCAAATTTAACATATTTTCCTTTAAATTTTGCTAAATGTATATGGTGGCAATTTAGCTATATTCACCAAATATGATTAATTAATTAATTGAATAAGAAGTTAGGCAGTATTATTCTTAAAGCTTATAATTTATTAAAATTTGTTTTCCACAGAGCTAAATTTAAAAGGAAAAAGTATTTTGATATATGCACACAAGTTGGGGATTTTTTTTAATTTTTATTTTGTATGGTGGTTTGGCTAGTAATTTCCTGCCTTTCTTAAAGTTTTATCGACTTGTTTCTTGTTTATTGGTTTTTCAAGTAAAAGAGAAAACATTGTTAAAAACTGCAATTCGAAAACATACCACACAACACTATCAACCAACTAGACATAACAGACATCTAGAACACTGCATCCAACAATAGCAGAATACATATTCTTCTAGTGAACATGGAAAATTCTTCAGAATAGACCATATGTTAGGCCATAAAATAACCATCAATAAATTTAAAAGGATTGAAATCCTACAAAGTATGTTCTTCAACCATAATGGAATGAAATTAGAAATCAATAATAGAAGGAAATTAGAGAAATTCACAAATATGTGGAAAGAAAACAACATGCTTCTAAATAACCAATGGGTCAAAGAAGAAATCACAAAGGAAATTAGAAAATGCTTTGAGATGAGTGAAAAGGATGACATAACATAACAAAACTTATGAGATGCGGCAAAACCAGTCCTTAGAGGGAAATTTATGGTTCTGAAGGCCTACATTAAAAAAAAAAGAAAGATCTCAAATCAATAACACAACTATCTACATTAAGAAACTAAAAAAAGAAACACAAAGTAAACTCAAAGTAGGCAAAAGGAAGGAAATAATAACAATTAGAGCAGAAATTAATGAAACAGAGAACAGAAAAACAGTAGAGAAAATCAACAAATCCAAAAGTTGGTTCTTTAAAAAGATCAACAAAATTGGTAATCCTTTAGATAGACTGAATAAGAAAAAAGAGAGAGAGAAGACTCAAATTACTAAAATCTGTAATTAAAGATGGGGCGTTACTATCAATCTTACAGAAATAAAAAGGATTATAAGAGAATACTATGAAAAAATTGGATGCCAATAATTAGATAATCTAGATAAAATGGACAAATTCCTAGAAAGACACAAACTACAGAAACAGACTCAAGAAGAAATAAAAAGTCTAAATAGATCTATAACAAGTAAAGAGATTGAATTGGTAATCAAAAAACTTTTCACAAAGTAAAGCCAAGTACCAGATGGCTTCACTGGTGAATTCTACCAAACATTTAAAAAACAACACCAATCCTTCACAAAGTCTTTCAAAAATTATAGAAGAGGAAACACTTTCCAACTCATTTTATGAGGCCAGTATTACACTCACACCCAAACTACACAAAGATATCACAAATAAAAAAACCTACAGACTAATGTCTCTTATCAATATAGATGCAAAAATCTTCAACAAAATACTAGCAAACCTAATCCAGCAATATATGAAAAGGATTATACAACATGACCAATTAGGATTTATCCCAAGAAGGCAGGAGTGTTTCAGCACCTGAAAATCAATCAATATAACATATCATATTAATAGAATAAAGGACAAAAACTACATAATCATCTCCATAAATAAAGAAAAAGCATTTGATAAAATCCAACACCTCTTCATGATTAAACACTTAAACTCAAAAATACAAGGGAAGTTCCTCAAATTGATAAAAGGCACCTATGAAAAATCCACAGCTAACATCATACTCAATGATGGAAGACTAAATGTTTTCTCTGTAAGATCAGGCAGAAGACAAGGATGTCTCCTCTCATCGCTTCTATTCAACATCGTACTGTAGATTCTAAATAAGAAAATTAGGCAAGAAAAAGAAATTAAGGCATCAATATTGGGAAGGAAGAAGTAAAACTAGCTCTATTTTCAGACAACATGATCTTGTATTTAGAAATTCTTAAGGAATCCAATAAAAATAGTAGAACTAATAAATGAGTTCGGCAAAGTTGGAGGACACGAGATCAATATATGATAATTAGCTGTATTTTTACAGACTAGCAGTGAAAATTTCTAAAATGAAATTAAGGAAACAATCCCACTTGTTATACCAGGAAAAAAATACCTAGGAATAAATTTAACAAAATAAATGGAAGACTTGTACGTTGAACACCACAAAACATTGTTGAAAGAAATTAAGGAAGACCTAAGTAAATGGAAAGACATCCCACATACATGGGTCACACAACTTAATATTGTTAAGATGAAAAAACTCCCCAAATTGATCTATAGTTTCAACAGCCCCTATTTAAAAAAAAAAATCTCAGATTGTTTATTGCACAGAAATTGACAAGGTAATCCTGAAATTTATATAGAAATGCCGGAGGCTCAGAGTAGCCAAAATAATCTTGAAGAAGGAGAACAAAGTTGGAGGATTCACAACTCCTGATTTCAAAACTTACTACAAGGGATACTGTGTAAAGCATAGTGGATTGGTGCATTTTGTTACCAGCCTAAAATGGTTGGACAGAGTCTTCCTAAGATTCAGAACAAAATGAGATTAAATTCCAAACATAGATGATCTCTTGATTTTACTATCACACCATAGTATATTGTGACCTGAGAGCAGTAACCAACTGAACAGGCCTTCATCATACAGTTCCTTACTGAAACAAAACCTCTTTGCTCCAATTCTTCTCCAGAATGACTAAAGCATAGAACTACAGCAACTCTGAAACAATTTAATTGAATTAGAGAATTGCCGTGGACTTCCAGTTTCCCTTTGCATCATATAAAACCGTACTTGTAAAACAAAGGGCAGTGGAGTCCCTGAGTTAAGTATCTGATCCTTCCCTATATAAGATACAGGAAAAGGGACTTTTTTCATGTTTAATCTTCATGGTAATATGTATTAAAGTTATAAAGATTTAGTATTATGACAGAATCGAGTAAATCCTCTGGGCAAGTAGAAACGCCTTGAATGTTTCTCCCTAGCCTACATTCACCTGGGAATTTGATAGATATTTTCAAGACAGATGAATATGACTGCCCAGACATCTGAACAGAGATTTTCCTTTCATGTCTCCCTTTGGAAATGTGCGCAAGAAATAGTGTATAGATTATATACTCAAACAGGTATGTTAAATTTTCTAGTCAATTTGCGGGATTTTCAAGATTAATTTTTACTTCATATTAACTTTGAAGCCTAAGTCTGCATGAGAAACCTTCTCCCCAAAGACTGACTTGCTTCTAATCAAATAATAATTCTGTTTTTTAGGTGAACAACTATTCAAATTTAATCCATTGTCTTTCTTTCATATTACTTTCCTAATATATACCAGTTTATTTGAAAACTGTATAAATCACCAATAAGTTTATATTTTCATCAGCAGACATTTAACAGGTACCTACTATACATAGGGTAATATCCTGAATGCAGAAGATGCAAGAACATGATACATGGGCTCTATTCTCAAAGGGTTTTAATTCTAGTTTGGAGAAGATAGGCAATATACATTAAATGTAGTTTGCATAATAAAACAATTTTAATGTCGTACCAGACAAAAATAAAATCATTTAATTTGTTGTTTAGTAAAATTCTTCAGACAGATTGAAAATGTAAAATTTATCTTATCTTTATTGCCACTAATATTTATTCTTGCTGTAAATCTGCCACTGAAAATTCATTCATAATGCTTAATAATTTTATTAATCTTTCACCATAAATAAATCATGGGATAAGAAAAAAATTCACTACAAAGCTACAGTAATAAAGACAGTGCGGTACTGGCATAAGAACAGATGTATACCTCAATGGAATTGAATTGAGAGCCCAGAAACAAACATTCATATCCATGGTCAATTGATTTTCAACAGAGCACCAAGACAATTAAACAGGGAAAAGAATAGTCTTTTCTTTTTTTTAAAAAAAACTTTATTTCTTTATTTTTCCCCCCAAAGCCCCAGTAGATAGTTGTATGTCATAGCTGCACATCCTTCTAGTTGCTGTACGTGGGACTCAGCCTCATCATGGCCGGAGGAGCAGTGCGTCGGTGCGCGCCCAGGATCCAAACCTGGGTCGCTAGCAGCGGAGCGCGTGCACCCAACCACTAAACCATGGGGCCGGCCCAAGAATAGTCTCTTCAACAAATGATATTGGGACAACTGACTATCCACATGAGAAAGAAATGAAGTTAGACCCCTACCTCACACCTCGCACCATCCACAAAATTAACTCAAAATGAATTGAAGATCTAAATGTATGAGTTAACCTATAAAATTGTTAGAAGAAAATATAGCAGTAAATCTTTGTGATCATGGGTTACATGGGTTACAACCCGTGTGATCATGGGTTATCTTTGTGATAATTTCTTTGATATGATACCAAAAATATAAGGAAAAAAAAGAGAAGAAACTGGACTGCATCAACATTAAAAACTTTTGTGTTTCAAGGACACCATCAAGAAATTGAAAAGACAACACACAAAGTGGGAACGTAAAATGGCGCAGCCACTTTCGAAAACAGTTTGTCAGGTCCTCGAAAAGTTAAACATAGAGTTACCATGTGACCCAACAATTCCACACTTAGGAATATTCCCAGAAAATCAGAAACATGTGTTTACACAACAACTAGTACACAAATGTTCATGGCAGCATTATTTATAATAGCCAAAGAGTGTTAACAACCCAAATGTCCATCAACTAATGAATGGATAAACAAAATCCATACAATGGAAAATTATTTAGCTACAAAAAGGAATAAAGTACTGATACACTCTACAACATGGATAAACTTTGAAAACATTACAATATGTGAAAGAAGTCAGTAACGAAAGACCACAAACTATATTATTCCATTTGATGATAAATGTCTAAAACAGGCAAATCCATAGAGACAAAAAGTAGACTGTAGTTTGGGGGACAGGTTAAGCAGGGAGGTAGTGGAAATGAATGACCGTAAATAGGTATGAGATTTCTTTTTGGGGTATCGAAAATATTTTAAAATAAGATAATGGCTATGGTTGCAAAATTCTGTGAATATACTAAAAATCACTGAACTGCATACTTTAAATGAGAGAATTTTATGGTATGTGAAATATATCTCAATAATGTTGGAGAAAAAAAGCTGGAAAAAAACATACATAATAATAGTAACGTATTTGATAGCATTAACCTCAGTTGCCCTCTTAAAAAGTTGTATATTTTGAGCAACCTACTCAATTTTCCCATGTCTCAGGTTCATTATCTGTAAAACAGAAATAAGTCCCCAGAGTTGTTGTGACAAATGAGGTGATGTATGTACAGAACTAAGTACAGTGACTGGCACATAGTAAGTGCTCAGTAAATGATAGTTATTATTATTATGTTTTTATAACTCAATACCAGTCCTAGTAAAGGGACACTCCAATGTGTTCCCAGTTTTCCCACAGTAACCTCAAGCAAGCATCTTAATTTCTCTGATCCTAGCTCAATGTTGGTTGCTAGACAGGCAGAAGAATAGATATTCCATCCGTTTTGTTTGTTTGCTTGTTTGTTTGCTAGCCTGTTTGCCTGCTTTTTGGGTGATGGGAGTGCGAGTTGGCATGTTAGAGAGAAGGTTTGCAAAGCTAAATAAACAACAGGATACCATACCTTCAAGTCTTATGGGTATTTATTTACTCATTCATTCATTCAGCAAACATTTATTAAGTGCCTGCTATGTGCCAGGCTGTTTGAGGCTCTTTCTAGTAGGAGAGATGGACACTAACTAGCAAGACAAATACATGAATAATTACGAACTATAACAAGTGAATAGAAGGGTAAGAAGCGATGAGCTCATAGGCAGAAGAGGTTGGGAGCATCTAGTTAGATTGGGTGATCATAGAAGGCTTCTGAAAAGAGGTGACATATAAGCTGGGACCCAAGGATGAAAAGGAAGTGTACATGGAAATAGTGTGCGACCTAGTCTCCTATATTGCATCCCCTATATTACATGGGTCCACTTGAGATTCTAGCTAGAGCTGCAGCTCAGATTCAGCTCATGCAGTCAGTGCCCCAACTCAATCATGCAGAGTCTTCTCGTTTTCTGTTTCAGGACTTTTGCTAAAGCCTCAGAGCCTGCTAAGCCAGGGTGCAAAGAAGTTAATGGGAGTTAATACCACTGGGGGCAATCATCAGTGAATGGGAGAGCTGGTGGGTGAATGGTCTAGCCTCCCTTCATTTCAGGTGTCAATTCTGGGAGGCCTTCTCTATACTTGTGTGATATTCTGGCAGAATCGAGTCCCCATTGTCTCCGTAAATGACTTCAATAATGCCCCCTAATACTGGTATTTCTTTCTTCCCTGTCTCATGATCCCTGCTCCCTTACTCCTGCTTCTTAGCCTCATCTCTCAGATAAGCTACTAACACTCAAATCCTTATCTCAGGTTTTATTTGGGGGGGACTTAAAGTAAGACAAGTGAGGGTAATAGCACTCCACACAGAGACCATGGCATATGCCAAGGACCTCAGGTGTGAGGGAGGGATTTACAGATCATAGAAAGAAATTGCAATTGTATTAAAAAATGTAATGCAGATTCACTAAAGAGTTTCAGGAGGAGAAACAGTGTTGTGTGTGTGTGTGTGTTTGTGTGTGTGTGTTACACGCAAATGTTATGGGAAGTAATTACGGGGAAGTAGAAAGAGAGTGTTCTAGGTTTGAAATTTTGAGTGTCCCAGTTCTGTCATTTACTTATTGTGTGACCTGACTATTTCAGTTTCAGAGTTTCTTTGCCATTGATTGAAAAGAAGTGCAATACCTGCAAGAACACTAGAGTTGGAGTCAATAAACTTGGGGTATAATTAAGTCCAGCTTTGTCTTTTCACAGCTGTGAAATCTCAAGTTCCTTAATCTCTGAAAACCTATTTCCTTATTTGTAAAATGAGGACAGTTAGACCTCCCTCATGAGGTTGTTGAGAACATCAAATAAGACTAAAAAAGTGACAATACTTTGAAATCTATAAAGCACCATCCAAATATTGGAATTCTTTTGATAATTAGAAGGCAGGAAAAGATATCACACTTAATTGACAGATGGCAGTGAAGAAATTACTTTAATGCATCTTAATTCAGGTATAATGATGCCAAGTTTGTTGTATTAGGTCATTTTATACTTACTGAGAAATATGTTCCCACACTTCACCAGGGCTAATATTCTAAGCCTTCCAAAAAAATCCAAATTTCTACCTCCTGAAACAGCTGGAGAGCACAGAATAGCTCCCATTCCTCCCTGCCACCAGCTGGATGGTGTGAGAGAGCCTCCATTTGAGCTTGAGTGCCTACAAGCGTCCAAGCCTGGAAGTGACGAGCTCAATACTAGCTGGTCATTATTTTCCTTTAAGAATGGATGGCTAAAAGGCAAATCAAGCAGGGAAATATCAAATGACGGGACTTATTCTCTAATCTACTACAAGTTGACCACATCTGGGTAAGCCATTTATCAGTGCAATAGCAGGCATACCAGCAAGAGACTTGATAAATGAATTTGGGAATGTCACACAGCTATGTCAAATCATAATTTAATTATCAACATAAGCCATCTTGCCATTTTATGGGAAGAGTATGTAAGACATCCCACTAATACAGAATATTGGTTGATAACTTCTTTTAAAAATGGTTTAATCAACTCTTAATTACAAAAGCGGATGGCTCATATGAAGTCTTAAATAAAAAAAGAACTCAGAGTACCACTAAAGAGGGAGTTGAGTAGCGGGAAGGACTCAAGAATTGCTCTTCTTGGGTTTGGAATAAAGCCTCAGTAGTACTATCCGGGGCCATAAAGTACTCCCTTGACAATCCACTCCTTTCATTCCAGCCAAACAAAGGGTTACTTGGTGTCCTTCTTCAAATACCTTTTCAACCTACTGTCATACCAAAGTAGATAATTCTGATTTTCTAGACAGCCTTCTCATTTTAGGAATTGTGAAAGGATGGATGCCACCAGTGTCAATAAAGACGGCAGGGAAATAGAGACCTGTGATTATCTGCCTTTCGCATTCTTACTCCCACCTACCATAATCTCAGCCTGGCTGTAAAAACAGAAGTAGGAAACGTTTTTTTTCTATCAAGTTCTATTGATTCAAAGTGGGTAAAATTCAATTGGGAGTCAACACACAAGTCAAAAGTATCTTTACTAACTCAAGTTTTTTTTTTTTGGTGAGGAAGATTGGCTCTGTGCTAACATCTATTGGAAGATTGGCTCTGAGCTAACATCTGTGCCCATCTTCCTCTATTTTGTATGTGGGGTGCCACCACAGCATGGCTTGATGAGTGGTGTGTTGGTCTGCACCAGGGATTCGAACTTGCAAACCCCGGGCTGCCGAAGCGGAGTGCACGGAATTAACCACTATGCCACCGGGCCGGCCCCTCCAGTTTTTTTGAAGAGTAGTGAGCAGAGGTTCAATTCCTCTGTTTTTTAAGTTCAGAAAATAAAATAAAGTTTCCTTAAAATAAGTGTAAAAATAATAATACACTTTGTGATTGAAAGAGAAAGAGATAATTGGAGGGGAGAACACCAGGAGTGGGGAGTCGTGAACCAAAAATTGAAATGATAAAACAAAGGACAGAGACAAGCATCCATCTTTCCCACCTTGAAACAGATTCTCATACCTCTAAATTGTGTGCCTCATCTGAAAGTCTCCCAGCTCCCGCCCCTACCCCATCCTGGGTTCCTAGAAATTCCTACCTCACAACCCTTATAAGTTGTGTGCTTCCCTGTTCTCCAAATTTGGACTGTCTTTCCAATCTTTAAAAGATGCCTTCTCTCCCTGCAATAGTCTCTTTGATTTGGCCAGGTAATTATGCTGTGGTTGTTTGGTTTTTTCCAAGTCCCTGGTATTTTTGATCTCTAGCCACACATATCCTGAGTTTTTAGATAGTTTCCAAGCTTTCTCTGAGTTATTGATTTTTTAAATTCTACCTCCCAGTTTTTTTCCTACCCAATGTCTGTATTTTGTCAATCTTCCATTTTCAAAATTAGAAAAACAATCTAATGGATTTCTTTGGTTTTTCATCTCCCTAAATGATGTTGAATTTACTGGAATTTCAGAGTTCAAAGGAACTATGAAGGTCATCAAATCCAGCTCACTTGTTGGAATTTTAATCTCCCTCAACTCCCCCAATATACCTACCCTAAGTGTGGATCCCTCTGACTATTAGAAAGTCCTTTCTTAGATTTAGCTGATACCTTTTTTTCTGTAGCTTCCTTCTTGGGACCACACAGAACAAAACTGTTGCCATTGCCCTGTGACATTTCAGCTATCTGAATAAACTTACCTTATTCCCCATTCCACTGAAACCTCAAGCCTTCTCCTGATTAAACAAACCTGGTGCCTTTGACAGTTACATTACATCCTATATTTTCAAAGCCCTATAACAGACATTCTTATCATTTTCCCGAGAAAAAAATTATTATCATTAACATTATATAGTTTCTGTCCATAAAGAGAAAAGTCCTCTGTCTTGGAGTACCATGTTAACTTTATGGGCATTTAGAATATAACCACTAAATATGCTTAAATTTATGCTGACATTTAGGTTTTAGCATAAGTGAGTTTAACAATGGGAGAAAAAGTTAGTGACTGACATGTTTTGCTTAAATGTCAAGGAATCTTTTCCTGATCTCCTCCCCCTGCCCATTAGGTTAGATAACGTTAGATATTTCCTCTGTAGCATTTTCATCACTGTAACTTATTTTTATAATTATTTTTTTAATTCTATCTCCCTCAATAGAATATAAGCCCCAAAAGAACAAAAAGTAAAGAATAAAGTTTGTCTATATGCAGGTGCCAGCACAGTGCTTGGCACATAATAGAGCCTTCACATATATTTATTGATAGAATGCATGAATCAAAGAGCTTTGTTATAGTCCTGGAATTGGAAGACACCTTAGAGCCCTTATTTTACAGATGGGTAAACTGAGGTCCAAGGAAGTCAAGGAATTTATCCAAGATTTCACAACTATTTGGTGAGATATCTGTAGTTTTAAATTTTGACATCCCTCCCACTCCACTGACACCCTATGATTTTAGGTCATGCTCATATAGTTAATCCAGGGACGCTAGCTATGCTAGTGACTAAATTTGATAAAAGATAGCCACCAAGAATAATTCCTCTACCCATCTATTTCCTGAATATCAAACTAAAACAATCTACATGTGAAACTACATTCTTAAAAAAGAGCATAAAATTGTTATACTGTACTGCTTGTTTGCATTGAGAACTCACAATGTTCAGATTGACTGTGCCATCCTGTTCACCACGGAATCTTCATCAAGGTTAAAGAGAGAAAAACAAAATAGATCAACTCAATTTCCTTGGTTAAAAAGATGCTCAACTGCTTCCTCCCTGAGATTTCACCACTTTAGACCTACATTGCCCAATATAGTAGCTACAAGCCATATGTGGCTAGTCCAAATTGAGATGTGTTGTGAATGCAAAATATAAACCAGATTTCTAAGATTTAGTACAAAAATGATGTAAAATATATCATTAATAATTTTATACTTATTACATAATGAAACAATAATACTTTGGATATGCTGGGTTAAATAAAGTATATTAAAATTAATATCACTTTTTAAAAAATTTTATGGGGCTTTTAGAGAATTTTAAATGACATATGTGACATCATTCATGATAAAAGCTCTCAGAAAATTAGGAATAGAGTGGGGCCTCTTCAGCTTGATAAACAACACCTTTTTCCCACCCACTCTACAAAAAACCTTCCAGGTAACATCATACTTAATGGTGAAAGGCTGAATACTTTTCCTCTAAGATCAGGAAGAAGGCAAGGATATCCACTCTCATCACTCTTATTTGACATTATACTGGAAGTTCTAGCCACTGCAATAAGGCAAGGGACATAAATAAAAGGCACACAAATTGGAAGAGAATGAATAAAACTGTCTCTGTTGGCCAACATGATTGTCTACATAGAAAATCCCAAGTAATCTATAAAACACTTCTAGCACTAATAAGTGAATTCAGCAAGGTCACAGGATATGAGATCAACACACAAAAATCAATCACATTCCTATATACTAACAATGAATATGTAGAAACTGAAATTAAAAACACAGTATCATTTATAATCACTCCAAAGAAAATAAAATACTTAGGTATACCCTTAATGAAACGTGAACAGGAATCCGTATGCTGAAAATTACAAAATGCTGATGAAATTAATCAAAGAAGACCTAAATAAACAGACATATATACCTTGTTCATGGATTGGAAAGCTCAACATAGTAATGACCAATTCTCTCCTAACTGATCTACAGGTTTAACGCAATTCCTATAAAAATCCCAGCAAGGACATTTGGAGACATAGGAAAGCCTATTCTAAAATTTATATTAAAAGTCACAGAACCTATAATAGTTAAAATAATATCGACAAAAAAGAAAAATGTAGAAGAAATTATCTGATATTGTCTTACCATATAGCTCTGGCAAAGAACTAAGATCTAAAATACCTAAAGAATCTCAAAACTTAATAGTTAAAAGACAAACAATACAATTAGAAAACAGGCAAAAGACATAGACATTTCACTAAAGAGGATATACAAATGGCAAGCAAACGCATGGAAATTTGCTCAACATTATTAGCCATGAGGGGAATGAAATTAAAACCACACCTGTCAGAATGGCTAAAACAAGAAATAGTGACATCATCAAATGCTGGCAAGGATACAGATAAACCGGCTCATTCATACATTGATGGTGGAAATGTAAAATGATACAGCCATCCTGGTAAACAGTTTGTCATTTAATTACAAAACTAAACAAGTGCTTATCATACAAACGAGCAAATATATTCTTGGGCATTTATTCCAGAGAAATGAAAACTTATGTTCATAATAGCTTTATTTGTAACAGTTAAAAGATGGAAACAGACCACATGCCCTTCAATGAGTGAACGCTTATACACACTGTGGTGCACCCATACCATGGAGTACCACTCAGCAATAAAAAGAAGTAAACTATTGAAACATGCAACAACTTGGATAAATCTATAAGGAATTATGCTAAGTTAGAAAAATGGCTGTCCTAAAAAGTCAAAAATTGTATGATTCCATTCAAATAACACTCTTGAAATAAAATTATAGAGATGTGATTAGTGGTTGCCAGGGGGCAGAGGTGGGTGGGTGGGAGGTAAGTGTGTGTGTCTATAAAAAGGCAACACAAGGAATCCTTGTAGTGATGGAACTGTTCAGTATCTTGACTGTGGTGATAGATATGCAAACCTACACATGTAATAAAATTGTACAGAACTAAATACACATGCACGTGCACATGAGTACAAGTTAAACCAGAAATCTCTGAAAAAGATTGGTGAATTAGATCTAGGTCAATATGCTTGTAGTGCTATTGTGCTATAATTTTGCAAAATATTACCATTGAGAGTAACTGGGTAAAGGGTACACAGCATCTCTCTATATTCACTCTTACATCTGTATGTGAATCTATAGTTATCTCAAAAATTTCAATTAAAAATTGCTTATATGCTAACATTACAAGTCTATTTGATAGCACTTCTCTAGAACATTCTCTTTCAATGTTCTAAAAAGTGAGTAGCTCCCGAAATGGAAATAAATGCAAGTGATAAAACTTTGGCATTAACTAAAACTCACTGTGATAATGTTTCACTTAAAGGTCATTTGCCTTAATGCATTTCAATTTGAAAATATTCACATGACCCATCTTCCTTATTTACATTATCAGCTTAGCACCTATAGGCAGGATTGACATTCAGAATATTTCACAACCAGTATTTCACAGAATGGACAATTGCTTAACATAACTGATACAACCATATTGGTGTAATCAGCTAAACAACAGACCTGCTTATAGACATGTATGTTTTTAACTCTTGCCCAATACTATACGACTTCCTACATGATATGCTTTTGGCATACCAGAAAGACCTATCTATCTCATGACCACCAACGAATTCTGAAATAATCAATAAATGCATATTGAACATGATTGTAACAGTAGAGATCCTATTGGATTGAAAGTTGGGGGCCTGGATGTTCAGTGTATGACCTTGGGCAAGTCCTATCTTCCCCCTCATTTTCCTGTCATCAGCAAGAAGGGATTACATAACAGGATGTGTAAGATCCTTACCACCTCAAACATTCTGTGAATATCTTTGGTCAATGATTCCTGTAAATTTTTTTTCCGGGTTGTGAACAGACATCTACGCCAAATGAGCAAAAAGCTATGACTGAACTTGCATGGACAAAGCTCAGAGTTGCAATAAAAGAACACTCAGTAGAAAGTCAATCTGATAAATGGTTAATAGTTTCTGTAAGAAGTATTTTGCTGTAAGGTGATTAGATGTTAACAAAAAGGAGTTAGGAAGACCAAAAGACAGACTTTATATTTCTCCCAAGAGTGCTCTACTGACAGCTGTACTACTTTGATCATACAGGTGAGGGCTAAAGTAGAAGTATCTTTTTGGAGTCTAAAAGTTCTCTTGTGCAATTGCCCAGGGAAGCAGAGAACTGGGTACTAGATCTATCTCAATGAGTCACAGCCCAACCTCCAAGAAAATAAAAGTATAGGTAGATAGCAGAGAGGCAGAGAACATGAATCTGTAGTCGCCCAAGCAAAGAATCACTTAGGAAAAGGGAGAAGCTGCTCTTAGGCCACCTGGATTTGTAACCCAAGGGATTATAAATGGCCAAGCTAGGGAGATGGAGTCTGACAGACTTAGGTTCCATCCTAGGTCCACCACTTACTAGCTGAGTGACCTTAATAAAGGCATTTTATCTCAATCTAAAAAATGAAATAATAATACCATACCTCACTGGAAGGATTAAATGAGATAATATATATTGAAGGACCTAGAACAGAGTTTGGCCAATAGAAGACATATAATAAATGATAATGCCCAAACTTAAAGTTTTCTTTAAATCCCTGTCTCCACTAACCCACAGGCCACTTTCCAGGTGTTGGCGCTTGTAACAGGGTGGACAATGGAATCCAGAGAGGAATTTGGTTATAAGCCATGCTGATCTCACCCTTTGGCTATGGAAGTTGATACTTGAAGATGAGCCAAAGAAACCAACATAGTTTAGTCCTCTGGCTTTAGACAGAAAGGACAATGTAAGAGGAAAGCAAATAAGTGCTCTGTTTCTACATTCTCCTGCAGCCTCCAAAGGCCAGCTTATCAAAAGCAGTCTAAGGACTGAGCATTCAGGTATGAAATCAATTTGGGAGGAGAAAGGGGAAAATACATTCAGAAAGCTATTAGTAATACGCATATTAGTGTATAGTCTAAATCCGTTTTTCTATCACCTAACCCAGCAATGTTCTAGAAATAGGAGTTAGGATAAAGAGGGGACGAGGGACCTTCAGCAGTAAGAAAGTGAGACCTAAGTGGGGTGCTTTAATTTTGCTTAGATTAGAGCAATCCCGACAGGATTTCTGGACTCCTCCACTGACACCATTAGTGATGTTTCTCACTGTATTCAAGCTTAACCCTAACTTTAGCCCTATCCTGAAGGAACTAGAATGAAGCTTTATATGGTAGACTGCCACTGTGACCAAGGCAACAGTGTTTTCGTTGGTCTATCCTAATCTCCCCTATCTACACCTCTTAAGCAAGCAGCTTCCTTGTGTCCCATCCCCAGAAAGTTGTGTTTTCTGTTGTAATGTATTCCAGCCTCCTATCTCAGGTTTTGCTTGATCAGAGTTCCAAGTACTTCCTTTTCCAAAGATAACTACATGTTGCCAGGAAATTCTGGGAGACCCAAAGAAATGACCCTAATGGTAGAAGAGTAAGCTTCCAGTTCTTTTTCCCAAGTGCTGCTTCAAACACTAAAATCAATAGTAGTTAACTTGAGTAATTGCTGGCCATACTCCAGGTGAACTTCAATAACAAATATTTATTGAGCCCCTATCTTGTTCCAGACACTTTCACGTACATTGTCTCATGCCTTTTCTGGAAAATAGCCAAGGCAAGTGTTATTAACCCCATTTTACAAATGAGGACATTGAGACACAGAGAGGTTAAGTGCCATTCTCAGAAGCACACAGCTAACAAATGACAGAGTTGAGAACTTAAATTAAGATTACTCTACTTCAAGGCTAATGTACTTTCTACTACATACAGTACATGGCCTTTCTAACATCATAATGTCTTAAAAATCATATTCTAATCTCAATTAACTGGCCCTGAGACAATTAGGTAGATCTTGCTCCTCACAGAGCCCCTGACACACTGGCAGTTGGTTAGGGAATAAAAGGATATCATAATCTTCCAACTCTTTCCCTTTTGCCACTAAAAATCTGACCAAGAAGTCAATCTGCTCAGGAACCACATTATTTATTTTGTCAAACTTATCCCCATGCTTCCTATCATAGTTTGAAGTGGAATCTAGGGCTCCACGATAGGCCTTTACCCAATAAAAATATCTTTCTCAGGGGCCGGCCCGGTGGCGCAGGCGGTTAAGTGCGCGCGCTCCGCTGCGGCGGCCCGGGGTTCGCTGGTTCGGATCCCGGGCGCGCACCGACGCACTGCTTGGTAAGCCATGCTGTGGCGGCGTCCCATATAAAGTGGAGGAAGATAGGCACAGATGTTAGCCCAGGGCCGTCTTCCTCAGCAAAAAAAAGAGGAGAATTGGCGGATGTTAGCTCAGGGCTGATCTCCTCACAAAAAAAAAAAAAAAAAAAAAAAAAAATATCTTTCTCAGCTGCAGGTGAAGGCCTTCAATGACTTTCCCAGCCTTCAAAGTCTTTAATCACATATGAAAGATCAAGCTTAGAACACACATGCCTCAGGCAAAGAAGAGAGTAACTTCATTTTAATTAAAGGCAAATGAAAAATATTAGGGCCTTTCCAAGTGTACATGTGGAGATCTGCTAATGAAGGTGTCAAAGATGAGTTCAGTCCTCTCATTTTACATATAAAGAACTTAAAGCCCAGAGAAAGGAAGGGAATTACCCAAAGCCACACAGTGAGAGATGACACCTGAATCCAAGTATTTGACTCTCAGTCACATGCAAATATTAGGAGCCTGGAAATAGTGTTAGGTCAGCAATCGAGTGGATGGGCCAGGTGGAGCAAGATTGCAGGAAAAAAATCTGGGATAACTTACTTCACTGTTTAGAGACTCATTGTTTCGCCTTAAGTGCCAAACTTAAGTAAATAGAATAATAACACGCTTCACTGGGAGGATTAAATGAGATAATATACATTAAAGTACCTAGAACAGAGTTTGGCCCACAGCAGATTTATAATAAACAACAATTTATAAATAATGAAAATTCTTAAATTTGAGCGTGTATCAGAATCATCTGAAAGGCTTGTTAAATTACATGTTTCTGGGCCCCAACTCCAGCATTTCTGATTCAGAATTTGCATTTCTAATAAGCTCCCAGGTGATGCTGATGCTCCAGGAACCAGACTTTGAGATCCTCTGAGTAAATGAGTCCATGAAAACCCAGGTCAACCTTCTTCTTAGTTGCTACTCCAAATCAGGAAAATACGACATATACCTTTCATATGAAATATGAAGCAAACAAAAACAATGGAACCTATGTCTTTAGGGAAATTCTTTCCTTTTCTGGACCTCAGTTTCCCTGTATATAAAATAAGGTGTTTGGATTAGGTAATCTCTAATGTTCCTTCTGATTGAAATGTTAAGATCCTATGAAAACCATTGGTATTATAGGGATTGAACAGTTTCACAACACAAATCCCAAGCAGCGAGTCCATTCAGACAGTCACTAGGTCTGTAGGCTATTATTGGATCCCCCTTGCTCCCCTACAGCCATTCTATAACACAGAATTCCCTACATAAGACACTAGGCAAAGCCCCAATTGGCCTTAATAGGAGTTGTTACCTAAGGATTAAGCTGGAATCTCAGCCGTTGCTCTTCTGAAAGCTGAAAAGATCACATCATTAAACTATGTCTAGGGAGGAAAAAAGAAGCTACTCATGATCTCTCAACACATGCTTATGTTTCAGTTCCAACTGCTTATACATTTGCGTCTGTTTTCATTCTTGGAAATGCGATTGCCTTTTTTAGGATTATGGCAACAGACAAATATTGTACTGTGAGAATCTTTCCATTACTGTTCTGAATCATGTACTCCAGAAACACCCTTGGAACAGTTGTAATGACTGATGGTTTTGTGATTATATTTCATCAGAATGGGCAATGTAACTGAACAGGTGTAGGGGAGTGGAAAAAGTACTGTATGAATCTAGAGGATTTACTTCCCCAAACTGCTTCTGCTACAGGCTGTGCCTGAATAAGTTATTTCACTTTCCTGACCCATTTCTTAATCTGTAAAATAAGGGAGTTACACAAACCCAGAATGGCTGACCTTGCCTTATAAACCAAAGTGAGTTGTATGGCACCCCCAAAAGTGAGGGAAAATAAAAATAAATAATTCTCATGACAAAAGAAAGAAAAACAGCTCAGAGGGTTGTAAAATAAATATTCCTCTCTCTACTCCTACCTCTTTTCCAACTCCCCAGAAGTAATCAATGTTAACAGCTCTTGATGTAGTTATTTGGACATTTTCTATGCATATATATACATACACGTAATCTCTTTTTATTTTAAAATGATAAATATATAAATGCATTTATAAAATGGATCTTAAAATTAAGTGAACAGTCATATATTTGTACAGCATTATATATTTCTGTACTTGTGTTAATCCTTATAAAGGATAAATCCCAAGAAATGAAATTAAATTTAATATCTTATATTGTAATCTTTTAGTAATCATGCTTTAGAAGTATTTCTGTACATACTAAAAAGTAACTAATGTTCCAATACCAGTAAACATTTTAATAGTTTTCTTTGAAGAACACGTTAATGAAATTACATTAGAGAAATTATATAAATTAACAATAAATATTTAAAAATTGACCTTGTATACCTATTTAACTTACATATTGAGCTAAAAAATGAGTAGGCACCGTAAGCCAGTAATGTGATTAGTTTTTGTGGGAAGAAATTTTTTAAAAGTTACACTAGATATTATAAAGAACAAAGATTAAAATTGAAATATAATATGTAATTGTTTATATCTTAAACTTAAGTAATCTTCACAAGAACAACTAGGAATTCTAAAATCAATAAATATTTAAATATTTTTATTGAAGGTTACTTCCTATTTATACTACTCTATAACAACATACAAAGCGAGTAACAAACATGAAAACTTTATCTTTGATGGTACAATCATTAGAGGGTCAAATCTATCTAAATCTATCTGTAAAATTATTTATATATTACTTAGGAAATTATTAAAAATTTTTAAATGTAAAATAATGAAACAGTTTTTCTCAAAAAATTCATCATAATGAAACTATAGTATAAAATAATACAAAATAAACATTTAAAACTTTTAGGAAGTTAGATTTCAATGTAATATGTAATTGTTTTAATTTTTCTTGAATTAATATATTATATGTTCATATTTTTCTATTTTTAATTGAGACAGTTTATATACCATAAAATTCACCACTTTAAAGTGTGTAATTCAGTGATTTTTTAATATATTCACAATGCTAGGCAATTATCACCACTATCTAAATCCAGCATGTTTTACATCAGCCCAAAAAGAAACCTGGTACCCATTAGCAGTCACTCCCAATTTCCCCACTCCCAATTACTGGCAACCACTAATCTACTTTCTATCTGTGGATTCACCTATTCTGAACATTTCATATAAGTGGAATTATATAATAGGTGGCTTTTTGTGTCTGGCTTCTTTCATTTAGCATAACTCTTTCATAGTTCATCCATGCTGCAGCATAAATAAATATTCAACTATTTTTATTTTTGTTTATTTTTATTTTATTCTTTTTATTTTCATTCTTTATATTCCACTGTATGGATAGATCATGTTTTGTTTATCTATTCATCAGCTGATGGAAATTTGGGTTGTTTCTGCTTTTTGACTATTGTGGTTAATGCTGTTATGAATATTCACATACGGCTCTTTGTGTGAACACATTTTCAAATCTCTTGGGTAGGAGCGAAATTGCTGGGCCATATGGTAACTTTATGTTTAACATCTTGAGGAACTATGCAAGTTTTTTTCAAGGTGGCCACACCATTTTACATTCCAACCAGCAGTGTATGAGGTGTGCAATATCTCCACATCCTCATCAACACTTGTAATTGGCTATCTTTTTTATTGTATCCATCCTAGTGGGTGTGAAGTGGTATCTCATTGTGTTTTTTCTTCTTTTTTTAAACAATTTTATTGAGGTATAATTGAAATACAAAAAAAACTACACATATTTAATCTATACAATTTGATGTGTTTGGACATATACATACAAGTGTGAAACCATCAACACAATCTATGTAATAGACATATCCATTACCTCCAAAAGTTTCCTTGTCCCTCTTTGATTTTTTGGGGGTGGGGGGTGGATTGTGTATGTGTGTGGTGAAAGCAGTTAACATGAGATCTACCCTCAACAAATTTGAAGTGCACAATATAGTATTGTTAACCATAGGCACTATGTTGTACAGCAGATCTCTAGAACTTATTCATTTTGGGTAACTGAAACTTTATATCCATTGAACAACTCCCCACTTACCTTCTCCCCAGCCCCTGGAAAGCATCATTCTATTCTCTGATTTTATGAATTTGACTATTCATATACCTCATGTGATACCTCATGTGAGTGGAATCATGCAGTATTTGTCCTTCTGCAACTGGCATATTTTACTTAACATAGTGTTCATCTATGTTGTCATAAATGGCATTATGGTTTTGACTTGTATTTCTTTATTGACTAATGATATCGAGCATCTAATTATGTTCTTACTGGTCATTTGTATATCTTCTTCAAAGAAACACATATTCAAATGTTTTGCCCATTTTTAAGTTGGGTTATTTGCTTGTTTATTGTTGAGATGTAAGTATTTTTTTAATATATTCTGGATAGTAGACTTTGAGTGGATATATTATTTGCAATTATTTTCTCCCATTCTTTAGCTTGCCTTTTCACTTTTTTTTTATTGAGGTAAAATTGGTATATAGCATTATATAAGTTTCATGTGTACAACATTATAATTCAACATCAACATTATAGTTCACACTACTAAGTGATCACCACCAGAAGTCTAGTTACCATCCATCACCCTACAGTTGACTCCTTTCACCCATTCTGCTCACTTCTCAATCTCCTTCTCCTCTGGTAACAACCAATCTGTTCTCTGTATCTATGAATTTGTTTTGTTGTTTAGTTTTGTTTGTTTGTTTGTTTTGTTTTTTTAGATTCCACATATAAGTGAAATCATATGGTATTTTTCTTTCTCTGTCTGACTTATTTCACTTAGCCTAATACCCTCAGAATCCATCCATGTTTTCACAAATGGAAAGATTTCATGCTTTTTCGTGGCTGAGTAGTATTCCGTTGCATATACATTCCACATCTTCTTTATCCATTCATCCATTGATGGATACTTAGGTTGTTTCCATATCTTGGCTATTGTAAATAATGCTGCAATGAACATAGGGGTGCATATATCTTTTCAAATTAGTGTTTTCATGTTCTTTGGCTAAATACTCAGAAGTAGTATAGCTGGATCATATGGTAGTTCCGTTCTTAATTTTTTGAGGAATCTCCATACTGTTTTCCACAATTGCTGCACCAATTTACATTCCCACCAACAGTGCACAAGTGTTCCCTTTTCTTGACATCCTCACCAACACTTATTATTTTGGTCTTTTTGATAATAGTCATGCTAACAGGTGTGAGGTAATATCTTACTGTGGTTTTGATTTGCATTTCCCTAAAAAATGTTAAATAAATAATAACGTTGAACATCTTTCATGTGCCTCTTGGCCATCTGTATGTCTTCTTTGTAAAAATATCTATTCAGGTCCTCTACTCATTTTTACATCAGATTGTTTGTTTTTTTCTTGTTGTTGTTGAGTTGAGAAAGTTCTTTATATATTTTGGATATTAACTCCTTGTCAGATACATGACTTGCAAATATCTTCTCCCATTCAGCAGGTTGCCTTTTCACTGAAATGATGCTTTCCTTGGTTGTGCAGAAGCTTTTTAGTTTGATGTAGTCCCATTTGTTTATATTTTCTTTTGTTTCCCTTGCCTTTGAAGTCAGATCCACAAAGATATTGCTAAGACTGAGGTCAAGAAACCTACTGCCTATGTTTTCTTCTAAGAATTTTATGGTTTCAGATCTTACATTCAAGTTTTTAACCTATTTTGAGTTAATTTTTGTGTATGGTGTAAGATAGTGGTCTAGTTTCATTTTTTTGCATGTGGCTGTCCAGTTTTCCCAACACCATTTGTTGAAGAGACTGTCCTTTCTTCATTGTGTTTTCTTGGCTCCTTTGTCATAAATTAATTTTCCATATATGTGTGGGTTTAATTCTGGCCTCTCAATTCTGTTCCACTTATTTGTGTCTGTTTTTATTCCAATACCATATTGTTTTGAATACTATAGGTTTGTAGTATAGTTGTAAATCAGGGAGCATCATACCTCTGGCTTTGTTCTTATTTCCCAGGATTGCTTTGGCTATTTGGGATCTTTTGTGGTTCCATACAAAATTTAGAATTATTTGTTTTAGTTCTGTGGAAAATGCCATTGGAATTTTGATAGAGATTGCATTGCATCTGTAGATTGTATTGGGTAGTATGGACATTTTAACAATATTAATTCTCCCAATCAATGAGCGTGGAATATCTTTCCATTTAGTTGTTTCTTCTTCAATTTCTTTCATCAGTGTCTTATAGTTTTCAGTGTTATACAGGTCACTCCTTGGTTAAAGTTGTTCCTAGGTTTTTTATGCTTTTGTAAATGGGACTGTTTTCTTAATTTCTCTTTCAGATTTTTCGTTATTAGTGTGTAGAAATGTCATAGATTTCTATGCTGATTTTGATACTATTTATATTTTGTATATACGATACTGATTTTGTATCCTGCAACTGTACTGAATTTATTTATTAGTTCTAATAGTTTTTTGGTGAAGTATTTAGGGTTTTTTATATATATATTGTTATGTCACCTGCAAATAGTGACAGTCTTACTTCTTCCTTTCTGATTTGGATGCCTTTTATTTCTTTTTCTTGCCTAATTGCCATGGCTAGGACTTCCAATACTTTGTTGAATAAAAATGGAGAGAACAGGCATCCTTGTCTTCTTCCTAATCTTTTAGGAAAAATTTTTAGCTTTTCCCCATTGAGTATGATGCTAGCTGTTGGTTTGTCATATATGGCCTTTATTATGTTTAGGTATATTCCCTCTATTCTCACTTTGTTGAGAGTTTTTATCATAAATGGATTTTGAATCTTATCAAATGATTTTTCTGCATCTATTGAGATGATCATATGATTTTTATCTTTCATTTTGTTAATGCAGTGTATTTTGTTGATTGATTTGCAGATGTTGCACCACCTTTGCGTCCCTGGAATAAATCCTACTTGATCATGGTTTATAATCTTTTTAATGTATTGTTGAATTCAGTTTGCTAATATTTTGTTGAGGATTTTTGCATCTATGTTCATCAAGAATATTGGCCTGTAATTTTCTTTTTTAGTGGTGTCCCTGTCTGGTTTTGGTATCAGGGTAATGCTGGCTTCATAAAAGGAGTTTGGAAGCATTCTCTTCTTTTCAATTTTTGGAAGAGTTTGAGAAGTATAGCAATTAAATCTTTGAATGCTTGGTAGAATTCACCACTGAAGCCATCTGGTCCTGGATTTTGTTTGTTGTGAGATTTTTGATTCCTGATTCAATTTCCTTACTAGTAATCAGTCTATACAGATTTTCTATTTCTTCATGACTCAGTATTGGGAGAGTATATGTTTCTATGAATTTAATCATTTCTTCTAGGTTGTCCAATCTATTGGCATATAATTGTTTGTAGTAGTCTCCTATGATCCTTTGTATTTCTGTGGTATCAGTGATAACATCTCCTCTTTCATTTCTGATTTTGTTTATTAGAGCCCTGTCTCTTTTTTCATGGTTAGTCTGGGTAAAAGTTTGTCAATTTTGTTTAACTTTTCAAAGAACTGGCTCTTAGTTTCATTGAGCTTTTCTATTGTTTTTTCAGTGTCTATTTTATTTGCACCCTGATCTCTATTATTTTCTGTTAACTTTGGGCTTTGTATGTTCTTCTTTTTCTTGTTCCTATAGGTGTAAAGTTAGATTGTTTATTCAAAAATTTTTTTGTTTCTTGAGGTAGGCCTATATTGCTATGAATTTCCCTCTTAGTACTGTTTTTGCTGCATCCCATAGATTTTGGAAAGTTGTGTTTCCATTTTCATTTGTCTGGAGGTATTTTTTTTATTTCCTCTTTGATTTCTTCATTGACCCATTGGTTGTTTAGTAGCATGTTATTTAGTCTCCATATGTTTGCGAATTTTCCAATTTTTTCTTGTAATTGATTTCTAGTTTCATACCATTGTTGTTGGAGAAAATGCTTGATATGATTTCAATCTTCTTAAATTTATGTAGACTTGTTTTGTGGCCTAACATATGATCTATCCTGGAGAATGTTTGATAGGCGCTTGAGAAGAATGTGTATTCTGTTGCTTTTGGATAGAATGTTCTGTATGTATCTATTAAGTCCATCTGGTCTAATGTGTCATTTAAGTCCAGTGTTTCCTTATTAATTTTCTATATGGATGATCTTAAATTGATGTAAGTGGGGTGTTAAAGTACCACACTGTTATTGTATTGCTGTCAATTTCTCCCTCCAGGTCTGATAATATTTGCTTTATATATCTTGGTGCTTCTAGGTTGGGTGCATATGTATTTGTAAATGTTATGTCTTCTTGCTGGATTTACCCCCTTTATCTTTATGTAATGCCCTTCTTCATATTTTATTACAGTCTTTGTTTTAAAGTCTATTTTGCCTCTTACAAGTATAGCTACACCAGCTTTCTTTTTGTTTCTATTTGCATTGACTATCTTTCTCTATCCCTTTACTTTTAGTCTATGATTGTCCTTATTTCTGAAGTGTGTCTCTTGTAGGCAGCATTTAGATGGGTCTTGTTTTTTTAGCCATTTAGCCACTCTATGTCTTTTGATTGGAGAATTTAGTCCATTTACATTTAAAGTAATTATTGATGGGTGTGTACTTATTGCCACTTGGTGCATTGTTTTTTGGCCGTTGTCATAGTTCTTCTCTGTTCCTTTCTTCTTATCTTTCTCTCTTCCCTTATAGTTTACTGACTTTCTTTAGTGTTTAGATTCCTTTCTCATTTTCTTTTGTGTATTTACTATAAGTTTTTGTTGCTTTGTGGTGACTGTGAGGTTCATATGCAACTTTCTATATATGCAATAGTCTAAGTTGATAACAACTTAAATTTGAATGTATTCCAAAACTTTTCATTTCTTCTCTCCCCCCACGCTTTATATTTTTGATGTCACATTTTACATCTTTTTATTTTATGCATCTCTTAACTAATTATTGTAGTTTTAGTTAATTTTACTATTTTTGTCCTTTAACCTTCATACTTGCTTTACAAGTGATTGATCCACTATCATTGCTATATGTTTACCTTTTCCAGTGAGATATTTTACTTTTGTATGTTTTCTTGTTATTAAGTAATGCCATTTCTTTTCAGTTTAGAGACATCCCTTTAACATTTTTTGTAAGGTTGGTTTAGTGGTGATGAACTCCTTTAGCTTTTGCTTTTCTGGAAAACTCTTAATCTCTCCTTCAATTCTGAATGATAACCTTGCCAGGTAGAGAACTATTGGTTGAAACTTTTTTCCTTTCAGCACTTTGAATACATTGTGCCTCTCTCTTTTGGCTTGCAAAGTTTCTGCTGAAAAATCTGCTGATAGCCTTATGGATGTTCTCTTGTACAAAATAAGATGTTTTTTCTCTTGCTGTTTTTAAGATTCTCTTTTTATCTTTAACTTTTACCATTTTAATTATAATGTATCTTGGTGTGGATCTCTTTGGGTTCATTTTATTTGTACTTCTCTAGGCTTCCTAAGCTGGTATGTCTGTTTCCTTCCCCAGACTGGAAAAGTTTTCAACCATTATTTCTTTTATTAAATAAGTTTTCTGGCCCTTTCTCACTTTCTTCTCCTTCTGGGACCCCAATAATGCAAATGTTATTCCACTTAATGTTTTCCCAAAGGTCCCTTAAATTATCTTCATTTTCTTTCATTATTTTTTCTTTTTGCTGCTCTGTCTGGGTGAGTTGCTTTGTATTCCAGCTTGGTGATGCAATCTTCAGGTTCATCCAGTCTGCTATGGAACATTTCTAGTGTATTTTTTTAGGTTAGTTACTGTATTCTTCAGCTCTATGACTTCTGTTTGGAACTTCCTTATATTTTCTATCTCTTTGTTGAAGATCTCACTGTGTTCATCCATTCTTCTCCCAAGTTCAATGAGCATCTTTATGACCATTACTTTGAACTTTTTATGAAGTACATTGCTTATCTTCATTTCATTAACATCTTTTTCTGATGTTTTGTCTTATTCTTTTGTTTGGAACATATTTCTCTGTCTCATCATTTTTCCCGACTCTCTGTGTTCATTTCTATGTGTTACACAAATTAACTACCTCTCCCAGTCTTCAAGAAGTGGCCTTGTGTAGGAAATGTCATGTGGGGCCCAGAAGCATAATCCCCCTGACCACCAGAACTAGGGGCTCAAGGGGTGCCCTTCTGTGGGCTGCATGTGGGCTGGCTGCTCACCCTCTGCATATGTCAGAGCTGCGCACAAGTGGTGCAGGGCTGAGGGGTGGGGCTGCTTGCTCTCTAGGTCTGTCAGTGATGCACACGAGTGGCACAAGGCCAGGGAATGAGGCTGCTTGCCCACCACATCAGGCAGTGCCACACATGAGCGGCACAAGGCCAGGAGGCAGAGCTCCTCTCCCATCACTGTTAGCATGTTTGAGTGAGAGTGCACAATGGTGCTTCTCAGTGCTGGCACCAGCAAGGTAGAAGGAGCAAATGAAAATGTCATTCACCAGCATTTTGTCCCTGGAGAGAGTCCCAGCAGATTTCTGCCCCTTTGGCAGATGTTTTAAGATTGGCAAGTCAATCTCTTTCACATATAGTCTAGGCTCTTTTCAAACTGCTGTTTTTTGGTCTGGGTCCTGGGGCAAGTGGGTCTGCATACAAGCACTTTTAGTGTGGATTGTTTGTTCCCTACAGCCTTATGTTTCTCCTGAACATAAGCCCCATTGGTTTTCAAGGCCAGATGTTTTGAGGGCTCATCTCTCCAGGGCAGGACCCAAGGGTTGGGGTGCCTGGTGTGGGGTACGAACCCCTTGCTCCTCATGGAGAAGCTCTGTTGTTTGTTTATTTGTTGAGATCTCTCTCAGTTGTGAGTTGCCATGCTGGGGGTGGGGTTTTTGGCAACAGCATGTCTTTGCCTCTCCTACCTGTCTCATTGTGGCCCTTTTATCTTTTGTGTGGAGCAGATGTTAAGCTAGTTCTCAGGCTCTTTTCAGAGGTATTTATTCCATATGTAGCTGTATATTTGTTGTGTCCATGGGAGGAGGTGAGTTCAAGATCTTCCTACACCATCATCTTGAACCACCTTCCTCTCTATTGTTTGTCTATTCTCTATTTCATTATTTACACTGTAATCTTCATTATTTTCTGCCGCTGCTTGTTTGGGGTTTAGTTTACTCTTATTTTCCTAGTGTCTTAAGATGGAAAGTTAGGTTATTGATTTGAGATCTTTCTTCTTTTTAAATGTAGATGTTTACAGTTATAAATATTCCTCTAAGAGATGCTTTTGCTGCATCCCATAATTTCTGGTGTGGTTTATTTATTTTTATTCTTCTCAAAATAGTTTGTAATTTCTCATAACTTCTTCTTTGACCTATTGGTTATTTAAGAGTGTGTTGTTTAATTTCCATATATTTGTGAATTTCCCAAATTTTCTCCTGTGATTGATTTCTAATTTCATCCTATGTAGTTGGGAAATATACTCTGTGTGATTTAAATCTTTTTAAATATATTGAGACTTATTTTATGGCCTAACATATGGTCTGTCCTGGAGATTGTTCCATGTGCATCTGAGAAGAATTTATATTCTGCTGTTGTTGGATGGAGTGTTGTAGTATATGTCTGTTAGGGCTAGTTGATTTACAATATTGTACAAGTCTTCTATTTCCTTGTTGATTTTATGCCTAGTTATTCTATCCATTATCAAAAGTGAGATATTGAAGTATCCAACTATTATTGTTGAATTATCTATTGCTCTCTTCAATTTTGTCAGTTTTTGCTTAATGTGTTTTGAGGATTTATTTTTAGGTACATATATGTTTATAATTGTTATATATTGTTGATGGATTGACCCTTTTATCACTGTAAAATGTACCTTCTTTGTTTCTAGTAACAATTTTTGTCTTAGAGTCTATTTTATCTGATGCCAGTATAGCCACTCCAGCTCACATTTGTTACTATTTTCATGGTATATTTTTTCCGACCCTTTAACTTTCAATCTATTTGGGTTTTTGAATCTAAAGTTTATCTCTTGTGGAAAGCATAGAGTTGTATTATATTTTGAATCCATTCTGCCTATCTCAGCCTCTTAAGTGCAGTGTTTAACACATTTAAATTTACTTTAATTATTAATAAGTTAGGATTTATATCTTCCATTTTGTTATTCATTTTTTATATGTCTGATGCTTTTTTTTCTCTATTTCCCCATTACTTCCGTCTTTTGTGTTAAATAGATATTTTATTTTGTACCATTTTAATTCCTCTATTGTTTCCTTTACTATATTTTTTCTGTGTTTTCTCAGTGATATTCCTAGCAATTATATCTTACATATTATAACAATCTAGTTCGGGTTAATACCAACTTAATTCAATGGTATAGAAAAACTTTGCTCCTGTATAACTCCATTATTTCCCCCATATTTGTGCCATTCCCTTTCCTCAGAGTTTATTGTTATTTTGTTTGCTGTTGTTTTTTGGTCTACTTTTTGAAACTAATTTTATAAAGTCTGTATTTTATGTTTTGTATGGTCACTGAAGTCTCTGCTCAGTTAGCTTACATGTCAGTTAACGATTGGACAAAGATTTCCTCAAACATCTGGAAACAGTAAGTCTCTCAGTCTTTGCCAATGGACTATATGTGTGTATGTGTTATGGCCTGCTTCACTCCCTGCTTGCACAAAGCCTCAAGGTAAGCCACAGGTGTTAAATTAGTTTCTTCTCAGGTCTTTTCTGAGCATGCACACCATCCTGGGCATGCACACAGCCCAGTGCATGCACACGGCTTCCAAATTCTCAGGATTATGTCCGAGCTTTTCAAAGCCCCTATGGACATCTCATCATACAGCTTTACCTTTTAAGATTTTTGGTTAGTCTATTGTTTGTACCATCTATTAACCACCACCTTGGGCATCTGTGAAGTTAAAACATTGCCTCTAATTGTTTTTGACAAATGTCCCTGAGGAAAAAGACTTTTCCCACTGCACAAACTGAGTCAAGTTAAATAAAGCAGCCTCACAAGGAGGGTCTTCCAGCAACCCACCAGAGAGGTCAAATAATGACAATTATCTGGAAATGAAGCTTTGAAATTGTTCTCTCCCTATTCTTCCACTTCTGTTGGCTGCCAGGCTGCTAGTTTTCACCATAATTCTGAGCTCTTGGTATTCAAGGCTACTGCATAGATGAAAGCAGAGGGTGGAAATAGGGCAAATTATAATGCCACAAAACTCACTATTCATATTAAGATTCAGCCATTTTTCTTGGATCTCTTTACTCTCTTCATTTCTGCAAGCTTTTGGTAAATTTCTGAGTTCTGGAAAAGTTGATTCCGACTTTCTCTTTTTAAATTAGTGTTCTCCATTGCTTTTATGGAGAGGAGAATTTTCAGAGGTGTTACTCTGCCATTTTCACCAATGTTACCTTGCCTACATTTTAAACATACTTAATTGTGCTAGAGGTTATCTGAAATTCTAAAACCAGTAACTTCCTGGTTTCAACAGGCAGTTGAAACAGAATAATTCTTGTTGAAAGACACATTTTGATAAAATTATACTATCAATGACATAAATTAAGTAGCAAATATTAAAAATTGAATGAATATTATCGATATTTTGTAGCCTTGCATCTTTGTATACTGTCTGAATCTATTAAAAGATAAATTTCAGGCAGAGAAACTAAAATTTAATCTCTTCTATTTGAAACTTTGGCAATGTGTTTTATGTTTTCTCCCTGTATTTTCCATAAATAGTGAAAAATATTTTTCACAAATTTAAACCAAATTATTTCACACTGTTATATTAGTATGTCTCCAATTTTATTTTAGTTGTCCCATCTGCAAAAATCCCTGCCTCCAATATAACTAAAAAATGTTAAATTCCCATCTGCATACTCAATTCTAAGTAGTTTCCTTTAATTTTTCTTACTCCACAATGCCTTGGGGCCCAGGATACGTAACAGAATTCTGCATTAAGTAGATAATGGTGCCCCATAGTGGCCACTGATACAATTTTCACCTCTTTCTATTTTACGAAATAACTACCAACTGTCCCCAGGGAAAGACTGTTTAACCTGCTCTGAAGTGGAATTTTAGAGATAACATGCTTACCATTTCCCTTGGAATATTGGTGGGAGGAAGGGCACATCATGAACAGGACCCCAATAACCCTATCAGCCTGGCAGCTTGAAATAGTCAGGTTTGCTTTGTGGAGGTCCTAGGAACCTGTAGTGGGAAAAAGAAAAGTGGCAATATATAAAAGAGCTGAAAGCATATCATTATGGGTATTGTCCTTATTCTAATCTCAATAGAAATTATTGTAACTCAATAGAATCAGTTACAATTGGTTTCCAAACCTTCTCTTAGCTGCCCCTAGTATATTAAGAGGTTTGTTGGCTTGGATAGGATCAAAATCAGGCTAAATCTGGAAAATAGTAGCAGAACAACTACCCAAATGCACTGCCAGAATGGTTCTCTACAAGTCTTATAGCTCAAAATCCTGTTTAATTACTCAGAAAACAGTATGAGGAAAGATTTGCTTTACAGAAAGCATATTTTTAAAGTATTAAATTTGTTTCAATAAATGTTTACTGAGTCACAGTATACACAGCAACATACTCTCACAATTGTAGGGATTAGGTAGAAGGAATAGATACAGATATGAATGACATGGAGTCCCTACCGTATGGGAACTTACATCTAAGAAAGGGAAGTCGAAGACCAAAACAGCAATCACGCACAACAAGGCAAAATGTGGGAAGTGCCTATGAAGGGTACAAGCAGAGTACTCCAAGGATGTAGAGGAGAGTAGAGAGTCACAGGGTCATTTGAGGTGGACTATGAAGGGTGGATAGGATTGTCCACTAAAGTGAGTATAGCCATTACATGTTGGAAGAAAAAGGAATCCACTGTGACTTGTGCATTGAGTAGGAGAGATGTGAGTAAGATTTGCAAACCAGTTGAGGATACAGAAGTCAAAATATAATGAAGTATACCTAAAATTTACATTTGTTATAAATCAATGTGAGCTCCAATAAAATTTTAAAAAGTATAATTAACTCATTAAAAAAGAAAGAAGGACCTTGAATGCAAGGCTAAAGAGTTTCTATTTTATTCTGTAGGCAATGGGAAGCCACTGGCTGATATTTTTAAAGAAGGGGACTGACATGAATGAGTTTGCACTTTAGGAAATTCAATCTTGAGTTTATATACGGAAGGAATTACAAAGCTGAATGATGGCTGGGCAGGGCAGACAGCAATAAGACATCTGGTGAGACATTGCAAGGGTCTGGACTGTAGTAACCATAGGGCAGAGCAACACTGCAAAACAAGAAAGGCTTGGTTTTTGTGCCAGTGTGCCCTAGTCCATCATCATTTCCAGGGCTTTACTCCTCCACATCTATTGCAATCTTACCACATAGTATCTGGTGAGATCTATCCAAGTTTTCTCTCCGTGTCTTGGACCTGACCTACTCTCAATGCCAGGGCCTTTCTTTAGCCCCAGTACCCCTGGGCCTTGCTTTTTGTTGTGAACACCTAATCATAGAATGTTAGAGCTCAAGATCACACAGCTTGCAAAAGGGCCAATTTGACGTCAGGCTAATTTGACTCCACGCTAATTTGACCCTAATATTTTTTTTCTGCACACCATGATGAGGAAACTCAAAGAGAAAAGTGACTTGCCCAAAGTTACATGTGGAATCAGTGACTGAACTAAGGCTGGCGGAAAAAAAGACTTAAGGAATTAAGATCGTTCCAATGGTCCTTCCTCTGGATTACATTGCCAGGTCCTCAAGCTGTTACTCACCTCTGAGCAAACTTTAGGCAGCCGAGTGTTGGGTTGGTCGTATCTGGTTAGATCCAGCCCTGTTGACTGAGTTGTAGCCAGAACTGTGTGGTGTGCCCTCAGCCCCTTCCAGCAAGACCACACTCCCCTTGGTTACTTAGACTTAGTCCCCAGCTGTCAGAACAGGTGGTACATAGAAAGAGCCTGAGAGAGCAGCACTGCTGAGAGAAGAAGGAAAAAAAGCTGATGCCTGGGAAAAATCAGGTTAATGAGAGGACTGAGTGAAGAAGATCATAGAGCCCCTGTCAGACAGGATATAAGGGGGTAAATGGGTGCGTGGTAAAATGTATATTCCAGAAAATGTGAAAATGTCTGACGATAGAAATGAAGGGATAATGGTCTGGAAGGGAAAGGATGAGGGGAACAATTAGGTGGAGAGAGGAATGTGTGGGATTAGTGTAACTAAGAGTTTATGGCAATAATTCTCAGAAGATTCCTATTACCAAACAAAATGGTATGTTGAGCCTCTGCCAATAAAGAATACAAAAAGAGAATGGCATTTTAGTAATATAAATCTAATCTACAAATGTGAATTTTTAATTAATTCATATTACAAAGTTAATCAAAATGATCACAAGTTAAGGTCTTGTTATACTCCAATGTGTTAAATTTGACACATACCACCTGTATATTTGACACATACCACCTGTATTTAAGGTTTTTGTTTAATAAAAAAATTTGTACATTATAAAAACTGCAAATAAAACATTTGCGGACTCCCTAAATCAGTTTTATGAGACCCAAGAATCCTCAAGATATACCTTAAACCACTGGCTTAACATATACATTTGCCAGGTAATTTGTCATTTAATAGGGAAGTCCAAAGAAATGTCTTCAAGAATTGATTGAATAAATATTTAATGGAGAAATTTCAGAGAGCAGAGCCTCTCGAAAAATGTCAAAGGCCCTGAGAGTGATGTAGGTGGCAGATGATTTGAAGGAAAAAAAACATATTAAGAATAATAATTTTATATCTACAAAATGAAAAGGAAACTATTGCTTTGTAATATAGAACACAAAAATAAAGTCTGGCAAAATCTTCTTGGCTGCTGGGAGATATGAAAAAGATAGGACATACTTCTTAAAGTGGAGAAGAATGTTCCCCTTGGCAAAAATCCAGATCAAAATTCTGGTGGGAGCATGAAATTTTTATGTTTATCAACTAGAGGCATGGGATTTTTAAAGCATGAAAACACTATTTTATAGTATATAGACAAATTTCTTAATAATAGCAAAACAGCAAGATGACACCAAGACTCCAGATCTCTTTGTCTAATAAACTTTTGTTTTACCTAAGCTGAAGGGGATAAATGGGGCTTGGCAATAATTTTTACCACTAAAGCAGAGGTTCTTAACATAAGTCATGGCTTCAGGGCATATCCAAGCCCCTTAAAATTATATGCAAAATTCCATGTACATACATGTACATTTTTCTGGGAAGGAGGTCCACAGCTTTTGTCAAATTCCAAAAGAATTTTTGCTCCTGCCCCCAGAAAATAAAGGTTAAGAACCACAGAACTGAAGGATCCTATCTCCAAGAAAGCTGCACGGGGTTGCAGGGTGTATGGTTGGCAAAAACAAAAGTGGAAGGTTATTTGGAAATGGGTGAAATTTTCTTTTAAAAAAGCATTAAATGATAAAGTTTTGAGAGTGTTTTGGTTTCCATGACTGCAAAATGTTACCATCCAAATTACCGTGAGGTGTTTGTGTGTCCCTAAAGAAAGAGTTATGGAAGGTAATTGTGGGCAAAGCAGTATTCAGGATCAGGTTCTGTGCTGGAAGTGAGGACTCACATAAGAAGAGAGACCTGGTACTCCAAGACCCCACTAGGGAAACTTTCATAAAGGAAAAAAAAAAAACCACTTTATCCACATTGGTTTCTGAAACCCACCAAATTTTTAATATCAATTTTGACCCATTTAATTACTGATGCACATTATAATAGCACCATCTTGTGGAATATAGTAGAAATTCATGCATGTCTTTAGGTGGTTGTTCAATCAGTGGTTCTCAAAGTATGGTCTGTGAACCCCTACAGGGTACCTGAGACATACTCAGGGGGTCCATAGGGCCAAAGCTATTTTCATAATAATAAGATGTCATTTGCCTTTTTCATTGTGTTGGCATTTGCACTAACGGCGCAACAGTAGTGGCGGGTAAAATTATATACACCTTAGCATGATTCATGGCAATGTCCTAAATTGTACTATTAATGATTGTGTTCTTCACTGCCATGCATTTGAAGGAAACAAAAAGCTAGTTTTACTTAAGAGTATCCATATGAGGTAGAAAAATAAATAATTTGGGAGATAAGACCATAGGACTCACTGCACAAGAATTCCCTTTATTTTCAATTTTGCTTGCAAGAAATCCTTCAGAGAACTAAGGAATCTCTGCAACCAGCAGAGATTTATGAGCATCATAGATAAGAGGGTTGTGTTTTAATCACTTCTCCACCCGTTAGCTTCAAGTTTCATTTTTCTCTTCTCTAAAAAGGGGATAGTCCTAGGAGTTGCTGCATTGAGAAGTTGTGAGGATTAAAAGCTGGATATAATGGCTTGGTAAATGTTGGCTCTTCTGGTGTCCTCTCTCCCTCCCTGTGCAAAGAATTTATCAAAGCATTTAATCTTCACAGAAACCCTATGAAGTTGCTATCCTTATCCTCCTTTTCAGATGGGAAAACTGAGGCCAGGAAAGATTCAAGTCTCTTTCCTGAAGTCACACAGCAATGTGAGTAGTAAAGGAGGACTTGAACCCAGGCAATTTCACTTCAGAGCAGTAAAAGCCCCTTGCAATTTCTGACTGTTGGAAGAACTTGAAAAAAGCCAGAAAGGAGAAGATTTCACGGTTAGCTAGGGTCTAGAAAATGATGAAGACATGACACAAGATGGAGAAGGATAATAACTGGGACTCTAAGAGCAATTTATGAAAACTAGATATACAGACTTAGAACAGAATGTGGACCTAAATACCCAGAAGCACCCCCCTTTGTAAGATTTTTAACAAAATAACATGAATGTAGTTAATAGTTCTAATGGGGTGATGAACCCAAGAGTCGTATTGATGCTAGCAAAATGGCAGAATTCATATAGCATCAAAGTTGTTTTTCCAAGAGCTTCAGTGCTTAATGATGTCTAACGAAATATGATCTCCCTCAGCCACCTGAAGAACGGTGTTGCAGCAATTAATCAAAAAGAAAAACCAGAGCCTTCCCCCCACTACAATTTAAACAGTCTTTATTTTCCACAATAGTAAATTTTTAAGATCCGTCTTGTAGACATCAAAGTACTGGAAAGGAAGCTCTCATTCAAAGGCAATTTATCTTAAGATAATGTAGATAATACTAATTTTTTTGTCCATTTGAAATATATAAGTTGTGCTATAATAAACCATTCTGTCAAATGTAACCACTGTCCACATAGTTGAACTTCTGGAATCAAGACAGTGTGTTTAAATTGATTCCCGTCATAATCAGTGGGGCACATCTAACTTAACTGTGAAAAGACATATCACATAATCAGCTTGCTGCTGATTGCATGGCCTGGGGTCTCTGTTTTCTCTCCACTTCTACTCCTCCTGATTTTCTCCCTCCAGCTTTAGGTAGTTTGTAAGAATAGATGGTTTCAGACCACAGCCTGTGAGACTACTGTTAGGCATGTGTGGGCTTCATCTGCACCCTTGGTTTCTTTTATAGGTCTTAAATGATGCCCTCCTTGCAAGCCACTGTCTTTTCCCTACTCTTCTCCACTACCACCCTTGGGTGAGGTGTAGATCGTAACCCCCTCTGCTCCCTTCTGAAATTGGCCTTTGGTGAGGAATTCAGAGCTTCCCCCATATCTTCTGTCACTTCACCTTTCTAGGGATGCTGCTTTTTCCTTCTTCCTCCAGAACTCCCTTCCTATCGTGTCACCACTCAACACTTTCCATGACACTTCCTTGCTTTGGCCAGAAGCAGTCAGGTCGGAAAGAGTCTCTGACTTCCCTCATTCAGCATTGGAACCAAATTTATTTATTCTCCACCAGCCTGAGAATGAATATAGGTTCTCAGCCCTTCCGCTTTCTGCTGTCTTCATCAGCTGATGTATTTTTTTTTTTTTTTAGCTCAGGTGTTGCTATGATGAAAAGAACAGACACCAGGGTTACTCAGATCTGCCAGCTCTCAAAGTCCTTAGTGGGTTAAACTTAGAGAAAGGCCACATTAAGACACTTGCAAGCACACTCAATTACTCTGAATGAATTTTCTTTTCCTGTAATTGTTTTTGCTTTTAAAAACTGAAGAGTTTTTAAAAAAACAGACGTCTCATTTGGTTATTCTCACAGTCTATTAGGGTCTAGTTTAGAATCTGACAGCTGGAACAAAAAAACCCTTAAATTTGGTGCGTACTTTGGTTTTGGTGCTGCTTTTTCTCATGATCATCAGCAGGGATTAAGAAAGAACTTAGTTTTCACAGCAGATCGCTAAAAGTGGTGGACTTGACTTCCACTTTTCTATTCAGGACCACTTAATGCTGAAATGTGGATGCATACCAAAATAAAATCAATTTGTTGTGTTCTAAAACTGTTTTTAGTTTACAAATTTTCAACATTTCGGTCTTTTACACATTCTATGTGACAAAATAAGAAATATGCATAGGGCCGGCCCCGTGGCTTGGTGGTTGGATGCGTGCGCTCCACTGCTGGTGGCCCAGGTTCGGATCCCGGGTGTGCACCGACGCACCGTTTCTCCGGCCATGCTGAGGCCACGTCCCACATACAGCAACTAGAAGGATGTGCAGCTGTGACATACAAGTATCTACTGGGGCTTTGGGGAAAAAAAAAGGAGGAGGATTGGCAATAGGTGTTGGCTCAGAGCCGGTCTTCCTCAGCAAAAAGAGGAGGATTAGCATGGATGTTAGCTCAGGGCTGATCTTCTTCACAAAAAAAAATTAAAAAAGAAATATGCATAAAGCCTCTCTGCTGCTTACCAAAGTATTATATAGTTGTCTCAAGGAAAAACATTTGTGTGATTTTCAAACTAAACAATCTGCTTTTGTCATAGAGCATCATTTTTGTTCAAAAGAATGACTAACAGAAATATCATGCTTTTCTGACTTGGATATTTGGCAGATATTTTATCAAAAATGAATAAAATGGGCCTGTTACATCAAAGAAAACAATTGACAGTATTTGTTGCCAAGGATAAAATTCGAGCTTTCAAGTGAAAATTAGAAGTTTGGAAAACTTGTATCTCCTACTGTTAGCTCGATGGCTTCCTAATAACTTTTCTGATGAAATCAGTAGTGTCAGTAACGAAAGTGAGCTTTTTTAATATTATGTAATGAAATGTGTCAACAGTGAACAAATACGTGTAAAATAACCAATCAATGCATGATGTTACAAAATCAGGCATGGAAAAAACATACATTCAAAGTACGAGATAGACCAATGGATTTACGTAATACAGTTGGGAAAGTTCCTTAATACGTTTTCAGAATCCATATTGTAACTGTCCTTTAAAAAGTTACTACTTATTTAGTTTTGATGTTTTATCAAAGAAAAATATACACAGTTATCTGAAAAGGTTATTAAAACACTCATTCTTTTTGCAGCTACATGCCTATTTAAGTCTAGACTTTTTTCCTATATTTACCACCAAAATAACATATCACAAAACAACATATCTGCAAAAATAGATATGAGAATCCAACTATCTTCTATTAAAGTAGACATGAAGAGATTCTCAAAAATGTAAAACAAGGCCACTCTTCTCAATTTTTCTGTAAATTAGGTATTTTTCATAAAATGTGTTATTTATGATAATATGTAATTGATTTCTTATTGTTATTTTTAAATTTATTGAAAATGAATATTTTTAATTTTCAGTTTTTAATTTCTAATATGGTAAATGCCATATAATAAAAAGCTCTTTGGTGTCCTCAATAATTTTTAAGAATATAAAGGCATTCTGAGAGTAAAAAGTTGGAGAACCACTGGTCTAAGTGAAACAACAATTTCGTAAAGGATTAACAAAAGATGCTCCTCTTGCAGGAAAAGTAACTGGCAGGCATTTAAGATGAACCCTTTGTCTTGGTAAATATGTAAATAAAGAAATTAGAAAAAAACAAAAACAAAATCCCTCTTACAATTCAATTTTCTGATTCAAATTAGAAGGGTTAGTTGGAATATATTAGGACTGAGGAGTCTTTCATGAGTTTATGTTTGAGTTGGGAACATTTCATTCTCTCTGAGAGTGGTCAAATATAGGTACTCTCCTCTAAAATTCCAGATGTTTTATAGCTGAGACAGAACCAAAATGGATGGCCCAATGACTTTAAATGGGTGCTAAGTTCAAGCCAAAGGAAATTTATAGTATTACACATGGATGAGGCCAAGCCTGGCAATCAGCTATAGAAAACACAAGCCTGCTTCTACCAAGGAAACAATTTCCTAAGAAACCACCTATACGGTAGTTCTTATGGAATAGGGAACATGGTACACTAGACTACTCTTCTGTATAACCCAGGAAAGTCAATTTACCTGTTTGTTTAGCTAAATTATGAGTGAAAAAGGAAAATTCCTACTTCAGAGGGTCAAAGAGTTCAATGTCTACAATTTCACATGATTCAACATAATAGTTTCCCTGCCTCATTTTCCCTCTTTTAAATCATACTGCCAAATTTGTCTTTCCTTAAAGGGGCAACTTTGATTCCTTCATTCCTCAATTTAACAATTGCCAAAAATTGTCATTTTCTAGCATTTATACTACTTACTGTTATCCCAATACACCTCATAATTTTCTGCCTCTGTGTTGTTGCATATTGTTGCTATTTCTTTGCTTAGAATGCCTTTCGCTATCAAGATCCTAACCTGTCTTTGAGATCTGCTCTCAAATGCTGCTTCCATCATAAATAGTTTCTTGATTCCCCTCAAGCAGATAACAATAATGCTTTGTGAGTTGTGCTTTACAATTTATTTATAAAATTTTCACTAACATTATTTAACTCCCATCTCTGAACTATTTCTCTTTGTTGGTATCACCCTTATACCACTTTCATATTCTGCTTTACATTCTAGTTACTTCCATCCTTGTCATATCTTACTTTCCTTACTATTAAATAGAGTATAGTATAGAGATCGTCTTTCTCATCTTTCATTCTCTTAGGGCACTATCCAGAGTACTTTAAAATAGAGATTATGAGGAATATATATTAATTGTATTGAATTGACCTCCTGATAAAAAGTCATTTTGGATTGGAAAGAAAAGCTCTATCTCCCAGACCTATTTCAAATAATCCATGTATCAAATAGGAAGTCTCAAGGGAAATAAGTAATGAAAAAGAAACCACAAACAACACTATCAAGCAATTATATAAAATGGACATTGATTCCACCCAACAATTGGAGAGTTCACATTCTTTTTAGGTTCACATGAAACATTCACCAAACTAGGCAATTGTATTGGCCAAAAGAAAATTTAAGGCTTCCACTTTCTAGTCCTGCATGTAAGGAGCTTATAAGTTTTCCCTCTGTCCTACAATGAGTAAAAAGCTGAACAAACTAAAAAATCAACAACTCTTCATAGATGCATCAGAGAAGTGATCATGGGGAAAACTGCTGACCCCAAAATTGGAAAGAAAGGCAGGCAGATACAGAGAATCACAACTTACCAGAGCAGAAACCCATGAGCAGAAACCTCCACAGGAAGCAGTGCTGGGGTAGGAAAACCTGAACTGTAATTGATGAATTGTTTGACACTCAGTGTGAACAAATCAGAGAGATGAAAACTCCAGGGGGACCCACACTTTTGTGAGTTTTACCTCCAGGAGTTTACCATGTTCTCCAGTGAATACCAGAGAAAAATCCACTGTGCTTCTGGCAGGGGAGGGGAAAAGTAATAATTTTAAAATATGTGAAAGCATTCTGTTCTTAACAAGGCCTGCCCTCAAGAGAAACTGTGTTAGTCAGAGTTCTCCAAAGAAACAGAACCAGTAGGATTTATAGAGAGATATTTCTATGAGGCAATTTATTATAGGACTTGGCTCATACAATATGGAGGCCAAGAAGTTTCATGATCTGCCATATCCAAGCTGAAGAACCAGGAAAAGCTGGTGGCATGATTCAGTCCAAGTCCAAAGGCCTGGAGCCAATGGTGTAAGTCCTAGTCTGAGTCCAAAGGCATGAGAATGAGGCGGCCAATGGTGTAAGTCCCAGTTCAAATCCAAAGGCCCAAGAGCCAGGAGTGCTGATGTCCGAGGGCAGGATAACATGGATGTCCCTGTTCAAGCTATAAGAGAGCAAATTCATCCTTCCTCCACCTTTTTATTCTATTCAGGCCCTCAATAGATTAGATTGTGCCCACCCACATTGGTGATGGTGATCTTTTTGACTCAGTCTGCTGATTCAAATGCTAATCTCTTCCAGAAACACCCTCACAGACACACCCAGAAATAATGTTTTACCAGCTATCTGGGCAACCCTTAGCCCAGTCAAGTTGACATATAAAATTAACCATCATAAATCCACCCTTTGTCAAATTGGCACCCATACACATGTCCTTAAATTATATCTAATCTCCAAATAAAGACAATAGCAAACACATAATTCTGCCTAACATGAAACAACTGTCATATGAACAGCCTAACATGCACTAATCCCTTTCCAGAAGAGGAAATAAAGTCCTTGAGTGATGTTTACTCTTCTCTTGATATCCTGTAACTTCAAAACCATGATGTAAATTTAATAATACTTAAATACTGTGATATAAAGTCAATATATCTCATATTACATAATAAGAGAACAAGAGAAAACAAAGATATTTGCTTAATATATATGTATATATATATACACACACACAAATGTATTTATAATAACATAAGGAGGAAATCATCATGACAATTATCGTCTTCCTTTTTATAACTGGTCATGTGATCATAGCTGATATTTTATAACTATCTTCTTCTACTACCCGTTCTGTATTCCCTTTTCCTTCAGCAAATACCTCAGCTGGTCATCGTTCTTTACCTAGTGGAGTGACGCAAACCTTCATTCCTGAAGGCTCTGGGCCATCACTAACCTTTTCTGGATTGGGTGGTTGTAGTTTTCTATTGACCTTAATCACAGGGCATGGTAATACTAAGAGATTCCCCAAGGGATCTGCTGTGTTCCAGAAATACTCTTTCTTATCTCCATTGTGCAGTAGTAGTCCAATTGCCCCTTGGTAGTCAGGATCAATCACTTCAGTCAACACCATAACTCCCTTCTTTGCTCATTGATTCAGAGGCATGAGGAGCCCAAAAAGGCTGTATAGCAGTCTTAACTTCTAGTTTGATGGAATCATTGTTGTGTCTCTTGGTAGAAGCATTCATGTCTCTGGAACTATGACCTCTAAGCCAGTAGAGCATAAAGTCATGGGAACAGGAAGCAAAATTTTTGCTAGTGGGTCATTAGGGATAATAGTAAATTGTACTGCTTCCATTCCCACCCTTTGATTCCTAGGACTGTGAATCCTAGCTATCAGAGAAACAGCACCATACATTTGACATTGATTCAGAGCGTATACAGCCTTCTGGAGAAACTTGCCCCAGCTCTGCAAGGTATTGCCACCTTGCTGGTACTCTAATTGAGTCTTCAAAGGCATTCTACCATTCCATCAATCCAACTGTTCAGAATGGTGGGTAACATGGTAAGACCAGTGAATTCTATTATCATGGGCCCATTGCTGCATTCTTTTTCTGTGAAGTCAGTTCCTTGATCAGAAGCAATACTATGTTGAATCCCATGATGATGGATAAGGCATTTCATACATCCTCAGGTGATAGTTTTGGCAGAAGCATTGTGAGCAGAGAAAGAAAATACATATCTAGAGTAAGTGTCTATTTCAGTAAGGACAAAATGTTGCCCCTTCCTTGATGGAAGCAATCCAATGTAATCAACCTACCACCAGGTAGCTGGCTGATCACCCTGGGGAATGGTGTCATATCGGGAGTTCAGTGTTGGTCTCTGCTGCTAACAGACTGGGTACTCAGTGGTGGCCATAGTGACGTCAGTCTTGGTGAATGAAAGTCCATGTGGCTGAGCCCATGCATAACCCCCATCCCTGCTGCCATGGCCACTTTGTTCATGAGCTCATTGGGCAATGACAGAGGTGGCTGGAGAAAGAGGCTGACTGGAATCCACAGAACAGGTCATCCTATCCACTTATTAAAATTTTCCTCTGCTGAGGTCAACTTTTTGTGAGCATTCACATGAGACACAAATATCTTCTCATCTTTTTCCCATTCAGAGATGTCTATCAGGCCGGCCCTGTGGCTTAGTGGTTAAGCGCACGTGCTCCGCTACTGGCAGCCCAGGTTCAGATTCTGGGTGTGCACTGATGCACCGCTTGTCTGGAGGTGCTAAGGCCGCGTCCCACATACAGCAACTAGCAGGATGTGCAACTACCACATACAACTATCTACTGGGGCTTTGGGGAAAAAATAAATAAATAAAAACAGAGAGGTCTATCCACATATCTTTTCCCCGAATTTCTTTGTCACCAATTTTCTAATCATGTTCCTTTCAAGTCTTTGACCATCTAGACAAACCATTGGCTACATTTCATGAATCAGTACATAACCACATGTTTGACCATTTCCCCCTCCAGGCAAAGTGAACAACCAGGTACAATGCCCAGAGTCTAGCATACTGGGGATTTATCAGAGCCTAACCAACCTGAATGAAGGAAAAATACCCAATTACAGCCTGCTTTAGCCATCCACAGGGGGGAAGACAAATCTCTAGCTCCAGCATCCTCTATCCATTCCATCCCACCTGAAGGAGGATGGGACTTAGAAGCACTTATAAAGGGCACAAGCTCACTAAAATACTGAGACCTAATCATAGGACTATAAAACATTTTCCATCTCCCCACACTTTATCACCACATTACCAAAGGCCTATTTGCAGCAGTTTCTTTCACCCACTACATCATGTCCAGCTACCAAGAAAAAATCATAAGGAGCCGGCCCAGTGGTATAGTGGTTAAGTTCACATGCTCCACTTTGGTAGCCTGGGGTTCACAGGTTTGGATCCCAGGTGTGGACCTACACATCGCTCATCAAGCCATGCTGTGGCAGCATCTGATATACAGAATAGAGGAAGATGGGTACAGAAAAAAGCAAAAAGAAGAAGATTCACAATGGATGCTAGCTCATGGCCAATCTCCCTCACCAAAAAAATAAATAAATAAAACATAAGGCATACTAAAAAACACGAAAAATAGTTTGAAGAAAAAGAAAAAGCATCAGAACCAGACTCAGATATGGCAGCAATATTGGAATTATCGGACAAGGAATTTAAAACAACTATGATTAATATTCTAATGGAAAAAGTAGACAACATGCAAGGACACATAGACAATATAAAGAGAGATATGGAAATTCTAAGAGTCAAAAAGATATGTTAGAGGGGCCAGCCTAGTGGCATAACAGTTAAGTTTGCATGTTCTGCTTTGACAGCCTGGGGTTCGCCAGTTTGGATCCTGGGTGCAGACCTACACACTGCTCATCAAGCCATGCTGAAGCAGCATCCCACATAGAAGAGCTACAACACTACAACTATGATATACAACTACATACCGGGGCTTTGGGGAGAAAAAAGAAAAAGAGGAAGATTGGCAACAGATGTTAGCACAGGGCCAATCTTCCTCAAAAAAATATTTTAAAAAAAGATATGCTAGAGATCAAAAACCTAGTAACAGAAATAAAGAATGCCTTTGATGGGTTCATTAGTAGACTAGTGGCTGAGGAAAAATTTCCAAGCTTGAGGATATGTCAATAAAATGTTCCAAAACTGAAAATTAAAGAGAAAAAAAACCTGAAAAAAGAACAGAATATGCAAGAACCACAGGAAAAATATGAAAGGTGTAATGTACACATAGTGAGAATACAATAATAAGAAAGGAGAACGGAACAGAAGAAATATTAAAAGCAATAATAACTGAGAATTTCCCCAAATTATTGTCAGACACCAAATCACAGATCCAGCAAGCTCAGAGAACACCAAGCAGGGTAAAGGCCAAAAAAACTACACCAAGGCATGCCATACTCAAACTGCAGAAAATCAAAGATAAAGAAAGATCTGGAAAGAAGTCAGAAGAAAAATTACCTTACATATAGAGGAGCAAATATAAAAATTACATCTGACTTATCATGCAAACAAGAAGAGAGTGGAGGGAAATATTTAAATTGTTGAGAGGAAAAATAACCTAGAATTCTATCCCCTGAGAAATTATCCTTAAAAAGTAAAAGAGAAAAAAAGCTTTTTCAGACAAAAAAAATTGAGGGAATTTGTTACCAGTAGATCTGCCTTGCAAGAAATGTTAAAAGAAGTTCTTCAGGAAAAGTCCAAGATAGTGGCATAGGAAGACCCTGAACTCACCTCATCCCACAGACACACAAAATCTACACCTAAATAAAGAGAAATTCCTCCTAAAGAAGAGCTGAGGGCTGATTGAACTCCACAACAAGTAATGGAGGGACCACAAAGAGATGGGTAAGAGAGATGGAGACATGGTATCAACAGGATCCCTACCCACAATGTGGCAACCTGTGGCAGGAAAGGATATCACTGAGGAGTCCACATGCAGGCTTTCCCTCCCTGGGGCACAGCAAAAACAAACAAACAAACAAACAAACAAAACAGTGGTTTAAAGGACACCTAGTCTATACAGGAAGAAAATCCATTTACTAACCCTAGAGCATCTGCCAAATGGGTGGTGAATTGCTGGAACTCTCTCCAGAGTCAGAGGCACTGGCAAGTGCCATTTTTTGCATTCCCCCTCCACCTTGATAGCAACAGCAGGAACATGGTTCAGATGATCCAGAGCGCCTGCTAACGCCACTGTAGCATTTCCTAGGCACCTGGTCCACAGCAGTTCCAGCTGTCCACCCAAGGTGGCCCTGGCACAACAAGCTCCAGGTCCCCTCCAGCCCACACTTGCTCCAGGTCAAGCCATCCAGAAAGGGTGGTCCTGGTGCAGCATACCCCAGGGATCCCAGCCAAAACCCACTCCAGCTCCAACTGTCTCACCAAGGTAGGCCTAGTGTGGCATGTTCCAGGACCCCTCCACCTGCAATTGCTCCAGCTCCAGCTGTCCTGCCAGGGTGGCCCAGCATGGAACACCCCAGGACATACTGGCCCATGCCTGCTCCAGCACATGCAATTTACACAGGAGATGCTCCTGCACAAGACCACACCTTAAAGACCAGGAGAGGTAGCTGTTTTGCATAGTTTGTAGAAACAGACAAAGTCAAACAAAATGAAGAGATAGAGGAATATGTCCCAAACAAAAGAACAAGCTAAAACCCCAGAAAAAAAAAAAACTAATGAAATGGAGATAAGTAATTTATCTGATGAAGAGTTCAAAGTAATGGTCATAAGGATTCTCACCAAACTTGGAAGAGGAATGAAGGAACACAGTGAGAACTTCAACAAAGAGTTAGAAAATATAAGAATCAATCAGAGCTGAAGAATACAATAACTGAAATGAAAAATACACTAGAGGAAATCAACAGCAGATTAGATAGAAGAACAGATCGGTGATCTGGAAAACAAAATAGTGGAAATCACCCAATCAGAACAGCAAAAAGTAAAAAGTATTTTAAAAATGCACAAAATTTAAGGGACCTCTGGGACAACATCAAGCATACTAACATTCACATTATAGGTGTCCCAGAAGGAGAAGAGAAAGAGAAAGGGGCAGAAAAATTATTTTAAAAAATAACAGCTGAAAACTTTCCTAACCTGGGGAAGGAAACTGATATCTAGCTGCAGGAAGCACAGGGAGTCCCAAACAGGATGAATGCAAAGATACCCACACCAAGCCCTATTATAATTAAAATTGCAAAAGTTAATGATAAGGAGAGAATTTTAAAGGCAGCAAGAGAAAAAAAAAACAAGTCACATATAAGGGAAAGCCCATAAGACTATTGAATGATTTTTCAGCAGGAACTTTGCAGGCAAGAAGGGATTGGCATTATATATTTAGAGTGTTGAAAGGAAAAATTTAATGCTAAGAATACTCTACCCAACAAGGTTAGCATTTAGAATTGAAGGAGAGATGAACAGTTTCCTAAATAAGCAAAAAAGGAGTTCATCACCAACAAACCGGCATTACAAGAAATGTTGAAAGGTCTTCTTTGAGTGGAAAAGAAAAGGCCATAACTAGAAATAAAAAAAAATATATGAAAGAAAAAATATCACTGGTAAAGGCAAATATTTAGTAATGGCAATAGAACAGCCACTTAAAAAGCTAGTATGAAGGTTAAAAGACAAAATTACTAAAATTAACTATAACTACAATAAGTAGTTAATGGATACACAAAATAAAAAGATGTCAAATATGGTGTCGATAACATAAAATGTGCAGGGGGTAAAAATGTAGTGCTTTTAGAATACATTCAAACATGACCTTAAAATAGACTGCTATATATATAGGTTGACATATATGAACCTTGTGATAACCCAATCAAAAACCTACAATAGATACACAAAAAATAAAGAGAAAGGAACCCAAACGTAACACTAGAGAAAAACATCAAATCACAAGGGAAGATACTCAGAGAAGAAAGGAACAGAGAAGAACTACAAAAACAACCAGAAAACAACTAATAAAATGGCAATAAATATATACCTCTCACTAATTACTTTAAATATAAATGGACTAAATACTCCAATAAAATGACATAGGGTGGTTGAAAGGATAAAAGTCAAGACCCATCTATATGTTGCCTACCAGTGTCTCACTTCAGATCTTAAAACACACAGACTGAAAGTGAAAGGATGGAAAAAGAGATTCCATGAAAACGGAAGTGAAAAGAAAGCTGAAGCAGCAATACTATTATCAGAAAAATTAAACTTTAAAACAAAGACTGTAATAAAGGACAAAGAAGGGAATTACATAATTATAAAGAGGCCAATCCAAGAAGAAGATATAACATTTTTAAATATTTATGAATCCAAAATAGGAGCACTTAATATATAAAGCAAATTTTAACAGACACAAAGGGAGAAGTTGACAACAATACACTAATAGTAGAAGACTTTAATATCTCATTTACATCAATGGATAGATCATCCAGACAGAAAATCAAAAAGGAAACATTAGCCTTGAATGACACATTATACCAGATGGACATAATAGATATACACAGAATATTCTATCCAAAAATTGCAGAATACACATTCTTCTCAAGTGCACATGGAATATTCTCCAGGACAGATCACATGCTAGGCCATAAAACAAGTCTCAATAAATTTAACAAGATTGAAATCATATCAAGCATCTTTTCCAACCACAGTGGTATGAAACTAGAAATCAATTACAAGAAAAAGACTGGAAAATTCACAAACATATAGAGACTAAATAACATGCTACTAATCAAACAACAGGTCAATGAAGAAATAAAAGAGGAAATCAAAAAGTACCTTGGGAAAAATGAAAATAGAAACAAGTTTTCACAATCTATGGGATGCTGCAAAAGCAGTACTAACTGGGAAGATCATAGCAATATAGGCCTACCTCAAAAAAACAAAAAAAATCTCAAATAAACAATCAAACTTTACACCTAAAGGAACTAGAAAAAGAAGAAGTACAAAGCCCAAAGTTAACAGAAGGAAGAATATAATAAAGTTCAGAGTGAAGATAAACAAAGTAGACATGAAAAAATAATAGAAAAGATCAATGACACTAAAAGCTGGTTTCTTGAAAAGATAAACAAAACTGAAAAAGTTCTAGCCAGACTCATCAAGAAAAAAACATAGAGGTCCCAAATAAATAAAATCGAAAATGAAAGAGAAGTTACAACAAACACCACAGAATAACAAAGGATTATAAGAGAATACTACAAACAATTATAGGCCAAAAATTGAGCAACATAGAAGAAATGGATACATTTGTAGATTCCAAGACTGAATCCTGAAGAAACAGAAAATCTAACAAAGCATTGGAAGTTCTAGCCAGAGCAAGCAGGCAAGAAAAAGAAATAAAAGACATCCAAATTAGAAAGGAAGAAGTAAAACTGTCACGAGTGGCAGATGACATGATTTTATATATAGAAAGCACTAAAAAATGCACAGAAAATTATTAAAAATAATAAACAAAAACAGTAAAGTTGCAGGGTACAAAATCAACATAAAAATTCAGTTGCATTTCTTTATACAAATAGCAGAAAAAGCAGAAAGAGAATTTAAGAACAATATCATTTAAAATCACAACAAAAAGAATAACATACCTAGGAATAAATTTGACCAAAGAGGTGAAAGACCTGTATACTGAAAACTATAGAACATTGTTGAAAGAAATCAAAGACATAAAGAAATGGAAAGATATTCCATGCCTGGGGATTGGAAGAATTAATATAGTTAAAAACTCCATACTTTCTAAATGAATCTACAGGTTCAATGCAATCCCTGTCAAAGTCTCAACAACATTTTTCACAGAAATATAACAAAGAATCCTAAAATTTATATGGAACAACAAAAAACCAGAAATAGCCAAAGCAATACTGAGAAAAAATGATCAAAGCTGGAGGTATCAAACTCCCTGATTTCAAAATATACTACAAACCTATAGTAATCAAAACAGATGGTACTGGAACAGAAACAGACACACAGATCAATGGAACAGAATTAAAAGCCCAGAAATAAATCCACATATCTCTAGACAGCTAATGTTCAAAAAGGGAGCCAAGATGATACAATGGATATGGAAAACGGTATTCCATTCCTCAAAAAATTAAGGATAGAACTACCATATGATCCAGCTATTCCACTGCTGGGTATTTATCCAAAGAACGTGAAAACACCAATGTGTAAAGATACATGCACCCCTGTGTTCATTGCAGCCTTATTCACAATAGCCAAGACTTGGAAGCAACCTAAGTGCCCATCAAGGGACGAATGGATAAGGAAGATGCAGTATATATACACAATGGAATACTACTCAGCCATAAGAAACGATGAAATCCAGCCATTTGTGACAACATGGATGGACATTGAGGGTATTATGCAAAGTGAAATAAGTCAGAGGGAGAAGGTCAAATACCGTATGATCTCCCTCATTAAGTAGTAGATAATAATAACAACAAACAAACACATAGAGACAGAGATTGTATTGGTGGTTACCAGAGGGGAAGGGGGGACAGGGGAGGGTGAAAGGGATAATTTGGCACATGTGTGTGGTGATGGGTTGTAATTAGTCTTTGGGTGGTGAACATGATGTAATCTATGCCGAAATAGAAGTATAATGATGGACTCCTGAAATTTATACAATGTTATAAACCAATGTTACTTCAATAAACAAAAAATTTAAAAAAAATACATACAATGGAGAACGGAAAATCTCTTCAATAAACGGTGCTCAGAAGACTGAACAGCCACATGCAAAAAAATGAAACTAGACCATGATCTTACACCATACACGAAAATTAACTCAAAATGGATTAAAGACTTGAATGTAAGACGTGAAATCATAAAATATCGAGAAGAAAATATAGGCAGTATGCTCTTCAACATTGCTCTTTTTGAATGCCATGTCTCACCAAGCAAGAGAAACAAAAGAAAAAATAAACAAATAGAACTACATCAAAATAGAAGTCATGTGCACAGCAAAAGAAACCATCAAAAAATTAAAAGACAACCTAACAATTGGGAGAAGACATTTGCAAACCATATATCTGATATGGGGTTAATATCCAAAATATATAAAGAACTCATACAACTCAACAATGATAGAAAAACAATCCAATTAAAAAATGGGCAGAGGATATGAACAGACATTTTTACCAAAGAAGATATAGAGATGGCCAACAGGCACATGAAAAGATGTTCAACACCACTAATTATTAGGGAAATACAAATCAAATCTCAATAAGATATCACCTCACACTCATCAGAATGGCTACAATTAACAAGATAAGAAATAACAAGTGCTGCAGAGGTTGTATAGAAAAGGAAACTCTCAAACATTGCTGATAGGAATGTAAACCATGTTTCCTCCATGGAAAACAGTATGGAGATTCCTCAAAAAATTAAGAAAGAACTACCATATGATCTAGCTATTCCACTTCTGTGTATTTATCCAAAGAACATGAAAACAGGAATTTGAAAAGATATATGCATCTGTTTGTTCACTGCAGCATTATTCACGATAGCCAAGAATTGGAAACAACCTAAGTGCCCATCAATGGATGAATAGGTAAAGAAGATGTGGTATACATACACAATGGAATACTACTCAGCCATAAAAAAAGATGAAATCTTGCCATTTGTGAAAACATGGATGGACCTTGAGCATCTTATGCTAAGCAAAATAAGTCAGACAAAGTCAAATACCATATTATTTCACTCATAATTGGAAGATAAAAACAACAACAGCATCAACAAACACACAGATACAGAAATTAGATTGGTGGTTACCAGAGGGGAAGGGGGAGGGTGGAGGGTAAAAGTGGTAATAGGGCATATGCATACTGGAGTGATTGATGGTAACTAGCCTTTGGATGGGGAACATGATGCAGACTACACAGAAATCAAAATATAATTATGTACATCCTAAATTCATATAATATTATAAACCAATGTTACCTCAATCAACACAATAAGTAAAATTAAATAAAAATAAATTAATAAAATTAAAATTTAAAAAAGAAAATCTAGGAGTAGACTAATTACAAATAATGAAATTGAATCAGTAATTTTAAAACTCCCAAAAAACAAAAGTCTAGGACCGGAAGACTTCACAGGTGAATTCTACCAAACATCTAAAGAAGAGTGAATATCTATCCTTCTCAATTTATTCCAAAAAATTGAAAATCAAGGAATGCTTCCAGACTCATTTTACAAATCCAGCATTACCCTGACATGAAACCAGACAAAGACACCAAGAAAAGAAAATTACAGACCAATATCTCTAAGAAACATAGATGCAAAAATCCTCAACAAAATTTTAGCAAACCAAATTCAACAATACATTAAAAGGATCATACACCACAATCATGTCAGATTTATTCCAGGGATACAGGATGCTTCAACATCTGCGAATCAATCAACATGATACACCACATTAACAAACCAAAGGATAAAAATAATATGATCATCTCAATAGATGCAGAAAAAGCATCTGACAAAATTCAACATCCATTTATGATAAAAATTCTAAAAGTGGGTACAGAGGGAACATGCATTATCATAATAAAGCCCATATATGATTAACCCACAGCTAACATCGTACTCAGTGAAATGCTGAAAGCTTTTCCTCTAAGATCAGGAATAAGACATGGATGCCCACTCTTGCCACTTTTATTCAACATAGCATTAGAAGGCCTGGCCACAGCAATTAGGCAAGAAGTAGAAATAAAAGGCATCCAAATTGGAAAGGAATAAGTAAAACTGTCACTATTTGCAGAAGGCATGATACTACGCATAGAAAACCCTAAAGACTCTGCCAAAAAACTATTAGAACTAATAAATGAATTCAGTAGAGTTGCAGGATATAAAATTAATATATAGGAATTGTTTGTGAAGATTTTGTGTGCAGGATTGCTGGGAAGATGGCAGCGTAGGAGGACTCTGAATTCATCCCCTCCCATGGACACAACAAATATACAACTACCCATGGAACAATTACCTCTGATAGAGAACTGGATAAAAAGAACCCCCACAACAAGGGACAACACTGCCAGATGGAAGAGGGAGAAATACCCCTCTGCTGAAGAAAAAACCACGTTCTAGCCATGATGCTTCATGGGAGCAATCTAAATGTACAAAGTTTTTCCTAGAAGAGGAGGAGATCTGAGCAGGACATCTATGACACAATAAGCAGCCTTTGAATTCAACACAACTGAGACAAGTGCCATAATACCTAGCTTTGCTGGCTATTAAAACCAATGGGGAATACCCCCATAAAATCTAGTGAACATAAGAGAAAAAAACTCGGCTCTTAAAGGGCCCAGGCAGATTCACCCATTCTAGAAACCAACACAAAATCACCAGAAGGAAAGGTACATAGCCCTTTAATAAAAGGAACTCACTTGGTAAGCTCTGAGTGCATCTCATAGAGGCAAGAGGTGGCTGGGCCCAGCTCCCCAGGGACTGAGACACTGGCAACAGACATTATTGTGGCATAATACAGGTGTGCTGACACAGACGCTGGCAGAAGCCATTGGATTTCTTCCTCTGGCCTGTTAGCACAGGGGTTTCCCTGCCCATTAGAGCATCAATTTAATACAGCTAAGCCAGGGCAGGCAATCCACCCTAGGGACTGGCCCACCCACCAGCAAGCCCATGGGGAACTCGTGGGCCCACATAGGTGGGGTATGTGGGACCTCTGTAGTGGGGCAAGTAGGTCTGCCTAGGCGGGGTGGAGCATGCATACAGGGTGGGATTGTATTGGTGGGGTGTGTTGGCCCATGGGCAATGAGGCATGTCAGCTGCAGCAGACATGTGCTGCTGCCCATCTCAAACAGCCACACAGGGAATCTCCCTCACCTTCCAATGCCTGAAAAGACTGTGTGCTATCACTAATTGGGCTGGTGCCACCCAGCTGTGCTACTAAGAGAGCTGACAATAGCCTTGCAGGTTGGAGGTCTACAGCAACTGTGAGCCCCGGAGCCTAGCAACCAGCCACACTGGGGGCCTGACTCACTTAACACCAAAATAGCAGCAGGTGTGTGCTATTAGACCTTGCAGCCAAGCATGCTGGGGCTTCCCCCACCCAATAAAGTAACTAAAGTGAATGTAACAGCTGCATGCAGATGATCCTTACAACCAGCCAACCTGGGGGCCAGCCTGGGCTACCTGTGTACCCACAGCAAGAGCAACCCTGCCACAACAGAAGGGCATATGTAGCCCACACACAGGAAATGCCTGGAACATTTAGAACCTGTGATGAGAGGGAAGCACACTGCTGGGCCCCAAAAGGCGTCTCTTACATAAGGCTACATCTCCAAGATCAGGAGATGCAGCTGATCTATGTAATACATAGATATAAGCACAGAGAAGTAGGAAAATGAGACAAAGGAATATCTTCCAAATAAGCAAACAGGACAATTCCTCAGAAAAAGAAATGAAACAGAGATAAACAATCTACGTAATAAAGAGGACAAATTAAAAATCATAAACGTGCCCACCGATTTTGGAAGAATATATCAACATAGTGAGAACTTCAACAAAGAACTGGAAAATATAAAAAAGAACCAATCAGAACTAAAGACTACAATAATGGAAGAGAAAAATTCACTAGAGGAAATCAATAGCAGAGAAGATGACACAGAAAAACAGATCAGTGAGCTGGCCAAAAGAGTAGAGGAAATCACCTAAGCTGAACAGAAAAAAGAAAAACGAACTAAAAAGAATGAAGACAGTTTAAGGGACCTCTGGGACAATATAAAGTGTACTAACATCCATATTATAGGTGTCACAGGAGAAGAGAGAGACAGAGGGACAGAGAACTTATTCAAAGAAATAATAGCTGAAAACTTTCCTAATCTAAGGAAGGAAATGGACATCCAGGTACAGGAAGCACAGAGAGCACCAAACAAGATGAACCCAAAAAGACCCACACCAAGACACATTATAATTAAAATGTCAAAAATTAAAGACAGAGTATCCTAAAAGCTGCAAGAGAAAGTCAACAAGTTACATATGAAGGAAACCCCATAAGGCTATCAGCTGACTTCTCAGCAGAAACCTTGTAGGATAGAAGTGAGTGGCATGATATATTCAAAGTGATGAAAGGAAAAAACCCACAGCCAAGAATACTCTACCCAGCAAGTTTATCATTCAGAATGGAAGGAGAGATAGTTTTCCAGACAAGCAAAAACTAAAGGAGTTTATCACCAGGAAAGTAGCTTTACAAGAAATGTTAAAGGGACTTATTTAAGTGGAAAAGAAAAGACCATGAATAGGAATAAGAAAATTATCAAAGAAAAAAATCACTAGTAAAGGCAAATATACAGTAAACTTAGCAGGTCAACCACCTACACAGCTAATATGAAGGTCAAATGACAAAAGTACTAAAATTATCTATCTCCGTCATAAGAGAGTAAAGAATACACACACACACACACACACACAAAAAGGTTAAAAATGATATCAAAAATATAAAATGTGGGGGGAGGAGAGTAAAAGTATAGGACTTTTAACAAAAGGTCAAACTTAAGAGACCATCAGCTAAATATATTTACATAGGTTATTATACATGAACCTCATGGTAATCACAAACCAGAAACATTTAATAAATATACAAAAAATTAAGAGAAAGGAACCCAAACATAATACTAACGAAAGCCATCAAATCACAAGGGAAGAGAGCAAGAGAAGAAGAAAGGAACAGAGAAGAACTACTAAAACACCCCAAAAAAAGGTAAAAAATGATAATAAGTACATACTTATCAATAGCTACTTTAAATGTCAATGGACCAAATGCTCCAAAAAATGACATAGAGTGGCTGAATGGATAAAAAAACAAGACCCATATATATGCTTCATACAAGAGACATACATCGGAACTAAAGACACTCACAAACTGAAAGTGAAGAGATGGAAAAAGAAACCCCATGCAAATGGCAATGAAAAGATAGCTGGGGTAGCAATACTTATATCAGAAAAAATAGTCTTTAAAACAAAAACTGTAACAAGAGACAAAGAAGGGCACTACATAGTGATCAAGATAACAATCTAACAAGCGGATATGACACTTGTAAATATCTATGCATTCAACATAGGAGCACCTAAATATATAAAGCAATTATTAAGAGATATAAAAGTAGAAATTGACAGTAACACAATAACAGTAGGAGACTTTAACAATCCACTTACATCAATGGATAGATCATCCAAACATAAGATCAATAAGGAAACACTGGCATTAAATGACACATTAGACTAGATGGACTTAGTAGATATATGTAGAAATTTCCACTCAAAAACCACAGAATACACATTCTTTTCAAATGCACATGGAACGTTCTCCAGGATAGATCACATACTAAGCCATAAAATAAGTCTCAATAAATTTAAGATTGAAATAACACCAAACATCTTTTTTGACCATAACAGTATGAAACTAGAAATCAACTACAAAAAGAAAGCTGGAAAAGCCACAAATATGTGGAGATTAAACAAAATGCTACTGAACAACGATTGGGTGAATGAAGAAATCAAAAGAGAAATAAAAAAATACCTGGAGACAAATGAAAAAGAAAATACAACATGCCAAAATTTATGGAATAGCAAAAGCAGTACTAAGAGGGAAGTTTATAGCAATACAGGCCTATCACAACAAACAGGAAAAGTCTCCCATAAACAATCTTACAGTGCACATAAGGAACACAAAAAAGAAGACGACACAGGGCCCCAAATCAGTGGAAGGAAGGAAATAATAAAAATCAGAGCAGAAATAAATGAAATAGAGACTAAACACAGCAGAAAAATCATGAAACTGGTGTTTACCATAGGGGAAAGGATTGGGGGATGGGTGAAATAAGTGAAGGGGATTAAGAGGTACAAACTTCTAGTTATAAAATAAATAAGTCATGGGGATGTAATGTACAGCATAGGGAATATAGTCAATAATACTGTAATAACTTTGTATGGTGACAGATGGTAACTAGACTTATCACAGTGATCATATTCTGATGTATATAAGTATCAAATAACTATGATATAAACCTGAAATTAATAGGATATTTTATGTCAATTATATTTCAATTAAAAACAATAAGTTTTTCATAGAGAATTATACACCTCAACCAAGTGGGATCTGTTCCAAGTATGTAACTCTAGTTCAGCATTTGAAAATTAATGTAATCCATCACATCAACAAGCTAAAGAGAAAAATCACATGATCATATCAAGAGATGTAGAGAAAGCATTTGACAAAATTCAACACCGATTCATAATAAAAACCTTCAGCAAACTAGGAATAGAGGAGAACTTCTTCCACTTGATAAAGAATATCTACAAAAAAAAACAGCTAACATCATACTTAATGGTGAGAAGCTTTTCCATGAAGATCAGGAACAAGGCAAGGATGTCCCTTCTCACTACTCCTTTTGATCTCATACTGGAACTCCTAGCTATGCAATAAGACAAGAAAAGAAATAAAGGGTATACAAATTGAGAAGAAATAAAACTGCCTTTGTTCACAGATGACATGAGTCTATGTAGAAAATTTGAAAGAATTGACAAAAATCTCCTACATATAATAAGCAATTATAGCAAGGTTTTAATATACAGGGTAAATATACAAAAGTCGATCAATGTTCTATATCCCAGCAATGAACAAGTGGAATATGAAATGTAAAACACAATAATATTTAAATTAGCTTTCAAAAAATGAAATAATTAGATATAAATCTAAAAAATATATAGGTATACATCTAACAAAATATGTACAAAATCTGGGGGCCGGCCCGGTGGCGCAAGCGGTTGGGTGCGCGCGCTCCGCTGCGGCGGCCCGGGGTTCGCTGGTTCGGATCCCGGGCGCGCACCGACGCACTGCTTGGTAAGCCATGCTGTGGCGGCGTCCCATATAAAGTGGAGGAAGATGGGCACCGATGTTAGCCCAGGGCCGTCTTCCTCAGCAAAAAAGGAGGAGGATTGGCGGATGTTAGCTCAGGGCTGATCTCCTCACAAAAAAAAAAAAAAAAAAAAAAAAAAAAAAAAAAAAATATGTACAAAATCTAGATGAGGGCAACTACAAAACCGATTAAAGAAATCAAAGAATAACTAAATAAATAGAGAGATGATCCATGTTCCTGGATAAGAAAACTCAATATTATCAAGATGTCACTCTTCCCAAATGTATCTATAGATTATATGCAATCCCAATCAGAATCCTAGCAAGTTATTTTGTAGATATCAACAAACTGATTTTAAAGTTTATATGGAAAGGCAAAAGACCAAGAATAGCCAACACAATATTTAAGGAGGACAAAATTGGAGGACTGACATGACCCATCTTTAAGATTTACTATAAAGCCACAATAATCAAGACAGTGTGGTGTTGGTGAAAGAATAGACAGATAAGTGGAACAGAATAGAAAGCCCAGAAATAGACCCACTTAAATATAGTCAACTGATCTTTGAGAATGGAGGAAAGGCAATACAATGGAAAAAAATAGTCTTTTCAATAAATGGTGCTGGAACAATAGGACATCCACATGCAAAAAAAATAAAAATGAATCTAGACACAGTCCTTACACCTTTCGCCAAAATTAACTCAAAATAGATCATAGACCTAAATGTAAAATGCAAAACTATAAAACTCCTAGAAGAGAACACAGGAATGATCTAGATGACCTTGGGTAAAGCAATGACTTTTTAGATACAATACCAGTGACACAATCCATGAAAGAAATAATTGATAGGCTGGACTTCATCAAAATTTAAAACTTCTTCTCTGTGAAAGACACTGTCAAATTAATGATAAATCAAGCCACAGACTGAGAAAATATTTTCAAAAGATGTATCTAATAAAGGGCCATTATCCAAAATATACAAAGAACACTTAAAACTTAAAAACAAGAAAATGAACAATGCAATTAAAAATGAGCATAAAACCTAAACAGACATCTCACCAACGAAGATATAAATATGGAAAATAAGCATATGGAAAGATTTTCAACAGCATATGTCATTAGGGAATTGCAAATCAACACAATGAGTTACCACTACACACTTATTAGAATGCCCATAATCTAAAACACTAACAATACCAAATGCTTTTGAGGATGTGGAGCAACAGGAACTCTCATTTATTGTTGGGGCAAATGTGAAATTGTAAAGCCACTTTGGAAGACAGTTTGGCTGTTTCTTACAAAAGTAACATACTCTTACCATACAATTCAGCAATTAAACCTCTTAGTGTTTACCCAAATGAGTTGAAAACTTATGGCCACACAAAAACCTGCACATAGATGTTTAGAGCAGCTTTATTCATAATTGCCAAAACTTGGAAGCAACAAAGATGTCCTTCAGTAGGTTAATGGATGACCTGTGGTACATTAAAACAATGGAATATTATACAGTGCTAAGAAAAAACGAGCTATCAAGCCATGAAAATACATGGAGGAAACTTAAATGCATATTACTAAGTGCAATAAGCCAATCCAAAAAGGCTACATACTGTATGACTCCAGCTATATGACATTCTGGAAAAGGCAACTATAAAGACAGTAAAAGGATCAGCAGTTACCATGGGTTAGGGGGGAGAAGGAATAAATAGGTGGAGCACAGAGGATTTGTAGGGCAATAAATATGTTCTGCATGATACTCTAATGGTGGATATATGTCATTACGCCTTTGTAAGATTCCAAAGAATACACAACATCAAGAGCGATTCCTAATGTAAACTATAGACTGTGGGTGATAAAAATAAGTCAACGTAAGTTCATCAATTGTAACAAATGTACCATTCTGGTGAAGGATTTTGATGGTGGAGGAGGCTGTTCATGAGAGGGAGCAGGGGATATCTAAAAAATTTTTTTACCTTCTGTTCAATTTTGTTGTGAAGCTAAAAATGCTCTAAAAATAGACTAAAAACATATTTAACAAATTTAAAAGAATATAGATCATAAATTTATGTTCTCAGACCATAATAGAATTAAACTAGATTTAAATAACAGACAGACTTGTAGATTTTTAAGTGTAAAATTCAACGGGATTAAGTGCAATTACATTGTTGTATCATCACCACTATGCATTCCCAGAAGTGTTTCTTTTCACAAAGTGAAATTCTGTACCCATTAAACAATAAATCCCTGTTCCTTACTCCCCTCAGGCCTTGGTAACCACTATACTACTTTCTGTCTCTTTGAATATGTATATCACTATATAACAGGGAAATCATAAAATATTTGTCCTTTTGTGACTGGTTTATTTCACTTAGCACAATGTCCTCAAGGTTCATATACAATGTAGCAGGTATAGAAATTTTATTCCTTTTTAAGGCTGAATAATTTCCATTGTAAGTATAACACATTAACCATTCAGCAGTCAATGGACACTTGTGTTGCTTCCACCTTTCAGTTATTGTGAATAATGCAGCTATGAACATGGATGTCCAAATATCTGTTCAAGGCCCTGCTTTCAATTGTTTGAGTATATAACAAGAAGTGAAATTTCTGGATTATATGGTAAATCCCTTTTTTAAGTTTTTCAGGAACTCCTGTGTTGTTTTCCATAGTGGCTGCACAATTTTACATTCCTGCCAACAGTTCACAAAGGTTCGATTTTAGTCCATTTGGGCTGCTATAACAAAATACCACAGATTGGGTAATTTATAAACAACAGAAATTTGTATCTCACAGTTCTGGAGGGTGGAAGTCCAACATCAGGATTCCAGCAGGGCCAAGTGAAGGCTCTCTTTTGGGTGGCAGACATCTCATTGTATCCTCACACATGGCAGAAGGGGCTAGGGGCTTGTGGGGGTTCTTTTTTATTAGAACACTTATCCCATTCATGAAGTCCCCACTCTCATGACCTAAGCACCTCATAAAGGGCCCACCTTCTAAGACCATCATCTTTGTGGGTTAGGATTTCAACATATAAACTTGGGAAAGGAGAAAAACATTCAGACCATAGCAGGTTTCTGTTTTACCACATCCTCACATAGATTTTTTTCTTTTTTTTATAATATCCGTCCGCATGAGTGTGACGTGGTATTTCATCGTGGTTTTGATTTGCATTTTCCCAATGACTTGAGAATCTTTTCATGTGCCTATTGGCTGATTGTACATCTCCTTTGGAGAAATGTCTATTCAAGTCCTTTGCCCATTTTTTAATGAAGTGGTTTGCTTTTGTTCTTCAGTTGTAGAAGTTCTTTATATATCCTGGATATTATTTCCAAATAAGATATGTGATTTGCAAATATTTTCTCCCATTCAGTGAGCTGTCTTTTTACTCTGTTGATAGTGTAGTTTGATGCACAAAAATTTTTAAATTTGATGTAGGTAAATTTATCTATTTTTTTCTTTTGTTGCCTGTGCTCATGGTGTCATGTCCAAAAATGTCATTGTTGAATCCAATGTCATGGAGCATTACCCTTATGTTTGCTTCTAAGAGTTATATAGGTTTAGCTCTCACTTTTAGGTCTTTGATCTATTTTTGAGTTAATTTTTGTATATGTATAAGGTAAGTGTCCAACATTTCTCTTTTGCATGTGAAGATCCAAATTTCTCAGAACCATTTGTCAAAAAGACTGCTCATTCCCCATTGAGTGGTCTTAGCACCCTTTTGGATAATCATTTGATTACAGTCATGCATTGTATAACAATGTTTTGTTCAATGACAGACCACATATACAATGGTGGCCCCATAAGATTAGTACCATATAGCCTAAATGTGTAGTAGGATATACCATCTAGATTTGTGTAAGTACACTCTATGATGTTCACACAACAATGAAACTGCCTAATGACGCATTCTCAGAACGTATCCCTCTCATTAAGTGACACATGACTGTACATACAAGAGTTTATTTCTTGGGCTCTCTATTCTATTCCATTGGTCTATATGTCTTTCTTTATACCAGTGCCACACTGTTTTGATTACTATAGCTTTGTAGTAAATTTTGAAATCAATGTGAGTCCTCTAATTTTGTTCTTTTTCAAGACTCTTCTTGCTATTTGGGGTCCATAGAGATTCCAAATGAATTTTAGAATGGATTTTTGTATTTATGCAAAAAAATGGAATTTTTATAGGGATTTCATTAAATCTATCGATCACTTTGGGTGTGATAGATATCTTAACAACATTAAAGTCTTCCAATCCATGAGCACAGAACATCTTTCCATTTATTTATGTCTTCTTTAATTTCTTTGAGCAATGTTTTGTAGTTTTCAGTACACGTCTTTCACTTTCTTGGTTAAATTAATTTCTAAGTATTTTATTCTTTTTGATGTTATCATAAATGGAATTTTCTTAATTTCCTTGTCAAAATGTTCGTTGTTTCTGTATAGAAAGATGACTGATTTTTCTGTGTTGAATTTTTATCCTGCAAGTTTGTTAAATTCATTCATTAGTTTTAACAGTTTTTTGTGGCATCTTTGGGGTTTTCTACATATAAGATATTATCCACAGAGTTAATTTTACTTCTTCCTTTCCAATTTGATTCCTTTTATTATTTAATTTCCTTGCCTAATTGATCTGGCTAGAAGTTCCAATACCATATTGAACAGAAGTGCTAAAAGTGGGCATCCCTGTCTTCCTCCCGATCTTAGAGGAGAAACTTTCAGTCATTCACCATTGAGTATGATATTAGCTATAGGGTTTTCAAGTATGGCCTTAATTGTGTTGAGGTAGCTTTCTTCTCTTCCTAGTTTGGTGAGTGTTTTTATCATGAAAGGGTGTTGGATTTTTGTCAAATGCCTTGGCTACATTGATTGAGATGATCATGTGGTTTTTTTACCTTTATTCTGTTCATTTGATGTAATATATTAATTGATTTTCATATGTTGAACATCTTTGCATTCTGGGAATAAGTCCCACTTGGTCATGGTATATAATACTTTTAATATGCCACTGAATTCAGTTTCTAGTATTTTGTCAAGGATTTTTACATCAATATTCATAAGTGATATTGGTCTTTACTTTTCTTTTTTGTAAGTGTTTTTGTCTGGCTTCAGTGTCAGGATAATACTGGCATCATAGAATGAATTAGGAAGTTTTCCCCCCTACTCAATATTTTTGGAAGAGTTTGATGATTAGGGTTAGTTCTTTACATGTTTAGTGGAATTCACCAGTGAAGCCATTCAGCCCAGTGCTTTTCTTTGTTGGGAGGTTTTTGATTAGTGATTTAATCTCCTTATTGATTATCGGTCTATTCAGATTTTCTATTTATTTATGATTCAGACTTGGTAGGTTGTATGATTTTAGGAATTTCTATTTCACCTAAGTTATCTAATTTGTTGGCATACAATTTTTGGTAGTATTCTAATCAATTTTACTTCTTTAAGATTGGTAATAATGTTTCATTTTTCATTTCTAATTTTAGTATTTGAGTCCCCTCTCTTTTATCTAGTGAATGTAGCTAAAGGATTTTCAAATTCGTTGATCATTTTGAACAACCAACTTTTTTTGTTTGTTTGTTTATTGCTGTAACATTGGTTTATATCATTGTATAAATTTCAGGTGTACATCATTATACTTCTATTTTGATTTTGTTGATTTTCTCTATTGCTTTTCTATTCTCTATTTTATTTAGCTCCACTCTAATATTTAGTATTTCCTTCTCTTCTGCTAGCTTTGGGCTTAGTTTGATCTTCTTCTTCTAGGTCCTTAATTTGTAAAGTTGGGTTGTTTTGACATTTTTCATCTTCTTTGATGTAAGTATCAACAGTTATAAATTTCCCCTGTACCATTGCTATTGCTACATCTAATAAGTTTTGTAGGTTATGTTTTTGTAGGTTTTTTTAACCCCAAGTTATTTTCTATTTTCCTCTGTGGTTTACTTCTTGACCCATTGGTTGTTTAAGAGTAGTTGTTTAATTTCCACATATTTCTGAATTGCCCAGCTTTCCCTTTTCTATTTATTTCTAGTTTTATTCCTCTATGATCAGAAAAGAACCTTGGTATGATTTCTATCTTGTTAAGTTTATTAGCACTGGTTTTGTGGCCTAAGATATGTTCTATCCTGGACAACGTGCATTTGAAAAAAATGTGTAGTCTTCGATTGATGGGTGGGATGTTCTGTATAAGTTTGTTGGATCCAATTGGTTTATAGTGTTGTCTCAGTTCTTTATTTTCTTATTTATCTTTTTTTAAGGTCAACAAAGATACTTGGTATGATTTTGATATTCTTAAATTTCTTAAGATTTGTTTTGTGACCTAACATGTGATCCATCCTGGGGAATATTCCATGTGTGCTTGAAAAGAATGTGTATTCTGTTGCTGTTGGGTGGTATGTTCTGTATATGTTTCTTAGGTCCATTTACTCTGTAATATTATTCAAGTCTTCTGTTTCCTTATTGATCTTCTGTCTTGATGTTCAATCCATTATTGAAAGTGGAGTATTGAAGTTTCCTACTAGCATTGTGTTGATGTCTATTTCTCCCTTCAATTCTGTCAGTGTTTGCTTCATATTTGTGTTCTGTTTTGGGAGCACATATAATTAAAATTGTTATATCTTCTTGGTGGATTGACCCTTTTATTATTGTATATTGTCCTTCTTTGTCTCTTCTGAGAATTTTTGACTTAAAGTCTATTTAGTCTAAGTATAGCCATCCCTTCTATCTTGTGGTTACCAATTGCACAGAGTATCTTTTACTATCTTTTCACTTTCAGCCTATGTTGTCCTTAAATCTAAAGCGACACTCTAGTAGACAATATAATTGGATCTTTCTTTTTTATCCCTTCAGACTCTTTACATCTTTTGATTGGGGAGTTTAATCCTTTTATATTTAAAGTAATTATTGATAGTGAAAGACTTACTATTGTCATTCTGTTAATTGTTTTTTACCTGCCTGGTAGATCTTTTGTCTTTATTTTCATTTCTTGCAGTGTTCCTATTTATTTCATTGCCTTTTTGTATTGACAGCCTTTGATTCGTTTCTCATTTTCTTTTGTGTATCTTCAATATGTTCTTTTAGGGTTACCATAGGGCTTACATAAAACATCTTATAACAATCTGTTTTAAGGTGATAACTTAACTTCAATTTCATATACAAACATTACTCAGTTAATTTTCCCACCTGCACACACTTTGTTATTGATGTTACAAATTACATCTTTTTATATTATGTATACACTAACTTTTTTTAGTTATAGTTATTTTATACTTTTGTCTTTTATTTCTATACTGGAATCAAAAGTGATGCATGCACCAGCATAACAGTATTACAACATTCTGTATTTGTATATATATTTACCTTTACCAGCAGGCTTTATACTTTCATTCTTTTGTATTGCTCTAGTGTCTTTTCATTTCAACTTGAAGGACTACCTTTAGTGTTTCTTGTAAGGCAGATGTGGTAGTGATGATTTCTCTCAAGTTTTGTTTATATGGTAAAGTATTTATTTCTCCTTCATTTTTGAAGGACAGTTTTGCTACATATAGGATTCTCAGTTGGCAGTTCTTTTTCTTTCAGTATTTTAAATATACCATCCCACTGCCTTCTATCTTGCAAAGCTTCTGCTAAGAAATCCACTGAGAGTTATGGGGGCTTCTTTGTATGTGACAAGTTTTTATCTCTTCATGCTTCCAAAATTCTGTCTTTGACTTTTGACAACTTGATTATAATGTGTCTCAGTGTGAACATCTTTTGATTCTTCGTAGTTGGGGATGTTGAGATTCTTAAATCTGGATGCCCATTTCCTTCCCCAGACTTGAGAATTATTCAGCTATTATTTCTTTGAATAAGCTTACTGGTCCTTTCTCTCCCTCTTCTCCTTCTGGGACTCCCATAATACACATATTTTTCTGCTTGCTAGTATCCCATCAGTCTGGCAGGCTTTCTTCACCATTTTTCATTCTTCTCTTTTTTTCTTTTTTCCTCCTTTGACTGGATAATTTCACATGACCTGTCTTTGAATTTGCTTTATTTTTTCCTTCTTGTGCAAGTCTGGTGTTAAATCCCTCTAGTGGATTTTTTTAATTGTTATTGTATTTTTTAGCTCCAAAATTTCTCATTGATTCTTTTTAACATTTTCTTTCTGTTTCCTGATGTTATCATTTTGTTTGTGAATAATTTTCCTAAGCTCATTGAGAATATATATAGTGGTTATTATTGATTATTTGTCAGGTAATTTATATACTCCATTTTGGGGGAGCTGTTGTTGGAGATTTATTTTGCTCCTTTGTTTTGGCTACTTTTCCCTGTTTCTTTATGTTCCTTGTAACTTCATGTTTGGCTCCACACATTTTTAAAAACAGCCACCTCTCCCAGATTTTTTGGAGTGGGTTTGTACAGGGAAGAAATTCTACCAATCAGCCTGGCTAGATATTCTAAGGCACTCTCAAACATTTTTCTGTGGATGCATCATATCTGGATTTTTGCAAGTAAATTCCCAATTAGAAGCATTTGCTGGTTTCTTTTTTGAGAAGCTCATAATCTCTTGCTACCTGTGGTGTCTCTGTGGTACTGCAGGTTCTCTGGAGTTGCTGCAAGCTGTTCAGCATTTTTTTCTCAGAGGATCCTAAAATTCTAGAGTATCCTAGTCTCCTTCAGTGTTCCAAGTCAGTAAGACAGAAACCAGACCCTTGAGCAGCCCACCAAAAGCTGGAACATTGGACACATACTTCACTCTTCTCTTTCCCCACTGAGGGAGTGGTTGCCATGCTGTATCAGCCTCTATGTGCTGTAGCACGGGCCTTTTGGAGCAGCAGAAAGCCATCCAGCTCCCTTTTGTCTCAGCAGCCCCCAGGCATCTAAAGTATGGTGGATCCTATCTGTACTCTGAGACATGGGAGAGAGAAACTTGTCCTATGGGAAGGCCCCCAAAAACTAAAAACATTGGTCACATGCTCCGACTCTTTCCCTCCCTTGGGAGAAGTTATGAGTTGGGGGTTTTCTCTGACTGTTCCATGCTGACCTGGGGAGAGACTATGGCAACTGTGTGCACACAAGTCCAAACCATCATCTTTGTTCTTAGTGGCCCCCAATCTGGTGCCCTATTCTGTAAGCACTTATATTTAGGCAAGATAGAAATCAGTCCATTATGATGCCTATTGAAATATCTGGATGTTGGATGTATGTTTCAGTCTTCTTTTTTCCTTCCCAGGGAGAAGCTGTGTGATAGGCTTTCTATCATCATTGCAATGCACTGAGTTGGGAGGAGAGACTATGGTGAGTGCCACAAATGTTCCTACCTGCTTTGATGTGACTGGTTTCTTGCTCACCTGAGGTACAAGAGCCTCTTGACTTGTTTCTGGATTTCTCATAAAGGGAATTACTCCATGTATTATTGTTTAATCGGTGTCTCAATGAGGGGAAGGAAAGGCTGGGTCTTCCTATTCCACCATCTTACTAACATTACCTCTCTTTCTCTTCTTTTTGAATGACAGTTTGGACAGATAAGAATTATTGGTCAACAGTTTTTTTTTTTCTTTCAACATTTTCAAAATGCCCGCACAATAGTTTCCAGCCTCCAAGGTTTTGCTGAGAGATTGTCTGACAATCTTATTGATAATCCCTTGTATATCATGAGTCACTATTCTTTTTCAGTTATTTTAGTTATGGTACATTTCAGCTCCAGTATATCTTTTTGGTTTCTTTAATGTTTTCTATTTCCTATTGATATTTCTATTTTGTTCTTACTTCATTGTCCTGACTTTTACTACATCTTCTTTTTGCTCTTTAAGCACGTTTAATATGGTTGCTTTCTAGTCTTTATCTAGTAACTCTGCTATCTGTTCTTCCTCAGGGACAGTTCCTGTTGAAATAATTTTTTCCCTTTTAATGGGCCATATTTTCCTAATTATTTGTATAACTTGTGATGTTTTTGTTGAAACTGGACATTTAAATTTTACAATGTGGTAAGTCTGGAAATCAGATTCACTGCCCCCCCCCAGGTTTGTTGTTTTTTTCTTTTTATTGTTGTAGTGTATCTGTGCTGGGGATCAACCTAAGGTGTAAACTTAAGTTACTCTCAGGTCTTTTCTCATCCTGCATCTTCCCTGAGCATGTGTGGTGACTTTCTAAACTCCCTCATACATGTGGTTTCTTTTCAATGTCCTAATCCTTAATTGTCTGGCTCATAAAACAGGAAAAGGAGTAAAAGGAAGGGGAAAAAACTCTCTGTCTCTTTAAGTTCTGTGAAATCCACTTCAGCCAGTGGAGGTTACAACAATGGTGGCCTGCCTGTGTGTCTTCAACTTCATGCTCAGAAGCAGCAATCAGCAATCAGAACACAAATACCTGATATTTACAAGCTAAGGACCATATTGCCCCCTCTGGCTCACACAAGCTACTCCAGAAATGTTGTCACACTGCCTGCCACGGAGCTGAGGAGTGGGGGATGGGTAGCTACTAGTACACTAAGGGCTGAAACTGAGAAAAATTAACATGATTTACCTTCCAAGCCTCCCCCTGGAAGATTCAAGACTACAAATTGATTCCAGAGTTCAAAATTAATTATGTCAGACACATTCTGCCCGTAAAATCATTGTTCACATGGAAAGATGGATTCCTGGCACTTCCTACTCCATCATCTTCCCAAATGTCACTTCTATTCATTTTTTATACAAGAAAATATTTATTGAGTATGTAATTTGTGTTAAATACATAGCTACTCAATGACATAAGAGATCAATGAGATATGATCCTGCCCTTAGGAGTTCTATAGTCTAAGTTGGGCAAGCAATTGGGCCTCTGGGGTCCCTCCTCTGCTTCCATCAGAACAGTCTACTTTTTTTTTTTTTTTTTTGTGAGGAGATCAGCCCTGAGCTAACATCCGCCAATCCTCCTCTTTTTTTTTTGCTGAGGAAGATGGCCCTGGGCTAACATCGGTGCCCATCTTCCTCCACTTTATATGGGACGCCGCCACAGCATGGCTTACCAAGCAGTGCGTCGGTGCACGCCCGGGATCCGAACCAGCGAACCCCGGTCCGCCGCAGCGGAGCGCACACACTTAACCGCTTGCGCCACTGGGCCGGCCCAGAACAGTCTACTTTTTATTGTGTTTGCAGAAAATAATGAATTTTTCATTTCATTCATCCTGAAATTTTCATGGTTAATCATTAACAGATAGTTCTAGTTTATGAGTTTTCAATTGACTTAAACTTTACTGTATTCTTTTATTTATCTTTGAAACATTGTTTCATTATAAAAAATTTCAAATACTCACAAAACTAAAAAGAAGACTATAATGACACCCTACATTCCTATCATCCAGCTTCAATAATCATCCTTTTGCAAATCATATTTTATCTATCTTCTTCCTTTTATCCACACAAATTTTTTAAATCAGACACCATGTTATTTTGCAGAATGCACCTCTAATTGATAAGGACATTTCTTTTTGTTGTTATTGTTCTCATAGCCACCAGGCACTTTTATTTCTAACAAAATTAACAGCAAATTCTTAACATAATTTAATACTTAATCCATACCAATATTCCTTATTGTTTCAAATATATCTTTTTTGTAGCTGATTTGTTTAAATCAAGGTACAACTTCTAGTTATATTCAAAGAGCCTGGACATCAGCATATAGCAATGTAAGATGTTCCTCCTTTTTGTCCTCTTTTTTAACAAGGAATAAGACATCCATCCATGAACAAAAGCACCTCTGTGGGAGTTGTGGGATCCAGCACCATTAGGCTAGGGACCCTAGAGGAGTGTCACCCACCTATGAATCTGTAATAAGTAGACAGACCACATTATAGTCTATGGAATCAGCAGGATCTGATGAACTTTCCCCAACCCCTTTCAGTCATGGTTGGAAAAAACATGGAGAGTGCTGAATTGGGCAGACATCCACAGATAAGAGAAACTTTGTAGAAGTGCAGCCTTCCCAAGGGAAGATTCCAACATGCCATTGGAGCGAAAAAATACAAATTTGGCCACAGTGGAAACAGTAAGAAGAACTTTCCCATGTCACCCCACAAGGCAACACTGCACAGGGCTGAACAATTCAATGGTAGTGAATTTTCCTGCGGGGGAAAAAGGAGAGCAGTAAGTGAGTACTCAGCTACCCCAGTTGTATAGGACATGGCTGGAGAAACTTGCTTCTCTCCAGCAGCACCCAGAGCACTAAGGCAGGACTTCCATGACTGGGGGAGGGAGGATATGGGGAAAGAGTCAGGTAAGAATACCAAAAGTTATTAAAGGTATATGGTTCCTGCTGACTGATCTCAAGACTTCAGCAGAAAGTCTGTCCATGAGCCTCTGGGAGTACCTCACCTGAGGATCTCTCCACCAGGTCAGGGGGCAACTCCAACACCCCGAATGCTAAATGCACACTACCCCAACTCTGCAGCAGGGCGTTGGCGCATGTTCCTGAGTGCAGTCATAAGAGAAAGCCCATTAAATAGATAGTGAGTCTCAGAAAAATAGACCAGGGTCTCTGTGCAATGGGGAAACCACAAACTTGAGCTATAATGTCACCTTATGGAAAAGAAAAGAGAGGTTTTCAGTAGCCAGCCCGGTGAGTGGTAAGAAGCAAAGATATAAAAGCTTAATAATTCTGCCACAAGAGGGAGCAAGAGTGAAGCAGGCATACCCATACAAAGACAGAGAAAACTCCAAATATAACACTACCAATGAATAGTAAACCCCATATGAAAGCAACCAACAAAGATTTAAGGAGGTGTCTGCCAGTTTAAATTTAAAAGCAGCAACACAGAACTTGAAAAAACATAAAAAATCAAAGAAACATGTCATCACCATAAGATAAGAATAATTCTCCAATAACTGAGCAAAAAAGCATGAAATTTCGCAATCTAGCTGATAAAGAATTTTAATAAAACTGTTTTGAAGAAAATCAACAAGCTTCAAAAATTTCAGAAAGACAATTCAACGAGATCAGGAAAAAGTACATGAAAAAATGAGACATATACTAAATAAATAGAAATAATTTTACAAAAGAGAGAAATTCTGGAGCTAAAGAATTCAATGAACAAAATGAAAAATGCAATAGAGAGCATCTGAAATAGAGTAAAGTAAATGGAAGAGAGAATAAGTGATCTAGAGGACAGGAAATTTTAAATAACTCAATCAGAGCAGAAAGAAAAAAAAGGAATGAAAAAGAGTAAAGAAAGCCTAGGTGATTTATGGGAATCCATTAAAGAATAAATATTAGAAGAATTAGAGTTCCAGAAGAAGAAGAGAGAGAGAAGGGAGCAAAATGTTTATTTAAAGAAATAATAGCTGAGAACTTCCCAAACCTGGAGAAAGTCTTGGACATCCAAGTTCATGAAGATAACACACTACCCTATTATCTCAATGCAAAGAGAAATTCTCCTAGACCCATTATATTGAAACTACCAAAAAGCAAAGATAAAGAGAGAATCCTAAAAGCATCCAGGGGAAAAACTGTAACTTGGAAAGGAATGCTCATTAGGTGATCAGCAGATTTCTCAGCAGAAATCCTATGGGCCAGGAGAGAGTGGAATGACACATTCAAAGGATTGAAAAAAAATTTGCCAGCCAAGAATACAGTACACAGAAAAGTTATCCTTCAGATGTGAAAGAGAAACAAAGATTTTCCCAGACAAACCAAAGGTGAGGGAGTTCATCAACACAAGACCTGCATTTCAAGAAATGCTGAAAGGAGTTCTTCCAGCTGAAATGGAAATATACTAATCAGCAATATGAAAACATACAAAAGTATTCAACACACTGGTAAAGGTAAATATACTGTCAGACATAGAAAACTCTAATTTTGTAATAAGTGGTGTGTCAACCACTTAACTACAGTATAAAGGTTAAAGGAGAAGAGTATTAAAAATAATTACAGCTACTATAATTTGTTAACAAATACACACTATAAAAAGAGGTAAATAATAACATCAAAAACACAAAAAGGGAGTGTAAAATAGTGAAACATTTGTAGGTTATCAAAGTTAAGTTCCTATCAGTTTCAAGTAAACTGTTTTATCTATAAAACTTTTTATGTAAGCCTCATGGTAGCCTCAAAGAAAAAACAAAATTAGATTCACAAAAGATAAACAAAGAGAAAACAGCAACAACCATGGAAAATTGCCAGTTACACAGGTAGACAGAAACAGAGGCAAAAGAAACAATGGAAATACAAAACAACCATAAAGCAATTAATAAGATGGCATTAGTAAGTCCTTACATATCAATAATAACTCTGAATATAAATGGATTGAATTCACCAATCAAAAGGCACTGAGTGAATAAATAAAAAAAAGAAGACCCAACTACACGCTGCCTACAAGAGACTTAATTCAGCCTTAAGGACACAAATAGGCTCAAAGTGAAGGCATGGAAAAAGATATTCCATGCAAATAGAAACCAAAAGAAAGCGAGAGTAGCTATATTTATGTCAGACAAAATAGATGTTAAGCCAAAAATGGTTAACAAGAGACAAAGAGGGTCACTATATAATAATAAAGGGGTTAATTCATCAAGAAGATATAACAATTGTAAATATATATGCACCCAACATCAGAGCACCTAAATATATTAAGCAAATACTAAAAGACCTGAAGGGAGAAATAGACAATACATTAATAGTAGGGGAATTCAATATGCCACTTTCAGCAACAGCTAAGTCATCCAGAAAGAAAATCAATGAGGAAACATTGGACTTGAACCATACATTAAACCAATTGGACCTAACAGACATTTACAGAATATTCCATTGAACAGCACTAGAATACACATTCTTCTCAAGTGCACGTGGAACATTCTCCAGGGAAGATCATACGATAGGATGCAAAACAAGTCTTAGCAAATTTAACAAGATTGAAATCATACCAAGTATCTTTTCCAACCACAATGGTATGAAATCAGAAATCTACAACATGAGGAAAGCTGGAAAGTCTACAAATATATGAAAATTTAAAAAACACACTCCTGAGCAACCAATGGGTCAAAGAAGAAATAAAAAAAATATATCAAAACAAATGAAAATGGAAACACAATGTGTCAAAACTCATGGGATGTTGAAAAAGAAGTTCTGAGAGGGAAGTTTATAGCAATAAATGAATATATCAAGAAAATAGGAAATCTCAAATAAACAACATAAATTTACTCCTCAGGGAACTAGAAAAAGAAGAACAAACTAGCCCAAAGTGAGCAGAAGGAAGGAAATAATAATGATGAGAGTAGAAATAAACGAAATAGAGACCAGAAAGCAATAGATAAAAATCAGTGAAACTAAGAGTTGTTTTTTTGATAGATTAACAACATTGACAAAACTTTAGCTAGACTAATTAAGAAAAAAAAGAATACTCAAATAAAATCAGAAATGAGGGAGGGGACATTAGAACTGATACTACAGAAATACATAAGGTCATAAGTGACTACCATGGACAATTATGTGCCAAAAAATTGGATAACTTAGAAGAAAAGATAAATTCTTAAAAACATACACCCTGCCTAGACTGAATCAGGAAGAAATAGAAAAGTCTGAATAGACCAAAAGGAGTAAGGAGATTGAATCAATAATCAAAAACCTCCCAACACAGAAAAGCCCAAGATCAGATGTCTTCACTGGAAAATGCTACCAAACATTTAAAGAGGAATTAATGCCAATTCTTCTCAAGCTCTTCCAAAAACAATTGAAGAGGAAGGAACACTTCCAAACTTATTTTATGAGATCAACATTGCCTTGATGCCAACAGCAGATAAGGACACTATAAGAAAACGATAGTCCAATATCCCTGACGAATATAGATGCAAAAATTACTAAAAAATTTAAGAAACCAAATTCAACAACATATTAAAAGGATTATATACCATGACCAAGTAGGATTTATTCCTAGGATGCAAGGATGGTTCAACATATGCAAATCAATAAATGTGATATGCCTCTGCACAGCAAAGGAAACCATCAAAAAAATGAAAAGGCAACCCACCGAATGGGAAAAATACATACAAATCATATATCTGATAAACAGTTAATATCCAAAATACATAAAGAACACAAATAATTCAATAACAAAAAAATCTGATTATAAAAAGGGCAGAGGATCTGAATAGACATTTTACCAAAGAAGATATAGAGATGGAGTACAGATACATGAAAAGGTGCTCAACATCACTAATTATCAGGGAAATACAAATCAAAAATCACAGTGAGGTACCACCTCATACCTGTTAGAAAAGCTATTATCAAAAAGACAAGAAATAACAAGTGTTGGAGAGGATGTGGAGAAAAGGGAACTTTTGTGCACTGTTGGTGGGAATGTATATTGGTACAGCCACTATGGAAAACAGCATGGAAGTTCCTCAAAAAATTAAAAATAAAACTACCATATGATCTAGCAATTCCACTTCTAGGTATTTATCTGAAGGAAATAAAAACACTAACTCAAAAAACTATCTGCACTCCCGTATTCATTGCAGCATTATTTACAATAGCCAAGACATGGAAACAAGATAAGTGTCCATCCATGAATGAGTGGATAAAGAAAATGTGGTATACATATACAATGGAATATTATCAGCCAAGAAAAAGAAGGAAATCCTGCCATTTGCAACAACATAAATGGACCTTGAGGGCATTATGATAAGTGAGACAAGTCAGACAGAGGAAGACAAATACTGTGTGATCTCACTTACATGTAGAATCTTAAAAAAAATCACTAAACTCATAGATACAGAGAACACGTTCATGGTTGCAATAGGTAGGGGTTCGGGGGTGGGCAAAATGAGTAAAGAGGGTCAAAAGGTACAAACTTCCAGTTATAAAACAAATAAGTCCTGGGGATGTAGTGTAAGGCATAATAACTATAGTTAATAATACTGTATTACATATTTGAAAGTTGCTAAGAGTAGATTTTATAAGTTATCATAAGAAAAATAAAATTTGTGACTGTGTAGTGATGGACTATAACAAGATATATTGTGGTGATCATTTCACAATATATACATAAATTAAATAATTATGTTGTATACCTAAAATTAATATAATGTTATATGTCGATTATATCTCAGTTAAAAAACATCATCTGAAAAGATATGAATGAACAATAAAGTAATACACCACGTTAATAGAATGAAAGACAAAATTCATTTGATAATCTCAGATGCAGAAAAAGTATTTGACAAAATATAACATCTTTTCATGAATAAAATCCTCAACAAATTGGGTGTAGAAGGACTATACCTCAAAAAAATAAAGGCCATATGCAACAAGCCCACAGCTAACATAATATTTAACGATGAAAGGTTGAAAGCTTTTTCTTTAATCAGGAACAAGATAAGAGTACCCACTCTCACCACTTTTATTCAACATAGTAATGGAAGTCCTAGCCAGAGAAATTAGGCAAGACAAAGAAATAAAAGATATCCAAATCAGAAAAGAAAAAGAAAAATTGTTAATTCCAGATTGTATGACCTTATATAGAAAAAATCCTAAAGACTCAACCAAGAAATTGTTGGAACTAATCAATGAATGCAGTAAAGCGCCAGATGTAAAATCAACATACAGAAATCAGTTGTGTTTCTGTACACTAACAACAAAACAACAGAGAAAGAAATTTAAAAAACTTGGGAAATGGGAAAATTTCCCATTCACAACAGCATCAAAACCAATAAAATACCTAGGAATAAATTTAACCAAGTTAGTGAAAAATTTGTGCAATGAATACTACAAGACCTTGATGCCTTGATGAAAGAAATTAAAGATGACACAAATAAATGGAAAAATATATCATGTTCATGAATCAGAATTATTATTGTTAAAATCTCTATACTACCCAAAACCATACATAGATTCAACGAAATTCCTACCAAATATCCAATTGCATTCTTTACATAAGTAGAAAAAAAAATCCTAAAATTTATATGGAGCCACAAAAGACCCCAAATAGCAAAAGCAATCATGAGAAAGAAGAACAATGTTGGAGGCATCATACTTCCTGACTTCAAACTATACTACAAAGCTATAGTACTTAAATCAGTATGGTACTGGAATAAAATAGATGCATAGACCAATGGAACAGAATAGAGACTCCAGAAAGAAACCCCCACACATCTGGTCAACTAATGTTTGACATGGGAGCCAAGAACACTCAATGGGGAAAGGATAGTCTCTTCAACAAATGATATTAGGAAAACTGGATAACCACACGCAGAAAAATGATATTGGACCCCTATCTTACACCACGCAGAAACACTAATTCAAAATGGATTGACGATTGAAGCATAAGACTCAATACTGTAAAATTTCTAGAAGAAAACATAAGGAAGAAGCCCCTTGACAATCATCTGAGCAATGATTTTTTGGATATGAAGCCAAAAGCTCAAGCAACAAGAGCAAAAATCAATAAGTGGGACTACATCAAACTAAAAAGCTTCTGTACAGCAAAGGAAAAAATTTAAAAAATATATAAAGGCAACCTACAGAATGGAAGAAAATATTTGCGAACTATATATTGGATAAGGGATTAATATTCAAAATATATAAAGAACTCATACAACTCAATTAAAAAAAGCCAAATAATCCAATTAAAATAGGGGTAGAAAAACTAAATACAGTTATATGCCACATAACAACATTTTGGTCAATGATGGACCACATATAGGAGGGTGGTCCCATAAGATTGGTACCATATAGCCTAGGATTGTAGTAGGCTATACCATCTAGGTTTGTGAAAGTACACTCTATGATGCTTGCACAATGAGAAAAAATACCTAATGATGAATTTCTCAGAATGTCTCCCTGTTATGTGATACATGACTGTGGACATTTTTTCAAAGAAGGCATGCAAATGGCCAAAAGGTACAGTCAGCCCTTCATATCACAGGTTCCAGATTTGTGTATTCAACTAACTGCATATTGAAAGGCCTACGATGGTTTTGTCTATACTGAACATATACAGACTTTCTTTCTCTTGTCATTATTTCTGAAACAATACAGTATAACAACTATTTACATGCCATTTACATTGTATTGGGTATTATAAGTAATCTAGAGATGATTTAAAGTATACGGGAAGATGGGCGTAGGTTATATGCAAATACCATGCCATTTATTTTAAGGGACTTAAGTATCTGCAGATTTTGGTATCCCAGGGGGTCCTGGAACAAATCTCCCATGGATATCAAGGGATGACTGTACATGAAAAGATCCTCAACATCACTAATCCAGAGAAATGCAAAGTCAAAACCACAATGAGATATCACCTCACACCTGTTCGAATGGCTATCATCAAAAAAAGAACAGATAAGTTTTGGCAAGAATGTGGAGATAATGGAACCCTTGTACACTGTTGATGGGAATGTAAATTTGTTCAGCCACAACAGAAAACAGTATGTTGGCTCCTCAAAAGAATTAACAATAGAACAACAATATGATCCAGCAATTCCACTTCTGGGTATATACCCAAAGGAAATGAAAACAGGGTATTGAAGAGATATATGCACACCCATGTTTATTGCAGCATTATTTTCAATAGCCAAGATATGCAAACAACCTTATCTATCAATGGATGAAAGGATAAAGTTGTGGTACATATAGGCAATGATGTATTATTAAGCCATGAGAAAGAAGGAAATCCTGCCATTTGTGACAACATGGGGGGCCTGGAGGGCATTAAGCTGAGTGAGATAAGTCAGACAAAGACAAATACCATATGATATCATATAAAAGATATCATATATAAGTGATATATTATATCACTTATATGTGGAATCTAAAAAAGCTGAACTTATAAAATCAGAGAGTAGAATGGTAGTTAACAGAAGCTGGGGGGTGGGGAAATTGTGAATATTATTTTTCAGGGTACAACCTTGGAACTTGTAAATAAATAAGTCCTGGAGACCTAACGCACAGCATATTGATTATAGACAACAATACTGTAATATAAACCTCAAAGTTGCTAAGAGACTAGATCTTAATTCTTCCCACCACAAAAAAAGAAATGATAATTATATAGAGGTGTTAGCTAATGCTACTGTGGTAATCCTATTGCAATATATAAATGTATCAAATCAACACATTTTACAGCTTAAACTTACAAAATGTTATATTTAAATTATTTCTCAATAAAAATAAATTTTTAGGGGCCAACCTGGTAGCATAGCAGTTAAGTTTGTGTGCTCCACTTCGGCTACGGTCCTGGGTTCACAGGTTTGGATCCGGGGCAGACCAATACGCCACTTGTCAAGCCATGCTGCGGCAGCATCCCATATAAAGCAAAGGAAGATGGGCGTGGATGTTAGCTCAGGGCCAATCTTCCTCAGCAAAAAGAGGAGGATGGGCAATGGATGATAGCTCAGGGCTAATCTTCCTTACAAAAATAAATAAATAAATAATTTTTTAAATGCAAAAACACGATAATAATCCAAAGGAAACAATAATAAAGAGACTCAAGCCATAAGTTTATTGACTTATTGACTATTTTATTTCCATTGAAAGTAAAAAATAAGAGGAAATTATCTCTTGAGACTGACTCCTGCCCTTATGCATTGAGACACCAAAAATGAGTTTCAAGGAGAGGTCATTTATTTTCATTCTTTTAAGAGATCCTTGTAGCTGCTGTACATGTGACAGAGTTGGGATTTCACATCCTCCTCGAAGATTATTGTGCATGTGCACCCAGAAGTCATGTTAATTATCTTGTTGCAATTGGAAGGAATACATGTTCAAGAGAATAAGTAAAGCTTGAGAAAAACCAATAGAAATAACTCTTCTGCATATACTGTTATCTACGACTGTGTTGTATTCTACAGTTTAGTGTGTTACACATTTACTAACTTGGATTCTGGACTTTAATACCCAGTGCTGTAATTATGAACTTACATTAAATGTACATTCATTAAAAACCTATTTTGGAGCCAGCACTGGCTAAATAATTTGCAAGGCCTCGCGTAAAATATAAATACAGACCCTTTTCAGAAATTATTAAGAATTTCAAGATGCCAAAGCAGAGCATAAAACCAAGTGCAAGGCCCTTCTGAATACAGGGTTCTTTGCAAATTCTCAGACTGTGTGCCCATGAAGCAAAACTTGCTTGGAACACATAATTTCTTAGCTAAAATAATCCTCAGTTTTCATTATATTGGCTCAGGAACACATTGACTTTAAAAATTTTCCAAAATCTGTTTAAGATTCTGTGAGAAAATGGCTTTATCAATTAAAATTCTCTGATTTAGGATATTAATAGGTTTGCTTCAATTTCTTTATTTTTCTGAAGAGAAAACTAAGGCCTTGGAAAGTTACATGACTGTATAGAAGGGTGAGTGTCGCTAGGAGCAGAACTAGGGATTAAAATTTAGGTCTCCAGATAATTTATGATCTAGCATTTTTTCAATAATTATATGCTTTATGTAATGATGTTATCTAATCTTTATTGAGTACTATTTATATGCCAGACAGTACTTACATTATATCAGATTTACTATATGTTAAAGTAACTATATACATATATAACTATATGTATATACTGTGGTTGATTGTATTTTTCAAATATGGCTGCAAAATATCTCCCAAGACACATGCACTTCTAGAATTTTGTCATTCCTCTATCAAGACATGGAATCTATGTCCACCCTCCTTGATCCTGTTTGAGCCCTTGTGAATACCTTGAATAATAGAGTATGGAAAGAGTGATGCTATGTTATTTTGAAGGCTTAATCATAAAAATGCCATGTACTTTTGCCCTATTTTCTTCATGCTCACTTTTCCAATTCAGCCACCATCCTATGGGGAAGCCCAAGCAGCCTGTGCAGAGACCCATACAGAAGGGAACTGAGGATACACACCCTCCCTATCTAATCAACAGTCTTAGTTGAGCTCACAGCCATCAAGTCAGTAACAACTTGCCAGTCATGGGAGTAAGCCATGTCGAAAGTGGATCTTACTGCTCCAGTCATGCTACCACAGCTGATATTGTGTGGATCAAAGATACACTAGCCCTGCAAAAACCTGTCAAAATTGCAGATTCGTGAAAACAATAAATGATTGTTGTTGTATGCCGTTAATTTTTGGATAAGATGTTATTCAGAAATAGTAATTGTAATATGTGTTAACTCATTTAATTGTTACAACTGCAAGAGGTAGGTTACCATTGTTAATTTAAGTAACCTGAACAGAGTCACAAAGCTAGTAAGTTGGACAGCCTGGATTTGAAAACAGGCAGTGTGGCTCTAGAGTCTGCACTTTTAATCATTATACTCTACTGCCATAATTTGTTATATCTTATTAATTTATTTATTTTTAAATTTATATACTGTAAAACCAAGTATTTCTAGTGTTCTGTTCCATGTGTTTTGACAAAAGCACACAGTCACATAATTCCACCGCAATCAAGATAGAGAACGTTTCTATCACTCTCCAAAATTCTCTGAGGCTGCCGCTTTGTAGTTAACCTCTTCTCCAACCTCCAGCTACTGACAACCACTGATCTGATTTTTGTCTCTATTTTGTTAACAGAGTGTCATTTTAATGGAGTCATACGGTATGTATCCTTTTAAGCCTGGGTTCATTCACTTAGCATCCTACATTAGAAATTGATTAATGTTTTTGTGTGTAAAGTAGTTCTTTTATTTATTTATTTTTATTAATGAATAGTGTCCCATTATATGAATGTGTCACAGTTTATTCATTCACTAATTTGGGTTCTTTCTAGATTTAGGTAATTATTAATAAAGCTGCTATATAAATATATATGTGAATATTTTTGTGAGAACACAAGTTATCATTTCTCCTGGATGAATAACTAAGAGTAAGATTGCTGAATCATATGGTAAGAAGAGTATGTTTAACTTTTTAAGAAACTTTTTAAGAAAAGAAATATTTTCCAGAGTAATTGTACCATTTTGCCATCCCACCAGCAATGTATGTCAGTTCCAGTTGCTCCACACACTCATCAACACTTGGTACAGTAGTTCTTTTTTTTAATTTTATCAAGTCTAAGTGTGTATTTCCTTAATGATTCTTGATGGTGTGCATCTTGTTCATGTGTTTTTGCCATGCCGTTATCTCTTTGATGAAGTATCTGTTAAACCTTTTGCACATTTTTGAAATTTGGATACTTTGTATTCTCATTATTGATCTGTGAGTGTTCCTTATACATCCTATATACAAATTCTTTGTCAGATATGTGCTTTATAAGTATTTTGTATTTTCTCTGAGACTTTTTTCTTTTCATTTTCTTGTAGTGTATTTCATTGAAAAGAAGTTAATTTTGAAGTCCATTTTTTCTATTTTTTATTTTATGGATTGTGACTTTAGTGTCATATCTATTAAAACTTTGTGATATTTCTTTGTAGAAGTTTTACAGTTTTAAGCTTTACATTTTGGTGCATGATACATTTTGAGTTAATTATACATTGTGAGGAATGGTTTGATTTTGGGGGGGTATATAAATGTACAACACTTCCTGTATCATTTGTTGGAAAAACTATCTTTTCTCCATTGAAATGTCTTTGCACCTTTATCAAAAATAGTTGACCATACATGTGTGGATTTATTTCTGGATTCTCTATTCAGTTACATTAATCTATGTATGTCTATGCACTTGTCAATATCTCACTCAATTACTGCAGCCTAATAGTAAGTCTTAAAGTCAAGTAGCTTACATCCTCCAACTTCGTTCTTTTTTAAAAGAAATTGTTTTGGCTAGTCTAAATCATTCATCTTTCCATGCAAATTTTATAATCACTTTGCCAATTTCTACCAAAAAAACCCTGTTGAAATTACATTTAATCTATAAAACTTTTGGCAAGAATTGATATCTTAACAATATTGAATAGTCTCATCTATGAACATGGTATAATATTTAGGACTACTCTTGTCTTTCAGAAGTGTTTTTTTTATCTTTCAGCATATAGACCTTGCACATATTTTGTCAGGTTTATAACTAAGTATTCCATGTTTTTTGCACTATTGTAAATTGTACTGTTTTTAAAAAATAATTTACATTGTTCATTGCTACTACATCTACTACATAGTAATGATTGATTTTTGTATATTACCCTTGAATCCTTTGACTTTGCTAAAAATATATTAGTTTTAATAGCCTTTTTTTGCAGTATAGAAAGTGGTTTAAATTTATGTCATGCTGCATGTGCAAACATGTTTGACCTCAGAACCCTTTGTGCAGGAGCACCTCTTTTTTTAAATTGAATTTTTAATTGACATAATTGAAGAGTCACATGCAGTTATGTCAATCTATGCCTTTTGTTTGGACAGTTTAATCTGATTACATTTCACATAATTAGTGATATGGAAGACTTATTTTGCCATTTTGTTGTTTTCCATATGTCTTATAGACTTTTTTGTTCCTCATTTCCTCCATTACTTCCTTCCTTTGTGTTTAGTTGATTTTTTTATAATGATATTTTCATTCCTTCTCATTTCATTTTGTGTATATTCTATAGATATTTTTGTTGCGGTTACCATGGAGATTACCTATAACTTTCTAAAGTCATAAGAAATCTATTTTATATTGATACCATGTTAACTTCAGTTGCATGCCAAAACTCTATTCCTTTACATCTCTGAATGCTCTCACTTTATATTATTGATGTCAAAAACACCTTTATATATTGTGTAGCCATGAACATAGATATATAATTATCTTATGAATTTGTCTCTTAAATCTTGTAGAAAATAAGAAGTGGAGTTTCAAACCAAAATTATAATCATACTGTTTTTTTTTAAACATTTGCCCATGTATTTACCTTCTCTAGGGATTTTTTTATTGCAGTAACACTGGTTTATAACATTGTATAAATTTAAGATGTACATAATTATACCTCTATTTCTGCATAGATTACATCATGTTTACCACCCAAATACTAATTACAATCCATCACCACACACATGTGCCTAATCCTACCTTTATATCTTTATATAGCTTCAAGTTACTGTGTAGTGTGCTTTAATTTCAACCTGAAAGACTCCCTTTAGTATTTCCTGTAGTGCAGGTCTAGTGGTAATGAACTCCCTCAGCTCTTTTTTATCTGAGGATGTCTAAATTTCCCCCTCGTTTTCTTTTTTCATTGTGGTAAAAAACATGCAGCATGAAATATACCCTCTTAAAAATTTTTAAATGTATAGTACAGTACTGTTAACTATATGCGCATTGCTTTACAGCAGATCTCTAGAACTTTTTTATCTTGCATGACTGAAACTCTAAACGCACTGATTTCCTCTTCCCTCCAGCCTATGGCAACCACCATTCTACTTACTGCTTCAATGAGTTTGACTAATTTAGATACCTAGTGTAAGTGGAATCATGCAGCATTTGTCCTTCTGTGACTGGCTTATTTCACTTAATATAATGTCCTCAAGGTTCATCCATGTGATAGCGCATGACAGGATTTCCTTCTTTTTAAATCTGATTAATATTTTATCATATGTATATGCCACATTTTCTGTTTTCTTTTTTTGCTGAGGAAGATTCACCCTGAGCTAACATCTGCTGCCAATCTTCCTCTTTTTGTATGTGAGCCACCGCCACAGCACGGCCACTGACAGATGAGTGGTGTAGGTCCATGCTCGGGAACTGAACCCGGGCCCCCAAAGTAGAGCACACCGAACCACCAGGGCTGGCCCTCTTTTATCTTTGTTTTATTGTAGTAAGAAAAATTAACGTGAGATCTACCCTCTCAACAATTTTTAAGTGCACAATACAGTATTGTTAATTATAGGCACAGTGTTGTACAACAGATCTCTAGAGCCTACTTACCTTGAATAACTGAAACTTTATATCCATTCACTTGGCATAAAGTCCTCCAGGTTTACCCATGTTGTTGCATATGGCAGGGTTTCCTTCTTTTTGATGGCTGAATAATATTCCATTGAACATATATACCACATTTTCTTTATTCATTCATCTACCAATGGACATTTAGGTTGTTTCCACCTCTTGGTTATAGTGAATAATGCTACAATGAATTGGGAGCACAAATATTTCTTCAAGATAGTGATTTCAATTCTTTTGGATAAATACCCAAAAGTGTGATTGTTTTAATATATGGTGATTTTGTTTTTAATTTTTCAGAAATTTACATACTGTTTTCTATTGCAGCTGCACCATTTTACATTCCCACCAACATGCAAAAGATTTTCAGTTTCTCCACACTCTCACATACCCTTGTTATTTTCTCTTTGTGGTTTATTCATGATAATGGCCATCCTAATAGGTGTGAGGAGATAGCTCACTGTGATTTTGATTTGCATTTCCCTGATGATTAGTGATTTTGAGAAAATTTTCATATATCTGTTGTCCCTTTGTATATCTTCTTTGGAGAAATGTCTATTCAAGTCCTTTGCCCACTTCTTAATTGGGTTATTTGTATTTTTGCTATTAAGTTGTAGGAGTTTCTTATATATTTGGAGTATCAACATCTTATCAGATATATGTCTTGGAAATATTTTCTCCCATTCCATAGGATGACTTTTCATTCTATTGATTATTTCCTTTCAACATGTGTGTGTGTTTAAATCTAAAGTGAGTCTCTTGTAGGCAGCACATAGTTGGATCATATTATTTTAATATAGTCTGTCAATCAATATCTTTTGAATGGGTAGTTTATCCATTTACATTTAAAGTAATTACTGATAGGGAAGAATTTTCTTTGCCATTTTGCTATTTTTTCCTATGTCATATATTTTTGCACCTCATTTCCTCCATTACTGCCTTCCTTTAGATTTACTTGACAATTTGTAGTTACATGTTTTGATTTCCTTCTCATTGCCTTTCATGAATATTCTAAAAATATTTTTTGTGGTTATCATAGGTATTACATATAACATCATAAAGTTACAACAATGTATTTTGAATTGATAACAACCTAACTTCAATAGCATACAAAACTCTACACCTAGGGAGCCAGCTCAGTGATGCAGCGGTTAAGTGCACGTACTCCACTTCAGGGGCCTGGGGTTCACAGGTTTGGATCCCGGGCACACACCAAAGCACCACTTGTCAAGTCATGCTATGGTGGTGTCCCACATAAAGTAGAGGAAGATAGGCATGGATGTTAGCCCACGGCCAACCTTCCTCAACAAAAAAGAGGAGGATTGGCATCGGATGTTAGCTCAGGGCTAGTCTTCCCCACATACACAAAAACTCTACACCTATATAGCCCAGTCACCCCGTAATGTTATTGATGTCACATATTAAATATGTATACATTATTTACACATTAAAATAGATTATTTTCTTAAATAATCCACATATAAGTGAGATCATGCAATGTATGTCTTTCTGTGTCTGGTTTATTTCACTTAGCCTAATGCCTCCAGGTTTATCGATGTGGTCACAAATGGCAAGATCTCCTTCAATTTTAAAGCTGAATGGTAGTCCATTGTGCATATGTATATAAGTGTGTGTGTGTATAGGTATATATATATATGCACACACCACATTTTCTTTACCCATTCATCTGTTAATGAACATTTAGGTTGTTTCCATATCTTGGCTATTATAGATAATGCTGGAGTGAACATGGGAGTGCTGATAACTCTTGAAGACTCTATTTCAATTCCTTTGGATATATACTCAGAAGCAGGAATGCTGGATCATATCGTAGATCTATTTTTAATTATTTGAGGAACCTCAATTATGTTTTCCGTAATGGCTGTAACAATTTACACTACCCACAACAGTGTACACGGTTCCATTTTCTCCACATACTCTCCAACCTATAATAATAGCCATCCTAACAGATCTGAGGTGGCATCTCATTGCGGTTTTGATTTGCATTTCACTGATTATTAGAGATGTTCAGCATATTTTTATATACCTGTTGATCATTTGTATGTCTTCTTTGAAAAAAATGTCTATTCAGGTCCTATGCCCATTTTCAATAAAGCCATTTGAATTTCAGCTATTGAGTTGTACAAGTTCTCTATATATTTTGTATATTAACCCATTATCAGATATCCGGTTTGTAAATATTTTCTCCTATTTCATAGTTGCTTTTTCATTTTATTGATTGTTTCCTTTGCTGTGCAGAAACTTTTTTAGTTTGATGTAGTTCTGCTTGTTTATTTTTGCTTTTTTTGCGTGTGCTTTTGGCGTCAATTCTAAAAAGTCATTACCAAGACCAATGTCAAGGAGCTTTCTTGTTTTTTTCCTAGGAGTTTTATGGTTTTGGGTCTTATGATTTAAGCCTTAATCCATTTTGAGTTTATTTTTGTGTATTATAAAATAAGGCCCTAATTTCATTCTTTTATATGTGGATGTACAGTTTTCCAAACATCATTTATTGAAGAGACTATCCTTTATCCATTGTATATTCTTGGCATCTTTGTCAAAAAGAAGTTGACGGTATATGCATGAGTTTATTTCTTGGACCTCTATTCTGTTCCATTGGTCTATGTGTCTGCTTTTATGCCAATACCATACTGCTTTAATTACTATATCTTTGTAATATAGCTTGAAGTCAGTAAGTGTGATGCCTCCAGCTTTGTTCTTCCTGCTTGAGATCACTGTGGCTATTCAAGGTTTTATGTGGTTCCATACAAATTTTAGGATTGTTTTTTCTATTTCTTTGAAAAACGTCATTGGAATTTTGATAGGGATTGCATTGAATGTGCAGATCGCTTTGAGTAGAATGGAGATTTACCAATATTAATTCATCCTATTTATAGATGAGATATCTTTACATTTATTTCTGTTTTCTTCCATTTCTTTCATCAGTGTCTTGTAGTTTTCAGTGTACAGATCATTTACCTCCTTGATTAAATTTATTCCCAAGTATTTTATTTTGTTGTTGCTATCTTTAATGAGATTGTTTTCCTAATATGTTTTTTGAATAGTTAATTGTCAGTGTATAGAAATGCAACTGATTTTTACATGTTGATTTCGTATCCTGCAACTTTACTGAATTCATTTGTTAGCTTTAACATTTTTGTGGAGTCTTTAGGATGTTATTATATATAAGATCATGTCATTTGCAAAGAGAAAATTTTAATTCTTCTTTTCCTATTTGAATGTCTTTTATTTCTGTTTCTTGCCTAACTGTTTTGGCTAAAACTACCAGCACTCAGTTAAATAAAAGTTGCAATATTGGGCACCCTTGTCTTGTTCCTCATCTTAGAGGAAAAGCTTTCAACTTTTCACCACTGAGTATGATGCTCAATGTGGGCTTGTCATCAATAGCTTTTATCATGTTGAGGTGTATTGCTTCTATACTTAATTTCTTGAGAGTTTTTACGTGTTGCATTTTGTCAAATGTTTTTTCTGCATCTACTGATCACACGATTTTGATCCTTCACTTTGTTAGTGTGGTGTATCACGTTTATTTGTTTATGTTGAACAGTCCTGCATCCCAGGAAAAATCTGACTACGTCATGGTGTAGAATCCTTTTAATGTGCTATTGAATTTGGTTTTATACTATTTTGCTGAAGATGTTTGCATCTATGTTCATCAGGGATACTGGCCCATAATTTTCATTTCTTATAGTGTCCTTGTTTGGCTTTGGAATCCAGGTAATGCTGGCCTCATAAAATGAGTTTGGAATTGTTCGCTCCTCTTCAATTTTTTTGAAGTTTGACAAGGATTGGTAATAATTTTTCTTTAAGTGAGTCATAGAATTCACCAGTGAAGCCATCTACTCTTGTACTTTTCTTTTTCGGGAGACTTTTGATGACTGATTCAATCTTCTTACTCATTGTCAGTCTGTTAAAATTTTCTATATCTTCATAATTCAGTGTTGGTAGGCTGTATATTCTAGAAATTTATCCATTTCTTCTAGTTTATCTAATTCATTGGCATAGTATAATTATTCATAGTAGTCCCTATGATATTTTGTATTTCTGTGGTTTCAGTTGTAATGTCTCTTCTTTCTTTGCTGATTTTATTTTTTTGTCTTTTTGTTCTGAGTCTAGCTAAAAGTTTGTCCATTTTTCTCTTCCCAAAAGCTAATTGTTAGTTTCATTTACCTTTTCTAATATCTTTATAGTGTCTATTTCATTTATTTCTGATCTGACCTTTTTTTTTTTGCTTCTTTTACCAACTTTGAGCTTATTTCATTCTTGTTTTTCTATTTCTTTGAGGTTAAAGTTAGGTTGTTTATTTGATATCATTTTTTTCTTAAATTAGTCATTTATCCCATAAACTTCCCTTTTAGAACTACTTTTCCTGCATCCAATGAGTTTTGTATCTTGTGTTTTCATTTTCATTTATTTCAAGATATTTTTTATCCCTCCTTTGATTTTCCCATGACTCATTTGTTGTTAAGAAGTATATTGTCAATCTCCACATATTTGTGAATTTTCCAGGCTCCCTCCTGTTATTCATTTCTAGTTTCATATCATTGTGATAAACAGAGATGCTTGGTATGCTTTCAGTCTTTTAAAATTTGTTAAGACTTGTTATTGTAGCCTAACATGTGATCTATCCTGGAGAATGTTCCGTGTGTGCTTGAGAAGAATGTGTATTCTGCTGCTGTTGGATTGAATGTTCTGTGTATATCTCTTAGGACCATTTGGTCTAAAGTGGAGTTCATGTACAATATTTCCTTATTGATTTTCTGTGTGGATGATGTATCCATTGTGGAAAGTGGGGTATTGAAGTCCCCTGCTATTATTGTATTGCTGTCTATTTCTCACTTCAGATCTGTTAATATTTGCATAATATATTTAGGTACTCCAATGTGGATGCATATATACTTACAATTGTTATTTCTTCTTGATGAATTGACCCATTTATCAATGCCTTCTTTGTCTCATTACAGTTTTTGACTTACAGTTTATTTTGTCTAATATAAGTATACCTACTCATGCTCTCGTTTAGTTTTTCATTTGCATGGAATATCTTTTTTCATTCCTTCACTTAGAGCCTCTGTGTGTCCTTAAAGTTAAAGTGAGTCTGTTGTAGGGAGCACCTAGTTGGGTCTTGTTTTTTTATCCATTCAGCCACTCTATATGTTTTAACTGGAGAATTTATTCATTGAATCTTAAAGTAATTATTGATAGGTAAGGAGTTATTATTGCCATTTTGTTTATTATTTTCTGGTTGTTTGGTAGATCTTTTGTTGCTTTCTTCCTCTCTTGCTGTCTTCCTTTGCGACTTGGTAATTATCTGTAGTGTTATACTTTGATTCGTTTCTCTTTATCTTTTTATAGCTACTATATATTTTTGCTTTGTGTTTACCAGTCTACTTTAAACTGCTACATTAATTTTGTTATTTTGTTTGCATACTAAAGCACAATACTTTTACTCTCCTTCCCGCATTTTGTTTGTGATGTCACAATTTACATCTTTCTACCCCCTGCGTCCATTAATAAATATTGTGGTTATAGTTATTTTTAATACCATTGTCTTTTAAGTTTCACACTAAAGTTATGTCATATATCCACCACCATTTCAATATTAGAGTATTCTGAATTTAACTATATCTTTACCTTTAACAGTGAGATTTAGACTTTCATATGCTTTCCTGTTACTAATTAGCATCCTTTCTTTTCAGCTTGAAGAAATTCCTTTAATATTTCTTGTAAGGCTCCTCTAGTGGTGATGAACTCCTTCAGCTTTTGCTTATCTGGAAAACTCGATCTCTCCCTCACTTTGGAAGGACAACTTTGACAGTTTTTTTTTCGCTCAGCACTTTGAGTATATCACGTCACATCTTTCTGGCCTGCAAAATTTTTACTGAAAACATTACTTTTAGTCTGATGGGGGTTTCCTTGTATATAACAAGTTGTTATCTCTGCTGCTGTTTTTAAGATTCTCTCCTTGTGTTTAACATTTGACAACTTAATTAAAAAGTATCTTGGTGTTGGACTGTTTTCATTCTTCTTATTTAGTATCTAACTGAGCTTCATGGATCTGAATGCTTACTTCTTTTCCCGGGTTGCGGATATTGTCAGCCATTATTTCTTTCTTTCTTTTTTTTTTATTATTATTTATGGCAGTAACATGGGTTTATAACATTGTATAAATTTCAGGTGTACATAAGTATACTTCTATTTCTGCATAGATTACATCATGTTCACCACCCAAATACTAATTACAACCCATCACCACAAACATGTGCCAAATTATCCCTTTCGCCCTCCTCCCTCCCCACTTTCCCTCTGGTAACCACCAATCCAATCTCTGTCTCTATGTGTTTGTTTATTGTTGTTATTATCTACTACTTAATGAAGGAAATCATATGGTATTTGACCTTCTCCATCTGACTTACTTTGCTTTGCATAATAGCCGAAATGTCCATCCATGTTATCACAAATGGCGGGATTTCATCGTTTCTTTTGGCTGAGTAGTATTCCATTGTGTATATATACCACATCTTCTTTATCCATTCGTGCCTTGTTGGGCACTTAGGTTGCTTCAAAGTCTTGGCTATTGTGAATAAGGCTGCAATGAACACAGGGGTGCATGTATCTTTACACATTGGTGTTTTCAAGTTCTTTGGATAAATACCCAGCAGTGGAATAGCTGGATCATATGGTAGTTCTAGCCTTGAATTTTTGAGGAATCTCCATACTGTTTTCCATAGTGACAGCACCAGTTTGCACTCCCACCAGCAGTGTATGAGAGTTCCCTTCTCTCCACATCTTCTCCAACATATGTTTCCTGTCTTGTTGATTATAGCCATTCTGACGGGCGTGAGGTGATATCTCATTGTAGTTTTTATTTGCATTTCCCTGATAGTTAATGATTTTGAACATTTTTTCGTGTGTCTGTTGGCCATCAGTATATCTTCTTTGAAGAAATGTCTGTTCAGGTCTTTTGCCCATTTTTTAATTGAGTTGTTAGTTTTTTTGTTGTTGAGATGCATGAGTTCTTTATATATTTTGGAGATTAAGCCCTTATCAGATGTATGGTTTGCAAATAACTACTCCCAATTGTTAGGTTGTCTTTTCATTGTGTTGATGGTTTGCTGAGCAGAAGCTTTTTAGTTTGATGTAGTCCCATTTGTTTATTTTTTCTATTGTTTCTCTTGCCCCATCAGACATGGTGCTTGAAAATATGTTGCTAAGACCAATGTCGAAGAGTGTACTGCCTATGTTTTCTTCTAGAAGTTTCATAGTTTCAGGTCTTACATTCAACTCTTTCATCCATTTGGAGTTAATTTTTGTGTATGGTGTTAGGTAAGGGTCTACTTTCATTTTTTTGCATGTGGCTATCCAGTTTTCCCAACACCATTTGTTGAAGAGACTTTCTTTTCTCCATTGTATGTTCTTGACTCCTTTGTCAAAGATTAGCTGTCCATAGATGTGTGGGTTTATTGCTGGGCTTTCGATTCTATTACATTGATCTGTGTGTCTGTTTTTGTGCCAGTACCATGCTGTTTTGGTTACTATAGCTTTGTAGTATATTTTGAAATCAGTGAGTGTGATACCTCCAACTTTGTTCTTTTTTCTCAGGATTCCTTTAGCTATTCGGGGTCTTTTGTTGTTCCATATAAATTTTAGGATTCTTTGCTCTATTTCTGTGAAAAGTGTTGTTGGAACTTTGATAGGGATTGCATTGAATAAATAGATTGCTTTAGGAAGTATGGACATCTTAACTATGTTAATTCTTCCAATCCAAGAGCACAGAATATCTTTCGATTTCTTTGTGTCTTCAATTTCTTTCAGCAATGATTTTTTGTTTTCCGTGTACAGATCTTTCACCTCTTTGGTTAAGTTTATTCCTAGATAATTTATTCTTTTTTGTTGCAATTGTAAATGGGATGGTATTCTTAATTTCTCTTTATGCTACTTCGTTGTTAGTGTATAGAAATGCAACTGATTTTTGTATGTTGATTTTGTATCCTGCAACTTTACCATATTTATTACTTCTAAAAGTTTTCTGGTGGATTCTTTAGGGTTTTCTATATATAAAATCATGTCATCTGCAAATAGTGACAGTTTCACTTCTTCCTTTCCAATTTGGATCCCTTTTAATTCGTTCTCTTGCCTGATTGCTCTGGCTAGGACTTTCAGTACTATGTTAAACAGGAGTGGTGAGAGTGGGCATCCTTGTCTGGTTCCTATTCTTAGAGGGATAGCTTTCAGTTTTTCACCATTAAGGATGATATTAGCTGTGGGTTTGTCATATATGGTCTTTATTATGTTGAGGTACTTTCCTTCTATACCCATTTTATTCAGAGGTTTTATCATAAATGGATGCTGTAGCCTGTCAAATGCTTTCTCTGCATCTATTGAGATGATCATGTGATTTTTATCCTTCATTTTATTAATGTGGTGTATCATGTTGATTGATTTGCGAATGTTAAACCATCCCTGCATACCTGGAATAAATCCCACTTGATCATGGTGTATAATCTTTTTAACGTATTGTTGTATGCAATTTGCTAGTATATTGTTGAGAATTTTTACATCGATGTTCATCAGTGATATTGGCCTGTAGTTTTCTTTTTTTGTGTTGTCCTTGTCTGCTTTGGTATCAGGGTAATGTTGGCTTCGTAGAATGTGTTAGGGAGCTTCCCCCCTCATCAAGTTTTTGGAAGAGTTTGAGAAGGATAGGTATGAAGTCTTCTTTGAATGTTTGGTAGAATTCACCAGGGAAGCCGTCTGGTCCTGCACTTTTATTTTTGGGGAGGTTTTTAATTACTGTTTCGATATCCTTACTGGTGATTGGTCTATTCAAGTTCTCTACTTCTTCTTGATCCCGTTTTGGAAGGTTGTATGATTCTAAGAATTTATCCATTTCTTCCAGATTGTTGAATTCATTGGCATATAGCTTTTCATAGTATTCTCTTTATAATCTTTTGTATTTCTGAGGTGTCTGTTGTAATTTCTCCTCTTTAAATTCTGATTTTACTTATTTGTGCCGTCTCTCTTTTTTTCTTGGTGAGTCTAGCTAAAGGTTTGTCAATTTTGTTGATCTTTGCAAAGAACCAGCTCTTGGTTTTATTAATGTTTTCTATTGTTTTTTGGTCTCTATTTCATTTATTTCTGCTCTGATTTTTATGATTTCCCTTCTTCTACTGATTTGGGGCTTTGTTTGTTCTTCTTTTTCCAGTTCCTTTAGGTGCATTGTTAGATTGTTTAATTGAGATTTTTCTTGTTTGTTCAGATAGGCCTGTATTGCTATAAACGTCCCTGTTAGAACCGCTTTTGCTGTATCCCATAAAATATGGCATGTCATATTTTGAATTTGATGGGTCTCCAGGAATTTTTTTATTTCTTCTTTGATTTCTGCATTGACCCAGTCATTGTTCAGTAGCATTTTGTTTAATCTCCAGATATTGGTGGCTCTTCTCATTTTCTTCCTATAGTTGATTTCCAGTTTCATACTGTTGTGGGCAGAAAAGATGCTTGGTATTATTTCAATCTTCTTAAATTTATGGAGACTTGTTTTGTGGCCTAATATGTGATCAATCCTGGAGAAGGTTCCAAGTGCATTAGAAAAGAAAGTGTATTCTTCGGTTTTTGGATGGAATGTTCTGTATATATCTACTAGGTCCATCTGTTCTAGTGTGTCGTTTAAGGCCAATGTTTCCTTATTAATCTTCTGTTTGGATGATCTATCTGTTGGTGTAAGTAAAGAGTTAAAGTCCCCTACTATTATTGTGTTACTGTCTCTTTCCCTTTTTATGTCTGTTCATAATTGCTTTATATATTTAGGTGCACCTACATTGGGTGCGTAGATATTTACAAGTGTTATATCCTCTTGTTGGATTGTTCCCTTGATCATTATGTAATGTCCTTCTTTGTCTCTTTTTACAGTTTTTGTTTTAAAGTCTATTTTGTCTGATATGAGTACTGCTACCCCAGCTTTCTTTTCATTGCCATTTGTGTAGAGTATCTTTTCCCATCCCTTCACTTTCAGTTTGTGAGTGTCTTTAGGTCTGAAGTGTGTCTCTTGTATGCAGCATATATATGGGTCTTGTTTTTTTATCCAATCAGCCACCCTATGCCTTTTAATTGGAGCATTCAGTTCATTGATGTTTAAAGTAGCTATTGATAAGTATGTACTTACTGCCATTTTTTAACTTTTTTTCTCAGTGTTATAGTAGTACTTTTCTGTTCCTTTCTTCTTCTATACAGAATTGATGGTCTCATTAGTTTGACCTCTGTCTGAATGCTCTACTCTTTAACTCCCCTCCTCCTTCATTTTATGTTTTTGACATCATATCTAACCTCTTTTTTGTGCATTTTTTATCCATTACGTTATTATCATGGAAATAGATAATTTTTCCTATTTGTGGACTTGTCTTTTCCCCTTTAATCAGTCCCTTTAGTATTTCTTGTAGTACGACAAACTCCTTTAATTTTTGCTTGTCTGGGAAATTTTTGATCTCTCCTTCCATTTTGAATGATAACTTTGCTGGGTAGAGTATTCTTGGCTGTAAGTTTTTTCCTTTTAGCACTTTAAATATATTGTGCCACTCTCCTCTAGCCTGTAAGGTTTCTGCTGAGAAGTCAGCTGATAGCCTTATGGGGTTTCCTTTGTATTTAACTTGACTTTCTCTTGCAGCTTTTAGGATTATTTCCTTATCTTTAATTCTGGACATTTTGATTATGATGTGTCTTGGTGTGGGCCTCTTTGGGTTTATCTTGTTTGGGGCTCTCTGTGCTTCCTCTAACTGGATGTCTGTTTCCTTCCTTAGGTTAGGGAAGTTTTCATCTATTATTTCTTGAAATAGATTCCCTGCCCCTTTGTCTCGCCCTTCTCCTTCCGGGACACCTATAATACAGATGTTAGTGAGCTTGATTTTGTCCGAGATTTCCCTTAGACTGTCCTCACTCTTTTTAATTCTTTTCTCTTTTACCTGTGCAGCTTGGGTAATTTCTTCCAGTCTTTTGTCCAGCTCACAGATCCGTTCTTCTGTATCCTCTACTCTGCTTTTGAGTCCCTCTAATGAATTTTTCATTTCCAGTATTGTATTCTTCATTTCTGATTGGTTCTTTTTTATATCTTCCATTTCTTTGTTGACATTCTCACTGAGTTTATCTATTCTTCTCCCCAGATCAGTGAGCATCCTTAACACTCTTTGTTTGAACTCTCTGTCAGGTCGGTTGCTCATTTCTGTTTCACTTAGTTTCTTTTCTGGGGTTTTGTCCTGTTCCCTTACTTGGAATGTATTCCTTTGCCTCCTCATTTTGCCTCTTTCCCTGTGCTTGTGTCTACGTATTAGGTAGGTCAGCTACATCTCCTGCTCTTGGATAGGTGACCTTATGAAAGTGATGGCTTAGGAGGCCTGCAGTGTCCTTTCCTCAGTTCTCAATGTTCCAGTGGTGATCCCTATGTGAGCTACATGTGTCCTTCTGTTGTGGCATGTTTGCTCTCCCTATAGGCGCCCAGGGAGGCCGAGTTATGCTCCTGGCCAGCTGTTGTAATGCTCAGCTGCTTGTAGTTGTTGTGGGCCCTTTAGTCTCTTTATCAGGTGTGGGGAGTCCCAGCACAGTTGGCCGCAAGTTCTAATACCACATTTGTGTTGCAGTATTTCTTTTAAGTGAGTAGGCCCCCAGTGTGGCAGGTTGTTAGGCTCAGGGCCTTACAATTGCTATAAGCCTCCAGCCTTTAGGTCTCTTGTCAGCTCTCTGAGGATTGCAGCTGGGTGGGGCTGGCCTCAGCCACGGGAGCACCCAATTATTTCAGGCTTTGGAAGGTGGGCCAAACCCCCTATGTGGGTCTTTGAGAAGCACAAGTCTTCTGCAGCTGACAAGCCCTGCCACCCACATGTCCACACACATGGTCAACACAGTCCTGCCCCATGTGTGTGCCCCGACCTCCCAAAGTGGACCCAGTCTCTCCACGGTGGGAGCCCCACACACTCCACCACTGCCCCACACTCTCCACCTGCTTCTTGTGCATGTCTTGCCCCGCTGAATTCGGCTCAGTTGCCAGGCTGCAGAGAATCCAGTCACCAATCTATGCAGGCCCACAAGTTGCCTGAAGGCTTGTTGTTGAGTGGGGCCAGTCTCTAGGGTGGGCTGTCTGCCCTGGCTGACCTGGATTAAATCGGTGCTCTAGTGGGTGGGTCAGACCCTGGGCTAGCAGACCACAGGGAGAACTCCAACGGCATCTTTGTCAGCATGCCCACACCAGGCCACAACAATCGCCACCGCCAATGTCCCAGTCCCTGGAGAGGTCTCACCCCTCACCGAGATGCACCCAGGGCCTATCATGTGAGTCTCTTTTCACCAAAGCACTGTGCGCCTTTCTTTCTGGTGATTTTAGGTTGCTTTCTGAAACAGGTGATTTTGCGGGTGGGCCCTTTATGAGCCAGTTTTCATTTCTTTGTGAACCAGCTTTTCTGGGGGTGCTCCCCAACATTTTAGTAGCAGGGAAAGTCAGATATTCTACCACTCGTCTCAATGGTGCTGGGTCCACAAAATGCCCACAGCGGGGGCGCTCCCTGGCTCAGGTCCCGCTCCTCCAGGGAGGGCTGTGTACCTGTGGGCTCCTCCCAGGCGGCCGTGAAGTGCTGCGGCTTCTGAAGGCGGCGTTTTTCCTCTCCAGAAGGGAGTTTCTGCCTCTTCCACCTCAATTAGGATTGTCCATTGTTGCAGGAGTTTCTCTTATCCAGTTTTCAGTTTTGTCTCAGGGGTAATTTTTCAACGAGTAGTTGTAAATTGGCTGTGTCCACAGGAGGAGGTGAGTTCAGAGTCTGCCTACGACTCCATCTTAACTTCCCTCCCTCAGCCATTATTTCTTTGCATAAGCTTTATGCTTCTTTGTCTCACTCTTCTCCTTCTGGGACCCGTGTAATGAGAATATTTATTAGTCCACTTGATGGTATCCCATAAATCCCTTAAGCTATCTTCACTCTTTTTCATTCTTTCTTCTTTCTACTTCTCTGATGGGATAAATTTTACTGTCTTGTCTTTGTGTTAACTGACCCTTCTTTCACTTTACCTAATCTGCTATCAAATCCCTCTAATAAATTTTTCAGTTCAGCTATTGTATTCTTCAGCTCTGTAATGTTTTAGTACTTTCTTACATTTTCTCTTCACTGAAATTCTCACTTTTTCCATGCATTGTTTTTCTAATCTTGGTCAGCATCTTTGTGACCATGATTGTGAACTTTTTATCAGGTAAATCACTTATCTCCAATTCCTTAAAGTTTGTTTCTGGAGTTTTATCTTTTACTTTTCTTTGGAGCATATTCTTTTCTTTCTTCATATTCCCTGATACTCTGTGTTAGTTTCTGTGGATTAGATAAACAGCGGCCACTTCCAATCTTGATGGAGTTGTCTCATGTAGGAAATGATCATTTTCAATCATCCTGGCACAAGTTCTTTGCTATCTCTCAAACCTTTTTGATTGTCCAAGCTGCTTTCTTAGTTCTTAGTGGCTCTCATTGATTGAGGGTGTGCCAAGGCCTGTCAGTGTCCCAAAGTGGAGGATCACATTCAGTTCCTACATGCAGACTGACTGGAAGCCAGACCCTGAGGTAGCAGCTGAGAAAGTATGTTGTTAGGGCCTTTCCAGGAATAAACTTGGAGATGGGCTTTTATGCCACCTCACACTGCACTGGGCCCAGATGTATAGCCATGAGTGGGAGCTCCTTCACTTATTAACAACTGCTTCTTTGTTTGTTAAACGTCTGTGCACTTGTAAATGCCAGCCCCATAAGCTATCTGAGCCAGGCAATCTAGAAGTCTGTGTCTTGTGCAGCAACCTCAAAATTTGAGGCACCATATGTGTGTATAAGCTCCTTCCAGGGAGATATTTGCAATTTATTACAGGTTCAAGTAATAGGGCAGAGGTGGTGTCTGCTGGACTTCCCAGTCTCCAGGGAGGATTATAGTCAGCTCCTAGATATGTACTAATTTAGAAGCCTGACCCTTAGGCAGCCAATTTTAAAGTATGCAAATAGGCCTCTTACAGAGATACACTGGGGGCTGGGCATTTTTTGCCTGCTCCCTCTGTGCTGAGCCTAGGGAGACTAACCACAGTGAGTCATCACATACTCATTAAGAACTGTTTCTTTGTTTGTTATAGTCTTGTGGGCCTCATGGAAACAATCCACCTTGGCCTTCAGAGATAGGTGTTCTGGAGGCCCATCCCTCAGGTAGAAGTCTTAAATGTTAGAGTGTTAGATGTGGCATCCAAACCCTTCTATCCTCAAGAAGCTGGAAGTTGGGCCTTCTCTCCCAATTGTCTGGCAATGTAGCTGGGGATGGTGTTTTTGGTGAGAGTGTCTCTCTGCCTTTTCTATCTGTTTTGATGTGGGTGTGTGGTTATTTCTCATTTGCCCAATGTGTAGAATTCTCTCAGCTAGTTTCTGGATTTTGTTCAGAGGGAAATTGCTGTATGTAGTTGGAGATTTGGTGTTTCCATGGGTGGATGTAAGTTCAGGAGGCTGCTATGTCACCATCTTGGACCAGAACCTGGAGAATGCTTATTAAAGAAAAAGAGCTGATTTTCACTAAGAACAGCAAATTTTGTTGTGTTTAAATTTATCCCAGTTCCATCCCCCACTCCACAGCTCGGTGAGTGACAGCCACAAAAATGACAGCATGCATTGCTAGTACTGGAGGAAGCACAAAGGACCTCATTTGCAAAGAATTGTAAATAATTATTTGTTAGGGCTCACATAGTGGATTCTTGGAAGACTAGCTCAAAAACTTTGCCTTTATTTCACCTAAATCAGAAATGGCCTACTACTAAAACAAATTCCCACGGAGTATTTGTCATACACATTTACAGGTTAATATTTTGGGTTGCTCCTGCCCAAGGCAATAGATAATGGTTGAGGCAAAAAACAAACTAACCAAAAAGTTGGGAAGAAATTCTCGGGAATGAGAGGCCCATTAGGGCTTTGAAAAGTTCTGGAAATCTACATTCATTCTGATGCTCAGGGCTGTGTGCATGTTCAGAAAAAATCTTTGCAAACTCTAATCTCTCACCTTCTGCTGACTTTGAGGCTCTGTTGAAGCAGGAAGTTAAATTGAACGCAAAGTTGTAAACTGCCTGAATGAGTGTTGAATGCATTCCCCAGTACACAAACAGGGCCCCATAACAAAGACTGGAAAATTTTTTGTTTCCACATGTTTAACAAAAACTCAGTCTAATCATTAGCTGACCACTAATCTAATGGATCAAAGACTTCAGGGGTAACACACAAAAAAGAATACAGGCTTTACAGAACTAGTTTTATAAAACATCAAACAAACAAATAACTACACCAATAAGCAGCAACAACAAATCATGGGAGGGGGACAGAATCTCATTTGCAGAGTTGCCCTATTATAATATTCAAAATGTCTAGTTCTGAATAAAAAATTACAAAACATGCAAGGAAACAAGAAAGTATGTCCCAAAGCACACAAGAAAACAAGCAATCAATAGAAACTTTGGGGACTGGCCTGGTGGCTTAGTAGTTAAGTGCGTGTGCTCCACTACTGGCAGCCCAGGTTCAGATCCGGGAGCGCACCGACGCACTGCTTGTCCGACCATGCTGAGGCGGCGTCCCACATACAGCAACTAGAAGGATGTGCAACTACGATATACAACTACCTACTGCGGCTTTAGGGAAAAAAAGGAGGAGGATTGGCAATAGATGTTAGCTCAGAGCTGATCTTCCTCAGCAAAAAGAGGAGGATTGGCATGGACGTTAGCTCAAGGAAGATCTTCCTCACAAAAAAAAACAAACATAGAAACTTTGCCTGAGGAAGGCTAGACATAGACTTTCAAGACGACAGTTAAAAATCAGGTATTTTAACGATGGTCAATGAGATAAAAAAAAAACATGCTTAAAGAGCTAAAGAAAAGTATGAGAACAATGTCTCACAACATTTAGAGTATCAATAATGAGTTAGAAATTAAAAAGGAAGCAAAATAGTAGTTTTAGAGTTAAAAAGTGTAATAACTGAAAAGACAAATTCAACAGAGGGAAATCAACAGCAGATTTGAGCAGGCAGAAGAAAGAATCAGCAAACTTGAAGATAATCTGTGTGAGGATCAGAAAACAAAAAGAATGGAGAAAAAATAACAAATCAGAGATCAGTGGGAAACTATAAAATGAATTGATATATGCATAATAGGAGTCCCAGAAGGAGAGAAGATAGAGAAAATGGCAGAAAGAATATGTAAAGTTATGGCAAAACTTCCCAAAGTTGATTAAAAAACATTAATGTACACATCCAAGAAGCTGATTAAACGCTAAGGAGGATAAATACAAATAGATCCACACCTAGACACTTAATAAACTATTTAAAGACAAAGACAAAGAGAGATCCTTGAAAGCAATGAGCTAGAAGTGAATCATATGTACAATGGATCCTCAATAATATTAACAGCTGATTTTTTATCAGAAACCATGGAAGAAGGAGGTGAGCTGATATATTCAAAGTGCTGAGAGAAGAAAAAATCTGTCAACCGTGAATACTATATCTTGCAGAACTGTCCTTCAAAAATGAATGAAGATTTAAATGGACTGATGTCAGCAAAATGACAATGTAGGTGACCCCAGCCTCAGTGCCCCCACAAAGACCAACAATTCTATAGACAGCTAGCCACAAATAAAGACAGCTACACTAGAGCTCAAGAGTTTACTTAAAAAATTTTAGCAATGCAGTGAAACAAAAAACCTGAGAATAACTTCATCAAAAGGGAAAGAAGAACAGCTACATTCTGCCTCCATCTTCCCATCCCCCAGGCTTGTACTGCTTAGCACTATTAGGGAACTCCCAGGCAAGAAAGAGTTTTTCTCTCCAAGAAAGAAAGAAGAGAGTGAGCAACGAGCTCCCCCATGTTTTTGGAGATCTGCATGAAGGAGCTTCATCAGTCTCAGCCAAACAGAGACTGATAAAGCTGAGATACATACAGACAGCTAAGAATAAGGAAAAAGAGCAGGGTATACCAGTAACAGCCACATAGCAGAAGCAACCATAGCTGTCAGTGACCTTCTCTGCAGAGGACCTCAGCAGCTTTCACAACTGAAGAAACCAATGGCTAGCACAACTACCTCAGAACCCCTGCAGATTTTACCAATTTTTGCCCCATAGTTATTTGCTTTCACAGATAGCAACAGCCTGAAGTCCCTCCCCACTCCTTTCCTCCTCAATCCCCACTGGATCCTGAGATCTACACTGGCAGCCAGCCCAGGCATCTGTAGCTATGTGAGTGTAAGATGCCAGCCTAGAACCCCACAGTTGACCCCTTCTGTGTGCATACTTAGGGCTAGCCCATCCAGCCTGAATGCATACTGCTAGCCTGAATCCCATCAGTGGCCACTACTTATATGTGCATGGCCATGGCGAGACCATGCACCAAAGAAGTGAATACCTATAGCCAAGGCCCCAACAGTTGCTTGTAGGCCTGTATTCAGCCCTATATCCAGTCACTGGCTTGAACCACTGGGTTCACCTCTAGCTAGCCCCTCCAGCTGTGCAACCACATGCCCTTATACTGACTTCCCTCACCAGCCTCCAATGCTGTGTGCAGGGCTATGGGGAGAATTTGTAGCCACAGAAATGCAGGCTGACAGCCAAGCTCCCACAGTTGATTATGTGCCTGGCTCTGGACCTGTCTCCTGTCACTGGCCTTCACTGCTGTGCTTGTTTGATACTAGACTTTCCAGCTGTACACCTGTATTCTGCTATCCCAACTCCTATCACTGACCTCCACTGCTGTGCACAAGCTGAAGGCAAGACTCTGCAGCCACAGGAGTGCACAATGAGAGCCAGGTTCCCCACAGCTGTCAGTATTCCTGTAGATGGTACTGGCCCTTGCTGCTGTCCCTGGCCCTCACCACTATGTGTGTGTCTACAATCAGCCCCTCTCACTTCAGTCACCTGCAGCTGTTTCCCACAATAAGTGTGTGCACACCACCAACTCTGACCACTACAGCTGTCTGCCTAGTGCCTAGCCATTAGAAATGGAGGAACCACTGAGGACCACAACAGATTTTCTAGCCCCTTCAGATCCCCAGAGCACTCAGCAAGGCACCCACTGTTATCAATGCTGCGGACCCCAGTGGCCTGAGATGATGACACGTTACATCATCCTGGACCCAGAGTGGCCACATGCCACTGCACTTGGCACCCTGAACCACTAGAACCTGGGTCAAAGCATTCTCCAGTGTGTCCCCACCTGCAGGTGAAGGTCTATCCTTACCAAATTCAGTCTATAAAGTCTAGAAGAAGTGACTGCTTATTCAAATGCTCAGACACATATGCAAGGCTGCAGGGATCATGAATAATCAGGGAAACATGACACTACCAAAAATCACAATAACCTTTCAGAAATGCTCACCATAGAAATGAAGATCCAGAAATTTCCTGACGAAGAATTGGAAATAATTATTCCAACAAAGCTCAAAGAACTACAAGAGAACAGAGGTAAACAATTTAAGAAAATCAGGAAAACAATACAAGAACAAAATAAGAAGTACAACAAAAAGATAAAAAACATAAAAAAGAACCAAACAAAATTTTAGATGTGAATAATACTATGACTTAACCGAAGAATTTAATACAGAGCTTCAATAGCAGACTGGACCAATCAAGAGAAAGAATCAGTGAACATGAAGACAGATCATTTGAAATTATCCAGTTAGGGGAGCAAAAAGGAAAAAGAATGAGAAGGAAAGAAAAAATCCTATGGGGATTATGAGTCACCATTAAGAGAAACAATGTATGCAGCATTGGATTCCCAGAAGGAGAAGAGAGGGAGAAAAGAGTAGAAAGTTTAATTAAATAAATAATGGCTGGGAAATTCCAAAACCTAGGGACAGATTTGGACATCCAAATTCATGAAGCTAATAGGTCACCACATAATTTCAATCCAAAATTTATTTCTCTAACACACATTATAGTAAAACTGTGTAAAATCCAGACAAAAAGAGAATTTTAAAAACAGCAAGAGAAAAAACATTCTCTCATACAATACAAACTCCATAAGGCTATCAGTGAATTTTTAGGCCAGGATAAAGTGGGATAATATATTTAAAGTGCTCACTGAAAAAACTGCCAACCATGAATATTTTACCCAGCAGAGCTATCTTTCAGAAATGAAGGCAAAATAAAACTTTCACTAAACAACAAAAGTTGAGGGAGTTCGTCATCACTTGATATGCCTCACAAGAAATGCTGAAAGTTCTCCAAGCTTAAATAAAAGAATGATAATTAGTAACTTGGAAATATGAAAATATAAACTACACTGGTAAAGGTAAATATAGTCTTATTCAGAATACTCTAACACTATAATATGGTAGTGTGTTAAACACTTTACTATAAAGATTAAATGACAAGAGTGTTAAAATAGCTATAGCTACAAAAATTTACTAATGGATACACAATATAAAAAGAAGTAAATTGTGACATCAAAAACATAAAAGGAGGGGAATAAAATTATAAATGAAAGGGGAAATAAAACAACTGGTACCACACAAATACAAAGGATCATAAAAGACTACTATGAACAATTATAACCCAACAAATTGGATAACCTAGAAGAAATAGATAAATTCCTAGAAACATACAACTTACAAAGTTTAAATCATGAAGAAATAGAAAATCTGAACAAACTAATAACAAGTAATGAGACTGAATCAGTAATCAAAAGTCATCCCCAAAAAATGTCCAAGACTATATGCCTTCACAAGTGTATTCTACCAAACATTTAAAGAAGATTAAATGCCAATTCTTCTCAAACTGTTCCAAAAATTGAAGAGGTAGGAACAATCTCAAGCTCATTTTATGAGGCCAGCATTACCCCGATGCCAAAACAAGATAAGGATATTACAAGAAAAGAAACAACAAGCCAATATCCCTGATGAATATAGATGCAAATATTCTAAACAAAATACTAACAAACATAATTCAACATCACATTAAATGGATCATATACCATGATCAAGTGAAATTTATCCCTGAGATACATAACAAAATCAATAAATGTGACACAACACATTAATAAAATGAAAGACAAAAAATCATATGATAATGTCAATAGATGCAGAAATAGAATTTGATAAAATACAACAGTTTTTTCAGGATGAAAACTCTCAGTAACTTAGATATAGAGGGAACACAACTCAACCTATAAAGACCATATACAACAAATCCACAGCTAACATCATACTCAAGGGTGAAAAGTTGAAAGCTTTCCTTCTGAGAACAGGATCAAGACAAGAGTGTCCAATCTCAACACACATATTCAACATAGTACTGAAGGTCCCAGCCAGAGAAATCAGGGAAGAAAAAGAGATAAAAGGCATCCAAATTGGAAAGAAAGAAGTAAAATTGTCTGTTTGTTGATAATACGATCTTATATTTACAGAATCCTAAACACTCTACAAAAAAACTATTAGAACTAATAAATGAATTCAGTAAAGTTGCAAGATACAAAATCAACATTCAGAAATCAGTTGTGTTTCTATACACCAGCAATAAACTATCTGAAATAGAAATTAAGAATGTAGTCTCATTCACAATAGCATCAAAAAGAATAAAATATGTAGGAATAAATTTAGTCAAGGAAGTGGAAGATCTATACACTGAAAACTATAAGACAATAATAAAAGAAACTGAGGAAGACACAAACTAATAGAAAGATATCTCATGCTCATGGATCAGAAGAGATAATATTGTTAAAATGTCCCTACTACCCAAAGCCTACTATTGATAAAATGCAATCTCTATCAAAATTCCAATGGCATTTTCAAAGATATAGAAAATTTTTTTAAATTTGTGTGGAGCCACAAAAGTCCCAAAGAGTCAAAGAAATCTTTAGAAAGAACAAAACTGGAGGCATCACACTTTCTCACTTCAAGCTATATTACAAAACTATATTAATCAAAGTAGCATGGTACTGACATAAAAACAGACACATAGACCAATGGAACAGAATCAAGAGTCCAGAAGTAAACCCAGGCATATACAGTCAACTAATACTTGACATGGGAGCCAAGAATATTCATGGGGAAAGGATAGTCTCTTCAATAAATGGTGTTGGAGAAACTTGATATTCACATCAAAAGAATGAAATTGGGGCCCAGCCTCATGGCCTAGTGGATAAGTTTGGCACACTCTACTTCAGCAGCCCATTTCCCAGGCGCGGACCTACACCTCTCGTTGGCAGCCATGCTGTGGCAGCAACTCACATACAAAATAGAGGAAGATTGGCACAGATGTTACCTCAGGGTGAATCTTCCTCAAGCTAAAAGAAAAAGATTAGAAAGGTAGTAGCTCATGGTGAATATTCGTCAGCAAAAAAAAAAAAGAAAAAGAAATTAGATCCCTATCTTATACTACTCACAAAAATTAACTTGAAACAGATTAATGAATTAAAAGTAAGACTCAAAACTAAAACTTCCAGAAGAAAACAGGGAAGAAGATCCTTGACAATAGTCTTGGCAATAATTTTTTGGATAGGTGTGGTGAGAAAGCAGGTATTTTGAGTCACTGCCTAGGCATTCTGCAGTATGACAACCCTGCTCACACCCAGAGTCTGGACATTTAGAAAATACCTGAGCTTAGGATTCCCACCACAAGTTCCAGCTTTACTTTTCCTGGGGTACCTTTTAAAATAACCACTTATCTTCCACATGTGAGTGAAGTCATATGATAATCATCTTTCTCCATCTGACTTATTTACCTTAGCATAATACCCCCAAGGCACATCCATGTTGTCACAAATGGCAAGATTTCATCTTTTTATGGCTGAGTAGTATTCCATTGTGTGTGAGGAAGATGTTCCTTGTGTGTGTGTGTGTGTGTGTGTGTGTGTGTGTGTGTGTGAGGAAGGTCAGCCCTGACCTAACACCCATGCCAATCCTCCTCTTTTTGCTGAGGAAGACCAGCCCTGAGCTAACATCTATTGCCAATCCTCCTCCTTTTTTTCCCTTTTTCTCCCCAAAGCCTCAGTAGATAGCCATATGTCATAGTTGCACATCCGTCTAGTTGCTGTACGTGGGATGCCACCTCAGCATGACCAGACAAGTGGTGCGTCAGTACACACCCGGGATCCGAAACCAGGCCACCAGTAGCAGGGCGTGTGCACATAACTGCTAAGCCACGGGGCTGGTCCCATATCAGATCTTATTTATACATCCATCCATTGATAAGCATTTAGGTTGCTTCCAAGTCTTGGCTATTGTGAATATTGCTGCAATGAATAGGGCTGCATGTAACTTTTTGGATTGGTGTTTTCATGTTCTTTGGATAAATACCCAGCAGTGGAATAGCTGGATCATATGATATTTCTATTTTTAGCTTTTTGAAGAAATCTCCATACTGTTTTCCACAGTGACTAAACTAGTTGGCATTCCCACCAGCAGTGTATGAGGGCTCCCTTTTCTCCACATCCTCTCCAACACTTGTTATCTCTTGTCTTTTTAATAATAGTCATTCTGACAGGTGTGAGGTGATATCTCATTGTAGTTTTGACTTGCGTTTTCATAATAATTAGTGATATTGAACATCTTTTCTTGTGCCTATTGGACATGTATATATCATCTTTGGAAAAATGTTCATATCCTCTGCCCAGTTTTTGATCATGTTAGAAGATAAAAAAATAAACACATAGATATGGAGAACAGATTGGTAGTTATCAGAGAGAAAGGGGGTGGGGAGGGCAAAAGGGGTAAAGGGGCATATATGTATGGTGACGGATGGAAACTAGACTTTTGGTGGTGAACACAATGCAGTCTATACAGAAGATGAAATATAATAACATACACTTGAAATTTATATAATGTTATAAACCAATGTGACCTTAATAAAATAAGAAAATGTATCTCAAAGATGAATAAGTTCCAGACATCTGCTGCACGATATAGTGCCTATAATTAACAATTCAGTATTGTGCAGTTAAAAATTTGTTAAGAGAGTAAATCTCACGTTAAGTGTTCTTATCACAAAAATGCAAAAAAACCCACAAAGGAACAAAAGGAAACTTTTGGAGGTGATGGATATCTTTATTACCTTTATTATGGTGACGGTATCATGGGTGTAGTTATAGGTCCAAACTCATCAAATTGTATGCATTTAAATACCTGCAGTTTTTTTGGTATATCAATTACTCCTCAATAAAGCTGTTAAAAAATGGAAAAAAAAATAAAACAACAACTTAGAATTGAGCCCATGAAAAGTTAGTGGCCTCTGCCCTAACCACCTTATAAGTAATAGCTGCTTGCTACCCTGCTGTCTATCTGCTGCTCACTCATGACCCGGGACAAAGGACTGCCCTTCCCCCAGCTCATTCCACTCTGCTGTTTCAGAAATCTGTAAGTAATAAATCTTGTGACTTCACTTCCTTTGTGTGAGTGTGTTGAAACTGTGCCTTGAATCAAAATGACCCCAGGGTTTTCACTTCCCCAAAGTGGGAGCTCGAATGTTGAGGGAGCTACCTGCCAACGCCATGTAGGTGGCTTGTGCCTCCTCATTCAGCAGGTCATAATATACACATTCTTAATTTAATACACCAGCTACACGCCCCTTGACATGATAGGACATCAAAAGTATAAACAATCAAAGCAAAATTCAACAAGTGGGACTACATCAAACTAAAAAGATTCTGCACAGCAAAAGAAAAAATCAACAAAATGAGTAGCCAACTTACAGAATGGGAGAAAATATTTACAAACCATGTATCTGATAAAAGGTTAATATCCAAAATATATAACGAACTCAATAACAAAAAAAAAACAAATAATACAATTTAAAAATGAACAAAGGATCTGAATAGACATTTTTCCAAAGAAGATGTACAAATGGCCTACAAGTACTTGAAAGGATGCTCAATATGACTAACCATCATTGAAATGCAAATTAAAACCGCAATGAGATATCATGTCACACCTGTTAGAATGCCTATTACAAAAAAGACAAGAGATAACAAATGTTGGCAAGGATGTGGAGAAAAGGGAACCTGTGCACTTTTCTTGGTAATGTAAATTGGTACAGCTACTTTGGAAAACAGCATGGAGGTTCATTGAAACATTAAAAATGTTTAGAACTACCATATGATCCAGCACTCCCACTTCTGAGGATACATACAAAGGAAATGAAATCACTGTCTCTAAGAGATATCTGCTGTCTCATGTTCATTGCAGCATTATTCACAATAGCCAAGATATGGAAACAACCTAAGCATCCATCAATGGATAAAGGGATAAAGAAAACATTATACACACATAGACACACACACACAAATGGAATATTATTCAGCCATTAAAAAATAAGGAAATCTTACCATTTGTGACTACATGGATGGACCTTGACAGCATTATACTAAGTGAAATAAGTCATGCAGAGACAAACAAATACTATATGTTTTCACTTATAAGTGGAATCTAAAAACATTGAACTCATTGTAACAGAGTTGATGGTTACCAGGAGATGGGGAATGGAAGAAATAGGGAGATGTTGTTGAAAAGGATACAAGCTTTAAGTTATGAGATGGATAAATTCCAAGGCACTAATATACAGCATGTTGACTATAGTTGACAGTACAGTTTGCATCTTGCAAGTTGGTATGAAGGAAGATCTTAAATGCACTCAGCATAACAAGAACAAACAAAGGTAATTATATGAGGTGCTGGATGTGCTAACTAACCTTATTGTGATAAACATTTCACAATATATACATGTATCAAATCAATCATCACTTTGTAAACCTTAAATTTACACAATGTTCTATGTCAATTACATGTCAATAAACCTGGAAAAAATGTATGAGAGTGATATCAGGAAATTGGCAGACTATGTAGTTCCAAGCCTTGTTCCCACATGGAAACAACCAAAAAAATTGGCTAATATAATCTTCTAAGAGCTCTGAAAACAGTGACAAGTCTACAGCAACCAAACAAATGCCCAATCAATAAAAAGCCACAATTAAAATTGTAAGAAATTTTGTGGTATTTTTGCTTGTCCTTCCCCTACTCTCCCACCTGCATAGCAAAGTCTTAGTCTGGAGAAGGTGGTAGCCCAGTTCCCAATTCTGTACTTCAAACCAGAGGGAGTATAGCAGACCTGATATGCAATATTTTATCCTGGTTGAGGGATGCTTGCATTATAGTTTTCTTTGCCTAACTCAGATATCAGGCAAAGGAAAAGTAGTGTAACTCAGATCTCAGGCAGCCAGGAGCAGCACAGTCTTCTTCAGAATACTACATGGAGACTAGGACACCTAGAGACCTGGTGCAAGAGTTTATGTATCATGGCATGGCATAAGATAGACCACAGCAGCCACTGAAGTCTAAAACCTTCAATGAAACTGGAGGGAAATGTGTGGACCTTACATACAACATTCTAACCTATTGTTTATTTGCCTGAAGAATTGCTCTCTGTTTTGCCTTAAATTTAAGGTAAGATGAAGCAGTGGTTGTTGCTGAGGAAAGCTTCAGGGAGATTAAACTCCGGACACTTGGGGCAAGAGATTATGGGTGGAGACATAAAATAGATCATCAAAGGTCCCGAGGTGAACCTGGGGTGAGACTCTCTGGTAAATTAAGACTATAAAAGCAGCTATGTATAGAGTCACACACTGTATAATGACATTTCTGTCAATGATTGACTATATATATAACAGTGGTCCCATAAGATTAGTACCATATAGCCTAGGTGTGTAGTAAGCTATACCATCTAGTTTTATGAAAGTACACTCTATGATGTTTGCACAATGATGAAATTGCCTAATGACAAATTTCTCAGAATATATTCCCATCGTTAAGTGATGCATTAACTGTAATGAGAAATGGAAAAAACTGCAAACATAGAGTCCCAAGGAGGACGCATTCTCCAAAAAGACTTTAGAAGACTTTAGCTTTTTCCTCAAGCTGATCACAAGGCCCAGAACCAAGGACAAGTCAATTAATAAGGGATTTTTTTAGCACACAGTCAGTATGCAAAGGCTAGGGGAGGTGACTGTGTTTTCCAAAGCCCAATTTTCAGCAACAACAAAAACAAAAGAAATACAAAAACAAATAAACAGGAAAACATGACACATTTAAAGAAAGAAACTAAAGTGGAGGCAACCATCCCTGAAGCAACACAGGATTATGACTTATTAGACAAACTTATTATACTTTAAAACAACAGTCATAAATATGCTCAAAGAGCTAAAGGAAAACACAAAGAACTAAAGGAAATCAGGAAAACTATATATTAACAAAATGAGAATACCAACAAAGAGACAAATTATAAAAATGAAGCAAAAAAAATTCCAGAGCTAAAAATACAATTACTGAATTGAAAAATTCACTAGAGGGGTTTAATAGTAGATTTGAACAGGCAGAAGAAAGAATAAATAAACAAGATAGAACATTTGAAATTATTTGATTTGGAGGAACAGAAAGAATAAGAGTGTAGCAAAGTGACCAGAGCCTGAGGTACCTATGGGAAAAATTAAGCAGATGAATATATGTATTATGGCAGTCCCAGAAAAAGGTGAGAGAAAGATAGAGGAAGATAGATTATTTGAGGAAATAATGACTAAAACTTCTCAAATTTGAGGAAAGATGAATCTACAAATTCAAGAAGCTCAACAAACTCTACGTATGATAAACCCAAAAAGAGACCCCCACAAAGACATAATCAAACAGTCAAAAGTCAAAGACAGAGAATTTTGAAAGCAGCAAGAGAAAGGTGACTCATCACATAGATGGGATGCTCAATAAGATTATCAGTAGGTTTCTCATCAGAAACCTTGGAGGCCAAAAGGTTGATATATTCAAAGTACAGAAAGAAAAAAACTGTCAACCAACAATTCTATATCCAATGAAACTCTCCTTCAAAACTGAGGAAGAAATTAAGACCTTTCTAGATAAACAAAAACTGAAAGACTTCATTACCACTAGGTATGCTTTTCAAGAAATGCTCAAAGGAATCCTTCAGGCTGGAATAAAAAAATGCTGTACAATAACTTGAAACCATATGAAAAAATAAAGATCTCAGCAAAAGTAAATACATGGGCAATTATACAAACTAGTATTATTGTAATATAGGTTTGTAACTTCACTTTTTATTTTCTACATAATTTCTTAAATGCAAAAAAATATATTAGTCTATGTTTTGGGGCATGCAATGTATAAAAATGTAATTTATGACATCAATAACTGAAAGGTGGTGGTAATGGAGCTGTATAGGTGTAGAGTTTGTGTATGCTATTTAAATTAAGCTGGTATGAACTCAAATTAGACTATTATAACTTTAGGATGTCAAACATAATCCCCATCATAACCACAAAGAAAATCACTATTGAATATATACAAAAGGAAATTAGAAGAAATTAAAATGTTTCACTATAAAAAAATCAACTAAATACAAAAGAAGACAATAATAAAGAAAATGCGGGACAAAAGACACTGGAAAGTATATAGCAAATGAATAACAAAACAGCAGAAGCAAGTCACTTTATATCCATACTTATTTTCAATGTAAATGTTAAATGTCAATTTCACTCGCCAATCAATGGACAGAGATTAGCAAAATGGATTTAAAAGAAAAAAACAAGATCCAACAATATGCTTTCTACAAAAAACATTTAGTATCTAAAGGCAAATATAATTTGAAAGTAAAAGGAAAGAAAAGAATATTCCATGCAAACAGTAACCAAAACAGAGCTGAGGTGGTTATGTCAATTTCAGACAAACTATATTTTAAATAAAAGTTTACATGGAAGAAAGAAGGACATTATTTATTAATAAAAGGTTCAATAAAGCAAGAACATATAACATTTATGCAACTAATAACAGACCCTCAAAATATGTTCAGATTGACAGAATAGAAGACAGCAATACATAGTTCTCCAACAACAGTTGAGGACTTAAATACCTCACATTCAATAATGGATAGAACAATGAGACAGAAGATGAGTAAGGAAATAGAGGACTTGAAAACAAACCAACTAGATCTAACAGACATACACAGAACACCTTACAGAACAAGAACAGAATACATATTCTTCTCAAGTGCACATAGGACATTTTTCAGGACAGACCAAGTGTTAGGCCACAAAAAAGTATCAAAAGACTTTAAAAGACAGATATGATACAAAGTATCATCTCCAACCACAACAGGATGAAGTCGGAAATCAATAACAGGAAGAAAACTGAGAGAGGAAGTCAAGATGGCGGCATAAGCAGACTCTGAACTCACCACCTCCCGTGGACACAGCCAATTTACAACTATTTGTGGAAAAATTACCCCTGAGACAGAACTGAAAACTGGATAAGAGGAACTCCTGCAACAACGGACAATCCTAATTGAGGTGGAAGAGGCAGAAACTCCCTTCTGGACAGGAAAAACGCTGCGTTCACAAGCCGCCAGCTTCATGGCCGCCTGGGAGCAGCCCACAGGTACGCAGCCCTCCCTGGAGGCGCGGGGCCCTGAGCGGGGAGCGTCCCCGCTGTGGGCATTTTGTGGACCCAGCACAATCGGGACGAGTGGCATAATATCTGACTTTGCCTGCTACTAAAACATTGGGGAGTACCCCCAGAAAACCCAGTTCACAAATAACTTAAACTGGCTCTTAAAGGGCCCGTGTGCAAACGCACATTTTTCAGAAAGCAACCTAAAGTCACAAGAAAGAAAGGTGCACAGTGCTGTGGTGAAAAGAGACTCATCTAGTGGGCCCTGGGTGCATCTCAGTGAGAGGTGAGACCTCTCCAGGGACTGGGACAATCGCGGCAGCCATTGTTGTGGCCTGGTGTGGGCGTGCTGACATAGACGCCATTGGAGTTCTCCCTGGGGCCGGATAGCCCAGGTCTGGCCCACCCACTAGAGCACCGATTTAATCCAGCTCAGCCAAGTCAGGCAGCCCACCCTAGAGACTGGCCCCACACAACAACAAGCCCTCAGGCAACTTGTGGGCCTGCATAGATTGGTGACGGGATTCTCTGCAGCCTGGCAACTGAGATGACTTTAGCGTGGCAGGGCATGCACAAGGAGCGGGTGGAGAGTGTGGGGCGGTGGCGGAGTGTGTGGGGCTCCCGCCATGGAGAGACTGGGTCTGCATCGGGAGGGCGGGGTGTACACAGAAGGCAGGACTGTGTTGACTGTGTGTGTGGACCTGTGGGTGTCAGGGCTTGTCAGCTGCAGAAGACTTGTGCTTCTCAAAGACCCATATAAGGGGTTTGCCCCACCTTCCATAGCCTGAAATAATTGGGTGCTCCTGTGCCGGAGGCCAGCCCCACCAAGCTGCAATCCTCAGAGAGCTGACAAGAGACCTAATAAGCTGGAGGCTTAAAGCAATTGTGAGGCCCTGAGCCTAACAACCTGCCACGCTGGGGGCCCACTCACTTAAAAGAAATACTGGAACACAAATGTGGTATAAGAACTTGCAGCTAACTGTGCTGGGGCTCCCCACACCTGATAAAGAGACTGAAGGGCCCACAACAACTACAAGCAGCTAAGCATTACAATAGCTGGCCAGGAGCATAACTCGGCCTCCCTGGGCGCCTACAGGGAGAGAAAACAGGCCACAACAGAAGGACACACGTAGCCCACATACGGGTCACCCATGCAACATTGAGAACTGAGGGAAGCACACTGCAGGCCTCCTAAGCCATCACCTGCAGAGGTCACCTACCCAAGAGCAGGAGATGTAGCTGACCTACTTAATACGTAGACACAAGCACAGGGAAAGAGGCAAAATGAGGAGGCAAAGGAATACATTCCAAGTAAGGGAACAGGACAAAACACAGAAAAGGAACTAAGTGAAACAGAAATGAGCAACCTACCCGACAGAGAGTTCAAACAAAGAGGGTTAAGGATGCTCATTGATGTGGGGAGAAGAATAGATGAAGTCAGTGAGAATGTCAACAAAGAAATGGAAGATATAAAAAAGAACCAATCAGAAATGAAGAATACAATACTGGAAATGAAAAATTCACTAGAGGGACTCAAAAGCAGAGTAGAGGATACAGAAGAACGGATCTGTGAGCTGGAAGAAAGACTAGAAGAAATTACCCAAGCTGAACAGGTAAAAGAGAAAAGAATTAAAAAGAGTGAGGACAGTCTAAGGGACCTCTGGGACAACATCAAGCGCACTAACATCCATGTTATAGGTGTCCCGGAAGGAGAAGAGCGAGACAAAGGGGCAGAGAATCTATTTCAAGAAATAATAGATGAAAACTTCCCTAGCCTAGGAAGGAAACAGACATCCAGGTACAGGAAACACAGAGAGCCCCAAACAAGAGAAACCCAAAGAGGCCCACACCAAGACACATCATAATCAAAATGACCAGAATTAAAGATAAAGAGAGAATCCTAAAAGTCACAAGAGTAAGTCAAGTTACATACAAAGGAAACCCCAAAGGCTATCAGCTGACTTCTCAGCAGAAACCTTACAGGCTAGATGAGAGTGGCACGATATATTTAAAGTGCTAAAAGGAAAAAACTTACAGCCAAGAACACTCTACCCAGCAAGGTTATCATTCAAAATGGAAGGAGAGATAAAAAATTTCCCAGACAAGCAAAAATTAAAGGATTTTGTCACCAAGAAACCAGTGTTACAAGAAATGTTAAAGGGACTGATTTAAGGGGAAAAGAGAAGACCACAAATAGGAAAAATTATCTATTTCCATAATAAGAGGGTAATGGTTACAAATGCACAAAAAAGAGGTTAGATATGATCAAAAACATAAAAGGAGAGAAGAGGGGAGTCAAAGAGTAGAGCTTTCAGACAGAAGTCAAACTAAAGAGACCATCAATTCTGTAGAGAAGAAGAAAGGAACAGAGAAGGACTACTAAAACACTGAGAAAAAAAAGTTAAAAAATGTCAGTAAGTACATACTTGTCAATAGCTACTTTAAACGTCAATGGACTAAATGCTCCAATTAAAAGGCATAGGGTGGCTGATTGGATAAAAAACAAGACCCATATATATGCTGCATACAAGAGACACACTTCAGACCTAAAGACACTCACAAACTGAAAGTGAAGGGATGGAAAAAGATACTCCACGCAAATGGCAATGAAAAGAAAGCTGGGGTAGCAGTACTCATATCAGACAAAATAGACTTTAAAACAAAAACTGTAAAAAGAGACAAAGAAGGGCATTACATAATGGTCAAGGGAACAATCCAACAAGAGGGTATAACACTTGTAAATATCTACGCACCCAATGTAGGTGCACCTAAATATATAAAGCAATTATTAACAGACATAAAAACAGAAAGAGACAGTAACACAATAATAGTAGGGGACTTTAACACTCCACTTACACCAACGCATAGATCATCCAAACAGAAGATCAATAAGGAAATATTGGCCTTAAATGACACACTGGAACAGATGGACCTAGTAGATATATACAGAGCATTCCATCCAAAAACCGAAGAATACACGTTCTTTTCAAATGCACATGGAACATTCTCCAAGATTGATCACATATTAGGCCACAAAACAAGTCTCCATAAATTTAAGAAGACTGAAATAATACCAAGCATCTTTTCTGACCACAACGCTATGAAACTAAAAATAAACTATAGGAAGAAAATCAGAAAAGCCACGAATACATGGAGATTAAACAAAATGCTACTGAACAATGACTGGGTCAATGAAGAAATCAAAGACGAAATCAAAAAATACCTGGAGACAAATGAAAATGATAATACAACATGCCAGAATTTATGGGATACAGCAAAAGCGGTTCTAAGAGGGAAGTTTATAGCAATTCAGGCCTATCTCAAAAAACAAGAAAAATCTCAAATAAACAATCTAACAATGAACCTAAAGGAACTGGAAAAAGAACAACACACCAAGCCCAAAATCAGTAGAAGAAGGGAAATAATAAAAATCAGAGCAGAAATAAATGAAATAGAGACCAAAAAAACAAGAGAAAAATTAATAAAACCAAGAGATGGTTCTTTGAAAAGATCAACAAAATTGACAAAGCTTTAGCTAGACTCACCAAGAAAAAAAGAGAGAATGCACAAATAAGTAAAATCAGAAATGAAAGAGGAGAAATTACCACAGAAACCTCAGAAATACAAAAAATTATAAGAGAATACTATGAAAAGCTATATGCCAACAAATTCGAGAATCTAGAAGAAATGGATAAATTCTTAGAATCACACATCCTTCCAAAACTGGATCAAGAAGAAGTAGAGAATTTGAATAGACCAATCACAAGTAAGGAGATCGAAACAGTAATCACAAACGTCCCCAAAAATAAAAGTCCAGGATGAGACGGCTTCCCTGGTGAATTCTACCAAACATTCAAAGAAGACTTAATACCTATCCTTCTCAAACTCTTCCAAAAAATTGAGGAGGGCGGGAAGCTCCCTAACTCATTCTATGAAGCTGACATTACCCTGATACCAAAACCAGACAAAGACTACACAAAAAAAAGAAAATTACAGACCAATATCACTGATGAACATCGATGCAAAAATCCTCAACAAAATACTAGCAAATCGCATACAACAATAAGTTGAAAAGATTATACTCCATGATCAAGTGGGTTTTATTCCTGATGTGCAGGGATGGTTTAACATTCGCAAATCAATCAATGTCATACACCACAGTAATAAAATGAAGAATAAAAATCAGACGATCATCTCAATAGATGCAGAGAAAGCATTTGACAAGACACAGCATCCATTTATGATAAAAACTCTGAATAAAATGGGTATAGAAAGAAAGTACCTCAACATAATAAAGACCATATATGACAAATCCACAGGTAATATCATACTCAATGGTGAAAAACTGAAAGCTATCCCTCTAAGAACAGGAACCTGACAAGGATGCCCACTCTCACCACTCCTATTTAACATAGTACTGGAAGTCCTAGCCAGAGCAATCAGGCAAGAGAAAGAAATAAAAGGGATCTAAATTGGAAAGGAAGAAGTGAAACTCTCACTATTTGCAGGTGACATGATTTTATATATAGAAAACCCTAAAGAATCCACCAAAAAACTTTTAGAAGGAATAAGTGAAAACGGTAAATTTGCAAGATACAAAATCAACATACAGAAATCAGTTGCATTTCTATACACTAACAACGAAGTAGCAGAAAGAGAAATTAAGAATACAATCCCATTTACAATTGCACCAAAAAGAAGAAAATGCCTAGGAATAAACTTAACCAAAGAGGTGAAAGATCTGTACACGGAAAACTGTAAAACATTGCTGAAAGTAATTGAAGAAGACACAAAGAAATGGAAAGATATTCCATGGTCTTGGATTGGAAGAATTAACATAGTTAAGATGTCCATACTTCCTAAAGCAATCTATAGATTCAATGCAATCCCTATCAAAGTTCCAACAACATTTTTCACAGAAATAGAGCAAAGAATCCTAAAATTTATATGGACCAACAAAAGACCCAGAATAGTTCAAGGAATCCTGAGAAAAAAGATCAAAGTTGGAGGTATCACACTCTCTGATTTCAAAATATACTACAAAGCGATAGTAACCAAAACAGCATGGTACTGGCACAAAAACAGACACACGTCAATGGAATAGAATCGAAAGCCCAGAAATATACCCACACATCTATGGACATCTAAACTTTGACAAAGGAGCCAAGAACATACAATGGGGAAAAGAAAGTCTCTTCAACAAATGGTGTTGGGAAAACTGGATAGTCACATGCAAAAAAATGAAAGTAGACACTTACCTTACACTATACACAAAAATTAACTCCAAATGGATGAAAGAGTTGAATGTAAGACCTGAAACTATGAAACATCTAGAAGAAAAGATAGGCAGTACGCTCTTTGACATTGTTCTTAGGAACATATTTTCAAGCACCATGTCTGACCGGGCAAAAGAAACAACAGAAAAAATAAACAAATGGGAATACATCAAACTAAAAAGCTTCTGCACAGCCAAGGAAACCATCAACAAAACGAAAAGACAACCTAACAATTGGGAGAAATTATTTGCAAATCATACATCTGATAAGGGCTTAATCTCCAAAATATATAAAGAACACATGCATCTCAACAACAAAAAAAACTAACAACACAATTAAAAATTGGCAAAAGACCTGAACAGACATTTCTCCAAAGAAGATATACAGATGGCCATCACACACATGAAAAGATGTTCAAAATCATTAACTATCAGGGAAATGCAAATCAAAACTACAATGAGATATCATCTCACGCCCGTCAGAATGGCTATAATTAACAAGACAGGAAACAGCATGTGTTGGAGAGGATGTGGAGAGAAGGGAACTCTCATACACTGCTGGTGGGAGTGCAAATTGGTGTTGCCACTGTGGAAAACAGTATGGAGATTCCTCAAAAAATCAAGGATAGAACTACCATATGATCCAGCTATTCCACTCTTGGGTATTTTTCCAAAGAACTTGAAAACACCAATGTGTAAAGATACATGCACCTCTGTGTTCATTGCAGCTTTATTCACAATAGCCAAGACTTGGAGGCAACCTAAGTGCCCATCAAGGGACGAATGGTTAAAGAAGATGTCGTATATATACACAATGGAATACTACTCAGCCATAAGAAACGATGAAATCCAGCCATTTGTGACAACATGGATGGACATTTAGGGTATTATGTAAAGTGAAATAAGTCAGATGGAGAAGGTCAAATACCGTATGATTTCCTTCATTAAGTAGTATATAATAACAACAATAAACAAACACATAGAGACACAGATTGGATTGGTGGTTACCAGAGGGGAATGGGGGAGGGAGGAGGGTGAAAGGGATAATTCGGCACATGTGTGTGGTGATGGGTTGTAATTAGTATTTGGGTGGTGAACATGATGTAATCTATGCAGAAATAGAAGTATAATGATGTACACCTGAAATTAATACAATGTTATAAACCAATGTTACTGCAATAAACAAAAAATTAAAAAAAAAAGAAAAGAAAACTGAAAATTTAAGAACTAGAAACAGAGGAACAAAATAAATCCAAACCTAGCAAAAGGAAGGAAATCATGATTAGAGATGAAATAGAGAATAGAAAATCAATTTAAAAAAATCAACAAAACCAAAAGTTGATTTCTTTGAAAAGACTAGCAAAATTGCATAATCTTTACCTGAATTGACTAAGCAAAAAGGAGATTATTTAAATTTCTAAAATTAAAAATGAATCTGATGACATTACTACCAATTCCAGAGAAATAAAACAGATTATAAGACAGTACTATGAATAGCTGTATGCCAACAAATTAGATAACATAGATGAAATGGGAAAATTCCTAGAAACACAAAAGCTATCAAGCTTGAATCACAAAGAAATAAATAATATGAATAGACATAACTAATAAGATGAATGAATCAGTATTCAAAACCTCCCAACAAGGAAAAGTCCTGGGCCAGATGGCTTCACTGTTGAATTCTACCAAACACTTAAGGAAGAAATAACACCAGTTCTTCTCAAATTCTTCCAAAAATTGAAGAGGAGGGAATGCATCATAATTTATTTTATGAGGTTGGTATTACCCTGATACTAAAATCAGACCATGACACTAAAAAAAGAAAACAGACTTATATACTTTTTGAATATTTATGTAAAAATCCTTGACAAAATATTAGCAAACCAAATTCAGAAGCAGATTAAAGAATTATATACCACGACCACTTGGGATTTATTCCTGGAATACAAAGATGACTCAATGTATGAAATTCCATCAGTGTATAGTCATGAATTGCTTATTGACAGGGATATGTTCTGAAAAATGCATTGTTAGGCAATTTCATTGTTGTGCGAACATCATAAAGTGTACTTACACAAGCCTAGACAGTACCACACACCTAGGCTATATGGTACTAATCTTATGGGACCACTGTTGCATATATTGTCCCTCGTTGACTGAAACATTGTTATGCGACACATGACTGTAAAACAGTACATCAACAAAATTAAGGGGAAAAAAACACATGATCATCTCAAATGATGCAGAAAAAGCATTTGAAAGATTTCAACATCCTTTCATGATAAAAATACTCATCACTAGGAAGAGAAGAAAACTAGCTCAACACAATTAAGGCTGTATACGAAAAACCCATCGCTAACGTCATACTTAATGGTGAAAGACTGAAAACTTTTCCTCTATCAGGAAGAAGACAAGGATGCCCACTTTTGCCACTTCTATTCAACATAGTTGGACTTCTAGCTAGAGAAATTAAACAAGAAAAATAAATAATAAAAGGAATCCAATTGGAAAGGAAGTAGTAAAATTATCTCTGGTTGTGGATAATAACCTATATGTAGAAAACTCCAAAGATGCCACAAAAAACTTAGATCTAATAAACAAATTCAACAAAGTTGAATGATTAAAAAATTCAACACACAAAAATCAGTGTTTCTATACACAACCAATGAACATTTTGAAAAGGAAATTAAGAAAAAAAATGCAGGTGACATCAGCAAGATGGAGAGCTAGGTGGTCCCAATGCTCATCTCCCCCCCCAAAGAAAAAAAAAAACAGAGCAGTAAATAAACAACCACAGACCAAAGAAAACAGCTCGGGGAAAGCTCTGGACTACAAAGAAGAGCAAAAACAATGCAGAGCTCAAGAATTGAAAATATCCACATGGAAAATTACAGGAAGCATTTTGCCTGCATCACCCCATCCGCCAGTTGGAAGCAGTTCAGCACCAGGAGGGATCCCCTCTGAGGAAGTTCACCACAGAGGGAGAAGGAAAACAGAAGAACCCCAGCAAGCCTCACTACTATGGATATCTGCAGCCTTTGTTACAGAGATCTCCCATAGTCTTCATTGATGCTAATCCCAGCTGATGGAGCATCTCAGAGAGCCCCCTCTGCATCTACTCCCAGAGACTGGAGCTGTTGCTAAAGTGAGTCTTGCCTTTAGGGGTCCAAAATGCTGTTGTGCCTTGCTCTCAGGGATTGGGTGCCACAGCACCTCACCATATATGAGACCAGAACTCCCACTGTGTATTGCCCATCCCTGGTCTCAGGTCACAGCTTTTTCCTACCATTGTCAGGGCAGCCTCCACTGCCTTAAGTTCTGCCCCCTGAGTCTCAGTCATACTTTAGCTTCCATTATTGAGGCCATGTTGACACCATGCTGAGCCCCACCCAGTGGGTTTCAGGTCACAACTCTAAACATCAATGCAAGGTATGCTGCTGCTGCTGCTCTGAGCCCCACCCCCTGGGTCCCAAGTCACACTTTGACTCCATTATTAGGGCCATGCTAGTGCAGCCCTGAGTTCTACCCACCAGATTCTAGGTTGAAGCTCTGATTTATCATTGCCAGGGGTGCTGTTTCTACCCTGAGCCCCACCCCTTGGCAGGTTGAGACTCTGACCCATAATTCCTGGGACTGGGCTGTTGCTGCCTTGATGTCCACCCCCATCCCAGATCAAGGCTCTGAACCATCATTGTCAGTGGTGCTATTGCTGAGCTGAGCCATGCTTCCCAGGTCTCAAGTTGTGGCTCAGACCCATCATTACTGAGACACTGATGCCACTGTCCTGAATCCCACTCTCAGGTCTCAGGTTGAAGCTCTGACCAGTCACTGCTGGGGCTACCCCTTGGGTCCAAGGTCACAGCTCTAAAGCATCATTGCCAGGGCCATGCTGCCACTGCACTGAGCCCAGCTCCCTAGGTCCAGACACATGACTTTAACAGGCTACCAGAGATGTGCTGCCACTATCCTATGACTGCCTTCTAGGGTCAGAGTTGAGACTTTGACCCACCATCCCCAAGCTGTGCTACTATTGCATCTTACCCACCACTATGCCTTATCATCTCAGGGACCATTTCACTGCCACATTCTCTGCCCTGCCTGCCAGAGTCACAGGAGTGAGCCCCTGAGACACAGGAACCAGTTCCATGGGATATCTACACATGCCCACACCCTAAACACCAGTGCCATAGCCATAGCAAGTGCACTTGTGCCCCAGGACCCAGGAACTGTGGTAGTTCCACATGTACCTGATCCTAGAACTCCAGCTCAAATACTTCTCTCAGTGTTCTGGATGCCAGCACACCAGACCAGGCACCAAGGATTCCCTTGGCTAAAACTTCCTCCCTTAGGAAAAAGAGGGCAAAATAGGAAAACCCTAGCAGTTTTAACCTCCAAATTTCCCTGCTACTGCCACCTGCAGGTCCTCTGCAATCTATGCCACAGAAGACCCCCAGTCTGACTAATGTCAACTTCAGCCAATGGAGTGGCATGGAGACTACACTACTGTTCCTTCCCAAGAACCATAGAGGCTGAATTCCACCCAGCCAGTGCCCTTACAGCCTCCTCCAGGTGACGGTTTTTCCTCACTGAAGCCAGTCTAAAAAGACTAGAAGAGGTGACTGTGCTTCAAATGGACAGACATCAATGTAAAATTAAAAAGTGAGGAAACATGACAACATTAAAGGAATACAATAATATTCTAGTAACTGGCCCCAAAGAAATGGAGATGTGTGTTATCTGAAAAAGAATTTAAAATAATTGTTTTAAGGAAGCTCAGTGAGAGTTAAGAGAACAACATAGACAAATCAATGAACTCAGGAAAACAATATATGAACAAAACCAGAAGTTTAACAAAGAGATAGAAATCATTAAGCAGAAACAAACAGAAATTCTGGAGATGAAGAATACAATGAATGAAATAAAAAATGCAATCAATGGCTTCAACAGCAGTCTCAACAGGCAAAAGAAGAAATCTGAGAGCTTGAAGACAGATATCTTGATATTATTCAGTCAGGGGAGAATAAAGAAATTAGAATGAAAAAAAGTGAAAAAAAACCTATGATGTGAACTACGGGACGTGATCAGAACAACAATATTCGCATTATGGAAGTCCCAGAAGGAGAAGCAAGGGAGAAAGGGACAGATATATTATGAAAAGAAATTATGGCTGAAAACTTCCAAAATCTGGGGAGAAATATGGCCATTCAGGTACAGGAAGCTCAAAGATCCCCAAATGGATCCAACCCAAAGAGATCTTCACATACACATTATAATCAAGCTCTCAAAAATCACAGAAAAAAAGAATTTTGAAAGGAGCAAGACAAAAAAGAATCATCACATACAATGGAATCTTGATAAGGCTATCAGCAGATTTCTCAGCAGAAATTTTGCAAACCAGGAAAGAGTGGGATGATATAGTCAAAGTGCTCAAACAAACAAAAAAAATCAATCAAGAATACCTTACCCAGGAAAGTTGTCATTCAGAAATGGAGGAGAGATAAAGACTTTCCCAGACAAAACCTGATGGAATTTATTACCACCATACCTGCCCTACAAGAAATACTAAAAGGAGTTCTTTAAGCTGAAAAAAAAAGACACATTAGTATTATGAAAACATGAAAGTATAAAATTCACTGGTAAAGGTGAGTATATAGTCAAATTCCAAATTCTCTAATACTGTATAAAACACTTTGAAATCTAGCACATAAGTTAAGGGATAAAACTGTTGAAAATAACTATTGCTACAATATTAGGTTAATGGACACACAATATAAAAAGATATAAATTGGGACATCAACATAAATTGGGGGGCAAATAAATGGGTAGAACTTTCTTATAGAATTGAAGTTAAGATCTTATCAATCTAAAATAGATGGTTATAACTGTAAGAAGTATTATGAAAGATGCATGGTAACCACAGAGCTAAAACCTATAATAGATACACAAACGGCAAAGAGACAAGAATCAAAGCATACCACTGTAAAAAAACATCAACTCACAAAGAAGGAGAGTAACAGGAAGAAAGGAATTAAGGAACTCTAAAACAATAAGAAAGCAATTAACAAAATGGTGATAGTAAGTTTCTATTTAATAATAACTTCAAGTGTAAATGGATTGAAGTGCCTGAATGGATAATAAAACAAAACCCAACTACATTGTGCCTATGAAAGACTCACTGTAACTTTAAGGACACTCACAGGCTGTAAGTGAAGGGATGGGAAAAGATATTCCAAGCAAATGGAAACAGAGTGCTGGAAAAGCTATATTTATATTAGAAAAAATGGATATTAAGTAAAAAACTGTAGTAATAGGGGCTGGCCCTGGTTCAGCACACTCCACTTTGGTGGCCCAGGTTTGGTTCTTGGGTGCAGCCCTACACCACTCGTCAGCGGCCATGCTGTGGCAGGCGATCCACATACAAAATAAGATGTTAGCTCAGGGATACTCTTCCTCAGCAGAAAAAAAACTGGAATAATAGACAAAGAAGGTCATCATATAATGATAAAGGGATCAATTCATCAAGAGAGTATAACAATTGCAAATATATATGTACCCAATATTGGAAAACATAAATATATTAAACAATTATTAACAGATCTAGAGAGAGAGATAGACAGTAGTGTAATAATAGTAGGGGACTTCAATGTCATACTTTTAACAATGGATAGATCATTCAGACAGAAAACCAATAAGGAAATAATGAATTTGAGTGACACTTTAGACCAAATGGACCTAAAAGACGTATAGAGAACATTTCACCCAACAGCACCAGTATACACATTCTCCTCAAGCACACACAGAATAATCCTCCAGGATAGATCACATGATAGATTATAAAATGTCTTAGCAAACTTAATAAAACTGAAGACATACCAAGTATCTTTTCTGACCACAACAGTATAAAATTAGAAATAAATAACAAGAGTAAAGCTGGCAAATTCACAAATATATGGAGATTAAACAACACACTTCTGAACAACCAATGGGTCAAAGAAGGCAAATCAAGAAATATCTTGAAACAAATGAAAATGGAAGCACAACATATCACAACCTGAGGGATTGGGGCCAGCCTGGCAGCATAGTGGTTAAGTTCACACTCTCCACTTTGGTGGCCCAGGGTTCAGATCCTGGGAGTTGACCTACTCACCACTCATCAAGCAATGCTGTGGTGGCATCCCACTTACAAAATAGAGGAAGATTGGCATACATGTTAGCTCAGGGACAATCTTCCTCACTAAAACAAACAAACAAACAAACAAAACCTGTGGGATGTTGCAAAAGCACTTCTTAGAGAGAAGTTTATAGTGATAAATGCCAACATTAAGAAACAAGAAAGTCCTCAAATAAACAATTTCACTTTATATCTCAAGAAACTATATAAAGAAGAGCAAACTTAGCCCAAAGATATCATAAGGAAGGAAACAACAAAGACCAGAGCAGAAATAAATGAAATAGCGACTAGAAAACAATAGAAAAGATCAATGAAACTAAGAGTTGTTCCATGGAAAAGTAAACAAAAGGGACAAAGGTTTAGCTAGATTAACTAGCAAAAGAAGAGACAGGACTCAAATAAAATCAGAAATGAAAGAAGAGATGTTACAACTGATATCACAGAAATACAAAGGATTATAAGAGACTACTATAAACAATTATATGCCTACAAACTGGATAACTTAGGAGAAATGGATAAATTCCTAGAGACATATAAACTACTAAGACTGAATAATGAAGAAATGAAAAATCTAAACAGGCCAATAACAAGTAAGGAGATTGAAGCAGTAATCAAAAACCTCCAACATAGAAAATCCCCAGACCAGATGGCTTTACTGGTGAATTCTACCAAACATTTAAAGAAGAGTTAACACCTATCCTTTTCAAACTACTCCAAAAAATTGAAGAGGAAGGAAAGCTCCTAAACTCATTTTATGATGCCAGCATTACCCTGATACCAAAGGCAGATAAGGACACTACAAGAAAAGAAATCTATAGTACAATATCCCCAATGAATATAGACACAAAAATTCTCAACATAATATCAGAAAACCGAATTCAACAGGACAATAAATGGATCATTCACCATGATCAACTGGTATTTATTCCTAGGATGCAAGGATGGTTCAACATATGCAAATCAATAAATGTGATACATCACATTAATGGAATGAAAGATAAAACTCATATGATTATCTCAGTAGATGCAGAAAAATCACTTGACAATATAGAACATCCTTTACATGATAAAAACGCTCAACGAATTGTGTATGGATAGAAGAAACGTTCCTCAGCATAAAAAAGGCCATATACAACAAGCCCACAGCTAACATGCTCAATGGTGAAAAGTTAAAAGTCTTTCCTATAAGATCAGGAACAAAACAGAAATGCCCACTATTGTCATTTCTATTCAATGTAGTAATGGAAGTCTTAGCCAGAGTAATTAGGCAAGAAAAAGAAATAAAAATCATCTATATTAGGAAGTAAGAAGTAAAATTATCTCTTTTCAGAGATGGCATGCTCTTATACATAGAAAACCCTAAATACTCCACTAAAATCTATTAGAATAAGAAATGAATTCAGAGAAAGAAGTCAAGATGGTGGCGTAAGCAGACTCTGAAGTCACCTCCTCCCACGGACACAGCCAATTTACAACTACTTGTGGAGAAATTACCCCTGAGAGACAACTGAAAACTGGATAAGAGGAACTCCTGCAACAAATGACAATCCTAATTGAGGTGGAAGAGGCAGAAACTCCCTTCTGGAGAGAAAAAATGCCACCTTCACAAGCCGCAGCTCTTCATGGCCGCCCGGGAGCAGCACAGAGGTACATGGCCCTCCCCGTAGGAGTGGGGCTTGAGCCAGGGAGTGCTCCCACTGTAGGCATTTTTTGGACCCAGTAAAATTGAGACAAGGGGCATAATATCAGACTTTGCCTGCTACTAAAATATTGGAGAGTACCCCCAGAAAACCTGGCTCACAAAGAAATTAAAACTGACTCTTAAAGGGCCTACACACAAATTTGCCCATTTCAGAAAGCAACTTAAAATCACTAGAAAGAAAGGTGCACAGTACTTTGGTGAAAAGGGACTCACCTGATAGGGTTTGAGTGCATCTCAGTGAGATGTGAGAACTCTCCAGGGACTGGGACATTGGTGGTGGCCATTGTTGTGGCCTGGTGTGGACGTGCTGACACAGATGCTGTCAAACGCCATTGGAGTTCTCCATGAGGCCTGCTAGCCCATGGTCTGCCCCACCCACTAGAGCACTGATTTAATCCACCTCAGCCAGGGCAGGAAGCCCATGCTAGGGAATGGCACCACCCAACAACAAGCCCCCAGGTAACTTGAGGGCCTGCATAGATTGGTGACTGGATTTTCTGCAGCATGGTGACTGGGCCCACTTCAGTGGGGCACGGTGTGCACAAGGAGGGGTGGAGAGTGGGGGGCGGTGGTGGGGTGTGTGGGGCTCCCACCGTGGAGAGACTGGGTCCACTTCAGGAGGTGGGGGTGTGCACACGGGCCAGCACTGTGTTGACTGTGTGTGTGGACCTGTGGGAGGTGGGGCTTGTCAGCTACAGAAGACTTGTGCTTCTCAAAGACCCACATAGGGGACCAGCCCCACCTTCCAAGGCTTGAAACAACTGTGTGCTCCTGTGCATGAGGCCAGCCCCACCCAGCTGCAAACGTCAGAAAGCTGACAAGAGACCTAAAGGCTGGAAGCTTATAGCAACTGTAAGCCCCTGAGCCTAACAAGCTGCAAGGCTGGGGGCCTACTCACTTAAAAGAAATATTGCAGGGGCCGGCCTGGTGGCGCAAGCAGTTAAGTGCGCGTGTTCTGCTGCGGCAGCCTGGGGTTCGCCAGTTCGGATCCCGGGCACGCACCGACGCACCACTTGGCAAGCCATGTTGTGGAGGCGTCCCATATAAAGTGGAGGAAGATGGGCACGGATGTTAGCCTAGGGCCAGTCTTCCTCCACAAAAAAAGAGGAGGATTGGCAGAGGTTAGCACAGGGCTGATCTCCTCACCAAAAAAAAAAAAAAAAAAGAAATATTGCAACTCAAATGTGCTAGAAGAAATTGCAGCCAACTGTGCTGGGGCTCCCCACACCTGCTAAAGAGACTAAAGGGCCCACAACAACTACTAGCATTGGAGCATTACAACAACTGGCCAGGAGCATAGCTCATCCTCCCTGGGAACCTACAGGGAGAGCAACCATGCCACAAAAGAAGGACACATGTACCCCACATAGGAGTCACTCCTGGAACATTCAGAACTGAAGGAAGCACACTGCGGGCCTCAGAAGGCATCACTTATATAAGGTCACCTATCCAAGAGCAGGGGACACAGCTTACCTACCTAATAAATAGACACAAGCACAGGGAAAGAGGCAAAATGAGGAGGCAAAGGAATACATTCCAAGTAAGAGAACAGGACAAAGCCCAAAAAAGGAACTAAGTGAAACAGAAATGAGCAACCTACTGGACAGAGAGTTCAAACAAAGAGTGTTAAGGATGCTCACTGATCTGGGGAGAATGGACGAACGTACTGAGAATGTCAACAAAGAAATGGAAGATATAAAAAAGAATCAATCAGAAATGAAGAATACAATACTGGAAATGAAAAATTCACTAGAAGGACTCAAAAGCAGAGTAGAGGATACAGAAGAACGGATCTGCGAGCTGGATGAAAGACTAGAAGAAATCACCCAAGCTGAACAGATAAAAGAAAAAAAATTAAAAAGAATGAGGACAGTCTAAGGGACCTCTGGGACAACATCATGCACACTAACATCTGTGTTATAGGTGTCCCAGAAGGAGAAGAGAGAGATGCGGGCAGAGAATCTATTTGAAGAAATAATAGATAAAAAATTCCCTAACCTAAGGAAGGAAACAGACATCCAGGTGCAGTAAGCACAGAGAGCACCAAACAAGAAAATCTCAAAGAGGCCCACACCAAGACACATCATAATCAAAATGTCCAGAATTAAAGATAAACAAAGAATCTTAAAAGCAGCAAGAGAAAGACAACTTACATACAAAGGAAACCCCATAAGGCTAATAGCTGACTTCTTAGCAGAAACCTTACAGGCTAGAAGAGAGTGGCACAATATATATAAAGTGCTAAAAGGAAAAAACTTACATCCAAGAATACTCTACCCCACAAGGGTATAATTCAAAATGGAAGGAGAGATAAAAAGTTTCCCAGAAAAGCAAAAATTAAAGGAGTTTGTCACCAAGAAACCAGTATTACAAGAAATGCTAAAGGAATTTATTTAAGGGGAAAAGAGATGACCACAAATAGGAAAAATTATCTGTTTCCATGATAAGAGGGTAATGGATACAAATGCACAAAAAGAGGTTAGATATGATATCAAAAAAATAGAATGTGGGAGGAGGGGAATTAAAGAGTAGAGATTTCAGACAGAGGTCTAACTAAAGAGACCATCAATTCTGTATACAGACCCCATAGAAATCACAAACCAGAAACCTATAATAAATAAACAAAAAACTAAGAGAAAGGAACGCAAACAGAATACTAAAGAAAGCCACCAAACCACAAGGGAAGAGAGCAAGAGAAGAAGAAAGAAACAGAGAAGATCTACTAAAACCCTGAGGAAAAATAAGTTAAAAAATGGCAGTAAGTATATACTTATTAATAGCTCCTTTAAATGTCAATAGAATAAATGCCCCAATTAAAAGTCATAGGGTGGCTGATTGGATAAACAAAACAAGACCCATATATATGCTGCATACAAGAGAAACACTTCAGACCTAAAGACACTCACAAACTGAATGTGAAGGGATGGAAAAAGATACTCCACGCAAATGGCAATGAAAAGAAAGCTGGGGTAGCAATACTCATATCAGAGAAATTAATAGACTTTAAAACAAGAATTTTAACTAGAGACAAAGAAGGGCACTACCTAACGCTCAAGGGAACAATCCAAGAAGACGATATAAGACTTGTAAATATCTATGCACCCAACGGAGGAGCACCTAAACATATAAAGCAATTATTAACAGACAAAAAAAGAGAAATAGACAGTAACACAAATAATAGTATGGGACTTTAACACTCCACTTACACCAAGGGATAGATCATCCAAACAGAAGATCAATAAGGAAAGCTTGGCCTTAAATGACACACTAGAACAGAGGGACCTAGTAGATATATACAGAACATTCCAACCAAAAGCCAAAGCATACATGTTCTTTGCAAATGCACATGGAACATTCTCCAGGATTGATCACATATTAGGTCACAAAACAAGTCTACATAAATTTAAGAAGATTGAAATAATACCAAGCTTCTTTTCTGACCACAACGGTATGAAACTAGAAATCAAATATATGAAGAAATTCAGAAAAGCCACAAATAAGTGGAGATTAAACAAAATGCTACTGAACAACGATTGGCTCAACAAAGAAGTCAAAGGAGAAATCAACAAATACCTGGAGAGAAAGGAAAACGAAAATACAACATGCCAGAATATATGGGATACAGCAAAAGCGGTTCTAAGAGGGAAGTTTATAGGATTGAGGGCCTATCTCAACAAACAAGAAAAATCTCAAATAAACAATCTAACAATACACCTAAAGAAACTGGAAAAAGAAGAACAAACAAAGACCAAAATCGGTAGAAGAAGGGAAATAAAATTCAGAGCAGAAATAAATGAAATAGAGACTAAAAAAAATAGGAAAAATTATTAAAACCAAGAGATGGTTCTTTGAGAAGATAAGCAAAATTCACAAACCTTTAGCTAGACTCACCAAGAAAAAAAGAGAGAAGGCTCAAATAAGTAAAATCGGAAATGAAAGAGGAGAAATTAAAACAGACACCTCAGAAATACAAAAGATTATAAGAGAATACCATGAAAAGCTATATGCAAGCAAATTCGACAATCTGGAAGAAATGGACAAATTCTTACAATCATACAACCTTCCAAAACCGGATCAAGAAAAAATAGAAAATATGAATAGCCCAATCACTAGTAAGGAGATCGAAACAGTAATCAAAAATCTCCCCAATAATAAAAGTCCAGGACCAGACGGCATCCTTAGTGAATTCTATGAAACAGTCAAAGAAGACTTAATACCTATTCTTCTCAAACTCTTCCAAAAAGTAGAGTGGGGGGGGAAGCACCCTAACTGATTCTACAAAGCCGACATTACCCTGATACCAAAACCAGACAAGGGCAACACAAAAAAAGAAAATTAAAGCCCAATATCACTGATGAATATCGATGCAAAAATCCTCAACAAAATATTAGCAAATCTCATACAACAATACATTAAAAAGATTATACACCATGATCACGTGGGATTTATTCCAGGGATGTAGGGATGGTTCAACATCCACAAATCAATCAATGTGATACACCACATTAATAAAATGAAGAATAAGAGTCACATGATCATCTCAATAGATGCAGAGAAGGCATTTGACAAGAAACAGCATCCATTTATGATAAAAACTCTCAATAAAATGGGTATAGAAGGAAAATACTTCAACATAATAAAGTCCATGTATGACAAACCCACAGCTATTATCATCCTCAGTGGTGAAAAACTGAAAGCTATCCCTCTAAAAACAGGAACCAGACAAGGATGCCCACTCTCACCACTCCTATTTAACATGGTATTGGAAGTCCTAGCCAGAGCAATCAGGCAAGAAAACGAAATAAAATTGGATCCAAGTTGCAAATGAAGATGAGAAACTGTCACTATTTGCAGATGACTTGATTTTCTATATAGAAAACCCTAGAGAACCCACCAAAAAACTATTAGAAGTAATAAGCGAATACAGTAAAGTTGCAGGATACAAAATCAACATACAAAAATCAGTTGCATTTCTATACACTAACAATGAAGTAGCAGAAAAAGAAATTAAGAATACAATCCCATTTGCAATTACAACAGCAAGAATAAAATACCGAGGAATAAACTTAACCAAAGAGGTGAAAGATCTGTACACTGAAAATTATAAAACATTGCTGAAAGAAATTGAAGAAGACACAAAGAAATGGAAACGTATTCTGTGCTCTTGGATTAGAAGAATTAACATAGTTAAGATGTTTATACTTCCTAAAGCAATCTATAGATTCAATGTAATCCCTAGGAAAGTTCCAAAATTTTTCACAGAAATAGAACAAAGCATCCTAAAATTTACATTGAACAACAAAAGCCCCCAAATAGCTAAAGGAATCCTGAGAAAAAAGAACAAAGCTGGAGGTATCACACTTCCTGATTTCAAAATATACTACAAAGCTATAGTAACCAAAACAGCATGGTACTGGCACAAAAACAGACACAAAGATCAATGGAATAGAACCGAACGCCCAGAAATAAACCCACACATCTATGGGTGGCTAATCTTCAACAAAGGAGCCGAGAGCATACACAATGGAGAAAAGAAATTCTCTTTAACAAAAGGTGTTGGGAAAACAGGACAGCCATAGGCAAAAAAAAGAAAGTAGACCATTACCTGAGACCATACACTAAAATTGATTCAAAATGGATTAAAGACTTGAATGTAAGAACTCAAACTATGAAACTTCTAGAAGAAAACATAGGTAGTACACTCTTCGACATCAATCTTAGCAACATATTTTCAAGCACCATATCTGACCAGGCAAGAGAAGCAATAGAAAAAATGAACAAATGGACTACACCAAACTAAAAAGCTTCTGCACAGCAAAGGAAACTATCAACACAACGAAAAGACAACCTAACAATTGGGAGAATATATTTGCAAACCATATATGTGATAAGGGGTTAATCTCCAAAATATATAAAGAACTCATGCATCTCACCAGCAAAAAAACTAACAACCCAATTAACAAATGGGCAAAAGACCTGAAAAGAAATTTCTCCAAAGAAGATATAAAGATGGCCAACAGGCACATGAAAAGATGTTCAACATCATTAACTATCAGGGAAATGCAAATCAAAACTACAATGAGATAACACCTCACGCCCGTCAGAATGGCTATAATTAACAAGACAGGAAACAGCATGTGTTGGAGAGGAGGTGGAGAGAAGGGAACTCTCATACACTGCTGGTGGGAGTGCAAACTGGTGCAGCCACTATGGAAAATACTATGGAGACTCCTCAAAAAATTGAGGCTAGAACTCCCATACAATCCAGCTATTCCACAGCTGGGTATTTATCCAAAGATCTTGAAAACACCAATGCATATAGATACATGCACTCCTGTGTTCATTGCAGCATTATTCACAATAGCCAAGACTTGGAAGCAACCTAAGTGCCCATCAAGGGATGAATGGATAAAGAAGATGTGGTATATATACACAATGGAATACTACTCAGCCATAAGAAACGATGAAATCCAGCCATTTGTGACAACATGGATGGACATTGAGGGTATTATGTAAAGTGAAATTAGTCAGAGGGAGAAGGTCAAATACCATATGATCTCACTCATTAAGTAGTAGATAATAACAACAACAAACTAACACATAGAGACAGAGATTGGTTTGGTGGTTACCAGAGGGAAAGGGGGGAGGGAGGAGGGCAAAATGGGTGATTAGGCACAGGTGTGTGGTGATGGATTGTAATTAGTATTTGGGTCATTTACATGAGAACATGATGTAATCCATGCAGAAATAGAAGTATAATGATGTACACATAGAATTTATACAATGTTATAAACCAAGGTTACTGCAATAAACAAAAAATTTAAAAAAATGAATTCAGTAAAGTTGCAGTCTACAAATTCAACATTCAGAAATCAATTGCGTTTCTATACACTAACAACAAGCTATCTGAAAGAGAAATTAAGGAAGCAATTCCATTTACAATAGCATCAAAAAGAATAAACTATTTATAAATAACTTTAACCAAGGAGGTAAAAAACCTGTACACTGAAAACTATAAGGCATTTATGAAAGAGACTGAAGAAGACACAAATGAATGGAAAGATATCCCATGTTGTTAGATTGGAAGAATTAATACTGTGAAAATTCCCATATTACCCAAAGCGTTCTACAGATTCAATGCAATCCTGATCGAAATTCCAATGGCATTTTTTACAAAAACAGTAAAAACTATCCTAAAATTTTTTAGAATCACAAAAGATCCCAAATTTGCAAACAATCCTGACAAAGAAGAGTGAAGCTGGAGGCATCACAATACCTGATTTCAACCTGTAATTACATAGCTATAGCAATTGAAACAATAGGGTAGTGGCATAAAAATAGGCACATAGATCAGTGGCACACAGCACAGAGAGCCCAGACATAAACCCCTACATTCATGGTCAACTAATTTGTGGCAAGGGTCCCAAGCACTCACAATGGAGAATGAATAGTCTCTTCAATGAATGGTGTTGGAAAAACTCGATATCCACATGCAAAAGAATGAAACTGGACCCCTATCTTATACTACTCACAAAAATTAAGTTGAAATAGATCAAAGATTTAAATGTACAACCTGAAACTATAAAATTCCTAGAAGAAAACCTAGGGGGGAAAGATCCCTGACATTGGTTTAGGCAATAATTTCTTGGATAAGTCACTAAAAGCACAGGCAACAAAAACTAAAATAAGTTGGGCTACATTAAACTAAAGAACTTCTGCTCATCAAAGGAAACTATCAATAAATTGAAGGCAACTGACAGAATGGGAGAAAATATTTGCAAACCATATACCTGATAAGAGAATAATGTCCAAAATATATAAAGAACTCATACAACTCAATAGCAAAAAAGCAAATAATCCAATTAAAACTGAGTAAAAGATCTGAACAGACATTTTTTCCAAAGAAGACGTACATATGGCCAACAGGTACCTGAAAAAAAAATTCTCAATACACAAAAGAAGAAAATCCTGCCATTTGTGACAACATGGATGGATCTTGAGGCCATTATGCTAAGTGAGATATCAGACAGAGAAGGACATTTGTATTTATTGTATGATATCACTTATATGTGAAATTTAAAAAAAACTGAACTTGTAAAAGCGGAGAGTAGGATAGTGGGTACCAGGGACTAGAAGGCAGCAGAATTGGAAAGATGTTTAAGGGTACAAACTTGAACTAGTAGATAAATAAGTTCTGGAGATCTAATGCACAACATAATAATTATAGTCAACAATACTGTATTATAAAAAAAAGTTCCTAAGGTTACATCTTAATCGTTCTCAACACAAAAAAGAAATGATAATTATGTGATGTGATAAAGGTGTTAGCTAATGCTACTATAATAATCATATTGCAATATACAAATGTAACAAACCAATACATTGTGCATCTCAAACTTACACAATGTTATACGTAAATTATATCTCAATAAAATAAATAAATATATAACATAATTTAAAAATTCCACTTCCGATAGCATCAAAAATATGAAATACTCAGGAATTAATTTATACAAGGAGGTGAAAGACTGGTACACTGAAAATGATAAAACATTGCTGAAAGAAATTAAAGATTCAAATAAATGGAAAGACAACCTCTGCTGATGAATTGGAAGATTTAATATTGTTAAGATATCAGTACTACCCAAAGTGAAATCCCTATCAAAATCCCGAAGCATTGATTACAAAAATACAAAAATCCATCCTAAAATTTATTTGGAATCTCAAGGGACCCCAAATAGCCAAAACAGTCTTGAAAAAGAACAAAGTTGGAGGATTTGCACTTCCTGATTTAAAAACTTACTCCAAAGCTGCAGTAATCAAAACAGTTTGGCACTGGCATAAAGAAAGACATATATCTACTACTTAATTTCACTTTGCATTATACCCTCAATGTCCATCCATGTTGTCACAAATGGCTGGATAACAACAATAAACAAACACATAGGGACAGAGATTGGATTGGTTGTTACCAGAGGGGAAGGGGGGAGGGAGGAGGGTGAAAGGGATAATTCGGTACATGTGTGTGGTGATGGGTTGTAATTAGTATTTTGGTGGTGAACATGATGTAATCTATGCAGAAATAGAAGTACAATGATGTACACCTGAAATTTTTACAGTGTTATAAACCAATGTTACTGCAAAAAACAAAAAATTTAAAATAAAATAAAATAATTATTAAAAAAAAAGAAAGACATATAGACCAATGGAATAGACTACAGAGCCAAGAAATAAACCCTTGGATATATAGCCAAATGATTATTCACAAGGGTGCCAAGACCATTCAATGGAGGATGGAGTCTTTTCAACAAATGGTGCTGGGAATATTGGACATTCACACATAAAACATTAAAATGAAACTATTACCTGCCAGTATATACACAAATTAACTCAAAATGGATCAAAGACCAAAACATAAGAGCTAAAATTATAAAATGCTTAGAAGAAAACATGGAAAAGGCTACTTGACGTTGGATTTGCAATGATTTCCTGGATATGACACCAAAAATACAGGCAAAGAAAAGGTAGATAAGCTAGATCTCATCATAATAAAAATCTTCTGTGCCTCAAGAGACACTACCAACAGAGTAAAGTGACAACCCACTGAATAAAGAAAATATTTGCAAATCACATATCAGATAGGTGAATATTATCCAGAATATATAAAGAACTCCTACTCCTCAACAATTTAAAATCAAACAATCTGGGCCAGCTCCGTGGCTTAGCGGTTAAGTGTGCACACTCCGCTACTGGCAGCCCAGGTTCGGATCCCGGGCGCGCACCGACGCACCGCTTCTCTGGCCATGCTGAGGCTGCCTCCCACATACAGCAACTAGAAAGATGTGCAACTATGACATACAACTGTCCACTGGGACTTTGTGGGGGAAAAAAAAAAAGGAGGAGGATTGGCAATAGATGTTAGCTCGGAACCGGTCTTCCTCAGGAAAAAGAGGAAGATTAGCATGGATGTTAGCTCAGGGCTGTTCTTCCTCACAAAAAAGAAAAATAAATAAATAAAAATAAAATCTAACAATCTAATTCAAAAACAAGTGATGGGCTTGAATAGACATTTTCCCAAAGAAGACATACAAACGGCCTCTAAGCACCTGAAAAGATGTTCAATATCACCAGTTATTTGGGAAATGCAAATAAAAACCACAATGAAATATCACCTCATACCAATGAAGACAGCTTCACACCCATTAGAACGATTATTTTAAAAAATCAGAAAACAATATGTCTTGGCAGGGATGTGGAGAAATTGGAGCTGTTGGCATTGTTGATGTGAATGTAAAATGGTGCGGTCACTGTAGAAAACAGTATGATGGTTCCTCAAAAACTTAAACATGGAATTATCACATGATCCATTAATTCTACTTCTGGATACATACACAGAAGAAGTGAAAATGGGGACACAAACAGATATTTGTATATCCACGTTCAAAACAGCATTATTCACAATAGCCAAAAGTGGAAACGACTCAGGTGTCCATTGATAGATAGATAAACAGCATGTGGTATATACATACAAAGGAATATTATAAAAAGGAATTAAATTCTGGCACATGGTACAACAAGGATGAAACTTGAAGATATTACACTAAGTGAAATGTCAGAAACACAAGTACAAATATTGTATGATTCCACTTACATGAGGTACCCTGAATAGGCAAATTCATAGAGGCATAAAGTAGAATAGTGGTTTCCAGGGACTACATGGAGATGAGAATGAAGAGCTATTTTTTAATGGGTGCAGAATGTCAGTTTGAGATATTGAAAGTTCTAGAGATGGTTAGTGATGTTGTTGCACAACAATGGAAACGTATTTAACGCCACTGAACTGTACACACAAAGATGTTAAAATGGGGGCCAGCCTGGTGGCGTAGTGGTTAAATTTACGTTCTCCATTTCTGGCAGCCCAGGCTTCACAGGTTCAGATCCTGGGCGCAGATCTACATACTGCTCATCAAGCCACGCTGTGGCAGGCATCCCCCCTAAAAGTAAAGGGAGATGGGCACAGATGTTAGCCCAGGGCCAATTTTCCTCAGCAAAAAGAGGAGGATTGGCAACAGGCGTTTTCTCAGGGTTAATCTTCCTCACAAAAAAATAAATGGTAAAATGGTAAATTTTATATTTATATTTACCACAATTTTTTAAAGAATGAATAAATGCATTAATAGAGACTTCATGACTGGTATATATGATACCTCTATCAATCAAAATAGCTTATTAACCAAAAATCTCCATTCCTTGACTACTGGAAAGCAAAGCTCATTGGAATAACTTTATGGTTAGTGCCTCACAAAATATGGAGAACTCTATATGCCTAAATGATTACCAAGAGATTTTAGAACACTTTAAATGAACTCCTATGCTGGCCAGTCAATGAGGCCATGGAGTATTGGGCCAAATTACCTCTTAAATGTCCATCAATAATTTGGTCTTAAGGTATTGTAAAGCCAATTAAAGATTTGATTTCCAACAACCATATGTCAGAGGTAGAAAATTCAAGTTCTGATCTCTAATCCAGACACCAGCATTGTGATCATTCTTATTCCTACCCAGTGCTCCAGGGGTGGTCAGGTATGGAGGAAGAAAGACAGCAGGGCCCTCAGCAGCTGTGCTAAGGAAAGCTGCTCTTGGCTTCACATGGACAACAGAATCAGAAACTCTATTTCTGTGTGAATTAGACAGACTTTAGTGCTTCTTCTACAAAATCTTAAAATCTCAAGTAAAATTTTAATATCACAAAGGTAAGACTCATTAGAAAATTAAATCTGAGTCCAAATAGAATGCAAGGTTTTAAAGGTAAGCTCATTTCTGTTTCTTTCCCAGTTACTGGAATTTTGCAGGGAACTGACAGCTCAAGAAAGTCATCTTTTCATTTATATATTCAACATATATTTATTGAGGCTTACTATGTGCCAGGCACTGTGCTAGAAGCTGTGGTGCAATCTTGAAAAAGCTAGTAACAGCCTTTCTCCCAAAAAAGCTCTAAACACAGTGGAGAAGACTGAAAATTACAATATAGTGTGTGAAGTGCCATAAAAGAAGTAAACACAGGCTACTATGAGAGCATAGAGGAGGATCATCTAACTCATGGTATTGTGTCCTGGAGGGAACTTGGAAAGAAATAGAGCATGAAGAGTCTTGAAGGATAAGAATAAAGCAAGTTGACAAAGAAGAAGGATAACACTACCTACCAGTAGAGGGAACAGCAAACTCAAACTCCTAGCACCTGACAGCACGACACACTAGGGAAACTGCAAAAGGTTCATGCAGGAAGTAACACAAGAAAGGAAACAAGAGTCAAGTCATGAAAGGACTTTTATTCCAAGTTATACTTGGAACTTAGTCTTGAAGGGAAACCACTGTTGAATTCTAAGCGAGAGAATGACAAGACCAAATTTTCAATTTTAAGTGATTATCCTAGTAGGATAATGAAGTAGAGGGAAACGAGGAAGGAGTCAAGGAGACCATTCTAGAAGGTTGCTATAAAAATCTATCCAGAGATTTTGAGTCAGTCAAACTAAGCTCATGACATAGAGGGTTAAAGTGGAGGAGGACTGAGAAAATTGAAGAGATATTTAAGAAGTAGAATTGACAGGACAGGCTATTAGAGGTGAGAGAAAAGAGGAAGGCTATGACTCTTGAATTTCTACCTTAAACAATGGAAGATGGAACAAAATACTGATACAGAGAAAAAAGAGTAGAGCAAATAGGAGACAGAGCATGGGGTAAAAAGAATAATGAGTTCAATCTTGAACAGGTTGAACATTCTGCAGTAATATGGGGCATACAAATGGAGACAGATGTATGTTGGAGATACAGGTTTGGGAGTAATCAACACATAGTCGGACATAGTGCTTTGGGCTAAGCAGACAGAATGACAGCTATCTGAAGAGAAAAAGGCATTTTATTTTGAAACACAAGCCAATCAGTACTTCCCTAGAACACAGCTATATTGCAGAAGTGAATGTTATTCATAGGAAGTTTCCTAGATTAAAGTATTGGGATAAAGGATAAGAAAGGCCTTTCTAAGCATGACTTCAAAAGCAGAAACAATAAAAGAAAGAATTAATATATTTGACTAAATAAAAATCTAAAACTTCTATAAATAAAAATGAACCAAATTTACAAAAAAAGACGAACAGAAAAATATTTGAAAGAGACACAAGACAAAGAGATAAAAACAACAATATATAAAGAGCTCTTACAAATCAATGAGTAAAACAAGAGGATCCAATTTTAAAATACAGAGAAAGGCCACAAATAAGCAGTTCATAAGAAAAGCAGAAAAAGCCAATAAAGTGAGAAAAATGTAAAACATGAAAATTAATCAAAGAAATACAAATTAAAACAACAGTGAGATCTCTTTGGGATCTATAAAATTGAAAAATAAATTAAACTATAACATCCAGTGTTTTGATGAGGGTAGAAAAACAGTCACTTTCAAATGCTCTTGTCAGGAATATAAACTAATACAATTTCTCTAAAAGACTATTTGAAAATATACACTTAAGAACAAAAAAATATGTAACTATTGTCATAATGTCTTCTAGTTAATTCTTAAGAAATAGACATGTGAGCAAAGATCTATGTGTAAGGATGTTCACCGCAACATTATATTTTTAATAATAAAAAATTAGAAACAACCTAATGTCCAAAAAATGATAGTTAAATAGATTATGGTACAATAATACAATGGAACTCAAGAAATAATGATGTATGTTTCCCATGTAGAAAGATGTTCTGTTTGAACATTGTGAGATAATAGAAAATATATACTGGTCTCTGCCCCAGGTTCCCAGCACAGAGCTCCTAAAACCATTGTAACTTCCTAAGTAATAAGAACACTAGAAGCATCTCTTGTTATAATACTTGGTTTTTGACCCCATCCCTAACACAAAGCCCCTAAAATCCTTATAAATTCCTAAGTGATAAGAGCACTGGGAGCATCTTTTGCTCTAATGAGGCAACTCTAGGTGGGCTCCTGGATGGCGCCTGGATGGGGGCTGGTCACCAGAAAGATGAAGCCATTAGAAGCTTGGAATTTTCAGCCATGCCGCCCACTTCTCCAGAGAGGGGAGAAGGGCTGGGAATGAAGTTGATAATTGATTGTGCCTACTTGAGGATGGTTCCATAAAATCTGGGATTTTGACCAGTGTCTGAAGTGTGGGGGGTGGCAGTTTTGTGGGACTGAGCCCTTAACCTGTGGAATCTGACTCTATCTCTGGGTAGATAGTGTCAGAACTTAGTTAAATTATAGGACACCCAGCTAGTGTCATGGAGAATTGTTTGTTGTGGAGAAAACCTCCACACATTTAGTGATCAGAAGTGTCAAAAGTGTTCTGTGTAAAAGTAAAGGAGACACACAGGAAAGAAAGACACAGTAGGGAAGAATGAGGTTTTTCCTTATATAAGAAGGAAAAAGCTGAGTTGTTCCTTTATAAACATAGATTTTTATTTATTTTGGGTAGACACTTAAGAGTATGATTGCTAAATCATATATAATTATGTTGTCTATTGACATTTTTAAGGGCCTCTTCAGGGTTAACATTTTGTTACTTACTAATTATATTTGAGAAATATGTTTGAAATGCCTACCCTGTGCAAGGCTTTGGGTTAGGCTAAATTTTTGTGGAACACAAAGATAAGAATACACCAATTTATGACCTCCAGGCACTTACATTTAATTAAGAAGATGGGCTGTCGCCTATAAAACTGTTCAGGATTGCAGGTAAGTAGTGTGAATCAGAACTACTGTAGCAGATTAGAGAAGCCTGAGAACAGTGTAAATATGATAGTTAGGAAAGATATGTAGAAGAGATAGGACTCAGACGTGCATTTTGAAGTTGTAAGGTCTGGTTTAGTGGAGACAAAGTATAGGGGGAAGCATTCCCAGTTGAAAAGCAGGGTGGACAAGGGTTAGAGTTTGAAATGTTCATGGCATATTAGGAGAAGAGTGAGAAGAACAGAGATTGGCCCAATCTGGATAGGAGGTTCCACTGCACCAGGGCCACCCACGCAGCCATACTAGCTGTGCATTAAACATCTCTGGAGGCTGTCAGTCACATAGATTCTTATACAAATACAACCCTAGCTGGATCCCTTGGAGACGGAGATGAAGGAAAGTAGTTGGGTTGTCTCTGAACTTTCCTCTGCCACTTTACCTAGAGCAGATTCACTTTTTTGTCTTACACATTTTGTTTGAAAACAGTGTTCACTTGAACATAGTTTTTTTTTTGTCTACTTTGTACAAGAAAAGTGGTTTGAAGAGGGTAATATTTAAAAAATAGTAATGAGAGACAAGTATGAATAGGTAAAATGGGGCTACAACATAGGGTACACTGATTCCAAGCTTAGTAGTTTGGAATGAATCTTGAAGTTTAAAACGGAGTCACAGGAGAACATGGCTCAGTGCCTTGTTCTTGCTGTGGAAATAACAGAAGGCTGAACAAAGGAGAAATATGTATGCTGCTCCCTAGGGTTTCAGGACCTCACAAAGGAAAAGTAAATAATGGCAGATGGCAAGAAGAGAAGCAAGCAGATAAAATCTCCAGGGCAGAAACAAATGGGTGCCAGAAAAAGTGGCCAGTGAATAAGAACAGAACCCATATGCTTAACCAACAGTAAGTCATGTATTTTCCCTGACATAGGGTTGTAAGGATAATAAGATTAGGGTGGAACATGACTCATGAGCAAAAGGGAAGAGTTAGTAACCTCCAGACAAGAGTATGTCAAAAGAAGGCTCTAAAAAATAAAGTATGGCTCTAAAGAAAATACCACAGCTCTGCTTCCTTGCCTCTCTAGGTATTGGGTATGATAGGAGTCATTCCTAGCAAGCTAATGGTCAAGCTGTGAGAAACAAAGTGAAAACCAGATGTGATAATCCAAGTGATAACTGCAGTTATAACTTGTGAGAGTATTGTGTAGCAGATGAGCATAGATAGCCATAACTTAGCCCCTAGGATACATACAAGTCACTGCATGTGTGAAATTCAAAGATTACACCACTAGTGAAATTCAGAGGTCGATGTGGGAACATCCAGGCACTGCCTGCCAGGTGGGAGGGTGCCCCAGTAATGGATCTTGGTCCAGGCTGTCAGTGACCTTGTGTGGGTGGCAGGGAATAAAGAAAGAACATGATGTCTATTATCAGCAAGGTCACAAAGACTGTAACATAATCAAGTTAACATGTTCTTGGTGCCAAGATAGAGTGCTCAAAAGTGCAAGAGGCTGGGCAAAGTTACTGAGGATATTTCTCAGGTTTCTGAGGATATAATAAGTCATCAGGAGGCAGACCAAGACCTTCTTGTGGGAGCAACTCTGGTAATAAAGTTAAAAGCATTGGATTTAAAATGTCCCTAGGTGTCAGGGTCAAGATGGTGGCATAGGCAGACTCTGAACTCACCTCCTCCCTTGGACACAATGAATTTACAACTACTCTTGGAACAATTACCCCTAAGAGAGAACTGAAAACTGGATAAAAAGAACCCCACGAAAACGGACAGTGCTGACTGAGGTGGAAGAGGCATAAAATCCTCTCGAGAGAGAAAAAAGCCACCTTCTAGCTGCAATACTTCATGGCCAGCCGGGAGCAACCTTAAGGTACAGAGCCTTCCATGGAGCAGTGGGGGATCTGAGTGGAGGAGCGTTACCACAATAAGCAGCTTTTGGCCTCAGCACAACAGAGACAAGTGTCATCATACCTGACTTTGATGGCTATTACCAACAACAGGGAAAACTCCCAGAGAAGCTATTGGACATAAGAGGGGAAAACAGCCTGCTCTTAAAGGGCCCCCACCCAAATTCACCAAATTTGGAAAGCAACCTAAAATCACCAGAAAGAAATGTTCACAGTCCATTGGTGAAAAGAGACTCACCTGATAGACTCTGAGTGCATCTGGCTGAAAGGTGAGACCTCTCCAAGGACTGAGACATTGGTGGAAGCCATTGTTGTGACCTAGCACAGGCTTGCTGACACAGATGCTGGCTGACGCTATTGGACTTCTTCCCCTGGCCTATTAGCCCAGGGTATGCCCCACTCGCTAGAGCACCAATTTAATCCAGCTCAGCCAGGACAGGCAACCCACCCTAGGGACTGGCCCCACCCAACAGCAAGCCCTCAGGCAACCTGTGGGCCCACATAGCTGGGGGTGCCTGGAACCTCTGCAACCAGGTGAGTGAGTCCGGCTCTTTGGGGCAGGGCATGCATGAGGGGTAGGCCTGCATTGGTGGATTGTATGGGACCTCTGCAGTGGGGTGATGGAGTCCACTTCAGTGGGTCAGGGGGCATGCACAGAGCAGGACTGTGTTGACAGGGTGTGTGGCCCTGCAGGCAGTGGGGCCTGTCAGCTGCAGCAGACTTGTGCTTCTCAAACAGCTACATAGGGGATTGGCCTCACCTTCCAAAGCCTGAAAAAATTGAGTGCTCCCATGCATGGGGCTGGCCCCACACCATTGCAACTCTGAGAAAGCAGACAACAGCCTTGCAGGCCAGAGACCTACAACAATAGTAAGTCCCTGAGCCTAGCAACTAGACATGCTGGTGATGTACTCAATTAACAAAAAAAAACTGCAACAGGAATGTGCTATTAGACCTTAAAGCCAACTATGCTGGTACTCCTCATGCCTGATAAAATGACTGAAAGGACCAGAGCAGCCACACGCAGCTGAGCATTTCATCTAGCTGGCCAGTCTAGCCTCCCTGGGCACCTGCAGCAAGAGAAATTCTGACACAACAGAAGGACACATGTATCCCACACAGGGGACACTCCTGGAACATTTGGAACTGGTGATGAGAGGGAAGCACACTGCTGGGCCTCATAAGGCATCTCTTACATAAGACCACCTCTCCAAGATTGGGAGATGTAGCTGACCTACATAATACATAGATATAAGCACAGAGAAAGAGGCAAAATGAGGAGAAAAAGTAGTATGTTCCAAATAAGGGAACAGGACAAAACCCCAGAAAAAGAACTAAACTAAACAGAAATAGTCTACCTGACAAAGAGTTCAAACAAAGAATCATAAGGATGCTCAGTGATCTTGGGAGAAGAATGGATGAACTCAGTGAGAATGCCAACAAAGAATTGGAAGATATAAAAAGGAACCAATCAGAAATGAAGAATACAATACTGGAAATAAAACATTCACTCGAGGGACACAATAGCAGAGTAGATGACACAGAACAGATCACCAAGCTGGATGAAAGACAAGAGGAAATCACCCAAGCTGAACAGATAAAATAAAAAAGAATTAAAAAGAATGAGGACAGTCTAAGACACTTCTGGGACAACATCAAGCACACTAACATCTGTTATAGGTGTCCCAGAAGGGGAAGAGACAGACAAAGGAACAGACAATCTATTTGAATAAATAATAGGTGAAAACATTCCTAACTTAAGAAAGGAAACAGACATCCAGGTAGAGGAAGCATGGAGAGCACCAAACAAGAAAAACCCAAAGAGGCCCACACCAACACACATTATAATTAAAATGTCAACAAGTAAAGATAAAGAGAGATTTCTAAAAGCCACAAAGAAAGACAACAGTTACATACAAAGGAAACCCAATAATGCTATCAGCTGACTTCTCAGCAGAAACTTTACAGGCTAGAAGGGAGTGGCACAATATATTTAAAGTGCTAAAAGGAAAAAAACCTACAGCCAAGAATAATCTACCCAGCAAGGTTATCATTCAAAATGGAAGGAGAGATAAAGAGTTTCCCAGGCAAGCAAAAAAAATAAATAAATAAGTTTATCACCAAGAAACCAGCTATACGAGAAATGCTAAGAAATGCTAAAGGGTATTATTTAAGTGGAAAAGAGAAGACCACAAGTAGGAATAAGAAAATTATCCTTAAAAAAGCAATAAATTCACTGGTAAAGGCAAATACACAGTAAAGGTATCAGATCAACCACCTATAAAACTAATATGAAGGTCAAATGACAAAAGTACTAAAATTATCTATCTCCATCATAAGAGGATAAGGAACACGCACACAAAAAGAGGGAAAATATGATAAAAAACATAAAATGTGGGGGGAAGAGTAAAAGTTTAGGGGTTTTAACAAAAGGTCAAACTTAAGAGACCATCAATTAAATATAGATTGCTATATACATAGGTAATTATATATGAACCTCATGGTAATAACAAACGAGAAACATATAATAAATACACAAAAAGTTAAGAAAAAGGAATCCAAACATAATACTAAAGAAAGCCATCAAACCATAAGAGAACAGAGCAAAATAAGAAGAAATAAATAGAGAACTAATAAAAAGCCCATAAAAAAGTAACACAATGGCAATAAGCACACTCTTTTTTGTTGTTGTTATTTATTGTGGCAACATTGGTTTATAACATTGTATAAAGTTCAGGAGTACATCATTATACTTCTATTTCGGCATGGATTACATCATGTTCTCATGTTCACCACCCAAATACTAATTACAATCCATCATCACACCCATGTGCCTAATTATCCCTTTCAACATCCTCCCTCCTCCCTTCCCCTCTGGTAACTACCCATCCAATCTCTGTCTCTATGTGTTTGTTTGTTGTTGTTATTATCTACTACTTAATGAGTGAGATCATATGGTATTTGACCTTCTCCCTCTGACTAATTTCACTTTGCATAATACCCTCAATGTCCATCCGTGTTGTCACAAATGGCTGGATTTCATGGTTTCTTATGGCTGAGTAGTATTCCATTGTGTATATATATCACATCTTCTTTATCCATTCGTCCCTTGACGGGCACTTAGGTTGCTTCCAAGTTTCGGCTATTGTGAATAACGGTGCAATGAACACGGCAGTGCATGTATCTTTATGCACTGGTGTTTTCACAGTCTTTGGATAGACACCCAGCAGTGGAATAGGTGGATCATATGGTAGTTCTGTCCTTAAATTTTTGAGGAATGTCCATACTGTTCACCATCGTGGCTGCACCAGTTTGCACTCCCACCAGAAGTGCATGAGAGTTCAGTTCTCTCCATATCCTCTCCAACACTTGTTGTTTCATGTCTTGTTAGTTATAGCCATTCTGACGGGCGTGAGGTGATATCTCATTGTAGTTTTGATTTGCATTTCCCTGACAGTTAATGATGTTGAACATCTTTTCATGTGCCTGTTGGCCATCTTTATACCTTCTTTGGAGAAATGTCTTTTCAGGACTTTTGCCTATTTTTTAATTGGGTTGTTAGTTTTTTTGTTCTTGAGATGCATGAGTTCTTTATATATTTTGGAGATTAACCCCTTATCAGATGTATGATTTGCAAATATCTTCTCCAAATTTTTAGGTTGTCTTTTCATTTTATTGACGGTTACCTTTGCTGTGCAGAAGCTTTTTAGTTTGATGTAGTCCATTTGTTCATTTTTTCTATCGTTTCTCTTGCCTGGTCAGACATGGTGCTTGAAAATATGTTGCTAAGACAGATGTTGAAGAGCGTACTGCCTATGTTTTCTTCTAGAAGTTTCATAGTTTCAGGTCTTACATTCAAGTCTTTAATGCATTTTGCATCAATTTTTGAGTATGGTGTAAGGTAATGGTCTACTTTCATTTTTTTGCAGGTGGCTGTCCAGTTTTCCCAACACGATTTGTTGAAGAGACTTTCCTTTCTCCATGGTATGCTCTTGGCACCTTTGTAGAAGACTAGAAGAGTCCTTTGTCCATAGATGTGTGGGTTTATTTCTGGGCTTTCAATTCTATTCCATTGATCTGTGTGTCTGTTTTTGTGCTAGTACCATGCTGTTTTGGTTACTATAGCTTTGTAGTATGTTTTGAAATCAGTGAGTGTGATAACTCCAGCTTGGTTCTTTTTTCTCAGGATTCCTGTAGCTATTCCGGGGCTTTTGTTGTTCCATATAAACTGTAGGATTCTTTGTTCTCTTCCTGTGAAAAATGTTCTTGGAACTTTGATGGGAATTGCATTGAATCTATAGATTGCTTTAGGAGGTATGGACATCTTAACTTTGTTAATTCTTCTGATCCAAGAGCACAGAATATCTTTCCATTTCTTTGTGTCTTCTTCAATTTGTTTCAGCAATGTTTTATACTTTTAAGTGTACAGATCTTTCACCTCTTTGGTTAAGTTTATTCCTAGGTATTTTATTCTTGTTGTTGTAACTGCAAATGGGATTATATTCCTAATTTCTCTTTCTGCTACTTCGTTGTTAGTGCATAGAAATGCAACTCATTTTTGCACATTGATTTTGTATCCTGCAATTTTACTGTATTTGCTTATCCCTTCTAAACGTTTTTTGGTGGATTCTTTAGGGTTTTCTATATCTAAATCATGTCATCTACAGATAGCGACAGTTTCACTTCTTCCTTTCCAATTTGGATCCCATTAATTTCTATTTCTTGCCTGAATGCTCTGCCTAGGACTTCCAATACTATGTTAAATAGGACTGGCGAGACTGGGCAACATTGTCAAGTTCCTGCTCTTAGAGGGATAGCTTTCAGTCTTTCACCATTGAGGATGACATTAGCTGTGGGTTTGTCATACATGGCCTTTATTATGTTGAGGTACTTTCCTTCTATACCCATTTTATTGAGAGTTTTTATCATTAATGGATGCTGTATCTTGTCAAATGCTTTCTCTGCATCTATTGAGATGATCATGTGATTTTTATCCTTCATTTTATTAATGTGGTGTATCACGTTGTTTGATTTGCAAATGTTGAACCATCCATGCACCCTGGAATAAATACAACCTGATCATGGTGTATAATCTTTTCACTGTATTGTTGTATCCAATTTGCTTGTATTTTGTTGAGGAGTTTTTCATCGATGTTCATCAGTGATATTGGCCTGAAATTTTCTTTTTTTTGTTTTGTCTTTGTCTGGTTTTGGTTTCAGGGTAATATTGGTTTCGGAGAATGAGTTAGGGAGCTTACCCTCCTCTTGAATTTTTTGGAAGAGTTTGAGAAGGATAGGTGTTGAGTCTTCTTTGAGTGTTTGGTAGAATTCACCAGGGAAGCCGTCTGGTCCTGGACTTTTATTTTTGGGGAGGTTTTTGATTACTGTTTTGATCTCATTACTGATGATTGGTCTATTCAAATTCTCTGTTTCTTCTTGATCCAGTTTTGGAAGGTTGTATGATTCTAAGAATTTATCCATTTTTTCTAGATTGTCAAATTCATTGGCATATAGCTTTTCATAGTATTCTCTTATAATCTTTTGTATTTCTGAGTTGTCTGTTGTAATTTCTCCTCTTTCATTTATGATTTTACTTATTGGAGCCTTCTCTCTTTTTTTCTTGGTGAGTCTAGCTAAAGTTTTGTCAATTTTGTTTAGCTTTTCAATGAACAATCCCTTGGTTTTATTAATGTTTTCTATTGTTATTTTAGTCTCTATTTCATTTATTTCTGCTCTTATTTTTATTATTTACCTTCTTCTACTGATTTGGGGCTTTGTTTGTTCTTCTTTTTCCAGACCTTTAGCTGTGTTGTTAGATTGTTTATTTGAGATTTTTCTTGTTTGTTGACATAGGCCTGTATTGCTGTAAACTTCCCTTTTAGAACTTCTTTTCTGTATCCCATAAATTCTGGCATGTCATATTTGTGTTTCCATTTGTCTCCAGGTGTTTTTTGATTGCTCCTTTGATTTCTTCGTTGACCCAGTCGTTGCTCAGTAGCATTTAGTTTAATCTCAACATATTTGTGGCTTTTCTGATTTTCTTTCTATAGTTGATATCTAGTTTCACACCATTGTCAGAAAAGATGCTTAGTATTATTTCTATCCTCTTAAATGTAAAGAGATTTGTTTTCTGGCCTAATATGTGATCAATTCTGGAGAATGTTCCATGTACATTTGAAAAGAGAGTGTATTCTTCGGTTTTTGGATGGAATGTTCTGTATATATCCACTAGGTCCATCTGTTCTTGTGTCATTTAAGGCAAATGTTTCCTTATTGATCTCCTATTTGGATGATCTATCCATTGGTGGAAGTGGAGTGTTACAGTCTCGTACTATTATTGTGTTACTGTCTATTTCTCTTTTTAAGTCTGTTAATAATTGCTTTATATATTTAGGCACTCCTACGTTAGGTGCATAGATATTTACAAGTCTTATATCCTCTTGTTGGATTGTTACCTTGATCATTATGTAATGCCCTTCTTTGTCTCTTTTTACAGTTTTTGTTTTAAAGTCTATTTCGTCCTATATGAGTATTGCTACCCCACCTTTCTTTTCATTGCCATTTGCATGGAGTATCTTTTTTCATCCCTTCACTTTCAGTTTGTGAGTGTCTTAGATCTGAAGTGTGTCTCTTGTATGCAGCATATATATGGGTCTTGTTTTTTTATCCAATCAGCCACCCCATGCCTTTTAATTGGAGCATTTAGTCCATTGATGTTTAAAGAAGCTATTGATAAGTGTGTACTTCCTGTCATTTTTTAACATTTTTTCTGGGTGTTTTAGTAGTCCTTCTCTGATCCTTTTTCCTTGTCTTGCTATCTTCCCTTGTGGTTTGATGGCTTTCTTTAGTATTATGTTTGGGTTCCTTTCTCTCAGTTTTTTGCGTGTTTATTATAGGTTTCTGGTTTGTGATTACCATGGAGTCCATATACAGTAACATACGTATATAGGGATCTATATTAAGTTGATGGTCTCTTTAGTTTGACCTCTGTCTGAAAGCTCTACTCTTCAACTCCCCTCCTCCCATATTTCATTTTTTTGATGTCATATCTAACCTGTTTTTCTGCATTTGTATCCATTACCTTCTTATCATGGAAATAGATATTTTTCCTATTTGTGTTCTTCTCTTTTCCTCTTAAATAAGTCCCTTTATCATTCCTTGTAGTACTGGTTTCTTGATGACAAACTCCTTTAATTTTTGCTTGTCTGGGAAAATTTTTATCTCTCCTTCCATTTTGAATAATAACCTTACCGAGTAGAGTATTCTTGGCTGTAGCCTTTTTCCTTTTAGCACTTTAAATATATCGTGCCACTCTCTTCTAGCCTGTAAGGTTTCTGCTGAGAAGTCAGCTGATAGCATTATGGGGTTTCCTTTGTATGTAACTTGACTTTCTCTTGTGGTTTTTAGGATTCTCTCTTTATGTATAATTCTGGACATTTTAATTATGATGTGTCTTGGTGTGGGCCTCTTTGGGTTTATCCTGTTTGGTGCTGTCTGTGCTTCCTGTACCTGGATGTCTGTTTCCTTCCTTAGGCTAGGGAAATTTTCATCTATTATTTCTTCCAATAGATTCTCTGCCCCTTTGTCTCGCTCTTCTCCTTCTGGGACACCTATAACACGGATGTTAGTGCACTTGATGTTGTCCCAGAGGTCCCTTAGACTGTCCTCACTCTTTTTAATTCTTTTTTCTTTTACCTATTCAGCTTGGGTGATTTCTTCTAGTCTTTCATCCAGCTTGCTGATCCATTCTTCTGTATCCTCTACTCTGCTTTTGAGTCCCTCTAGTGAAGGTTTCATTTCCAGTATTATATTCTTCATTTCTGATTGGTTCTTTTTTATATATTCCATTATTTTGTGGACCTTCTCACTGAGGTCATCCATTCTTCCCCCAAGATCAGTGAGCATCCTTAACGCTCTTTGTTTGAACTCTCTGTCAGGTAGGTTGCTAATTTCCGTTTCACTTAGGTCCTTCTCTGGAGTTTTGACCTGTTCTCTCACTTGGAATATATTCCCTTGCCTCTTCATTTTGCCTCTGTCCCTGTGCTTGTGTCTATGTATTAGGTAGGTCAGCTACATCTCCCAATCTTGGAGAGGTGACCCTATATAAGTGATGACTGATGAGGACCAGCAGTGTGCTTCTCTCAGTTCTGAATGTTCCAGCAGTGACCCCTGTGTGGGCTACATGTGTCCTTCTGTTGTGACATGGTTGCTGTCCCTGTAGGTGCCCAGGGAAGCTGAGATATGCCCCTGGACAGATGTTCTAATGCTCAGCTTCTTGCAGTTGTTGTGGGCCCTTCAGTCTCTTTATCGGGTGTGGGGAGCCCCAGCACAGTTGGCTGCAAGTTCTTATAGCACATTTGTGTTGCAGTATTTCTTCTAAGTTACTAGGCACCCAGCATGGCAGGTTGTTAGGCTCAGGGGCTTACAATTGCTATAAGCCTCCAGCCTTTGAGTCTCTTGTCAGCTCTCTGAATATTGCAGCTTGGTGGGGCTGGCCTCAGGCATGGGAGCACCCAATTGATTCAGGCTTTGGAACTTGGGGCAAACCCCCATGTGTGTCTTTGAGAAGCACAAGTCTTCTGTAGCTGACAAGCCCCACTGCCCACAGGTCCACACAAAGTCAACACAGTCCTGCCACGTGTGCTCACACTGACCTCCTGAAGTGGACCCAGTTTCTCCATGGTGGGAGCCCCACGCACTCCACCACCACCCCACACTCTCCACCTGCTCCTTGGACCCATTCACCAGTCTGGTGGAGAATCCATGTAGCTCACTTAGCAGGCCCTCAAGCTGCCCAAGGGCTTGCTCTTGGGTGAGGCCAGTCCCAAGCATGCGCTGCCTGCCCTGGCTGAGCTGGATTAACTTAGTACTCTAGTTGGTGGGGCAGACCCTGGGCTAGCAGGCCCCAGAGATAAGTCCAATGGCGTCTGCCAGTGTCTGTGTCAGCACACCCACACCAGGCCACAAGAATGGCCACCATGAACGTCCTAGTCCCTAGAGAGGTCTCACCTCTCAATGAGATGCACTCAGAGCCTATCAGGTGAGTTTCTTTTCACTGAAGCACTATGCACTTTTTTTTCTGGTGATTTTAGGTTGCTTTCTGACATGGGTGAATTTGTGCATGGGCCCTTAAGAGCCGGTTTAATTTCTTTGTGAACCAGCTTTTCTGGGGATACTCCCCAATGTTTTAGTAGCCAGCAAAGTCAGATATTATGCCACTCATCTTGATGGTAAGCACATTCTTATCAATAGCTACTTTCAATGTCAATGGACTAAATGTTCAAAGGCATACAGTGGCCGATTGGATTTAACAAACAAGACCCATATATGTGCTACATACAAGAGACACACTTCAGACCTAAAGACACTCACAAACTGACAGTGAAGAGATAGAAAAGATACTCCATGCACATGGCAATGAAAACAAAGCTTGGGTAGCAATACTTATATCAGACAAAATAGACTTTGAAACAAACTGTAACAAGACGCAAAAGAGGACACTACATAGTGATAAAGGGAACAATCCAACAAGAGGATATAACACTTGTAAATATATATGCACCAAATGTAAGACCACCTATATATATAAAGCAATTATTAACAGATATAAAAGGAGAAATAGACAGTAACACAATAAGAGTAGGGGACTTTAACTCTCCAATTCCACCAAAGGATAGATCATCCAAACAAAAGATCAATAAGGAAACATTGGCCTTAAATGACACACTCGAACAGATGCACTTAGTAGATATACACAGAACATTCCATTCAAAAGATGAGGAATACACATTCCTTTCAAATGCACATGGAACTTTGTCAAGGATTGATCACATATTAGGCCACAAAACAAGTCTCAATAAATTTAACAACATTAAAATAATACCAAGTATGTTCTCTGACCGCAATGGTATGAGACCAGAAATCAACTACAGGAAGAAAATCAGAAAACCCACAAATATGTGGAAATTAAACAAAATGCTGCTAAACAATGATTGGGTCAACAAATAAATCAAAGGAGAAATCAAAAAATACTTGGAGACAAATGAAAATGGAAATACGACATACCAAAATTTATGAGATACAACAAAAGCAGTTCTAAGAGGGAAGTTTATACAAATACAGGCCTACCACAACAAACAAGAAAAATTTCAAATAAACACTCTGACGGTTCACCTAAAGGAACTGGAAAAAGAAGAACAAGCAAAGTCTCAAATAATTAGAAGGAAGGAAATAATAAAAATCAGACCAGAAATAAATGAAATAACGACTGAAAAACCAACAGAAAAAAATCAATGAAACTAAGAGCTGGTTCTTTGAAGAGATAAACAAAATTGACAAACCTTTAGCTAGACTCACCAAGACAAAAAGAGAGAAGACTCAAATAAGTAAAATCAGAAATGAAAGAGGAGACATTACAATGGACACTTGAGAAACACAAAAGATTATAAGAGAATGATACAAAAAGCTATACGCCAACAAATTGGATAATCTAGAAGAAATGGATAAATTCTTAGAGTTATACAACCTTCCAAAACTGAATCAAGAATAAATAGGGAATTTGAATAGATGAATCACCAGTATGGAGATAAAAATATTAATCAAAAATCTCCCCAAAAATAAAAGTTCAGGACAAGACGGCTTCGCTGGTGAATTCTATGAAACATTCAGAAAAGACTTTATACCTTTCCTTCTCAAACTCTTCCAATAAATTGAAGAGGAGAGGAAGCTCCCTAACTCAATCTACAAAGCCAACATTACTCTGATACCAAAACAAGAAAAGGACAACACAGAAAAAGAAAATTACAGGCCAATATCACTGATGAACATCGATGAAAAAATCTTCAACCAAATACTAGCAAATCGAATACAACAATACATTAGAAACATCATATACCATGATCAAGTGGGATTATTCCAGGGAGGCAGGGAGAGTTCAACATCTACAAAGCAATCAATGTGATTCACCACATTAACAAAATGAAGAATAAAAATCACATGATCATCTCAATAGATGCAGAGAAAGCACTTGAAAAGACGTAGCATCCATTTATGACAAAAGCCCTGAAAAAAATGGATATAAAAGGAAAGTATCTCAACATAATAAAGGCCATATATGAGAAACCCACAGCTAACATCATACTCAATGGTGAAAACCCAAAAGCTATCCATCTAAGAACAGGAACCAGACAAGGATGCCCACTCTTACCACTCCTATTTAACATAGTATTGGAAGTCCTAGCCAGAGCAATCAGGCAAGAAAAAGAAATAAAAGGGATCCAAATTGGAAGGAAGAAGTGAAACTGTCACTATTTGCAGATGACATGATTTTCTATATAGAAAACCCTAGAGAATCCACCAAAACACTTTAGAAATAATAAACGAATACGGTAAAGTTGCAGGATACAAAATCAACATGCAAAAATCAGTTGCATTCCTATACACTAACAACAAATTAGCATAAATAGAAATTAAGAATAAAATCCCATTTACAATTGCAATAAAAAGAATAAAATACCCAGGAATAAATTTCACCAAAGAGGTGAAAGATCTGTACACCTAAAACTATAAAACATTGTTGAAAGAAATTGAAGAAGACACAAGGAAATGGAAAGATATTCCATGCTCTTGGATTGGAAGAATTAACATAGTTAAATTGTCCATACTTCCTAAAGTAATTTACATTTTCAATGCAATACCTATCAAAGCTACAACGATATTTTTTCACAGAAATAAAATAAATAATCCTAAAATTTGTATGGAACAACAAAAGACACCAAATAGCCAAAGGAATACTGAGAAAAATGAACAAAGTTGGAGGTATCACTGACTTCAAAATATATAACAAAGTTATAGTAATCAAAACAGCATGGTACTGGCACAAAAATAGACACACATCAATGGAACAGAATGGAGAGCCTAGAAATATACCCATACATCTATGGACAACTAATTTTTGACAAGGGAGCCAAGCAAATAAAATGGAGAAAGGCAAGTCTCTTAAACAATGGTGTTGAAAAAACTAGACAGCCACATAGAAAAGAATGAAAGTAGACCCTGATCTTACACCATACACATACGTTAACTAAAAATGGATTAAAGACTTGAATGTAAGACCTGAAACCATGAAACTTCTAGATGAAAACATAGGCAGTACGCTCTTCAACATCGGTCTTAGCAGCATATTTTCAAATACCATGTCTGACCAGGCAAGGGAAACAATAGAAAAAATAAACAAATGGGACTACATCAAAGTAAAAAGCTTCTGTACAGCAAAGGAAACCATCAAAAAAATGAAAAGACAACCTAACAATTGGAAGGAGATATTTGCAAACCATATATCTGATAAGGGGTTATCTCCAAAATATATAAAGAACTCACACATCTCAACAACAACAGAAAATAACAACCCAATTAAAAAATAGGCAAAAGTCCTGGACAGACATTTCTCTAAAGAAGATATACAGATGGCCAACAAGCACACAAAAAGATGCTCAACATCACCAATTATCAGGCAAATGCAAATCAAATCTACAATGAGATATCACCTCAAGCCCATCAGAATGGCTATAATTAACAAGACAGGAAGTAACAAGTGTTGGAGAGGATGTGGAGAAAAGAGAACTCTCATACACTGCTGGCGGGAGTGCAAACCAGTGCAGCCACTATGAAAAACAGTATGGAGATTCCTCAAAACATTAAGAATACTATTACCATATGATCCAGCTTTTCCACTGCTGGGTATTTATCAAAAGAATATGAAGACACAAATGTGTGAAGACACATGCACCCCTATGTTCATTGCAGCATTATTCACAATAGCCAAACTTGGAAGCAACCTAGGTGCCCATCATGGGATGAATGGATAAAGAAGACGTGGTATATATATGCAACAGAATACTACTCAGCCATAAAAAAAGGATGAAATCTGTACATTTGTGGCGACATGGATAGACCTTGAGGGCATTATGCTAAGCAAAATAAGTAAGAGAGAGAAAGTCAAATACCATATGATCTCACTCATAAATCGAAGATAAAAACAACAGCAAACAAACACTTAGAGAGAGAGATTGGATTTGTGGTTACCAGAAGGGAAGGGGTGAGGGAGGAGGCTGAAAGGGGTGATTAGGCACATGTATATGGTCATGGATTGTAATTAGTTTTTGGGTGGTGAACATGATGTAATCTACACAGAAATCGAAATATAATGAATTGCACCCGAAATTTATATAATGTTAAAAACCAATGTTACCACAATAAAAAAAAAGAAACAATAGAAGTACATAAAAAAATAAGAAATAAAAAAATAAAGTGTTCCCAGTTAACATTTGCTTTCTAGTTAAACTCAGAATCCTCTGAGAACATTTATAATAACTCACCAAGAGTATAAACCTCCTATTTTAACCATTCACGTGGTAGCTGCAAGTATCTCCTGAGTGAAAAAATATATAAATGGATTTCCACTGAAACCCAAATATGAAATGTTCCGAGTACATATTGCCAAAAATAGTTCCCAGGAGAAAAGCAACTACTATTTCAAAGTCCATGGAAATAAACCAATCAACAAGTTAACATTATGAAAGAGGGAGATTAGGGAAACAATATTCAGGGTACTCTATTTTGACATCTTATCCCAGATGTCTAATACCCAAATGCTGCTCCCCTCCCCCACGATGCCACACTCTTCTCCATGACTCCACCAAAAGATAAAATGAGGCTATTTGTGTGCCTTACTATTGCATTAGTAGAAACTAATGAATCAGTGTGTTGTTCCTCCCAGATAATATATTTCTATTTTAATGGAGACCATCTGAAAACTTTGGTAAACAATGTTTCCCCAATACAAGTCAGCTGCAAGCATTGTCAATCAGCAAATATTTACTGAACATTCACTCAGTTTGGGAAATGAGAATTCAGTGATAAACAAGAAAGGCAGAGTCTCCACCCTGAAGAAGTTCATATAACAGTGATATAGTGTGTGTATAATGGAACACGGTAAGGTCACTCAGAATTCTGGGGACAATGTCAGAAAAATGATACTCTCTGATATCAAAAGTAGTAAAATTCAATGGGTTAAGGTAAGGTACAAATAAATACATAAACATGCAACAGAAAAACCTAATTATCTGCATAAAAGACCGACCCTGAGATATTATTTGTTAGATATTAATAATGTCCCTAAAATTCAGTCAAGAAAGCTATGTAGGATGTTTCTCTAAAAATCTTCCAACCAATCTGCATTAAAATAAGTCTGAGAGAAGGATAACATCAGTCAGATAGCAGAATAGGATGGCCAAGACTCTCCTTCCTCCCATGGAGACAAAGATTCAACAAAAATGCATGGATAAATTTTTTGTGAGAATTCAGAAACCAGTTAAGAGGCACCTGCACTCTAGGCAAGCACAAAATTAGCTGAATTGAAGCTGGTGGGAAAATTCATGGCACTATTTCACCATAATCCCTACCTCCAGCACAGCATTACATGATCAGTAGGAAACTTCCAGCTCCTGGCCTTTCCCTGGGGAGGGAGAGAGAAGACTGGACCATATATCCAATGTTATGACTTTTCAAGGTGGCTTCCTGAGGGACTGACTTCTGTCTTGCCTGTCTCAAGGTGCTGACAGGACCCAGAATGATCTGGATCCCTAGGGGAATTTGTGAACAAAAAAGAACTAGAGAGCATACTGCTATTTCAGAGGAGCCACAGAACAGCAGACAGAGGCTGATACAGTTTGGCAGCCTCTCTCCCAGGGCAGAAAGAGAAGAGTGGAGTGTGTGTCCAGTGTTCTAGATTTTCAGGAGGCTGCCTAAGGGACTGGTTTTTCTCTTGCCTGTCTCAGAGCAAGGACAGCAACTGGAATCTAGATGCCAAGGGAAACTGAGAATAAAAAAGAGCTGGGCAACATGCTTCTACTTCAAACAGGCCATAGTATAGCAAACAGGCCAATACAGTTTGGCAGCCTCTCCCTCAGGGGGAAAAGAGAAAAGTGGAGCATCTGTCCAATGTTCTGGTTTTGGGGGGAGCTGCCTGTGGGATTAGTTTCTGACTAGCCTGATTTTGGAGTACTGACAGTATGCAGATAGTCTAGATGGCTGGGGGCCACTGGCAACAGAAAAGAGCTGGGTGGCATGATGTTACTACAGAGGACTTACAATATAGCTGACAGACACAAGAGGGAGCAAGAGATTAAATCTCTTGGAAAAAAGAAGTTAGCAAATCCTTGTAATTAGGATCTACATGCACAAATACAGAGAAGACACATCTATAGAAAAGATTTGAGCGGCCCCCAGAATCTCCAGCTGAGTTTATCAGTGAAAGTCTTTCCCTGGATGAAGCCAGTCTATAAAGACTGTAAATGATGGCTGTTTTTTAAAATGCATGGATACCACACAAATTTACAAAGAACATACAGAAACAAGGAAAAGTGGCCCAAGCAAAGGAATAAAAAAACTCTTAAGAATAATGCTAAAAAATGGAGGTTTGTGAATTCCTTGACAAAGGATTCAAAATAACACAAAGATGATCAATAAGCTCAGAAAAACAATACACAAACAAAATGAGAATTTCAACAAAGAGATAGAAAATGTATAAAAGAATCCCCTCCAAAATTTGGAGCTGATGAATGCAATAACTTAACTGAAAAAATCACTATGGAGTTCACAACAGATTTCGTCAAACAGAAGAAAGAATCAGCAAACTCAAAGACAGGTCATTTAAAATTATCCAAAGGAGCAAAAAGAAAAAATAATGGGATGTCAGCAAGATGGCCAAATGAGATGACCTCTATTCCTATCCCTCTCTCAACAGCAATACTTTGGCGTCCATCCATGGACAGAAGTACATTTGTAGGAGCTGTGGGATCCAGTACCATACAGCAAGGGACCCATGAGAAGTCTCACTCATCAATGCATCAGGTAATAGGCACACAAATCTCAGTCTCAATTGTGGACCCTGAAGTGTTCTGTGAACTGGTTCCAGCTCCTCTCAGCCATGGTCTGGGAGCCCTTGGAGAACACTGACATAGGCAACCACCTGCAGACAAGAGAGCCATCGTGGCAGTCCAGGTGTCCAGCAGAAAAGTTGCAGCATACCATTGAAGCAAAAAAAAAATCCAAGTTTGGACACATTGTAGAGGGTAAGAGGAACAGTTTGACTTTACCCTCATTATCCTCCCTCAAGGCAGCATAGCTCAGAGCCAAGAAAGCCATTCTCAGCCCATGATTTCTCCTGCAGGGGAAAGTGAGAGCATGTGAGTGAATTCCCAGCTTCCCCAGCTATGTAAGACACTGCTAAAGAGGCCAACTTTTTTCTTGCCCTATCCAGAGTACTGAGTTGTGAGCTGCCTCTCTGGGGAGTAGGGAGAAGCTAGGAGAGTGGCAGACAGAACTCTCAGAAGGCATTAAAGGGACATGATCCTATTAACCATGTCACGGACTATATCAAGAAGCCCATCCATGAGCCACTGGGGACACCTCATCTGTGGATCCCCCACAGGACCAAGGGCACCCACAGTGCTCCATTCATCTCACCTAAACACACTTCTCCCCATGGCCAGCTCCTTGTGCACACTTCTGATGGTGACAAGAGAAAGCTTTGGCAGATGGATAGTGAGTACAAGCAGAAAGCTAGCCCAAACCTGCAGGCCACAGAGAGATCATAAACTTGAGCTTTAGCACCATCCTTGGGAATGCAAAATGGAGCCTGTCAGCCCCCAGCCAGGCATGTTACAAGATCAAGAGAAAGCATACAAACTTAAGAATTCTGCCACAAGAGGGAGTAAAAAGTGTGGAACAAGCATATCCATAGAAGGTCTAAGAAAGCCTCAGAATCCCTAGCAGGGCTGACTGAAAGGTATTTCTCTCCCAAAGTCAGTCAGTAAAGATTGGAGGAGGTAACTGCTACTTCAAATGTGAAGACAGCAATGCAAGACTTCAAGGAACATGAAAAATCAAGGAAACATGACACCACCAAAGGATCACAAGAATTTTCTAGTAACTGACCCGAAAGACTTGAAGATCTGTGATTATTTCCAATAAAGAATCCAAAAAGCTGTTTTAAGGCATTCAATGAGCTACAAGAAAACACAAGACAATTCAATCAAATCAAGAAAACAATACATGAACAAAATGAAAAGTTTAACAAAGTGATACAAATCATAAAAAAGAACCAAACAGAAATTTTGGAGTTGAAGAATACGAGTAAAATAAAAAAGGACAATAGAAAACATCAACATGAGACTGGATCAAGCAGAATAAAGAATCTGTGAAGTAGAAGACAGAACTGTTGAAATTATCCATTCAGAGGGTAACAAAGAAAGAAAAATGAAAAGAGTAAAGAAAGCCTATGTGAACTATGGGACACTATCAAGAGAAACAGTATGCTTATTGGAGTTCCAGAAGGAGAAGGGGGCATAAAGTTTATTTAAAGAAATAGTGACTGAGAACTTCCCAACTCTGAAGAGAGATTTGGTCATCTAAGGTCATGAAGCTCATGGGTCCCCAAACAACTTCAACTCAAAAAGATCTTCACCAATATATGTTATAACAACTGTCAGAAATCAAAGAAAATAGAGATTTTTAAAAGCAGCAATGAAAAGAAGCTTATCACTTACAACGGAACCCCCCATAAGGCTATCAGCAGACTTCTTAGCAGAAACCTTGCAGGCTAAGAGAGAATGGGATGATATACTCAAAGTGCTGACAGGCAAAACAATTTCCAACCAAGAATATTCTATCTGGCAAAGTACTCCTTCAGAAATGAAGGAGAGATAAAGACTTTTCCAGACAAACAAAAGCTGAGGGAGTTCATCACCACCAGACATGCCTTACAAGAAATGCTGAAAGGAGTTCTTCAAGCTGAAATGAAAGGATGCTAATTAGTAAAATGAAAATATACCACACACTGGTAAAAGTGAGTATATACCCAAATTCAAAATACTCTAATACTATAATATGGTGGTGTATTAACCACTTCACTCTAGTAAAATGTTGAAATAGTATTAAAAATAACTATAGCTACGATAATTTGTTAATGAATACACAATATAAAAAAAGAGGTAAATTGTGATATTGAAAACAAAAGGAGGGGAGTAAAAAAGGAAAATTTTTGTATGCAATCAATGGTAAGTTGTTGACATAAAACAGACTGTTATAAGATGTTTTATGTAAGCCTTGTGGAAACCGAAATATAAAAACCTAGAGTAGATACACAAAAGATAAAGGTAAGAGAATCAAAGCATACCATATGGAAAACCAGCAAGTCACAGAGGACACAGTAAGAGAGGACAAAAAGAAAAAGGGAACTGCAAAACAGTCAGAAAACAATTAAAGATGGCATCAGTAAGTCCTTACTAATTAATAATTATTCCAAATGTAAAGAGATTAAATTCTCCAATAAAAAGACATCGAGTGTCTAGATGGATACAAAAACAAGACCCACTTATATGCTGCCTACAAGAGACTCACTTCAGCTTAGGCTCAAAATGAAGGGATGGAAAATGATATTCCATGCAAGTGGAAACCAAAACAGAGCAGAAGTAGCTATACTTACATCAGACAAAATAAACTTTGACTCAAAAGCTGTAATCAGAGACAAAAAAGTCATCATATAATGATAAAAGAGTCAATCCACCAGGAAGTTATAATAATTATAAATATTTATGCATCCAACATCAGAACACCTAAATATTTAGACCAAACATTGAATAGAAATAGACAGCAACACAATAATAGTAGGATATTCCAGTATGCTACTTTCAATAATGGATAGAACATACAGACAGAAGGTAATAAGAAAATAGAGGACTTAAAAAACTGTATACACTAAATGAATATAACTGATATACACAGAACATTCCACCCAATAGCAGCAGAATACACATTCTTCTCAAGCACACACAGAACATTCTCCAGGACAGATCACATGTTAGGTCACAAATCAAGTCTTAGCAAATTTAAGAAGATTGAAATCATGCCAAGTATCTTTTTTAACCACAATGATATAAAACTAGAAATAATAGCAGAAGGAAAACTGGAAAATTCAGAAATATGTGGAAAGTAAAGAATATACTCCTGAACAACCAATGGCTTAAAGGAGAAGTCAAAATGGAAATCAAAAAATATTTTGAAACAAATAAAAACAGAAACACAATATACCAAAACTTATGGGATGCAGTATAAGCAGTAATAAGAGGAAAATTTATAACAGTAAATGTCTAAATTAATAAAAAATAGAGATCTAAAATAAACAACCTACTCTATATCTAAAAGAACTAGAAAAATAAGAACAAACTAAGCCCGAAATTAGCAACAGAAATGAAATATTAAAGATTAAAATATAAAAAAATTAAATAGAGAATAGGAAAAAAATAAACAAAACTAAGAGTTGGTTTTTTTGCAAATAAAAACAAAATTGGCAAATCTTTACATAGATTAACTAAGGAAAAAAGAGAGAAACCTCAAATAAATAAAATTAGAAATAAAATTGGAGACATTACAACTGAAGCCACAGAAATAAAAAGGATTATAAGATAGCAGTATGAACAATTATACATCAAAAAAATCAGATAACCTAGAAGAAATGGATAAATTCTTAGAAACATATAATCTACCAAGTCTGAATCATAAATAAATAAAAAATTTGAACAGATTTATAAGTAGTGATGATATTGAATCAGTAATCAAATACTTTCCAACAAAATAATCCCAGGACCAGATGGCTTCACAGGTGAATCCTACCAGACATTTAAAGAATAATTAATACTAATCCTTATTAATGTCTCCAAAAAAATGGAAAAATAGAGAACACTTTCTGTTTCATTTTATGAGTCCATCATTACCCCAATACCAAAGCAAGACAAAGACACCACAAGAAAAGAACACTACAGGACAATATCCTTAATGAACATGGATGCAAAAATCAAGAAAATATTAAGCAGCAGAATTCAACAGCACATTAAAAGGATCATACACCATGACCAAGTGGGATTTATCTCTGAGATGCAAAGATAGTTTAGCATAGGCAAATCAATGTATGTGCTCCATCACATTAACAGAACAAAGGTAAAAAAAAATCATAATATCTCCTCAATAGATGCAGAAAAAGCATTTGACAAAATTCAACACGCTTTCATGATAAAAACACTGCAGAAACTAGGAATAGAAAGAAATTAGCTAAGCATAGTAAAGGTCATATATGAAAAGCCCACAGCTAACATCATACTCAATGGTAAAAACTGAAAGCTTTTTCTCTAAGATCAGGAACAAGACAAGAATGCAAATTCTCACCAATTCTATTGAACATAGTACTGGAAATCCAATCCACAGCAATTAGGCAAGGAAAATAAATAAAAGGCATCCAAATTGGAAAGGAAAAAGTAGGATTATCTCTGTTCACATATGACATTATCTTATTGTAGAAAACCCTAAAGATTACACATGCACACACACATACACAAACTTTAGAACTCATGAACCAATTCAGTGAACTTAAAGGATAAAAATCAACACACAAAAATTGGCTGTGTTTCTATACACTAAAAATGAGCAATCTGAAAAGGAAATTAAGTAAACAATCTCATTTATAATAGTTTCAAAAAAATAAAATACTTTGGAAAAAACTTAATCAAGGAGACAAAAGACATACACTGAAAACTACAAAACATTGCTGAAAAAAATTAAAGACATTTAAACGGAAAAATGTCCCAAGTTCATGGATTGGAAGGCTTAATATTGTTAAAATGTCCATATTACCAAAAATGATCTACAGATTCAATGTAGTCCCTACCAAAATCCTAATGGATTTTTTTACAGAAATAGAAAAAGGAACTCTAAAGTTCATATGGATCCACAGAGGAACACAAATAGCCAAAACAATCTTGAGAAAGAAGAACAAAGCTGGAGATCTCAACTTCCTGACTTCAAAAAATATTACAAAGCTATGGTAATCAAAACAGTATGGTACTGGTAGAAAGACAGACATATAGACCAATGTAATAGAACAGAGAGCCCAGAAATAAACCCACACATATACAGTCAACTGATTTTCGACAAAAGTGCCAAGAATGCAACATGGGGAAAGAATAGTCTCTTCAACAAATGGTGTTGGATAACTGGATATCCACATGGAAAATAATGAAATTGGACCCTTATCTTACACCATGCACAAAGTTCAACTTAAAATGTATTAAATACTTACAGGTAAGACCTGAAACTAAAACTCCTAAAAGAAAATATATCAGAAAATCTTTATGACATTGGTCTTGGCAATGATTTCTTGGATATAACACCAAAAGCACAGGCAACAAATGCAAAAATAGACAAGTGGGACATCATCAAACTAAAAAGTTTCTGCATGCAAAAGAAACAACCAACAGAGTGAAAAGGCAACCTACAGAATGACAGAAAATATTTGCAAACTGTATATCTGATAAATGGTTAATCTCTAAAATATGTAAGGAACACCTACAATTGAATAGCAAAAAAAAAAAACAACTCTATTAAAAAATGGACAAAAAACTTGAATAAACATTTCTCCAAAGATGACATACAAATGACCAACAGCTATATGAAAAGATGCCCAAATTCACTAACCATCAGGGAAATGCAAATCAAAACCACAATAATATATCATCTCACACCTATCAGGATAGCCATTATCCAAACAAAACAACAGACTATAATAAGTGTTGGTGAGGACATAGAGAAAATGAAACACATGTACTCTGTTGGTGGGAACGTAAAATGGTGCAGCTCTATGGAAAACAGTATGGAGTTTCCTCAAAAAATTAAAAAACAGAGCTATCATATGATCCAGCAATTCCACTTGTGGGTATTTGTCCAAAAGAATTGAGATCAAGATCTCGAACAGACACTTGCATTCTTAATTCATTGCAGCATTAATCACAGTAATCAAATATGTGGAAACAACCTAAATGCCCATCAACAGATAAATGGATAAAGAAAATGTAGTATATGCATATAATGGAATATTGTTCATCTTTAAATATAAGGAAATTCTGTCATGTGTTACAACATGGATGAATCTTGAAGACATTATGCTAAGTGAACTAAGCCAGTCACAGAAGGTCAAATACTGCATGATTACACTTATATGAGGTATCTGAAGTAGTCAAATTCATTGAAGCAGAAATTAGAATGTTGGTTTCCAGGGGCTAGGGGAAGGGGAACATGGGGAGATGCTGTTCAATGGGTATACAGTTTCAGTTACGCAAGATGAAAAAGTTCTAGAGATCTGCTGTACAACACTGTGCTTATAGTTAACAATACTGCACTGAACACTTAAAATGTGTTGAGGGTAGATCTAATATTATGTGTTTTTCTATCATAATAAAAAATACATCTTAGAAAACCACAGGTAGACGATTTGAAGTGTAGAGAAAAGGAAAGCCTAAGAGGAAGAATTTGATCATTTTATACAGCACTATTCAAGGAAGAACATGTATTTTAAACATGAGTGAAATGGGCTCTGTTGAAAGGCAGGAATAGAAAGACAAGATTTTCCAAATCTTTCAGGAAGATTCTTATCATTTTCTCAGAATTTATACTCACCTGTAAACCTACTGATTCACTAACTGTTTTCCCAGGAACATCCAAATTAAAATGGTGGTGCTGCAGAGAGGTGGACATAAATATTCTGGTTACTAGAAAAAGGTGTTCCCCAGTTTAAATCAATAGGATAGCATTGTGATGTATCAATCAGTCTCAGGTTGGTTAGTACACTTAGTCCCAAAGAGTATGAAACTGGACAAAATTTGAGGGAATGTGAGTATCATGACCTGCAAAGCTAAGAACCACATGCTTTGAAATATCAATGCTTTGAGAGGCTTATATGAGCATCCAGGTTTATATTTGCATAGATTTAGATTTATCAAGTAAACAGTGGCTGGGGCATATATTTTGAGACCTATGGGTCTTTTCACCCATTTCTTCATACCCCCACATATGTGTCACCACAAGAAAAACCAAAAAGAGAATTTATTCTTTCCATTTGAAAGATGCCACGAAATTCAGAGATAAATTAGAAAGGTGTTTGGGCACAATAAAAAAGAGACGGTAAAGCAGAACAAAATAATAATGAGATGGAGGAAGAGAAGGAGGAGAAAATTTAGAATTAAGGTCATCTAGGAAGATGATTCTCCAAACTTGGAACCTGGATTAGAAACAGGTTAATATCATATGCAAATCAAAAGGAGTCTTCTTTTCAAATTGGTCCTGATTGCAATAACACAGTTTTCACTGGAAACTTCTAAAGTAATCCTTGGCCTTGAAGATCCATATTGCCACTGGGACTACCCTGAGACTGCATTTTGCATAATCACTGATGGGTTTCTCCATGTTTGTCAACCTCTAAATATCTAACCAGGAATTGATCTGAATTCTAATTTCAAGTGTTATTTTCAAAATTGGTTCACTGCAGCCCACTAACTAGTAAGCATTTCAAAAGGACATTCTTCCACAAAGTACTTTCATACCATTGCTAACATAAAGGACTTTGCTGAATTGGGAACAAACTTAATGGTATGACCAATTCTTTCAAAGGACAAGCTAGGTTACCGTTTATATAAAAAATTCCTGCATGTCTAAAATTATAGCTATGTAGGCTTGAAGAATCCTTTTCCCTAGCCAATGTTACCACATTAGCTCTAATGTGTATGGCCTCTTATAAAATATTGAGGCAGAGAATGGATTTTTATGTACGCTTTGGAATGAAAACAATAATAGTTTATTTCTCTGACTCACATAGCTCAGGCCTGGCTGGTGAGAAGCCAAAAAATGAAAGCCCTCTGAAGGTTTACTGGGAAATCTGGCGAGTATATTCTAACAGCTGCAACATGCATAGCTTCTGCAGTGTTCCAATGGAATCAGGTAGACATTGGAGATTTTTCCCCCTGTGTGGTGTGTTGATGCACCCTGTGGGGCTGAATTGGGAGCATGGGGCAGCGATCTTAGTCAGTTATGGCATCAATCCAGATGACAATGTCTCCAAACTTCTTTCCATATAACCAAGTGATTTCCATCCTAGGGAAGATTTTTGTTCTATACTTGGTCAGTGAACTCTTTGCTGTTATATTTATTCCAGAATCATCTCATTTTTGTAGAAATAGCAACAACAGCATTTGCAAAAGCAGCAGTAGTAACTAGTAGTGGTAGAAGTAAGAGTAGAAGTAGGAATAGCAATAGCAGTAGTAATAGTGGCAGCAGCAATAGTAGACAACTTTGCATTCACACATTCACATGGTTTTTCATTAACTTTCTAAACACTCTCAATGTATCAGCTAATGTAATCTTCACAAGAACCCCGAGATGTAAAAAGTAAGCAGGACCAGCATTATTAGCCTCATTTGACAGATACGGAAACTAAATCTGAAGTTTCTTTTTTAGAGTTACATGGCAAGTTAATGGCAAGGCCAGGAGTAGACATAGAATATTAGAGGTGGCAGGACTCTAAGAAACCATGTGGTCCAACTTTTGCTTATTACTTGTGGTAAAACTGAGATCCAGAGAGGGCATAGAACTTATTTAATATTACATAGTAAATTCCTGGAAAAGCCCAAGCCTCCTGAATTCCAGGCCAAGAGCTTTTCAGTTAATCTATGTAATAGACTTTACCAATGTTCTAGTTATCTTCTATTTTTCCTTTCTATTTTCAGGTACATGAAGGAATACAGTTCTTCCTTCACCCCCCTGAAGTTAGGCATGTCTATGGAGACTAACTATGGCCAATGAAATTTGAGCAGAAATGATGTGTGTCACTGATAGGACAAAGCATTTAATTGACATTGCTTGACTTTGCATCTCTCTCTTTTCCTGCTTTAGCAACCATGGAAGTACATGCTGTGACGTCAGAGAATCTGCAAATCTGGGCACCTGAGTGACTATGTTGAGCAGAGATCCTGTGGACCTTCATGGGACACTTAGGATGAGTAATAAATGGATTTTTGTTCTTTTAGTCACTGAGATTTGTGGAACGTTTGTTACTAAAACATAAACTAGCCTATTCTGTCTAATTTATTCCCTGCCACCACCCTACTTGTTCAGTCATTTTCTGCTGTGGCCTGATAGTGTGGGTATGGTAGACATATTTTACAGTGATGTCCAAGCCATGTTCCTCCTGTCTCAAAACTGGTCCCTACCCACTCATAGGGATGGGTTTCCCCCTCTCTTGGTCAGAGGTAAATATCTGACTAATCCGAGCCACTCAGATTCTCTGTCCCAGGAATTTGGAAGTAGTGATTGAGAGACAAGTCAGGATTGGTTTCTGGTCTCTCTTCTCCAGGTAGGGGTTGACTCAAGGAAATATAAACATGGAGGCTATGAAATGGCCATGTTTGGATATATATATATATATATATATATATATATATACCAACAAAATTAAAATTATCTGGAAAGAGAGAAGCAGGGAGGGAATGAGAGATGCAGGGATGTGGGGGGAGAGAGAGAGAGAATGAATTAGATATGCAGGGGAACGTAAAGATGAGAATTTCTGCCCGTGTTTCTAATGGTTTCCTGTTCCTGATTCCAGTACTTATGTACTGCCTTGGGTTTTGTGAGTTTCCCCCATGTATTATCATACCATAGAGCACATCATAATGGATTACATTTACTGCTTATGTTCATTTGAAATGGGTTTCTGTATCTTACAGACTACATTAAGCAAGAAGACCTAACGTCTAGCCCTAGGTCCTTTCCACTTAGAGAGAATCAAATCTAATGCTTAGTTCACAATATATGTCTAGGATTCAATCCATTAACTGTTGTGAGCCAGAATCTATTCACCCAGGGGAAATAAATATAGAGAAAGAACCAACACCTTGGGGGATAACCCTGCTTAAGGAGTGAGAGGAATGGAAACAGGAAATGAGATATAGAAGGTATGTTTGGAGGCATGGAAGATTCATTCAATAAATGTTGATTGAGTGTCTACTAAGTGCTAAGTGTTAATTCATGCACTAGGGATACAGCACTGATAGAGACAGACAAGGTCTCACTAAGGTTACATTCTAGTGATAAGGGACATACAATAAGCAAATAAACAAGTAAACAAACAATAAAATATCAAGTAGTGATGAATGATAGGTTGAAAATAAAATTGGGTGATTGGATAAAGAACGGATGTTGTATTTAGATTGGATGGTGAGGGAAGGCCTCTCTGAAGAGATGACATTTAAGATAATTCAAGAATGACCAATACAGTACTTTCACAAAAACCAAGAAATAAAGGTATTCACAGATTGATAAATGGACTGAAAAAGCTATGGTTCAACATTGGTGACCTCAGAGAGAACAATTTTGGTAATTTCCTTCGTTAAGTAGTAGATAATAACAACAATAAACAAACACATAGAGACAGAGATTGGATTGGTGGTTACCAGAGGGAAAGGGGGGATGGAGGAGGGCTAAAGGGATAATTCGGCACATGTGTGTGGTGATGGGTTGTAATTAGTATTTGGGCAGTGAACATGATGTAATCTATGGAGAAATAGAAGTATAATGATGTACACCTGAAATTTATACAATATTATAAACCAATGTTACTGCAATAAACAAAAAATTTAAAAAAAAAGAGAAAAAGATAGAAGGAGAGATAAAAGGGAAAGAAGCCTGAGGAGGGAGAGCACAAATCGAGAATGCAATGGATTAAGATTGAGTCAAAGATTTCCCTAAGGAAATGAAAAATAGTGTAGCCACTTTGGAAAGCAGTTTGGCAGTTTCCTATAAAGTTACAGATACACTATTGTTGTGACTCCGCAATTCCACTCCTAGGTATACACCCAACAGAAATGAAAGCATATGTTCACACAAAGAGTTGTACATAAATGCTCATGGCAGCTTTATTCAAAATGGCTAAGAAGTGGAAACAACCCATATTGAAGGACCAGTGAATCAATAAACATATTGTAATACATTCAGACAATTGAATATTATTCAGAAATAAAAAGGAACAAACTATTTATGCAACAACATGGATAAATTGTAAATGTATTTTTCTAAATGAAAGGAGCCAAATTCAAAAGACTACATATTATATTATTTCATTTATATGACATCCTGGAAAAGGAAAACTTATAGGACAGAATACAAGGGGTTGCCAGGGACTGGGGTAGGATGTGGGTTTGATCTCAAAAGAACAGCACATGAGAATTTGGGGAGTGATTATGCATTTCTCTATACCATATAGAGTGAATTTTGCTATATATATCCTAGAGTTTCTAGAATCCTATTCTTTTGAAAATAAGACTACTCTAAGTTTCCCTTCTGAAGTTTGTGGGCAGTCGGTATATTTCAAATTCATTTGATTAATCCATTGTCCCTGAGCAGAGAGCAAGCTGTGAACATATTGAAAATACTACAGGTAAATTAATGAAGCTGAGAAGGTAAGATGGTGGATTAAAGTATCTTGAGGGTGAAATGCACTCTGGGAAGTCTATGGAAAATGGTCAACTATCCCATTCGCCAAATTTCACAGGCCAAACAACAAAAGCCATGAACTGAGACTACTTTGGAGCTGGGTTTACTCAATACCAAACAGTAAGAGATATTGCCTAGGAGTGAATCTAAAAAGAGTTGATCAATGAGCAGTCTGAGAATAGCCCAGCAGATGACCAGAATTTAGCTGTTGATAGAAAACCAAGTAAGATAAAGATCACAACAATCCACAGATCAAAGAGACACACTGACCTCTAAATGAATTAAACATTTTGCAGTGATCATAGGCAGATAATCATGTGGGCCTTACTAGCTTTATTTATAAAATTAGGATAAAACCTTACCTGCCAAGGACAGGAGGCTAGATTAGATGATCTCAATATTCCTTCTTGCTTAAAGTCTCTTAAATCCTTTGCTTTGTAGAGAGAAAATTGTCTTCGGAGTATCAAATATTGAACTTATTACATAGGACAGATGAAAATCACTGAACATTATTAAAAGACTAACAGGAAAAACATGTTTCAAATCTGTTCTTTAGGAATTACAGATGGAGATTAATTTTGCCAAAGGAGATTTACACAAAAGAATATTGTTTCCTTTGAAAAGAACTTGATGAATGATGTTTAATGCTTTGAATACATCAGACGAAGATCTCCTTTATCCATTGTCCTATTGTGTCATTGACAATGGAGTATCAGGGTTACAAAAAGATCTGTGCTATCATTGCAAATAATGGCCTTTGGATTTTGCACATTAGATTGTGCACATTGGATTAGGGTAAGAGACAATCATCTAGCCAACAGCAGCTTGAAAGATGATTAGAAATGTCAAGGCAGAAGATAAGAAATACAGATTAGAAAAGTATTCCAAAGGTAGTCTGGAAAATGTATGAACACCATCTTTTTATTTTAGCACACCTGCTTGGGGTAGTTGACAAAGATTGCATTTGTTAAATTCCTAAAACTAAAATCTAGACCTCTATAATATTCTTCATTCAAAGGAAATATCTGGGTAGTAAGGAATTACACATCAGTTAAGCAGAGTGATTCTTATCTGGGAGTGGAGGTCAGGCTTCTAACAACCTCACTCACCCAGAAGGCAGGCACAAAACTGGAATTAAGGGGGGAAACTTTGAATATCCAGAGATAGAGATGTTGTCAATTCTGCAAACTTTTCTCAAAGACTATCGACTTAGCATTATGTGAAAAACATAATGTTCCTAGTTACATAACTTTCTTCATTATCTGGTTTCTCCTAGCAGCTCTCAGCTTGGCCCTAAGTTATAGAAAACTGCAGATTTGATTGTGGATAAACCCAATGAGAAAAGACAAGTGACAATAAGGAAAAGGAGTCAGAAATTTCATCAAGTTGTGAACTAAAATTAGAGAGTCGTTTAACCTAGAGACACAGCTAATCAAACCACAAAGCTATCTAAGAGGAGATCACAGCATGACAGCATGACACAACTTATGGAGCTATTAAGGACTCTGTATCAAACATAAAAAAAGGGGTTAAATTGACTTTGTTATAATCCATTGACCTGTTTATTGAAGCTGCAAAGCAAATGTGATACAGCTTAGAGTCCCGCCTAAAATTGTCAAATGTTCCATTATTTTGGTATTTAAAGAGGAAAATTCAATTACCCTTGACACCACCACATCAATGAAGCTTTCCTGTTCATTGGCATTGCTTTATTTGCCAAGCTTATTTAGGGAATAATTTAATTCAATTCAACAATGTGTTACAACACACTTTGTACATAGTGTGCACAACACCACACTATATACAAAACATGAGCTAGAGGCTGAGGGGAAAGGTATTCCAGATGAAAAAGGCACAGACTCTGATCTCTAGTTGGGGAGACAGACATGGAAACAAATAACTAGTTCAAGGAACATGGTGAGAAATGCTGACAAAAGGAGATTCAATGTGATGGGCTGCACGGAGACAAAGAAGTGAGTTCTACATTCTGTCTATGGGAGATATGGGAAGGCCTCTTGGACGAGCTAGGATTTGAGCAGGTTCTGAAAGATTGAGCAGATGGAAGGTAGAGCACTGTGATAAAAGTATGAGGTAAATTTAAACCAAGACAAGTATTCTGGAGTAGTTAGACAGAGAGAGATATGGTAAGAGACAAGGCAGGAAAGGTAATTGAAGATTGCCTTGAGTTTCAAATTGAGTTTTGAATTTTTTCCTGTGGGCAAGGGGAACCTTTAAAAGGTGTCAAGGAAGAGAATGACATAAGGAAAGCTTTTCTTGAGGAAAATTGATCTAGGATGGAAAACTGTTGTAGTCATTCAGAAGAAAAAAAAAACATAAAGGCCTAAATTAGAACAGCAATAGTAGTAGCAGAAGAATGGTCCTGTATACAGTATCTTTTTTAAATGCCCAGGGAACCATAAATCATGTCTTTTATCTTCTTGAAAAGAACTTATCTGGCTTGAATAAAACCAGAATCCTGTAATTTCAAAGTTGCAAGTTTTATTAGAAATTATAACCCAACCCCATTCATGGGACAGATGATGAAACTGAGATCCAAGCAGGGAAGGGACTTATCCCAGAGTCACATGGCTAGATGGTGGCTTTTGAACAGTCAAAGGTAAAGTAACTGCCTATAGGTGATCACCATGAAGATAACCCAAGAATGGACTCTATATGGGCAACCGCATGTCTACAAAATGCCAAACATGTTGTAGTGCACCAAAAGTGAAAAATACACTTAGTCATTTAAGTTTTCTGTCTAAACTAGACAATATCTCAAATGTTTAAGAATCACTGGAGAGTGTCTGGCTCAGATCTGAATCTTGAAAAACCATCTTTGGCAACTTGGTCAACTGGGATTTCCATCTAAGAGCATGATTCTTTATTGCAGGCAATTTTTCCAACAGAAGATGTTGTGCCTTTTCTTGCTGTCATTTGTTAATTATTGCAACACTAGAGAACACATTCTAAATTGTTTGTAAGTCTTTGTGGCCTACCATGTGGCCTACCACAACACTTCTCTGCAGAAACTCAATCTTCTTTTTGGGGTTACAGAGGCATCATATTTAACACTGTTGCTAAAAGCATCCCCAAAATTCCAAGGGGAAACTTCCTGCTCAGTGTGGCATAAGACTAGGAAAAAGCTGCTATTTAAAATTAACTCCTAAAAATAGAACTACCATATGATCCTGCAATTCTTCTTCTGGGTATTTATCGAAAGGAAACAAAAATACTAACTCAAAAAGATATCTGCACCCCCATGTTAATTGCAGCATTATTTACAATAGCCAAGACATGGAAATAAGCTAAGTTTCCATCAATAGAAGAATGGATAAAGAAGGCTTATGTATTTCCTTGAAAAATATATTAAGAAGAGCAAATTATCCAACCTAACATCTACTTTCTTTCTGTATGGTGCTGAAGCCCTTGTATGCAAACAGTTTAACTGTTCAATAAATATTTTTTTCAGTTAAAAAAAAAGAAGGAAATTCTGCCATTTGCAACAACATGAATGGACCTTGAGGGCATTATGTTAAGTGAAATAAGTCAGGCAGAAAAAGACAAATACCACATGATCTCACTTATACATGGAATCAAAAAAAAAAAACTCATAAAGAGAACAGATTGGTGGTTGCCAGAGGTGGGGGGTAGAGGGTGGGTGAAATGGGTGAAGGAGGTCAAAAGGTACAAACTTCCAGTTATAAAATGAATAAGTCATGGGATGTAATATATAGCATGGTGACTATAGTTAATAATACTGTATTGTATATTTGAAAGTTGCTAAGAGAGTAGATCTTAAAAGTTTTCATCACAGGAAAAAAAATTGTAATTATGTGTGGTGATGGATGTTAACTAGACTTATTGTGGTGATCATTTCACTATATATACATCTATCAAATCATTATGTTGTTCACCTGAAACTGATAAAATGTTATTTCTTAATTATATCTCAATAAAAATAAATTTTACAAAAACTAACTCCTGATGCTTCTGGCTTATGCACAAAGATTCTTTTCACAAGAAACAAAGCTTCAAACAGAGGATTAAGAATCAGGAATCCAGCCTGAGTGAGTCACTTGGGCCTCATATTTTTTCATTTGTAAAATAAGACCTAAGTAATCTCTAACGCTCTTCTAATCTGAAATATCTTTTTTTGCTACGGCTTGCTTCCTTATCTTTATCAGGTGTTCGCTCAAATCAAAATTCACCTTCTCAATTAAGCCACCCTATCTGAAATTTAAATGCACTTGTCGCTCAATATTACATATTCCCTTTTCCTTCGTTTCTTTATAAGATTTATCATACCTTACATATTATGTATTTTGCTTGTGCTATTACTTTCCATTTCATCCACTTGAATATAAGCTTCACTAGGGCAGATTTTTGTACATTTTGTTCCATGACATGAGCCTAGAACACTCTCTTTCACATCATAGGTAATAAATATTTGTTGAGTGAAAGAATGAATGTTTTTTTCTATTACAAATATCATTGACTCTCTAAAATTGTGAAAGCTTTTAAGTCACATTTCTGATACTAAATACAGTTTTGGAACTAGGTATATATGTCTTGGTACATTGTGACCTTTTATAGTCAATGTGTGCACTATATTTATACTCATTTATACATATTATTTCTACTTTGAAAATCAGGAAGGTTTCTAGTATCAATTTTTCTAACATATTGATAGTGAAAAACTTTAACCAATGTCAATTTTTTGGTCGGAAATACAACCCTCAATTATAGCATTATTGCAATAAGAAAATTTGTACCATATTCTGCTTTATATTTATCGTCCAGGGACATACGCTGACAAAAAAAGGGCCTAATTTTGCCTACAGAAATCCCTCAGTTTGATGTTCTTCAGGATTGAACATCTTAGTCTAAATCACAAAGGCATTCAGTGTATGATCCAATCTCTGCTTTATATCTGGAAAAACCTACTGTTGTTTATGTAAGTATAATTATAGTATCCCATTATATATGAATATATTTAGAAATAAACCCCTTCAAACAGAATTAGGAAGAATGGTGCTTCATGCCTATATCTCACTCTTCTAACAAAAGTTTACAACAGTAACTGTAATGTCAAGTTTGAGAACCAAGAAGTAGAAAAGTAGAATTTAAAAACTAGTTTGGATAAAAATCTGAAGTCTTTAATACCAAGTCTATACCCAGGTAAATTACAAGGGGAGCCATTGAAAGAGAAAGGACTAATAAATACACAGCCCAAGAGGAATACGTGGTATGGGTAAGAGGCAATCCTACCAATGGAAAATGGAAATTTTATGGATCAATTATATAACATCTCAGATATCCAATGTCTTCAGAAAGAGTGTTCCAGATATATAAATTTTCCAGAAAGTTCAGCTCTTTAATAATCAACACTCGTCTTTTTTTAAAAAAAGTTTTTGTAGGACATTTAAAAATTGCCTTGCTCCACTGCCTACCTTCTTTTAAAAGGCACACTGAATATATATAATGTTTACTTTATATAACTGAGTAGCTGTAATGAACCTATACCTACAATCAACTTTTTTTTGGTCAATTCCTAGAAAATGGGTTTATGTAGAGTTGATTTTCTGTAGAGGCTGGGGCCACTGTGGACCTTCAGTTTGTCTCAGATGGTCATAATGTAAGTCTGGCTTTCCTCAGAATTAGCAAGATACTCAGTCTTTGGTACTGGAAAGCCCATACCTTTCCTGCTCCATTTGTCTTTTCTGCATCTCCATCTCACAAATCATTCTTCTTGGCAACCTTCCCTTCCACTGAAAATGAAGAACCATTTAGCTCCCGACTTTTTTCCTGGCTCTCCTCCTTGTTAGTTTTAAACTCTTAGTTAAGCTCTATGTCTAAGGTCTTCCTGCTCTTTTGGCAGTAGCCCTGGTATTGGCAAGCAATGAGTCAGTATTCCTGGCAAAGTAGATTTCTCTGGTTCCCAAAATGATGAGAAGAATCACGACATGTCCCTAATTTTAATTCCTTATTCAGTGAGTAAGACTTTTAAACTGACATTTCCATTTTTAGAAGGAATACATCAAATCGGATATTGCTTTGGCCATTAAGCCACACTAAGAAAGCAACTGCTTGAATTGAACAGAGCTTCTTTGGGGTGCTAAGGGGAGTTCCTTTATTTGTTCTGTAAAGAATGAAAAAATCATAAGGGTAAAACTACCTGGGTCTGTTGGCTGTGTCCAGTTCTGTTACTTCATTACCATCCTTCACAGGGACCAAGAGAGGAAGGAGAGGAGGAGCAAGGAAAGGTGGATTTTGCAAATTGCAGAGTCAAGCCAGGGAGAGAATCAAGGAAGGAAATAAAGATACTGGAAAAATACCACTATAAATGAGTCAGTCATTGCCAAGATGCCTGTTTTAAGTCCCCTCTCTTTCCAGCTCAAGTCCTGTCTTATTCCTTTTCCTGGAATCTTTCAAATCCAAATCCTATAGTACACACTCTGCATACATATATTTCTATTCTCTTATATCCTTCTTCCTCCTTTCCAACACCAAAAATTCTTTGTGTTTGATTTCAAAGTTGTGACCCAAAATGACAATTACAGAAATGTTCCTATTTAGGAACTTGGTCCCAGGCCTTTAATCATTAAGACAGGTCCTTTGACACAAAACATGGACTTATTCTACTCTCATTCACTACATGATATGTAGATAACTGGTGAAAGATTACAAAAACATATGCCTACATGTAGATGGTGCTTAGTGTATCTGGTTAACACACCTCAACATTCAGTCACAAAAGTGATTATGCTTGGTATTAGGGAGAGCCAAATTCCTCTGAACCATGCAAAAGATATATGAAAAACAATAAACGTCCACACACTCATGCTTGGCCAAATTAAGCTTGTCCATTAGCTTGAAATTCAGAGTTTGGGGAGCTGGTAATAAGCTTAACATTCGTGACACAGCTAAAGTCCCACATACTTAGCCAGGTCTTTGCTGACCAACCCAGCGCAAAATGTTCTTTTCCTTTTGTAAGCATTTACTAGATTATGGGTCACTTATCATATCGTGTTAATTATTTTTTCACATCTTATCTACTCATACATTTTCAGGGGATATCCTGAGCACAATTCATCTTGATGCCACCATAATGCCTGGATAGTGCTTCTCACACCATAGATACCTCTTTGCCTGTTGATTCAGAGGCATAATTGGCCAAAGTGGCCAAGTGGCAGTCTTAACTTCAATTCAATAGAATCATTGTTGTGTTTCACGATGGAAGAATTTCTCCCTTTGGAACTAAGACCACTAGGCCAGAAGTATAAAGTTGCCAGAACAAAAAGCAAAAGTTTTGCCAGTGGATCACTAAGGGTAATAGTGAGAGTTACCACTCTCATTTCTACACTTGATTCCTGGATCCATAAATTTTGGCTATGGGAGGAAGAGCATCAGATATTTGATGTTGATTTACAGCATATACAGCTTTCAGGAGAACATTGCCCCAGCCCTGGAAGGTATTGCTACCTAGCTGGCACAGTAACTGAGTCTTCAAAAGGCTATTCTACCATTCTAGCAAGTCATGTGCTTCAGGTTGATGGGAAAAAATGATAAAAGCAGTGAATTCCATGAGCATGGGCCCATTGCCACACTTCATTTGCTGTGAATTGATTCTTTGATCAGAAGCAACGCTGTGCAGAATACCAGGATAGTGGATAAGGCATTCTATAAGTCCAAGGATAGTAATTTTGGCAGAAGCATTGTATGCTGGGAAGGCAAATCCATATCCAGAGTAAATGTCTATTCCAGTAAGTACAAAATTCTGCCCCTTCGATGATGGAAGTGGTCTAATGTAATCAACCTACCACCAGGTAGCTAGCTGGCTAATCACCCTGGGGAACTGTACCATATCAGGGGCTCAATGTTGGTCTCTGTTGCTGGCAGATTGGGTACTCAGTAGTGGTTGTAGTCAGGTAAGCCTTGGTGAGTTAAAGTGCATGTTGCTGAGCCCATGCATAACCTCCATCCTTGCCACCATGGCCACTTTGTTCATGAGCCCATCAGCAATGATAAGAGTTGCTAAGGAAAGAGGCTGACTAGTATCCACAGATTGAGTCAACCTATTCACCTGATTATTAAAATCCTCTTCTGCTGAGGTCACTCTTTTGTGAGCATTTACATGGGACACAAACATCTTCACATTCTTCACACATTCAGACAGATCTATCCATATGCCTCTTCCACAGACCTCCTTGTCACCAATTTTCTAATCATATTCCTTCCAAGTCCCTGACCAACCAGCCAAACCATTGGTCATAGTCCTTGAATTGGCATATAATCACATGTCTGGCCATTTTTCCTTCCAAGCAAAATGAACAAGCAAGTGCACTGCTCAAAGCCCTGCCCACTAGGAGGATTGCCCCTCACCACTGTCCTTCAGGGAAGTACCAGAAAGAAGCAATAGTGCTGCAGCTGTCCACTTTCAGGTAGTGCCTGGATATCATTCAAAATCATCTGTAAACCAGGCCTGAGTCTTCCTCTGTCAACTGATCATAGGGAACTCCCCATGAGGCCATAGGTGCAAATTGGTAGAGAGAAGGAAATTTAGCAACAGTGGGGAGCATGGGAATTTGGGCTACTGTCTCATGTAACTTACTTATACCTCAAGGCTTACTTAAACCTGCTCTCATATATACTATGTCCATTTGGCGATAGAGTGCTGCTCTGAATGCCCAATTTTATGGCTTGATGGGTAAGACAACACCCACTTCATGATGGGCAGTTCAGGTAGCATAATAGCTTAGTGGCCCATTGTTAAGCATCCGTCTCTACTAAGGCCCAGTAGCAAGCCAAAAGCTGTTCTCAAAAGAAGAGCAGTTATCCACAGATGGCAGGGCTTTGCTTCAAAATCCTAAGGGTCTGAGTGTGATTCACACTGGATCCACTGTGAGACAAGCCTGAACTAATACTCCATTAATTACCTGACCTCCATCAGCCTCCACTTGATTAGTGAACTACAGTGATATTTTGGGTCTCCTGGAATTAGTGTCAGGTTAGAACCCGTATCCAGTAATCCCCCTAATTCTGATTACTTCTTTTTCCACAATTTAGTCATCTTGATAAAAAGCCATAAGTCCCTTGGGGAAGGCTGAGAGGAAGATTAACAGGATAATTTTCAGGCAGTGTCCCCTTCTTCAAGGGGACCTGTCCTCCACTTCATTAAAGCAATTCTGGGTATGTTAACTGGCTCCAGTCTGGAAATTGAGAGATCAAGACTCTGTTTTGATGATTCAAGTTAGACTTCTGTTTACTTGACTTAGAACTCTTTGGCTTATACAGATTAAGTAAGAATTTAGTAGACTGCTTATCTATTTCTCTTCTAGTGACTCCATGATCAACTAGACAATGCTATATGTTTCTGTGAGTCAGATTATTCTGAGTACTGCTTTGACTCTGTTGTACATTATGGGAACTCTGGCCAACTTGTCTTTGGCAATTAAGTGCCACCACTTGATCTCTGTCAATTCAGAAAATGCATCCTTAAGATTCTGTTCTTACAGAATGATTTTGGTACCAAAATTGGTATCAGTCAGGCTTCTCCAAAGAAACAGAATCAATAGGATATCTATTTTTTTATTTATATTTTTTAAGTAATTGACTCACATGATTGTGGAGTCTGGAAAGTCCAAAATTTGTAGGGCTAGCTGGAATCTCAGGCAAGAATTGATGTTGCAGTCTTGATTCTGAAACTTGTAGGTCAGGCAAGCAGCCTGGAAAGTCAAGCAGGATTTCTATCTTACAGTCTTGAGACAGAATTTCTTCTTCTCTGGGAAACCTCAGTTTTTGTTCCTAAGACCTTCAACTGACTGGGTGAGGTCCACCAACATTATTGATGGTGAACTCCTTTACTTAAAGTCAACTAATTGTAAATGTAAATCACATCTACAAAATACCTTCACAGCAACATCTAGATCAGTGTTTGACTAAACAACTGGGCACCATAGTCTAGCCAAGTTGACGTATACAATTAACCATCACAGATTGTTTCAAGGTAATGTTCTGAAATACATTTTATAAAAAAAGATACACATTGAACATCCTTAAAAGTAGTCCAATTGGGTAAATAAGTGATTTCAGTAGCTTCTTGGTTCCATAACAGATATTTAACAACAACAAAACTTGCTTATGAATGCCAAGAGAAGAGATGCCCAAGTCTTTGAAGCACTCTGATAAAGGAAAGATTCAGTAATTACAGAAATCCAGATTGTTTTAGAAGCCACTCTGGTACATCTAACCATCCTCATGTGGTGTGTTTCTACTAGAAGAAACATGATCAGAAAGCCGTAAAGGCTGACACAGCTGAGTAAAAGCGAACTTACATGTATATTTACAATCTTGAAATTCTGCCTCAAGGTTGATAGAAAAGAAGACAATAATATTTTACTCTTTATCATATCTTGAATTATGGCAGAAAAGATGCTACAGCCAACTAAGATGTATGCCTGAGATATGTTACAAACAAACAGCAGTGGATTTTCTGGATACAAAAGGTGACATCAGTATCAGTGTGACGTACAGACTGGCAAACAATCCCAAAAGAGTGACAATGATGTTTGTAGAAGGTAGGACTAGATACTGGATATATTTGAATGCCAGATACATTCAAAATTTTTCATCTGGTCTTGATTTGTAAAAGCACTAAATTGGGCAGGATGCCTGTAGCGAAGTAGAAAAAAAGTGTTATAAGAGTGTATTCAAAACAAAAACTTATAGTCACTAAACACCATGGTCTGGTTCAAGCAATTCAATGTTTTATCAGGCTAGCATGCTAATATCTTTCTCATGGTTAAACCTGGTTTCATAGTAGGTCATGATGCCATGTGAAATTATATCTTACTTACTGTGGCAATTCATGGCAAAGGCAAAATCTGCCTTCTATTTCACTGTTTTCTATACACAGATTGATGTCATTAATCATGTTTGATTTTTTTGTTCTGATTATTTAGCTTAAGCAAAGAATTAGAAGAAATTTTCCTGCTCAGGTAGATGTATATATCAGTATCACAGGAAAGAACTTTGGACAGGTGTCTGGTATAGGAAGGATAGGATTCCTCTTGGTTAATGCACTAAAAAAGAGGTGGAGATCTTTACAATAAAGTTTCTTCATACAAAATGAATAAATTGAAAGAAAACCTGAAACTGAAGTGTTCCCTAAGCAGAAGCACTGGTCAGAGTTACTAATTACTTTTTCTACAGCCCTAAAATAGTGCTTCACATTGAGATTCTTCACATTTGAAAGTAGCATGCCTGGAACATCCTCTCTGCTCATCTGAATCCTTCTTTATGTCATCTACAATGTCTAACTCCATGGCACTAGCATGAGTCTTGTGTGAAGTATATTCCAAAACATCATTGATGTAGTAGCCTCCTCAGGAGGAATGCATAAAACATTGAAGGCACAACTCAAATAGCACCTTACCTCTCTCTCTCTCTCCTTTCTTTCTCTCCCTTTTGATCTCCCTCTAACCCTCTCTCTCATTAAAATAGTTGGAAATGTTAGTGAGGAGATAGTGAAATGTTAACTTTGGCTTAGTGATTTCTCATGTTAAATAGAAGGCAAGTTGGAGGTTCTGCGTTAATGCAAACCTGAAGAGAGGTATTGTGAGGGAAGCTTTACATAAAGGAAAGCTACATAAGCATCTTATATCCCTAATAAGTATCTCAAAATTCTAGGCTGCTAAAATCTACCAACTGTGTTTGGTGATATTTGCCACCAATAGCTCCATCCCTGGGACATGTAAGAAGTTTATTCCTGATATCAGAGCTGCTTCAGATAAGTACCCAGCAGTGGAATAGCTGGATCATATGGTAGTTCTATCCTTAATTTTCTGAGGAATCTCCATACTGTTTTCAACAGTGGGTGCACCAGTTTGCACTCCCACCAGCAGTGTATGAGATTTCCCTTCTCTCCACATCCTCTCCAAAACTTCTTGTTTCCTACTTGTTAATTATAGCCACTCTGACGGCTGTGAGGTGATATCTCATTGTAGTTTTGATTTGTATTTCCCTGATAGTTAATGATGTTGAACATCTTTTCATGTGCCTGTTGGCCACCTGTATATCTTCTTTGGAGAAATGTCTGTTAAGGTCTTTTGCCCATTTTTTAATTGGGTTGTTAGTTTTTCTGTTGTTGAGATGCATGAGTCCTTTATATATTTTGGATATTAACCCCTTATCAGAAATATGGTTTGCAAATATCTTCTCTCAATTGTTAGGCTGTCTTTTCATTTTGTTGATGGTTTCCTTTGCTGTACAGAAGCTTGTTAGTTTGATGTAGTCCCATTTGTTTATTTTTTCTATTGTTTCTCTTGCCTGCACAGACATGGTGTTTGAAAATATGTTGCTAAGACCAATGTTGAAGAGCATACTTCCTATGTTTTCTTCTAGAAGTTTCATAGTTTCAGGTCTTACATTCAAATCTTTAATCCACTTTGAGTTAACTTTTGTGTATGGTGTAAGATAATGGATTCCTTTAATTTTTTTTGCATGTGACTATCCAGTTTTCCCAACATTATTTGTTGAAGAGACTTTCTTTTCTCCATTGTATGTTCTTGGCTCCTTTGTCGAAAATTAGCTGTCCATAGATGTGTGGGTTTATTTCTGGGATCTTGATTCTGTTCCATTGATCTGTGTGTCTGTTTTTGTGCCAGTATCATGCTGTTTTGGTTACTATAGCTTTACAGTATATTTTGAAATCAGGAAGTGTGATACCTCCGCCTTTCTTCTTTTTTCCCAGGATTCCTTTGGCTATTCGGGGTCATTTGTTGTTCAATATAAACTTTAGGATTCTTTGTTCTCTTTCTGGAAAAATGTTCTTGGAACTTTGATAGGGATTACATTGAATCTATAGATTGCTTTAGGAAGCATGGTCATCTTAACTGTGTTAATTCTTCAATACAAGAGCACAGAATATCTTTCCATTTCTTTGTGTCTTCTTCAATTTCTTTCAGCAATGTGTTATAGTTTTCAGTGTACAGATCTTTCACCGCTTTGGTGAAATATGTTCCCAGATATTTAATTCTTTTCGTTGCAATTGTAAATGGGATTATATTCTTAATTTCTCTTTCTGATACTTCGTTGTTAGTGTATGGAAATGCAACTGATTTTTGCGTGTTGATTTTGTATCCCGCAACTTTACCATATTCATTTATTACTTTTAAAGTTTTTTGGTGGATTCTTTAGGGTTTTCTATATATAAAATCATGTCATCTGCAAATAGTGACAATTTCACTTCTTCCTTTCCAATTTGGATCCCTTTCATTTCTTTTTCTTGCCTGATTGCTCTGGCTAGGACTTCCAATACTGTGTTAAATAGGAATGGTGAGAGTCGGCATCCTTATCTGGCTCCTGTTCTTAGAGGGGTAGCCTTCAGTTTTTCACCATGGAGGATGATATTGGCTGTGGGTTTGTCATATATGGCATCTATTATGTTGAGGTACTTTCCTTCTATACCCATTTTATTCAGAGTTTTTATCATTAATGGATGCTGTATCTTGTGAAATGCTTTCTCTGCATCTATTGAGATGATCATGTGATTTTTATTCTTCATTTTATTAATGTGGTGTATCACATTGATTGATTTGAGGATGTTGAACCATCCCTGCATCCCTGGAATAAATCCCACCTGATCACAGTGTATAATCTTTTTAATGTATTGTTGTATGCAATTTGCTAGTATTTTATTGAGGATTTTTGCATCAATATTCATCAGTGATATTTGTCTGTAATATTCATTTTTTGTATTGTCCTTGTCTGGTTTTGGTATCAGGGTAATGTTGGCTTCGTAGAAGGAGTTAGGGAGCTTACTATCCTCTTCAATTTTTGGAAAAGTTTGAGAAGGATAGGTATTAAGTCTTCTTGGAATGTTTGGTAGAATTCACCAGGGAAGCCGTCTGGTCCTGGACTTTTATTTTTGGGGAGGTTTTTGATTACTGTTTCGATCTCCTTACTAGTGATTGGTCTATTCAAATTCTCTATTTCTTCTTGATTCAGTTTTGGAAGGTTGTATGATTCTAAGAATTTATCCATTTCTTCTAGATTATCAAATTTGTTGGCATATAGCTTTTAATAGTTTTCTCTTATAATCTTTTGTATTTCTGAGGTTTCCATTATAATTTCTCCTCTTCCTCTCTGACTTTATTTATTTGAGCCTTCTCTCTTTTTGTCTTGGTGATTCTAGCTAAAGGTTTGTCAATTTTGTTTATCTTCTCAAAGAACCAGCTCTTGGTTTTATTAATGTTTTCTATTTTTTTTTTTTAGTCTCTATTTCTTTTATTTCTGCTCTGATTTTTAGTATTTCCTTTCTTCTACTGATTTGGGGTATTGTTTGTTCTTCTTTTTCCAGTTCCTTTAGGTGCATTGTTAGATTGTTTATTTGAAATTTTTCTTGTTTGTTGAGATAGGCCCTCATTACTATAAAGTTCCCTCTTAGAACCCGTTTTGCTGTATGACATAAATTCTGGCATGTTGTATTTTCATTTTCATGTGTCTCCAGGTATTTTTTGATTTCTCCTTTGATTTCTTCATTGACCCAATCGTTGTTCCGTAGTATTTTGTTTAATCTCCACATATTTGTGGCTTTTCTGATTTTCTTCCTCTAGTTGATTTCTAGTTTCATATGTTGTGGTCAGAAAAGATGCTTGGTATTATTTCAATCTTTTTACATTTATGGAGACTTGTTTTGTAGCCTAATATGTGACCAATCCTGGAGAATGTTCCATGTGCATTTGAAAAGAATGTGTATTCTGGGCCGGCCCCGTGGCTTAGCAGTTAAGTGCACGCTCCGCTACTGGCTGCCCGGGTTCAGATTCCAGGTGCGCACCGACACACTGCTTCTCTGGCCATGCTGAGGCCGCATCCCACATACAGCAACTAGAAGGATGTGCAACTATGACATACAACTATCTACTGGGGCTTTCGGGGAAAAAAGGAGGGGAATTGGCAATAGATCTTAGCTCAGAGCCAGTGTTCCTCAGCTAAAAGAGGAGGATTAGCATGGATGTTAGCTCAGGGCTGATCTTCCTCACAAAAAAAAAAGAAAGGAAAAGAATGTGTATTCTTTTGCTTTTGGATGGAATGCTCTGTACATATCTACTAGGTCCATGTGTTCTAGTGTGTCATTTAAGTCCAATGTTTCCTTATTGATCTTCTGTTTATGATCTATCCATTGGTGTAAGTGGAGTGTTAAAGTCTCCTACTATTTTTGTGTTACTGTCTATTTCTCCTTTTATCTCTGTTAATAATTGCTTTATATATTTAGGTGTTCCTACATTGGGTGCATAGATATTTACAAGTCTTATATCCTCTTGTTGTATTGTTCCCTTGATGATTATGTAGTTGTAGTGTCCTTCTTTGTCTCTTGTTACAGTTTTTGTTTTAATGTCTATTTTGTCTGATATGAGTATTGCTACCCCAGCTTTCTTTTCATTGCCATTTGCATGAAGTATCTTTTTCCATCTCTTCACTTTCAGTTTGCAAGTGTCTTTAGCTCTGAAGTGTGTCTCTTATATGCAGCATATATATTGGTCTTGTTTTTTTATCCGATCAACCACCCTATGCCTTTTAATTGGAGCATTTAGTCCATTGACGTTTACAGCAGCTATTGATATGTATGTACTTACTGCTATTTTTTAACTTTTTTTCTGGACGTTTTAGTAGTTCTTCTCTGTTCCTTTCTTCTTCTCTTTCTCTCTTCTCTTGTGTTTTTATGGCTTTCTTTAGTATTATGTTTGGGTTCCTTTCTTTCAGTTTTTGTGAGTTTATTACAGGTTTCTGTTTTGTGATTACCATGGGGTTCATATACAGTAATCTAAGTATATACCATTCTACATTAAGTTGATGGTCTGTTTAGCTTGACCTCTATCTGAAAGCTCTACTCTTTAACTCCCTTCCTACCACATTTTATGTTTTTAATATCATATCTAACCTCTTTTTTGTGCGTTTGTATCCATTACCCTCTTATCATGGAAATAGATAATTTTTCCTGTTGGTGGTCTTCTCTTTCCCCCTTAAATAAGTCCCTTTAGCATTGCTTGCAGAACTGGTTTCTTGGTGACAATCTCCGTTAATTTTTCCTTGTCTGGGAAAGTTTTTGTCTCTCTTTCCATTTTGAATGATAACCTTGCTGGGTAGAGTATTCTTGCCTGTAGGTTTTTTCCTTTTAGCACTTTAAATATAACATGCCACTCTCTTCAAGCCTGTAATGTTTCTGCTGAGAAGTCAGCTGATAGCCTTATGCGGTTTCCTTTGTATGTAACTTGTTGTCTTTCTCTTGCGGCTTTTAGGATTCTCTCTTTATCTTTAATTCTGGACATTTTGATTATGGTGTTTCTTGGTGTGGGCCTCTTTGGTTTTATCTTGTTTGGTGCTATCTGTGCTTCCTGTACCTGGATGTCTGTTTCCTTCCTTAGGTTAGGGAAGTTTTCATCTATTATTTCTTCAAATAGATTCTCTTCCCCTTTGTCTCATTCTTCTCCTTCTGGGACACCTATAACATGGATGTTAGTGTGCTTGATGTTGTCCCAGAGGTCCCTTAGACTGTCCTCACTCTTTTTAATTCTTTTTTCTTTCATCTGTTCAGCTTGGGTGATTTCTTCTAGTCTTTCATCCAGCTTGCTGATCCATTCTTCTGTATCCTCTACTCTGCTTTTGAGTCCTTCTAGTGAAGTTTTCATTTCCAGAATTGTATTCTTCATTTCTGATTGGTTCTTTTTCATATCTTCCATTTCTTTGTGGACATTCTCACTGAGTTCATCCATTCTTCTCTCCAGATCAATGAGCATCCTTAACACTCTTTGTTTGAACTCTCTGTCCTATAGGTTGCTCATTTCTGTTTCATTTAGTTCCTTTTCGGTGGTTTTGTCCTGTTCCCTTACTTGGAATGTATTCCTTTGTATCCTCATTTTGCCTCTTTCCCTGTGCTTGTGTTTAAGTATTAGGTAGGTCAGCTACATCTCCTGATCTTGGAGAGGTGACCTTATATAAGTGACGCCTTATGAGGCCCAGCAGTGTGCTACCCGCTCATCACCAGTTCCAAATGTTCTAGGAGTGACCGCTGTGTGGCCTATGTCTGTCCTTCTGTTGTGGTGGGGTTGCTCTTCCCGTAGATGCCCAGGGAGACTGAGCTGTCCCCCTGGTCCACTGGTTTTAATGCTTGCCTGCGTGTAGTTGTTGTGGGCCTTTCAGTCTCTTTATCAGGTGTGGGGAGCCCCAGCACAGTTGGTTGCAATGTCTAATAGCACATTCCTGTTGCAGTTTTTCTATTAAGTGAGTAGGCCCCCAGTGTGGCTGGTTGTTAGGCTCAGTGGCTTACAATTGCTATAAGCCTCTGGCCTAGAAGGCTCTTGTCAGCTCTCTGAGGATTGCAGCTGGGTGGGGCTGGCCTCAGGCATAGCATCAAGCATTGTTTCAGGCTTTGGAAGATGGGGCCAATCCCCTATGTAGGTCTTCGAGAAGCACAAGTCTTCTGCAGCTGACAAGTCCCACTGCCCACAGGTCCACACACACAGTCAACACAGTCCTGACCTGTGTGCATGCCCTGACCCCCTGAAGTGAACCCAGTCTCTGCAAGGCAGGAGCCCCCACACTCCCCGAATGCCCCACACTCTCCACCCACTCCTTGTGCATGCCCTGTCCCACAGAGGTGGAGCCACTCGCCAGGCTGTGAAGAATCCAGTCACCAATCTATTCAGGCCCAGAAGTTTCCCAAGGGCTTGCTGTTGAGTGGGGGCAGTCCCTAGGGTGGGCTGCCTGCCTTGGTTGAGCTGGATCAAATCGGTGCTCTAGTGAGTGGGGTAGACCCTGGGCTAGCAGGCCACAGGGAGCACTTCAATGGCGTCTGCCAACATCTGTGTCAGCACACCCACACCAGGTCACAACAATGGCCACTGCCAGTGTCCCAGTCCTTGGAGAGGTCTCGCCTCTCACCGAGATGCACTTAGAGCCTATCAGGTGAGTCTCTTTTCACCAAAGGACTGTGCACCTATCTTTCTGGTGGTTTTAGATTGCTTTCTGAAACAAGTGAGTTTGTGCATGGCCCTTTAATAGCCAGCTTTAATTTCTTTGTAAACCAGCTTTTCTGGGGGTATTCTCCAATGTTGTTAGTAGAAAGCAAAGTCAGATATTATGCTACTTGTCTCGTCTGTGCTGGGTCCACAAAATGCCTATAGTGGGACCACTCCCTGGCTCAGGTCCGCTACTCCTCCAGGGAAGGTTATGTAACTTTGGGTTGCTCCTGGGTGGCCACGAAGTGTTGCAGCTTGTGAAAGTGACATTTTTTCTCTCCACAAGGGAATTTCTGCCTCTTCTACTTCAATTAGGCTTGTCATTTGTTGCAAGGGTTCCTCTTATCCAGTTTTCAGTTCTCTGTCAGGGATAATTTTTCCAAGAGTAGTTGTAAATCAGCTGTGTCCGTGGGAGGAGGTGAGTTCAGAGTCCGTCTATGCCACCATCTTGACTTCTCTCCCTAGTATGGTTTTCCCTCTGCCCATTTTTGATTGGATTGTTTGTTTTGTTCCCAATATTTATGACTAGGTGAGAACACCCACAGGAGTCACAAATTCAAGTGCCTTCAAGTTCCAGAAACCCAATCTCAATGAGTGATACTCTATCTTAAGGGAACAGCTCCTAATCAGCTCCAGACAATTGTAGCCATTAAATAGTATTGCCATACCTTTTCATTATTTCAAGAAGAGCCAGAAGACAAACTTTTAGTTGGGATCACTCAAATTTTTAATGTGGGCAATTAATTCAAAATTGTTTCCTTGGTGTTTTGTTTTCTTTTGTTTTAACACCATGTAGAGCAGACAAAGCTCAACCACCACTTGGCAACTTCTAGGTTGAGTCCTGCAAATCTCACACCCAACAGACAAACATCACTGGTGTTCTTACACAAACCATCAAACATAATAAATTCAGCATCTAATCTGAATGAGAAACAGGAAGAAGGAAAGAAATTATCATTTATTGAACACTTCATATGTGCCAGGCACTGTACTCAAAACTTTAATTTCATGATTTCTTTTAATATTTTAAACTGCCGTATGAGGTATAGGTACTACTATCCCCATTTTACAGTAGAGAAAACTAAAGTTTAGAGAGGTTAAGTAACTTGACCAAATTCGCATATGACTAAGAAGTGATGGAACCATGGAATGCAGGCTTGTCTATCAAACTTTTGTTCTTTCTGTCCTTATAGCTTGTTTACCCAAGAGTTAACAGGAGATTATTTTTGGACCCCTTTTATTAATGTGGGATTATAGGCTGGATGTCAACACTCAAAGAGTAAAAAGAAGTCAAAATGGTGTTTTTCATGTCTCCCCACCCTTTAAGTCCTTAATACCCATTTTTATTATTACTCCTAAAGTAACTTTGAGGTAATTTTACCATCTTTAAGAAAACATCAATTCCCATGAAACAAGATCTTTATTGACTCTAATTCCAAATCTCATGTGATGTATTTAAATTTTAGTGGTTCTCCCTAATGTAAAAATCTTGAAGTACTTTTATTTCTCCTACTGTGGAAAAGAAACTCATGTTTCTCCTCTCTGGAAAGATTGCTTATTAGCCAAGCAAGATCATATCAGAGCCACATTCTCAGGCAGCTTTTTTAAGGAGCTGACTTTACAAGCAAACCTTCCCCTATCTCCCTCTGTCCACCAATATCCTACACTACCACCTTTCATATACATGGGGGTAATAATTACTAACCATTAATCAACTTCAAAGGAGGCTAAATGTTCCCCTTGTTTGCCTCTAGTCAATGATACCCACAATTAACTGGAAATTAAAGCCAGAGAGGAAAAAAAATACCCCAAAAATGACCCAGACTGAAATACTAAGATACTTGAAAAGTTTTATGGCCCTATTCATTGTATTGACTTTCAAAGTAAAACAAAACCAAACAATTAACCAGTGAATTTTGAATAATATGTGTAAGGAACGGTGTCTGCTAATTTTTTTGCTGTTTGGAAGATTCCTTTTATCCATGTTCTATAGTTTTTGAATAATTCATTTGGATCAAAAACTCAATGGCTAGTCTTGGAGGATAGGGCCACAGGTCATCAGTCGTGTGTCACAGTAAGCCAAATCCCCACCAAACCCACTAGCAAAGCTGGTTCTCTTCTCAAAAGGAGTAGGGCATTGGTTGTTCACCAGAAACTTCTACACAGACTCAGGACCATTTAATGAGCACCTACATGCCCAGAATCTGTCCAAGTCAATTTAATATCACACAAGGTTGAGGGGAAGGGAGAAAAAGAGAAGTATAGTTCATATACACAAGGAGTTGGCAGTCTGCTTGAGTTGGTGGTGTCTTTCGTGGAAAGATTTATTAAGCACCAGCTAAGATTTCTCCACCATGACAGCAAGCCCCACAGGGGTTGCAAAGATGATTATGATGTATTCGCTTGCCCCCAAGAATGTTCTCAAATACCTAATACAATGGAGAACTCACTCAAAGACTGGTTGCAAACCTCAATTTAATTTCATCAGTTTCCCAAGGCTAGAATCAGGAGGAAATAGTCTCACTTAAGGCTACAGTTGTGAAATTATAATACATGTTTCAAAGATTTTCACAGGAAAAGTCACAAGATAAAGGGTGGTAGTTCATGAAAGTCTCTCTCTGTGTCTCTCAATCTCAGACTGTCTCTCTCAGGGTCATTCTGAAGTAAAAGTGTTAAGAAGTCTATCTCCAATGTTATCAGCTTGCACTTTCTAAACATTTCTCCCACTTAGTCACTACAATCAAAACTTCACTGTTCCCTGACACACTCCATCATGCTTTCTTCACTCCAAACCTTTGTTCACAACATTCTTTCTACTTAGATAATTCTCCAACATGTGGCAACACTACCCATCTTTCAAAGTCCTTAACAAATGCTACTTACAGATAAATTAATGAAACCTTCCCTCATATCCACACTCGCCCCAATCTGCATGTGCCCTCACTGGTTTTGATCTCTCTTTCCTTGGAACCTTTGATAGTTGGGACTGTATATTCCTTATTTTTGTATAACTCTCTCTACTGTCTCTTATCTCCCACCTGACTCATTTTCCCAACGCAAGAGATATTAAAGTTATCCAATGAAAGTGAGGAGGCAGGCATTGTTGTAGGGGTCTTAAAGAAAGTGATAAAATTAATCCGAAAAGTTAAATCCCTCTTATCTCCCTCAAGTTCTTTACTCATTCACTCCTACCTACCCAATTATCTTCATCTATATGCATCCTTACCTCCTTTTCCCTAGCCTTAAATGTGCAGATGTTTTCCTTACACTCAAACAAATTCTCCCTCAACTGCATCCTTGGCCCTTTCCTATCTACTCTCCTCCTTGCTCCATCAGGCATCCCCTTCCACTCGTTCAACCTATAAGCCTTCTAAACTCTTTTCCATCCTATAAACATAAACAAGAAACTTGCTATGTCCCCACAGCCCCTACCTGTTACCTCCCTCTCTCTCCTCTTTGAAACAATCAAACTTCTGGAAAGAGTTGTCTACCTTCACTGTAACCACTTCTTCATCTTCCATTCTCTCTTCATTCTATGCAGTCTGGCTTCCACCTCCAATATTCCAATGGCACACCTTTTATTAAGGCTACTAATCACTTGCCAAATGCAATGTATCTTTTCAATCCTTCCATTAGTGGTCTTCTTCACTGCATTTAACACTCATGATTATGCCTTCCATGTTAATACATAATATTCCCTTAGTTACTACGATGCCACATTCTCTGACCTTTTGCTGTCTGCCTCCTTCATTAACTCCTGATCTTCACTTATTCCCAAATATGTTGATATTCCCTAGTATTCCATTATCAGTCCATTTTCCTTTTCTGTCTACACGTTCTTATATAACTCTCCATCTTCAGCTAAGATCTCCCTTTTAAGCTTCAGAACCAAAGGTCCATCTGCCTGCTAGATCTCTATACTTGGATGTTTTAAATATACTTTGACCCAGAGAAACCTACAAGTCACTTCTGACTCTGCCTTCTATTTTACTACCCTTTCCAGCCTAATGTTCAATCAAAATCCTGCCAATTTTACCTTAGAGAGACTTTTAAAATATTTCCCCTTAGGTCTTCTGTCCCCTTCATCTTTATTTCCACTGGCTTAGTTCAGGACCTCATCAACTCATATCTAGATCATGGCAACAGCTTCCTATCTGGTATCTTGGAATCCAAACTTGCCTTTTAATCTTTACAGTGAAGTGGCTAAGTACATGTACACTGGAGCCAGACTGCCATGGTTCAGATGTTGGCCTTATCACTTACTAGCTGTATGATGCCAGACAAGTTACTTAACATCCCCATGCTTCTGTTTCCTCACCTCTACAGTGTAGATAGGAATAGTACCTAACTCATAAGGATGTTGTGAGGATTAATTGTGTTAATATATAATATTATATACAAGTAAACATAAATGTTATATACAAATAAAGCCCATAGAGCTATGCCTGGCCTAGTAAGGGCTAAATAAATGTGAGCTGCTGTTAATACAGTAAAAACATGACCAGGTAACTCCACTGCTAAAAATCCCTCATGGTTTCCAGACCCTAAAAGATATAAACTAGGCTCTTACACATGGTGCTTCATAATCTGGTGCCTTGCCTACCTCTCCTGGTCTATCTCTTACCACCCTGTAGTGCAAACTTTACATTCCAACACACAGGATCTTATAGATTCACACACACTATGCCAATTCTTTCCCATATAACTCTATTTACACTGGTCCCTCCCCTTGAAATTCCTGTCTTCCTACTCTGCCTGAGCGACGAGTACTCATCCTTTAAAACCCAGCTTACTCTTCAAGGCAACTGTTACTAGTAATGGTATTGCAACCGTAATTACTAATTTTAGGGGGCTGTAATCTTGTAAAGTTCATAAGGCTATAAGTGTTAGAAAAAAATTGAGTTGTATCTATTTGTCAAGTATGTCTTAGACTCTCTCCCATATTAATAATAACATATTGACTGGTAACAAATGATTAGTTTAATGTTTACTAATAGTGCTTAGAGTAAAACTCTTTGTAATAAAAAAAATCAGATTCTGCATCACATCTTCCAGGTTGGGTTAGGTATGCCTTCTCTGTGCTCCTGTAATGTCCCATGTATATCTAGCCTCTGCATTTACTCATGGTTTTACAATTAGTCATTTACTTGTACCTCTCTAAACTATGAATCCCTTGTGGATAGGAACAGGTCTTATTACAGGTGACTGTCATAATGCCAAACACATAATAAGTACTGAGGAAATTGTGATGAATGAATGAATATCAATGGGCATCTCTTTAGGTTCCTTAATCATTCGTACAACACACCTTTACCATGTACCTTTTATGTGGCAGTCAAAAAAGCTGTGGCAAGCAGTAAAGATATGAATATAAATGAGACCTTGTGTGGCTAACCAGGGGTCACAGTGCCACAGACGAGACAGATGAGTACACAGATAATTGCGGTACACAGTGATAAGGACTACAGACCCATAGTAGCAATGATTTAAATACTGCCTCTGCCAACCTCTCGCTGTTCTTTCTGTCTTTTCATTCTGGGCCTCCCTGGAGTAACTCTTGTCACTAATTTCTTTTTTTTTTTAATTTTTTATTTATTGCAGTAACATTGGTTTATAACCTTGTATAAAATTCAGGTGTACATCATTATACTTCTATTTCTGCATAGATTACATCATGTTCACCAACCAAATATTAATTACAACCCATCACCACACACATGTGCCAAATTATCCCTTTCGCCCTCCCCCCGCTCCCCTTCCCCACTGGTAACCACCAATCCAATCTCTGTCTCTATGTGTTTGTTTATTGTTGTTATTATCTACTACTTAATGAAGGAAATCGTACGGTATTTGACCTTCTCCCTCTGACTTATTTCGCTTTGCATAATACCCGAAATGTCCATCCATGTTGTCACAAATGGCTGGATTTCATTGTTTCTTATGGCTGAGTAGTACTCCATTAAGTATATATACCACTTCTTCTTTAACCATTCGTCCCTTGATGGGCACTTAGGTTGCTTCCAAGTCTTGGCTATTGTGAATAACGCTGCAATGAACACAGGGGTGCATGTATCTTCATGCATTGGTGTTTTCAAGTTCTTTTGATAAATACCCAGCAGTGGAATAGCTGGATCATATGATAGTTCTAGCCTCGATTTTTTGAGGAAACTCCATACTGTTTTCCATAGTGGCTGCACCACTTTGCACTCCCACCAGCAGTGTATGAGAGTTCCCTTCTCTCCACATCCTCTCCAACGCATGTTGTTTCCTGTCTTGTTAATTATAGCCATTCTGACGGGCATGAGGTGATATCTCATTGTAGTTTTGATTTGCATTCCCTGATAGTTAATGATTGTGAACATCTTTTCGTGTGTCTGTTGGCCACCTGTATATCTTCTTTGGAGAAATGTCTGTTCAGGTCGTTTGCTCATTTTTTAATAGGGTTGTTAGTTTTTTTGTTGTTGAGATGCATGTGTTCTTTATATATTTTGGAGATTAAGACCTTATCAGTGTATGGTTTGCAAATATCTTCTCCCAATTGTCAGAATGTCTTTTCGTTTTGTTGATGGTTTCCTTTGCTGTGCAGAAGCTTTTTAGTTTGATGTAGTCCCATTTGTTTAGTTTTTCTATTGTTTCTCTTGCCCAGTCAGACATGGTGCTTGAAAATATGTTGCTAAGACCGATGTCAAAGAGCGTACTGCCTATGTTTTCTTCTAGAAGTTTCATAGTTTCAGGTCTTACATTCAACTCTTTCATCCATTTGGAGTTAATTTTTGTGTATGGTGTTATGTAAGGGACTACTTTCATTTTTTTGCATGTGACTATCCAGTTTTTGCAACACAATTTGTTGAAAAGACTTTCTTTTCTCCATTGTATGTTCTTGACTCCTTTGTCAAAGATTAGCTGTCCATAGATGTGTGGGTTTATTTCTGGGCTTTCGATTCTATTGCATTTATCTGTGTGTCTGTTTTTGTGCCAGTACCATGCTGTTTTGGGTACTATAGCTTTGTAGTATATTTTGAAATCAGGGAGTGGGATACCTCCAGCTTTGTTCTTTTTTCTCGGGATTCCTTAAGCTATTCGGGGTCTTTTGTTGTTCCATATAAATTTTAGGATTCTTTGTTCTATTTCTGTGAAAAATGTTGTTGGAACTTTGATAGGGATTGCATTGAATCTATAGATGGCTTTAGGAAGTATGGACATCTTAACTATGTTAATTCTTCCAATCCAAGAGCACGGCATATCTTTCCATTTCTTTGTGTCTTCTTCAATTTCTTTCAGCAATGTTTTATAGTTTTCAGTGTACAGATCTTTCACCTCTTTGGTTAAGTTTATTCCTAGCTTTTATTCTTTTTGTTGCAATTTTAAATGGGATGGTATTCTTAATTTCTCTTTCTGCTACTTCATTGTTAGTGTATAGAAATGCAACTGATTTTTGTATGATGATTTTGTATCATGCAAATTTACCATATTCGTTTATTACTTCTAAAAGTTTTCTGGTGGATTCTTTGGGTTTTCTATATATAAAATCATGTCACCTGCAAATAGTGACAGTTTCACTTCTTCCTTTTCAATTTGGATCCCTTTTATTTCTTTCCCTTACCTGATGGCTCTGGCTAGGACTTTCAGTACTACGTTAAATAGGAGTGGTGACAGTGGGCATCCTTGTCTGGTTCCTGTTCTTAAGGGATAGCTTTGAGTTTTTCACCATTGAGGATGATAGTAGCTGTGGGTTTCTCATATATAGTCTTTATTATGTTGAGGTACTTTCCTTCTATACCCATTTTATTCAGAGTTTTTATCATAAATTGATGCTGTATCTTGTCAAATGCTTTCTCTGCATCTATTGAGATGATCATGTGATTTTTATTCTTCATTTTATTAATGTGGTGTATCACGTTGATTGATTTGCGAATGTTAAACCATCCCTGCATACCTGGAATAAATCCCACTTGATCATGGTGTATAATCTTTTTAATGTATTGTTGTATGCGATTTGCTAGTATTTTGTTGAGGATTTTTGTATCGATGTTCATCAGTGATATTGGCCTGTAGTGTTCTTTTTTGTGCTGTCCTTGTCTGGTTTTGGTATCAAGGTAAAGTTTGCTTCATAGAATGAGTTAGGGAGCTTCCCCTCCTCCTCAAATTTTTGGAAGAGTTTGAGAAGGATAGGTATTAAGTCTTCTTGGAATGTTTGGTAGAATTCACCAGGGAAGCCGTCTGGTCCTGGACTTTTATTTTTGGGGAGGTTTTTGATTACTGTTTCGATCTCCTTACTGGGGATTGGTCTATCTAAATTCTCTACTTCTTCTTGATCCAGTTTTGGAAGGTTGTATGATTCTAAGAATTTATCCATTTCTTCCAGATTCTCCAATTTGTTGGCATATAGCTTTTCATAGTATTCTCTTATAATCTTTTGTATTTCTGAGGTGTCTGTTGTAACCTCTCCTCTTTCATTTCTGATTTTACTTGTTTGTGCCTTCTCTCTTTTTTTCTTGGTGAGTCTAGCTAAGGTTTGTCAATTTTGTTGATCTTTTCAAAGAACCAGCTCTTGGTTTTATTAATTTTTTCTATTTTTTTTTTTTTTTGGTTTCTACTTCATTTATTTCTACTCTGACTTTTATTATTTCCCTTCTTCTACTGATTTTGGGGTTTGTTTGTTCTTCTTTTTCCAGTCCCTTTAGGTGCATTGTTATGTTGTTTATTTGAGATTTTTCTTGTTTGTTGAGATAAGCTTGTATTCCTATAAACTTCCCTCTTAGAACCGCTTTTGCTGTATCTCATAAATTCTGGCATGTCGTATCTTCATTTTCATTTCTCTCCAGGTATTTTTTGATTTCTTCTTTGATTTCTTCGTTGACCCAGTCATTGTTCAGTAGCATTTTGTTTAGTCTCCACGTATTTGTGGCTTTTCTGATTTTCTTCCTATAGTTGATTTCTAGTTTCATACCGTTGTGGGCAGAAAAGATGCTTGGTATTATTTCAATCTTCTTACATTTATGGAGACTTGTTTTGTGGCCTAATATGTGACCAATCCTGGAGAATGTTCCATGTACATTTGAAAAGAACGTGTATTCTTTGGTTTTTGGATAGAATGTTCTGTATATATCTACTAGGTCCATCTGTTCTAGTGTGTCCTTTAAGGCCAATGTTTCCTTATTAATCTTCTGTTTGGATGATCTATGCATTGGTGTAAGTGGAGTGTTAAAGTCCCCTACTTTTATTGTGTTACTGTCTATTTCTGTTTTTATGTCTGTTAATAATTGCTTTATATATTTAGGTGCACCTACATTGGGTGCGTAGATATTTACAAGTGTTATACCCTCTTGTTGGATCGTTCCCTTGATCATTATGCCATGCCCTTCTTTGTCTCTTTTTACAGTTTTTGTTTTAAAGTCTGTTTTGTCTGATATGAGTACTGCTACCCCAGCTTTCTTTTCATTGCCATTTGCGTGGAGTATCTTTTTCCATCCCTTCACTTTCAGTTTGTGAGTGTCTTTAGGTCTGAAGTGTGTCTCTTGTATGCAGCATATATATGGCTCTTGTTTTTTTTATCCAGTCAGCCACCCTATGCCTTTTAATTGGAGCATTTAGTCCATTGACGTTTAAAGTAGCTATTGATAAGTATGTAATTACTGCCATTTTTTAACTTTTTGTTTTTCTCAGTGTTTTAGTAGTCCTTCTCTGTTCCTTTATTCTTCTATACAGAATTGATTGTCTCTTTAGTTTGGCCTCTGTATGAAAGCTCTACTCTTTAACTCCCCTCCTCTGTCCTTTTATGTTTTTGATATCATATCTAACCTCTTTTTTGTGCATTTGTATCCATTACCCTCTTACCATGGAAATAGATAATTTTTCCTATTTGTGGTCTTCTCTTTTCCCCTTAAATCAGTCCCTTTAACATTTCTTGTAGCACTGGTTTCTTGGTGACAAACTCCTTTAATTTTTGCTTGTTTGGGAAATTTTTGATCTCTCCTCCCATTTTGAATGATAACCTTGCTGGGTAGAGTATTCTTGGCTGTAAGTTTTATCCTTTTAGCACTTTAAATATATCGTGCCACTCTCCTCTAGCCTGTAAGGTTTCTGCTGAGAAGTCAGCTGATAGCCTTATGGGGTTTCCTTTGTATGTAACTTGACTTTCTCTTGTGGCTTTTAGGATTCTCTCTTTAATTCTGGACATTTTGATTATGATGTGTCTTGGTGTGGGCCTCTTTGGGTTTATATTGTTTGGTGCTCTCTGTGCTTCCTGTACCTGGATGTCTGCTTCCTTCCTTACGTTAGGGAAGTTTTCATCTATTATTTCTTGAAATAGATTCTCTGCCCCTTTGTCTCGCTCTTCTCCTTCCGGGACACATATAACACAGATGTTAGTGCGCTTGATGATGTCCCAGAGGTCCCTTAGACTGTCCTCACTCTTTTTAATTCTTTTCTCTTTTACCTGTTCACCTTGGGTAATTTCTTCTGGTCTTTCATCCAGCTCGCAGATCCGTTCTTCTGTATCCTCTACTCTGCTTTTGAGTCCTTCTAGTGAATTTTTCATTTCCAGTGTTGTATTCTTCATTTCTGATTGCTTCTTTTTTATATCTTCCATTTCTTTATTGACATTCTCACTGAGTTCATCTATTCTTCTCCCCAGATCAGTGAGCACCCTTAACAATCTTTGTTTGAACTCTCTGTCCAGTAGGTTGCTCATTTCTGTTTCACTTAGTTCCTTCTCTGGGTTTTGTCCTGTTCCCTTACTTGGAATGTATTCCTTTGCCTCCTAATTTGCCTCTTACCTGTGCTTGAGTCTATGTATTAGGTAGGTCAGCTATGTCTCCTGCTCTTGGATAGGTGACCTTTTGTAGGTGATGGCTTAGGAGGCCTGCAGTGTGCTTCCCTCAGTTCTCAATGTTCCATGGGTGACCCCTATGTGGGCTATGTGTGTCCTTCTGTTGTGGCCTGTTTACTCTCCCTGTAGGTGCCCAAGGAGGCTGAATTTTGCTCCTGGCCAGCTGTTGTAATGCTCAGCTGCTTGTAGTTGCTGTGGGCCCTTCAGTCTCTTTATCAGGTGTGGGGAGCCCCAGCACAGTTGGCTGCAAGTTCTAATACCACATTTGTGTTTCGGTATTTCTTTTAAGTGAGTAGGCCCCCAGCGTGGCAAGTTGTTAGGCTCAGGGCCTTACAATTGCTATAAGCCTCCAGCCTTTAGCTCTCTTGTCAGCTCTCTGAGGATTGCAGCTGGGTGGGGCTGGTCTCAGGCACAGGAGCACCCAATTGTTTCAGGCTTTGGAAAGTCGGGCAAACCTCCTATGTAGGTCTTTGAGAAGCACAAGTCTTCTGCAGCTGACAAGCCCTGCCGCCCACAGGTCCACACACACAGTCAACACAGTCCTGCCCCATGTGCACGCCCCGACCTCCCGAAGCGGACCTAGTCTCTCCACGGCGGGAGCCCCACACACTCCACCACTGCGCCACACTCTCCACCCGCTCCTTGTGCATGCCCTGCCCCACTGAAGCTGGCTCAGTTGCCAGGCAGCAGAGAATCCAGTCACCAATCTATGCAGGCCCACTAGTTGCCTGAGGGCTTATTGTTGGGTGAGGCCAGTCTCTAGGGTGGGCTGCCTGCCCTGGCTGAGCTGGATTAAATCGGTGCTCTAGTGGGTGGGGCAGACCCTGGGCTAGCAGGCCCCATGGAGTACTCCAATGGCGTCTGTGTCAGCACGCCCACACCAGGCCACAACAATTGCCCCCGCCAATGTCCCCGTCCCTGGAGAGGTCTCTCCCCTCACCAAGATGCACTCAGGGCCTATTAGGTGATTCTCTTTTCACCACAGCACTGTGCACCTTTCTTTCTGGTGATTTTAGGTTGCTTTCTGAAACGGGTGAGTTTGCGCGTGGGACCTTTAAGAGCCAGTTTTAATTTCTTTGTGAACCAGCTTTTCTGGGGATACTCACCAGTGTTTTAGTGGCAGGCAACGTCAAATATTATGCCACTCATCTCGATTGTGCTGGGTCCACAAAATGCCCACAGCAGGGGCGCTCCCCGGCTCAGGGCCCCACCGCTCCAAGGAGGCTCGGTACCTGTACCTGTGGGCTGCTCCCGGGCAGCTGTGAGGTGCTGCGGCTTGTGAAGGTGACGTTTTTCCTCTCCAGGAGGGAGTTTCTGCCTCTTCCACCTCAATTAGGATTGTCCGTTGTTGCTGGTGTTCCTCATCCAGTTTTCAGTTCTGTCTCAAGGGTAATTTTTCCACGAGTAGTTGTAAATTGGCTGTGTCCATGGGAGGAGGTGAGTTCAGAGTCTGCCTACGCCGCCATCTTGACTCTCAGCCTGTTCACTAATTTCTATCAGTACAACATTGGCATACATTCTGAGAAGTTAGCACCCCACCTGAAATATTTTGGAGAAGAGTTTCTGGAAATTTACAAAGCAGGAAAAGCATTACTCACTTACATCATTCCAGTGACCATCAGTAACTGAGACTGAAGGAAAAATCTAAGAAAAGAAAATCTCAGTAACTATAAAAGAGTTTTTCCATCACCAAGATTTCATATTTTTTAGTAAACACCATAAAATCCTCATCCCTATCTATGCCCATGCCAAAGTATAGTGGCCCCCAAAAGCTTCTAATTCTGAATGGTACATACATTTCATTTTGCATCCAGTCACTAAAATTAATTTATTTAACTAACATTTCATAAATGCTTACTCTGTTTCAGACACTGGAGATAAAGTAGTATACAAGAAAAACATGACCTGCCCCTGTCTTCACCAAACTTACAGACCACTGAGAGAGACAGTCAATCAAGGAGTCAAAATGATGATACAGTTGGATAAGTGTATTTTATTTAACATCTCCATTTCCAGCCTTGTTAAGTCTGTGTTGATTAAGTCATATTGAAAACCATGGCCCTCATCAGACAACAAACATCCTTATGTTTTCACTAGTGAAATGTGGCCACTTGAATCTCATTCATGACTTTCAAACATCTCTAGTAAAGGCATAGGAAGGCAGACAGATAATCTAATTACTAACTTATAGTGATGTGCTTAGAGGTTCTCTTCCCTGGTTGACCCTGCATTTTAGCACTCGCCTTCTAGAAAGATAATGCTTTAATATATCCTATAAAATTAATGCTATTAAATTTCAGGAACTCTGACCAGTATGAGAAAGATATATGCAGTCATCGAAGTCTTTGGGGCCACCTCTCACATTATACCACATAGACATGGAGATATTCCCCCATGAGTCCTCCATGTTGCAGATCTCCTACAGCCCTTTCCCTTCTCCTCCTCTTGTTACCCAGGTTTCGGGGGCAGTCAGTCACTTTACTGTAGTAGAATAAAAAGAAAATTCAAGATATCTATAAATTTGGTTTCCTCCAGCAATGGTTAAGCTTGGTTGACATGCACACAAATTTAAAAAAATGCCAGTTCCATTGTTACTTCATTTCAGGCCCTGAGAACAAGGCCAGCCCTATGAGTAGGCAGAGAAAGCATCAGATAAGGAATACTATCTCAGGATCTCCAGAATTTTCTCTTCCTTTTGTCACTCAAGCAACTTCCCAAGCTCCCTAATTATCACAGTGTCTGAAACTCTGTTTGGTGGTGTTTCAGAAGTTTTTTGGTAGCTCTTGTCACAACCTATGTGATTTGATTGAAGAGTGGCTCATAAGGTTCCCCTTTCCTTAAACATCTCTCTCTGGTCCATCTACAACAGTGCAAAAAATTCTATCAGTATCTAATCTGAGTGAAAGCAGTAAAGACCCATGTTATGGCACAAGTTCTACCTTGAAGAAAGAATCCCTTAACTGGTTGTACAAATTTCAAGGGCACTGAGGAGGAGAAAAGATCTCAATGCAATATAAATCAGTGAACATGTATAAAGTGTCCATAATGTGCAAGGTAGCATGTTAGGTGGTAGGCATAGACAGATGAAAAGACATGGACTCTACTTCAAGGAATTTATGAGTAGAATAAAGATAAGGGCACTGGGTATGATATGAAATGCTGAAAGACAGGAAGGTTAAGAAAAATGAAGATAAAGAAAGACAAATAAATGCCTAAGAAAAACATCCCATATTTCTCATTTTGTTCAAAAGGAGTTGGATCACAAAAGACAACCTTGGGCAGGTCATGTCTGAGATACTTTCCATTGACCATACTTATATTTCTTTTTCCTTCTTCCTTCCCTTGTTCACTTTTGAGGCAAGCCAGATGTATTGTTCCCATATCAAAAAACCAGAAGCTTCTCCCTAGCACAAAAAGTCAACAGAGATAATCTTGGTCAAGTCATGACATTTTATGCCCTTGTAGAACAGAAGGGAGATTCGTTAGTTACTAATACCTAGAGGGAACTGGGATATAACAGGAAATTGAAACAGAGAAGTGCTGTTCAGAATTCTGTGGATAGCTATCTCTTCTAATCTGAGCCAGAGCTACCGCTTCAAAGACCCCTGCATGAGTAAATGCCTGCAAATGTTGAGTCACACATCACCTCAGAAAGATGTAGAACCAAGTGACTCCCAACCTCAACAAAGCAAAAATATGCAGGTTTAACTTTTTATCAAAAGCAACCTGAAATCTGATCAGTTGAATTAATGATGGTGCATCTATGCTGTTTACAGTTGTCAAGTTGAATCATGGAAGCCCTTATACAAAAATAGGAAACGTTCATAATTATTTTATGGTAAGGGCAAGTTAGTATTTTTAAAAAGTCAGACTATCCGAACAAAACAGAAACTGTAGCACATGAATTCTAAATTATGGCCTTGGCCCAAGATACTAGAATCAGCTATACAATTTAGAGTTTCCAAACAGGAAAACACAGCCTTTAATTAGCAGTAATTACAGCACAAATGATAGGGATATGCAGGATAAAGACATGGTATCCTGCCCTCAGTAAGTTTAGAGTCCAGTCAGAAAGAACATGAACACACACACACACACACACACACACACACACACACACACATAAATCAGCTAACAAGCAATGGTAAGTAACAAGAGTTAAGTGCTCAATGAGTATACTAGGGTACAACAATTTAAGGCAAATGTCATGTTCCCATCTGTTGGCAATTGGTTACATTTTTTCTTCCCAACTAGCCCTGTATACATGCTTATAGGGATGCTTCTAATTCAGACAAATAAAAAAATAGATGTTATGCTTACATGATGGTAGAGACTCCAACCAGAGACTCTCCCACAATGGTCTGTGTAACTGAATGGCACCAGGGCAAAATTCTGTTTATATCTCTCATTCCTTGTGATATATTTAGCTGTAAGCTGTGGGTGAGCTGTTCAATCTACATGGTCTGTAATGAATTTGCTCATAGCATATTTCCCAGGAAATACATGAATCATTGCTGTTAATAACTTTTTGTGTAATCTGGAAAAAATGATACTTATATTTTTGCTGCATAACACAGCAACTTCTTATTTTCCCTTTGAAGACTTGAGGAACGTAGTCTTCATTGATTTGAACACCACCTAAGGTTTTGAACAAGTTAAAGCTTGACCACTTCAAATCCTCTGTGAAAGGAGGTGGGCTCTATATAAACAAACATATATATAATTAAAATAGATTAAAATTGAAGTTCAAATTAGAGTAAGAGTCTTAAGCATATAATACCCTAAAATTTGAAAGTTCTCTGTGTTTCCATAAGAGTCCATGCCAAGAAGTACAGCCTTTTTTTCCTCTTTTTGTCCTTTCTTTTTACCTGTGTGTGTGAGAAAGAAAGGGAGAGAGAGGGAGAGGGAGGCAGAGAGACAGGGAGAGAACAAACAACAGACAGACATTAAATAAGAGTAGGGCTTTTCCTGAGGCTGAGGAATTTTAATCTGGAAGCAAGCTTTTTTCAGACTGATTATTCAAGTAAAAGCAGTTTCCAATTGTTCCCAACCTCCACAATCGAGTTTAAGTAACATTTCCACCTCATAACTGTGTAACCCATTAACCTCCACACGCAGTTTTCTCAAGAAACAACAACCACAACAACTACACACTGTGAGCTAGGGACTCATTTTTCAGATGGAAAAACTGAAGACCAGTGATATAGCCAGAACTAGTACCCATATTTATGGACTCTTGGCTCCAGACTATTCCTACTAGGGCAGAGGAGGGGGTTAAGTATGAGATTTCAAGGAGTTGTGGGGGTAGGGCCACACTTGCCCAGGGCGGCAAGCAAAGGAGAGTCTAAAAATCTGAAACTTTCAAACACAGTGCTATTACAGGTTTAGGAACACATAGCCATGATCCTTCCAGAAATATTTCCCTGGTTAGAACATGTTTAGCTGTCAGTTTCTTAAAATGCACTAACTACTACTTATTTCAGGGATCATCAACATTTTTCAGAAGATAAAATTTTTGCTGAAGTGAAAAGTTTGGCAGGCACTATGGGCTTGCCCTGACAATATAATAGCTGGGGCATAGCAAGCTCATACTTAGCTAGGAGTATCCTCCAACTGCTGGGGAAAGGACTGCTGGCAGCTGTTGGCTCACAGTTGACTTGTCTGCCCTTGAGAATCTGCCATTGGAGCATGATTGACTAGTGAACAGACCCCTAGTCTATTTCAATACCTAAGCTCTGACACCTGCTCTTTTCTTCCTCTACCAGAGCCAAGGGGTATTCTCAGCTTCATTCCCTGATTAGCAGAACATAGCAACTGATGACACAGAACAGTAGGGGGTTCCCATTTCTATAGGAAGAAAACAAACTGAAAAAAATAAAGCCTTCGCATTAGACCTTGTAGAGAGGCCTGCAAATAGTTCCAGACTGTGACTTTTCCTTTCTCCATTTCGCTATGTTGTCTTGTGTAAGTATTACAAGGCTCCACAAAGCCCTAAGTTCTCCCAAAGTGAAAGGCTATATATAGCAGAATTCCTCAGTAATTTGATTGGAATTGAGATCAAGTTCCCACTTCCTCCAGAAGGCCTTCTCTGACCATCCAAGATCATATATCATCACTACCTTTCCCCCGCTTCCCAGAGTTTCTGCTATATTTTCAGTGCCTTTCATTTGGCCCTTACCATGCCTCACCATGTAGCATGAGAGTGATTTTTGTAAACACTTGATCTTCTCTACACACATGCCTAAAGGTCCTATAGGGTATAACTTTTGCTTTTCCATAGCTCTCAGTGCAGTGTTTTAGACATAATAAGCTCTCATATTGAGGAATTAATGAAATAGAAACAGTAATTGTCAGAATTTTATTGTTGTTGTTGAAGAGACGGTGCCATTATCTGGCACTGCAAAATATTTTCCCCAAATCATTAAGCAATGGGCAATTCCCTCTCAGAAATCCAAAGAAAAAGTCTAATGACTTATGTTAACTCTACATAACTCTCTAGCTTAGGATATTAATTCCTATCTGATGAAATAACCCAGACCTAAACAAGCTTATCACACACACACACACATACACACACACAACACACACAGGTTTTGTTGCTAAGAGACTATCTGACCTAACTATCCTAGAGGTAAAACACAAATGCATACTAATAGTAATGGATAAAGAACCTCTGATTCCTACCTTCAGTTGTTTCCCTATCCCACCATGCACATTAGACAAGCATAGTAAAAGTCCATATCAAAGATGACTTTTTAGGTTCTGTTTCTGTCATTAAATATATTAAATATCCCTTCCAGCTTTGTGCCATCTGTGTGTTTGATGGGCATATTATCTATGCCCTCATTTAAGTCAGCAATGAAAAATGTTGAATTAAGACAGGACCAAAGACAGATCCTCCTGACACACCAAGTTAGAAGTCCATCTCAGTGGACATAGATCCATTAAAATCAACTCTTTAGATCCAATTATTTAATTAGTCATGAACACTCCCTCATCCCATCTGCACTCTCCTTTAGTCCAAAATTCACCAGTTTTTCCCACAAGACTAACATGAAATATTTTATCAGATATCCTTCTGAACTCCAAATAGGGCCTAGACTATTCCCCTACTCTTGCTATGCACAAAGGCAGCACACTGCCCCCCCCCAAAAAAAAAATATCAGAAATGCTGTAGGCACTGACTGGCTGTGAGTTGAGTAACAGAAGAAGAACAGAAAGATAGAGATTAGAGATCTTCCACAATTTTCTGGAGTCCAGATTGGCATGACTCAAGTAACAGGATTCTTGTCACTTTTATTGGACTACTGAGTTACCCTCTAATCTTTTGCAGCTTTTAAAAAGTTGCCTTCCTTAATCGAATTCTGACTCTCTAGGCCTACATTCTTCATAGACTCACACATATTGCCTAATTTTTTCCTTCTGAAGCACACACACATTGCACCTTCAGAGACTCTGAGGCTTTTCAAGCCAGGGAGCTCATAAGACCATCTATCACTACTACCCCCTTCATTTATCAGATGATGAAACCTAGGTCCAGAAAAGGGAAGTAATATATTGCAGGTCCTATAGCAAGTTAGTATCTGAGTTGGAACTAGAATTTCCCTTTATGACTTCTGGTAGTGCTCCCTCTACCATGTTTCACAACCTCCATGGATACCCCACACTCTGTTTTGTCTTAGCCACTAAAATTAAGCTATACACTGTTTTTGGATCATCTTTTCTGAATCATCTCCATGTTTGTCAAGTTGTGCTTTCTTGGGCTCTTGTCATCTTTTTCATGGACTTTGAGAACTGGAGAAAAGCAAGAAGTTGGGATCAATGTGATGCTTTGTTTAGCATTTTTCCAATATAGCACAAGGCCCAATAGTTTACTGTGGACAGAGCTGTCAAACATACTGTCAAATACAAGGTCTGAATGACAATACACCTGTCTATTTTGCAGATAATATGAATAACGTGAGTTTGAAATATAAGATTATAAGTAAGGAATGATTCCACATTTTGTGTCCTTTTTCAACAGAAAAACTAACTGTTCAAACAACTCTACAAAGGATATAATGAGCAGGTGAAAATCAAATTCACCCCAGAACAAAAAGTTGGTAATAATTAAAATATTCTTAATAATTATGGTAAGTTCAAACAATGGAAAACCATGGAGCCATTAAAAATATTAATGTAATAAATCCTCTATTGAAATAGAAATATAATCAAGCTAACATTTTAAGTGGTAATGAAACAGCATATAAAATAATATATGGTATGATCTCACTTTTGTGGAAGAAAAGTAATTATATATCTTTTTTTAAGAATGAAGAGCCCACAACAACTACAAGCAGCTGAGCATTAGAACAGCTGGCCAGAAGCATAACTCGGCCTCCCGGGGTGCCTATAGGGAGAGTAAACAGGCCACAACAGAAGGATACACATAGCCCACATAGAGGTGACCCCTGGAACATTGAGAACTGAGGGAAGCACACTGGAAGCCTCCTAAGGCATTACTTACATAAGGTCACCTATCCAAGAGCAAGAGACATAGCTGACCTACCTAATACGTAGACACAAGCACAGGGAAAGAGGCAAAATGAGGAGGCAAAAGAATACATAACAAATAAGGGAACAGGACAAAACCCCAGAAAAGGAACTAAGTGAAACAGAAATGAGCAACCTACCCAACAGAGAGTTCAAACTAAGAGTGTTAAGGATGCTCACTGATCTGGGGAGAAGAATAGATGAATGCAGTGAGAATGACAACAAAGAAATGGAAGATATAAAAAATAACCAATCAGAAATGAAGAATACAATACTGGAAATGAAAAATTCATTAGAGGGACTCAAAGGCAGAGTAGAGGATACAGAAGAATGGATATGTGAGCTGAACGAAAGACTAGAAGAAATTACCCAAGGTGAACAGGTAAAAGAGAAAAGAATTAAAAAGAGTGAGGACAGTCTAAGGGACCTCAAGGACAACATCAAGCACACTAACATCCGTGTTATAGGTGTCCCGGAAGGAGAAGAGCGAGACAAGGGGGCAGAGAATCTATTTCAAGAAATAATAGATGAAAACTTCCCTAACCTAAGGAAGGAAACAGACATCCAGGTACAGGAAGCACAGAGAGCCCCAAACAAGAGAAACCCAAAGAGGCCCACACCAAGACACATCATAATCAAAATGCCCAGAATTAAACATAAAGAGAGAATCCTAAAAGCCGCAAGAGAATGTCAAGTTAAATACAAAGGAAACCCCATAAGGCTATCAGCTGACTTCTCAGCAGAAACCTTACAGGCTAGAAGAGAATGGCACGATATATTTAAAGTGCTAAAAGGAAAAAACTTACAGCCAAGAATACTCTACTCAGCAAGGTTATCATTCAAAATGGAAGGAGAGATCAAGAATTTCCCAGACAAACAAAAATTAAAGGAGTTTGTCACCAAGAAACCAGTGTTACAAGAAATGTTAAAGGGACTGATTTAAGGGGAAAAGAGAAGACCACAAACAGGAAAAATTATCTATTTCCCTGATAAGAATGTAATGGATACAAATGCACAAAAAAGAGGTTAGATATGATATCAAAAACATAAAAGGAGGGAGGAGGGGAGTTAAAGTGTACAGCTTTCAGACAGAGGTCAAACTAAAGTGACCATCAATTCTGTATAGAAGAAGAAAGGAACAGAGAAGGACTACTAAAACACTAAGAAAATAAGTTTAAAAATGGCAGTAACTACATACTTATCAATAGCTACTTTAAACGTCAATGGACTAAATGCTCCAATTAAAAGGCATAGGGTGGCTGACTGGATAAAAAAACAAGACCCATATATATGCTGCATACAAGAGACACACTTCAGACCTAAAGACACTCACAAACTGAAAGTGAAGGGATGGAAAAAGATACTCCACGCAAATGGCAATGAAAAGAAAGCTGGGGTAGCATTACTCATATCAGACAAAATAGACTTTAAAACAAAAACTGTAAAAAGAGACAAAGAAGGGCATTACATAATGATCAAGGGAACGATCCAACAAGAGGATATAACACTTGTAAATATCTACGCACCCAATGTAGGTGCACCTAAATATATAAAGAAATTATTAACAGACATAACAACAGAAATAGACAGTAACACAATAATAGTAGGGGACTTTAACACTCCACTTACACCAATGGATAGATCATCCAAACAGAAGATCAATAAGGAAACATTGGCCTTAAAGGACACACTACAACAGATGGACCTAGTAGATATATACAGAGCATTCCATCCAAAAACCGAAGAATACACGTTCTTTTCAAATGCACATGGAACATTCTCCAGAACTGATCACATATTAGGCCACAAAACAAGTCTCCATAAATTTAAGAAGATTGAAATTATACCAAGCATCTTTTCTGACCACAATGGTATGAAACTAGAAATCAACTATAGGAAGAAAATCAGAAAAGTCACAAATACGTGGAGATTAAACAAAATGCTACTGAACAACGACTGGGTTAACGAAGAAATCAAAGAAGAAATCAAAAAATACCTGGAGACAAATGAAAATGAAAATACGACATGCCAGAATTTATGGAATACAGCAAAAGCGGGTCTAAGAGGGAAGTTTATAGCGATACAGGACTATCTCAACAACCAAGAAAAATCTCAAAGAAACATCTAACAATGCACCTAAAGGAACTGGAAAAAGAAGAATAAACAAAGCCTAAAATCAGTAGAAGAAGGGAAATAATAAGAATCAGAGCAGAAATAAATGAAATAGAGACCAAAAAAACAATAGAAAAATTAGTAAAACCAAGAGCTGGTTCTTTGAAAAGATAAACAAACTTGACAAAGCTTTAGCTAGACTCACCAAGAAAAAAAGAGAGAAGGCACAAATAAGTAAAATCAGAAATGAAAGAGGAGAAGTTACAACAGACACCTCAGAAATACAAAAGATTATAAGAGAATACTATGAAAAGCTAGATGCCAACCAATTCGACAATCTGGAAGAAATGGATAAATTCTTAGAATCATACAATCTTCCAAAACTGGATCAAGAAGAAGTAGAGAATTTGAATAGACCAATCACCAGTAAGGAGATCAAAACAGTAATCACAAACCTCCCCAAAAATAAAAGTCCAGGACCAGATGGCTTCCCTGGTGAATTCTACCAAACGTTCAAAGAAGACTTAATATCTACCCTTCTCAAACTCTTCCAAAAAATTGAGGAGGGTGGGAAGCTCCCTAACTCATTCTACGAAGCTGACATTACCCTGATACCAAAACCAGACAAGGACAACACAAAAAAAAGAAAATTACAGGCCAATGTCACTGATTTACATCGATGCAAAAATCCTCAACAAAATTCTAGCAAATCGCATACAACAATACGTTAAAAAGATTATACACCATGATCAAGTGGGATTTATTTCAGGTATGCAGGGATGGTTTAACATTGACAAATCAATCAACGTGATACACCACATAAATAAAATGAAGAATAAAAATCACATGATCATCTCAATAGATGCAGAGAAAGCATTTGACAAGATACGGCATCAATTTATGATAAAAACTCTGAATAAAATGGGGATAGAAGGAAAGTACCTCAACATAATAAAGACCATATATGAAAAACCCACAGCTATTATCATCCTCAATGGTGAAAAACTCAAAGCTATCCCTCTAAGAACAGGAACCAGACAAGGATGCCCACTGTCACCACTCCTATTTAACATAGTCCTTAAAGTCCTAGCCAGAGCAATCAGGCAAGAGAAAGAAATAAAAGGGATCCAAATTGGAAAGGAAGAAGTGAAACTGTCACTATTTGCAGATGACATGATTTTATATATAGAAAACCCTAAAGAATCCACCAGAAAACTTTTAGAAGCAATAAACGACTATGGTAAAGTTGCAGGATACAAAATCAACATACAAAAGTCAGTTGCTTTTCTATACACTAACAATGAAGTAGCAGAAAGAGAAATTAAGAATACCATCCCATTTACAATTGCAACAAAAAGAATAAAATACCTAGGAATAAACTTAACCAAAGAGGTGAAAGATCAGTACACCGAAAACTATAAAACATTGCTGAAAGTAATTGAAGAAGACACAAAGAAATGGAAAGATATCCCATGCTCCTGGATTGGAAGAATAATATAGTTAAGATGTCCATACTTCCTAAAGCCATCTATAGATTCAATGCAATCCCTACCAAAGTTCCAACAACATTTTTCACAGAAATAGAACAAAGAATCCTAAAATTTATATGGAACAACAAAAGACCCCGAATAGCTAAAGGAATCCTGAGAAAAAAGAACAAAGCTGGAGGTATCCCACTCCCTGATTTCAAAATATATTAGAAAGCTATAGTAACCAAAACAGCATGGTACTGGCACAAAAACAGACACACAGATCAATGGAATAGAATCGAAAGCCCAGAAATAAACCCACACATCTATGGACAGCTAATCTTTGACAAAGGAGCCAAGAACATACAATGGGGAAAGGAAAGTCTCTTCAACAAGTGGTGTTGGGAAAACTGGATAGCCACATGCAAAAAAATGAAAGTAGACCCTTACCTTACACCATACACAAAAATTAACTCCAAATGGATTAAAGACTTGAATGTAAGACCTGAAACTGTGAAACTTCTAGAAGAAAACATAGGCAGTACGCTCTTCAACATCGGTCTTAGCAACATCTTTTCAAACACCAAGTCTGACCGGGCAAGAGAAACAATAGAAAAAATAAACAAATGGGACTTCATCAAACTAAAAAGCTTCTGTTCAGCAAGGGAAACCATCAACACAACGAAAAGACAACCTAACAATTGGGAGAAGATATTTGCAAACCATACATCTGATAAGGGCCTAATCTCAAAAATATATAAAGAACACATGCATCTCAACAACAAAAAAACTACCAACTCAATTAAAAAATGGGCAAAAGACCTGAACAGACATTTCTCCAAAGAAGATATACAGATGGCCAACAGACACGTGAAAAGATGTTCAAAATCACTAACTATCAGGAAAATGCAAATCAAAACTACAATGAGATATCACCTCACGCCCGTCAGAATGGCTATAATTAACAGGACAGGAAACAACATGTGTTGGAGAGGATGTAGAGAGAAGGGAACTCTCACACACTGCTGGTGGGAGTGCAAACTGGTGCAGCCACTATGGAAAACAGTATGGAGATTCCTCAAAAAATCAAGGATAGAACTACCATATGATCCAGTTATTCCACTGCTGGGTATTTATCAAAAGAACTTGAAAACACCACTGTGTAAAGATACATGCACCCCTGTGTTCATTGCAGCCTTATTCAGAATAGCCAAGACTTGGAAGCAACCTGAGTGCCCAACAAGGGACGAATAGATAAAGAAGATGTGGTATATATACACAATGGAATACTACTCAGCCATAAGAAACGATGAGATCCAGCCATTTGTGACAACATGGATGGACATTGAGGGTATTATGCAAAGTGAAATACGTCAGAGTGAGAAGGTCAAATACCGTATGATCTCCCTCATTAAGTAGTAGATAATAACAACAACAAACAAGTACATAGGGACAGAGATTGGATTGGTGGTTACCAGAGGGGAAGGGGGTAGGGAGGAGTGTGAAAGGGATAATTAGGTACATGTGTGTGGTGATGGGTTGTAATTAGTATTTTGGTGGTGAACATGATGTAATCTATGCAGAAATAGAAGTATAATGATGTACACCTGAAATTTTTACAATGTTATAAACCAATGTTACTGCAATAAACAAAAAATTAAAAAAACAAAAACAATAAAAAACCAGTTATTTATCCTAAAATCTACATAGAATTTTTTTTCTTATTGAAGTATTATTGACATACAATATTCTATTGGTTTCAGGTGTACAACTTCATGATTTGACAGTTGTATACATTGTGCAATCATAACTACAATAAGTCTAGTTACCCTCTGTCACCATACAAAGGTAATACAATATTATTGATTATAGTCCCCGTTGTATACAACACAGCCCTGTTACTTATTTATTTTATAACTGGAATTTTGTACCTCTTGATCTCCTCTACCCATTTCACCCACCAGACAACCCCTATCCCCTCTGGCAACCACTAATCTGTTCTCTGTATCTCTAAGACTAATTTCGTTTTGTTTTCTTTGTTCATTTGTTTTGTTTTTTAGATTCCACATATAAGTGAAATGATACAGCATTTGTCTTTCTCTGTCTGACTTATTTCACTCAGCATAATATCCTCCAGGTTCATCTACATTGTCGCAAATGGTGAGATTTCATTCTTTCTTATGGCTAAGTAGTATTCCATTGTGCATATGTGTCTATATATATATACATATGTGTCTATATACCATACATATATAAATGTCTACATACTATACATATATACACATATGTGTCTGTATACCATACATATATACGCATATGTGTGTATATACCATACATACATGTATATATACATCATATATATACCCATGTATGTATATATACCATATATATAGTATGTATAAATATTTCTGTATCCATTCATCCATTGATGAACATTTATGTTGTTTCCATATCTTGGCTATTGTAAATAATGCTGCAATGAAGATAGGGGTACATAGATATTTCTGAATTAATGTTTCTGTTTTCTTTGGATAAATATCCAGAAGTGGGATTGCTGGCTCATATGGTAATTCTATTTTTCATTTTGAGGAACCTCCATACTGTTTTCCATGGTGGTTTCACTAATTTACATTCCCAATAGTGCACGAGGATACCCTTTTCTCCACATCCTGTCCAATACTTGTTATTTCTTGTCTTTTTGATAACAGCCATTCTGACAGCTGTTAGGTGATACCTTTTGTGCTTTTCATTTGAATTTATGTGATAATTAGTGATGTTGAGCATCTTTTCATGTACCTGTTGTGCATCTGTATGTCTTCTTTAGAAAAATGTCTATTCAGAACTTCAGCCCAGTTTTAATCAGATTGTTTGTTTTTTGGTTGCTGAGTTGTATGAGTTTTTTTATATATTTTGGATATTAACCTTTTATCAGATATATGATTTGCAAATATCTTCTCCCATTCAGTAAGTTGCCTTTATTTTTAATTTTTTGTTTATTGCAGTTTATAACATTGGTTTATAACATTGTATGAATTTCAGGTGTACATCATTATACTTCTTTTTCTGCATAGATTACATCATGTTCAACACCCAAATACTAATTACAACCCATCACCACACACATGTGCCAAATTATCCCTTTCACACTCCAAGAATTAATCTCCAAAATATATAAAGAACTCATGCATCTCAACAGCAAAAAAACTAACAACCCAATTAAAAAATGGGCAAAAGATCTGAACAAACATTTCTCCAAAGAAGTTACATTTCTATACACTAACAACGAAATATTTGAAAATGAAATGAGAAAACCAATTCCATTTACAATAGCACCAAAAAGGATAAAATACTTAGAGATAAACTTAACTAAAGAGGTGAAACACTTGTATACTGAAAACTGCAAAACATTGATGAAAGAAATTTAAAAAGTCACAAACAAATGGAAAGACATCTTGTATTCATGGATTGGAAGACAATATTGTTAAAATGTCCAGTCTACCCAAGGCGATCTACAGAATCAATGTAATCTCTATCAAAATCCCAACATCATTTTGAAATGGAAAAAAAATCCAAAAATTCATATGAAACCACAAAAGAATATAAACAGCCAAATCAATCTTGTGAAAGAAGAACAAAGCTGGAGACATCACACTTCCTGATTTCAAACTATATTACAAAGCTATGATAATTAAAACAGTACAGTACTGACATAAAGACAGACATGTAGACCAATGGAAAAGAATAGAGAGCCCAGAAATTAATTCACGTATTTGATCTACTGATCTTTGACAAGAGTGCCAAAAATACACAGTGGAGAAGGGATAGTCTCTTCAACAAATAGTGCTGGGAAAACTGGACATCCACATGCAAAAAAAAAAAAAAATCAATCCTTATCTTACACCGTACACAAAACCCAACTCAAAATGGATTAAAGGCTTAAATGTAAGATCTGAAACTTGAAACTCCTAGAAGAAAACCTGGAGAAAACTTCATGACATTAGTCTTGACAATGGTTTAAAGAATATGACACTAAAAGTGCAGGCAATAAAAACTAAAATAAACAGGTGGGACTACATCAAACTGAAAATCTTCTGGACAGCAAAGGAAAAAATCTATGGAATGAAAAAGCAACTTACAGAATGGAAGAAAGTATTTGCAAGCCGTATATCTGATAAGGGATTAATCTCCAAAAATATAACTCTTATAACTCAATAGTAAAAACCTTAATAACCTGGTTTAAAAATAGGCTAAGGAGTTGAATAGACATTTCTTCAAAGAAGACATACATATGTCCAACAGGTATATGAAAAAATGCTCAGTGTCACTAATCATCAGGGAAATGCAAATCAAAACCACAATGAGATATCACCTCACAACTGTCAGGATGGCTATTATCAAAAAAACAAAAGACAACAAGTGTTGGCGAGGATGTAGGAAGCCCTGTGGAGAAATTGGGAAATTTGCACACTGTTGGTGGGAATGCAAAATGCATAGCAGGTGCAGCAGCTATGGAAAACGTTACGGAGGTTTCTCAAATATTAAAAATAGAACTACCTTATGATCCAGCAATCCGACTTTTGAATATTTATACAAAGAATTGAAATCAGAATCTCAAATGGTATTAGCACTCCTATGTTCATTGCAAGACTATTAGCAATAGTCAAGATCTGGAAAATACCTAAATGTCCATTGACAGATGAATGGATAAAGAAAAGGTGGTATATAGATACAATGGAGTACTATTCTGCATTAAAAATAAAGGAAATTCTGCAAGATGAGACAACGTGGATAAAACTTGAGGACATCATGCTAAGTGAAATTAGCCAGTCACAGAGAGACAAATGCTGCATGATTCCACTTATAGGAGATATCTAAAATAATCAAATTCATAGACTCAGAGTGGAATGCTGGCTGCCAGGGGTTTGGGACAGGAGCAAATGGAGAGTTACTAATCAACAGGCATACAGTTTCAATTAAGCAAGATAAATAAACTCTAGAGTTATGCTGTATAACCTTGTGCCTATTGTTAACAATATTGTACAGTACACTTAAAAATTTGTTTGATGGGCACTTAGGATCCTTCCGAGTCTTGGCTATTGTGAATAACACTGCAATGAACACAGGGATGCGTGTATCTTTACACATTGGTGATTTCGTGTTCTTTGGATAAATACCCAGCAGTGTAATAGCTGGATCATATGGTAGTCCCATCCTTAATTTTTTGAGGAATCTCCATACTGTTTTCCATAGTGGCTGTACAAGTTTGCACTCCCACCAGCAGTGTATGAGTTCCCTTCTCTCCACATCCTCTCCAACACTTGTTTCCTGTCTTGTTAGTTATAGCCATCCTGACATGCGTGAGATGTGGTATATATACACAATGGAATACTACTCAGCCATAAGAAACAATGAAATCCAGCCGTTTATGACAACATGGATGGACATTGAGGGTATTATGCAAAGTGAAATAAGTCAGAGAGAGAAGGTCAAATACTGTATGATCTCCCTCATTAAGTAGTAGATAATAACAACAACAAACAAGCACATAGAGACAGAGATTGGATTGATGGTTACCAGACGGGAAGGGGGGAGAGAGGAGGGCGAAAAGTATAATTAGGCACATGTGTGTGGTGATGGATTGTAATTAGAATTTGTGTGGTGAACATGAGTACATGATGTAATCCATGCAGAAATAGAAGTATAATGATGTACACCTGAAATTTATACAACGTTATAAACCAATGTTACTGCAATAAACAGAAAAAAATTTGCTAAAAGAGTAGATCTCATATTAAGTGTTTTTACCACAATAAAATAATTTGTTTTTTAAAAAAGTTAACTTCCATGGGAGGAAAGGGCACAGCATCACCCACGTAGAATTTTTTTTTAAATGCATAACCCGAATCTAATCATGAGAAAACAATCAGACTAATTGAGATACGTTCTATAGAACAACTGGCCTGGAATCCTCAAAAATATAAACATCATGGAAGATACTCCCTCCAAAAAAAGGGCTATAAAACTGCTCTGAAATAAAGGAGACTAAAGGTACATGACAGTTAAATGCAATGTGTACTTCTTGTTTGATCTCCAAATTTAAAAAACAATATGGAAAATTAATGAAATTTGATATAGCCTCTTTTATATAATAGTATTGAATAAATGTTAAATGTTCCAAGGGTGACAATAGTATTGTAATTATGTAGGAAAATTCCCTTAGTTTTAGATGATACAGGCTGAAGTATTTAGGGGTAAAGTGTCACGTTTGCAAGGTACTCTCAAATGTTCCAGAAAAAAAGTGTACATATATGTATACACTCTCTCTCTCTCTCACATGCGCACGCACACACACACACACACACACACACACACAGTCAATTCACATTATTAATGGTAGTTATGTTTTATGTTCTATAAAGTTGCCAAGAACATTGAACTAGTGAATACTGAACCATTGCTCCTAGGGGAAATATGTACATATATCACATAGACTATAATCTTAAATCTTAAAAACAACTCATCCTGGTAATATAGAATCTACCTATTTTTCAAAAGAGAAAACAAAGTTCAGAGTGTTAAGTCACTTGCCTGAGGCCACTGCACTAACAGGTGGCAGAGTTGGGATTCAAATCCAGTCCAACTCGCCCCAGAGCCAGAGTACTTTACACTACACTGCACAGCCCCATACTGTCTCCATCCTCTGGTCATTTCTGTATGAGAGCTGAAACCTCAGCGAGGAATTTGCACATCAGGTGATTCAATGTTTTTGTAGCTCTTTGCATGTCCACCAAAGATCACAAAATCTCCACAAGTATTGGTTTGGGATTCACAAATAAATTTTAATGAATAGGCATATTCACCAGTATGGAATCTGCAAATAATGAAGATCAACTATACACACACACACATGCACACACACATACAAATACATACACACATAAATGTCTGTTGTGCTATTCTTGTAAATTTTTGATAAAATTTTGATAAAATTTCTCAAAATACAAAGTTGAGGAAAAATAGAATAAAGAGGCAGAGAGGAGGGAAAAAGAAAAAGAATGGTCCTAGGGCCGATGTAACTTTGGCAATCTAGGTAGCACCTATCCGATATGATTTTAGAAGTTCAGGGAAGCTCTCCACTACCACCATCCCAGTAATATCTCCTTTCTGCATGCTCATTGATGGCGTGTGCTTCAATAGAGACTACAGCCTTTGATCCCATAATGAAGGATCAGGCTTAGAAAGTAGACCCCACTCAACCCAGGGAAGTATGATTTATACTCATTCACAGTGAGTGACTCATGTTAGAATATTCTGAGAGAATTTTTTAATAGGAAAAAGTGGAATAAAGTCTGAGGACCTTAAATTGCTAAAAGAGAGGAAGTGGAGTGAACTCACCCCAGAGGTTCCTCATACTTTGAATAATTTTTAATTATTGAAAATATAGAAAAACACAAATTCTAAATTAAGAGATAAAGTTTTTCCATCCTTCCAGTGCCTGGTTATTCTGAAACCTTCCAAAGCCAGACAAGGATACTGTAGAGGAGCTAAAAAAAATGAGAATCTTTTCCTTCCTGTTCTACCCCCAAAGATAATAGCTTCTGAACAAATTGCATAATGTTCAAGTCTTTTCAGAAAGTTAGTCCTGAAGAAAGGAATGAGAAGATGGAGGCGTAGGCAGACTCTGAACTCACCTCCTCCCGTGGACACAGCTAATTTACAACTACTCGTGGAAAAATTACCCCTGAGATAGAACTGAAAACTGGACAAGAGGAACTCCTGCAACAACGGACAATCCTAACTGGGGTAGAAGAGGCAGAGACTCCCTTCCGGAGAGGAAAAACGCCGCCTTCACAAGCCACCAGCTTCACGGCCGCCGGGAGCAGCTCACAGTTACGCACCCTCCCTGGAGGCGCGGGGCCCTGAGCTGGGGAGCGCCCCCCACTGTGGGCATTTTGTGGACCCAGCACAATCGAGACCAGCGGCATAATATCTGACTTTGCCTGCTACTAAAGCACTGGAGAGTACCCCCAGAAAACCCGGTTCATAAAGAAACTAAAACTAGCTCTTAAAGGGCCCACACACAAACTCACCCGTTCCAGAAAGCATCCTAAAATCACCAGAAAGAAAGGTGCACAGTGCTTTGGTGACAAGAGACTCACCTAATAGGCCCTGAGTGCATCTTGGTGAGGGGTGAGACCTCTCCAGGGACTGGGACATTGGCGGCAGCCATTGTTGTGGCCTGGTGTGGGCGTGCTGACACAGACGCCATTGGAGTTCTCCATGAGGCCTGCTAGCCCAGGGTCTGCTCCACCGGCTAGAGCACCGATTTAATCCAGCTCAGCCAGGGCAGGCAGCCCAGCCTAGAGACTGGCCCCACCCAACAACAAGCCCTCAGGCAACTTGTGGGCCTGCATAGATTGGTGACAGGATTCTCTGCAGCCTGGCAACTGAGCCAACTTGAGAGGGGCAGGGTGTGCATAAGGAGCGGGTGGAGAGTGTGGGGCTCCCGCCGTGGAGAGACTGGGTCCGCTTGGGGAGGTCGGGGCGCTCACACGGGGCAGGACTGTGTTGACTGTGTGTGTGGACCTGTGGGCAACAGGGCTTGTCAGCTGCAGAAGACTTGTGCTTCTCAAAGACCCACATAGGAGGTTTGCCCCACCTTCCAAAGCCTGAAACAATTGGGTGCTCCTGTGCCTGAGGCCAGCCCCACCCAGCTGCAATCCTCAGAGAGCTGACAAGAGACCTAATAGGCTAGAGGCTTACAGCAATTGTAAGGCCCTGAGCCTGACAACCTGCTACGCTGGGGGCTTACTCAGTTAAAAGAAATACTGCAACACAAATGTGGTATTAGAACTTGCAGCCAACTGTGCTGGGGCTCCCCACACCTGATAAAGAGACTGAAGGGCCCACAACAACCACAAGCAGCTGAGCATTACAACAGCTGGCTAGGAGCATAACTCAGCCTCCCTGGGCGCCTATAGGGAGAGCTAACAGGCAACAATAGAAGGACACACGTAGCCCACATAGGGGCCACCCCTGGAACATTGAGAACAGAGTGAAGCACACTGGAAGCCTCCTAAGGCATCACTTACATAAGGTCACCTATCCAAGAGCAGGAGACGTAGCTGACCTACCTAAGACATAGACACAAGCACAGGGAAAGAGGCAAAATGAGGAGGCAAAGGAATACATTCCAAGTAAGGGAACAGGACAAAACCCCAGAAAAGGAACTAAGTGAAACAGAAATGAGCAACCTACCCGACAGAGAGTTCAAACTAAGAGTGTTAAGGATGCTCACTGATCTGGGGAGAAGAATAGATGAACTCAGTGAGAATGTCAACAAAGAAATGGAAGATATAAAAAAGAACCAATCAGAAATGAAGAATACAATACTGGAAATGAAAAATTCATTAGAGGGACTAAAAGCAGAGTAGAGGATACAGAAGAACGGATCTGTGAGCTGGAAGAAAGACTAGAAGAAATTACCCAAGGTGAACAGGTAAAAGAGAAAAGAATTAAAAAGAGTGAGGACAGTCTAAGGGACCTCTGGGACAACATCAAGCGCACTAACATCCGTGTTATAGGTGTCCCGGAAGGAGAAGAGCGAGACAAAGGGGCAGAGAATCTATTTCAAGAAATAATAGATGAAAACTTCCCTAACCTAAGGAAGGAAACAGACATCCAGGTACAGGAAGCACAGAGAGCCCCAAACAAGAGAAACCCAAAGAGGCCCACACCAAGACACATCATAATCAAAATGCCCAGAATTAAACATAAAGAGAGAATCCTAAAAGCCGCAAGAGAATGTCAAGTTAAATACAAAGGAAACCCCATAAGGCTATCAGCTGACTTCTCAGCAGAAACCTTACAGGCTAGAAGAGAATGGCACGATATATTTAAAGTGCTAAAAGGAAAAAACTTACAGCCAAGAATACTCTACCCAGCAAGGTTATCATTCAAAATGGAAGGAGAGATCAAAATTTTCCCAGATAAGCAAAAATTAAAGGAGTTTGTCACCAAGAAACCAGTGCTACAAGAAATGTTAAAGGGACTGATTTAAGGGGAAAAGAGAAGACCACAAATAGGAAAAATTATCTATTTCCATGATTAGAACGTAATGGATACAAATGCACAAAAAAGAGGTTAGATATGATATCAAAAACATAAAAGGAGGGAGGAGGGGAGTTAAAGAGTACAGCTTTCAGACAGAGGTCAAACTAAAGTGACCATCAATTCTGTATAGAAGAAGTAAGGAACAGAGAAGGACTAATAAAACACTGAGAAAAACAAAAAGTTAAAAAATGGCAGTAAGTACATACTTATCAATAGCTACTTTAAACGTCAATGGACTAAATGCTCCAATTAAAAGGCATAGGGTGGCTGACTGGATAAAAAAACAAGACCCATATATATGCTGCATACAAGAGACACACTTCAGACCTAAAGACACTCACAAACTGAAAGTGAAGGGATGGAAAAAGATACTCCAAGCAAATGGCAATGAAAAGAAAGCTGGGGTAGCATTACTCATATCAGACAAAATAGACTTTAAAACAAAAACTGTAAAAAGAGACAAAGAAGGGCATTACATAATGATCAACAGAACAATCCAACAAGAGGATATAACACTTGTAAATATCTACGCACCCAATGTAGGTGCACCTAAATATATAAAGCAATTATTAACTGACATAAAAACAGAAATAGACAGTAACACAATAATAGTAGGGGACTTTAACACTCCACTTACACCAACAGATAGATCATCCAAACAGAATATAAATAAGGAAACATTGGCCTTAAAGGACACACTACAACAGATGGACCTAGTAGATATATACAGAGCATTCCATCCAAAAACCAAAGAATACACGTTCTTTTCAAATGCACATGGAACATTCTCCAGGATTGATCACATATTAGGCCACAAAACAAGTCTCCATAAATTTAAGAAGATTGAAATAATACCAAGCATCTTTTCTGACCACAACAGTATGAAACTAGAAATCAACTATAGGAAGAAAATCAGAAAAGCCACAAATACATGGAGATTAAACAAAATGCTACTGAACAACGACTGGGTTAACGAAGAAATCAAAGAAGAAATCAAAAAATACCTGGAGACAAATGAAAATGAAAATACGACATGCCAGAATTTATGGGATACAGCAAAAGCGGTTCTAAGAGGGAAGTTTATAGCGATACAGGCCTATCTCAACAAACAAGAAAAATCTCAAATAAACAATCTAACAATGCACCTAAAGGACCTGGAAAAAGAAGAACAAACCAAGCCCAAAATCAGTAGAAGAAGGGCAATAATAAAAATCAGAGCAGAAATAAATGAAATAGAGACCAAAAAAACAATAGAAAAAATTAATAAAACCAAGAGCTGGTTCTTTGAAAAGATCAACAAAATAGACAAACCTTTAGCTACACTCACCAAGAAAAAAAGAGAGAAGGCACAAATAAGTAAAATCAGAAATGAAAGAGGAGAGGTTACAACAGACAACTCAGAAATACAAAAGATTATAAGAGAATACTATGAAAAGCTATATGCCAACCAATTCGACAATCTGGAAGAAATGGATAAATTCATAGAATCATACAACCTTCCAAAACTGGATCAAGAAGAAGTAGAGAATTTGAATAGACCAATCACCAGTAAGGAGATCGAAACAGTAATCAAAAACCTCCCCAAAAATAAAAGTCCAGGACCAGACGGCTTCCCTGGTGAATTCTACCAAACATTCAAAGAAGACTTAATACCTATCCTTCTCAAACTCTTCCAAAAAATTGAGGAGGGGGGGAAGCTCCCTAACTCATTCTACGAAGCTGACATTACCCTGATACCAAAACCAGACAAGGACAACACAAAAAAAAGAAAATTACAGGCCAATATCACTGATGAACATCGATGCGAAAATCCTCAACAAAATATTAGCAAATTGCATACAACAATACGTTAAAAAGATTATACACCATGATCAAGTGGGATTTATTCCAGGGATGCAGGCATGGTTTAACATTCGCAAATCAATCAACGTAATACACCACATTAATAAAATGAAGAATAAAAATCACATGATCATCTCAATAGATGCAGAGAAAGCATTTGACAAGATACAGCATCCATTTATGATAAAAACTCTGAATAAAATGGGGATAGAAGGAAAGTACCTCAACATAATAAAGACCATATATGAGAAACCCACAGCTAATATCATCCTCAATGGTGAAAAACTGAAAGCTATCCCTCTAAGAACAGGAACCAGACAAGGATGCCCACTGTCACCACTCCTATTTAACATAGTCCTTAAAGTCCTAGCCAGAGCAATCAGGCAAGAGAAAGAAATAAAAGGGATCCAAATTGGAAAGGAAGAAGTGAAACTGTCACTATTTGCAGATGACATGATTTTATATATAGAAAACCCTACAGAATCCACCAGAAAACTTTTAGAAGTAATAAACGAATATGGTAAAGTTGCAGGATAAAAAATCAACATACAAAAATCAGTTGCATTTCTGTACACTAACAACGAAGTAGCAGAAAGAGAAATTAAGAATACCATCCCATTTACAATTGCAACAAAAAGAATAAAATACCTAGGAATAAACTTAACCAAAGAGGTGAAAGATCTGTACACCAAAAACTATAAAACATTTCTGAAAGAAATTGAAGAAGACACAAAGAAATGGAAAGATATTCCATGCTCTTGGATTGGAAGAATTAACATAGTTAAGATGTCCATACTTCCTAAAGCCATCTATAGATTCAATGCAATCCCTATCAAAGTTCCAACAACATTTTTTCACAGAAATAGAACAAAGAATCCTAAAATTTATATGGAACAACAAAAGACCCCGAATAGCTAAAGGAATCCTGAGAAAAAAGAACAAAGCTGGAGGTATCACACTCCCTGATTTCAAAACATACTACAAAGCTATAGTAACCAAAACAGCATGGTACTGGCACAAAAACAGACACATAGATCAATGGAATAGCATCGAAAGCCCAGAAATAAACCCACACATCTATGGACAGCTAATCTTTGACAAAGGAGCCAAGAACATACAATAGAGAAAAGAAAGTCTCTTCAACAAATGGTGTTGGGAAAACTGGACAGCCCCATGCAAAAAAATGAAAGTAGACCCTTACCTTACACCATACACAAAAATTAACTCCAAATGGATTTAAGACTTGAATGTAAGACCTGAAACTATGAAACTTCTAGAAGAAAACATAGGCAGTACGCTCTTTGACATCGGTCTTAGCAACATCTTTTCAAACACCATGTCTGACCGGGCAAGAGAAACAATAGAAAAAATAAACAAATGGGACTACATCAAACTAAAAAGCTTCTGCACAGCAAAGGAAACCATCAACAAAACAAAAAGACAACCTACCAATTGGGAGAAGATATTTGCAAACCATACATCTGATAAGGGCTTAATCTCCAAAATATATAAAGAACCCATGCATCTCAACAACAAAAAAGCTAACAACCCAATTAAAAAATGGGCAAAAGACCTGAACAGACATTTCTCCAAAGAAGATATACAGATGGCCAACAGACACATGAAAAGATGTTCAAAATCACTAACTATCAGGGAAATGCAAATGAAAACTACAATGAGATATCACCTCCCACCCGTCAGAATGGCTATAATTAACAAGACAGGAAACAACATGTGTTGGAGAGGATGTGGAGAGAAGGGAACTCTCATACACTGCTGGTGGGAATGCAAACTGGTGCAGCCACTATGGAAAACAGTATGGAGATTTCTCAAAAAATCAAGGATAGAACTACCATATGATCCAGCTATTCCACTGTTGGGTATTTATCCAAAGAACTTGAAAACACCAATTTGCAAAGGTGCATGCACCCCTGTGTTCCTTGCAGCGTTATTCACAATAGCCAAGACTTGGAAGCAACCTAAGTGCCCATCAAGGGACGAATGGATAAAGAAGATGTGGTATATATACACAATGGAATACTACTCAGCCATAAGAAACGATGAGATCCAGCCATTTGTGACAACATGGATGGACATTGAGGGTATAATGCAAAGTGAAATAAGTCAGAGGGAGAAGGTCAAATACCGTATGATTTCCTTCATTAAGTAGTAGATAATAACAACAATAAACAAACACATAGGGACAGAGATTGGATTGGTGGTTACCAGAGGGGAAGGGGGGAGGGAGGAGGGTGAAAGGGTAATTCGGTACATGTGTGTGGTGATGGGTTGTAATTAGTATTTTGGTGGTGAACATGATGTAATCTATGCAGAATAGAAGTACAATGATGTACACCTGAAATTTTTACAATGTTATAAACCAATGTTACTGCAATAAACAAAAAATTAAAAAAAAAAAAAAAGAAAGTTAGTCTTAGCACTGCACCTTTAATTGAAAATGAAATCTTTATTAATGGCCCAATTGGCCTTACTTACCAAGAAAGAGGGTGGATCTCAGAAATTTAAAGTTCCCCAAAGGTGACATTACTAAAAAAGCTCTCAGATTTAATGGAAATTAACATCAAACTAAAAACTATATGAAGGAAATCTGATGATCCTCAGCATTTTTTGTTAAGTATTATTCATGGGTAGTGATGGATAAATTAGGTAATTTTATTTTACTGTACAGAAATGCAGAGAGTGTGACAAGTGGAGCTTCTTATTACTGGCTTAAGGGGTAGCTGAGTCTGGGAATGAAGAGAGGGGAACTAAGGAGTACAGCCTGCCATACTGTGGTCTGGTCTTTTGCCAAAGGATGCGTATTGAAAGAAACACAGATTTGGGTTTGCCTGATAAAATACAAGATGTCTTGTTAAATTTGAATTTAAGATAAACAATAAATATTTTTAGCATAAGTATATCCCATGCAACATTAGAGACTTATTTATACTAAAAAAATTATTTGTCATTTATTTGAAATTCAAATTTAACTGGGTGTTCTGTATTTTTATTTATTAAATCTGGAAAATTCTACACAGGCTCCAGTTTAAGCAATGCCTCATAGTTCTCATATGCAATGTGGAAATAACAATATCTAACATGTATAGAGATTCTAAGCATTTTCAGAGAACATTCATATATATCAATTCATTTTACCTTCACAACAATCTTGGGAAATAGGTAGAGTAGGCATTTATTATTCATATGTAAATAAATGCCTAGAAAAGTGAAATGACTTACCTAAGGTCACTCAGCTGTTAAGTAGCAGAGCCAGGATTTAAACATAAGTCGTTTAACAAGTGCTATTCAAAGTTTAATGTGCATAGAAGTTACCTGGTGCTCTTTTAAAAATTTAAATTCTGATTCAGTAAATCTAAGGCGGAGCCTTAGAATTTGTATTTCTAACAAATTTCCAAGTGGTGCTGATATTTATCCTCAGACTGCAGTTTGAGTAATGAGGGTCTAACTCATTCCCAAAGCAATGTTCTCATCTGTCTACTACTCTATTTTTACTTATAAGTAAATCATCCTTGGTGAAGCCTTCATAGTCTAACTAACATGGAGGAATAGAGGTTATTATCTAGATAATTCAGGACTAAATGTACTTCTCTGTGAGTTAACCCTCCCCTCTCTCCCAAACAAAGCTGCTACAATAGAAGAAAACCTCACCTTGGGGCTTTTAGATTTGACAGGAATCACTGAGCTAAAAACAATCTGAGTGAAAAGTCAGGTGGTGGAGCTTTCCATTACTCCTCTTAACAAAAAATTTCTTGAGCAAACACGTTGGAGTCAAGAGAGGTTCAGTTAGATTTATCTACCTAAAAACAACTCTGGTCATGATATTCTTTGACTCAAAAATTTTCAATGCATCCCTTCCCAGTTACCTACTGAATGAAATCTAGATTCCTTAGCCTGGCCTTCAGGGCCCTCCATGATCTTGCTCTTGTTCCAGAGTACCTTCTACCTTGACCTTCTTCTACACTCCTTCGTTTTCTCTATTGTATCCAAACTGAGCTACCTGCTGTTCTTTGGAACCCACCCAAGCCTTCCTGCTCTTGTGCCTTTGCTCATACTATTTTATTTATTACATCATCCCTTTCATCTCTACATAGTAAAATATTACTGATCCATGAAAACTCTGCTCTAATACACCTTCTCCCCTAAAGGTTTCCCTAAGCTAGCATGTTCTCTGACCTCTAACCACCCCAAACCAATATGTAACCACTTCCTCCTATGAATTCCCACATCACATTGTTTGCATCTCTCTCCTATGTAATAAGATTTGAATATTTCTAAAAAAGACTCTACCCTAAGCTTGAATTTCTGCCATTACCTACTCACCCATTAGGTTATACACAGCCCTTCCCTAGAATCTTCTTTTAAATTATGAACTCTTATGAAGGATATCTTTCAGTCTCTAGCCTCTTAGTATGAATGGGCTTTCCAGGTTCCTTCTCCTTCCTAGAGGGAGAGACGGGTCATTATGAAATCATGTCTCAGTTTGGATTAGAGCCTTAGATTAGGGTATAGAAGGCACTAAAATGGTAAGCAAGAACAACCAAGACATTTATCACATATATATGGAGTACCTGCTACGTGTCAGGCACTAATGGTCTCAGTTTCAGCATTGATGGGTGGGAGTCCTAGAAAAAAAAAGAAGCAAACCAATAGTCCCCTTCTTTCAACCTAGATGCTAAAGTCATCTCCGTCAGGAATTTTTTTACAAGAAGATATCAAACACTGTATATTTTATTTGAATAAAATTTAGAAGATAATGTACTTTCTGTTAAAAAAAACACACAACTAAAATTCTGGTGGCCAAATTAAATATAAGAGCATATCAATTGAGCAATTGGACATATTTGATTTATTATTTTAGTTTATTATTTATATAATATATATTATCATTAATATACATTTGGCTTTCTCATGAGGGCCTGCTTTGGATTACTGTCCTAGGGAAGTGAAAAGTTTTTAAGCATTGATGGAGACTATCTCAGAAGAAAATCTTTCTGGTGGAAGTTAGAACTAGGACGAATGTCTTGATGGTATGAGGAAAAATGGACATAGCTGAATTTAAGAGGTTATGAATTGCATAGAAGGATGGAGACAGAGTAAAGCATATTTTCTATGGTATTAGGATGTTTCTACTTATAGAAATTTTGTGGGGAGAATGCACTGGTAAAAATAACTAATGCTAAATGTTCCCACGATTTGTTTTTGGTGGTGAGCCTGTAAACATGAGAAGACCAGTATTAGAGCCATAAACTATGAAAGGTCTCCAAAAATGTCAAGAAATTCCACCTTTTGATGAATATTCTTAGTATTTAGTTGTGGTAATGGTATCATGAGTATATACATATGTTCAAACTCATCAAGATGTATACATTAAATGTGCAATATTTTGTATATCCATTATACCCCAATAAAGCTAAAAAAAAAGGCATACATATGGAAAATAACCATATGAAAAGATGCTCAACATCATATGTCATTTGAGAATTGCAAGTTAAAACAATGAGAAACCACTACATACCTATTAACATGGTCAAAATCCAAAACACTGACTACACCAAATACTGGCAAGGATGTGGATCAACAGGAAGTTTTATTCATTGCTGTTGGGAATGCAAAGTGGTACAACCACTTTGGAAGACAGTATCAGTTTCTTAAAAAACTAAACATATTCATACCATATGATCCAGCAATCATGCTCCTTGGTATTTACCCAAATAAGTTGAAAACTTATATCCATACAAAAACCTGCACATAAATGTTTATAGCAGCTTTATTCATAATTTCCAAAACTTGGAAGGAACAAAAATGTCCTTCAATAAGTGAATGGGTAAATAAAACTGTGGTACATCTAGACAATGGAATATTATTCAGCACTAAAAAGAAATGAGCTATCAAGCCATGAAAAGACATAGAGGACACTTAAATTCATATTACCCAGCAAAAGAAGCCAATCTGAAAAGACTACACACCATATAATTCCAATTATATGACATTCCAGAAAAGGCAACACTATGGAGATAGTAAAAAGATCAGTTTGCCAGCAGTTAGGGAGGAAAGAGGGATGAGTAAATGGGGCACAAAGAATTTTTAGGAAAGTGAAACTCTTCTGTATGATACTGTAATGGTGGGAAACTGTCATTACATATATGTGAAAAACCATAGAATGTACAACATCAGAAATGAACCCTAATTTAAACTACAGACTATGAGTGATAATGGTGTTACAACTGAGGAATATGTCAACACATATTCCTCAGGTGTATCAAATGCACCACTCTGGTTCAGGATGTTGATAGTGGAGGAGGCTGTGCATATGTGGGTTAGGGGGTATATGGGAACTCTCTATACTTTCTGCTCAATTTTGCTGTGAACCTAAAAATACTCTGAAAAATAGTCTACTAAAAATTTTTTAAGAAACAATAAATTCCACCTGTAGACTATAGCTTCAACTTTTGCCCCAGAGTTCTGGCCTGTCAGACAGATTTTGAACTTGCCTAGCCAGTTCCCACAGTTGGATAAACCAATTCCTTGCAAAAAAAAAAAATCTCTTAATACATAATTCCTACTGGTTCTGTTTCTCTGGTGGAACCCTGACTGATACAGATTTTTGCCAATTATGGCTGCCTACAAGATTACAAAGCCATTCATAATCTTTTTGGTTTCATTTTTTACCATTTCCCACTGCTATACACATGTATCCTATGCTCAAGCTACAACAAACATCTCACTAGATTCTAAATGAACATTCCAGTGTACCTTTGCACATGCTCTTCCCTTGGCCAGGAATGTCCTTCCTTCCACTTCTTTGCCTACCAAACTCTTATGCCTTTCAAGATACAATTCAACTGTCACCCCTAATCCTCCACCTCCACCTCAGATAGAGTTAGCTGCTTCCTCCTCTGCAAACCCAGAATATTTTTTAATATTCTGTTATTATAGCACTTGCTTCTCTATCTTATTTGAATCTGTGTTTCCTCGCTAGACTGTAAGCTCTTTGAGGGCAGCCCCCAACATACACAACCTCTGGCACTTAAAAGGCACTCAATAAAATTTTTCTGGTTAAATAACAAGTGAATTAAATTAATTGAAACAACAAAGTTAATTGTATATAATATATGGTAATTAAGCATAAAGTGTACTCCATTATCTAAATGATTTCCATTATTATTAATCTTACAAGTAAAAATGGTTATTTTTTCTCTTCTCGCCTTGTTTTTCTACTATCCGACATTGACCAATAGAACTTTCTGTGATGAAAATGTTCTCTATCTGTGCTGTCCAATATGGTAGCCACTAGCCACATGTGGCTCTTGAGCATTTGAAATGTGACTAGTGAGACTAAGAAATTTTATATTTTATTTAATATTAATTTAAATTTAAATAGCCACATGTGGCTAGGAGCTACTGAATTAGATATTACAGGTTATACTAAGAATGAAAAGCAGCACTTTCCCCTGGTGCCTTGAACCATTTAATCATATCTCTCTCTCTCACACACACACACATATACACACCCACATACACCCACACATACACATACATCAAAAGTCAAAGATTTGGATCCTATACCCAGAGGGTTATAGACAGCCTATCTAGGCACTGGATAAATGATCATGAAGCTTCAAGGGCAGAGAGAGGAAATCTGACCTGTGTTAGGACACAAAGAGGAGCCCATACCCTAAGAATGGGCTCTCTTGTCAGTTCATGGCACCCTCAGGCTCGGGTGGGGCCATTTAACCATTGCCATTTGCACATTAGGCAGAAGTGATTTCAGCAGTTCTTTTTATTTTTTTTTAATTTTTTGTTTATTGCAGTAACATTGGTTTATAACATTGTATAAATTTCAGGTGGACATCATTATACTTCTATTTCTGCATAGATTACATCATGTGAAACACCCAAATACTAATTACAACCCATCACCACACGCATGTGCCGAATTATCCCTTTCACCCTCCTCCCTCCCCCCTTCCCCTCTGGTAACCGCCAATCCAATCTCTGTCTCTATGTGTTTGTTTATTGTTGTTATTAACTACTACTTAATGAAGGAAATCATATGGTATTTGACCTTCTCCCTCTGACGTATTTCACTTTGCATAATACACTCAATGTCCATCCATGTTGTCACAAATGGCTGGATTTCATCGTTTCTTATGGCTGAGTAGTATTCCATTGTGTACATATACCACAGCTTCTTTATCCGTTCGTCCCTTGTTGGGCACTTAGGTTGCTTCCAAGTCTTGGCTATTGTGAATAACGCTGCAATGAACACAGGGGTGCATGTATCTTTATGCATTGATGTTTTCAAGTTCTTTGGATAAATACCCAGCAATGGAATAGCTGGATCATATGATAGTTCTAGCCTTGAATTTTTGAGGAATCTCCATACTGCTTTCCATAGTGGCTGCACCAGTTTGCACTCCCACCAGCAGTGTATGAGAGTTCCCTTCTCTCCACATCCTCTCCAACACATGTTGTTTCCTGTCTTGTTAATTATAGCCATTCTGACGGGTATGAGGTGATATCTCATTGTAGTTTTGATTTGTATTTCCCTGATAGTGATTTTGAACATCTTTTCATGTGTCTGTTGGCCATCTGTATATCTTCTTTGGAGAAATGTCTGTTCAGGTCTTTTGCCCATTTTTTAATTGGGTTGGTAGTTTTTTTGTTGTTGAGATGCATCAGTTCTTTGTATATTTTGGAGATTAAGCCCTTATCAGATGTATGGTTTGCAAATATCTTCTCCCAATTGTTAGGTTGTCTTTTCGTTTTGTTGACAGTTTCCTTTGCTGTGTAGAAGGTTTTTAGTTTGATGTAGTTCCATTTGTTTATTTTTTCTATTGTTTCTCTTGCCCGGTCAGACATGGTGCTTGAAAATATGTTGCTAAGACTGATGTTGAAGAGTGTACTGCCTATGTTTTCTTCTAGAAGTTTCATAGTTTCAGGTCTTACATTCAAGTCTTTAATCCATTTGGAGTTAATTTTTGTGTATGGTGTAAGGTAAGGGTCTACTTTCATTTTTTTGCATGGGGCTGTCCAGTTTTCCCAACACCATTTGTTGAAGAGACTTTCTTTTCTCTATTGTATGTTCTTGGCTCCTTTGTCAAAGATTAGCTGTCCATAGATGTGTGGGTTTATTTCTGGGCTTTCGATTCTATTCCATTGATCTGTGTGTCTGTTTTTGTGCCAGTACCATGCTGTTTTGGTTCCTGTAGCTTTGTAGTATATTTTTAAATCAGGGAGTGTGATACCTCCAGCTTTGTTCTTTTTTCTCAAGATTCCTTTACTTATTCGGGGTCTTTTGTTGTTCCAAATAAATTTTACGATTCTTTGTTCTATTTCTGTGAAAAATGTTGTTGGAACTTTGATAGGGATTGCATTGAATCTATAGATGGCTTTAGGAAGTATGGACATCTTAACTATGCTAATTCTAAACCAATATTTTGGTGAGTTAACATCAAGTCCTACACACTGTGTACAAGGTGATTACACCACAAACCAGTGGGATTACATTTGGGAGAGAAACATTGTAATTTCACCAATAATATGGAAGTGAAAGAAACTCAAAGATGAAAAGTTCCAACACTCTTTTGTAATTTGAGAGGCCAGAGTAAAGGGAACCAGTGAGAAGGGAGTAAGGCCTTTGTCACAACTGACATCAGTTAGAATTGTCAAGGAATCATTAGTAAGTTTACATTTGTACTATATTATCAACATAAGAGTTGTCAAGAGTGTATTATCAAAAAGCTTACAAATTCAAGATAGTATGCATACTTTGGAGCTTATAGCTGGTCCCCAGCATTGCAACTATGCTTGAGGAAGCGGACATAAGGAGTACTCCCTTATCTTCCTGGAGAATGCAGTGATGAAAAATGAATTCTCCCTGCACGGAGAGAAAGTCCAAGCATACCATCTCCATCCACAGATAAGAGCAAATTATTTTTAAGTACAAAGTTTAGCTGTGGTCATTGGAAAGGATTCCAATACCTGGAGTGCACCAACTTACCACAGCTAACTGATCATGAACCTGTCTAGGTCACATGGAGACAAATAAGACAATGTCTGTGATTTCATAAAGTCCTAAGCCTTAAACATCAAAGCTGAAATGATTCTAGAGATAATACAGTAAAAACCTCTGTTGTACTAACGGGAAAACAAAAATCCAGAGAGGAGGGGCCAGCCCAGTAGTGTAGTAGTTAAGTTCACTTGCTCTGCTTTGGTGGGCCGGGGTTTGCATGTTCAGATCCTGGGTGTGGACCTACGCATTGCTCAATCAAGCCATGCTATGGCAGTGTCCCACATACAAAATAGAGGAAGATGGGCACAGATGTTATCTCAGGGCCAATCTTCCTCAGCAAAAGAGGAATATTGGTAACAGATGTTAGCTCAAGGCCAATCTTCCTCACAAAAAAAAAAAATCCAGAGAGGAGACCTTTGAGGTGTGATGTCACCAAGATGGAGACATAGGTCATTCCTAACTTTACTCTTCCTCACAAGAACAATTAACAATGATTCATGAACAAGACACCACTGAGAGAATACTAGAACATGGGGTTAGGCTGAAGCACCCCCTTCACCACAGAGACCAAGACAGACTGCATTAGAAGGGTAATAAAAGTGGCTACACACTGACCACATTGCCCCGCCTCCAGGCCAGCTCAGCACCACATGAGGAGATCTCCCATGTGTCTGATTCCCCCAGTGGGAAAAGAGAGCCCAGGGGGGACAACCAGTGCCCCTAGAATTGTGGGTCACATTGTGGGAGCCCCTACTCTGGTCTTGTCCCATGGGAATTGCAGAGAAATATGTAGGGCTCAATCACTGGAAATCTGACTGAGATGGATTGTGGAGGGCGATGCAAAAACCATCACACAGATCACGGCAGACCAAATTCACATCTGCAGTGCTCAAGTAGTAATCTCAATCAGTGGCTTTGTTCAGATGCAGAACCAAGTCAGTGTGCACTCAGGAATGCATTGGAGTGCATGCAGATCTGCCTGATTCAGGTCCTCAAATGAAAAGTTTTATCAGCCTTAGAGCCTGGTTTTCCCATGCCCAGGCAAGGAGCTGAGTCAGAGCCCCACTGGCTGGGAAGAGTATCTCCCAGCCCCATCTAGCCAAAGGGGCTGTTGAGAGCACCTGGAAGCTGTGTAGGCAAGCAAAGCTTGAGCTGAGAGGTGGGTGGGTAGAGCTCATTACCCCAGAACAAAGCCAGTACCAGGTGTTTAGGGTTTCCCTGCAATGCCCAGGCAGGCAGATTAATTCATAGCCAAGGCTGAGGGTAGCTCCTGGCCCATCCCAACTGGAAAGCCCACTTGAAAAAAATTGGGAATTTACTGAAGTGGTCCCTCCCCATACCACCCAAGCAAATGAACTGAAACTTAGCCCAACTCACTGTGACTCCTGGGCTCCATCAGACCAGAAGTGCTGGTGAGAACATCTGGAAGCTGTAGCCCATCATTGCTTGAGCTCAGAGGTGGGCAAACAGAGCCGATCACCCCCAGAGAAAAGCCAGTATGGGGCATGAAGGATTCCCCTGCTACATCCAGACATGGGGATTAATTTATAGCTGAGGCTGAGAGTAGCTCCTGACTCCTCCCAACTAGAAAGCCTGTTTGGGAAAAATTGGAAGAGGCTTGGATTGTCCCCTCTGCATCCTGCCCAGGCAAGGGAACTGAGACGTAGCCCTACCCAGGGTGGAGAGTGTCTACCGGCCCCATCTGACCAGAAGGGCTGATGAGAACACCTGGAAGATGCATAAGCCAGCAATGCTTAAGCTGAGAAATGGGCAGGCAGAGCTGATAGCAGAGCAAAGCCTGTGGCCCTGTTAAGCCAGGGAATGAGGGGTGCAGGTTGGCTTGAGTTAAGACAACAAAGAGTTTTACTGGCTTTACAGCTGCTTCTCCTGCTGCACCTAGGTAGGCAAACTAATTAATAGCCCTGCTTATTGCTGAATACAGCCTTTACCCTGCCCAACCAGGGTACCTAACCAGAGCACATGGGAAGCAGTGTAGCCCATCCAACAGCCCTGCCTACAGTGGCATTTGAACAGATAGCAGAGCCTGTGACTTTCCCCATCGGCAGAGTAAAACCAGTGGCCTCAACAGGCCAGGGAATTTTGTGCACATTCTTGTTTGATTAAGGTCCCCAAACAATAAGCCAAACAGGCCCTGGTCCCATCCTGCTGCACTGCCAGGGCAGGGAAGCTAACTCAGCCCCATCTACTACTAAATATAGTACCTAATCTCAGCCCTCTAATAAGCCTGACCAGAAAATCCAGGCAACCACAGAGCCCATCCTACAGCCTCATTTGGGTAGGAAACCAAGCCAGCAGTCCTATCCAACTGTTCTCAGCCAGTGGCACACACCCCCATCCTTGACCTCAGAGCTCAAACAGTTACTTCCCCACAAAATATACCATAATAGCAGACACCACCTGCACAAAGATATTACCAGCAGACATGCCCAGAAACCCCAAGTGAGCTGACTAGTGAAGATCTGTCTCTGCAAAAGCAAGCCTCTAAATTCTGGAAGCAGAAGCTGATTACTCAAATGTGCAGATACCAAAGTAAGAAATCAATGACCACAATAAACCACATAAATGTGACACCACCAAAGGAAACTAATAAATCTCTAATAGCTAATCCTAAAGAAATGGAGATCTATGAACTGTCAGACAAAGAATTCAGAATAATTATCTTAAAGAAGTTCAGTAAACTACAAGAACACACAAACAACTAAATGAACTTAGGAAAAGAATCCATGAACAAAATGAGAAGTTCAACAAAGCAATAGACACCAGCAAAAAAGAAAAAGAAAAAGAAAAAGAAGACCTAACAGAAATCCTAGAGTTTATAAATACAATAACTGAACTGAAGAATTCAATAGAGAGTTTCAAAAGCAGACTCAACCATGCAGAAGAAAGAATCAGTGGCCTGGAGGATAAGACATTAGAAATTATCCAGATAGAGGAGCAAAAAGAAAAAAGAAAGAAAAAAAAAAACCCTGTGAGACTTATGGGACACTATGAAAAGAAACAATATTTATGTTATGGGAATTCCAGAAGGAGAATAGAAAGAGAAAGGGACAAAGTATATTTAAAGCAATAATAGCCTAAAACTTCCCAAACCTAGGGAGAGAAATAGACATCCAGATCCATGAGTCCCAAAGGACCCCAAATAGGTTAAGCCCAAATAAGACTACATTAAGACACATTATAATTAAATTGTCTAAATTCAAAGACAAAGAAAGAATTTTAAAAGCATCAAGGCAAAAGAGATAAGTTACATACAAGGGAACCCCCATAAGACTATCAATGGATCTCTCAACAGAAACTACTCAAGAAAGAAAGGGATGACATATTAAAAATATTTTTTAAAAACCTGTTAACCAAGAATTCTATACCTGGCAAAGCTGTTCTTCAGAAATGAAGGAGAGATAAAGACTTTCCCAAGCAAACAAAAGCTGAGGGAGTTCATGCCCACTAGATCTGCCTTACAAGAAATGCTAAAGGGAGTTCTTTGAGTGGAAGTAAAAGGACACTAATTAACATCATAAAAACAAAAAGCTTGCATAAAACTCACGGGTAATGATAAATAGTCAAAGTTACATTCTGTAATTTCACAATGGTGGTTCATATATCACAACTCAAGTTTAAAGGTAAAAAAATGAACATACTATAAATAACCATAACTAGAATAATCTGTTAACAGTTACATAATACAAAAAATATGTAAATTGTAACAGCAATAATCTAAAATGTGAGGAAGAGGAGAAGTAAAAGTGTAAAGTTTAGGATTTCTATTGAAGTTAAGTTATCAGCTTAAAATAGGGCATTATAATTTCAAGATATTTTATGTAAGACTCGTGGTAACCACAAGGGAAAAATCTATAACAATTATATAAAAGAACATTATAAAGAAGTCAAAGCATACTAATACAAAAGACATCAATACACAAAAAGATAAGAAACAAGGAACAACAGATCTAGAAAGCAATTAAGAAAATGCCAATAGTAAGTCCTTACCTATCAATAAACACTTGAAACAAAAATAAATTAAATTTTCCAGTAAAAAATCATGAAATGGCTGAATGGATTACAAAATAAGATCCAACAATATGGTGCCCACAAGAGATACACTTTAGCTTTAAAGACACACATAGACTGAGAGGTAAGGGATGAAAAAAGACATTTCAAGCAAATGGTAAATTTAAAAATGCAGGGGTAGCTATACTTATATCAGACAAAATAGACATTAAACTAAAAATGGTAAAAAGAGGCAAAAAAGTCATTACCTGATGAAAAAGGAATACAAGAATATACAAAAATTGTAAATATTTATGCACATAAAATTGGAACACCTAAATATATAAAGCAGAAACTAACAGAGATAAAGAAGAAATAAACAGCAATACAATAATAGTTGGGGACTTTAATACCCCACTCTCAACAATGGATAGATCATCCAGACAGAGAATCAATAAGAAAACAGAGATTTGAATAACACTGTAGACTAACTGGACCTAAGAGACATATACAAAACGTCCTATCCAACAACAGCAGAATACACATTCTTCTCACATGCATATGGAACATTTTCTAAGATAGACCATATGTTAGACCACAAAACAAGTCTTAGCAAATTCAAGAAGATTGAAATCATACCAAGTATTTTCTCTGACCACAATGGCATGAAACTAGAAATTGACAACGAGAGGAAAACTGGAAAATTCACAAATACATGGAAATTAAAGAACTCTCACCTTAACAACCAATGGATCAAAGAAGAAATTAAAGGACAAGTAAAAAATTTTCTTGAGACAAATGAAAATGGAAACACAACATACCAGAACTTGTGGGACACTGCGAAAGCAGTTCTAACAGGGAAATTCATAGCAACAACCGCCTACACTAAGAATCAGAAAGGTTCCAAATAAACAACCTAACTCTACACGTTAGAGAAGTAGAAAAAGAAGAATAAACAGAGACCAAAGTTAGCATAAGGAAAGAAATAATAAATATTAGAGTAGAAATAAATGAAATAATGAATAGAAAAATAATAGAAGGTTTGTCCATCCTGTAGCATGTATCAGAATTTCCTTCCTTTTTAAGGCTGAATAATATTCCATTGTACATATATACCACATTTTGCTTATCCATTCATCTACAATGGACACTTGGGTTGCTTTCACCTTTTGGCTATTGTTGATAATGCTGCTATGAACATGAGTTTGCAAATATATCTTTGAGATCTTGCTTTCAATTGTTTTGGGTATATATATAGAACTGGAATTGCTGGTACTTCTACTTTTAATTTTTTTAAGAACTGCCATGCTGTTTTCCATAGTGGTTGAACCATTTTACATTCCCACCACCAGTGCACAAGGGTTCCAATTTCTCCACATCCTTGATTACATTTGTTATTTTCTGGGTTTTTCTTTTTTATTATAACCATCATAATGGGTGTCAAGTAGTATCTCATTATAGTTTTTATTTGCATCCCCCTAATGACTAGTGATGTTGAACATCTTTTCATTTGTTTATTGGCAATTTGTATATCTTCTTCTGAGAAATGTCTATTCAAGTCCTTTGCCCATTTTCTAATTAGGTTGGTTGTTTTTGTTCTTCAAGTGTAGAGGTTCTTTACATATTCTGGATATTAACCCCTTATCAGATATATGATTTGCAAATATTTTCTCCCATTCTATGTATTGCCTTTTCACTCTGTTGCTCTGTTGAAAGCATCTTTTGATGCAAAAATGTTTTTAATTTTGATGTAGTATGAATAATACATTTTTTCTTTTGTTGCCTTTGCTTTTGGTGTCATATGCAAAAAATCATTGGTAAATCCAATGTTATCAAACTTTTAGCCTATATTTTCTTCTAAGAGTTTTATAGTTTTAGGTCTTATATTTACATCTTTGATCCATTTTGAATTAATTTTTATACATGATGTAAATTAAGGGCCCAACTTCATTCTTTTGCATATGGATATTCAGTTTTTCCAACATCATTTGTTGAAGAGACTATTCTTTCCCCATTGAGTGGTTTTAGTACCCTCATTGAAAATCATTTGACCATATATCTTAGGGTTTATTTCTGGACTCTCTATTCTATTCCATTGGTCTATTTTGTTTCTTTCACTTGCCTAATTTCTCTGGCTAGGAATTCCAGTACTATGTTGAATTGTGGTGAATCTCTTCTTCCTGATCTTAGAGGAAAAGCTTTCAGTCTTTCACCTTTAAGTATTATGTTAGCTACGGATTTTTGGTATAAGGTTTTTATTATGTTAAAGTAGTTTCCTTCTATTAGTTTGTAGAGTGTTTTTATCATGAAAGAGTCTTGTATTTTGTCAAATGCTTTTTTTTATAATTTTATTTATTTATTTTGCCCCCAAAGCCCCAGTAGATAGTTGTATGTCATAGCTGCACATCCTTCTAATTGCTGTATGTGGGATGCAGCCTCAGCATGGCTGGAGAAGCAGTGCATCAGTGCGCGTCCTGGATCCAAACCAGGGCCGCCAGCAGCAGAGCGCGTGCACTGAACCACTAAGCCACGGGGCCGGCTCTTGTCAAATGTTTTTTCTGCAACAATTGAGATGATCATATGGTTTTTTCCTTCATTTTGTTAATGTGGTGTATTACATTGACTGATTTTCAGATATTAAACCATCCTTGCATTCCAGGAATAAATCTCATTTGGTCACAGTGTTTAATACTTTTAATATGCTGGGGCCAGCCCCGTGGCTTAGCGGTTAAGTGCATGCTTTCCGCTACTGGCGGCCCAGGTTCAGATCCCGGGTGTGTACCAACCCACTGCTTGTCGGGCCATGCTGAGGTGGTGTCCCACATACAGCAACTAACAGGATGTGCAACTATAACATACAACTATCTACTGGGGCTTTGGGGAGAAAAAGAGGGAAAAAAAAGAAGGAGGATTGGCAATAGATATTAGCTCAGGGCTGGTCTTCCTCAGCAAAAAATAAGAGGAGGATTGGCATGGATGTTAGCTCAGGGCTGATCTTCCTCACAAAAAAAAATAAATTAATTTATAAAAATAAAAATACTTTTAATATGCTGTTGAATTAGGTTTGATACTATTTTTATGAGTATTTCTGCGTTAATATTGATAAAGGACATTGGTCCTTTCTTCCAGGATCTTTGTCTGGTTTTGGTATCAAGGTAATGCTGGCTTCATGAAATAATTTTGGAAGTTTTCTCTTTTCTTCAATTTTGAGAAGAGTTTAAGGAGGAATGGTATTAATTCTTGAAATATTTGGTAGAATTCATCAGTTAAGCCATTTGGTCCTGGACTTTTCTTTGTCAGGAGGTTTTTGATTAATGATCCAATCTCCTTACTAGTTATATATCTGTTTAGATTTTCTATTTCTTCATGATTCAATCTTGGTAGGTTGAGAATTTCTAGGATTTTCTAGGATTTTGTCTATTTCATCTAAGTCATGCAATCTGTTGGCATACAATTGTTCATAGTACTCTCATATAATCTTTTTTATTTCTGTAAAGTCAATAGTAATGTCCTCTCTTTCATTTTTGATTTTACTTATATGAGGTTTTCTCTTTTTTTCTTTGTCAATCTAGCTAAAGTTTTATCAGCTTTGTTGATCTTTCATTGTTTTCCTCTATTGCTTTTCTATTCTCTGCTTTGCTTATCTCTACTATATAATTATTATTATTTCCTCCTTTCTGCCAGCTTTGGGTTTAATTTGTTCTTCTTTTCCTAGTTCCATAAAGTATAAAGTTATGTTGCTGATTTGAGACATTTCTCCTTTTTATTGCAAACATTTACAGCTATAATTTTCCCTTTTAGCACTGCTTTTGCTTAATCCCCTAAATTGTGGTTTGTCAGGTTTTAATTATCATTTGTCTCAAGATATTTTCTAATTTCTGATTAGAAATGAGAAATCCCTCAGACAGCCCACAGACAGGTGAGAAAGTTGCAAATTCAGTCTGTTTTGCTCTCTTCAATTCATGAAAGGAGATTAGGGATCTGGCTGCTCTTTCTTCCAAACTGTACTGCACCAGGTTGGGGGATTTGAGTGTGTGGTGGGACGAGGGTGAATAAAATCACCACAAAATATCCTACTATTTTCTATATGGCTTTATCTTGAATGGACATTTGCTTGGTTCCTGTAGATCTTTGCCTGATTTCCAGAGCTCATATAAAGTTTTATAATCAATTTATAGTTGTTTATTTAGTGTTTCCATTGGAGAAGTAGGACATGGAGCTTCCTAGTCTGCCATCTTGTTGATGTCACTCTTATTAGGCATTTTTGAAGGTAAACTTCACAAGCTCAGTGTTGTAAATAACTGATTATTATGCTTGTTTTCTTCCTTGTCACCTGGGTTAATCTGAGTAATAGATGAATCCTGGACCCAAGTATTTATTACTTTAGGAACAAATAAATTTCTTTACAATCCATCCAGGGTCCTGCCCTTGTGTTTGTTGTGATAGAAATGTAATCAGGAAAAACCCCCAAGTTGCTAATCTTTCTGTGTTTAACAATCGGTTCTCAAAATTAAGCCATAAGTTTGAAGGCTGCCTAGGGAGTCAGTGGTCTCAGATTTAAGAATACAATGAGATGGATGTTCCCATACCCTGGTCTGTATATCTCATCCCTTTGCTAGTAAGGATTCTTGCTAAACTGAATTTTTCTTACTACTCTCTTTTTTCACTGATCCTAAGTTGTCTCTTCTGTTCATGAACAACTTAATGCCTAATTGATATAAAGTGTGATTGATTCATGATTGTTCACAGCAAAAAACCCCAGGAGGCCTAAATATATTTTATGCCTTTGTAGTTTTCAGTTGCCTCTATGAAGACGTGAGTGTCTCTACCTACTGTGGCATCCTTTGGAAGGATTGTTCAACAAGTGATATTTAAGTTCAGCCCTGTTTCATGGTTTGTACCACATAAACTAAAGAAAAGTTGAATGAATTCTATTTAAAACATACTGGAGCACCCATGGAGTTTACATTTATATTAAGAGGTTTGAGGAAGTTTATTTTAAGTATGTGGCTGACAAGCACATCTAGATTCCTTAATAGGGTCCAGAAAGTTCTCTTTTAAACAGTATAAGACTCACATAAACATCCTGACATCTCTCAAGGTACTTGGCATCATTATTTAAAGAGAGAGAGTCCCAGTTAATCATCATGAAAGGATAGTTTTCAGCTCCAGTTTTAAGAAAGAAAGAACAAAAGAGAGAAAGAAAATCAAAGACCCACACCTTACACTCGATTGAAACTTCCTTTATAATATATTAAAGATGTTGTGGTTTGTTTTTTCTTTGTCAAAGTGAAAGTCTCAGCCAAGGAGGAAGAGACTGCTCATAATGACCAAAGAGTGATTGTTGTTTTCACCACCCTTCTTCCTCTTCCTTTTCAAAATCTAAGAGAGTCTGCAAGACCCAGAGCTGGCCTCAGCCCAATTGAGTTTATCTTAAAGCTCCAAATCAAGCCTCTCATGTTCATGCAGACAGACTTTGATGTGGTATGTGCAAGAGACTGACTGTTCTTTTCTTACCAGGCTTTCCAACAGAACTAAACTTAAATGAGGAAAGAGATGCTGTTTTGACTTCAAGTTTGAGAAAGGATGGGTTCTTCTGCCTATTATATATATCTTTTCTCCCCTATTGACCGAGGCCTGAATTCTCTTTCCAAGATACAGAACCCCAGAATGCATACCTCTTTACTCCCTCCATTTACCAGAGAAGGAACCCAGGAACTGATAATCAGTCACATGGAGGTGTCAGTTAGCAAAATGTCACTCTCATCAAAGGGTCAAGTCCTTGCCTAAGACTTGCTTGAAAGGGTGGGGGTGGAGGGCTGAGATCACTAGAAGTTTGAAGAGAAGGGAGTATAGGGCCACAAGGTGGGAGGGGGTAATCTGGTAATGTCATAAAGGATAGGACTTCTCCTTCCTATTCTTAGGACCTTAATCTCTCTGTTTAAAGTCAGGTTATACTTGGAAGCTGATGGTGTGACAAAAGTACCAGAGCAACCAGGCTGTCAGGGCCACTGGAAAGACACACAAGTCAGAAAGGGCTGCTGAGGCCCAGGAGATGGAGGGGCCTCCTCAAAAGGAGTCTACATTGCAGCAGTTTCCATATCAATGTCATACGCAGACACACAGGCAGCAGCTGCAGTATCAGCATCCAACATAACTATGAGGACAAGAGAAATGTGTCTTTCCACACTTCTCCACAGCCCCCTGCAGTTTAGCTCCTCTGGTTGCTTCTGTGATGTTATCAGCTTCTTCCCTTGACAGTACACTTGCACATACTCACAAAAACATATACATAAGTGCATACACATATACCTCTCCTAAGTTATATGTTCCACATTCATTGACTCTTACTCCCATTGGGTTGTCAATTAATCCCTACTAAATAATTAGTTGATCATAACTTAGGATGTTCTCTCTTCCAGAAATCTTTTGATAGGGGGTTTGGGAAGACCAAAAAGGCTTCATATGTCCAGGAAAATCTCTTTAATGATATACTGAATGATATTGGAAGGTATAATCAGGCAGAGACAGAAAAGTAACCCTGGACTAAAAGAAGACGTAGGATCTCTATGCAACCGGGCCACTTTAGGCAATAAGATCACTATACTAAGCCTCCCTTTCCTCATCTGGAAAATGGAGATAAGAATAACTGCACTTTGTAAAATACAGCATTGTTGCTTATTTTTCTCTCAAGGGTCAAGGGTGTCGTTTAAAGATCCTTTGGCCACATCATTTACCTATCGCCCCAGCTACCAGAGGACACTCTTTTCTCTGGTGAATAGACTGTGGGAATCCTTTACCTATACATAGGAGATAACACAGGAGACAGCCTGAGATTGATTTCAGAAAGTGAGTGCTCAAAACCTTTTGATTCCTAGTTAAGAGTAAGATTGTAAAGAGATGGGACATGTGATGGAGATGCTTCAATGATGGAGGGAGGTCAAGAAAGCATGGAGAAAAACAAAAGATTTGACCCAACCAAGTGAGCAACAATAGGGAATTTCTTAAATAAATTATGGTAAATCCAAGCAATGAAACATGCTGCACCTGTAAATAAGAATGAAAAAGCATTCTATGTACTGATATAGTATGTTGTCATGAAATATTGTTAAGTTAAAAAAAGCAGAGTAAAGAATAGCATATATAGTATGCTACCTTTTGAAAACTAAAAAGAAAAAAGTATACCTTAATATTTGCTTGTATTTGCATTAAGAAACTGAAAGATACACAAGAAAACTAACAAAAGTGATACCTGTGAGGGATAGTGGGAACTGAACAGTTGGAGGATAGAGATATAAGGTAGAGTTTTCACTGTATATATTTGTATGTGTGTTTATATATATACATATGTTTCAATCACCTATTCGAAACATTAAACAAAATTACTCTTTAAAGTGAATTGTGGTTTTCTTTTTCTGAGTGGCTTTTATTTTCTTCTTTATATCCTTATACCATCTGTATCTCTCAAATCCTCTATAATAAAGATATATGGAGGATTGCTATCTGAGGAGGAGAGGCACAGGTGAATGGCACACAGCTGAATAGCCTTTATCAATCTTACCTAGGGCTGAATTATAGCCTTGAATTATTTACTTTTCAGGATGGAGGAAGAGACCCCAGTATGGGGTTTCCCATAGTCCCATTTATCCCCTCTTCCTTTGCATCACAAGACCCTTGTTTTTTAGCCAACAAACATTTACCAACTACCACATCAGATTAAGCAGGGGCTGTAGGATTAGCAGAAAAAATAGAGTGTCTAGTGAAATTTGAATTTCAGATAAACAAATAATTTTACTATAAAATTAGACAAAATTATTTATGTGTATCCGAAATTCATATTTAACTGTTTGGCTTTGGTTTCTGGTTTTTGCTAAATCTGACAACCCTAGAAGTGGGCCAGCTGAGTCAGATGTGCCAGTCCTTAAAGAGCCATAGAACATCACTGGGAACAATGATACAAATGAAGGCAGTGTGATTAAAATGTATTCTTCAATAAGCTGCTTGGGAAAGATAGGCATGAGAGTGCTCAAGTAGCAAGAAATGGGAGCTAAACTGCCTTCCAAGAAGAGTGGGTCCTGTTAGCTTTAGGGTTTTTGTTTTGCTGAGTTAGTGACAGAAGTTTGGGGCTGGAGGTGAATTTGGGTGACCCTGCCTTTAAGGCACCTGCAATCTAGTTGAGGTAAAAAAGCTCACAATTAGAGATGAGATAAATGCTACACAAATATAACAGCTAATATGTATTGAGCACTTACTCTGTGCCAGACACTATTCTAAGTACTTTACATGTGTTAATTCATTTTATCCTCATTAACAACTGCAGGTAGATACTATTATTACCCCATTTTACAGATGAGGAAGTCAATACCCAGAGGATAGATACATTTCCCAAAGTCACAGAGCTAGTTAGTGGTAGAGCTGGGATTCAAACCTAGATTGAATGGCTCTAGAGCCTGAGTATATAACAGCTGTGCAGTCTACAGTGCAGCCTCTGAAATTATAGGAGTTCAGAGGAGAGATCCATGTAGCCTGGAGTGTTCAGGAAGAACCTTACTGAAGAGGCAGGAGTTCTGCTTGCGCTTGAACATAGAAAAAAATTTAACAAGGACTGGGAAAAAGCAGTATTTTAAATGGAGAGAACAGCATAAAGGAAAATATGGAGGTGGAAGTGAGACTGCAGCATTAAGATTCACATCAAGTGAGTAAATTCATGTATAGCAATATAAACATATAAATTAGGCATTAAGTGCCATTCTAATTAATTCATTTAAATCTTTCAATGCTTTCAGTTATGGTCATGCATCACTTAACAACAGGTATACATTCTGAGAAATGAGTTAGGCAATTTTGTATTGTGCAAACATCATAGAATGTACTGAAGGGGAACAAAATTGGCCACGCAAAAATATGTCTCTTTAACATGACTATTTTAGGCTGATTATTTTTAAGAAACAAAAAACTCAGAAAGTTTTTCTTGTTACTTCCCCCTTGACTATCTAAAAGAATTCAGATAAAAAAACTTGTCTCAGGAAGTCAGCTATCACCTTAGCATAACATGAACTAGGTTGTAGACAGGGAGGAACCTAGAAAAGCCTGTTTGTTGGGCTCCCCTCTGTGTTCTTCTGTTTCTATGTGGACAACAAACACTTGTTTTCCAAATGTTTTCTCTTTTTCACCTACCTATGAATTGCCTTTCTTCCCTTTGAAATCTCTGACTGTCCCCACCCCCAACATCTTTTGTCTTTAGCTGAGACTGTATTTAAGGTGAGAGTTTCAGCTATTTGGGTGAGTTACTTGGTTTTCCTGGGTTTCTCCCAGGCATACATGTTATGAAACTTTTGTTTGTTTTTCTCCTGTTAATCTGTTTCATGTCAATTTCTTAGACCAGCCAGAAGAACCTAGAAGGATAGAGGAAAATTTATTCCTCCCCTACAGTACTTACACAAAGCTAAATGGTATAGCCTACTACACACCTAGGCTATATGATAGTAATCTTATTGGTCCATCGTTGACCAAAACGTCATTATGTGGCACATGACTGTAATTGAGTTGAGACTATTCTGAAGGACACTATAACTTAGAAGATGAGAGTATTTAATTTGATTCTTCAGAAATAGAATCAAATCATACCTTATTTATTAAGATGCAAAGGAAGGTAGGAAAAGAAAGTTCAGTTTTTCATTCTTACCTTCCAACTACTTTTGATAACAGGATAATTCAAATAAATGATTAATCTCTTTTTCATATTTCACTCTCTATTTAAAATAACCTATCAGTTCCTGTGCAGACTAAATTATCACTCAACTTTACTTATTTGACACCTTTAATATCTTTTAATTAACTGTACAAATTACTGAACTCTGCATGATTTTTTACCTCAGAAGTAGCACTCCTTCTCAACATTTTCCCTGTCCCTAACATTCTCTTTGCCCATGCCTAATCAGCTGGGGCCTAGCATATACTTGAATTTTGAAAATCATCCAGCGGCGATGTTTCATGTATTTGAAAAAAAGATTAAGAGGATCAAGTCCTAACTTATCCCTCACAAGATAGATTGCTTCAGGAAAAGAGCCTTTTTAAACTTTCTAAAATTAAAAAAGATATTATTTTATTAACAAATTATACTTTATAAATTAGAAGAGTGCATTTGTGTTGACAGTTGAATGAAATGAAGATAAATTGACTGAGGTCCACCTATCCTAATGAGAATTCAGATGTCATTACGACATTAGCCATGCCATTTACTTAATTCACATTATTATCATTATTTGAATGCAAATAAACTATTAATGTCCTCTTTTTCATCTTACTCAGTGCAATATTATTGTAGACAGAGCTCCAAACTACAGTGACACAGAAACAGAACAGTCCCCCCATACACCAAATCTCTGGAGCCCAGAAAAGGATAATCAGGGGAAGTGAGTTTTTTGCTTTATAATAGTAATTTAATAAGTAACCAGCTCAGAATACTCCTTTTAGTCAATCATGTTCACATCAAGCAAAACAAACTATTCCCCAAAGTCTTTCAAGAAGTAGTATTCCCATTCTCTTTCCCTCATGAATGTCCAGCAATCTGGCTTCCTGCACAACATCCATCCTCCACTTCCAACTCTACTGAGGCTGTTTTTGCCAACAGTCCTTGCCATTATGCTTCTAATGATCACTTCCACCAGCCTCTTCTCAGGATTCTGTCCATTTGAACTCTTGGCATATAATGTTAACCAGCCCCTTCTTAAATGATTTCTTCCTTTAATTTAAACATTACATCAACCTGGTTTTCTTTTCTATATCTCTGACAATCTATTCTCTTATTAGCTAATCTACCTCTTACTTGGATGTATTACATGTAGCCATTCCTCACAATTTAGTTTTTGACCCCTTGTTCTTTCCTGTTTATTCTACCTCCCAAGTAACTTTTTAAAATAATTTCAATTTTCTCCCTAATATGGATGATTTAAATCTCTATCTCCAATCCTGTGTTCTCACCTGAGTTGCAGTTCTTTATTTCAAAATGTCTGCTGAACATTGTCTGCTGAGATACTAACAATAATAGTATTCTGTATTTTACTTTAAAATTTATAAAGTACTTTCACATACATCATCTCATTTGATCCTATCAAGCATCCTTTGAATTAAGAAGTTCATGTATGATTGTCACTTTATTGAAGAAAAAACTAACCTTTCAGATACTAAGAGATTTTCTCAACATTGAACAGTTAGTAAATGTTGAAGTCGTGAAGGGAAATGCACAATGATGTTGACTGAATAAACAAACAAATCTTTAGAGTTCAATTCCAATGTTATTAAATTTAGTTCCACTTGAGTTAGATATGTCCAAAAGCAGCCTCATCATGTTGCCTTCCTCTTCCCAAACAGTTTCCTACCTCAACTTTCCTATTTATGTCAATAACATTATAATTCCCTCAATCATTCAGGTTCATGGTTTTGACCACCTATGAATTATTCTATTTCTATTATCTCACCATCTAGCCAATCATTAAGTCTAGCCAGCAATGTGTTCCTTCTAAAGACTCAGTATCAAAGTTACCAGGAAGCAGATCTAAGTTCAACATTTAATAAAATTAATTATTTTTTTACTTATACTTCCTTCACCCATTTCTCTCAGCCCCAAGCTCCTGCCTCTGGCAATCACCAATCTGTTCTCTGTATCTATGAGCTTGCTTTTTTTTTTTAAGATTTCACATGTAAGAGAGATTATATGATATTTGTCTTTCTCTGATGTTTCACTTAGCATAAAGGCCTCAAGGTCCATCTATGTTGTTGCAAATGGCAAGATTTCAATTTTTTGATGCCTGAATAATATTTCATTGTGTATATATACAGCAACTTTTTTTCCACTCATCCATCAAGGGACACTTAGGTTGTTTTCATATCTTGGTTGTTGTAAATAATGCTGGAATGAACTTGAGGGTGCTTATATCTTTTTGAGTTAGTTTTTGTTTTCTTCAGATAAATACTCAAAAGTGGAATTGCTGGATAATATGGTAGTTCCATTTTTAATGTTTTGAGGGACATCCATACTGTTTCCATAGTGGCTGCACAAATTTACATCCCCATCACCAGTGCACAAGTATTCCCTTTCCTCCACGTCCTGGCCAATACTTGTTATTTCTTGTATTTTTCATAAAAGCCATTCTAACAGGTGTGAGGTGACATCTCGTTGTGGTTTTGATTTCCATTTCCCTGATGATTAATGATGTTGAGCATCTTTTCATGTACCTGTTGGCCACCTGTATGTCTTCTTTGAAAAAATATCTATTCATATCTTATGCCCACTTTTCAATCAGATTGTTTGCTTTTTTGATGTTGAGTTGTATGAGTTTTTTGTTTTGTTTTGTTTTGTTTTTTGCTGGGAAAGATTCTCCCTGAGCTAACATCTGTTGCCAATCTTCCTCTTTCTTTTTTCCTCCCCAAAGCCCCAGTACATAATTATATATTATAGTTGTAAGTCCTTCTAGTTCTTCTACATGAGCCATCACCACAGCATGGCCACTGACAAATGAGTGGTGTGGTTCCATGCCCAGGAACCAAACCTGGACCACCGAAGTGGAGCACATCAAACTTTAACTGCTAGGTCAACTGCTAGGTCAACTGCTGCCTCTGTATGAGTTTTTTGTACATTTTGGATATCAACCTCTTATCAGATATATGATTTACAAACATCTTCACCCATTCAGTAGGTTGCCTTTTTGTTTTGTTGATGGTTTTCTTCACAGTGCACAACCTGTTTAGTATGATGTGGTCCCATTTGTTTATTTTTGGTTTTGTTTTCCTTGTCTTTGGAGTCAGAGCCAAGAAAACATCACTAAGACTGATGTCAAAAAGCTTAACACCTATATTTTCTTTTAGGAATTTTATGGTTTCAAGTCTTATATTCAAGTCTTTAAACCATTTTGAGTTAAGTTTTGTATACGGTGTAAGATAATAGTCCAGTTTCATTCTTTTGCATGTGGCTGTCCAGTTTTCCCAATATCATTTATTGAAGAGACTGTCTTTTCCCCACTGTATGTTCTTGCCTCCTTTGTCATAAATTAATTGACCATATACACCTGGGTTTATTTCTGGGCTCTTTATTCTGTTCCATTGATCTATATGTCTGTTTTAATGTCAATACCATACTGTTTTGATTACAATAGCTTTATAATAGTGTTTGAAATCAGGGAGAATGATGCCTCTAGCTTTGTTCTTTTTTTCTCAAGGTTGCTTTGGCTATTCAGGATCTTTTGTGGTTACATTCAAATTTTAGGATTGTTTGTTTTATTTCTGTGAAAAATTGCCATTGGAATTTTAATGGGGATTGCATTGAATCTGTACATTGCTTTGGGAAATATGGACATTTTAACAATATTGATCCTTCCAATCTGTGAGCATGGGATATCTTTCCATTAATTTCTGTCATCTTCAATTTCTTTCATTAATGTCTTGTAGTTTTCAATATACAGGTTTTTTACCCCCTTGATTAAATTTATTCCTATGTATTTTATTCTTTATGAAGCAGTTATAAGTGGGATTGTTTTCTTTTTTCTCTTTTTGGTAATTTGTTATTTGTGTATAGAAATGCAACATATTTTTGTGTATTGATTTTGTATCCTGCAACTTTACTGAATTTGTTTGTTAGTTCTAACAGCTTTTTGATGGAGTCTTTAGGATTTTCTATATATAATATCACGTCGTATGCAAATAGTGACAATTTTAATTCTTCCTTTCCAATTTGGATGCCTTTTACCTCTTTTTTCTTGCCTAAATGCTCTGGCTAGGATTTCCATTACTATTTTGGATAGAAGTGGTGAGAATGGGCATCCTTGTCTTGCCCTGTTCTTTGAGGAAAGGCTTTCAGCTTTTCACTGTTGAGTATGATTTTAAAAATTTAGATCTTAGCCAAGAATAAAATAAATCAGGCAACAATGAAATTCACTGCCATAGGAAGTATCAGAGATGGCATAAAAGAGATGTATGCACTGGGTTGGAAGTTAGACTAAAAGCCATTTATACACTCATTCTAACAATAGGGTGTATGAAAATATCTTCTGGGCATTTCATTCACATTGGTATCACCTTAGAATAGATCCTCATCATCTCACACATGGACTGCTAAGGCAACATGCTAACCTTTTACTCTTTTCTCAGTCTCTTTCTCTGAACACCACTGTCAGACAATATTTCTAAGCATTATATTCCTCTTACAACTTCTTTAATTCAAAAGATAAGGTGAATCTATGCTGATGTCAAAATAAACTTGTTAGTCTGTCATTCAAAAATTTCTGTAGTCCGCATCCAATTTTATCTTCTACTTCCCCCACAATTTGCACCCTAAATTCCAGTCAAGTCATTCTCCCAACTGACCCTTATAAATAAGCACCACCATCATTAGAGGGGAATACACTGCCCCCACACAAATCTACAATGGCCTGATTCTTTGTCTCATTTTATGGAAACTCTTAAAAAATGCTTTTGAAATTTTGGTTCCATGCTTATTGGCAATCACACAGTATCTAATATGAGGAAAAAGGAGACAGACACATGTCATAATTAGAATTCCTTAGTTTTGCTGTTTTTTCCCAAGATATGATAAATAATATCTTGGTGGCACAATATAAAAAAGGGGTACATCTTCAAAAGCAAACACTTTACTATCATATCATTAATAGTGAAAGCTAATATCATTTTATAAATAAATTATATTTTTGTTTCATTTCAAGGGGTGCTTTATTAGCAAATTCCCTCTGCACTGTAATTTCTATTGCTTTGATCCAGTAGTTTCATAGTTGATTGGAAAGAGTCCAAGAGAATTAACTTCCCCATGAAATAGCCAGAGATCTTTGCAGCTGGAAATTTATGAAAACTATATGCTCAATAGATATAGTATTGAAAGAGGAATGTGGTCAATCACTTTTATGACATTCTCTCATTTATGATGTAGTAAAACCTCACTAATTTGAATTAAATGCAGGAAGAAGGGAAGCCTGAAATGTAACCCTATATTGAAAAATTTGAATTGTATTAATTTTAAGCACACAGAGCAAATAGGATCCACCTAACACTGCTAGCAAGAAGAGATCCCAAGGTCCTGACTTAATAAAAAATAATAATTAACAAGTCATCCCTTTTCATTTAAATAGAGGCTTTCAAAGGGCTTGGCAACATGGGTTTCCTTTATAGTTTCCCTAAGAAATCTTGCTGGGGCTCTTCGATTCCTCAATAATGTCTTCAGTTACAATAATACAAAAATAGATAAATATAACTCAAAAATTCAAATAATGATAAATTATCTTTTCAAATTAATAAATAAAATTGAAAACCTTTATCATGAATCCCAAAAGGGCAATCAAACATCAGCAGAGATCAGCACCATTGTGGTTTCCAAAAGTACCATATCATGATACTTACTACATTGCTGCAATTGTCTACTCAGATAGATAGCTGCTTCCAACTCTGGACTGTGAGCTCCTAGATGACAGGGACCTGGTGCAGTGCCCTGCACATAATAGTCAAGGAAGTCTAAGTCTTTTCTATGATTGAAGTGCATACACTTTAGTATGCTACATTTGTCTGCCCATCATTCCCCAAAGTTCTATCACATGGCTATTGAGATTTCAGGACTATGCTAAAGGCTAAGCATAGAATAATACAGGAGAAGTGAGGTAGGGGAAGGTGGGTCAGCATACTACCAAGACATTATCTGCTGGAATTTTTTTGACTCCTTCTTTCCTAAGTGTTAAGTGGGTAAGAGAGGTAACATTGCCAAATATTTGATTTGGGTAAGTTGGGATCCATATCAAATTCTGTTTGATTTAACATTTAAACCCATGCGAGAGAGCTTGTATGGTATTCCCCAGTGAAAATGCAAGAGCTTGAAAATATAGTAATAGAGACCTTGAGTGGTGAGGATTGAAAACAAGGATTTGGTAACTACATAAAGGGATAGCTGAGATCATGAAAGCTAATGGGTCCTTGAGGGAGAAGAGAAAGCTGGATATTGAACTTGAGGAGAATGTTAGCAGTTAGTCAGAAATGAAGATAAAAAGCAATCAGAGATGGAACAAATGAGAAAATAAAGTGGCACAGAAAGCCAGGAAAGCTGTAATTATATTTTGCATGGCTTCCTGGCTTTACAGATTACATAATCTTGATCAAGGTTAAAGGGCTAATGGCAGCATTCCAGCTTCCTCTCAGCACCATTTACAAGAAATGTCAGCTTGCCAAAAACACTTAAATGGTTTCTTGTTTTGAACTGTTAAAAAAAACAACAGCAAACCTTTTTAACAGATGTGATTGTTTATTATTTCTGAGGTGTCTGAAAGATCACTGTGTTGAGTAGGGGAAGCTTCATTTGTCAGGTTGTAGAAGCACTTCTAAACTTTGTAGAGATCCTAGAACATAGTCAAACATCAGGCACCTGGAGGCATATTCAACAAATAAAAGACCTCTGCTGCAGATTTTCAACAGCCTGCCCACCCCTTCCCCCAGTAATACGTCCAAAGAATACTTGTTGAGATCCAAAAGTGCTGCAGATTCTCTGCCCCTTTGTCTCGCTCCTCTCCTTCTGGGACAGATATAACACGGATGTTAGTGCGCCTGATGTTGTCCCAGAGGTCCCTTAGACTGTCCTCACTCTTTTTAATTCTTTTCTCTTTTACCTGTTCAGCTTGGGTAATTTCTTCTAGTCTTTCGTCCAGCTCACAGATCCATTCTTCTGTATCCTCTACTCTGCTTTTGAGTCCCTCTAGTGAATTTTTCATTTCCAGTATTGTATTCTTCACTTCTGATTGGTTCTTTTTTATATCTTACATTTCTTTGTTGACATTCTCACTGAGTTCATCTATTCTTCTCCCCAGATCAGTGTCAGTGGTGATGGGTTGTAATTAGTATTTGGGTGGTGAACATGATGTAATCTATGCAGAAATGGAAGTATAATGATGTACACCTGAAATTTATACACTGTTATAAACCAATGTTACTGCAGTAAACAAAATTTTTTTTAAAAAAAAAGTGCTGCAGAGATTAAAACAGTTGTTAAGTAACCTTACTTGGTTTCCACATTCTCAATCATCAGAAAAAAAGAATGTGGTTATATACCTCTGGTGCAAAATATAATCGAAGTTTTTATGCCACTCTGAACCACATGGGATTTCTGCATTTAGGGCAAATAATACTTTGGTAGCAGAAGTTGATTATTTGATGCAGAAGTCTATGAGAAGCAACCTGTTTTATCATATAGACTACTCACAAATGTGTTCATCCTGTCTGATAATTTCTTCAGGATGCCCTCATATATATTATCATGTATCCATCAAGGTGTCTGGGCCTAAAGTATAAAGAACACTTGGCCAAAGACACACTCATCCTCTATACTTTCCTCTAGGCATATTCTGACATATTACCAACATGCTCCTACTTGTTTAGACCTAGGTAATTTTGATTGCTGGAGTGTTGTGGTAGATACCAGGATTTAATGCAACTAGATGATCTCTTCTTCTACCATTTACACTTTAACTCCAATCAACCATCTTCCAAGGAAGACTCACAAGTCACAAAAGTGGCATGGCATAAGTTATTCTCACAACTGAAGAAACAACTCTAAACACATGACCTACTAATGGAGAGTTAAGGATATCATCTTTGTATACTAGGGATAGAGTTTTAGTTTAGAATTCCCATATGCTTCATAATGTCCCTTATCCAGTACAAAACTGGTTGTGGTGTTGGCCCTGGAAGAGGTAAGGGGAACACCATTTTAGTTCACTTCACTGTTTGCCTGTATTCTTGGCTCCCCTGTATTCCTTGCTTCTAATTGAAGAGTGGCTCAGCCTGGCTAACCAGACTCCCTGCCTTTATTTCCATCACCCTCAGGCTTGGAGATTTTTGTCTATGACCATAGGCTAAGAAGTACAGCAATTTTCTTTGGTTCTCATAGTAACTCAAGACAACTACACTCTTGGACCAAAATCTGTCCCAACAATCAATCTATATTTATTGAACTCTTACTATGACTATAATAATATCCTAGGTATTGGTGGGTAATGGCAAAAAGTTCCTTCCTTTGTGGAGTTTACAATCAAGGTACGGTTATAGATAATACAGAATGACATAATTTCTAGGAACTCATTCCAGGAAAATATAAATGTACACTAGAGGTCAGTACAATAATATTGACTGTAGCATTAGTTATAAAAAATATTGGAAAGAGCCTAACTGTTCAACAATATGGGTCTGTTTAAATAGTGTTATATACATATGATAAAATAATGGAAGGTTATTAAATTTATATTGTTTTGCAGCATTATTTGTAATATCTAAAGATTAAAAGCAACCAAATGTCCACCAATAGGAAACTTGTTAATAAGAGACTAATTACATAAATTATGATACATCCACGCAATAGAGTAGACAAAGCCGTAAACATGAATGAGAAAGCACTCTAGGAATTGCTATAAAAAATATCTGTAAGATATATTGTTAAGTGAACAAAAAGGTGCATAATAGCACCTTTAAAATGCTACATTTTGAAAAAATGGTGGGTGGATGTAAAATTAAAATATAACTTTATATTTACTTGTGTTTGCATTTTTTAAAAACTGTCAAAAGATGCAAAAAAGGCCTAATAAAAGTAGTTACCTGTGGTAGAGGAAAAGATTGAGAACCGAGTGAATAGCGGAACAGTAACAACAAAAAAGACACGTCACCCTTCACTTTTTCATGTCATTTGATTTTGAACTATAGGACTCTATTATATTCAAAATATTAAATAAAAAATCATGCTTTAGAAAAAAATGTACTGATGTTCATAATATATTGTAAGTGAAAAATCAGGCTAAAAAATAATTTGTACATTATGTTATTTTGTAAGAAAGAATGTATTTGTGTGTGTGTGTGTGTGTGTGTGTGTGTTCAGAAGACAAATGTTAGGAGAGCTTGGAAGATGGCAGCATAGGAGGATCCTGAACTCGTTCTTCCCCCACAGACACAATAAACCTACAACTACCTATGGAAAAATTTCCTCTGAGAGAGATTATGAAACTGAATAAAAAGAACCTCCACAACAAGGAACAACACAGACAGGGGTGTAAGGGGCAGAGATATAGCCCTGGTGAGGAAAAAAACCATACCCCAGTCATGGTGTTTCATGTCGGGAGCAATCTCAAAGGTATGGAGCTTTTCTTAGAGGAATGAGGGATTCAAACTCCACATTAGGCACCCCAGCCCTTAGATCCAGCACAAGAGAGACAAAATCCCATAATACCTGGCTTTGAAAACCAATGGAGAATATGCCCAGGAAAACTAAAGAAATTCAGGGAAAGAAAAATCTACTCTTGAAGAGCTCACACATAAACTCACTTGACCTGGATACCAGCACAAAAACAACAGATAGAAAAGTGCATAGTCCATTGGTAAAACAGACTCACTTACTATGCTCAGAGCACATCTTGGAGAGGCAGGAAGTGTCTAGGCCCATCCTCCAGGGACTGAGAGACTGATAACTGCCATTATTGTGATCTAGCTCAGTCATGCTGACACAGAAGCTGGAAGGTGTCATTAGAATCCTTCCTCTAGCAAGTTAGCACAAGGGTCTGCCCCACCCACTAGGGCACCTGAGGCAATCAAGCACATTCAGTCAGCGGGCAGCCTGCCCTTGGGTCCAACCCCACCTACCAGCAAGCCCATAGCCAACTTGAGACACTAGGCCTTGCAAACAGCCACACAAGGGATCTGCCCCACCTACCAACTCCTGAAACAGTTGCATGCTGCTGTGACTGTGGTCTGCCCCACCCATCAGCACTCCTGAGGCAGTTTGCACCACAGGGCCATGTAGCCAGTTCTTGTCAGATTCCTGCCTTGCCAAAACATGAGCTGGCAACAGCCATGCACCATGCATCTAGCATTACAGGAAGCCTGCCCTGCCCACCAATGATTGTGAGGTGGCTAGGTGTCACAGAGCCATGTAGCCAGCCACACCCAAGACCTACAGCAGTTGTGTACCCCAGGGCCTAGCAACCAGCCACACTGGAGGCCTGACTTGCTCACCAGTAAAACTGCAGGAGTTGTGTGCTACCAGACCTTGCAGCCAGCCATGCCAGGGGCTTGCCTCACCCAATACCATGCCTACAGCAGCCACAAATGGCCAGGCCTCACAACCAGCTGGCCTGGGGCCCAACCCAGCCTCTCCATATGTCTACAGCAATAGCAGCCCTGCCACAACAGAAGGGCACATGTAGCCCACACAGGGGACATTCCTGGAATATTTGGAACTTGTGATGAGAGGCAAGCACATTGCTGGGCCCCATAAGACATTTCTTACATAAGGCCACATTTCTAAGATCAGGAGACAAAACTGATCTATCTAATACAAAGATACAAGCACAGAGAAGTAGGTAAAATGAGGAGACAAAGGAATATGTTCCAAATTAAAGAATAGGACAAATTCTCAGAAAAAGACCTAAACAAAAGAGAGATAAACAATCTACCTGATAAAGAGTACAAACTAATAGACATAAGGATGCTTGCTGAACTGGGAAGAAGAATAGATGAACACAGTGAGAACTTCAACAAAGAATTAAAAAGTATAAAAAAGAACCACTCAGAGCTGAAAAATACAATAATGTAAATGAAAAATTCACCAGAGTGAATCAACAGTAGAGTAGATGACACAGAAGAATGGATCAATGATCTGGATGAAAGAGTAGAGGAAATCACCCAAGCTGAACAGAAACAAGAATTAAAAAGAACAAGGACAGTCTAAGGGACCTTTGGGACAACATAAAGCATACTAACATTCCCATTATAGATGTCCCAGAGAGAGAATATAGAGACAAAGGGGCAGAGAATTTATTCGAAGAAATAATAGCTGAAAATTTCCCTAAGTTGGGGAAGGAGACAAACATGGAAGTACAGGAAGCACAGAGAACACAAAACAAGATGAACCCAAAGAGGCCCACAAAAAGACACATTATAATTAAATGTCAAGAATTAAAGATAAAGAGAGTATCCTAAAAGCTGCAAGAGAAAAGCAACAAGTTACATACAAAGGAAACCCTATAAAGCTATCAGCTGACTTTTCAGCAGAAAGCTTACAAGCTAGAAGGGAGTGGCATATATATTTAAAGTGCTGAAAGGAAAAAAACCTGCAACCAAGAATACTCTACCCAGCAGGGTTCTCATTCAGAATGGAAGGAGAGAGAAAGGGTTTCCAAACAAACAAAAAGTGAAGGAGTTCATCACCACTAAACTGGCCCTACACAAAATGTTAAAGAAACTTACTTAAGTGGAAAAGAAAAGACCACAAATAGAAATGAGAAAATTATCAAAGAAAAAATATCACAGGTAAAGGCAAATATATGGAATAGGTAGTGATTCAATCACCTGTAAAGCTAGTATGAAGGTCAAAAGACAAAAGTACTAAAATTGTCTATATCTATGATAAGAGATTGAGGGATACAAAAATATAAAATAGGTAAAATATGATATTAAAAACATAAAACATGGGGGGATTAAAAGTGAAGGACTTTTAGTAAGAGGTCAAACTTAAGAGACCATCAACTTAATATAAATTGCTATGTACATACATTATTATATATGAACCTCATGGTAACCACAAACCAAAACCTATAAAAAATACACAAAAAATAAAGAGAAATAAATCCAAGCATAACTCTAAGGAAAGCCTTCAATTCACAAGGGAAGAGAGCAAGAGAAGAAGAAAGGAACAGAGAAGAACTAAAAAAAATCCAGAAAACAAGTAAAAAAATGGCAATAAGTGCATACTTATCAACAGTTACTTTAAATGTAAATGGACTAAATGCTCCAATCAAAAGACATAGCGTGACTGATTGGATTAAAAAAACAAGACCCATATATTTGCTGCATGCAAGAGACACTTCAGACCTAAAGACCCTCACAAACTGAAAGTGAAGGAATGGTAAAAGACACGCCATGCAAATGGCATTGGAAAGAAAACTGGGGTAGCAATACTTATATCAGACAAAATAGACTTTAAAACAAAAGCTGTAACAGGAGACAAAGAAGGGCATTACAAAATGATAAAGGGATCAATCCAACAAAAGGATATAACATTTGTAAGTATCTATGTGTCCAACATAAGACTAGCCAAATACATAAAGCAAATATTAACAATGTAAAAGGAGAAATTGACCATAAAACAATAATAGTAAGAGACTTGAACACTCCACTTACATCAATGGATAGATCATCCAAACAGAAGATAAATAAGAAAATTTTGGCTTTAAATGACACACTAGACCAGATGGAATTAATAGATATATACAGAAAATTCCGTGCAAAAACTGCAAAATACACATTCTTTTTGAATGTTCATGGAACTTTCTGCAGGATAGATCACATATTAGGCCACAAAAAATCTCAATAAATTTAAGAATATTGAAATAATGTCAAGCATTTTTTCTAACCACGACAGTATGAAACTAGAAATCAACTACTAGAAGAAAACTGCAAAAGTCTCAAAAATGTGGATATTAAACAAAATGGTACTCTACAACTCTTGTGTAAATGAAGAAATCCATGGAGAAATCAAAAAATACCTGGAGACAAATGAAAATGAAAACATGACAAACCAAAATATATGGGATACAGCAAAAACGGTACTAAGAGGGAATTTTATAGCAATCTAGGCCTACCTCAAAAAAGAAGAAAAATCCTAAATAAAAAATTTAACATTATACCTAAAGGAGCTAGGAAAAACAAAGACCAAAATCAGTAAAAGGAAGGAAATAATGAAAACAGAGTGGAAATAAATGAAATAGAGAGTAAAAAGACAATAGAAAAGATTAATGAAACTAAGACCCGGTTCTCTGAAAAGATAAACAAAATTACAAGCCTTTAGCTAGACTCACCAAGAAAAAAAAAGGGAAAATTCAAAAAAATAAACTCACAAATGAAAGAGGAGAAATTACAATGGATACCACGGAAATACAAAGGATTCTAAGAGAATACTATGAAAAGCTATACACCAACAAATGGGTAATCTAGAAGAAATGGATAAATTCTTAGAATCATATAACCTTCCAAAATGGAGTCAAGAAGAAATAGAAAATTTGAATAGATCAACCACGAGTAAGGAGATTGAAACAGTAGTCAAAAACGTCCCAGAGCATCATGGTGGAGTGAGCTTCCACCATTGAAGTCTCCCCCTCTAAGACACAACAAAAACGACATTCATATTCCAACAGAAGCTATTCACACAACACAAGGGACCTCTGAGTTACCCAGGAAGCCATAAACCCGAGCACTGAGGTGTTGGAATCCCCAGAGTAAGTGGAAGGACGTAAGAGGAGCTCCCTTCCTTCCCCAAGGACTGCAGCCCTGAGACTGAGTCCACACAGCTTTCAGAGAGGGGGGAGTGGTGGCTCTCCATGGGAAAACCAGCACTCTCTAAGACCCCTCACAGCCCATGGGGAATCCCCCTATGGAAAGAGCAGAACTGTCGCAAGGGTACTTTCGACAAGCTAGCCCCTCAAGAGAGCAGAGTGGGAGAGCGAGGCGAGAGAATTCTGAGATTGGGGAGGCAAAAGTAAGCACCCCTCCCCCACCCAGCCCACCTGCCTGGTGCTTCACCACAGTGGCAATTCAGCTCGGCCCCACTGCCAGAGGCAGTGGCCCCCAGGCCCCCAGGCCCCACCAGTAGCAGCAGTGTGGCTGTGCCCTACCGCCAGAGACAGTGGCCCACTGGCACCCAGGCACCACCAGTGGCATGGCATGCCAGTGCCTTGCCTCCAGAGGCAGTGGACCCCAGGCACCTGGGCCCCCACCAGCGGCACACTGTGCCCATTCTCCATCCCCAGAGGCAGCAGCCACCAGGTGCCCAGGCTCCACAAGTGGTGTCGTGTGCCCGTGCCCCCACACCAGAGGCAATGGTAGCTCAGGTCCCACCATGCCACAGCACTAGCTGCTCCAGCTGGATCGCAACACAGACCCAGCAGCCCCAGCTTTGCTGTGCCATGGCCCCAGCTCCTTTGGCTCAACTGCCACCCTGGATCCAGCTGCTTTGGCTTGCTGGTGCTCAGGCTCCAGCTAACTTTGCACCAGTAACTTTGGCTCAGCCACACTCCACTTCCAGCTACTTCGGCCCAGAGATGCTCCAGCTCCTGCTTCTTCAGCCCAGCCATACTTCAACTGCAACTGCTTCAACCCACCTGCACCCAAGCCCCAGCTGCTTCAGCCTAGCTGCACTCCAGTCCCAGCTGTTCCTATGCTCCAGCTCCAGCTCCAGCTGTTCCCACACTTCACCCCCAGCAGCTGCTGCTCAGCCACACCTCATCTCAGGTGGGGGCTGACCAGAATGCCTGCATTAAGGTGGGCCAGAATACACAGCCCTTGATCCTCAGCCAGTGGCAGCAAGAAGAAACTGCAACCATATATTTTCACTATGAGGAAAAATAAGCCAACTACAACAGGCACTATGCAAAAATATATTAAATCTCCAGACCAAAAGTAAAATGACAAGCACCCAGAATTCAACCCAGAATGCACAGAAATGTATAACCTTAATGACAGAGAATACAAAACAGCCATCATAAAAAAGCTTAATGAAATACAAGAAAACATAGATAGACAATTCAATGAAATCAGGAGTTTCTTCACAAAAGAGATCAAAACTATAATGAAAAACCAATCAGAAATCGTAGAGATGAAAAACACAATAGAGGAGATAAAGACAAATCTGGAATCCTTAAGCATCAGAGCTAACAATATGGAGGAAAGAATTAGCAATATTGAGGACAGCAATCCAGAAATGCTCCAGATGGAGGAGGAACTAGAACTAAGCCTAAAAAGAAATTAAGAAACTCTCCGAGAATACCCCACTCAATTAGGAAATCCAACATAAGGATTATAGGTATTCCAGAGGGAGAAGAAAGGGAAAAAGGAGCGGAGAACTTCTTCAAAGAAATAATAGCTGAGAATTTCCCAAACCTGGGGAAGGAACCAGAAACACCAGTGAATGAGATAAATGGATCTCCTAAATATATCAACACGAAAAGACCCTCTCCAAGGCATATAGTAGAAAACTGGCAAAAGTCAATGACAAAGAAAAAATATTAAGGGCAGCTAGACAAAAAAATAAATAAATAAATAACATACAAAGGATTTCCTATTAGGCTATCAACAAATTTCTCGACAGAAACTTTACAGGCTAAGAAAGAGTGGAACGATATATTCAAAATTCTGAAGGAAAAAAAATTTTTTCAGCCAAGAATACTCTATCTAGCAAAAATGGACTTCACATATGATGGAGAAATAATAACTATCCCAGATAAACAAAAGCTAAGGGATTTCATTGCCACAAGACCCCCACTACAAGAAGTGCTCAAGAAGGCCCTCATGCCTGAGGAAAAAAAGAGAAAGGGGATTCAAAGTTTTGAACAAGGAGGAAAATAGTTTGACAAAACCAGAAAAATTGCAGCTCTCTATCAAAATAGATTAGTAAACATTTAATCATAAAATCAAAGATCAAGGGAAGCTAAGCACCAAAAATAAATATAACCTCATCATGTTAAACACAAACTCACAACACAAGAAGGAATAAGATGTGACAACAATAACTTAGAAGGAGAAGAGGAAAGGGATCAAATTGACTTAGTCTAAGGGAATAAGAAGCCACCAAAAAATGGACTATCACATCCATGAGATTTTTTTTACAAACCTCATGGCAACCACTAACCAAATAATCAGAACACAATTACACATGATAAAGACAGAGAAAACTAAGAGAACCCCCATACGGAACCACCAAACTGAATTGGTAGTCCGAAACACATGGGACAAGAAACAAAAGAAATGCCAAGGACCGGAAAAAGAGCAATAAAATAACAACGATAAGCTCTCATATATCAATAATTACCCTAAATGTAAATGGACTGAACTCGCCAATCAAAAGACACAGAGTAGTGAGATGGATTAAATAACAAGACCCAACAATATGCTGCCTCTAGGAAACACATCTTAGCTCTAAAGACAAACACAGGCTCAGAGTGAAAGGATGGAAGGCAATATTCCAAGCTAATGGCAAACAAAACAAAGGAGATGTTGTCATACTTATATCAGACAAAGTTGACTTCAAGATAAAACAGGTAATGAGAGACAAAGAGGGGCAAAAATAATGATAAAAGGGACACTCCACCAAGAAGACATATCACTTTTAAATATATATGCACCCAATGCAGGAGTACCAAGGTACATAAAGCAGCTATTAACAAACTTAAAAGGAGATATTAACAACACAATAATAGTAGGGGATCTTAACACCCAACTTTCAGCAATGGATAGATCGTCCAGACAGAAAATCAGTAAGGAAATAATGGACTTAAATGAAAAATTTGATGAGATGGATTTAATAGATATAGAGAGAGCACTCCATCCAAACGCAGCAGATTACACATTCTTCTAAAGCGCACATGAAACATTCTCAAGAATAGACCATATATTGGGAAACAAGATATGCTTATATAAATTTAAGGATATTGAAATCATAACAAGAATCTTTTCCAACCATAACACCATGAAGCTAGAAATCAACTACAAGAAAAAAATTGAGACAATGACAAAGCTGTGGAGACTCAACAACATGCTACCAAACAACCAATGGATCATTGATGAAATTAAAGGAGAAATCAAATCATATCTGGAGACATGAGAAAACGAAAATACACTGTACCAACTCATATGGGATGCAGCAAAAGTGGTCCTGAGAGGGAAACTCATAGCAATACAGGCCCACTGTAACAAACAAGAAAAAGCCCAAATAAGCAACCTCAAACTCTGCCTAACAGAATTAGAAAAAGAAGAACAAACAAAGCCTAAAGTCAGCAGAAAGAGAGAAATAATACAATCAGAGCAGAAATAAATGAAATTAAATCAAAAAAACAGTAGAAAGGATCAATGAAACAAAGAGCTGGTTCTTTGAGAAGATAAACAAAGTTAACAAACCCTTAGGCAGACTCACCAAGAAAAAAAGAGAGAAGTCTCAAATAAATAAAATTAGAAATGAAAAAGGAGAAATTACAACAGATACCACAGAAATACAAAAGATGATAAGACAATACTATGAAAAACTATAAGCCAACAAATTGGACAATCTAGAAGAAATGGATAAATTCTTAGATTCATACAACCTCCCTAAACTGAATCAAGAAGAAATAGAGAACTTGAATAGACCAATCACAAGTAAAGAGAATGAAACAATAATCAAAAACCTCACAAAAAATAAAAGTCCAGGACCAGGTGGCTTCTCTGGAAAATTTTACCAAACATTCAAAGAAGATTTTATACCTATCCTTCTCAAGCTATTCCAAAAAATAGAGGAAGATGGAACCCTTCCCAACACATTCTATGAGGCCAACATCACCCTGATACCAAAGCCAGGCAAGGACAATACAAAGAAGGAAAACTACAGACCAATATCGCTGATGAACATAGATGCAAAAATCCTCGACAAAGTATTGGCTAATGGAATACAGCAATACATTAAAATGATCATACACCATGACCAAGTGGGATTTATACCAGGGACACAGGGATGGTTCAACATCCACAAATCAATCAATGTGATACACCACATTAGCAAAACGAGGAATAAAAACTATATGAGCATCTTAATAGACAAAGAGAATGCATTTGACAAGATTTGACATCCATTTATGATAAAAACTCTCAACAAAATGGGTATAGAAGGACAGTACCTTAACATAGTAAAGGCCACATATGACAAACCCACAACCAACATCATACTCAATGGGGAAATACTGAAAGCCATCCCTCTGAAAGACAAGGGTTCCCACACTCACCAGTCTTATTCAAAACAGTACTGGAGGTTCTGGCCAGAACAATTAGGCAAGAAAAAAGAATAAAAGGAATCCAAATAGGCAACAGAGAAGTGAAACAGTTGACATGATCTTATATATAGAAAACCCTAAATAATCCATTGGAAAACTATTAGAAATAATCAACAACTACAGCAAAGTTGCAGGGTACAAAATCAACTTACAGAAATCAGTTGCATTTCTATATATCAACAGTTAACAGAAAGAGAACTCAAGAAGACAATCCCATTTACATTTGCAACAAAATGAACAAAACATCTAGGAATAAATTTAACCAAGGAAGTGAAAGACCTATACAATGAAAACTATAAGACATTATTGCGTGAAATCAATGATGACATAAAGAAATGGAAAAAATATTCCATGCACTTGGATTGGAAGAATAAACATTGTTAAAATGTCCATACTACCTAAAGCGATCTACAGATTCAATGCAATCCTAATCAGAATCCCAAGGACATTCCTCATGGAAATAGAACAAAGAATATTAAAATTCATATGGGGCAACAAAAGACCCCAAAGAACTAAAGCATTCCTGAGAAAAAAGAGCAAAGCTAGAGTCATCGCAATCCCTGACTTCAAAACACACTACAAGGCAATAGTAATTAAAACAGCATGGTACTGGTACAAAAACAGACACACAGATCAATGGAACAGAATCGAAAGCCCAGAAATAAAACCTCACATCTATGGGCAGCTAATCTTTGAAAAAGGAGCTAAGAACATAACAAAGGAGAAAGGAAAGTCTCTTCAACAAATGGTGTTTGGAAAACTGGACAGCCACTTGCAAAAGAATGAAAGTAGACCATCTACTTTTTCCATACACAAAAATTAACTCAAAATGGATCAAAGACTTGAAGGTGAGACCTAAAACTATAAAACTCCCAGAGGAAAATATTGGCAGTACACCATTTGTCATCAGCCATAAAGGGATATTTTCGAACTTAATGTCTACTCAGACAAGGGAAACAGAAGAAAAAATAAACAAGTGGGACTTCATCAGATTAAAGAGATTCTACAAGGCAAATGAAATCAGGATCAAAATGAACAGGCAACTCATGAGCTGGGAAAAAATATTTGCAAACCATATATCCAACAAGTGATTAATCTCCGTAATATAAAAAGAACTCATGCAACTGAACCACAAAAAAAATCAGATCATAAAATGGGCAGAGGAAATGAACAGTCACTTCTCCAAAGATATACAGATGGCCAATAGGCACATGAAAAGATGCTCAACGTCACTAATCATCAGGGAAATGCAAATCAAAACCACACTAAGATATCAACTTACACCTGTTAGAATGGCTATAATCACCAAGACAAAAAAACAACAAAAGCTGGAGAGGCTGTGGAGAAATGGGATCCCTAATCCACTGCTGGTGAGAATATAAACTGGCACAGCCTCTATGGAAAACAGTATGGAGATTCCTCAAAAAATTAGAAATAGGGGCCAACCCAATGGCACAAGTTGTTAAGTGTGCATGCTCCACTTCGGCAGCCCAGGATTCGCAGGGATGGATCCCAGGTGCACACCGAGGCACTGCTTGTCAAGCCATGCTGTGGTGGTGTCCCAAATAAAGTAGAGGAAGATGGGCTTGGATGTTAGCCCAGGGCCAATCTTCCTCAGCAAAAAGAGGAGGATTGGCACTGGATGTAGCTCAGGGCTGGTCTTCCTCACAAAAAAATTAATAGATAAAATAAAAATAGAAATATCTTATGATCCAGCTATCCCACTACTGGGTATCTACCCAACGAACCTGAAATCAACAATCCCAAGAGGCTTATGCACCCCTATGTTCATTGCAGCATTATTCACTATAGCCAAGACATGGAAGCAACCCAAGCATCCCTCAACTGATGATTGGATAAAGAAGATGTGGTATATATATATACTGTGGAATACTATTTAGCCATAAAAAAGACAAAAGTGTCCCATTTGCAAGAACATGGATGGACCTGGAGGGTATTATGTTAAGCGAAATAAGCCAGAAAGAGAAAGACAAACACTGCATGATTTCACTCCTATGTGGAAGATAAAACAACACACGAACAGATAGAACTGTTTTGTGGTTAACAAGGGCAAGGGGGCTGGGGAGTGGGCACAAGGCGTGGAGGGATGCATTTATATGGTGACTGACAAACAATAATGGACAGCAAAAATTTCACAATAAAAAAGAAGAAGAAAAAGAACAATAAAAATTCCCAAAAATCAAAGTCCAGGACCAGACAACATCTCTGGTGAATTATACAAAACATTCAAAGAAGATTTAATACCTATCCTTCTTAAATTTTCCAAAAAATTGAAGAAGATGGAATACTTCTTAACTCATTCTACAAGGACAACATTACCCTGATATTAAAACCAGACAAGGACAACACACAAAAAGAAAATTACAGGCCAATATCCCTGATGAACATAGGTGCAAAAATCCCCCCAAAATATTAACAAATAGCATACAACAATACATTAAAAAGATAATACACCATGGTCAAGTGGGATTCATTTCAGGGATGCAGGGATGGTTCAACATCTGCAAATCAATCAACATGATACACCACATTAACAAAATGATGAACAAAAATCAATTCATCATCTCAATGGGTACAGAGAAAGCATTGGAAAAGATACAGCATCGATTTATGATAAAATCTCTGAATAAAATTGGTATAGAAGAAAAGTACCTCAACATAATAAAGGCTATATATGAAAAACCCACAGCCAGCATCATGTTCAATGGTGAAAAACTGAAACTATTCCTCTAGGAACAGCAACAACACAAGAATGCTGACTCTTGACACTCTTATTCAACCTAGTATTGAAAGTCTTAGCCAGAGCAATCAGGCAATAAAAAGAAATAAAAAGCATCCAAATTGGAAAAGAAGTAAAACCACCACTATTTGCAGATGACATGATTTTATGTATAGAAAACTGTAAAGGATCCACCAAAAAACTGCACAAATACCCATTTCAGAAAGCAACCTAAAATCACCAGAAGGAAAAGTGCACAGTCCTTTGGTGAAAAGAGACTCACTTGACAGGTTCCAAGTGCATCCCAGTGAGAGGTGAGACCTATCCAGGGACTGGGACATTGGCAGTGGACATTGCTGTGACCTGGTGTGAGTGTGCTGACACAGAAACTGGCAGACACCATTGGAGTGCTCCCTGTGGCCTGCTATCCCAAGGTCTGCCCCACCCACTAGAGAACCTATTTAATCCAGCTCAGCCAGGGCAGGCAGCCCACCCTAGGGACTGGCCCCACCCAACAACAAACCCTCAGGCAACTTGTGGGCCAGCTAAGTGAGCTGCCTGGATTCTCTGCAGCCTGGTGAGTGGGTCCACCTCTGTGGGGCAGGGTACGAGCAAGGAGCGGGTGGAGAGTGTGGGGCGGTGGTGGAATGTGTGGGGCTCTGCCGTGGAGAGACTGGGTCCACTTCAGGAGGTCAGGGCATGCACACGGGGCAGGAGTGTGTTGACTTTGCGTGTGGACCTGTGGGTGGCGGGGCTTGTCAGCTGCAGAAGACTTGTGCTTCTCAAAGACCCACATAGGGAGTTTTCCCCACCTTCCAAAGCCTGAAACAATTGGGTGCTTCCATGGCTGAGGCCAGCCCCACACAGCTGCAATCCCCAGAGAGCTGACAAGAGACCTAAAGGCTGGAGGCTTATAGCAATTGTAAGCCCCTGAGCCTAACAACCTGCTACGCTGGGGGCCTACTCACTTAATAGAAATACTGCCACACACATGTGCTGTTAGAAATTGCAGCCAACTGTGCTGGGGTTCCCCACACCCAATAAAGTGACTGAAGGGCCCACAACAACTATGAGCAGCTGAGCATTACAACAGCTGTCCAGGGGCATAGCTCAGCCTCCCTGGGCACCTACAGGAAGAGCAACCACGCCACAACAGAAGGACACACGTAGCCCACATAGGGGACACTCCTGGAACATTCAGAACTGAGGGACGCGCACTGTGGGCGTCATAAGGCATCACTTATATAAGGTCACCTCTCCCAGTGTAGGAGACGTAGTTGACCTACCTAATACAAAATTGACAACCCCTTAGCCAAATTCACTAAGAAAAAAGGAGACAAGACTCAAATACATAGAATTAGAAATGAAAGAGCAGAAATTACAATGGATACCTTAGAACACAAAGGATTATAAGAGAATGCTGTGAGGAGCTATATGGCAACAAATTGGATAACTAGAAGAAATGGTGAATTCTTAGAATCGTACAACCTCCCAAAACTGAACCAAGAAGAAATAGACAATCTGAACAGACGAATCACAAGTAAAGAGATTCAAACAGTAATCAAAAACCTCCTCAAAAACAAAAGTCCAGGGCCAGTTGGCTTATCTGATGAATTCTATCAAACATTCAAAGAAGATTTAATTCCTACCCTTCTCAAATGATTCCAAAATATTGAAGAAGTTGGGGTCATTCCTAACTCATTCTATGAGGCCAATATTACCCTGATACCAAAACTGGACACACAAAAAAGGAAAACTACAGGCCAATAAGGCTGATGAACATAAATGCAAAAATCCTCAACAAAGTATTACCAAACCGAATACAACAGTATTTTAAAAGGATCATACACCATGATCAAGTGGAATTTATTCAAAGGGAGCAGGGATGGTTCAACATCCACAAATAAATCAATGTGGTACACCACATTAACAAAATGAGGGCAAAAAATCACATGATCATCTCAATAGCTGAAGACAACATTTGAGAAAATCCAACATCCATTTATTATAAAAACTCTCAATAAAATGGGTATAGAAGGAAAGTACCTCAACATAATAAAGGCCATATATGATGAACTCACAGCCAATATCATACTTAATGGTGAAAAACTGAAAGCCATTCCTCTGACAGCAGGAACAAGAAAAGGGTGTCCTGTTTCACCACTCTTATTCAACATAGTACTGGAAGTTTGGGCCAGAGCAATTAGACAAGAAAAAGGAATCCAAATTGGAAAGGAAGAAGTTTGCAGATAAAATATTTCTATATATATAAAACCCTAAAGAATCCATCAGAAAGCTATTAGAAATAATCAACAACTACAGCAAAGTTACAGGGTACAAAATCAACATACAAAAATCAGTTGCGTCTCTGTACACTGATAACAAACTAGCAGAAAGAGAAGCCAATAATACAATCCCATTTACAACCTCAAGAAAAAAATTAAAATATCTAGGAGTAAATTTAACTAAGGAGGTGAAAGACCTATACACTGAAAACTGTAAGACATTATTGAAAGAAATCAAAGACATAAAGAAATGGAAAGATATTCCATGCTCATGGATTGAAAGAAAAAACATAGTTAAAATGTCCATATTATCTAAAGCTTTCTACAGATTCAGTGCAATCGCAATCAGAATCCCAATGACATTCTTCACAGAAATAGAACAAGGTATCTGAAAATTTATATGGAACAACAAAAGATCTCGCATAGCCAAAGCAATCCAGAGAAAAAAGAGCAAATCTGGAGGCATCACAATCCCTGAGTTCAAAATATACTACAAAGCTATAGTAATCAAAACAGCATGGTAATGGCACAAAAACAGACACACAGATTAATGAAACAGAATTGAAAGCCCAGAAATAAAACTACACATCTATGGAAGCTAATTTTCAACAAAAGAGACAAGAACATGCAATGGAGAAAAGAAAGTTTCTTCAATAGTTGGTGCTGGGAAAACAGGACAGCCACACACAAAAGAATGAAAGTAGACCATTATCTTACACCATGCACAAAAATTAACTCAAAATGGATTAAACACTTCAATGTAAGAGCTTAAACTAAAAAACTCGCAGAAGAAAACATTGGCAGTACGCTTTTTGACATCCGTCTTAGCAGTATCTTTTTGAGTACCCTGTCTACTCAGGAAAGGGAAACAAAATAAAAAATAAATGAATGGGACTACATCAAACTAAAAAGCTTCTTCACAGCAAAGGAAACCATGAACAAAATGAAAAGACAATCCACCAACTGAGAGAAAATATTTGCAAATCATATATCTGCCAAGGGGTTAATTTCCAAAATATACAAAGATCTCATGCAACTCAACAACAACAAAATGAACAACCTGATCAAAAAATGGGCAAAGGATATGAACAGACATTTTTTCAAAGAAGATATGCACATGGCCAATAGGCACATGAAAAGGTGTTCAACATCACTAAGTATTAGGGAAATGCAAATCAAAACTACAATGAGATATCAACTCACACCCATCGGAATGGCTATAATTAAGAAGACAAGAAATAAGAAGTGTCTGAGAGGGTATGGAGAGAAGAGAACCCTCATACACTGCTGGTGGGAATGCAAACTTGTGCAGCCACTATGGAAAACAGTATGGAGATTTCTCAAAAAATTAAAAATAGAAATACCATTTAATCCAGCTATCCCACTACTGGGTATTTATCCAAAGAACATGAAATCAACAATTCAAAGGGATTTATACATTCCTATGTTCATTGCAGCATTATTCACAATACCCAAGATGTGGAAGAAGCCCAGGTGCCCATCAACTGATGAATGTATAAAGATGTGGTATATATATATAATAGAATACTATTCGGCAATAAAAAAAGACAAAATCATGCTATTTGCAACAACATGGATGGACCTTGAGGGTGTTATGCTGAGCAAAATAAACCAGACAAAGAAAGGCAAACCCCATATGAATTCACTCATATGTGGAAGATAAACAAATCCGTGGATAAGAACAGATTAGTGGTTACCAGAAGGGACAGTGGTGGGGAGGGCAAAAGGGGTAAAGGGGCACATATATATGGTTATGGATAAAAACTATACTTGGTGGTGAACACAATGCAGTCTATACAGAAACTGATATATAATAATGTACACCTGAATTTTACACCATATTATAGTCCAATATGACCTCAATAAAATATTTTTTTAAAGTGTCCTGGTTTGGATGTTTAAAAAAAATTAGCATCCTTTTACTTCCACTCAAAGACCTCCATTTAGCATTTCTTGTAAGGCAGATCTAGTGGTTGTGAACACCCACAGTTTTTTTTTTTGTTCGGGAAAGTCTTTATCTCTCCTTCATTTCTAAAGGACAGGTTTGCCAGGTGTAGAATTCTTGGTTGATGTTTTTTTCTTTAAAAATTTTGAATACATCATCCCATGCTCTCCTGGGCTGAAAGTTTCTGTTGAGAAATCCACCTATAGTCTTAGGGAGGTTCTCTTGTGTGTAACTTGTCTCTTTTCTCTTGCTGCTTTCAAAATTCTTTCTTTATCTTTCACTTTTGACAATTTAATTACAGTCATGCACCACATAATGATGCTTTGGTCAATGACAGACTGCATATACTACAGTGGTCCCATAAAATTATAACGGAGCTGAAAAATTCCTATCACCTAGTGATGTCATAGCCATCATAGCATCATAGTTCAATGCATAACTCATGTTTGTGGTAGTGCTGGTGTAAACAAACCTTCAGTTCCTTTCAGGAGGTATTCCAGAAGAAGACCTTGTTATCATAGGTGACAACAGCTCCATGCCTTTTATTGCCCCTGAGGACCTTTCAGTGGGACAAGATGTGGAAGTGGAAGAGAGTGATATTGATGATCCTGACCCTGTGTAGGCCTAGGCTAATATGTGTGTTTGTGTCTTAGTTTTAACAAAAAAAATAAGCTTAAAAAGTAAAATATATATATATATATATATAGAAAAAGCTTATAGAATAAGGATCTAAAGAAAGAAGATATTTTTGCATAGCTGTACAATGTGTTTCTGTTTTAAGCTGAGTTATTACAAGAGTCAAAAAGTATTAAAAAATTAAAAAGTTTATAAAGCATAAAAGTTACAGTAAGCTGAGGTTAAATTATTATTGAAGAAAAAATATTTTTCTATAAGTTTAGTGTAGACTAACTGTACAGTGTTTACAAAGTCTACAGTGTACAGTAATATCCTAGGCCTTCACATTCTCTCACCACTCATTCACTGACCCACCTAGAGCAACTTCCAGTCATGCAAGCTCCATTCATGGTGAGTGCCCTATACAGGTGCACCATTTTTTATCTTTATACCGTATTTTTACTGTATCTTTTCTATGTTTAGATATGTTTAGATATACAAATACCATTGTGTTACAGTTGCCTACAGTATTCAGTACAGTAACATGTTGTATAGGCTTATAGCCAAGAACAATAGGTTATACCATAGAGCCTAGGTGTGTAGGAGGCTATAACATCTAGGTTTGTGTAAGTACATTCTACAATATTTGCATGATGAAATCACCTAATGATGCATTTCTCAGATCATATCCCCGTCATGAAGTGATGCGTGACTCTATAATATGTCTCAGTGTGGCCCTATTTGGATTCAACCTATTTGAATCCATTGGGCCTCATGGATCTTGATGCCCATTTCTCTCCCCAGGTTTGGGAACTTTTCAGCCATTACTGCTTAAGATATATGCTCTGCTCCTTTTTCTTTCTCTTCTTCTTCTGGGATATCCATAATGCATATATTGTTTCTTTTGATTGTGTTCCATAAGTCCCATAGGTTTTCTTCACTCTTTTTCATTCTTTTTTCTCTTTGCTCTTCTGATTGGATAATTTCAAGTCTCCTGTCTTCTGGGTCACTGATTCTTTATTCTGCATGGTTGAGTCTGTTGTTGAAGCTCTCTATTGAATTCTTCAGTTCAGTCATTGTATTTATCAGCTCTAGGATTTCTGTTTGGGTTTTTTAAGGTTTCTACTTCTTTGTTGAACTTCTTGTTTAGTTCCTGCATTGTTTTCTTAATTTTGTTCAATGGTCTGTCTGTGTGTTCTTGTAGTTCACTAAACTTCTTTAAGAGGAGTATTCTGATTTCTTTGTCTGACAATTCATAGATATCCATTTATTTAGGATCAGTTATTGGAGCTTTATTAGTTTCCTTTGGTTGTGTCATGTTTACCTGATTTTTCATGATCCTTGATTCCTTACATTGGTATCTGTGAATTTAAGTAAGTGGTCTTCTCTTCCAGACTTTGCAGGTTTGCTTTGGCAGAGACAGCTCTTCACCAGTCAGCTCAGTTTAGGTTTCTGTCTGTGTCTGCTGGTAACATCCTTGGGCAGCTGGCGCTTGCTATCAGGGTATATTTTTGAGTGAGGCCACTGCCTGAGGTCTGAGGTTGAAGGGAGAGTATGCCACTGGCTGAGAATAGTTGGATAAGCCTGTTGGCTTGGTTCCCTTCCCAAATGAGGCTATAGGTTGGGCTCTGCAGGTTCCTGAGTTCTCTGGTCAGGTTTCCTAGGTGGTCATGACTGGGTACTATACTCAGAAATAGGTGGGGCTATGAATTAGCTCCCCTGCCCAGGTGGAGCAGGTGTGCCAGCTCCAAGCAGCCTCTCAGGTGTTCTTGGTCAGGCTTTCTGGCCATGCAGGGCCAGGATTTCCACCCAGCAGTGGGTATGACTAGGAATTATCTCCTCTGCCTGGGCAGAACCAGCTCCTCACCAGGCAAGGCTCTTTGTGATCTTGACTCAAGTATACCTACAGCCCAAATTCCCTGGATGAATGGAGCCACTGGTTTTGCTCTGGAGACAATCAGTTCTGCCTGCTGTACTCTCTACTCAAGCATTGCTGGGCTATGCAGCTCAGGTGTTCTTGCCAGGCTTTCTGGTTGGGTGGGGCAGGGGAGCTACCCTCACCAATGGGCAAGGCTATGACTCAGCTCCCTGCCTGTAGGGGGGAGGGGGCAGACCAGCCTCCAAGGCTGGCAAGGCTCTTCACTTGAGGATATAAATCAGGCAGATCTGTGCCCCACCAAGTTCCCTGATCAGACTGTGCCACTATCATAGCTCTGAATATAAGCAAAGCCACTGGTTGGGACTACTACTTGGGTGCTGCAGGTACAAACTCAGTCTGCCAAGTTCTGAGGGCTGGTTATTGCAAGTCCCTCCCCCCTTATTCACAATTATATTCCCAGTGGGCAAACTCTGCAGATTCCCATACAATCTACATGTGGCAATACTGGAGTAGAGTCTCTCAAGAAACAACCCACAATGCTAGGGGAGCTGGATGTCCACCTTGGGCTATCTTTTCCCACTGGAGGAACTGTAGGCTCAAGGGAGACCTCTCCATGTGGTGCTGTGTTGGCCTGGGGGAGGGCAATTTGGTCAGCATGTAGCCACTCCTCTTACTCCACTAATGCATTCTGTCTTGGTCTCTGTGGTGCAGAGGGGTGATTCACCCTCACCCTCGTGTTCTAGGATTTCTTCAGTCATGTCTTTTCCATAAATAGTTATTAGTTGTTTTTCTTGTGAAGAGGAGCAAAGTCAGGAATGACCAACTATCTTGGTGATATCACTCTCCTGTAAAACTTTATTTTTAAATTTTACATCCTAGAGAGTGTAGAAGAAGGAATAGAGCAGCAATATGGAAAAATAAAGAGGCTGACCATGACTTCCCAAGTACAACCTGAAATAGGTCAGTGCTGAAGAAAGGAAGAAGCTTTAAATTCTATGAGAGTTTAGAGTTGAGTGATTATTAGACTGGATTGAACATCTAGTAATAGTGGGAGAGTACATGGTATCCATCACAGATTTCACCCATGAGCAAGAACTATTCCACAAAGAGAGTTTAATAAATAGTGAAGAAGAATAATATTGCTTTCTCCTTATCTCGTACTTAATGCAGCTATCTAATTAAATTTGTTATACCATTATTTCTATAATTATTCTTATTATTCACTAAAAGAAGACTAGAAAGCCATACATCTAATTATTAATCACGATTATTTTTGAGTAATAGTTTTACAAGTTTTATGTTCTTTTTACTCAGTGGTACATGTAAGTTTTTCTATATGAACACATATTTCTTATATAACAATAAAACATAATGCTATTATTTTTTAAATCTAGTAGAAAATAAAAATAAAAAAGCATAGAATAACTTTATGTGACTTATTGTATCCATTTTATTCCTTGGGATGCTTTTTGACTCCAATTCAAGCCTGCTTAGACTCCTAATTTAGATAACTCAAAGATTTGAGTTATCTAGATAACTAGAATAACTAGGATTTCTAAATAAATAGAATAAATAAATTTCTAGTTATTTCAATTTTACACACTTACCTAAGTACATGTATTTTGTGACCATAAATGGCTATGTAATTCTTAACCCTTGTGAGAGTTTCTCATAGGAAAACACTCAGTGTGAGTTATCAAATTTTTTGACAAATTTGCTCTTACAATGTGACCAAGAAAAACCTTCCTTCTGTGCCTAAGCTCGTTTGTAAAACAGAACTGAGCCATGCTTTATGCTTATAAAGTCATTGGGTTTTTTCAGGCATATTATGTTGGGAAAATGACCTTTGATCACATATAAGATGATATTGTCTAGAGTATTGTATGGTCACTATGATATTGAACATATGGGTAGCTTTTTTCATTTTTGTTACACATTGAGAACCTACTCTGTGCCAAACACTGAATGAGGCAGTTAGGATACAAAGATGAAGTCACAGCTTTTGCCCTGAAGTTCACAGTCTAACGGAGAAGAAAGACAAGAATACTAGTAACTAAAACATAATGTTATTTAAGTGGTATAATGGATAATACAAAGATTTCTTTGGCATGTCATGATGTTAAGATTTCCCTCATTGCCCTTTAATACATTTTGGATAGAATGACAGACGTGTGCAGATAAAATGTAGATGAACACAGAAATAGCTATCTCCTCATTTTTCCGGGAAAGTAGGAGGGTTGTCTCTAGCCCTTTTACGGGACTGTTAGCTTAGAAGATTAATAATATGTGGAAGAACTGGTGCCCAGATTGCCCTCTTGAGCCTACAGTCATGATTATTAAAGAAATTAGGAATTTATTTTCTTGAATGTCTAGCTGGTCTAATAATTTTATCCTTTTTATTGAACACATAGTAGATTGTGTCTTCTCTCACTTTGAATATTTAATAATAGAATCATATAACATTGACACTGATCAAATTTTAGATATTCCAACAATGGAAGAATTCTTTCTATTGTATGCCTGACAGATGTAGCTCTCAAACCTGTAATGACGAGAAATTCAGTTTAGTAATTCTTAGGGCAGCCAACTCCATTGTTGTTGGACATTTACTTGTTAGGAAAACTTTTCTATTGTGAATTGAAATTGGCTCCTGTTACTTCCATCCTGTTGGTTCTAGTTCCATTCCAGGCAGCTAGAATCATTGCTTTCATCCTGCAATGGACTGAACCTTGCTTGCTCATTTTTCTTCCCTGCTAAAGGGTAGTTTTAGACCAGGTACTGTCATTGACCACACAAAACTCAATTTACCAATCTGTACAATAAGAATAATCACAAGGATGGAGTAAAGATGAATGAGGTAGTATCCAGTGATCCCTGAAAGAAATTATGAATCCACTAGAAGAAAGGTTCTTCACCAAACCAATGTAATGTCATATATAATTAGTCAATCTTTAGGTTGGATCCAGGCATTGGAGACAATTACTAACAAAGGAAGCTCCAATGAGATTAGGGAAATTTCCTATTCCTTTTCCTAATATTGCTTCTCAACTCATTACTCATCTGTTAGAATCACATTTCTTTACTCAGAATTCCCCTGATTTTGGTTTCTACTGCATAATTCATTTGCTCACGATACATTTAGACTCTGTTGTCGTTCCAAAGTAGATGACTCTAACATCAGATTAAAGTCAAGGTTCCACAGAAACTGTTATCCCAACTCTAGATAATTATATATTTTTTATCTTTTGAGAGCATTATGAAGATTTTTGTAGATAAGCTCATAAAGAACACATTTTGAATTAAATTAAAACATCCGATTGCTTCCTATAAGTAAGGAGATTGTATCAGTTAGATTGTCCTCAGCTTCAAGTAACAGAAACCCTGACTCAAAAGGCTTAAATAATACGGAAACATATTACATAACAATAGGACGAGAGGTGGGGAAATTTTTAGGATTAGTTCACTCAGGGACTCAGTAATGTCATTAATTACACACCATGATCAAGTGGGATTTATTCCAGGGATGCAGGGATGGTTTAACATTCGCAAATCAATCAACGTAATACACCACATTAATAAAATGAAGAATAAAAATCACATGATCATCTCAATAGATGCAGAGAAAGCATTTGACAAGATACAGCATCCATTTATGATAAAAACTCTGAATAAAATGGGTATAGAAGGAAAGTACCTCAACATAATAAAGACCATATATGAGAAACCCACAGCTAATATCATCCTCAATGGTGAAAAACTGAAAGCTATCCCTCTAAGAACAGGAACCAGACAAGGATGCCCACTGTTACCACTCCTATTTAACATAGTACTGGAAGTCCTAGCCAGAGCAATCAGGCAAGAGAAAGAAATAAAAGGGATCCAAATTGGAAAGGAAGTGAAACTGTCACTATTTGCAGATGACATGATTTTATATATAGAAAACCCTAAAGAATCCACCAGAAAACTTAGAAGTAATAAACGAATATGGTAAAGTTGCAGGATACAAAATCAGTAATGTCATTAAGAATTAAGTTTCATTCTAATGTCAGTTCTGCCATCCTCAGGGAGAAAGATGGCCACAGCAGAACTGGGTGTCATATCAAGATGTGACTACATTCAGAGAAACAAGAAAGGCTATTCTTTCCTGTAGTTCTCTCTTAAGGACAAGGAAACTTTCCCCAAAATCTCCCAGCAAGTTCCAAATTATGTCTCATTAACCAGAATAAATTATTTTCCCATGCCTGAACCAGTTACTGGTGAAAGGATTGTAATCTTAGGCTAATCAGGCCCTTTTCTGAAGAAAAAAGTAAGGTTAGCTTTCTTCAAACTCCATCCCAGGAAGAAAAACAAGGACGTTTGATAATGGATATGCAACCAACAGTGTTTATTACAGAAGCCTGATAGTTTATAGATATTGAATGTGAGGAGTGGAAGGGGGAGAGCTGGGAATATTTGTGGGAATTTGTGCAAATATATATATATATATGTTTCAGTCTAGCAAAGCACAGAAATCTAGCTCTGGTCCCCCTGGACCTAACAGGAACTGGGCCAGGAACCAGTTATCTGTGCATTCATTATATTTATTCATGCATCAGGTCTCTATTGAATGTTTACTGTATACTAAGCCCTTTGATAGGCATGAGAGTTATACAATGAAGATGAAAGCATGGTCCCAGCCTTCATGAAGCCTATAATCTAGTTTAAGAGTCAAAATTTCTATAGTCTAAGAAATGCCATAAGGCAGTAATGTGAGTAGTATATGTCACGTGAAATGGTACATTTTAAGCGGGAATTAAGAAGATTTGTCATTGTGGACTAAAGTGATCATCACAGTCTCGTTCAATTTTCAAAGCATTTTTTGCATAGTACTTCCAAGCTCTCTCATACAATACTGCTCCCAAATCCTAGATGCCAGTAGGTTAATTAATATTAAGTTCTATCATATTCTGGTATAGATATCATCATCTTTTAGCTAAATTCGTGAAGTTCATCATTCAAAATGCTAACAGGTTCTAAACCAGGTCTAGAAAAAAGAAGGTGAAACTATTAAATGGAATCCCAAGTCCTCCCAAGTCCTCTTACACCTGCTACAAGATACTGAAAATTGAGCTTCATCTCCTTACTTTGACTCAAATTATTGGATCATTTCCAGTGTTCCAGACACTGAGCTAGCACTACAAAGACAAACAAGACCTATGCCCTCACTCAATGGCTCCTTATGGGAGTTACCAACAAACCAAAAATTATAAGACAGGATGTTAAGTGCCATGATAGACGTAAACATAGAGATGAACCCCTCTTATCAATAATCTTGAGAAAGACAGTCATGTACAAAAATCACTGTGAGAGTGTGATATAATAATTTCCAAAATGAGAAATAAAAAATGCATTAGGAAATATAAAAGTGAATAATTAATTCCAACTGTAGGAGAGGAGGGGGAAGGGGAAACATACTTGGAATAGGGAAAGGTGAAATTGACATACTTTACCCCCCTCAAAATTCTGCTTTCCTTGTATCAGGAGACTGTAGGACCATGAGATAGATATAATTCATATTACTTCCATAGTTTTTCCTTTCTTGAGCAGAAAAAACTTTTTTGGAAAGATGGCAGCATAGGTGGACTCTGAACTCACCTCGTCCCAAGGACACAACAAATTTACAGCTACTCTTGGAACAATTGCCACAGAGAGAGACTGAAAAATGGCCAAAAGAACCCCTGCAACAAGAGACAGACCCGGCTGAGGTGGAAGAGGCAGATATTCTCTCTGGAGAGAAAAAAAAGCCACCTTCACAAGCTGCAGCACTTCGTGGCTGCCCAGGAGCAATCCAAAGGTATACAGCCTTCCCTGGAGGAGTGGGGGACCTGAGCGGGGGAGTTTTACCACTATAAACATCTTTTGGTCCCAGCACAACTGAGGCGAGTGTCATAGTGTCTGGCTTTGTTGGCTACTAACAGTGGCGGGGAATACCCACAGAAAAGCTATCAGACATAAGGAAAGTAAAGTTGGCTCTTAAAGGGCCCACACACAATTTCACCCATTTCAGAAAGCAACATAAAATCATCAGAAAGAAAGATGCACAGTCCTTTGGTGAAAAGGGACTCACCTGATAGGCTCTGGGTGCATCTCAGTGAGATGTCAGACCTCTCCAGGGACTGAGACATTGGTGGCAGCCATTATTGTGACCTAATACAGACATGCTGACATAGATGCTGGCAGACGCCATTGGAGTTCTTTCCTTGGTTTGTTAGAACAGGGGTCTGCGCCACCCACTAGAGCATCAATTTAATACAGCTCAACCAGGACAGGCAGCCCACCCTAGGGATTGGCTGCACCCAATGGCAAGCCCTCAGGCAATTGGTGGGCGTGCATAGGCTGGGTGCCTGGATCATCTGCAGCCAGGTGAGTGGGTCCACTTCTGCAGGGAAGGGTGTGTGTGAGGAGCAGGTGGAGTGTGTGGGACCTCTGCAGTGGGGTGACTGGCTCTGCTTCAGATCAGGGCATGCATATAGGGCAGGACTATGTTGATGAAGTGTGTGGCCCTGTGGGATGTGGGGCTTTTCAGCTTCAGAAGAATTGTGCTTCTCAAACAGCCACATAGGGGATCGGCCCCCTTCCAAAGCCTGAAACAATTGGGTGCTCCCATGCCTTGGGCCAGCCACACTCACATGCAATCCTGAGACAGCTGACAAGAGACTGGCAGGCCAGAGGCCTACAACAATTGCAAGCCCCTGAGCCCAACAACCAGCCACACTGGGGCCCTACTCACTTAACAGAAAAAGCACAACAGGAATGTTCTATTAGACCTTGCAGCCAGTTGTGTTAGGGACCCCACACCTGATAAAGTGACCAAAGGGTCCATAGCAGCCACGCACAGCTGAACAATATAACCAGCTGGCCAGGGGGACAGCCCAGCCTCCCTGGACACCTGTAGCAGGAGCAAACCTGCAAGAACAGAACAACACACATAGCCCACACAGGGGTCACTCCTGGAACATTTGGAACTGGTGACAAAAAGGACGCACACTCCAGGGCCTCATAAGACATCCCACACATAAGGCCAACTCTCCAAGATTAAGAGATGTAGCTAACCTACATATTACATAGATATAAGCACAGAGAAAGAGGCAAAATGAAGAGGCAATAGAATATATTCCAAGTAAGAGAACAGGACAAAGCCACAGAAAAAGAAGTAAATGAAACAGAGATAAACAATCTACCTGACAAAGAGTTCAAACAAAAAGTCATGAGGATGCTCGCTGATCTTGGGAGAAGAAAACATGAACTCAGTGAGAACATCAACAAAGAAATGGAAGATAAAAAGAAGAACCAATCAGAAATGAAGAATACAATACTAGAAATGAAAAATTCACTAGAGGGACTGAAATGCAGAGTAGAAGATAGAGAAGAATGAATCTGTGAGCTGGACAAAAGACTAGAAGAAATTACCCAAGCTGAACAGGTAAAAGAAAAAAGAATTTAAAAAAGTGAGGACAGTCTAAGTGACCTCTGGGACAACATCGTGCACACTAATATCTGTGTTATAAGTGTCCCAGAAGGAGAAGAGTGAGACAAAGGGGCAGAGAATCTATTTGAAGAAATAAGAATAGATGAAAACTTCCCTAACCTAAGGAAGGAAACAGGCATCCAGGTATGGGAAGCACAGAGAGCACCAAACAAGATAAAACCAAGAGGCCCACACAAAGACACATCATAATTAAAATGTCCAGAATTAAAGATAATGAGAAAATCCTAAAAGCTGCAAGAGAAAGAGAAGTTACATACAAAGGAAACTCCATAAGGCCATCAGCTGACTTCTCAGCAGAAACCTTGGAGGCTAGAAGAGAGTGGCACGATATATTTAAAGTGTTGAAAAGAAAAAACTTACAGCCAAGAATACTCTACCCAGCAAGACTATCATTCAAAATGGAAGGAAAGATAAAAAGTTTCCCAGACAAGCAAAAATTAAAGGAGTGTGTCACCAAGAAATCAGTACAACAAGAAATGCTACAGGGACTTATTTAAGGGGAAAAAAGAAGACCAGAAATAGGAAAAATTATCTATTTCCATGATAAGAGGGTAATGGATACAAATGCACAAAAAAGAGGTTACATATGATATCAAAAACATAAAATGTGGGAGGAGGATAGTTAAAGAGTAGAGCTGTCAAACAGAGATCAAACTAAAGAGACCGTCAATTCCGTATATGGACCCCATGGTAATCAAAAACCGGAAACATATAATAAATACACAAAAGACTAAGAGAAAGGACCACAAACATAATACTAAAGAAAGCCATCAAACCACAAGGGAAGAGAGAAAGAGAAGAAGAAAGGAATAGAGAAGGACTATGAAACCACTGAGAAAAAAAAAGTTAAAAAATGGCAGTAAGTACATACTTATCAATAGCTACTTTAAACGTCAATGGACTAAATGCTCCAAGAAAAGGCATAGGGTGGCTGATTGGATAAAAAAACAAGACCCATATATATGCTGCATACAAGACGCACACTTCAGACCTAAAGACACTCACAAACTGAAAGTGAAGGGATGGAAAAAGATACTCCACACAAATGGCAAGGAAAAGAAAGCTGGGGTAGCAATACTCATAACAGACAAAATAACCTTTAAAACAAAAAATGTAAAAAGAGACAAAGAAGGGCACTACATAATGATCAAGGGAACAACCCAACAAGAGGATATAACACTTGTAAATATCTATGCACCAAACGTAGGAACGTCTACATATATAAAGCAATTATTAACAGACATAAAAAGAGAAATAGACACACAATATTAGTAGGGGACTTTAACACTCCACTTACACCAATGGATAGATCATCCAAACAGAAGATCAATGAGGAAACTTTGGCCTTAAATGACACACTAGAAAAGATGGACTTACTAGATATATACATAACATTCCATCCAAAAACCAAAGAATACACGTTCTTTTCAAATGCACATGGATCATTCTCCAGGAATGATCACACATTAGGCCACAAAACAAGTCTACATAAATTTAAGAAGATTGAAATAAACCAAGATTCTTCTCTGACAACAATGGTATGAAACTAGAAATCAACTACAGGAGGAAAATCAGAAAAAACACAAATATGTGGAGATTAAACAAAATGCTACTGAACAACAATTGGGTTAATGAAGAAATCAAAGGAGAAATCAAAAAATACCTGGGGACAAATGAAAATGAAAATACGACATTCCAGAATTTATGGGATACAGCAAAACCAGTTCTAAGAGGGATGTTTACAGCAATACAGTCCTATCTTAACAAACAAGAAAAATCTCAAATAAACAAGCTAACAATGCACCTAAAGGAACTGGAAAAAGAAGAACAAACAAAGCCCCAAATCAGTAGAAGAAGGGAAATAACAAAAATCAGAGCAGAAATAAATGAAATAGAGACTGAAAAAAACAATAGAAAACATTAATAAAACCAAGAGCTGGTCTTTGAAAACAGAAACAAAACTGTCACACCTTTAGCTAGACTCACCAAGAAAAAAAGAGAGAAGGCTAAAATAAGTAAAATCAGACATGAAAGAGGAGAAATTACAACGGACACCTCAGAAATACAAAAGATTATAAGAGAATACTATGAAAAGCTATATGCCAAGAATTCGACAATATGGAAGAAATGGATAAATTCTTAGAATCATACAACATTCCAAAACTGGATCAAAAATAAATAGAGAATTTGAATAGACCAATCAACAGTAAGGAGATCAAAACAGTAATCAAAAATTTAAAAAAATAAAAATAAAGTGTAAAAAAAAAAAAAACCTCCCCAAAAATAAAAGTCCAGGACCAGACAGCTTCCCTTCTGAATACTACCAAACATTCAAAGAAGACTTAATACCTATCCTTCTCAAACTCTTCCAAAAAATTGGGGGGGAGGAGCTCCCTAACTCATTCTATGAAGCCAACACTACCCTGATACCAAAACCAGACAAGGACAAAAAAAAAAAAAGAAAATTACAGGCCAATATCACCGATGAACAACGATGCAAAAATCCTCAACAAAATACTAGCAAATCGCATACAACAATACATTAAAAAGATTATGCACAATGATCAGGTGCGATTTATTCCAGGGATGGAGGGATGGTTCAACATTCGCAAATCAATGTGATACAGCACATTAAAAAAATGAAGAATAAAAATCACATGATCATCTCAATAGATGCAGAGAAAGCATTTGACAAGATACAGCATCCATTTATGATAAAAAAGTCTGAATAAAATGGGTATAGAAGGAAAGTACCTTAACATAATAAAGGCCATATATGACAAACCCACAGCTAATATCATCCTCAATGGTGAAAGACTGAAAGCTATCCCTCTAAGAACAGGAACAAGACAAGGATGCCCACTGTCACCACTCCTATTTAACATAGTACTGGAAGTCCTAGCCAGAGAAATCAGGCAAGAAAAAGAAATCAAAGGGATCCAAATTGGAAAGGCAGAAGTGAAACTGTCACTATTTGCAGATGACATGATTTTATATATAGAAAACCCTAAAGAATCCCCCAAAAAACTTTTAGAAGTAATAAACGAATATGGTAAAGTTGCAGGGTACAAAATCAACATACAAAAATCAGTTGCATTTCTATACACTAACAACGAAGTAGCAGAAAGAGAAATTAAGAATACAATCCCATTTACAATTGCAACAAAAAGAATAAAATACCTAGGAATAAACTTAACCAAAGAGGTGAAAGATCTGTACACCGAAACTATAAAACATTGCTGAAAGTAATTGAAGAAGACACAAAGAAATGGAAAGATATTCCGTGCTCTTGGATTGGAAGAATTAACATCGTTAAGATGTCCATACTTCCTAAAGCCATCTATAGATTCAATGCAATCCCTATCAAAGTTCCAACAACACTTTTCACAGTAATAGAACAAAGAACCCTAAAATTTATATGGAACAACAAAAGACCCCGAATAGCTAAAGGAATCCTGAGAAAAAAGAACAAAGCTGGAGGTATCACACTCCCTGATTTAAAAATATACTACAAAGCTATAGTAACCAAAACAGCATGGTACTGGCACAAAAACAGACGCACAGATCAATGGAATAGAATTGAAAGCCCAGAAATAAACCCACATGTCAATGGACAGCTAATCTTCGACAAAGGAGCCAAGAACATACAATGGAGAAAAGAAAGTCTCTTCGACAAATGGTGTTGGGAAAACTGGATAGCCACATGCAAAAAAAATGAAAGTAGACCCTTACCTTACACCATACACAAAAATTAACTCCAAATGGATTAAAGACTTGAATGTAGGACCTGAAACTATGAAACTTCTAGAAGAAAACATAGGCAGTACGCTCTTCTTCTTCAGCCTTAGCAATATATTTTCAAGCACCATGTCTGACCAGGCAAGAGGAACAATAGAAAAAAATAAACAAATAGGACTACATCAAACTAAAAAGCTTCTGCACAGCAAAGGAAACCATCCACAAAATGAAAAGACAACCTAACAATTGGGAGAAGATATTTGCAAACCGTACATTGGATAAGGGGTTAATCTCCAAAATATATAAAGAACTCATGCATCTCAACAACAAAAAAACTAACAACCCAATTAAAAAATGGGCAAAAGACCTGAACAGACATTTCTCCAAAGAAGATATACAGATGGCCAACAGACACATGAAAAGATGTTCAAAATCATTAACTATCAGGGAAATGCAAATCAAAACTACAATGAGATATCACCTCACGCCCGTCAGAATGGCTATAATTAGCAAGACAGGAAACAACATGTGTTGGAGAGGATGTGGAGAGAAGAGAACACTCATACACTGCTGGTGGGAGTGCAAACTGGTGCAGCCACTATGGAAAATAGTACGGACATTCCTCAAAAAATTAAGGATAGAACTACCATATGATCCAGCTATTCCACTGCTGGGTATTTATCCAAAGAACTTGAAAACACCAATGGGTAAAAAGATACATTTACCCCTGTGTTCATTGCAGCATTATTCACAATAGCCAAGACTTGGAAGCAACCTAAGTGCCCATCAAGGGACGAATGGATAAAGAAGATGTGGTATATATACACGATGGAATACTACTCAGCCATAAAAAACGATGAAATCCAGCCATTTGTGACAACATGGATGGACATTGAGGGTATCATGCAAAGTGAAATGTCAGGGGGAGATGGTCAAATACCATACGCTTTCCCTCATTAAGTAGTAGATAATAACAACAACAAACAAACACGGAGATTGGATTGGTGGTTACCAGAGGGGAAGGGGGGAGGGAGGGGGGCGAAAGGGATAATTTGGCACAAGTGTGTGGTGATGGATTGTAGTTAGTATTTGGGTGGTGAACATGATGTAATCTATGCAGAAATAGAAGTATAGTGATGTACACCTGAAATTTATACAATGTTATAAACCAACGTTACTGCAATCAACAAAAAATTTTTAAAAAAATGAATTTATAAAGGACTCTGTGAAAACAATAATTGAAAAAAATCCAGTTAGAAAATGGGCAAAAGGCATGAACAGACACTCCATTGAAGAGAATATATAGACAGTAAATAAGCACATGATAAGATATTCAATTCATTAGCTATTAGGGAAATGCAAATTTAAATAATGAAATGTCACAGCACACCTATTAGAATGGCTAAAACATAGTGACAACACCGGGCCGGCCTGGTGGTGCAAGCAGTTAAGTGCAGGCGCTCCGCTTCGGCGGCCCGGGGTTTGCAGGGTCGGATCCCAGGCTTGCACCATCACACCACTTGTCAAGTCATGCTGTGACAGCATCCCATATAAAGTAGAGGAAGATGGGCATGGATGTTAGCTCAGGGCCAATCTTCCTCAGCAAAAAAGGAGGAGGATTGGCATCAGATGTTAGCTCAGGGCTGATCTTCCTCACACACACACAAAAAAGTGACAACACCAAATGTGAGTGAGGATGCAGAGAAACAATCACTCATACATTGCTTTTGGGAATGTGAAATGGTGTAGCCACTCTGTAAAGTACTTCGGTATTATTTTACTAAACATACAACTGCCATACAACCAAACTATTGAACTCTTAGGCATTTATCCAAGAGAAATTAAAATTATGCCCACACAGAAACTTGTACACAAGTGTTCATAGCAGCTTTGTTCATAAGAAACAAACACATAGATAAGGAGAAAAGACTGGTGGTTACCAGAGATGAAAGAGGTGGCGGGAAAGCAAAAAAGATAAAGGGGCATGTATGTATGGTGACAGATGGCAACTAGATTTTTGGTGGTGAACGTGATGTAGTCTATACAGAAGCCAAAATATAATACTGTACACTTCAAATTTACACAATGTTATAAACCAATGTGACCTCAATAAAATAATTTAGAAAAAAAACTGGAGACAACAAAAATGTTCTTCAACAGGTGAATAATTCAATAAACTGTGGCACATTCATACCCTGGAATACTACTCAGAAATAAAAAGGATCAAACTATTGATACATGAGTCAACTTGAATGAAGTTTCAGGGAATTATGCTGAGTGAGAGAAAGCCAATCCCAAAAGTTTGCATACCGTATGACTCCATTTATATAACATTCTTGAAATGACAAAATTATAGAAATGGAGAAGAGATCAATGGTTGCCTGAGGCTGAGGGATGAGGGCAAGAACAAAAGTGAATGTGGCTATAGCAGGCAACATGAATCTTTGTGGTGATGGAAATGTTCTGTATCTGACTATATCAGTGTCAATCACCTGGTTATGATATTGCACTATACTTTTGAAACATGTTACCATTGTGGGAAACTGGAGAAGAGTACACAGCATCTCTCTCTATGTATTATTTCTTATAACTGCATGCGAATCTACAATTATCCCAACATAAAATTTTAATTAAAAATATTTTTAGCACTAGGTTTCCCACCAACAAGTGCTGTGTGTCTGGGCAGTGCCCATTTGGGGGGAAGAGGCTCTCTGCAGCAGACCCTGGCCTGGTGCACAGCAAGGGCACACCGAGCAACGCAAGGAGTGGGGGCACCAGCTATCTGAGGCCAACCCAAGCTCTGTAGTGCTGCCATATCATTTCTCCTGGGTGGGATTCTACGTTAGAGGTATTCAGTCATAATAGCACAAGTGGTTGCTTCCCCCATTGGTTCCTCAGCCAAGCACACACACCACTTTTTAAATTTTTTTTTATTTCTTTTTTGTTTTTGTGTTTCTACATTGTTTTTTATTTTTTTTACAAACCCTTGTCTGGAGGGCTGACTTTCAGTAGATCACAGCAAGGAAGCTGATCTGTAGATGACCCAGAAGCAGGTTGTCTACAAATGGTTTAGCAACATAAAAATTTTTCAAATGAAAAGAAACCAAAAGAGAGAGAATATATTTAATGTTATAGAAAGAAATTCATAATATATTGCTAAATAAAAATAACAGGTTGATAAACAATATGTATAATGTAATTGCATTTTGATGACTATATCTATGTATATATGCAAAGAAAAAAGCCTAAAAGCCTATACACATAAATATTAAGAGTGGGTTAATTCAGCATGGTGGGATCATGGATGATTTTTTATTGATTTTATTTTTCCTTAGTAATATTTTGTAATTTCATATAACTAAAATAAAATGAAGTCACTTCAGAAAAAAGAGCAACTTAAATTTATTTACACTAAAATGTTACTGATTTCTCAAATCCACTTTCCTTCAAACAGTTGGAACTCAATCAGCATAAGAAGAGAAGCACTGGATGCCTAGACAACAGAAAAGAGAAAAAAGAGAAAAGAGATCTTTAAATAAAAGAAAAATCAAGAAATCTCCCTTCATTTATTCCCTAGTTTTCCTCAGGGCTGACCCTGCTGGACTGACAAGTTTAGAGTTAATTTTATATGTTTGGCAGACAAACTGTGCCCCCAAGAAGACCTACACAGTGTGGAAGAAAGATTTCTAAATTTCTAGCCCCTTTTCTTCTTTGTTTAAAATGTTCTTCTGACTGGCTCTCCTGAGTACCTATTAAGTACAAGGCTAGCTGACACACTCTTAAAAGTCAGAAAGGAGGCAACAGTTAAGCAACATAGAGTGTTTATTTATATATCACGTTAACAGCATTTCCTGCTTAAAACAGGAAGGAAGAGGACTGACAGTTATAAACCCAAAGTGAGTAAAATGAAGTTTTCTTTATCTCAAGAACAAAAAGACAGACTCTTACAGCTACCATTTTGACTGCTCCTCATGACTGTTTGTTTGTTTGTTTGTTTGTTTTAATGATATTGGACTCAAGACATCCTGGAAATTGATAGTCATCAGATTCAAGAATGTACTTCATTTAGAAATCAAAGTCAGCATTAGAATCATTTCAGAGGAGGGAGGACACCAATAATATCTTTATGCAAAAGAGAAATTTCAACTTTCTCTAACAAGAGCATTTCACAACCAACACTAAGATAATAACAAATAATAACCTCAGAATTTTATAATGCATTCCTGTTTTCAAAGTGCTTTCACAGACCTCATTTGATCAACAATGAGAAACTGAAAAATAATAGCTCAGGCTCTATTAAGTTAAGAGATGTGAAAAAGTGATCAATTTAAGTGCCTAAACACCAGATAAACATTTACTCCTCATTCTATAAGTTTATTTTCCTTCTATAAGGAAAATGTTCAGCCAATCAGTAACCACACGTTTGTCCCCTTTCCACAACTTTCCCCATAATTTTTCTCTATGGGTGACAAATAAATTGTCAGGTACAACTTCATGGAACCAAAGGCAATCTGTAAACTGATAAAGTGAATTTGAGGTTGATCCATAGACATGAGTTCCAAATCAAAAATCATGAAATTAAACAAACTAAGCCCTTTGTTCCATTACCATATCTATTATAGTTCTAGGGATCCAGCTTAGCCCCATGAGACCCATGCGATCTTTTGTGTTCTCTGAAGAACAGGAAAATAATCTTCATTTTTGTTAGTTTGTTTTAGTCAAAGTAAAAGCCTTGACCAGCCAATCTAGGCACCAACTCTCTAGTGGTGTGGGGCCTCTGGACAGAACAGGGATGCACATATTTACTGGGAGATAATCAATATCCAGTAAAGCATTTCTGATCATCTGTAAGCAAAAGTAAAAGAAAAATCATCAAAAAGGTGTAAATTGGAAAGGCTGTGGAAATATCATTAAGAAAAAAAATAAAGATTCTATTTTGTATTCAAATTTGTGCCCAATATAGCCTGAGGGCACCATTTGTACAAACCACCAGACCACCAAACCAGCAAGGCTAAGATGTGGGAAAGTTCTTAATGCTCCAAACCAGAAATCATTCTTTGGGACAGTGTCTAATCCCTTGCTGGTAACTTTAAAATATAAATAACCCTGAGTGAGCATAATCATAGTGTGAATAAAAATAAATCTATATTTATTGGAAACATAATTTTTTCCAGGCACTATTGCATTTAAGCCTCATAACAACCCCATGAGTTAGTGTAATTATTGGTCCCATTTTGCAGACCAAGAATCTAAGGAGCCAAACTTGTCCAAGATCATAACTAGTAAATGGTGGAACAAAGATTCAGCCCAGATCTGTCTACCTCTCAATGTATACAACCTCTCAAAATGTAGTTTCTTATGCTACCTTCTACTCCCTCTGGGAGAGGGAGTGCTAAAAGGAAAAAGAAAGAGGAGTCATGAAAACATGCATTATTTGGTTCAAAACTTTTGCCCAAATCTAGTTCTGCTTGTATTTTTTGAAAGTGAGGGTGTCTCAGTAAGAGAGGTGAAGCAAGGTTAAGGGCTCGGCCTCAAAATTAAATGTTTAAGTCAATTTCCCTTCTTGGCTAGAAAGTTGGTTAGTCCCTACTGAGAAAAAGGAAATATATACCAAATACAGTTTCTGAGCATGTCCCTGAGTGATTTCCCCTGATACCAGGAAATAACTATAAAGTTGTTTGTATAGCTGTTTACAGTTCACAAGCACTTTCATATGCTTTAGCTCACTTTGATTCCCATTGAAGTGACAGAGATGTGATTATTAACCCTTTACCATTATTAATTACAAATGGGAAAACTGAGGCTCAAAAATTTCAAGTGACTTGCTCTCTTCCAGGTCACACCAAAAGTGGTGGAGTCATAATAAATATGGTGGAGTCTTGGGACTCCATTTTCAAGTTAAATGAATGTTTTCACTTTACCTTCAAGGAGCTCCAGTGGCTAAAGCAGTTTTACAAATAGCACTTCATTAGCCCGACACACAGCAAACACATACAAACATACCTGGCAGGTGCTGTCATTGTTACAAACTTAGCTCCAGGCATAAAAGTAGGCCTTTTCAACTAGATCCTCAATGGCAATATTCCCTTGCCCTGGGATTGTAACACCCTACAGAGTCCCAAATTATCTCAAAATTTTATTTGTAAGAATCCGTGCACTATTTTTGGTGAGAAATAGCCACTGTATTGGAGAGGAGGATGGAGAAATAGGTAATGAAATAATTGCATCTACATATTACCTTATAGTTTATAAAGCTCTTTCATGCTCTCATTTTATTTGATTTTCAAATGCTGTGAAATAGGCAGAATTGATATTATTACCATTTTTTTCTAATAAGAACACTAAGACTCCCCATCCGTAGTGGATGACCTCTCCTATGAGAGTCAGTCCTTGGGTCACTTCTCCTTAGTAGATCTGAGTTTAAAGGCATTTAAAAGTGGACTCTCACTGTGAAGTACACCTAAAGGAATTTCAGCCTTATGCTAACAAGTTTGGAGTATCAGGAGCTTTGAGGAATTGTGGACTTAGACATTTTTAAAATAACTGTCAGTAAACTAGTCTCTGGCTAGAGCAGCACTTTCACCAGGAATTTATGACAAATGATTTCTCAGAAAATTTTCTTTCATTTTCCTTAGAAAAACCTAAACTTGATACATTTTTAAGTGGTTGTAGACAATATCTCCAATTGTGGAAAGGTGTAGTTCTCACTGAAGATCTTTGCCTAATTCCTCCATTACTGATCCTCTCTTGGAGCAAAAGCTGAGGTGGGGGAAAGTCCAGCTAGGCCCCACTTCCTAGATTTGCAGGCTCTTATCAAGATTCCTGAGCACATGCACCCGGCAGACTCTCTCTCACCTCAGTTGCCAAGATGAACCACCAATTGAACCCGTTTTCCCACCCACACCCATCTCCAGCTGGACTCAGAGGCAAACACTAAGTAGGAGAAAGTAAAGCTGGAGTTTAGCATCATTACGATACCTTCCATTTATGTAACTTCTTTTTCTTTTCACTGCACTCTTATGTATATTCTCTCCTTTGGTCCTGTCAGGGGACAAAGGCAAGAACTGTACAAATCCATGTAAAGAAAATCCCTCATCCACGCTAACCAGATGCCTTCCTCCCGAAATTCAAAGCCCACACACAGTCACACACTCAGTGTGCCTCAATTATGCCCATAGATCCACATTGAGATAGAAATAAATACAAAGGTGGTGGAAATAAATCTGCTTACTCTTGATGGGGAATCCAAAAACCTGAGTTCTTTTCCCAACTTGGCACTTAATTATATGACCTTGTACTAGTGATACTCCCTACCCCAACCTAGATATTAATTTTAAAATCTAGTCTATATCTATGGCTATTGAGCATCTGAAATGTGGCTAGTATGGTTGAAAGACAGAATTTTTCTTTTCATTTCATTTAATTAATTTACATTTAAGTTTAAATAACCACACGTGGCTAGTGGCTACCACATTGGACAGCACAGAATAATGTAGGGATGTTGGCTTGAATGATCTGTGCCATCTCTCCTAAGTGGTCTATGCAATTCTATTCTACAGGGTTCATTCAAACTCATCCAGAATTCTCAGTTAGTGTGCCTAGGCCTCACCAGAAATGATAATCTAGGATTGCTTCATACTCATGTGGTATGCTCTGGGGCAGAAAGAAGGAAAGTGATGAGAGCCATTTTTCTATATCTAGACTGGTAATTTTTATTGTCTCTGGGTTTCAATAAGCTGGAACTAAAGGGTGAATCAAGGCTATCCCAATGAATGTACATGTATGTATAGAACTGGGCTATAAGTATAGTAATACTCTTTATCTACCTTTCCAAAGTGTCATTAGTATTAATTGTGGAACAATTTCAGTTCTGGAAGAAAAAAATTGACTTCTCTTGATTTTGTGGTAAAACAAATATATCTTGAGAAAGTCCCTTTCTCTCTGGCCTCAGTTTCCTCATCTGCAATATGAGAGAGTTGGACTAGATTTATCTATTTGTTAAGCCAAACAAGGTGATGAGCTACGGATACACCTTGGACAGCTCGGGACACAATGATTAATCAGACCTGTCATACCCTCAGTAGCTCAATTTAATAAAAAGTCTAAACAAAATAATTTTTGAAAGCCCCATTTCAGCTCTATGAGTCCATGTAAGCTATGAATCCTGTGGCTCGTAGTTAACGTGTGAATGTTGTATGACCAAAAATCCTTCAACCTTTTACACAAGTCCTACTTCATTAAGACATAGTCCCCATCCAACTACGTGTTATTCCTCCTCTCCCTCACCATTCCCTACTTGGTCCTCTTCACCCAGGTAATAAAAGTAAGAACTGAAAGTATGGGAAACTGAGAAAGAGTAGAGAGATGGCAGCAGAGAGGTATCAGTCTGGGCACTTAACCATTTCCTAAAATGACAGAAAATGCGAGGATAAGTATGTAATGAAGATAGACAGAAAGGATGGAGAGGTGAGGAAAGGAGATAAGGAATCTGCTGTCAATTATAGCAAACATGGTATAAATTGATGCAGCTGTACAGGCAAAGACCAATTGGGGATAGATGGAACACTGCCCTTCCCACCACTTAGGAAGTAGAGAAGCAGCTAAGGAAGGAAATGAGTAGGGGAGCACACAGAAGCACCACAGGGTATCCCCTCTCTGCTACTGCTGTGGTGATGCCATCTTGATGCTCAAAAATCTAGCCCCTGGGCCGGCCCTGTGGCTTAGCAATTAAGTGCACGCGCTCCGCTACTGGCGGCCCGGGTTCGGATCCCGGGCACACACTGACGCACCACTTCTCCGGCCATGCTGAGGCCGAGTCCCACATACAGCAACTAGAATGATGTGCAACTATGACATGCAACTATCTACTGGGGCTTTCGGGGAAAAAAAGGAGGAGGATTGGCAATAGATGTTAGCTCAGAGCCGGTCTTCCTCAGCAAAAAGAGGAGGATTAGCATGGATGTTAGCTCAGGGCTGATCTTCCTCAAAAAAAAAAAATCTAGCCCCTTTCTCTTTTATTCCTTACCTGAGTATGAACTACCCTTCCCCCATAGCTCAAGATGGCTGTAACAGTCCAGACTGGAGGGGAAGTGATAACTTACCCTCCGTCTCCCTTATGAACTTTCCCCTTGATCTCTGGGGATCTAAACTCAGTTGAAGAAATTTTAGCTATAATGTCACTTTAGTTAGTAAAACTCCCCAGGGGAGGATTAAAGAGTCTGGTGTTGGATCTAAATGTTATCTCCCCCTTTAATTTGATTTCACCCAACCAGTACTACAACCAAGAATTCTATGAAAGGCAGTGAAGATTTCAGAAACCTTAGAGCCCTGGCCCCAGATTGGCTGTGAGATAATTCTGGTACTTACAAATGCAAAATTTGAGTAATTGGCTTTATTCCTGCAGCAGGTAGCAGGCCAGAGGGGTGTTGCTGGGTTTATGTTTTACTGAGTACACCAAATTAGTTGTTAACTATGGGGCCATATTTAAAAAGTATTAAAATGAACATATTTATGCCCATTCCCATATAGACCATCTTAACATAACTTAATATAATTGATGTAGCCAGCTAACATCAGGGTCTCATCCATTTGGTTCATAATATCAAGATTTCCCCACAAGTTCCAGTCAGCACACAGCAGAATACCATGTCCCCATTCTCCAGAAGCCAGACAGAGCCACATAGCTCCAACACCCCAGAGCCTAGCCAAGACCAAGAGCATTTACATGGCTTCCAAATTCCTAAAACAGGAGCACTGATAGCAAGCCCAGTCATTCCAAACCCTTTTCAGTGCGACAGAATAAAACCCACTTTTAATCCAGTGGAGGCAACGTATTGTCATGAGGATTTGGGGAAACCAAACTCAAACTAAGACAATTATTTTCCAGGATATAAGGCACCAGAAAGGAAAAAGCTTTTTAGAGTGTGGGTAGAGCCACAAGTGTCATAAATGAGAAAGAGAGAGAGATATGAAGTTTATCTTGCCTAGGATCAAGTTTCACATAATGGCAGTTAGATTAGCATATACTGGTAGAATTATCTTTCTCCGCCTACAAATAGTCTAACTACTCTCAAGTCATAAAAATCACACAGAACTAAGCTGAAGAGAATATACTCCTTCCTGCTTCCCGTCTTAGAGCAGCTGGGTGATTTCCTGAGGATTCTGTTACTGGAGCTAAGGATAAAAGCTCATTTATACACACGACAACCTGCAAGTCTCCAGTTTCTATTCTTCCTCACTCCCTCTGCCTTCCCCTCCCCCACTTTGCACAAGAGAAGCAAAACTTAGGCATGCTTTAAACAGTTTGAAGACTAGTCTGAAAGAGGAAGAAGAATCTGTATACATTGGCTTGCATATGTGCCCTGCCCTTTCTTCTCTTGAAAATAGCAGCAACCCCTCTTTCCAAAGAAGACTGCCTAAAGAGCAGAAACTCTGTGAATGGAGTGGGCTTTCAGCACCATCCAGGGGATTCAGGTTCACTGTTAGCTCTCCAAGGAACGGGTAGATTGAATTTACTGAAGACTTGGAGCTTGCTTCTGAGAATGAATGCAGAAGGACCTTAAACTGTCAACCTTGAAGTTAGCAGGTAAGGAGATTCAGTGTTTCAACGCCAGGATCAAAACAGCATGTGGTAAAATTCTGCTGATGGCAGATTTTAGCAAATTCCTGGGAGTTTGGGTATAACTAGTCTGCCTTGCCTGCTTTAAATTAGGCTGTTACTGTGAATTCTTTCTGCTTTATTTATTGGCAAGAGATTTGATAATCTAATCAGTCTGTCAACAAGTATTGCTCAGTGCTTCTGCTAGGGGCTCAATGTGGCAAAATACAGAGGGGACCCTCCCCAAGCTTCCAGCACCTTTGCAATCAAGTCAGAAATGTAGGGCATATTTTAAAATCCTATTTTAAGGGCTCAATAGAGTTTCTTTCTCTGTAACGACAGTTTCCTTCAATATGGAAAGAAAATATATAGTGACTGACGAAGGTAAACCAAGCAGTGAAGAATGATCTGATATTTTCACTAGATAGTTTCACATTATCCCACTTTAGCCTCTCAACATCCTACAATTTAGACAGGGTAAGTGCTACTATCCTTGTTTTGCAAATAAGTAAATAGACTCAGAGAGGTTAAGAAAACTTCTGGAAACACACACAGAACTACAAATGGGTGAGTTCTGACTACAGACTGCAAATAGAAAGCTCTCATAACTATAAATTAAAATAAGAAAATTGCATGATCTATTTAGTAACTTAGACATATCTAACATAGACCAAGTTTACACAGAACCAACACTTTATACATTTTAATCAAAATCTTTGGCCAGGAGTATTCTTCTACTTAGCAGCAAAGAAGCTGTTTTCAAGGATAAACAAATGGGTTGGTGGGTTCCATCTCTAGCTAAAAACAAAAACAAAAAACCTTGAATTCAGTGGTTCTGGCTTCCAATGGTCTGTTTTGAAACCTAAAGAGAGGCCATGACACCATACAGTTATCAGGTGATTATTCAAAAACAAAATGTAACTAAATCTGGACTTGGGACACCATTGTATATCAAATATATTAATGAACTTTGTTTCTAGATAATTTTAAGTTTGTGGTATCTATTGCAGGAAGATTAAGTTTATTGTACCTATTACAATCACTCAAAAATATTTTCTGTTGTTGTTTCACAATTAATTGCCCAATTAGAACTAAAAGTTGTCTGTGTTTACATAGTAAATAAACAACCTCATGTACTATATTTACATCCATCCCCTTAACAAAAACTGCTCCCCAGGTCCCCATAATATTTAAATGAATACACTAGCCAGTCAGTTCCTGCAAATGAAATAAACCAGCCCAGGAGTGAACCCAAAATAGAGTGGTAGGTTAAAGAAACTTTGCAGATTAAGTCCAGTCTGAATCCAGCATCTCAATGTCTTCCTAGTCTAGAATCCTCAATTTCATTTTCTACTACCTTTTCCCTCCTATCCTTAGTCAAATTTTAATGTGTTTAGGAACTATTTATCTGGGATAAAAGTAAGATTCTTCCACGGTACAGAAAATTATAAATTTGCCTTTGCAGTATCACTGGCTCATGATAAGGGATTAAAGGGAGAGCACTGATCCTTAAGGTATATATCCAACCTTGTGGATTTGATGCCATGAAGGATAACTATCATAATTGCCCAGATAACATAGCTCTGTATGAACCTCTACTTTAATTCATTTTATTATCTCTTATGTTCTTATTAAAATATCTCAAATCTGTTGTAATCCAGTTAAACAAGTGTCAATTAAGCTTAATACAGTATGTGGCACAAAGTAAGGTAAAATGTAGCTCCTGCTCTTGGGGAATTTACAATGTTGGTGGGGATACAAGACATACACAACATAAAAATATGAGACAGTAAGCCAATGTTATGTTTTTAATGGCAAAGGAGCTTAGAGAAGAAAGATAGCAGTGAGCTGGGCTGAATGGAGAAGGCTTCACAGAGAGGATAAAATGAGATAGGCCTAAAAGAATATCTAGGATATGGGACCATGCTGAGCAAACTTTCTGTGCACATAGTAAGTGGTCGATATATGTTGTTTGAATTCAATTCTAGTGACAGAAATGATGTTAGAAATTTACTGTGTTAGAAGTAAGTTTGGCACCTGCAGGGTACACCGAGGAGCCTGATGTGGCTAGAGTAAAGCGATTGAACTGAGGGATAACAGTAAACAAATTTGGAAAGAAATTTAAGGCCAGATTATTATACATTGAATTCCAGGCACTTTTTAATAGGAAATCATATCAGCAAACTTTGAATAAGTGAGGACATGATGGAAAATCATTTTGAGTAGATGAATCTGGCAGAGTTTCATAGGCCTGACAAAATTTGGAGAAAACTGGAAACGGAGAGACCACTTAAAGAGTAGAAGTTAATGAAGCTCTCAACTACATTGGTGGCAGTGAAAATGGAATTGAGAGGAACTCAAGAGACATTTTAAAGGAATAATAAATGGAAGTTGGTGAGTGATTAGATACAGGCAGCATAGGAAAAGAATAAGTCAGAGCTGTATCTGAAATTTTGAACCTGTGGGATCTGGGCAGTGGTGCTACTACCTTACATTGAAATAGTTAAATTGGGGATGGAAGTGGGGAGTGTGGGAAATGATGAGTTCTGTTTTTGATCTATTGAGTTTGAGGAGATGGAGAAAATTCCAAGAAGCAATGTCTGATGGATGGCTGGAAATAATGGCCCTCAATGTGAGTGATGGGTAAGGGGTGGAGGCCGAAGTTAAATCCGGGGAGTGTGATAGCCAAGGCCGTGAGAATGGCTCAGCTAATAGAAAGCAAATCTAATCTAAGAGATGACCAAGGACTGACACTTATGCAGTGCTTACACTTTTGGGCAAGAGGAAGAGAAGAGGGTCCTGAGAAATAAGAGCCAAGAAATATAATTCTTCTTCTCACAAAATACCAAGAGTCTTGAGGGAAAGTATCAGGTTATTTATTCTTTTAAACCTCCCCTGCCCGACAATAACTAGCATAGTGCCTCATACACACCATGAGCACTAAAAAAATATTAAGTTATTCTAACACAAGCAAGCATGGAGATTTTCTGTTTCAAGCTATCTTCCGGTTTGAACTCTGTCATAAACTCTGCAACCTAACAGTGGCTGCTCTAAACTACCTTGCTGCATGGATTTCAATGAGAAAGAAACTGGGCCTGGATAACTGGGAGTTCATCCTAACTTTGCCTTTTAATCAGCTGTGTGTTCTCTAGCAAGTTACTGAACATCAGTATTTCTTGTTTTCCTCATGTGTCAAATGTAGTAATGAGCTTATAGGAATATTTTTCAGATCTGTTAAAATGATAAATATGAAAGCAACTTGAAAACAAAAAGCACCATCCAAAATAGTTCTGTTTAAAGTCCATTCCAGGAGAATAAAATACATAACAAAATCGGTTGCATGTGGAGAGAGAAGGGCCAGTTACTTTCTGCTCCCAAAACTACACCTCTAGACCAGGGGCCTCACTCTAAGATCAGCAATGTCATCCCTCCTAGACCCATCAGTAGGATCCAGCCTCTAGTTACCACTAACTCTACAATACCTGTGGAAGCCTCAATGTGAATTCTGAAAGGAATAAAAAATTTAAAGTAGTATTTAAGAAGTATTTCTGTGAAAACACTATCCACCTTTTTTCATTAGCTATTACTTCTATAAAGTCCATTGATTCTTAGAATTAAACGCTAAGGATCAAAATAATTTTTTACACTGAGTTCTGAATGTAACACAATATTCCACTACTCTGTCATAAAGCCACTTGTTCAACCACAGATTTGGTTATAATACAAATCATGGTCTCAGAATATATAGGTAGGTATAGTGCAGTGTCTCTCCCTAAAATACAAAAACCTAAAGTCATTTTTATCCCTTACACCGATGTTATTTGGGTTTCAGGCTACATGGTTATCTACATGGTATGATTTGAGAGCCAGTGAGGAGAAACTTTCCCAGTCCAATCAGGTATGAGCAATCTCCTGGGAAATGGATTCATACTAATCAATCCTACAAAAGAGATTCAGGAGTCAGAATGCCAATTTGTTGATTTGCGTTGAGGAAACATAACTGCTAATATGTCTGATAGATTCATAGCAGGTGGTGGCACATCCTCATCCTTACAGAAAAGGCAACAAAGGAAGTCATTTAACCTGATTAGATAAATCCAGACATCTTAAGTCCATGAATTCACGTTACAACACTGGTGCTAAAACATCGTCAACTGACAATTACTTTTGCCTTCAATTGAGAATTCTTCATAGGTTGGTAGAGAAGACCACTGTTTAAACATAAGTTGTGCATCACAAAACTCTTCTATCCTGCTTCCTCATTCCATTCCATCCCACTCCATCCCATCATGATCCCTCCCTTCTTTGTGCCCCACCAGTTTTTTGTTCCTGGATTTAGAGGGGAGTACACATGAGAAAAAAAGAGGAAGAAAAATCTTTAAATGTTTGGAAGAAGTTAGTTAGGGAGGGGCTCTGGTAGAAATAGAGGGAAAGAGACAAAACAGAAGAGTAAACATAGACCCTTGAGCTCTCAAACACAAATCTGATTTTCCTTTTGATGAATAAAATGTCATTGTCTTATTTTTTTTTATTTTCTTAGTGAGGAATATTGGTCCTGAGCTAACATCTGTTGCCAATCCTCCCCTTTTCGCTTGAGGAAGATTGTCCCTGAGCTAACATCTGTGCCAGTCTTCCTCTATTTTGTATGTGGGACACCACCACAGTATGGTTTGATGAGCCGCGTGTAGGTCCAAGCCTGGGATCCGAACCTGGGAACCCTGGGCCACCAAAGTGGAGCGCACAAACTGAACCACTATGCCACTGGGTCGGCCCCTCATTGTCTTATTTAGAGTGTTGTAGAATCAATATATCCCAAACATTTGAGCTCCTACTTAAATGTAGCTGATGGAAAAGGAAAAAGAGCTGAGATCTAGACTTAGAGTCCCCTGGCACATTCAAGCTTTCTATTTTTTTTTTTTTTCCATGAATCCCTTTTCCCTAAAAGGGAAAGAAAAATCCAGTTTGGAATCACATTTTGAGATGTCTAACATATAGGACTTGTTAATATATCTCATCTATTTCAGATTAACAGCTTTTGTTTTTACATAGGGTTGTCTTTGTGTTGTCATGGATTCAACACGGTAAGTGGAATTAAGCTAATAATAACAACACTCAAACATCTCTGACATGTCTTATGTATTTATGCCAAAATTCCTAGGAAGTTCAGGCCTCAAAAGACATTAAAAGCTTCTTTTCATGCCAAATTGTTTATCCTTTATGTTTAATCTGAATTTGAATTCTTATTTAAGACAAAGGCCTTCAATAAAAAGCAATTTCCTAGAGAACAATTATCTTGCCTCCAAGATCCAGGCATCTACATACATACCAAGAAGTTAGAGGCAGGCCTCGGAGTCAGCTGTGAGCAACAGCCTCAGAACTTAGGGGGATTCCAAGGTGCTGGTAATTAGACTTATACAGATATTCCTGGAAGGAGGTAGGCCCTCTAGTTAGTGCTTTACAAAAGGTTCAAAAGTATGTAAGCTATCTGTAACATATTTTTAGCACCCAGACTAAGGGTGGAACTATCCTCCCACTGTGCACTCCCACCCATACTCATACACTCCTCAAGATTTCTATTGCCATTTTGTGACCTGCATTTCCCTTCAGGTCAGTTCTTATGAATCATTTTATTCTGATTACAAAGGATAAAATATTTATGTCACAGTATTATGCAAAGGGTCACCCTGTGTCATTAGCTCTGAATGCCACAGTCCAAGTTCCTTTGGGGCTTGACGGTCTCCTGTGTTTGGAATCCAGCTATCTGAGAACAGAGTGGCCAAATTTGATGGACGTGATATTCTCACCTTAAGGATGAATAAGCTACTGGAAAGAAACATCTTAGAGCTGTCAGCAATGCAGTATCAACTCCCCTGTAGTTTCTTATACCAGTGAAAATGCTGCTAAGCATATCCCTGGAAATGCCAAGTAAAAAAGCTACTTATTGTGATAATAAGGCCACAGTGATGACAGGAGGATCTTTCTACTCCCCTCTCCAAGATCTTTTATTACCATGGAGGAAAGCCACTGGGATCATTAGTACAAGCCTGGTTGTTCATAGATTAAAACTGCGTGGTGGGGCCGGCCCCGTGGCTTAGCAGTGAAGTGCACACGCTCTGCTACTGGCGGGCCGGGGTCGGATCCCGGGTGCGCACCAACGCACCGCTTCTCCTGCCATGCTGAGGCCGCGTCCCACATACAGCAACTAGAAGGACGTGCAACTGTCTACTGGGGCTTTGGGGAAAAAAAGGAGGAGGATTGGCAATAGATGTTAGCTCAGGGCCGGTCTTCCTCAGCAAAAAGAGGAGGATTAGCATAGATGTTAGCTCAGGGCTGATCTTCCTCACAAAAAAAAAAAAAGCATGGAGGATGTTTAGCTTTACTCCAGTCAATCAATAACCAATCACTCAACAAACATTTATTGCACGTTTTTCTATGTGGAAAACATTGTGATAGGCTAGGCTTTGTGTTCATAGAACTTAAGGGAAAAAAGCCTGGACTTTCTTCTCCCATGATAGGGGAGTTCACAAGCTACCTAGGGAGACAAGATTCCTACACATTAAAAGATACAATACAAAGTAGCAGAATACTGACTGCCATATTAATGGTACAGACAATAAAAATAATACAAGTTCAAAGAAGAGAGATATGAGTGTAGGATGGGATGGTCAGGTGTCAGGATGTGAAACCTGAGCTGAGCCTAGTATGAATAGGAAAGAGAACCATAAACATTTACATTTGTATAGTGCTTTACAGTTTACAAAACATTCATATTTGCTGATTTTCCTATTTATTCATGTATCCAATTCAACAAACACCTGCTGTATCAAAAGATTAATAAAACATTGTTCCAGTTAATTAACTCGATGGGAGGAATCCCTTCAAATGTATACATATATCAAATCATCGCGTTGTACATTTTAAATATCTTACAATCAGGGCCGGCCCAGTGGCGCAAGCGGTTAAGTACGCGCTCTCCACTGCGGTGGCCAGGGGTTCGCCAGTTCAGATCCCGTGCACGCACCAACACACCGCTTGGCAAGCCATGCTGTGGTGGAGTCCCATATAAAGTGGAGGAAGATGGGCATGGATGTTAGCCCAGGGCCAGACTTCCTCAGCAAAAAGAGGAGGATTGGCAGATGTTGGCTCAGGGCCAATCTTCCTCACACACACACAAAAAATCTTACAATCTTATTTGTCAATTATATTTCAATAAAGCTGGGGAAAAAAAACATTGTCTCTCACCTCCCTGAGCTCAATATTAGGGGATGAACAGCACAACTAACTTTTTTCATTTGACAATAATAGGGTACATGGAGAAAATAGGAAAGAGCATTGGGGAGTTGACCAAATAAAAGTAGGGCCCCACTGAGCTGCATGCACCCTCATAAAAACTAAGTTTCCTGAATCTTGACACTGTTCAGCAAAAGTGAAGGAAGTATCTGCCTTAGAAGACTGAACCCTGAGTCCTAACCTCCCCCACTTCCTCTTCTGCTTTGGCCCTGCCCTCATTACCCCACCCCTGTTGGCAGTCCTCCAACACATGCAGATCATCTGATGCATGCTAGCGTTAACTAGAAAGGGAAAGGAAGTCTTGGGGAGACATTCAACTTAATAGAGTCATAAAACTACATCCAAATATTGACTTAATCTTTCAGTCCCTCCTGTTGGCTAAATTCAAAAACACCCATATCAGTCTCACTCAGACCTTATAGTCAAACACATCCTTAGCTCTTTGGATTTTCATCAACCTCTGACCTAGTCCACTTTTGAACTCTCCTTTAGCCCCACAAGACCACTTTTGCCTTTTCTGTTTTAAGCTCTTTGCCTTATGTTCCTTCCTAAATGTGTGGGTTCACCTGCCCTATCCCCTTTCCTTTCTTCTCCAGTGATTTGTAAAGTGTCCATTTATGAGTCATGGTCCCCTACACTCTTTGATTTTTCATGTTTCTTTTTAATAGACTCTACCCTCTTAGAGGTGTCCACATTTCACTTCCACTTTACACCATTATCTAAATTCCTGCACAATAGCACCTGCGTTTCCACACTGAAAATATGCTCCTCCCTCCACCTCCTAGACACCTACCTTGGAGAGTTAAACACTCTGTTACTCAAAAGCACAGTTACTCTTCCAAAGTTGCTCAATTAGGAGAGGAAGAGAGCAAAAATGAATAAAGTAGACTGACTGCCATTAATGGGCTCACCATCTAAATGGGTATGACAGACATGCAAGTAAAAAGAGTAATTACAGCACTGTAATAAATAAGATAAAAGAACCATGAACAAGGAAGCATTTGTAGAGAATGACAACTTCGACTTGAATCTTGAAATGTAAGTAGAAATTTGCCAAGTTCACCTCTTTGACCATGTAAGGCTGAAAAGGATGCATAGTTCAAGCATCTTCAAGTAGCCAAGGCATGATGAGGTAAGGATCCTGAACTAAGTTGGTAGAAGAAAGAGAGTCAGGAGATACAACAAAATGAAAATCAACAGAACTTAGAATTTACACATGAGGGATGAGGTCAGGGTAGTGTGGGATAAAATATGACTACCAGGTTCTGTGCCTGAGTGACTGGAAGACTATTAGTGTCAATGGGAAAAACAGAAAAGTCAATTGGAAAAGTTCATTTCGGACAGAAGATGATATATTTTTCTTTAAGCACGTTGAAATTGAGAAAAAGGCATGTAATCCAAGAAGAGTAACCTAATAGGCAGGTGAGTAGTTTGTGGCTGAGACAGAGACTTGAGTCATCCCCATGAAAGTGATCTTTTTAAACCATAGAAGTTGATAAATTCTCCAAGGGAAAGAGAGAAGCAAAGAACTGAACACCAAATATTTGCATTTCACAGATCTTGGCTGCACTGACAACCTCAATTGGCTATCTGAAAGTCTGTCATTGATGAAAGGGACACCAAAAGGAAGAGTGGGTTTTGGGGCAGCAGTGTGGTAGCAGAACTGGACTGATGGTTGTAATGCCTGGGTTCTAGTCCCAGCCCTGTTACTAGATATGTGCTCTTGAGCAAGTCATCACCATTCCATTCCCATCCCCAGGTTTCAGTTTTTTCACATGTAAAAGTCCATTGGAACATAATGCAAAGATCACTTCTAGCTGTAACTGGCACCTATTCTTGGAATAACAAAGGGCACGTTCTACTGACATGGGTCAATAATATAATTTTATTTAGAAAGAATGGCATAGAACCTCACTAGCCATTCATTATGTTCCTGTTGTGTATGAAAAGTGCTAGAAAAAAATGAGGAAGTACAAGGGGAAGTAAAATAGGAAAAAGAAAACATGAAGATATAATTCCTGCTTTCAAGGAACTTGCAATCTAGTTGAACCTCTTGGCCTCACTTTCAGCTGATCCACAGTAAATCACTCAGCTGTCAGACTTGCCTATCCCTTTAGTTGGATGAAAAACAAGTAGCTTAAATTTAGCTCTCACATAAAGTTGTACTTATTAATTTTTTGCTTTGGTAAAATGTTCTAAAAAAATTCCTGTTACTGTTTCAAGAGTTATACCAAAGAAAAAATAAGAAAGTAATATAAGAAATGAACTATACATCTAATGTGCCTCAATAAAGCAATTTTGAAATGAGTTAGTCTGATTCAACACATTTACTGGGCACCAAGTGTTGTGCTCCTTGCTAGGTTCTACAGAAATTATTCATATTAATTAGATCTGGTCTTTGTCCTCAAAAAAGTCTACAATTTATTAGTAAATATTAGGCAAAAATACAAATTATTATAAGAAAAAGTAAAAAGAAGAGGTAGAAACACAAAATTGAATTCTGTAATTGAACCATCGACCTCTGTGGCCAGCTGCTCTCCAGGATTCTAACATCCTGAGAATACTCTGTACTTCCCTCCTAATTCTTCCTTCCACCTTTCTACTAACCTTTCATCTAACCTTTCTACTAACCCTTCCTCACCGTGCCCTCTGGAACCCCCTTTTCATTATAAGTTCTCCTACATCCTAAACCTCTTCAAATAATTCTCCCACAACTTCCTTGCCCTAAGTGAAACATGGTCCTCCCCATAAAAAGGAAGCTGCTTATTTTTCTACAACCCAAGTACTGTGAGATCTAGAGTCTGTTGGATGTCTCCTGGCTCCCTGGTGCCACTTTAAACCATTAATTTTCTACCATAATGTATCTATACCACCTTCTAATCTTCCTTATTAATGTCATCATCTATTGAACTCCTAGTTATTTCTCCCTAATTCACCGAATATTTTGGCATTTGGCTTGCAGTCTTCCTTTCTACCCCAAATCCTGCCATTACCTTGCTAACTTCATCTTCCATGTAAACAACCCACCCAGTAAACTGACTTCAAATTTTCTTGACGACCTTATCTGCAACAATGTCCATTCACATTCCACCTCGGTTACTCATTCCATGGCCACACTTGGGGCCTTATTTATTATCACACAACTAAAATCTTAAACACCATGTACCACACTCTGACCATAAGATTCTAGACTTTGTGTTCTCTCACTCCCTTATTGTCACTACACCAGTTGTTAAATCTAAGTGAATCTACCAGTCCCTCGGTCTCTCCCTTTTCTCTCAATTTGTTAAACTTCTTCATGGTTTCACTTTTAAGCATTCTTTTGGTAGCATTTGCAACTTCCTCACCACACTGTCCTTCTATAACATTTGATCTATGACCCCAACCTTGGATCAATTTAAGTATTTGCATTTTTTCTCTCCTACACTCAGACTACTGATCTCTACTGGAATAAATCACACAATTGTGTAGACTGGGACCATTAAAAATTCACACTCTACAACCTCAGTTGGGCCTTCAGTCCTTTCGTGGTCATATTTCACTCTCACTCTCCAGAACCACCATTCAAATCTTCACCAGTTTTCAGAAGACCTAAACCCAAGTGCAGCCTTCTTTTTCTCAACAGACCACATTGTCTCTTACTTTGCCAAGAAAGTTAAGCCTCTCAGGGATGAGCAACCTCTATCTTTGTTGCTCCACTTCCTCTTTCCGTTACATGTCAGTATTTTTTCTCAATCTGCACCCTCTAGTGGCTTTCTGTTCTCTAGAGGATAAACTCAAATTCTCTAGAATTGTACACAAGACCCTTCATGATCTAGTTCTTGCATTTCTTTCCAAACTATTTTCTAACTTTTAAACCCCATAGTCCAATCACATACAGATACATACACCCAAACAGGCACACCTGCACACACATGTACCCTTCTTCTTATACTTCATCTCTATCACACTGTTAGCTGTTCCCTAAATATGCCAGGCTATTTCACACCTCCAAGCTGTTGCTTATTCTACTTTCTACCCTGGCCTAGAATGCTCTTCTCCACCTGTAATACCCTTCTATCTTTTATGAAGCCTTTACTAACATACACACACCATTTACTATTCCCTATATTCTCCATATCCTTTGTACTTCTATTGCAGCAGCTGTAATGGTGTAGTGAATTAATTTGTTAACATATCTGTGTCTCCTTCTAGTAGAGTGTAAGCCTTCATGGGCAGGGCTTTTGTCTTATTTTCCAAAGGATCTAGAACAGAATTAATACATAGTGAGTAACCAATACATCCCTTTTAATATAACTAGCATATAACAGTAGTACAGAGGATCAGGAAAGTTTTTATGGAGAAGGTGATGTAAAAATTGTCTTAAAGATGATTATAATTAAATCTGATGGTAATGAGGAAAAAGGGCATTTCAGATGGGAAAATGGCCTGAGCAAAGGAAAAGAGACCAAATAAGGGATGGAACTGGTCTTAAGGTCACATTTGTATAATATACATATAGTAAACCATGGAAAAGTGACTCTAGAAGATTAGGATAGAATATTATTGTAGTCTTGAATGGTGCTTCAAGCTTAACTTAATAGCCCACTGGAGACCTTTGAAAGGGAAGTAATATAATTAGAATTGTGCTTTAATATGAATAATCCAGCATAAATGATAAGGACAGACCGAAAAGAAGAGAAATAAGAAAATTAAAAAGAAAGTTGTAATTTCTAGTATTCAGTAAACAGTACTCCCATATTATAACCAAAGGGAAAGCAAAGCAATGGATCAACTCTTGGCTTGTACACAGTCCTCTGCACAACAGTTTGTTCAACCATCATGATTTGTACCAGTATATGAGTTTGTTTTATGTCAGTATTTAGTGAGAGGCCTTGTGGAATCTGAAACTTTACAGTATGGTGTAGTGAAAATAGCACTGGACTGTGAGTCAGGCATCCTGGCTCTGCCACTAATTCTGTGTGTTACTTTCAGCAGTCATTTTATCTTTCTGGGTCATTAAGGGAGTGGGGTTGGATTAGATGTTTTCTTTTTTTTTTTTTTTTGTGAGGAAGATCAGCCCTGAGCTAACATCCATGCTAATCCTCCTCTTTTTGCTGAGGAAGACCAGCTCTGAGCTAACATCTATTGCCAATCCTCCTCCTTTTTTTTTCCCCCAAAGCCCCAATAGATAGTTGTGTGTCATAATTGCACATCCTTCTAGTGGCTGTATGTGGGACCCTGCCTCAGCATGGCCGGAGAAGCAGTGTGTCAGTGCGTGCCCAGGATCCGAACCCAGGCCGCCAGTATTGGAGCGTGCGCACTTAACCGCTAAGCCACAGGGCTGGCCTGGATTAGATGTTTTCTAAGTGCTCTTCTGGCTCTAACATTCCATAAAATTCCTTAGGTTATTCAATCCCAGAGATTTTCTAGCCACTTCTGGAAGCTTCCTTCAACAGAGTAGCTCTGTTTAAGTATTGTTTTCAGTATCCTGACACATACTACCTTTTTATTGACTTGTTCACAGTGACCTGGTTCATCTCCCAGTTGTGTTGGAACATAGCTCTCATCCCTTCTCTTATGACTCATTCTGTGATCATGTCTGGTCTCAAATCCTCATGAAAGCCTGAACACCAGGACACTGCTAAGTTACTCTTTGTCCTGCTGTTTCTTGTTGTAAAGAATGCCCAGGTAGCACTGGTAGAATATTTCAAATAATTGAATCCATCTTAGAGAAGCAAATTTGATATTATGCTAACAGATTTACAGTAACAGAAGGGACTCTGAGAAGCAATTTGGTATAATCTAGTGGGATGAAATTTATACTTTCTCCTATAGGTAATCAGGAGATTCTGAGGAGGGAGAAGGTATGATCAAAGTGGTGTTCTGTCAGGACTACCTCCTCACTGCTGATTTATGAACAAATTGAAGCTTGCTTTCCATGCTTACACCTAGTTTGTTCTTTCTTTCTTTTTAGCTCTACTTGCAACAAAGCAGTACGTTTTCTGACTGGTATTTAACAAACTATACAAACTTACTGGGCATTCACCTTAGTTACATCTCCCAGCTCATTTAATTTTTAAGTTATTCAGAATTCTAACTCTTATCCACCAGTTGGTAACATTTGCATAAAATGATTGTTTTCTTGCCTATTATCAAGGATTTTAATAACAATGGTAGGCCAAGGCCAATCCTGTGAGATATGGCTACATCAGTCCCAGACAAACACTGATTAGTTATCATTCTCAAGCATAATCCTACCACCAATTCAATGCTAGTCAGTAATACCTTTAAGGTCTTATCATGTCTGAAGCCCTGGGCTAAGCTCGCTGAGAACACAAAGATGAGTGAAACATACTACCCGCCCTAAGGAGCTTCAGGTGAGAAGAGCTAAGTCAAGTACATAAATAGAGATAATAGAGGCTTAGAAAATATTTTTGAATGAATGAATATAATATAATATTAGGCATAAGGTAGTAAGTTCTATAGTTATACCATATTTTTCTGCTTTATTATCGAGTGTGCTATGAAGGATGGAATTTAAAGTTTTAAATCAGGCTGGTAGGTTCTTCTCTTTACAAAGCCAGCTTAATTTCTTCTTAATATTTCTTAATACTTAATATAAACTGATCTTGTATCTTTGCCAATATCTTTCTAGACATAGAAGTTAAACTTAGAGGTTCAGTTTCCAGCCCTATCCTTTAAAATTTTCAGTTTAACCTCCGTAAGTTTAACTGAATATTTAATAGTTTGCGGGAATTTAGACAACGTTCAGCAGACATTTCATTTTATTCTGTTTATGACAAAACAATAAACCATTAATCATGTAATCAGAATCAGAAGGGTTTGTTCAATTAAATTAAATTAACTGTTTTTTGTGTATGTGTGTGAGGAAGATCGGCCCTGAGCTAACATCCATGCTAATCCTCCTATTTTTTTGCTGAGGAAGACCAGCCCTGAGCTAACATCTATTGCCAATCCTCCTCCTTTTTTTTCCCCCTTTTTCTCCCCAAAGCCCCAGTAGATAGTTGTATGTCATAGTTGCACATCCTTCTAGTTGCTGTATGTGGGATGCGGCCTCAGCATGCCCGGACAAGTGGTGCGTCGGTGCGCGCCCAGGATCCGAACCCGGGCTGCCAGTAGCGGAGCTCAAAGCCATGGGGCCAGCCCCTAAATTAACTTTTCATGTGCCATTTACTTAGTCATAGACCACTTCCAATTCACTCTATTCACTGAGAGTAGATACCAGGGGATGGACTTGTCAAAGTCTCAAAAATGTATGTATTCCTGAGAAGAATGTTACTGCATTACTGTTTTCTGTAACACTCAGGGAAATAAGGTACAGTCTGCTCCTCCACACTGAAGGGTACTGAATATCAGACAACTGAATGATCTTCTGTTTCCCCATTGGGACCTTCTTTAGTGGCATCATGTGCCTTTTTTAAGAGCTTCTTTGAGCATTTCAAAATCCTGACTTTATCTGGAAACCTTCAGCTGCATATCCAGCTTTTGCTATAATTTAAACAGGAGACCTCACCTGGAATGAAGGCAAAGATTTCTGGCAATTTCTTTCTGTTGGAGCATTTATATGCAGACTACACTGTTTCACTCCCACCTTGCCAGAAAAAAAAGTCTGCGATGAAATTAACGTCCACCTGAAGCACCTTAACCAATCATCCTCATATTTCTATTTAGAAATCCACACTTCCACAGCTGCCACTATTTTGTAGAATTTTCTAGCTTGGCTTTGGACCACATTTTCCTTCCTAGAAAATCCCTCCTAGACATTTCTTCTTTGGTAAGCAGAATTCAAAGATGCCTTTCAGGATTCTTACCCCCTGGTGTACAAGCCCTGTAAAATCTCCTCCCCTTGAGTGTGAGTGGGACCTGTAAATATCAGGGGATTTCATTCCTGTGTTATGGTACTCATCAGTTGGTTTTCAGTTAACTAAACAGGAGATTATCCTGTGTGGGACTACTTAATGAGGTGAGCCCTTTAAAAGAAGGTCTAGGTGTCAGAGAAAGAAGTCAGAAAGATTTGAAGAGAGAGATCTCCTGATGGCCTGGAAGAAAGCAAACAGCCATGTTGTGAGAGAAGGGGGCTATGTGTCAAGGACCTGAGGGTGGCCTCTAGGAGTTGAGAGTGGTTCCTGGCCAACAGCCAGCAAGAAATTGGGACCTCAATCATACAATAACAAGGAATGAATTCTGCCAACAACCAGTAATCTTGGAAAAGGATCCCTAGCCTCAGATGAGGTCGCAGTTCTGGCTGATAGATTGCAGCCCTGTGAGACTCTAAGCACAGGACCCAGCTAGCTTGTACCTAAACTTGTGACCCACAGAAACTTTGAGAAAATAAGTAGGTGGTGTTTTAAGTTTCTGATAATTTGTTACACAACAATAGAAAGCTAATATACCTTCGTTCATCCTTTTTCTCTTTTTATTGTCTGATTAAAACTTTTAACCCTTGTATTTTGGTTCTAAACTCAATACGGTATTGAAAATGTTTTCTCCAAGGTCACCACTGGCCTCTTAATTACTAAATCCAATTGCCATTTTATGAACTTCATTCTCTTTGGTCTTTTGGAAACATTTGAAATCAGTGACCACATTCTTTCTTAAAACTGCTCTTTTGACTTGTTTAATACTATACATTTTTTGTTTTCTTCTTGTCTCCCCTTGACACACTTTTGCTGTCTCCTCTCCTTTATTATCTTCATTTTACAGATGAGAAAACTGAGCATCAGAGAGCTTAAGTAACTTGCCGAAGGTCAAACATCTAGTAAGTAGAGAAAACATGATTCAAACTCAGACCTATCCTGGCTCAAAGACTATTGTGCTTTTGTCACTATACCCACATTGATCTTTTCTCAGTAGAAAATTAAGCTGAGGGCCAGCCCCGTGGCTTAGCAGTTAAGTGCGCGCGCTCTGCTACTGGCGGCCCGGGTTCGGATCCCAGGCGCACACCGATGCACCACTTCTCCGGCCATGCTGAGGCCGCGTCCCACATACAGCAACTAGAAGGATGTGCAACTATGACATACAACTATCTCCTGGGGCTTTGGGGGGGAAAAAAAAGGAAGAGGATTGGCAATAGATGTTAGCTCAGAGCTGGTCTTCCTCAGCAAAAAGAGGAGGATTAGCATGGATGTTAGCTCAGGGCTGATCTTCCTCACAAAAAAAAAAAAAAGAAAATTAAGCTGAGTTTTTCTCCTTTCTTGAAGGAGGAGTGGTTTAGTATAACTAAAAAGTCTTCGTTTATAAAACAGAGAACTTGCTATTAATGAGATGATATAGAATAAAACTAAAATTAATCTCCAAGTGACATTCAAGGATGATGGGTCCATCAGGGAAAGCAGAGTTGTTTGGCTTCATCCCTCACCAAGTCCTCCCATTCCCATACAAATTTGTTCTTAAGTTCTTCTCTATAACCACACAGTGAGTGGTGTCTGCTTGGCAATACCTCACTCTACATAGATCTCTCAGATTGAAAATTCCAATAGCTTGCAAGAATTATGAGGAAGGAAAGAACACAGGCAACTACAAATCATTAGACAGATGGTCAATAAACAGGACAAAAAACAAGCTCTCTTTCTATTTGCAACCTACTACAGAAGCAATTTGACTTAGCATACAATATGTCCTCTGCAACTTATGTGAGTATCATTCCTATTTTAAAAACTTAAAATAAGGATTTTCTATTTGTACATTTTCTCAAATTCTAAACTTTAAAATAACTAAAGTTTAAAACCTCACTGTGGAATTTTGGGTGTTTTAAACAACTATAATCCTCTTGCTTTCCCATAATGTGAACTGAAGAGATTTTCTGCCACCTCCTCAACTTCACAACCCATATCTACCTTTCAAAAAGGTACATTTTTTAAAACCAACATTCAGACCTTAAATTAAACCATGTTCCTTTCTCTCTAATTTTGAATTTTTCCATTATCCTCCTATATTTTGGAAAATAAAGTATGCTCAATGTAAATTTTCACATATCTCCTTGATCCTTATAGAAACTATATCTCTCCCCTAATACAGAATATTTTGGTTCCTTGGGCTCTCAATAACCCAAATAAGTGAGTCCTTTTTCCCAAGTAAAAAGATTTGTAATTTGTTGTACTCCAACAAAGTGCAATCAGTAATGTAAACTCCCCAAATTTAGATTAATACAGCTGATCTTCTTTGTATTATTTTTGGAAATTTTCTCAGTTCCGGGAACCAAATTCCAAATTAGGGTCATCTCCTAAGATCATTTTAGAGTCCAAATGCCAGATATCAAACAAATTAACACCTCTCCTCCTGCTGATCAAAGTTGGCCCTGGCATCTCTCTTAATTAAGGTTGTTGGAGATATCAGGAATACTTGACTACCTCCCAAAATATTACTCATAAGGAAACAAAAATGTTTATGATTTGTTTGCATTGGGTAAATAATAAGGTAAAAATACATATTTCATTGCTCAAAAGATGACCCAAGTGGGGCAGGGCTGGAGATGGACCTAGGGGGAAGGGGTTGGTTGGAAACCATGAATACTTGTAAAGGATGACAGGATAAAATAAAAAGAAGTTAAAATTTGGTACTACAAGGCATGGTCTCAGGACAAAATCACTGATCTGAAGAGCAAGGATATTGGCTACTTTGGTGAATCACAATACTACATTCAAGGGATATGCCTGTCAAGACAATTAGAATTTTAAACTAGTATGTCAGTGTACCTTGTCCGTGAACCAAGTTTTCCCAAGAGTCACTATTCCAATAATTAAGCTGTTTGTTTCATTCTATAGCATATCTTAATTTGAGATAACTGCATATCAAAAAAGTTGCCACAGATTGTTATAAGGCTCTCTTTCTGAGATCCCTAAGCTTTCCTTAGTACTTACTAGAGGATTTCTTCTTTATCCAGATAGTAACACTTATTTGGCCTCTGCCATTATCATCTTTCTCTGTGAGACAGAAGGTTGGATAGGACTCTAGGGCTAGATTGTGAAGGGGGTTGTTTGAAATACAGGGTTGGGACTTGATTCTAGTCATTTGTAGGCTCTTGAGCAGCAAAAAGAGTGGAATTACAAGCAGTTCAGCATAGCTAAAATACAAGGTGCATGTGAAAAGTAGAGGTTATTATAAGTCATCTATGTCTGAGGTAATGAGAGCCAGAACTGAAGAAGCAGCAGTGGGAATGAAGAGGCATGGAGAGGAAAAAGATCAAGACTTGGTGTCAGATTGGATAAAGTTTAGCTGGAACTGGAGCAAAATTGGGAAGGAGTCAGATCCCTCCTCCCTTCATCCCGAGCTTCCCAGATCTATGCTGTTTTCTCCATCTGTAATTTTAACTTCAGTGTCTTCAGATCTCAGATTTCAGGTGCCTTCCTACTCTTTTTCTCTTGCCTCCGTCAACTTTAGCAAAATCCTCCCAGACTCCTTCCATCTAACTGAGATGGAGATGACAGGGTCTAGTAAATTTGTGGCTTGACTGTCCTAAAGACAATGTCATTTTAACAGGAATCAAAGCCTGTTAGAAACTCTGCAGAGTAGATTTAGGCATCAGCTAAGATATCAATGGATGGATCATAAGATATCTAAAGCCATGTGATCATCAGCCCTGGAATTCTAAAGCCATATGATCAAGCAGGATTGGCATTCCATACAAAAGATGATAAAAAGGAATCAACAAAGATGACTTTAGGAGTTTCTCTCTTAGAAGATCTGAAAAATGGTGATCATACTGCTAGAACCAGAAATGTTGTAACTTGTTATTTGAAAACAAAAGGGGTAAGGCAAGGGAGAGAGACCTGTGAGCCCTAGAAAGTGGGGCCACTTTATATTATAAAATTAGCACTTAGTTTAGAAACCACTGTCGGGGCCAGCCCCCTGGCTTAGCGGTTAAGTGCGCGTGCTCTGCTACTGGCGGCCCGGGTTCGGATCCCAGGCGCCCATCGACGCACCGCTTCTCCGGCCATGTTGAGGCCACGTCCCACATACAGAAACTAGAAGGATGTGCAACTATGATATACAACTATCTACTGGGGCTTTGGGGAATAAAAGGAGGAGGATTGGCAATAGGTGTTAGCTCAGAGCTGGTCTTCCTCAGCAAAAAGAGGAGGATTAGCATGGATGTTAGCTCAGGGCTGATCCTCCTTCTTAAAAAAAAAAAAAAGGAAAGAAAAGAAACCACTGTCAAAGCTAGAACTACTGTGTTGCCTTTAGAGGGCCTGACCAAGTCTGTATCTCGAGCACAGCCGATACATTCAAAGAGGAATGAAGTGAGTCTTTCTCCCAGATGTTCACCTGAGAGAAACTCAGGGAACAGCTAGTAATCTTAAAACAAGCTCTCAAACAACTTATGTTCATGTTCCTCTTCCTTAAATCCAAAGATCTCTTATCCTACTTGCTCTTTTTTTTTCTAAGATCAAAACTAAACCAAGGAAAAAATCACATACCCTGATCTTCATAGATTTACAGAACAGTAAACTGGAAGGAATTCAGAGATCATATAATACAACACTATTGAATTGCAGATAAAGTGAAGAGATCACAAGGAGGAAGTGATTTACTCAATGTTACACAATTAATCATCCACCAGAGCCTGAGATATGGTACAGGTCTTGTGCCTACCAGTCCTACAAATTTTCCACCATGCCCATCTGCAGGCAAATATTCCCTCTGATTTTGATGACATCAATGAAATGATATAGAAAATTGATTAATTCAAATCAACCAACATTTAAAAGGTACTGTACTATGTACAGCATAAAATACAAAAAGAATAACACTTATTTATCACCCTTTAAGCTTAGTGGGACTCAAGTCAGAAAGAATGGAGAAGTTTAAATTGAATAACCAGAGACATGACTATGACACAAAACAATAAATGAAAATTATCAAGAAAAGTACAAAAAAATACTGCAGGACTTCAAAAAAGAGAAATATTAAATTGTATTGAGAGGACCACAGATGGCTTTTTCTTTGACTAGAAACAAAAAAAAGAGGCACTATTACTATTTTCATTTAATATAAGACATCAGCCTAGGGACTACCTGGGGACACTTGTAGATCACCAGCTCTACCTGGACCACACTTAGAAAGCACAACAGTATATAAGTCATTCTCGCTCATAGGTGATTCTATTGCAGCAACAATAAAGAGTATGGAATATGAATTGGGACCTTATATTCTTAGATTATCTCTGGGCTCTCATTTACCTCATTCTGGTCACTGGAGCGTGACCAGATTACAGGTTCAATGGAGGCCAAACGCTGATGGAAAGAGAATATATGTACATACATGCATACATGGACTTAAGCCAAATAAAAGATCCGAGTAACTACTGAATTAAATAATTGAAATCAAAAGCCATATATACACACTTTTACTTCATTGCCTCACCTTCACCCACTCAATCACCCAGATAAGAATGGTAGAACCTACTTTTGGCAGAAGCTGCTGTCAGAGACAAGAGTCCTTAAGGAAACTGAAAAGGAAAGAGGGGAAAGGAGTAAAAGTATTGAGTGCCTGCTATATGCAAAGCTCAGAATTTCTAAAGGAACCACAGAAGACTCCTCAGAATCCCAAACTTGGGGAAACACTACACTGTTGCCAAGACAATGCAACATTTACTCACTTGTACATGTAAAGAGTGGGCTAGATTGTAATTGCACAGCTACCATGGAAATGGATGACTAGTATATTAGCCTGGTAATATTACACTTCTCATAGATGGGTGTTAGAAATTCATAAACTTTCTTTCTCTTTCCATACTAGGGAGAAATATAAGCTTTGTCTAAACACAAAACTGTGATGGAGCAAAAGTTAATTTTCTCCATAGATAAGTTGAGTGGAAGCGTATAATTTTAGGATTAGAAAGGATTTTTTTCATTCAATATTCAGTCAGCATATATTTATTAATTTCAGAGACCTAGGACAAGCCAAACCAAAAAAAAAAGGTTATTGCCTGAGTAACAAAATATAAAAGCCCACTCTGGTTAAGTAATTCCCCACCTGCAAACTATTCTCCACCCAGACCATTAATAGTAGGTTACCTATGTTAACGCCTTACCTGGAGAAGGAGGGAAAATTCAGAGAGAGAGAAGAAATTGGAGAATCTGAAAAATGATTATCTGAGTACAGGGTAGATTCAAACAGCAATATTGTAACTGTAGGTTCAGGTTCCTACTTTTAAAACTTGTCTATGTTTTATATTTTTGCGTTTTCTTTACTTTCCTTCTGATTTCCTATTTTTTTTTTTTTCAGTAGAGTTCCTTTGGAATGTCCCAGCCTGTTTATACTTGCTATGAATAAAGTGGAGGAAGGTGTTTATTTTGTTGGCACGTAGACCACAGATAAATGAAAAGTGGCCTTACAGGAAAGTGGCCTCTGGAGTCCTCGCAGACAGGGATAAAAGTTGCCATAAGGCAACACAAATTTAGAAGAAAAGTGCTCAGATTGTTACTGTTTCAAGAAAGCCCTTCCTTGCTCATTTCTTGGAGATTTGTTATACTTTGCTAGAATTTCTGATACCGTTTAATTGAAGAGAAGAGACATATACACTCATGAAAAGTTAACTATACAAACTACAAATCAGTTGATCTCTGAAAGTATATAATATATGCCAAATTAGTGACATTAACAATAAATGCTATTATGAGTTTTTAGGGAGAAGAGTCCAAGGTCCTCTAAGCCATCCTTCCTACAAGGAAAACTGTCCCTAAGCCATCCCAGACAGATATACTTGATATTTTTAATGTTCTAACTCCTCTTCCTAACAATCCAGATCCTTGGATATAAACTTCCAAATTATTTCCCCTTTGAACTTTATAGCAAACTGTTTAGAAGAGAAAATAGGAAAAATATCATGGTTTCATAGAAAGGAGTATTTTTATAATACTGTCTTCATTTTTAGATACAGAAGCTATGTGCACACAGCATAAAACATCTGTCATCAGCCCTGGTCTGTATTCCAATTTTCTCCCCTGGGGATGTAAAATGAATGGAGGGAAAAGAAGATGGCATGGAATCCAATAACTAGCCCTAAATCTGTCAGTAAAGCTTTGATGTGCCATCAAACCTGGATCTGTGCTTAAGGCTGCTAAACTCCTATGACCCTTCTGGACTGCTTCTGAAGTCATTAACTTCCTTTTCAATATTATGATTTCAGCTTAGGCTTAATCTGATACTAAATCATAAGAAGCACTGACCACTAACCAGGAACATTCGTGAAGGGTACTGCACTGCCAGAAAGAGGTATGGCTCCACTTTCTAAATGAATCTTTTTTTTTTCAACTTCAAAATTATCTTAACAAAGTAACTTCTTTCATCATCTGCACTAAAAATTAATTTATGTTTATTGCTGGTTTATATTAATCAATTAATAAACCATTTCTTTTGTGCTAAGATACCTTTTACCATACTGTATTGTCCCTCTCCACCCTTCTGAGACACTTCTCCCCCCCACTAGACTGTGAGCTGCTTAAAGGCAGGGATGGGATCTTAGGCATCTCTTTATCCATATAGTGTGGGTCTCGTTATTGGGGGATCACAGTAAATTACAAAAAAATGAATTAAATGATGTTTAAGACAAGCAAAGCCATCATCCATGAAATGAGTGGCCCCGTGGCTTGGACTACATGATCTCAACTCCTCTAAGATTCATTACTTGTTTGAAAGTTTTATAATCTTCTTTTTATGGCCTAAGTCATTGATTTAACTCAGTTATAAATAAACAATTGAACGTAAATATCAAAATTACTAAGAAAGTTTATTTTGGTCTGTAAGGACTGGCAAGTTTATTAATGGGACTAAAGATCATCTGTTTCTTTGTTTTTTATTAATTTATTTATCAGTTTTATTTTACATCTTTCATTCAAAGATCCAGGAATTTCAAATTTATTTCTAACACTTAACAGACAAATAAAATAAACAAATGATTAATCTGTGTCAAGATATGGGTTTTTTTTTAATCTTACAGTTAGCCTTATGATTTAGTACCTTCATTAATACTTCAGGAAGCTACTGCACTTAGAGCCACTTTAGGCTCTGAGGCTGGAAAGGTTTGATATTATATTGAAACGCAAAGATAACTCTAAGCGGCTTTGAATGACAAATAATATTTTCAAATGACAAACTTGTTTCATCATTCATTTACTCATTCACTCAGTTAACACTTATTGAGCACTTATGGGCATGGTACATACGTGTTAGCCTTGTGTGAGATGCCTTCCTATGTTATATATCAACCAGATAGTCCGTGAGAAAAGATAACATATGCATACAAATCATTGATCTACAAGATGGATTTAAAGTTCCCTAGAAGGGGGACTGGCCCCGTGGCTTGGTGGTTAAGTGCGTGCACTCCGCTACTGGCGGCCCGGGGTTCAGATCCCGGGCGCGCACTGACGCACCGCTTGTCCGGGCATGCTGAGGCTAGGTGGCGTCCCACATACAGCAACTAGAAGGATGTGCAACTATGAATACAACTATCTACTGGGGCTTTGGGGAGAAAAAGAGAAAAAAAAAAGGAGGAGGATTGGCAATAGATGTTAGCTCAGGGCTGGTCTTCCTTGGCAAAAAGAGGAGGATTGGCATGGATGTTAGCTCAGGGCTGATCTTCCTCACAAAATAAATTAATTAATTAAATAAATAAATAAATAAACAAACACTATAAAAGAAAAGAATGTGTAAAGTTCCCTAGAAGGGAAAAAGATAGAAATTACTTTGGAAGGAGGCTAAGGGAAGGCTTGGTCAAGAATGTGTAATTTAAGCTGAAAGATGGGTAATTTTTGCATACACATAAATGGAAGAAAGGGCATTTCAGGAAAAAAAAATACCATGAAAAAAGACAGGCAGATAGGAAAACATGTGGCGCATGTCCCTGGTATAGTAAAGTAGTTGTTTCACTGAACTTTGGGTATGCAAAGGAGAGAAGTGAGAGAGAAGCTAGGAAAGTTCAGTTGCAACTAAACTGTAGAGAGCCTTAAATATCAGGCCAAGAAATCTGGATTTTATTCTGAAGGCACTTGGAGACCATTGAAGGTTTTAGAGCAAGGACATGACATAATTGGCAGCTACAATGTATGGAAAATTATTCCGGAAAGAGTTTGTAGCAGGATTTAGTGAGGGTTGATGGTGGTATGAAGGACAGATGGTAATTATCTAATACCTTTCAAGTGTAGTTCTTAAAACAAAGACTTTATCAAAAATCTCAACAGCACCATCTAGTGCCTCATAGCATAACACTGCCTGATTTGGGGAAAACCCAACACAAGGCTAACAATAAAAGACTAGATTAAGTTTAGGCAGTTTCCCTTTCTTCCACAATTGCACCTGAGCTCAGTGAACCAATGGTGAAAGAGGCAGGTAATTGGAAAGCAAACTGAGAAATAATGCAGAGGTTGGGAATAGTGAACTCATTTTTCTCTATGATCTTAGATATCCACTCTCAGAATGGTTATCTTCCATTTTTTATTGTATACCAACAGTTCTTGGTGAAAAATAATGACTTTTTTTAATGAAAGGGAAAAATGGAACAACTAGCCAGGGTGGACAGATTGATGGATGGCATGTTATCACAGCAAATATAATTGTTAGCAGTAGTAAACCTGGGAAGTTATACGCCACCTACAACCACTACCATGGCTGTTTCTGTATCACTGGCACAGAGATGAGATCATTCCCCTCCAATGCTGGCAGTTCTTGCATGCTCAAGCAGTCTTCCCACCTTCCAAACCCCAACCCCTCTTTTACCAGTGAGCAAGAACTGTGTAAAAGGCCAATAAATCAGACTTCAATAAAAAATTATCCACTGTATTATATATCAATGAGTTGCTCTCACCTTCTTAAAGAATAAAAGAATCTGGAGGAACACTGAAGAAATCACCACTTCCACACTATCTCATCCCTAGCTCTCGCTGATCAGAGCTTGTTGACTGACCTGATTGACTGCCCTGATATAGCTGAACTAGGCTAGACCAAGTAACAACCTCTTGCTATAAGATAAATTACCATGTATTGTTAAACAGTAAGACTTTGAGTGTGAGTCTAGGAAGAGAACAAGGAGGAACAGCTACAGCAATATCTTCACCCAGAAAGTATATTCCAACAGTTGTGATATATCTTTCCTCAGAGCCTTAACTTATGGTGCAGATTTTAGAAATGTATTTCACCTCTTTAGAACTCTTTTTCCTCATTAAAATAACTGGATGGCTTCTAAAGTTTCTCCGGCCTTGGTGTTCTGTGGTTCTAAATAGAGACATTTGTGTTCTAGATTAACATTCTCCCCTAGGGGAGTGACTTCCATTAATAACAAATTCAATTATTTTCCCTATGTATGAGCATCACCCTGCAGATGTTTACCTAGGAAGTCCTGTTCTTGGGTGAACCAAGCATTTTCACCAGATTTTATTCTCCAAGTGAATTCAATGCTCTTCCAATAGATAGGTAGGTAGGTAGATAATGGAGATCTATTCATATTTATGAGACTACTGTCTTTAAGCCTTTTCTCTAATTCAAAAACAAACTCACTTTAAAGGAAGATTTACAGAATAGTACTGGAGTAATATGACTTAAAATAAGGCAGAGCTGTTTCAGCTAAGTCTTAGAGATTAAGAGGAAGTCCATCAGGCAAATATGGATGAAAAAGGAGGGCAAAAATTTTTTCTGTGTGCCTGTAGGACCCAAACCCTTCTCCTGGGGACAAGGTGCAGCTGAATCCCTCCTCATTGCCCCACCACCCTTGCTTCCTGTCGTGGTCAAAAAGTATACATAGTGACACTATAAAGTGAAACTTTAGTACTTCCTGTAATTTACGGTCTGGTAAAAATTGACGAGACTTTTTTTTATATATATATTGTAGGCACCAAGCAGCCATTCCTAGAGAAACATGGATGGAGTTGGAAATCTGACAGTATTTTCTGCCAGTAATAACAAATGCAATGACACTATTGATGACTTCCGCAATCAAGTATATTCTACCTTGTACTCTATGATCTCCGTTGTGGGCTTCTTTGGCAATGGCTTTGTGCTCTATGTCCTCATAAGAACATATCATGAGAAGTCAGCCTTCCAAGTATACATGATTAATTTAGCAGTAGCTGATCTACTGTGCGTATGTACACTGCCTCTCCGTGTGGTCTATTATGTTCACAAAGGCGTTTGGCTCTTTGGTGACTTTTTGTGCCGCCTCAGCACCTATGCCTTGTATGTCAACCTCTACTGTAGCATCTTCTTTATGACAGCAATGAGCTTTTTCCGATGCATTGCAATTGTTTTCCCAGTCCAGAACGTTAATTTGATTACACAGAAAAAAGCCAGGTTTGTATGTGCTGGCATTTGGATTTTTGTAATTTTGACCAGTTCTCCATTTTTAATGTCCAAATCTTACAAAGATGAGAAAAACAATACCAAGTGCTTTGAGCCTCCACAAGACCATCAAGCTAAAAATCATGTTTTGGTCTTGCACTATGTGTCATTGTTTGTTGGATTTATCATTCCTTTTGTTATTATAATTGTCTGTTACACAATGATCATTTTGACCTTACTAAAAAATTCAATGAAGAAAAATCTATCAAGTCGCAAAAAGGCTATAGGAATGATCATAGTCGTGACAGCTGCCTTTTTGATCAGCTTCATGCCATATCATATTCAACGCACCATCCACCTTCATTTTTTACACAATGAAACTAAACCCTGTGATTCTGTTCTTAGAATGCAAAAGTCAGTGGTCATAACCTTGTCTCTGGCTGCATCAAATTGTTGCTTTGACCCTGTCCTATATTTCTTTTCAGGGGGGAACTTTAGGAGAAGGCTGTCTACATTTAGAAAGCATTCTTTGTCCAGCATGACTTATGTACCCAAGAAGAAGGTCTCCTTGCCAGAAAAAGGAGAAGAAATATAAAAAGAATAGTTTAAACCTATCTCTATGAATGAAAAGAGCTTCCCAAACAAGTATTTTCTCAAATCATTTACAATAAAAATAAGAATTTCCATTGATAATTTACACAACTGAATGTGTGTGTATAAATGTCTCATTTATGTATCCACATTATTAGAGGTGCTAAAAAGATTTTGTGTTAAAAATTCAGTCCACAACTATGAACTAAATTATAAATTTTTTTGATGATTCATCAAAAGATGGATAATATTAATGTCTTGGCACTATAAAAAACTGTCCTGAGATCAAGTTTTTCCCCCTCAAATAAAAGCTTTACAAAGGATAAGAACTAGCCTTTTAGGATATAAAATTAGCAAATAGTAATCAATCATCCTAACATATCCCTTTGCGTGCATGCCCTCAGATGAGAACTGAAATGATCCAGGAGCTACATAAAATATACTGTCACTCTCTTCCTTTGTAGCATTGACTGGCTAGGCAAAATAGGGCCATTTCTTTAAAAAGAGAATGTGCAAGTGCTAGAACAGCCTGGTATTCAGCCAAATGGCCCTAAAGACTCCATGCAATGCACAATCTGGAAACTGAGGAAGATAAACCTGGTCAAGGGCTAGTTTGTGTCTAATTTTCTTTTGCTCCTCTCTCAGGCCCCCAAAAGAGAATGGTAGAGTTTTTGTTGCTCACTGAGATTCTTATAGGGAATTCTCTCCCTACAAGACATACAATCCTTCCTTAAGAAACCAGACAACTGGCACTCCAATATATGAACAGAAGTAATTAAAAATTTATCTAAGGAAGAGTAAAGGAGTCTACTTTTCTACATGCTTATTACTGCGATCAAAATTAACTACAATAGGTTTCTGAATAAAAATTTGAATGTTGATATTACAAATTGTTTTAAGAAGTACTTATATTTATGCATATGTGTATAACTATATGTAAGAGGTTTTGCTCTACGATATGCATTTATGAGTGGAAGTTAATTATAAGTTTTATTATTGTTTTATGCTTTTTACTTTTTTATTGGCATGTCAACAGGAATATCAAGGATATGTTTACAGTGGCTTTTATATTACAGTGGAAGCTTTGTTCTTAAAACAGCAACCACAACTTGATTATGGCTGAAATATAATATTCATGGGCAAGCTTTTGCCAAAGTGTGTTCTGTTTATTAATTCTGTATTTCAAAAGGCACATTACCTCAAAGGAAATAAATGATAGTGGTGAAGAAAAAGGAAAGCTATGAAAAGAGAAGTTCTATCTGAATCTGCCACGTGTATGTTATTTCTATTTCACTTCTAATAGTGCAATTCCTTAGGGAAAAAACTCAAAACATAAAGACAGAGAACCTTTAAAGCATAGGAATAACTGATGCCCATTTATTTTTGTTTAACATACCTGAGATTTGGCAGTACCTATACTTTTACCCTATACCATTTTTTCCTTGTAGATCAAACATAATATTTATCATAAAAGTCAGTCCTCATTTCTCATTTACTAAGCTTTCTGCTATTCGGTAAGTATAGTGTGGTAGAAGAGAACTACACTGGAAGCCAAAAGATCTGGATGCTAATCTGGTCTCTTATTACTTACTAGTGGTGTAACTTAAAAGCAAGTGACATAAACTCTGATCCTCAGCTTCCTCATTTGTAAAATGGGAATAATACTATTTGTCCTGCCTTTCTTACAGGGCGTTTTTGAAACTCAAATGTGATCATAACATACACACATATGTTAAAAGTTTTACCTTAAAAATATACAGTGTGATATAATTTTAAAGTATTTGGAGACAGTTTGTTACTTAAACATACTGATTCAAATATATTACATGGATTCTCAATTTCTAAGGAATTAGAACAAAATAAGGTCATAGTTAAATTCTATTGCACATAAAAGAATCTTGTTGCTTACTTGTTCCTACTTCCAAGCTCTTTGCCTATGTTCTCACTTCCACTCACAGTCCCACTTCCTCCCACACAGAAACATACTATACTTAATCACCTACAAGCTCACCATGAATTTGATCTTCTTTAATGTTGTATGTATTTATAGCCTATACCACACTATTTAGTACTTAATTTTTTTCCAGTTTTTCCATATGTGTTAGTATTTTCTCCCAAAAAGTGGAAGCATCACTTTGTGGAATTATCAACTCCGTGAGGTCCAAAATTATGCCTTTAAATCATGGTATCTAATGTTTAATGAGCTTTTACTCTGTTTTAAGTGCTTTATCTGTATCAATTCATTTAATGCTCACAACTGCTCTGTGAGGCAGGTACCATTATTATCCCTGTTTTGCTGATTTAAAAATTGAGGCACAAGAGGTTAAGTAACTTGCCCAGTGTCAGACACCTGGTAAGCATCAGAACCAGTGTTCAAATCTAGGCAGTCTGACTCCAGAACTCAACACCTTAATTTACTATGTTATCCTGCTGGAACATTTTCCACCTTCAAAATATAAGGAGTAGAAGCAAAGGCTTTTTTAAAATTATTTATTTGTTTATTTTTAAAACTATGTTTAATTAAACTACATGCTTAAATTTTTTAATTACGTGACTGCATGACCTAAAGCCTATAATTTTATTTGGAAGAACATCTTAAGAATATTGTATGCTATCCTAGGACATTGACATTAGAAGGGCCTTCATGTTTATAATTCCTAATGGCTATATAACACCCTGTGGAATTAAAATGTCACAGTCTTCACACAGATTCCTTGATCTCTACAGTCCTTTCAAACTTCATCAGTTATCCAAGCTCTCTTTCATTATACACTTAGTTTTCTATCTTGTTCAACCAATACGATTTCTGTGTCTCAAAAAATAATTTCAGATCTTAAAGCAATGCTTTGTATTTTATTCTCTAGAATAAACATAAATGGCTTTGTGTATTCATCTCAGACTGTAAACTCTGGTTCTCCTGGTTGTCAAAATCTCCTGGCTTTTCACTCTAGTGACGTGATTTTGCATTTTTAATTGAATTTTAAATGGCCTTTTGAGATAATTAAATATAACCCTCAATTAAATATATCCCTCAATAAACAGTTCCTACTAACACTTTATGACTCCAACAGGTGGAAAATTCAGAAGTTTGAAAGGTGAGATTAGATCTCAGAGCAATTTAAATTTGTGAGCCCTTTTTAGTAAGCACCACTGCACTGGAGGTAAGAAAAGAAGCTCACTTAGTCTATTCTACTTCATGTGAATAACGTGAGTTAGATTGCCTTTGCCTAATACTAAAAAAGCAAAATATTTCTGGGAGGCCAAATTCAAAACATTTTCTTTGATCCATCCTAGAGCTCTGTTACCCCAGATAAATCGCAAGACAAATTCTAACTCCTTATTCATTTGTTCATTATTTATTTTTTCTCTGCATTATATATAATCTCTTCATATAATCCCCTCCATAATAACTCTACTCAATCACAAGAATATATTTCCATTCTAAATTTCAAAAGCATAACAATTTTTTTCTTTTTTTTTTGGTGAGGAAGCTTAGCCCTGAGCCAACATCTGTTGCCAATCTTCCTCATTTTGCTGAGGAAGATTGGCCCTGGGCTAACATCTGTGCCCATCTTCCTCCATTTTTTTGTATGTGGGACACCGCCACAGCATGGCTTTATGAGCAGTATGTCGGTCCACACCCGGGAAACCTGCGAACCCCAGGCCACCAAAGCAGAGCACATGAACATAACCACCACGCAACTGGGCTGGCCCCAGCATAACTTAAATTTTATCAAATAGATTTACAGGGAACATTTGCTCAACTGACATTTAAATTTGTATCCCCAACCACCTGCCTTTTAAAGATTCTCTTCATAGCTAGTCACTTGATCTAGGAAATGTTTTGCATGTCACTAGTACTATCTTGGAAATTTAACACAATTAAATTATCCTTATGGAAAGCTGCCTTTTTGGCAAAAAAGTTATATTATTAACTATACAAAGGGAAAAAATAAAGGTTTTCTCTTGCCAGTTTCATTGTACTCTGGTAGACAAAAATGATCATTTTTATTCCTCCTAGATACTCACAACTAACTACTTTTGTTTTGGTGTAGTGGGTTTTTTTCACCTTGATAGCTTGAAAGATTAATGGTCTCTTGAAGACAAAGAGAGACATGAAAATTAAAGATTAAAAAATAATGTCTAACAGCTCATCAAAAACAGAGTCTTCTTTCTGCAACTTTGGGGCAAAGAGTAATTCAGTCGCCCTTAAAAAAAAAAAAAAAAACTTGAAACAACTTACAAAGAAAACCAGGAAATTTTATCCCCTTTCACTCTTCCACATAGTTTTCATTTTTACTAGATAATGATTATAGTTCCTCAGCATAAGATTTGGCTCTTTCTTCCAACCACAGAAGAAATTTTCATTGTTAAAGTATCACAACAACTCTTCATGGATATCAATTTTTTATTTAAATCTAATGTATTTAAATCTAATTATAAGAGCATTCCAAAGCAGACCCTGTAGCCCTGTGGGGCTTGAATTCTGACTCTGTGCCTTTTCCTACTATGCCACACTTAGTACTCAGCATAACTGACATCTTGAATATGTACCATTTCTTCTCCTGTTTTCAAAGGATTCTGTCAACAACCTATATTCTAATTTTATAAGAATATTGGAAGAAGCCTAAAATTCCTTGATCCATGGGAATTAGAAGCTAGTGCATTAACGGAAAAATTGACATTTTCTCAAGGCTGGAATAATTACAGACCCTTAATGTGGGTGTGCATATCATTAGAAAACTTCAAGAAGCATCTTGGAATGCATTAAAGGAGCAACTTGAGGTGATATTGGGACAGAATGTACCCAGGAACTCTCAAGGGAGCATCCAGATGGATGACAGGAGATTCTGGTTAGTTTGTGCAGTCTCCTCACTAATCAACTGTATTCTTCATAAATCAGTCTTAGGATATCCATTTGGTTTCCTGGCTTCCTTGCCAGAAAAAAAATATTCACTGGCCAGTAGGAATATTCATCTGCTTGGCTATTCTATTTTGACTGTAAAATATTCAATTGACTCTGTGGTAAAAACTCTTCTCTGGTAGGTTTGGGCAACAGGAACTAGTTTCCCTGGGACCTTATCGCCATACTCTCTTTTCTCAGCCCCAATTCAGTCCTGAACAAAATAAGTTAACTGAGAATGGAGGTTTCTAGAACTAAAGCTTCAGAAGCCCCAACTCTGGAATAGAGAAAAAGTATAACTCCTAGGTCTTGCTTATCAAGCTATTCCTCAATACTACAAATGGCACTTTGGAAGTGGAAACCTATTATAATCACTTTGACAGTGTCTGCAAACAACTTTTGAATATTTTAACTAATTAAGAATCTTACAATCTGGGAACTAGAAGGAACCTTAGAGGTCACATAGCCCAGATTCCCATACATTGTTTGAGTCCCCTCTGGGGTTTCTGCCAAGTGATTTTTTAACCCATTCTTTAAGTGATATGGAACTCACTACCTCCTGAGACAGCAAAGAAAAGAACTAGTCTAGTAAGTTAGAGTTTTCATTGTTGGTATCAAGAAAAAATATACAGAAAAAAACTAGCTTAGTTTCTTGTCTGATATGTAAAGAACTTGAAAGTCGACACTCTCATCCCCACAACAAGGAAAAGCTGAACAAATTGAAAATCAACAATTCTTCTTAGATCCATCAGAGGTTTGAGGTCACAGGGAAAGCTGCCATGCCAAAAATTGGAGAGACAAATTAATACAGAGAATAAAAGCTTACCAGGAGCAGAAGCAAAGGATAAAAATCCCCTCTTGTTTCTGAGTAGGGGAGAGGAAAAGTAGCCATTGTAAAATATGCCCAGAGCACTCTGTTCTCCTTAACAAAATCCTGCCCTCAAGGGAAACTAATTTACCAGAGCATAATTAACTTGGGTTTACCAGAGTATAACTAACCTGAGATAAGGAAAATACCCAGTTCCAGCCCCCTCTAGACTTCCTGTCTCACTTAAGGAGGATAAAAAGCTGAGAATAACTGGTGAAGGTCAGGGCAACAGGCTCACGAAAAAACTGAGACCTAATCATAGAACTACAGAAAACTCCCCTACCCCCATACCTTAAAACATACCTTAACATTACATTATTATACAGGCCACAGGCTTCTGTGTAGTCACAGGGGATTACAACTGAAAGAACTGCAAGTATCAGATCTACTTAAGAAGAGTCTCTAGGGAAACATAAAGACAACAGGGGAGACAAAAACAAGGAAACTAAAGGAAATTTTAGCCTTGGAGGCCAATACCTATGGCAAAAAATAGTAAACATAGCCTAACTTCTAGCCAGATAAACACAAAATTTCACAATAAAGACCTATTTACCTCATTTCATTTTACCAGATACATCATGTTTGGCAATCAACAAAAAATACAAGGCGTGCTAAAAGGCATGAAAAAACATTGTCTGAAAAGACAAAGCAAGCAATGGAACCAGACTAAGATATGGCTGTAATAGAAATAAAAAATGCTTTTCATGGGCTCTTCAGTAGACTGGAAATGATTGACAAGAGAATCAGTGATCTTAGAGATATGTCCATAGGAATTATCCAAACTGAAAAGCACAGAGAAAAAAAGAATGTGGGACAATTACAAAAGGTGTAACATATGCACAATGGTAACAATAGAAGAAGAAAGAGAGAACTAAACAGAAGAATTATTTGAAGTAGTAGTAGCTGAGACTTTTCCAAAATTAATGACAGGCACCAAGACATAGATCCAGGGAGCCCAGAGAATACCGAGCAAGATAAAATTTAAAAATCTAGGGTGGAGGGGAGGTTCAAGATGTAGGAAGATCCTGAACTCACCTCCTCCTACAGGCACACCAAATCTATAGCTACATATGGAACAATTTTCTATTAAAAAGAAACCCAAAAACTAGCTGAATGACAACTACACATTGGGCAAATATGAAAAAAACACTTCAAAGCAGGTAAGAAAGGCTGAGACACAAAATGCCTGGCACAGCACCCCACAATCAGAAGAGAATTCAAAACCTCTCTCCCTGAGAAGTGAAGGGTTTGAATCCTACATCAGGTAACCCAACTTTTAAGACCTGAAACTGAGAGATGAGCCATCAAAACATCTAGCTTTGAAAACCAATGGGGCTTGCATCCACGAGACTCACAAGGCTATAGCAAAGTGAGAAACAGTTCTTAAAGGGCTCGTGCCTGGATTCACCCACCCCAGGGCACAGCACAGAGACAGCGATCGGAAAAGTGCCCAGGTTTCAGGCAAAGAGTTTTATTTGCTTATCCTTAAGTGTCAGCCTGAGGGGCACACATCTAACTTAACAAACATTTATGTGCCTGCTGGGGTACTCTCTGGGAATGGAGGCTGGCAAGAGCTACCTTTGTGTTCTCCTTCTGCCTGCCTCTCTCCAGCCAGTGAGTACTAACTTTTTTTTATAACTCTAGGCTCTTTTTATTTTAACTCTAGGCCTTTTTTTTTTTCCAGCAGGCACCATCTTTGCACCCTGCCTCTGCCTTGCTCTAGCGGGCGGGCATCATCTTTGCACTCTGCCTCTGCTGCACTCCAGAGCACCAGTATCTCCTAGAGAGGAGCTTTTACACACATCTGGTGCCCCCATTTTTATATCTGGTGCCCCGGTTATTGCAGGTGCCATCCATGGGACACCACTTGATTGCCTGGCTCTGGAGGCCAAAGAGGCTTGTACACGGGACTGTAACAATCAGAGAGAAAGTTCTTAGCTGGCTACAACACCCAGGGCACTACACAGACAGCAGACAGAAACACATCCACAGTCTTCCTGTAAAAAGACCTACTTGCTTGTCCTGGAGCTTCAGGCTGAGGAGCAGGCTTCTGGTTTGGCACACATCTAACAGCCTACTACTTGCTCTCAGGGAACCGACGCCAGTGGATGTCATCTTGGCACTCTCCCTCTGCCTTGCTCCAGCTAACTGGTATCTCCCAGAAAGGAGCTTACACCCTCACCAGGCACTCTAATTTTTGTGGCTGATGCCAGGAGATGCTTCTAACCACCTGGATCTGGAAGCCAGTGGGAATTAGGATTGCAGTCCCATCAGACTGTATATATTTGCATACTTTAAAAGCTACTGCCTGGGGCCAGGCCCATGGCCTAGCAGTTAAGTGTGCATGCTCCGCTGCTGGCAGCCCAGGTTCGGATCCCGGGCATGCACCGATGCACCACTTGTCAGGCCATGCTGTGGCTGCATCCCATATAAAGTAGAGGAAGATGGGCACAGATGTTAGCCCAGGACCAGTCTTACTCATCAAAAAGAGAAAGATTGGCATAGATGTTAGCTCAGAGCTGATCTTCCTCACAAAAAATAAATAAATAAATAAATAAATAAAAATAAAAGCTACTGTCTGAGGGTCTGGCTTCCAATCAGCCTGACTCTAGGTCCTGACTGTGATCCTCCTCTTTGGGACACTGACAGGTTTTGGCACACCCTAAACTACTGGGAGCTATTAAAAATAAAATAGGCCACTTGGAAATCACAAAGGTTTGAGGAAAAACCAAGAGCTAGTGCAATGCTGAATGATAAGGTTCATCTCCTACACAAAGACACTACCTTAAGCCTGGGAGAGATGGCTGCTTTATCTTATGCATAGAAACCAACACAGAGAGTCAAGGAAAATGAAGAAACAAAAGAATATGTTCCAAATGAAAAAATAAAATAAAACCTCAAAAAAAGTCCTTAACAAAATGGACCTAAGTGACTTACCTGATAAGGTATTCAAAACAATGGTGATAAAGATTCTCACTGAGCTCAGGAGAAGAATGGATAAAAACACTGAGAACTTCAACAAAGATAAAGAAAATATAAGGAAGTACTAAATAGAAGTCACAGAGCTGAAGAATTCAAAAAATGGACTTAAAGATACACTAGATCAGTTCAACAGTAGACTAGATGAAGCAGAAGAAAAGATCAGTGAACTCAAAGACAGGTCAGTGGAATGCATCTGATCAGAGCAGCAAAAAGAAAACAGAATGAAAAAAAGTGAAGATAGCTTAAGGGACTCATGGGACAACATCAAGCAGACCAACATGCACATTATAGGGGTCCCAGAAGGAGAAGAGAGAGAGAAAGGGGCAGAAAACTTATTGGAAGAAATAATGCATGAAAACTTCCCTAACCTGGGGAAGGAAACAGACATCCAGATCCAGGAAGCTTAGAGAGTTCCAAAAAAAAATGAACCCAAAGAGACCCACATCAAGACATACTACTTATTAAAATATCAAAAGTTAAAGACAAGGAGAGAATCTTAATGGCAGAGAAAAATAACTTGTTGCATACAAGGGAACACCCATAAGACTATCAGCAGATTTTTCAGCAGAAATTTTGCAGTCCAGAAGAGAATGGCATGATATATTTGAAGTGCCAAAAGAAAAAAAATTTCCAACCAAGAATACTCTACCTGGAAACGTTGTCATTCAGAATTTAAGGAGAGATAAAGAGTTTTACAGACAAGCAAAAGCCAAAGGAGTTCATCATCACTAGACTAGCCTTACAAGAGATGTTAAAGGGACTTGTTTAAACCAAAACAAAAGAATGCTTATTAGTAACAGGACAACATATGAAAGTATAAATCTCACTGGTAAAAGTAAATATATAGTAAAACTCAGAATAATCTAATGTTGTAAAAGTGGTGGGTTAATCGCTTATGAAGCTAGTATGAAGGTTAAAAGACAAAAGTAGTAAAAATAACTATAACTACAATAATTTCTTAAGGGATACACAAGATAAAAAGATGTAAATTGTGACATGAACAACATAAAACATGGGGAGTGGAGCGTAAAAATGTAGAGCTTTAGAATGCATTTAAACTGAAGTTGTTACCGATTTAAAATAGACTGCAAGGAGAGAGAAAGAGAAGAAAAAAACAGAATAAATACAACACACCCACAATATTAACAAAATGGCAATAAGTACACATCTATCAATAATTATGTTAAGTTAAATGGACTAAATGATCCAATCAAAAGACATAGAGTGGCTGAATGTTTGAAAAACAAGGCCTATCAATATGCTGCCTACAAGATATCCACTTCAGATGTAAGAACACACACAGACTGAAAGTGAAAAGATGGAAAAAGATATTCGAAGTAAATGGAAACCAAAAAAAAGCTGGGGTAGCTGTATGTATATCAGCCAAAATAGACTTTTTAAACGTACTGTAATAAGAGATAAGGAAGGTCATTACATAATGATAAACGGGTCAATCCAACAAGAAGACATAACATTTTTAAATATTTATGCACCCAAAATAAGAGCCCCAAAATATATAAAGAAAGTATTAACAGACTTACAGGAAGAAATAGACAACAATTCAATAATAGTAGGGTATTTTAATGTCCCATTTGCATCAATGGATGGATCATCCAGACAGAAAATAAAAAAGGAAACATTAGCCTTAAATAATACATTATACCAGATGGAGTCAATGGATATATAGAGAACATTTCATCCAAAAGCAACTGAATACACATTCTTCTCAAGTGCACATAGAATATTCTTCAAGTTAGATAATATGTTAGGCCACAAAACAAGTTTTAATAAATTTAAGAAGATTGAAATCATATCAAGCATTTTTTCTGACCATAACAGTATGAAACTAGAAATCAACTACAAGAAAACTGAAAAATACACAAATGTATGAAGATTAAACAACACACTACTGAACAACCAATGGGTAAAAAAAGTAATTAAAAAATACCTTGGGACAAACAAAAATAGAAATATAACATACCAATATTTATGGGATGCATCAAAAGCAGTGATAAGGAGAAAACTCATAGCAATAAATGTTTATCTGAAGAAGCAACAAAAATCTCAGATAAACAACCTAACTTTACACATCAAGGAACTGGCAGAAGAACAAACAAGGGTGACATCCTCATCATGGTGGAGTGAGTTGCTCCCTTTGTCTCTCCCCTCTAAGTTACAACCAGTAGGACAGCCATAAACCAACAAAGGGTCCTCCACACAGCACATCAGAATCCCTGAAAGATCCATACATCTATACAACTGAAGATGGGTGGACTGGACCTGATAGAGACAGTGGGACCAGAGGAGCAGTGGAAGCAGCTCCTGAGACCAAAGGCTCCAGGAACTGTGGTGGCCCCCATGACCACAGGCTCCAGGGACTGCAGCAATACCCGTGAATGGAGGCCCCAGGAACCAAGGTGGCACATGCAACTGAAGGCTTCAAAAATCACTGCAGTGCCTGTGACCAGAGGCTCCAGGAACCACAACGGCACACATGAACCAGAACACTCCCCTTCCTGGCAGCAGCACTTGTGACCACAGATCTCCCAATTCCAGGGTCTGCATCCAAGACCCCGGTGACCCAAGCAGCTGCAGCAATGCCAGTGACCCAAGGTTCCAGAAACTGTGGCAGCACTCAAAACCAGAGGCTCCAGGAACCATGATGGCATCCATGAACAGAGACTCAATGAGCTATGATGGCACTTGTGACTCAGCCCCCCCCCCCCAGTAGTGGCAGTACAACCTGCAACCTGAGTCTCCATGAACTTTGGTGGCACCCGAGACCAGAGGCTCCAGGAACTCTGGTGATACCTATGACCCAGGTACCACCCCCCCCATTGTGGTGGCAGTAGCACCTGTGACACCAGCCCACATGGTAGTGGTGATGATACTTACAAGCCTAACGCCCCCAGCAGCAGTGGTGCAAGCACTCCCTGAAAACCTGGGAGGAGCAGTGGAGGCAGCATGTATGGCAGTGGCCCACAAGTTGCAGCAGTACCCAAGGTCACAGAGAGCCCGGTAACAGCAACAGCAGAGCTCACACCCCAGTCTGACCCAGCTGCAGTGGCACCAGCAACCCTGGCTGCACCACCCACAAGAGTGGTTCCTGCAGACCCAGCAAACCGAACATGGCAGAGGTGACCATTATCAAAACTCCTGCTCCACCCTCACCCTCCCCTCATCATGGTGGGGGAACCTGAGACCCAGGTGACCTCAGAAGAAACAGAGGTGCTCTCCAGCCAGGTGACCTCAGTGGTCACACATGTGACTATAGCAACACTGGAAACAGCAATGCACCAGCAACCTCAGAGGCACAAGCAGCACAATGAGGGCACTGATGACACCTCACACAGAGGCAGCAGAAGGTAAAAAGTGCTGGCTCTCAAATACAACTAAAACAAGCTCAAAATAGAAGTTAACAAAGCCTTACCTAAATAAGAAAGATGTTCAAGGGGCCGGCCCCGTGGCTTAGCGGTTAAGTGCTCGCGCTCCACTGCTGGCGGCCTGGGTTCGGATCCCAGGCGCGCACTGATGCACCACTTCTCCAGCCGTGCTGAGGCCGCGTGCCACATACAGCAACTGGAAGGATGTGCAACTATGACATACAACTATCTACTGGGGCTTTGGGGGAAAAAATAAATAAATAAATAAATTGTTAAAAAAAAAAAGAAAGATGTTCATGACTACAAATGTACTGGCAGAAAAACAACTCATCAAGTACCATGAAAAATTACAGTAACACAGTATCACAAAAAGAAAATTACAATTCTCCAGAAACCAAACTTGAAGTCATGGAAGGTTGTGATCTAATCAATAGAGAATTCAAAATAGCTGTCATGAAGAAACTCAATGAGCTACAAGAAAATTCAGAGATAGTTCAATGAGCTCAGGAATAAAATTAATGAACAGAAAAAGTACTGAAATTCAAAGAGACTGAAACTCTAAAAAAGAACCACACAGAAATTCTGCAGCTGAAGAACCCAATAAATGAGTTGAAGAATAAAATAGAAAGTATTTGAAATACAATAGAAAGTATGGAAGAGATAATTAGTGAGCTCAAAGATAGGAATCTAGAAATGTTTCAGGTGGAAGAAGAGAAAAAACTAAGACTTAAAAAAATGAAGAAATCCTGTGAGAAATATCCAACTCAATTAGGAAAAGCAACATAGGGATAACGGGCATCCCAGAAGGACAAGAGAGGGAGAAAGGAGCAGAGCAGAAAGCTTATTTAAAGGAATAATAGCTGATGACTTCACAAATCTGGTAAAGGAATTGAATATACAAACACATGAAGCTAATAGAATGCCTAATTATCTCAACACAAAAAACCTCTCCAAGACACATTATATTGAAACTGTCAAAAGTCAATGACAAGGAAAGAATATTAAAGGAAGCCAGGGAGAAAAAAAAACAATAACGTACAAAGGAATCCCCATTAGGCTATCATCAGATTTCTCAGCAGAAACTCTACAGGCCAGAATAGAACAGAATGATATACTCAAAATATTAAAAGATAAAAACTGTCAGCCAAGAATACTCTATCTAGCAAAATTTCCTTTCAGATATGAAAGAGAAATAAAGGCTTTCCCAGACAAAGAAAATCTGAGGGAGATCATCACCACTGAATCTGCCTTACAAGAAGTCTTGAAAAGAGCTCTTCTACATGAAATAAAAAGACAAAGATATACAAAGCTTTGTGTGTGTGTGTGTTTGAGGAAGACCAGCCCTGAACTAACATCCAATGCCAATCCTCCTCTTTTTTGCTGAGGAAGACTGGCCCTGGGCTGACATCCGTGCCCATCTTCCTCCACTTTATATGGGATGCCGCCACAGCATGACTTGACAAGCGGTGTGTCAATACGCACCAAGGATCCGAACCGGCGAACCCCAGGCTGCTGCAGCAGAGCACTCTGACTTAACCGCTTGCACCACAGGGCCGGCCCCATATATACAAAGCTTTGAGCAAGGTGATAAATGGATAGGTAGACTCAGAAAAATGCAACTCTATGTCAGAATAGGTTAGTACACACTTTACAACATAAAGGCTAAAGGGAAAGAAAGCATTAAAAATAACTATAACCACTTCAATTTGGTAATGAATTCACAGTACGAAAAGGGATAATTTGTGACAACAAAAACATAGAAGAAGAAGAAAGGGATGGAACCTGCATAGGCAAATAAAAATAAGATACTATCAGCAGAAAAAGGACTATCTCATCTATAAGATATTTTATACAAACTTCATGGTAACCACAAAACAAAAATTTACAGCAGAGTCACAAAAGACAAAAACAGAGGAAACTGAGAAACACATCACAGAAAACCACCAAACTGAAATGGTAGACAGAAAAACAAGGAAAAAGAAACAATAGAAATATAGAACAATGAGAAAACAAAAGATAAAATGCAGCATTAAGTTTTCATATGTCAATAATCACCCTAAATGTAAATGGCTGAGTTCAACAATAAAAAGACACACAGTGGCTGGATATATTTAAAAAAATGAGACCCAACAATATGCTGCCTCCAGAAGGCCCACCTCAGCTCTAAAGGCACACATAGTTTCAAAGTTAAGAGATGGAAGAAGATAGTCCAAGCAAATGGTAACCAAAGAACATGAATGTAGCTATACTTGTATCAGACAAAATAGACTTGAAGCCAAAACAGATAACAAGAGACAAAGACAGACATTATATACTAATAAAGGGGACAATCCATCAAGAAGACACAATATTTATTAACATATATGCTCCTAACATAAGAGCACCAAAGTGTACAAAGCAACTATTAACAGACAAAAAGGGAGAAATTGACAGCAACACAATAATAGTAGAGGGCATTAATATCCCACTTACATCAATTGATAGATCATCCAGACAGAAAGTCAACAAGGAAGCATCAGCCTTAAATGAAACACTACATCAGATGGACTTAATAGATATATATAGAACATTCCATCCAAAAGCAGCAGAATACACATTCTTCTGAAGTGCACATGGAACATTTATAAAGATAGACCATATGTTGGGAAACAAAACAAGTCTCAATAAATTTAAGAAGATTGAAATTTTATCAAACATCTTTTCTGACCACAATGGTATGAAACTAGAAATCACCTACAAGAAGAGAACTGGAAAAGTCACAAATATGTAGAAAGTAAACAACATGCTATCAAACAACTACTGGATCAATAAAGAAATTAAAGGAGAAATTAAAAAAAAAACCTGGAGACTAATGGAAAATAAAATGCAACATACCAAAAGCTATGGAATACATCAAAAGAGGTACTAAGAGGGAAATATATAGTAATACAGGCCTACATCAAGAAACAAGAAAAATTTCAAATAAACGAATCTAACATTACATCTAAAAGAACTAGAAAAAGAAGGGAAAACAAAGCCCAAAATCAATAGAAGGAAGGAAATAATAAAAATTAGAGTGGAAATAAATGAAATAGAGACAGAAAATACAGTAGTAAAGATCAATGAAACTAAGAGTTAGTTCTTTGAAAAGATAAAATTGACAAAACTTAGCTAGACTCACTAAAAAAGAGAGAGAAGGCTCACATAAATAAAATCAGAAATGAAAGATGAGAAATTATAACGAATACCACAGATATACAAAGGATTATAAGAGAATACTATGAAAAGCTATATGCCAACAAATTGGATAACCTAGAAGAAATGGATAAATTCTTGGAATCATACAATTTCTCAAAACTGAATCAAGAAGAAATAGAGAATATGAATAAACCAATCACTAATAAGGAGATTGAAACAGTAGTAAAAAACCACCCAAAAAACAAACGTCCAGGACCCAGCAGCTTCTCCAGTGAATTCTACCAAACATTCAAAGAAGATTTAATACCTATCCTTCTCTAATTCTTCCAAAAAATAAAAGAGAATGGGACACTTCCTAACACATTTTATGAGGCCAGAATTACCCTGATGCTAAAACTAGACAAGGACAACAGAAAAAAAGAAAATTATAGGCCAATATTGCTGATGAATATAGATGCAAAAATTCTCAACAAAATATTAGGAAACTGAATAAAACAGTACATTAACAGAATCATAGACCATGATCACATGGGATTTATCCCAGGCACTCAAGGATAGTTCAGCAACAACAAATCAACCAATGTGATACACCACATTAATAAAATGAAGAATAAAAATCACATGATCATCTCAGTAGACAAAGATGAAGCATTTGACAAGATTCAGTATCCATTTGTGATTAAAAAAAAAAACTCTCAATAAAATGGGTGCAGAAGGAAAATATCTCAATATAATAAAGGCCATTTATGACAAACCCACAGCTAACATCATACTTAACAATGAAAAACTGAAAGCTATTCTAAGAACAGGAACAAGATAAGAATGCCCACTATCACTGTTCTTATTCAACACAGTATTGGAAGTTCTAAACAGAGAAATTATGAAAGAAAAAGAAAGGAAAGCTTTCCAAATTGGAAAGCAAGAAGTAAAACTGTCACTATTTGTGAATGAAATGATTTTCTATATAGAAAATCCTAAAGAATCCACAAAAAAACTATTTGAACTAATTAAAAAAAGAAGTAAAATTGCAGGGTACAAAATTAATAGTTAAAATGTCAATATTATCTAAAGCAATCTACAGATTCAATGCAATCCCAATCATAATTCCAATGACATTTTTCGTGGAAATATAACAAAGAATGCTACAAGTATATGGAACAACAAAAGACCCTGAATAGCCAAAACAACCATGAGAAAAAATAACAAAGCTGCAGGGATCACACTCCCTGATTTCAAAATATACTACAAAGCTAAAGCAATCAAAATAGCATGGTACTGGCACAAAAACAGACACATAAATCAAGGGAACAGAATTGAGAGCTCAGAAATGTACCCCCACATCTATGGACAGCTAATTTCCGACAAAGAAGCCAAGAACATACAGTGCAGAAAAGAACAGCTCTTCAATAAATGGTTTTGAGAACACTGAACAGCCACATGAAAAAGAATGAATGTAGACCGTTATCTTACACCATACACAAAATTTAAATCAAAATGGATTAAAGACTTGAATGTAAGACTTGAAACCATAAACTCCTAGAAGAAAACCTAGGCGGTATGTTCTTTGACATCAGTCTTAGCAGGACATTTTTGAATATGTCTCTTCAGGCAGAGGAAACAAAAGAAAAAAAATAAACAAATACAACTACATCAAACTAAAGAGCTAATGCATGGCAAAAGAAACCATCAACAAAAAGAAAAGACAATCTACCAACTGGGAGGAGATATGTGCAAATCATATATCCAATAAGGAGTTAACATCCAAAATATATAAAGAACCCATACAACTCAACAACAAAATAAACGAAATAACCCACTAAAATAAATGCACAGAGGATCTGATCAGATATTTTTCCAAAGAAGATATACAGATGGCCAAGATATACATGAAAAGATGCTTAACATCACTATTTATTAGAGAATTGCAAGTCAAAACCACAGTGAGATATCACCTCATGCCCTTCAGATGGCTATTATTAAAAAGACAAGAAATAACACATGTTGGAGGGGATGTGAGGAAAAGGGAACCCTCATACACTGCTGGTGGGAATGCAAACTGGTGCAGCCACTGTGGAAAACAGTATGGAGATTCCTGAAATAATTAAGACTAGAGCTACCATATTATCCAGCTATTCCACTTCTGAGTATTTATCTAAAGAACATGAAAACACTAATTAAAAAAGTTATTTGCACCCCCATGTTCATTGTATCATTATTCACAATAGCCAAGATTAGGAAACAACCTAAATGCCCATTGACATATGAATAAAGAAGATGTGACACATATGTATAAATATATATAGAGAGAGAGAGACACACACACACAATGTAATACTACTCAGCCGTAAAAAAGATGAAATCTTACCATTTGAAACAACATGGATGAACCTTGAGGGTATTATGTTAAGTGAAATATGTCAGATGGAGAAAGACAAATACCATATGATTTCACTCATATGTGGAAGATAAACAAACAAGCACATAGATACTGAGAACAGATTGGTGGTTACCAGAGGAGAAGAGGGTGGGGGGAGGGTGAAACAGGTAAAGGAGCACAAATTTGTATGGTGACGGACGATAAGTAGTCTTTTAGTGGTGAACACAATGTAGTCTATACAGAAGTGTAAATGTAATGATTTGCACCTGACATTTATATAATGTTATTTATCAATGTTACCTCAATAAAAAGTAAAAAAATAAAAGAGAACAAAAAAGCTAGTAAAAAGAAGGAAATACCAAAGATCAGAGCAGAAATAAATAAAATAGAGACTAAAAAGACAATAGAAATCACCAGTGAAACTAAGAGCTGGTATTTTGAAAAGATAAGCAAAATTGACAAACCTTTAGCTAAACTCACCAAGAGAAAAAGAGAAAGGACTCACATAAATTCAGAAATGAAAGAAGAGACAGCACAACTGATACCACAGAAATTCAAAGGATTGTAAAAATTACTATGAACAATTATAGGCCAACAAATTGGACATCCTAGAAGAAATGGATAAATTCCTACAAACATATAACCTACCCAGACTGAATCAAGAAGAAATAGAAAATCTGAATAGACCAATCACTAATAAAGAGATGGGAATGGTAATCAAAAACCTCCAAACAAAAATCCAGGACCAGACAGATTCACTGGTGAATTCTACAAAACATTTAATGACGAATTAACACCAAGTCTTCCCAAACTTTTCCAAGAAATGGAAGAGAAAGGAATACTTTAAAACTCAGTTTACAAGGCCAGTATTACCCTGATAACAAAACCAGGCAAGAATGACACAAGAAAAGAAAATTACAGGCCAATACCCCTGGTGTGCATAGATGCAAAAATATTCAATAAAATATTAGCAAACCAAATTTAACAATACATTAAAAGGATCATACTCCATGATCAACTGAGATTTATTCCAAGGATGTAAATGATTCATCATCTGCAAATCAGTATGATACACCACATTAACAAAATGAATAAAAATCATATGATAATATCAATAGATGTAGAAAAAGCATTTGACAAAATTAAGCATCCATTTTTGATAAAAATACTCAATAAACTGAGGTAGAGGCAACATACCTAAACATAATAAAGGCCATATATGACAGGCCCACAGCTAACATGATTCTTAATGGTAAAAAGCAGAAAGCTCTTCCTCTAAGACAACAAACAAGACAAGGATGCCCTCTCTCACCACTTTTACTCAACGTGGTAGTGAAAATCCTAGCCAGAGCAATTAGGCAAGAAAAAGAAAAAAAAAGGCATCCAAATTGAAAAGAAAGAAGTAAAACTGTCACTATTTGCAGATGACATGATATTATATATAAAAACCCTAAAGAATCCACCAGAAAACTGTTAGAACTAACAAACAAATTCAGTAAAGTTGCAGGATACAAAATTAACATGCAAAAATCAGTGGTATTTCCATACACTAACAATGAACTGACAGAAGGAAAAATCAAGAATATAATCCCAGTGACGTCAGCATCATGGCGGAGTGAGCTTTCCCGTAAACTCTTCCCCCAGAAGATATAACAAAAGGGACATTCACATACCAACAAAGAACACTCATACGGCACAAAAGGACATCAGAGAGACCCACACAGCCACACATATGAGAATGGACATGCTGGAGCCCCCAGAGGAAGTAGGGAGAAGTAAGGAGAAATCTTCCCCCTCCCCATCAGATCTGTGACTCAGGTCTGCGCTGCTCCCAGAGAGGGGGGATGGCCGGCCCTCTGCAGGGAAACCGTAACTCTCCAAGTTCTCTCAGCCTGTGGGAAACTCCCACATGGAGGAGTCAGAACTGTTGCAGGGTTGCCGTCAACCTCTGAGCATCCCAGGAGAGCAGACAACGAGGGAAGAACAAGAAGTGCCCCGGGATCAGGCAAGCAAAAGGGAGAGCCTCTCCCCCGGCACGCCTGGCACAGCAGCTCGGCCAATCAGTCAGAGTAGTCGCGGAGCAGTCACAGAGCAGTCCCAGATCACGGTGGGCTCAGATTACACAGCCATTGAACACCACCCAGTGGCAGAAGGTGGAAACTACAACCAGATATTTCCAGGATGAGGAAAAACAAAGCAAATACAGGAAGCACGATGCAAAAGTACATTAAATTGCCAGACCAGAAGAAAATGACAAGCACCCAGAAATCAACCCTGAAGGCACAGAAATTCATAACCTAAACTACAGAGAATTCAAAATAGCTATCATAGAAAAGCTCAACAAACTACAAGAAAACACAGATAAATGATTCAATGAGATAAGGAGTTTCTTTACAAAAGAGATTGAAATCATAAAGAAAAACCAATCAGTATTGATGGAGATGAAGAACACAATGGAGGAGATAAAGGAAAATCTGAAATCTTTAAAGAACAAAGCTGACAATATGGAGGAAAGAATTAGCATTATTGAGGATAGGAATATAGATATGCTTCAGATGGAGGAGGAGAGAGAACTAAGACTAAAAAGAAATGAAGAAAGACTCTGAGAAATATCCGACTCAATTAGGAAATGTAACATAAGAATTATAGGTATTCTTGAGGGAGAGGAGAGGGAAAGAGGAAGAGAGAGCCTATTCAAGAAAATAATAGCTGAGAACTTCCCAAATCTGGGGAAGAAGCAGGAAATACCAGTAAGTAAAGCCAATAGGTTGCCTAAGTATATCAACAGGAAAGGGTCCTCTCCAAGGCATATAGTAGTAAAGCTGGCAAAAGTCAATGACAAAGAAATAATATCAAAGGCAGATAGACAAAAATAAAAAATAATGTACAAATGAATTCCCATCATGCTCTCAGCAGATTTCTCAATGGAAACTTTACAGGCTAGGAGAGACTGGAATGATATATTCAAAATCCTGAAAGACAAAAACTTTCAGCCAAGAATACTCTATCCAGCGAAAATATCCTTCAAACATGATGGAGAAATAATAACTTTCCCCAGACAAACAAAAGCTAAAGGATTTCATGGCCATGTGACCCCCACTACAAGAAATGTTTAAGAATGCACTCATGCCTTAAAAAAGAAGAGAAAGGGAATACAAAGCTTGGAGCAAGGAGAAAAATAGGTAGACAAAATCAGAAAAATGGTTGATCTTTATCAGAATAGGTTAGCAACCACATAAATACCAAAATCAAAGATCAAAGGAAGGAAAACACCAAAAATAAATATAACCTCATCACTTTAAACACACACCCACAACACAAGATGGAATAAGTTGTGACAATAATAACTTAGAAGGGGAAGAGGAAAGAGATCGTACTGACTTAGTCTAAGGAAATAAGAGGCCATCAGATAATGGACTATCTCATCCACGAGATTTTTTATACAAACCTCAAGGTAATCACTAAAAAATCAGAACAGAATCACATATGATAAATAAAGAGAAAACTAAAAGTCATAATACAGAGCTACCAAACTGAACTGGTAGTCCAAAACACACTGGACGAGAAACAAAAGAAATGCAAAAGAACCGGAAAATAAGTGATAAAACAGCAATATTAATCCCCGATATATCAATAATCACTCTAAATGTAAATTGATTGAACTCCCCAATCAAAAGACATAGGGTTGCAGGATGGATTAAAAAGCAAGACCTAACAGTATGCTGCCTCCAGGAAACACATCTCAGCTCTAAAGACAAACAGGCGCAGAGTGAAAGGATGGAAGACAATACTCCTAGCTAATGGCAATCAAAAGAAAGCAGGTGTTGCCATACTCATATCAGACAAAGTAGACTTCAAGATAAAACAAGTAATGAGAGACAAAGAGGGACATTATATAATGATAAAAGGGACACTCCACCAAGAAGACATATCAACTATAAATATATATGAACCCAACACAGGAGAACCAAAGTACATATAGCAACTATTAACAAGCCTAAAAGGAGATATTAATAACAACACAATAATAGTAGGGGATCTCAATATCCCACTTACATCAATGGATAGATCATCCAGAAAGAAAGCCAATAAGGAAATAATGGACTTGAATGAAAAACTAGACGAGATGGAATTAATAGACATATACAGAGCACTCCACCGAAAAACAACTGACAACACATTCTTCTCAAGTGTGCATGGAACATTCTCAAAGACAGACCATATGTTGGAAAACAAGGCAAGCCTCAATAAACTTAAGAAGATTGAAATCATAACAAGCATCTTTTCAGACCATAATGCTATGAAACTAAAAATCAACTACAAGAAAATAATTGGGAAAGTGACAAAGATGTGGAGATTAAACAACATGCTACTGAACAACCAATGGAACATTGATGAAATTAAAGGAGAAATCAAAAACTATCTGGAAACAAATGAAAATATGTCATACCAAACCATATGGGATGCAGCAAAAGCGGTACTGAGAGGGAAACTCATAGCAATACAGGCCCACCTTAACAAATAAGAAAAACCCCAAATAAGCAACCTTAAATTATGCCTAACAGAACTAGAAAAAGAACAAACAAAGCCCAAGGTCAGCAGAAGGAGAGAAATAATAAAAATTAAAGCAGAAATATATGAAATTGAGACCAAAAAACAGGAGAAAGGATTAATGAAACAAAGAGTTGGTTCTTTGAGAAGATAAACAAAATTGACAAACCCTTAGCCAGACTCACTAAGATAAAAAGAGAAAGGGCTCAAATAAATAAAATTAGAAATGAAAGAAGAGAAGTTACAATGGATACCACAGAAATACAAAGGATTAAAAGAGAATACTATGAAAAACTATATGCCAACAAATTGGACAATCTAGAAGAAATAGATAAATTCTTAGACTCATACAACCTCCCAAAACTGAACTAAGAAGAAATAGAGAATCTGAATGGACCAATCACAAATAAAGAAATTGAAAAGGTAATGAAAAACCTCCCAAAAACTAAAAGTCCATGACCAGATGGCTTCTCCGGTGAATTTTACCAAACATTCAAAGAAGATTTAATACCCATCCTTCTCAAACTATTCCAAAAAATAGAGGAAGATGGAACACTTCCTAACACATTCTATGAGGCCAACATCACCCTAATACCAAAGCCAGACAAGGACAATACAAAGAAGGAAAATTACAGACCAATATCGCTAATGAACATAGATGCAGAAATCCTCAGCAAAATATTGGCAAACCAAATACAGCAATATGTTAAAAAGATCACACAACATGACCAAATAGGATTTATACCAGGGATGCAGGGATTGTTCAACATCCACAAATCAATCAACATGATAGACAACATTAACAAAGCGAGGAATAAAAACCAAATGATCATCTCAATAGATGCAGAGAAGGCATTTGACAAAATCCAACATCCATTTATGATAAAAACTCTCAACAAAATTGGTATAGAAGGAAAGTACCTCAACATAATAAAGTCCATTTGTGACAAACCCACAGCCAACATCATACTCAATGGGGAAAGTCTGAAAGACATTCCTCTGAGAACAGGAACAAGACAAGGGTGCCCACTCTTGCCACTCTTATTCAACATAGTACTGGAGGTTTTGGCCAGAGCAATTAGGCAAGAAAAAGGAATAAAAGGAATCCAAATAGGCAACAAAGAAGTGAAACTCGCACTATTTGCAGATGACATGATTTTATATATAGAAAACCCTCAAGAATCCATTGGAAAACTATTAGAAATAATTGACAACTAGAGCAAAGTCACAGGGTCCAAAAGCAACCTACAAAAATCGGTTGCAATTCTGTATGCTAATAAAAAATAACAGAAAGAGAGCTCAAAAAGATAATACCATTTACAATTGCAACAAAAAGAATAAAATATATAGGAATAAATCTTAGCAAAGAGGTGAAAGACCTATACAATGAAAACTATAAGACATTATTGAAAGAAATCAATGATATAAAGAAATGGAAAGATATCCCATGCACAGGGATTGAAAGAATAAACATAGTTAAAATGTCTATATTACCTAAAGCAATCTGCAGATTCAACGCAATCCCAATCAGAATCCCAATGACATTCTTCACAGAAATAGAACAAAGAATACTAAAATTCATATGGGGCAACAAAAGACCCCAAATAGCTAAAGCAATCCTGAGAAAAAAAGAATACAACCCCTTTTATAATCACAAGAAAAAGAATGAAATACCTGGAAATAAATATAACCAAGGAGGTAAGTCCTGTACACTGAAAACTATAAGACATTGTGGAAAGAAATTGAAGTAGACATAAAGAAATGGTAGGATATTCCATGCTCAGGGATTGGAATAATTAATGTTGTTAAAATGTTTATACAACCCAAAGCAATCTACAGATTCAATGCAATTCCTATCAAGATTCCAATGACATTTTTCACAGAAATATAATAAACAATCCTAAAATTTGTATGGAGCCACAAAAGACCCTGAACAGCCAAAGCAATCTTGAGAAAGAAGAACAAATCTGGAGCTATCATGTTCCCTGACTTCAAACCATAGTAAAAAGCCATAGTAACCAAAACAGTATGGCACCGTCATGAAAAAACACACTTAGATCAATGGAACAGAACAGAGAGCCCAGAAATAAACCCATACTTATATGGTCAATTAATCTACAACAAAGGAAGTAAGAATATACAATGGAGAAAAGACATTTTCTTCAATAAATGATGTGGTAAAAACTGGACAGCTACATGCAAAAGAATAAAACTGGACCACTTTCTTACACCATATAAAAAGTAAATTCAAAATGGATAAAAGACTGATTTGTAACACCTGTAACCATAAAACTCCCAGAAGAGAACATAGACAGTAGACTTTGACATCAGTCTTAGCAATATTTGTTTGAATCTGTCTCCTCAGAAGGGTTACAAAAGCAAAAATAAACAAATGACAGTCCATCAAACTAAAAAGCTTTGGGGCGAAGTCAAGATGGCGGTGTAGGCAGACTCTGAACTCACCTCCTCCTGCGGACACAGCCAATTTACAACTACTCGTGGAAAAATTACCCCTGAGACAGAAGTGAAAACTGGATAAGAGGAACTCCTGCAACAAAGGACAATCCTAATTGAGGTGGAAGAGGCAGAAACTCCCTTATGGAGAGAAAAAACGCCACCTTCACAAGCCGCAGCGCCTCACGGCCGCCCGGGAGCAGCCCAAAGGTATGCAGCCCTCCCTGAAAGAGCGGGGTCCTGAGCCAGGGAGCGCCCCTGCTGTGGGCAGTCTGTGGACATAGCGCAATCAAGACAAATGGCATAATATCTGACTTTGCCTGCTACTAAAACATTGGGGAGTACACCCAGAAAATCTGGTTCACAAAGAAATTAAAACTGGCTCTTAAAGGGCCCACACGCAAACTCACCTGTTTCAGAAAGCAACCTAAAATCACCAGAAAGAAAGCTGCACAGTGCTTTGGTGAAAAGAGACTCACCTAATAGGCCCAGAGTGCATCTCGGTGAGGGGTGAGACCTCTCCAGGGACTGGGACATTGGTGGCGGCCATTGTTATGACCTGGTGTGGGCGTAAAGACACAGACACCATTGAAGTTCTCCTTGGGGCCTTCTAGCCCAGGGTCTGCCCCACCCACTAGAGCACCAATTTAATCAAGCTCAGCCAGGGCATGCAGCCCACCCTAGAGACTGGCCCCACACAACAACAAGCCCTCAGGCAACTTGTGGGCCTGCAAAGATTTGTGACTGGATTCTCTGCAGCCTGGCAACTGAGCCCACTTCAGTGGGGCAGGGTGTGCACAAGGAGTCGGTGGAGAGTGTGGGGCAGTGGTGGAGTGTGTGGGGCTCCCGGCATGGAGAGACTGGATTTGCTTCGGGAGGTTGGGGTGCGCACACAGGGCGGGACTGTGTTGACTGTGTGTGGACCCGGGGGCAGCAGGGAGTGTCAGCTGCAGAAGACTGGTGCTTCAAAAGACCCACATAGGGGGTTTGACCCACCTTCAAAAGCCTGAAACAATTGGGTGCTCCCATGCCTGAGGCCAGCCCCACACAGCTGCAAACCTCAGAGAGCTGACAAGAGACCTAAAGGCTGGAGGCTTATAGCAATTGTAAGACCCTGAGCTTAACAACCTGCCACGCTGGGGGCCTACTCACTTAAAAGAAATACTGAAACACAAATGTTGTATTAGAACTTTCAGCCAACTGTGCTGGGGCTCCACATACCTGATAAAGAGACAGAAGAGCCCACAACAATTACAAGCAGCAGAGCATTAGAACAGCTGGCCAGGAGCATAACTCGGCCTCCCTGGGCACCTACAGGGAGAGCAAACAGGCCACAACAGAAGGACACACGTAGCCCACATAGGAGTCACCCCTGAAACATTGAGAACTGAGGGAAGCACACTGCAGGCCTCTGAAGGCAGCACTTACATAAGGTAAACTATCCAAGAGCAGGAGACGTAGCTGAGCTACCTAATACGTAGACACAAGCATAGGGAAAGAGGCAAAATGAGGAGGCAAAGGAATACATTCCAAGTAAGGGAACAGGATGAAACCCCAGAAAAGGAACTAAGTAAAACAGAAATGAGCAACATACCCAACAGAGAGTTCACACAAAGAGTGTTAAGTATGCACACTGATCTGGGGAGAAAAATAGATGAACTCGGTGAGAATGTCAACAAAGAAATGGAAGATATAAAAAAAGAACCAATCATAAATGAAGAATACAATACTAGAAATGAAAAATTCACTAGAGGGACACAAAAGCAGAGTAGAGGATACAGAAGAACGGATCTGTGAGCTGGAAGAAAGACTAGAAGAAGTTACCCAAGCTGAACAGATAAAAGAGAAAAGAATTAAAAAGAGTGAGGACAGTCTAAGGGACCTCTGAGACAACATCAAGGAACTAACATCCGTGTTATAGGTGTTCCGGAAGGAGAAGAGCGAGACAAAGGGGCAGAGAATCTATTTCAAGAAATAATAGATGAAAATTTCCCTAACATAAGGAAGGAAACAACATCCAGATACAGGAAGCACAGAGAGCCCCAAACAAGATAAACCCAAAGAGGCCCACATCAAGACACATCATAATCAAAATGTCCAGAATTAAAGATAAAGAGAGAATCCTAAAAGCCGCAAGAGAATGTCAAACTACATACAAAGGAAACCCCATAAGGCTATCAGCTGACTTCTCAGCAGAAACCTTACAGGCTAGAAGAGAGTGGCACGATATACTTAAAGTGCTAAAAGGAAAAAACTTACAGCCAAGAATACTCTACCCTGCAAGGTTATCATTCAAAAGGGAAGGAGAGATCAAAAATTTCCGAGACAAGCAAAAATTAAAGGAGTTTGTCACCAAGAAACCAGTGCTACAAGAAATGTTAAAGGGACTGATTTAAGAGAAAAAGAGAAGAGCACAAATAGGAAAAATTATCTATTTCCATGATAAGAATGTAATGGATACAAATGCACAAAAAAGAGGTTAGATATGATATCAAAAACATAAAAGGAGGGAGGAGGGGAGTTAAAGACTAGAGGTTTCAGACAGAGGTCAAACTAAAGAGACCATCAATTCTGTATAGAAGAAGAAAGGAACAGAGAAGGACTACTAAAACACTGAGGAAAAAAAAGTTAAAAAATGTCAGTAAGTACACACTTATCAATAGCTACATTAAACGTCAATGGACTAAATGCTCCAATTAAAAGGCATAGGGTGGCTGAATGGATAAAAAAACAAGACCCATATATATGCTGCATACAAGAGACACACTTCAGACCTAAAGACACTCACAAACTGAAAGTGAAGGGATGGAAAAAGATACTCCACGCAAATGGCAATGAAAAGAAAGCTGGGGTAGCAGTACTCATATCAGACAAAATAGACTTTAAAACAAAAGCTGTAAAAAGAGACAAAGAAGGGCATTACATAATGATCAAGGGAACAATCCAACAAGAGGATATAACACTTGTAAATATCTACACACCCAAGGTAGGTGCACCTAAATATATAAAGCAATTATTAACAGACATAAAAACAGAAATAGACAGTACCACAATAATAGTAGGGGACTTTAACACTCCACTTACACCAATGGATAGATCACCCAAACAGAAGATCAATAAGGAAACATTGGCCTTAAAAGACACACTAGAACAGAGGGACCTAGTAGATATATACAGAGCATTCCATCCAAAAACCGAAGAAAACACGTTCTTTTCAAATGCACATGGAACATTCTCCAGGATTGATCACATATTAGGCCACAAACAAGTCTCCATAAATTTAAGATGATTGAAATAATACCAAGTATCTTTTCCGATCATAACGGTATGAAACTAGAAATCAACTATAGGAAGAAAATCAGAAAAGCCACAAATACGTGGAGAGTAAACAAAATGCTACTGAACAATGACTGGGTCAACGAAGAAATCAAAGAAGAAATCAAAAAATACCTGGAGACAAATGAAAATGAAAATACAACATGCCAGAATTTATGGGATACAGCAAAAGCGGGTCTAAGAGGTAAGTTTATAGCAATACAGGCCTATCTCAACAAACAAGAAAAATCTCAAATAAACAATCTAACAATGCACCTAAAGGACCTGGAAAAAGAAGAACAAACAAAGCCCAAAATCAGTAGAAGAAGGGAAATCATAAAAATCAGAGCAGAAATAAATGAAATAGAGACCAAAAAACAATAGAAAAAAATAATAAAACCAAGAGCTGGTTCTTTGAAAAGATCAACAAAGTTGACAAACCTTTATCTAGACTCACCAAGAAAAAAAGAGAGAAGGCACAAATAAGTACAATCAGAAATGAAAGAGGAGAGGTTACAACAGACACCTCAGAAATACAAAAGATTATAACACAATACTATGAAAAGCTAGATGCCAACCAATTCGACAATCTGGAAGAAATGGATAAATTCTTAGAATCATACAACCTTCCAAAACTGGATCAATAAGAAGTAGAGAATTTGAACAGACTAATCACCAGTAAGGAGATCGAAACTGTAATCAAAAACCTCCCAAAATTAAAAGTGCAGGACCAGACGGCTTCCCTGGTGAATTCTACCAAACATTCAAAGAAGAATTAATATCTATCCTTCTCAAACTTTTCCAAAAATTTGAGGATGGGGGAAGCTCCCTAACTCATTCTACGAAGCCGACATTACCTTGATACCAAAACCAGACAAGGACAACACAAAAAAGAAAATTACAGGCCAATATCACTGATGAACATCGATGCAAAAATCCTCAACAAAATACTAGCAAATCGCATACAACAATACGTTAAAGAGATTATACACCATGCTCAAGTGGGATTTATTCCAGGTATGCAGAGATGGTTCAACATTCAAAAATCAATCAACATAATACACCACATTAATAAAATGAAGAATAAAAATCACATGATCATCTCAATAGATGCAGAGAAAGCATTTGACAAGATACAGCATCCATTTATGATAAAAACTCTGAATAAAACGGGTATAGAAGGAAAGTTCCTCAACATAATAAAGGCCATATATGAGAAACCCACAGCTAATATCATCCTCAATGGTGAAAAACTGAAAGCTATCCCTCTAAGAACAGGAACCAGACAAGGATGCCCACTCTCACCACTCCTTTTTAACATAGTACTGGAAGTCCTAGCCAGAGCAATCAGGCAAGAGAAAGAAATAAAAGGGATCCAAATTGGAAAGGAAGAAGTGAAACTCTCACTATTTGCAGATGACATGATTTTATATATAGAAAACCCTAAAGAATCCACCAGAAAACTTTTAGAACTAATAAACGAATACGGTAAAGTTGCAGGATACAAAATCAACGTACAAAAATCAGTTTCATTTCTATACACTAACAACGAAGTAGCAGAAAGAGAAATTAAGAATACCATTCCATTTACAATTGCAACAAAAAGAATAAAGTACCTAGGAATAAACTTAAGAAAAGAGGTGAAAGATCTGTACACTGAAAACTATAAAACATTGCTGAAAGAAATTGAAGAAGATGCAAATAAATGGAAAGATATTCTGTGCTCTCGGATTGGAAGAATTAACATAGCTAAGATGTCCATACTTCCTAAAGCAATCTATAGATTCAATGCAATCCCTATCAAATTTCCAACACTTTTCACTGAAATAGAACAAAGAATCCTAAAATTTATATGGAACAACAAAAGACCCCGAATAGCTAAAGGAATCCTGAGGAAAAAGAACAAAGCTGGAGGTATCACATTCCCTGATTTAAAAATATACTACAAAGCTATATTACCCAAAACAGCATGGTACTGGCACAAAAACAGACACACAGATCAATGGAATAGAATCGAAATCCCAGAAATAAACCCACACATCTATGGACAGCTAATCTTTGACAATGGAGCCAAGAACATACAATGGAGAAAAGAAAGTCTCTTCAACAAATGGTGTTGGGAAAACTGAGTAGCCACATGCAAAAAAATGAAAGTAGACCCTTACCTTACACCATACACAAAAATTAACTCAAAATCCATTAAAGACTTGAATGTAGGACCAGAAACTATGAAACTTCTAGAAGAAAACATAGGCAGTACGCTCTTCGACATCGGTCTTAGCAACATATTTTCAAGCACCGTGTCTGACTGGGCAAGAGAAACAATATAAAAAATAAACAAATGGGACTGCATCAAACTAAAAATCTTCTGCACCATCAACAAAACGAAAAGACAACCTAACAATTGGGAGAAGATATTTGCAAACCATACATCTGATAAGGGCTTAATTCCCAAAATATATAAAGAACTCATGCATCTCAACAACAAAAACCTACCAACCCAATTAAAAAATGGGCAAAAGACCTGAACAGACATTTCTCCAAAGAAGATATACAGATGGCCAACAGACACATGAAAAGATGTTCAAAATCATTAACTATCAGGGGAATGCAAATCAAAACTACAATGAGATATCACCTCACGCCTGTCAGAATGGCTATAATTAACAAGACAGGAATCAACATGTGTTGGAGAGGATGTGGAGAGAAGAGAACTCTCATAAATGCTGGTGGGAGCGCAAACTGGTGCAGCCACTATGGAAAACTGTATGGAGATTCCTCAAAAAATCAAGGATAGAACTACCATATGATCCAGCTATTTCACTACTGGGTATTTATCCAGAGAACTTGAAAACACCAATGCATAAAGATACATGCACCCCTGTGCTCCTTGCAGCCTTATTCACAATAGCCAAGACTTGGAAGCAACCTAAGTGCCCATCAAGGAATGAATGGATAAAGAAGATGTTGTATATATACACAATGGAATACTACTCTGCCATAAAAAACGATGAAATCCAACCATTTGTGACAACATGGATGGACATTGAGGGTATTATGCAAAGTGAAATAAGTCAGAGGGAGACGGTCAAATACTGTATGATTTCCCTCATTAAGTAGTAGATAATAACAGCAATAAACAAACACATAGTGACAGAGATTGGATTTGTGGTTACCAGAGGTGAAGGTGGGAGGGAGGAGGGTAAAAGGGATAATTTGGCACATGTGTGTCGTGATGGGTTGTAGGGAGTATTTGGGTGGTAAACATGATGTAATCTATGCAGAAATAGAAGTATAATGATATACACCTGAAATTAATACAATGTTATAAACCAATGTTACTGCAATAAACAAAAAATTAAAAAAAAAAACTAAAAAGCTTTTGCACGGCAAAGGAAACCATCAACAAAATGAAAGGACAACCTACTGAATAGGAAAAGATATTTTCAAATGATATATCCAATAAGGGGTTAATATCCAAAATATATAAATAACTCATATAATTTAGTATCAAAAAAGCAAACAATCTGGTTAAAAATAGGCAGAGGACCTGAATAGACATTTTTCCAAAGAAGACATATAGATAGCAAACAGACACTTGAAAAGATGCTCAGCTTCATTAATCATCAGGGAAATGCAAATCAAAACAACAATGAGATAACATCTTGCACCTGTCAGCATGGCTATTATCAAAAAGACAACAAATAACAAGTGTTGGCAAAAATGTAGAGAAAAGGGAACCCTCCTGCACTGTTACTGGGAATGTAAATTTGTGCAGCCACTATGGAAAACAGTATGGAGGCGCCTCAAAAAGTTAAAAATAGAACTACCAAGCGATCCAGCAATTCTACTTCTGAGTATTTATCTGAAGGAAACAAAAACACTAATTCAAAAAGATATATGCACCCCCATGTTCCTTTCAGCATTATTTACAACAGCCAAGATATGGAAGCAGCATAAATGTCCATTGATAGATAAATGGATAAAAAAGATGTGGTGTATGTATAGAATGGAATATTACTCAGTCATAAAGAAAGAATGAAACCTTGCCTTTTCCAACAATATGGATGTACCTAGAGGATATTATGCTCAGTGAAATAAGTCAGACAGATAAAGGCAAATACCGTATGATTTCACTTATATGTGGAACCTAAAAACCAAAACAAATGAACAAATAAAACAGAAACAAACTCATAGATACAAAGAACAAACTGGCGGTCGCCATAGGGAGGGAGTTGGGAGGATGGGCAAAATAGGTGCAGAGGATTAAGAGGTACAAACTTCCAGTTATAAAATAAATAAGTGATGGAGATGTAAAGTACAGCATAGGGAATATAGTCAATAATATTGTAATAGCTTTGTACAGTGACAGATGGTTACTAGAGTTATCATGATGATCTTTTCATAATGTATATAAATGTTGAATCGCTGAGTTGTACACCTGAAACTAATAGGATATTGTATGTCAACTTCAATTTAAAAAAAGCAGAAAAGGCACAAGAAGAGTAGAAGACAAAAGAGGAAACAAAAAATGACAATGAATAGAAAACAGTAATAAATATGGTAGCTATTAATCCAACTGCATCAGTAATCATTTTCGTTGTGAATAGTCTAAATACACAAAATAAAAGACAGAGACTGTGAGAGTGGATTAAAAAGGCAAGACCAACTATATGTTGTCTACAAGAAACCCACTTTAAATATAAATATAGAGATAGATTAAAATTAAAGGGATAGGAAAAGATATACCATGGTAACACTAACCAAAAGAAAGCTGGGGTAGCTATATTAATTTCAGACATAGCAGACTTCAGAGCAAGAGAAATTATCAGGGATAAAGAAGGGCATTGCAAAATGGTAAAGGGGTCAATTCTCCACAAAGACATAACAGTCCTTATTGTGTATGTGCCTAACAACATAGCATCAAAATACATGAGGCAAAAATAGATAGAACGTTAGGGAGAAATAGATAAATCCACTATTAGATATAGAAGTTAGATATTAGAAATAGATGGATCCATTATGGTCAGATACTTCAACATCCCTCTATCAGAAATGGACAGATCCAGCAAAAAGAAAATGAATAAGGACATAGTTAAACTGACCATCACCAATCAACTGGATCCAGTTGACATTTAAAATACTTCACCAGAATAGCAGAATACACATTCTGCTCAAGTTCACATGGAACATTCATCAAGATAGACCACCCTTAAAAAAAAATAGACCACATTCTGTGCCATAAAACACACCATAAACAAATTTAAAAGAATGAAAATCATACAAAGTATGCTTTCAGACCACTGTATAAATCAATAACAGAAAGAAAGCTGGAAAACACCAAAACGCTTGATGATTAAACAACACACTTCTCAATAACACATAGGTCAAATAAGAAGTCTCAAGAGAAATTTTAATATATTTTTAACTAAACGAAAATAAAAATACAACTTATCAAAATTATGGGATGCAGCAAGACCAGTGCTTATAGAGAAATTTATAACAATGAAGACATATATTAGAAAAGAATAATGATCTAAAATTGATAATCTAAACGCACACCTTAGTAAACTAGAAAAAGAAGAGCAAATTTAATACAAAGTAAGTGGAAGAAAAGAAATAAAAATTAGAGCAGAAGTCAATGAAATTGAAAAATAGGAAATCAATAGAGAAAATCAACAAGACTAAAAGATGGTTCTTCAAAAGATCAAAGAAATTGATTAACCTCTAACCAGGTTAACTAAGAAAAAAGAAAGCACAAATTACTAATATCAAAATGAAAGAGGGGCCATCACTACTGATTGCACGGACATCGAAAGGGTAATAATGGGTTATTTGAACAATTCTAGTCCCACAAATCTGAAAATCTAGATGAAATAGACCAATTATTTGAAAGATACAATCTTACTAAAACTCACACATGGAGAAATAGATAATCTGAATACATCTATATCCATTAATGAAATTAAATCAATATTAACAACCTCCCAAACAGAAAGCACCAGGCCCAGATTGGTTCACTAGTGAATTGCACCAAAAATTTAAAGAAAAAAAATGATGTTAATTCTCTACAATCTCTTCCAGAAAATAGAAGAAGAGGGAATGTTCCTGATTCATTCTCTGAGGCCAGCATTGGCAATGTAATGCCAAACTGAACAAAGACATTACAATAAAGGAAAACTACGGACCAATATCTCTCATGAACGTAAATGCAAATCCACAACAAAATATTAGCAAATCAGATCCAACAATGTATAAAAAGATTTATACACCAGGACCAACCAGGATTTATTACAGTTATGCAAGGCTGGTTCCTTTGAAAATCAATTAATGTAATCTGTCGCATCAACAGGCTAAATAAGAAAAATCACATGAACATATCAATGGATACAGAAAAAGAATTTTAAAAGAATCCAACATCCATTCATGATTTAAAAACTCTGAGCAAACTAGGAATACAGGGGAACTTCGTGAACTTGAAAAAAAAATTGCAAAAAACTTACAACTAACAACATTCTTCTTGGTGAGAAACTAGATCCTTTACCCCTAAGATTTGGAAAAAGGGATGATATCCTCTCTCACTACTCCTGTTTAACACTGTACTAGCTGAAGTCCTAGCTTATACAATCAGACAAGAAAAGGAAATAAAACTCATAAAATTGGGAAGGAAGTAATAAAACTGTCTTGATTCACAGATAACATGATTGTTCCTGTGGAAAACTCCAAAGAATCAACAACAAAGTCCTGGAACAAATAAGCGTTTATAGCCAGGTTGCAGGATACAAGGTTAATATACAAAAGTCAGTTGCTTTCCTATACACCAACAATGAACAAGTGGAATTTAAATTAAAAACACAATACCATTTACATTAGCACTCAAAAATGAAATAGGTATAAATCTAAAAGAATATGTATAAGATCTATATGACGAAAACTGCAAAACTCTGATGAAATAAATCAAAGAAGGTTGAAATAAAAGGAGAGATACTACATGTACATGCATAGGAAGAGTCAATACTGTCAAGATGTCAATTCTTCCCAATTTGATCTACAGACTCAATGCAAACCCCATCAAAATTCCAAAAAGATATTTTGTAGATATCAACAAAATTATTCTAAAGTTTGTATGATAAGGCAAAAGACCCAGAATAGCCAACACAATATTGAAGGAGAAGAACAAAGTCAGAGAACTCACGCTGCCCAACTTTAAGAGTTACTATAAAGCTACAGTAATCAAGACACTGCAGTATTGGCAAAAAAATAGAAAAATAGATCAATGGAATAGAAGAGACAACCCAGGAAAAGACCTACATAAATATAGTGAACTGATCCTGGACAGAGGAGCAAAGACAACACAATGGAGGAAAGAGTTTTTTCAACAAATGGTGCTGGAAAAACTGGACATTTGCATGCAAAAAAGTGAATCTAGACACAGACCTTACACCTTTCATGAAAATTAACTCAAAATGGACTAAAGACACAAATGTAAAACACAAAACTATAAAACTCCTAGAAGGAGAAAATCTAGGTGACCTTGAGTTGGTGATGCCTTTTTGGATACAAGATCAAAAGCATAACCCATAAAAGAAAAAATTGATAAGATGGACTTTATTAAAATTAAAAACTCCTGCTCTGCCTAAGACATTAAGAGAATGAGAAGACATGTCACAGATTAAGAGAAAATATTTGTAAAACACATATCTGATAAAGCACTGAAAATGCAAAATATACACAGAACTCTTAAAACTAAACAATAAGAAGACAAACAACAATTTAAAAATGAGCTAAAGATATTAACAGACATGTGACTAAAAAAGATATACAGATGGGAAATAAACATGCAAAAAGAAAAACAGTATATGTCATCAGAGAATTGCAAGTTAAAACAACAATGAGGTATTACTACACACCTATTAGAATAGCTAAAATCTGAAGAATTGACAACATCAAATTCTGTTGAGGATGTGGAGCAACAGGAACTCTCATTCGTTGCCAGTGGGAATGCAAAATGGTACAGTCACTTTGGAAGACAGTTTGATAGTTTCTTACAAAACTAAACATACTGTTACCATATTACCCAGCAATTTTGCTTCTTGTAATTTACCCAAATGAGTTGAAAACTTATGTTCACACAAAAATCTGCACACAAATGTTTATAGCAGCTTTATTCATAATTGCCAAAACTTGGAAGCAACCAAGACACCCTTCAATAGGTGAATGGATTAACAAACTGCTACATCCATACAATGAAAATATTATTCATCAATAAAATGAAATGAAAAAGAAAAAGGAATGAGTTATAAAGCCACAAAAAGACATGGGGAACCTTAAATGCATATTGTTATGTGACAGAAGCCAGTCTGAAAAGGCTACATAACATATGATTCCAACTATACGGCACCCTGGAAAGATTCCAGCTATATGGCATTCTGGAAAAGACGAAACTACAGAAACAGTAAAAAATCAATGGTTGCCAGGGGTTTGGGGAAAGAGAAAGAGGAGTGAATAAATGGAGCACAGGGAATTTTTAGGGCAGTAAAACTGTTCTGTATGATATTGTAATGGTAGATACATGACATTATGCATTTTTCAAAACCATAGAACTGTACAACACAAAAAATGCACCCTAAGGTAAACCATGACTTTAGTTAATAATGATGTATCAATATTGGCTCATCAATCATAACAACTGTACCACACTAATGCAGGATGTTAACAACAGGGGAAACTGTTTGTGGTGGGGTGAGAGGGATTTATGGGAACTCTCTGTATTTACAGCTCAATTTTTCAATAAACCAAAAACTTCTCTAAAAGTCTATTCATTTTAAACAAATGAACTCCTTTGAGCAAAGATTTGCTTTATACTTTTCTGTACCTCCCCTAATGGTACATAGTTAATCACAGTAAATTTAAACAACAGAAATTTATTTTCTCACAGTTCTGGAGTCTACAAGTCCAAGATCAAAGTATTGGTAGATTTGATTTCTTCTGAAGCCTCTCTCCTTGGCTTCAGAAGGCCGCTTTCTTGTGTCCTCACGTGGTGTTTCCTCCATGCACGCACATCCTTGGTATCTCTCTGTGTGTCCAAATTTCTTATAAGGACACCAGTCATATTGGCTTAAGGCCCACCCTAATGGCCTTGTATTAACTTGATCACAACTTTAAAGGCCCTATCTCCAAATAGTCCTATTCTGAGATACTAGGGGTTAGGGCTTCAACATATACACTTTGAAGGGACACAGTTTAGCCCATAACAGTGACTATCTGTGGGAAAACAAAGGCCATAGGTAGTGCCAGCTGTGGAGAACCCTTAGCTATCTTAAATAGAGAAAAGAATTAAGTGGAGTGGGAGGTGAGGAGAGGATGAAGGAGTACTGGCTATCTATAAAGGTTTTCTTCCCAAGAATAGGCAAGTTCCATTAAAATAATCACAAATGTGTTAACACCATTGTATTTTCTACACTGAGAAAAGTTTACTTAATTCAAGCAGGAACCTAATCCTGAACAGTGCTAAAGGAAAGGCTGTTGTCTTATTAAAATCACAAATTGACAAAGCCAAGATGGAAATCAGAGGTAATCTTGTCCCCTCACTTAATTTTATACAGGACAAAAGCAAAGGCCCCGAGTGGGAAAGGGACTTGCCAAAGGTCATATAGCTAATACATTGCAAATCTGGGACTAGAATGCAGGTCCCATTTCAAAGATCTTTCTGTTAGACAACATTTTTTCTCAAGTAGAGTAGCAACTTTTAATATGTATGCAATAGGATCCCTCTGTGCCCGCTGCTTCTAAGACTAGTAGGACAGTACACAAACACGTTAAACTCCTCTGCCTTTCTTTAGATGCCTTTGATCAAGAGGCAGGGGTTAATGATCATTTTGCCTGGTGTTATGAAGCAATAATAAATCGAGGCCTTATCCAAGGTTACACAGACCTCAGAGAGAGATCTGAGCAGACTAGGGCATTAGTGAGGAACTTCTTCATGCAAAACCTTAGTAGTTCTGCCATAACTCACACCAACTAACTCATCTGGAAGGCCATTGATATGGTAATCACAATGATAAGGGAAATTGCCCTTCTCCCTGAGATACAGAGTGACTTTTGTTTCTCCCTTTCCCAAAAGGGCATGTCAATGCCCATCATAATCCAGAATGGATATACATTATTGGCATTAATAATAATAAATTAATTACCAAGTCTCCTCTTAACTTTTTGCTATGCCTATTGGTAGTTACTGTTTCTTTCCTTTAAAACAAGAATATAGAAAACCAAGCAAGTAAAAGAAAATTAATGACCAAATTACTGGTTTTCAAGCATTCTCTGGAATTATGGTCTCTTAATGCCAAGGTTTTTAAGGGTTTCCATCAATTTGTTCTGGTCCATTTTGAAAAATGGAAGATATTTCACACATTTTGAAGAAAATAAGTCTAAAAAGATACAGAGCTAAAAGTTTCACTTAACATCACTTACAAAAAACACTAAAAAAGTTTCAACTCTTCAAGTTCTTTAGCACTAAAGAAGAAAGTAACGGTCAAATTCTTTTTCATTCTGAATTCAAGTTGGCCCTTATTAGGTGTTATAACCAGTTTACTAATGTAAAAATAAATTCCATTAACTGAAAGAAAGATCTACCCTGCAGTTTGACTCTAAATTATTCTTTTTTAGTAACTATACTGCATAGTACTTGGATTCAGCAGCTAGTCCTCACAGATTCATTTCTAACAGCAGATAGAAAATTACAATAACTTAGAGGCTCCATCAATTTTTCTACAGGTGCCCAAATTTTCACTCACAAATACTAATTTGTGTCCTTAACGATGGTTAAAATTTGGGGTGAAGAGGAGCCACACAAGGAGAACAAGTCAGCACAAAAACTCCAGAAATAAAAAGACCTTCTTGAGGTTGCTTTTGGGACTTTTTATTTATATAACCAAACAAACTACTACTTGCTCTTCCTACTCACCTATTTTTAACGTAAATAGATGCTCTGATTTAAAAAATATGCCCTGATTAGCAATTTCTTCCACTCAATAGATTACGGGGATTGAAAGCCTGAGACTTGCTGGTTCCACAGAAAAAAACCAGTGAATGATGAAGCATTAAATACCATGATGAGAGAAGACAAGGTACATTAAGTGAGAATGTCTACTTTACCTTGAAGAGTTTAATCTTGGGAAAACTTGATTAATTTTCTTTCATCATGGTGAATTGATAAGCTCATAGACATAACCTTGGCTGGTTATACAACTTATTGATGTCAGCAAACTAAATTTACAGCCAATTCTATCCTTGACCCTTGTTTTCAAGAATTTTCTCTGATTTCAACACCAGCAGCATTCATTTGTGGAATATATTTTTTTTTTTTAAATTTCCTCTTTATTGGTCTCTCATGGTTCTTTATAGTTTCTTTTTTTTTTTTAATTTTTATTTATTTATTTTTTCCCCCAAAGCCCCAGTAGATAGTTGTATGTCGTAGTTGCACAGCCTTCTAGTTGCTGTATGTGGGACGCAGCCTCAGCATGGCTGGAGAAGCGGTGCATCGGTGCATGCCCGGGATCCGAACCCCGGCCGCCAGCAGTGGAGCGCGCACACCCAACCTCCAAGCCATGGGGCTGGCCCGGAATATATTCTTAATCAGGCAAAATAAAAGTACTTTACACTCTTGTTTGTTTTACTATATCTGGGTAAGGAATATATTAACTGAAAGTCCCTAAAAGAATTATCTATACATTTGTTCTTCTAATAGAAATTCTGTGTACCCACAGTGTGGTCTAGATACATGGACATTTCTGCACACTGATTGACAATACTTAGTCATTAAAAATTTCACTGGCCTCTTCTACAAGAAAAGGAAAGGAATTCTAACCAAATTGCTGAACAGAAATTTCATTCTTTTAAAACTCTTTTTGCTACACAATATATTTTCATCATCAAGAAATGTAGAAAGTAAAAGTCAGATGAAATGAAAAAGTATCCTTAAGCTCATTATCCAGAGATAACCACTGTTAACATTGATATTATTTTGCCTACCTTTCCAGGTACTTTTCTGTTCATATATGTTCATAAATATATAGTCTTTTCAAAATGAGATCATACTGTACATGGAGTTTTGTAATCTAATTTTTTACACTAAGTCATTTGAATCTCATGCTGTATCAATAATATATTTCTATAATATCATTTCTAATGGATGTTCCATAATTTATCTAATTAATCTCCTGTTATTGGACACTTGGAGTGTTTCGTATCTTTTGCTATTATCATAATGCTATAATGAGCATAGTTGTACATGTACCTTTGAGCACATGATAGATTATTTCTTCGGGCCAAGTCTTGAATACAAAGTTGTCAGGTCAAAAAATTTTTACCTTTTTAAAAAGTGCTTGATAAGTTTTCTAGCAACATCATTTTGCTCACTTGAAATGATCCACTGCTTTCTAATAGATTTTCTCTACTTTACTTTCTCCTATTATCTTCAGAATAATAATGTTGAGTGGTGAGTACTGTTAATCAAAATGATACTTTTCACCAGAAAGATGTCTTTATCTTTATTTGGTAAAGTGATCTAAATGATATGTTTGATAACTACAGAAGAGTATTTGGATACAACTTGTGCTTACCCTGTTCTTTCCAACTCTTCCTCCTTTTGTCAAATGATGTAGTACTTTCTCTCTCCCTCTCTCTCTCTGATCATTTTTTTCTGTGTGTATCTTTCCCTTTGCTGGTTCCTATTTGCCTCAGTTGAAGGCCTCAGTTAAGTTACTTATTTTCTTGTTTTTAAGGAAGGCATGCTTAAGGTGTGTGCCATCTACTACGTCAGCTCTGCTAGATCCAAGTCTCTCTTCCTCCCTTCCAAGCTCCCCAGGGCCAAAAATAGCTTTTTTAGTAACTTACCAGTCATTAGGATGTTAGATTACTCTTGGTCCTAAGGAGTAAGAAAATAGGCCATGGCAACAGGGCATTAACATTATGAATTAAGAATACTGTGGTAACATGACAATTGCTATAGTGAAAACACAGTGTCACAAGTTGTCTTGGTTTCTTTGTCCCTGACCCCATCCTTGTCTACACTTTGAAGGCTTACCTAAGGTGACTGTTTTCTCCTCCCACTCTTCATTCTTCTCCCCTGTTATGCGTTACTCATTTAGTAACTATTTTTTGCATGCCTACCATATGCCAAGCACTTTTTATCATGATAAACACTTTATATTTGGCAGTTCCCAGGATCACAACTGGATAATATTAGTTTTCTAACTATCTCTAGCTTAGTCTATTTTGTGCATAGATATGGAAAATGGTACGTTGTCCCTTTTAGATAAAAGCATTTGCATATAACAGTTGATATACTACATTATATAAAAGTTCAAACTGGGTATCACTGTAAGAAATAGGAAAAAGAAGTCAATAAGTTCCTTTTTATCAACAAATCTTTTACAACTAACTTTAGAGTAGTGCCCAGGATCAAAATATTAGCCATCTAAGAGTAACAAAGGTGAGCTGTGGTAATTAAAATAAGGATAGTTGGTTCCTGCCGTGAGATCTCCATTCTCCCTTCCAACAGAAATCAGAGGCTCCTGAGACCCTTATTTTGCCTTTACTACTTAGGTAATCTTCAGATAGAAGTGCTCTATCTGAGCTGGGCTTCCCCAAGATCCCAGACTTTTTCCAATTCCTTCCTAAATCCCCTTATCAAAATTGAAATGTTCTGTTCCTTCAGGCTCAGTTGGCTGCTTTCTAAGGCAACAACTAACTAACTCTGACGGAAAAAAAAGAAAAGAAAATCCTTCTAGTGTGGCTAGGATCTTCTTCACTCCTCATTTCACTCTTGCTACACACATACATCCACACTTTCTCCTCCCCATTATTACATGTGTGCCTTTTATCAGTGATCTTCTACAGAAAATGCCTTAAATAACTGACACTTTACAGACCAAACCAACAGCAAAGAATTAAATTTGAACTAAAAGTTTAAATTTATAAGGAACAGTGATAGGATTACAACCAAGAGTTTTACAGTTTATCAATAAGACTTGAATTTTTAAAAGAAAGTTCGTGATTCCTTATATTTGATGACCAATAAAAATGTGGATTAGTTGAGCACCAAAAATAAATTTTCAAGCTAAGTAAATATATTGTGTAAAATCTTTCAAATATTTAAATATTTTTTTCTTTTCTTAATATTGCAATAGCTATATATTTCTGATCAAATTATTGCTATCACAATTTAGGGGTTTTAGTGTAATGTTTCATGAAGATTTTATATGTTATTTATGGATTTATAATTTATAAGCCACTAAATAACAATAAATAATTGAAGCAAATACTACTCCTTTTATTATTAAGCCATCTAAAGAGAGCTATTCCATTTAAATTAACTATATGTAAATCATTTTAGTCCACAGAGACAATATAATATTAGTTTTGACAAAATATTTTAATTAGTAAAAGAATATTATTTATGCTTCAGATAATTAAAACTTAATCAACCTTAGATTATTTTAAAATTCAATTTATATATTTTAGTTATCTTCTATCCAATGGCTTAAACAAGCTATAGGCTAAAACATCTCTCAATTCATATGTTTTGAGTTACCCAGAGAAATGGTCCCAACCTAAGGCTAAACCCAATCTCTTTAAATGGCATCTGTAGCTCAGCATGAGAGATGAACCTTCATCTAGAAATAATACTCTTCTCTCCTTCAATCCCATGGCAAGTTTGCAGATCAATGGCCCTGGTGGCTTAAAAGACAGCTTGAGAGATAGGAGTATCCACAGCAGCATGTCATGATGTCTAGTTGATACCTCTACCCTAGTTCCATGATCACCCTGGGACTCTTCCAGAAAGGACTAGGTCACCAGACTGAAATACCTTCCAACCCATTTGGCCAACCCATACCAATCATCTCTATGAATATACAGAAGCAATTAGCTACCCAGGAAGGTCATTTAGGCTACCCAGAAGATGATGTAGATAAGAATCTTCTCCCGTGCACTTAGAAATTGTATGTTTCCAGGAGTGTAGGGGAAAATGGAACTCATATCAACTCCATTTAAGTACTTTTTGTAGCCATTGATTTTACAACTCATTTAAGCTTGCAGTAATTACTTGCTCAGTCATTTGCTTACTTAATTTCTTAGTCTTCACATGCAAAATATGCTATAGCCAGACATGAATAACCCAATATGTTCAGTAAACATATTATTTAAGAATAATTCAGGTCTAAAGAGTCAACTCAAAATGTCCAGAACAATTCATGGTGCACAGTTGTCTTTAAGAGTGGATTTACATTGTCATGAAGTGAAACCAACTAGTATGAGAAAATTGACCATGAATTGAGAAAAATAATTGACTCTGTCTGGTACATAAGGTCTCAATCATAACTACATTTTCAGTGAGAGCCATCAAGTTGTTTTCTGACAAATATAAAAAGACATTTTCAAATCTGTTCCCAAATTGCCCTCATATCACTCATGATTATTAATAATACAGAGTAAAATCTCACTATAAAATAGTTTTCTGTTCAATTGTCTCCACTTTATGGAATCAAATCATGTTTCCCATGTATGTAGTCAAACATAGCACATCTATTCGCTATAATATAGTATCCTTCTTCTTTGACGCCAACATTACAAACAAATGAAAGTAATTATGATTCATGACTGAATACTTATGTCTCACTTTAAGCTCATACCTAGCCATTGCATTATATTTGAACTAGGTACAATTCAATTTCTTGTCATGTCTGCAATGTTATAAATAGTGACAGATTTCAGGCTAAATATCAAGACCACATAAAGGATAACAGCTAAGCTTATTAACATGACGTACACAGGCCTCCATGATCTGACCTCTGCTTAACTCTCTAACCTTATCTCTCACCTTTCCCTAACTCATATTTTATAACTTCAGTGAAACTCAACTGCTTGAATTACCTCCCTACACACACTACACACTTTCTCATCTCTAAGCTTTTTCTCACATTGCACCCCACCCCCATGCCAGGAGTACCCATCCCGCAATTTCTTTTTGCACAACTAACAGCTATTCATTCTTTAAGACTCAACTCAAGCATGTTTCATTTTCTCCTCAAGAAAGCTTTTCCAGATTGTCCCCCTATCATGTTAAATGTGGTACTTAGCTCCATAACATACTGTGCACTTCTATCTTTTGCATTTATCACACTGTGGTAATTATCTATTTCTAGTTCCCTCTCTCCTACACAACAGTGAGCTCTTCCAGCTCAGTGATGTCATGTTACTTATCTTTCCATCCATAACACATGGTCAGCACTTATTTTTCATAATACCAAAACTTTTATCCCCCAAGTATACAAGATAAAATGGAAAAGAGTAGTTGTCTTAGTAAGTGGGAAGCAGTGTGGTCAAGTGGAAGAGATATTGCAAAGTATGGGCTCTCTTGTCTAAAAAAATTAATGAAAACAAGAGAAAGTACCAGAAATTCAAAAGGCATTATGATGCTTACATTTGTTGTATGAAATTATTGTACGATATTTTTCTTCTGTTTCATAAAAATGTGCTAATTTGAGAGTGAAAGTAATGAAATTCTTTAAAGGAATATATTTTTTAAACTGTCACAAAAATTCATAAGAAAATCAATGTTATTAAGTACAATAGCTAACAGAACATGAAGATATAGCTAAAAATCTCATTTTTAAAAATCCACAGGCTCTCCACAATGGTTTTTAATATAAATCACTTTTAGTCAATAAAATAAAAATTTGCTATAAAGAAAATTTTTAGACAATGTTTATTTTCCCACTGTCTTCCACAATAGTGTAGGTGTGTTTCACTTGGAGAAAATTTAGCTACTTGATTGTTACAGTAAAATTTAAGCATTTAACACCAAAAAGGTATCCAAATGTTCATAGAAGCTCTATTTGTAATAGCCAAAAACTGGATTCATCCAAAATGTGTTCAACAGAGGAGTGATTAAACAAATTTTTGTACATCCCTATTGTGGAATATTACTCAGCAATAAAAAGTAACAAACTATTTAATACATGCAATAATCTCCAGGGAAATATTCTGAATAAAACAATCTAACCCAACAAGGTTACATACCATATGATTCTGTTTATATAAAATTTTTGAAGTGACAAAAATAATAGTAAAAACAGAGGAGACATTAATGGTTGCCAAGGTTTGGGAAAGGGAGGTAGAGAAGGTAGGTGTGGTTATAAAAAGACATCCTTGAGGACACAAGGCATCCTTGAGGTGATGAAACTGTTCAGTATCTTGACCACAGTGGTGAATACACAAAACCACACTTGTGATAAGATAGCATACAGGTGGTGACATCAGCAACGTGGTAGAGTGAGCTGTTCCCTTTGTCTCTCCCCCCCGAATTACAACTAAATGCACATTCACTGACCAATGGAGGATACTCACACAGCACAACAGGACGCCTAAGAGACCCAGGAAGCTATACATCTGAAGGTGGAGGGAATGGATCCCAGGGGAACAGTGGAAATAGGTGAGCACTCCCCTACTCCTCGCTGGCAGCAGGGACCCAGGTCATGGTCCTCACACAGCAGCTGGCACTACTCTAAGAGGAGACAGGGACAAACTATTCCTTGCCTCCAGGAGCACCCACCATGCTGAGGCAGCCCCACAAAAGGGAACCCACCCCAGCACAACTGTAAGAGGAGGTGGCAGCAGTCTTGCACATGCACACAAACACTATCATGGCATGTAGGAGTGCCCACTGTGCTGCTTCAGCCCCACCAAGTGGCCCGTGGTCAGCCCCCATGAAGGAACCCCACCCACCAAGCACAGCAACTGGTGTGACTCAGAGGCAGCGGCAGTCAGGCACATGTGCGAACACTATCCAAGATTGCGGGATTGCAGGCTTGCAGGAGTCCCATGGTAGCCCCGCCAATGGGAACGTACCCTGGCATGACTGTAAGTGGAGGTGACAGCAGCAGTGTGTGCATGCATGAATGCTATCCTGGCTTGCAGGAGCACCCACCATGCCACCAAGGCCCCATCAAATGGCCCCAGCTCAGACCCCATGAAGAATCCCCACACACCAAACAGTGGCTAGTGCAACTGTAAGTAGTGGCAGCCTGATGCACATGAATGCTATCCTGGCCTGCAGAAGCACCCACCATACCCACAGAACTTCCAGCAGCAACTTCCAGCTCCTACTTACCCTCAGCAGTGGCAGGTGGTATCTGTGACCAGATACTACCACAAATGTGCTGGAAAAGGATCTATTCATCAACACCATGAAAAAATACAGGAACACTTCAGACCAGAAGGAAAATGACAAGACTCCAGAAACCAACCTTGGAGTCACAGAAATTTACAATCTAAATGACAGAGAATTCAAAATAGTTGTCATAAAGAAACTCAACAAGTTACAAGAAAACTCAGAAAGACAGTTCAATGAGCTCAGGAAAAAAATTAATGAGCAGAAGGAATACTTCACGAAAGAGATTGAAACTATAAAAAGAAAATTGTGAATATAAAGAACAGAGATATTGAGATAAATTAATGAGATAAAAAGTAATCTATAATCCAATAAAAAAAGAGCTGATGTTATGGAGGACAGAATTAGTGATTTAGAGGATAGAAATATAGAAATGCTTCAGGTGGAGGAGAGGAGAGAACAAAGATTTTTTTAAACGAAAGAATTCTTTGAGAAATATCTGACTCAATTAGGAAAAGCAACATAAGGATTATAGGTATTCCAGAGGAAGAAGGGAGGGAGAAAGAAGCAGAGAGCTTCCTCAAAGAAATAATAGCTGGGAAATTCCCAAACCTGGGGAAGGAACTGGACTTACAAGTACATGAAACCAATAGAACTCCTCATTACATCAATGAAAAAGACCATCTCCAAGGCGTATATTAATAAAACTGGCAAAAGTCAATGACAAAGAAAAAATATTAAGGGCAGCAAAGGGGAAGAAAATAATCTACAAAGGAACCCCTATCAGGCTTTCAGTGGAATTCTCAGCAGAAAGCTTACAGGCTAAGAGAGAATGGAATGATATATTCGAAATAGTGAAAGACAAAATCTATCAGCCAAGAATACTCTATCCAGCAAAACTTTCCTCCAGATATGATGGAGAAACAAAAGCTTTCCAAGATAAACAAAAACTGAGGAAGTTCATTGCCACTAGACCTCCCTTACAAGAAAAGATTAAGGAAGCCCTCATACCTGAAACAAAAAGGCAAAGGTCTACAAAACATTAAGGAAGGACAAAAATAGACAAAATCAGAAAACCACAGCTCTCTACCAGAACAGGTTAGTAAACACTTAATTATAACATAAAAGATAAAGGGAAGGAAAGCATCAAAAATAACTATAAACACCTCAACTTAGTCACAAATTCACCACACAAAACAGAATAATTTGTGACAGCACTAATTCAGAAGGAGAAGAGGAAAGGGATGGAACCTGCTTAGGCTAATGGGGATAAGAGGCTAACAGAGAATGGACTATCTCATTTTTGAGATCCTTTATACAAACCTCACAGTAACCACTAAACAAAAAAATCAGGGCAGAGCCACAATTCATAAGTAAAGAGAAAACTGAGAAAACTATCACAGAAAACCAACAAACTGAAATGGCAATCAGAAATAAAAGGGAAGAGAAAAAATGGAAATATAGAACAACCAGAAAACAAGAGATAAAATGGCAGTATTAAGTCCTCATATATCAATAATCACTGTAAATGTAAATGGATTGAATTCTCTAATCAAAAGGTAACAGAGTAGCTGGATGGATTAAAAAACAAGACCCAAGAATATGCTGCCTCCAAGAAACACATCTCAGCTCTAAAGACAAACATAGGCTCAGAGTGAAGGGATGGAACACAATACTCCACACAAATGGCAAACAAAAGAAAGCAGGCTTTGCCATACTTATATCAGAAAAAGCAGACTTCAACATAAAAGAGACAATGAGAGACAAAGATGGACAGTACATAATGATAAAAGGGACATTTCTCCAAGAAGACATAACATTTCTGAATATATATGCACCTAACACAGGAGCACCAAAGTATATAAAGCAACTATTAACAGACCTAAAGGGAGAAATTAACAGCAACACAATACTAATAGGGGACCTCAACACACCACTTACATCAATGGGTATAACATCCAGACAGAAAGTCACCAAAGAAATAGTGGATTTAAATGAAACACTAGATCAGATGGACTTAATAGAGATACAAAGAACATCCCACCCAAAAACAGCAGAATACACATTTTTCTCAAGCACACATGGAACATTCTCAAGGATAGACCATATGTTGGGAAACAAAACAAGCCTCAATAAATTTAAGAAGATTGAAAACATATTAAGCATCTTTTCCAACCACAATGCTATATGAAACTAGAAATCAACTACAAGAAAAAAGCTGGGAAAGTCACAAATATGTGGAGACTAAACAACATGCTACTGAACAAATATTAGATAAATGAAGAAATCAAAGGAGAAATTAAAAAATACATGGAGACAAGTGAAAATGAAAATACACCATACCAACTCTTATGGGATACAGCAAAAATGGTTCTAAGAGGGAAATTCCTAGCAATAGAGGCCCACCAAAACAAACAAGGAAAATCCCAAATAAGTAAGCTTAAACTACAATTAACAGAACTAGAAAAAGAAGAACAAACAAAGCCCAAATTCAGCCAAAGGAGGGAAATAATAAAAATTAGAGCAGAAATAAATGAAACAGAGACTAAAATGACAATAGAAAGGGTCAATGAAACTCAGAGCTGGTTCTTTGAGAAGATAAACAAAATTGACAAACCCTTAGCTAGACTCGCTAACAAAAAAGAGAGAAGACACAAATAAATAAAATTAAAAATCAAAGAGGAGAAATTACAATGGATACCACGGAAATACTAAGGATTATAAGAGAACACTATGAAAAACTACATGCCAACAAATTGGATGACCTAGAAGAAAAGGATAAATTCTTAGAATCATATAACCTCCCAAAATTCAATCAAGAAGAAATAGAGAATATGTATAGACCAATCACAAGTAAAGAGATTGAAACAGTAATCAAAACCCTCCCAAAAAAACAAAAGTCCAGGACCAGATTGCTTCTCTGGAGAATTCTACCAAACATTCAAAGAAGATTTAATACCTATCTTTCTCAAACTACTCCAAAAAACTGAAGAGACGGAATGCTTCCTACCTCATTCTATGAGGCCAACATTACCCTGATACCAACCAAGACAAGGACAACACAAAGAAGGAAAATTACAGGCCAATATTGCTGATAAACATAGATGCAAAAATCCTCAACTAAATATTGGCAAACCGAACACAGCAATACATTAAAAGGATCATACACCATGATCAAGTGGGATTTATACCAGGGACACAAGGATGGTTCAACATTAGCAAATAACTCAATGTGATACACCACATTAATAAAATCAGGAATGAAAATCACATGATCATCTCAGTAGATGCAGAGAAAGGATTTGACAAGATGCAATGTCCATTTATGATTAAAAAATACTCTCAATAAAATGGGTATAGAAGGAAAGTACCTCAACATAATGAAGGCCATATATGACAAACCCACAGATAACATCATACTTAATGCTTAAAAACTGAAAGCCATCCCTCTGAGAACAGGAACAAGACAAGAGTGCTCACTCTCACCACTCCTATTCAACATAGTACTGGAGGTTTTGGCCACAGCAATTAGGCAAGAAAAAAAAATAAAATGTATCCATACTGGAAAGGAAGAAGTGAAACTCTCGCTATTTGCAGATGATATGATTCTATATATAGAAAACCCTAAAGAATCCAACAGAAAAGTATTAGAACTAATTAACAACTATAGCAAAGTTGCAAGGTACAAAACAAACTTAAAAAATCAGTTGCATTTCTATACACTAATAACAATCTAGCATAAAGAGAAGTCAAGAATACAATCCCATTTACTATCACAACAAAAAGAATGAAGTATTTAGGAATAAATTTAACCAAGGAGGTGAAAGGCCTATACACTGAAAACTATAAGACATTATTGAAAGACATTGAAGAAGACATAAAGAAATGGAAAGCTTTTCCATGTTTATGGATTGGAAGAACAAACATTGTTAAAATGTCCATATTACCTAAATCGATATATAGATTCAATGCAATCCCAATCAGAATCCCAATGACATTACTCACTGAAATAGAACAAATAATCCTAAAATTTATATGGAACAACAAAAGACCCCAAATAGCCAAAGCAATCCTGAGAAAAATGAACAAAGCTGGAGGCATCACAATCCCTGACTTCAAAATACACTACAAAGCTATAGTAATCAAAACAGCATGGTACTGGCACAAAAACTGACACACAGATCAATGGAACAGAATTGAAAGCCCAGAAATAAACCCACACATCTACAAATGGCTCATCTTCAACAATGGAGACAAGAATATACGATGGAAAAAGGAAAGTCTCTTCAGTAAATGACATTGGGAAAACGAGACAGCCACATGCAAAAGAATGAAAGTAAACCATTATCCTACACCATACACAAAGTTAACTCAAAATGGATTAAAGACTTGAATGTAAGACCTGATACCATAAAACTTCTAGAAGAAAATACAGGCAATACACTCTTTGACATCAGTCTTAGCATCATCTTTTTGAATACCATGTCTACTCAAGCAAGGGAAACAAAAGAAAACAATAAACAAATGGGACTACATTAGACTAAAAAGTTTCTGCAAGGCAAAAGAAACCATGAACAAAATGAAAAGACAACCCACCAACTGGGAGAAAATATTTGCAAATCATATATCTGACAAGGGCGTAATTTCCAAAATATATAAAGAACACATACAACTCAACAACAAAAAACCTGATCAAAAAAATGGGTAGATGATATGAGGAGACATTTTTCCAAAAAATATACATAGATGTTAAACATCACTAACTTAATTGGGAAATGCAAATCAAAACTACAATGAAATTTCACCTTACACCTGTCAGAATGGCTATAATTAGCAAGATAAAAAGTAACAAGTGTTGGAGAGGATGTAGAAAAAAAAGAACCCTCATACACTGCTGGTGGGAGTGCAAACTGGTGCAGCCACTATGGAAAATAGCACGGAGATTTCTCAAAAAGTTAAAAATAGAAATACGTTATGATCCAACTATCCCACTACTGGGTATTTACCCAAAGAGCTTGAAATCAACAATTCAAAGAGATTTGTGCACCCCTATGTTCATTGCAGCATTATTCACAATAGCCAAGACATGAAAGCAACCCAAGTGCCCATCAGCAGATGAACAGATAAAGAAGATATTATATACATATACACATATACATACAATGGAATACTTCTCTGCCATAAAAAAAGACAAAATCATCCCATTTGCAGCAACATGTATGGACCTTGAGGGTATGATGTTAAGCGAAATAAGCCAGATGGAGAAACACAAACACCACATGATTTCACTCATATGTGGAAGATAAACAAATGCATGGATCAAGAGAACAGATTAGTGGTTACCAGAGGAGAAGGGGGTTGGGGGGTGGGCAAAAGGGGTAAAGTGGCACATTTGTCTGGTGATGGATAGAAATTAGACTATTGGTGGTGAGCACAATGCAGTCTATATAGAAACAGATACATAATAATGTACACCTGAAACTACACAATGTTATAAACCATTATGACCTCAATAAAATAATTGAAAAGAAAAGACTAAACAACAAAAAAGGGAAGTGTTCACAAGCAATAATAATCATAACGATGTTGGTTAACCTTTAAAAAAAAGATAGCATAGAATACAACACTCAAACGCACACAAATGAGTACAAGTAAAACTGGGCAAATCTAAATAAGACCAATGGATTGTATCCAGAGTAAAATCTTGGTTGTGATATTATGCTGTAGTTTTGCAAAATGTTACCATCGGGGGAAACTGGGCAAAGTGTAAAAGAGATCTCTCTGTATTGTTTCTTACAACTGGATATGAATCTACAATAATCCAAATTTTAAAATTCAATTAAAAAAGAAAAAAATAAGCATTTCTTAAACTTAAATGTTTGTTGACCTATAATGGTAACTTTATGATGAAAAATTAATAATAATATAGGAAGTTTCCAATGGATTATCTGTTAAAAGAATATTTGTAAGTTTCTTTTAGATTGGAGAGTATTTTCCCATGGAAATATTATCATCAAGGGATGTTAGATTCCTAGGGTATCTCACAAAAGCCTAATCAATTTATGATAAGGCTAAAATTCTATGATTTTGAAATAAAAAAAGAGTAGAAAACAGCTTTGCTATACCATAATTGAAAAGAACAAAAATGCCAATGTCATTTTTCACAGAAATAGAACAATCTTAAAATTTGTGTGGAACCACAAAAAAAAAACCCAAATAGCCAAAGCAATCTTGAAAAAGAAGAACAAAGCTGGAGACACCACACTCCCTGATTTCAAACTATATTACAAAACTATAGTGATCAAAACAGTATGGTATTGGCATAAAAACAGACACATAGACCAATGAAACAGAACAGAGAGGCCAGAAATAACCTCACACATATATGGTCAATTAATTTAGGACAAAGGAGCCAAGAATATACAATGGGGAAAGGACAGTCTTTTCAATAAATGGTTTTGGGAAAACTGAACAGCTACATGCAAAAGAATAAAACCAGACCACTATCTTACACCATACACAAAAATTACCTCAAAATGGGTTAAAGACTTGAATGTAAGACCTGGAACCATAAAACTCCTAGAAGAAAACATAGGGATAAATTCCTTGATAAAGATCTTGGCAGTGATTTTTTCTTATTAAGGTATAATTTACATACATTATATTAGTTTCAGGTGTACGAGATAATGATTAGTAATTTGTATTTATTGCAAAATGATCAACACAATAAATCTAGTTAATGTCCATCACCATACATATTTAACAGAATTTTTTTCTTGCAATGAGAAATCTTAAGATTTACCCTCTTAGCAACATTCAGATATGCAACAGAGTATTACTAATATAGTTGCCACGCTGTACATTACTTCCACATGACTTATTTACTTTATAACTGGAAGTGTGTACCTTTTGACTCCCTTCACCCATTTTTCCCACCCCCAACACCCCACCTCTGGCAATCACCAATGTGTTCTCTGTATATATGAGCTTAGGTTTTTTTTGTTTTTTATTTAAGATTCCACATCTAAGTGAGATCATAGGGAATTTGTCTTTCTCTGAGTTAATTCTCTTAGCATAATGCCCTCAAAGTCCATCCCTATTGTCACAAATGGCAAGATTTCATTCTTTTTTTTTTTTTTTGATGAAAAAGTTTGGCCCTCAGCTAACATCCGTTGCCAATCTTCCTCTTTCTGCTGAGGAAGCTTAGCCCAGAGCTAACATCTTTGCCCATTTTCCTCTATTTTTTTTATGTGGGATGCCACCACAGCATGGCTTGATGAGCGGTGCATGGGTCCATGCCCAGGATCTGAACCTCTGTACCCCATGCTGCCAAAGCCGAGCATGTGAACTTAACCACTATGCCACTGGGCCGGCCCCCCAAGATTTCATTCATTTTAATGGCTGAATAATATTCCATTGTGTGTGTATATACGTGTGTGTGTGTGTATAAAATTTTCTTTATCCACTCATCCAAGTGTCCATTGATGGACACACATTCTTTCCTTTTCTTCGCTATTCTAAATAATGATGCAATGAACATGGGGGTGCATATATCTTTTTGAGTTAGTGTTTTTTGTTTTCTTCAGATAGATAGAATTGGAATTTCTGGATCATATAGTAGTCCTATTTTTAATTTTTTGAGGAACTTCCATACTGCATTCCATAGTGGCTAAACCAATTGACATTCCTACCAGCAGTGCACAAAGGTTCCCTTTTCTCCACATCTTCACCAACACTTGTTATTTCTTGTCTTTTTGAAAATAGCCATTCTAACAGGTATGAAGTTAGATCACTGTGGTTTAGATTTGTACTTCCCTGATAATTAGTGACATTGAGCATCTTTTCATGTGTCTGTTGGCCATCTGTATGTCTTCTTTGAAAAAACACCTATTCAGATACTCTGTGCATTTTGTGTGTGTGTGTGAGGGAGATCAGCCCTGAGCTAACATCCATGCTAATCCTCCTCTTTTTGCTGAGGAATATCGGCTCTGAGCTAACATCTATTGCCAATCCTCCTCCTTTTTTTTTTCCCCAAAGCCCCAGTAGGTAGTTGTATGTCGTAGCTGCACATCCTTCTAGTTGCTGTATGTGGGACACGGCCTCAGCATGGCCAGAGAAGCGGTGTGTCGGTGTGCACCCGGGATCCGAACCCAGGCCGCCAGTAGCAGAGCACGTGCACTTAACCGCTAAGCCACAGGGCCAGCCCCTCTGTGCATTTTTAAATTGTATTGTCTATTTTTTTGCTATTTAGTTGTATGAGTTCTTTATATATTTTGGATATTAACCATTGATCAGATATATGATTTGCAAATATTTTCTCCCATTCAGAGGGGTGTCTTTTCACTTTCTTGCTGGTTTCATTTGCTGTACAAAAGCTTTTTAGTTTGATGTAGTCCCACTTGCTTATTTTTGCTTTTGTTGTCTTTGTTTTTGGTGTCAAATTCAAAAAGAATCATCGCCAAGATTGTCAAGGAGCTTACTGCATATGTTTTCTTCTGGGAGTTTTATGGTTTTAGGTCTTACATTCAAGTCTTTAATCCCTTTTGAGTTATTTTCGGGTGCAGTGTAAGATAATGGTCCAGTTTTATTCTTTGCAAGTGGCTGTCCTGTTTTCCCAACATTTATTGAGGACCCTGTCCTTTCCTCATTGTATATTCTTGGCTCCTTTGTTGTAAATTAATTGACCATGTATGCATGGATTTATTTCTGAGCTCTCTATTCTGTTCCATTGATCTACGTTTCTGTTTTTATGCCAACACCATACCGTTTTGATTACTATAGCTTTGTAATACCTTTGTAACATCACACAGGGAGTGTGATGTCTCCAGCCTTGTTCTTCTTTCTCAAGATTGCTTTGGCTATTAGGGGTCATTTGTGGTTCCATACAAATTTTTGAATAGTTTTCCTATTTTTGTGAAAAATGTCATTGGAATTTTGATAGCAATTGCATTGAATCTGTAGATTGCTTTGGGCATTTAGGGCATTTTAGCAATATTAATTCTTCCAATCCATGAATATGAAATATCTTTCCATTTATTTGTGTCTTCTTTACTTTCTTTCATCAATGTCTTGTAGTTTTCAGAATATAGGTCTTTCACCTCCTTGGTTAAATTTATTCCTAGGTATGTTATTCTTTTTGATGCAATTATAAATGAGATTGTTTTCTTAATTTCTCCATCATTAGTGTAAAAAAATGCAACAAATTTCTGTATATTCATTTTATATCCTGCAACTTTACTGAATTCATTTATTGGCTGTACAGTTTTTTGCTTGTGTCTTAGGGTTTTCTATATATATCATGTCATCTGCAAATAGTGACAGTTTCACATCTTCCTTTCCAATTTGAATGGCTTTTATTTCTTTTTCTTGCCTAATTGCTCTTCTGGGACTTCCAATACTACATTGAATAAAATAAGTGAGAGAGGTCATCCTTGTCTTGTTACTGATTTTAGAGGAAAAGCTTTTAGCTTTTCACCATCGAGTATGATGTTAGATGTATGCTTGTCATATATGGCCTTTATTATGTTGAGGTATGTTCCCTCTATTCCCACATTTTTGAGAGTTTTTATCGTAAATGGGCATTGAATCTTGTGAAATGCTTTCTCTGCCTCTATTGAGAAGATCGTGTGATTTTTATTCTTCATTTTGTTAATGTGGTGTGTCACATCAGTTTGTGGGTTTTGAACCATCCTTGCATTCCTGGAATAAATTATCCTTTTAATGTGTTGTTGAATTAAGTTTTCTAATATTTTGTTGGGTATTTTGCATCTATGCTCATCAGGGATACTGCTCTGCAATTTTCTTTTCAGGTGGTATCCTTGTCCGGTTTTGGTATCAGGATAATGTTGGCCTCACAAAATGAGTTTGGAAGTACTCCTTCCTCTTATAATTTTTGGAAGAGTTTGAGAAGGATTGGTATTAATTCTTCTTTGAATGGTTTGCAGAAATCACTAGGGAAGCCATCTGTTCCTGGACTTCTGTTTGTTGGGATGTATTTGATTACTGATTCAATCTCCTTATCAGTAATGGGTCTGTTCATATTTTCTATTTCTTAATGATTCAATTTGGAAGCGTTGTATATATAGGAATTTATCCTTTTCTTCTAGGGTGTCCAATTTTTTGGTGTGTGGTTGTTCATAGTAGTCTCTTATAATCCTTTGTATTTTGGTGGTATAAGTTGTAACATCTTCTCTTTCATTTCTAGTTTTATATATTTGAGCTCTCACTCTTTTTTAGTGAGTCTAGCTAAAGGTTTCTCAATTTTTTTATCTTTTCAAAGAACCAGTTCTTGATTCGTTGATCTATTGACTTTTTATTATCTATTTTATTTATTTCTGCTCTGATCTTTGTTATTTCCTTCCTTCTACTAATTTTGGGCTTCATTTGTTCTTATTTTTTCTAGTTCCTTGAGGTGAAAAGTTAGGGTATTTTTTGTTTCTTGAGGTGGGCATGTACTGCCATGAACTTTCCTCTTAGAACTGCTTTTGCTACAACCCATCTTAGGCATGTTGTATTTTCATTTTCATTTGTCACAAGGTTTTTTTTTAATTTCACTTTTGATTTCTTTTTTGACCCACTGGTTATTCAGTAGTATGTTGTTTAATCTCCACATATTTGTGAATTTTACAATTTTCTTTTTGTAATTTATTTCTAGTTTAATACTATTGTGGTTGGAAAATATGCTTGATATAATTTCAATCTTTTTAAATTTGTTAAGACTTGTTTTGTGGCCTAACATATGATCTATCTTGAAAAATGTTCCATGTGCACTTGAGAAGAATGTGTATCATGTTGTTTTGGATGGAATGCTCTGTATATATCTATTAAGTCCATCTGGTCTAACTTTCATTTAAGGCTGATGTTTACTTATTGATTTTATGTCTGGATGATCTATCCATTGATGTAAGTGAGGTATTAAATTCCCCTACTATTATTGTATTGCTGTCTGTTTCTCCCTTCAAGTGTGTTAATATTTGCTTTATATATTTTGGTGCTCCCATGTTGGGTGCATAAATATTTACAAATGTTATATCCTCTTGCTGGTTTGACCCCTTTGTCATTATGTAATGCCCTTCTTTGTCTTTTATTACTGTCTTTTTTTGAAAACTTTATTTTGTCTGATATAGTTATAGCCACGCCAGCCTTCTTTTGGTTCCATTTGTATGGAATATCTTTTTACATCCCTTCACTTTCAGTATGTGTGTATCCTTACATCTGAAGTGAGTCTCCTATAGGCAGCATATAGATGGGTCTTGTTTGTTTATCCGTTCAGCCACTCTGTGTCTTTTGACTAGAGAATTTAGTTCATTTACATTTAAGGTAATTATTGATAGATGTGTAGTGATTGCCATTTTGTTTTATGTTTTCTGACTGTTTTGTAGTTCCTCTGTTTCTTTCTTGTCTTTGTCTCTTTTTTTTCGTGCTTTGATGACTTTCTTTAGTGGTATGCTAAGATTCTTTTCTCATTATCTTTTGTGTGTCTACTATAGGTCTTTGTTTTTGGTTACCATGAGGCTTACATGTAACAACTTATATTTTTAATAGTTCATTTTAAGTTGATAACAACTTAAGTTTGAACACATTCTAAAGCTCTCCCTCCACATTTTATGATTTTGATGTTACATTTTACACCTTTTTACCTTTGATATGCCTTAACTAATTATTGGAGTTACAGTTATTTTTAGTACTTTTGTCTTTTAACCTTCATACTAGCTTTGTAAGTGATTAATCCAATATCTTTAGTGTATATTTACCTTTAACAGTGAGATTTATACTTTCATGTGTTTTTATGTTTATTAGTGCCCTTTCTTTTCAGCTTAAAGAAGTCCCTTCAACATTTCTTGTAAGGCCAGTTTATTGGTGATGATCTCCTTTAGATTTTTCTTATCTGGAAAACTCTTTATCTCTCCTTCAATTCTGAATGGTATCTTTTCCAGGTACAGTACTCATAGCTGGAAGAGTTTTTCTTTCAGCACTTTGAATATAATTGCCACTCCCTTCTGGCTTGCAAAGATTCTTCTGAAAAATCTGCTGTTAGTCTTATGGAGGTCCCCTTGTACATGTTTTTTTCTCTTGCTGCTTTTAAGATTGTCTCCTTGTCTTTAATTTTTGACATTTTAATTATAATATGTCTTGGTGTGGGTCTCTTTGGGTTCATCTTATTTGGAACTTTCTGGGCCTCTTGTATCTGGATGTCTGTTTCCTTCCCCAGGTTAGAGAAGTTTTCAAACACTATTTCTTGAAATAATTTTTCTGCCCCTTTCTCTCTCTCTCATCTCCTTCTGGGACCCCTGTAATGCAAATGTTAGTTCACTTGATGTTGTCCAATAAGTCCCTTAAGCCATTTTCACTTTTTTCTTTTGCTTCTCTGATTGGGTGAGTTCCTCTGCCCTGTCTTTCAGTTCACTGATATGCTCATCTAGTCTGTTGTTGAACCTATCTAGTGTATTTTTCAATTCAGCTATTGTGTTCCTTAGCTCTGTAACCTCTTTTTGGTACTTTCTTATATTTTCTATCTCTTTGTTGAAATTCTCACTGTGTTCATCCACTATTTTCCTGAGTTTGGTGAGCATCTTTATGACCACTACTTTGAACACTTTATCAGGTAAATTACTTATCTCTATTTTGTGAATTGTTTTTCTGAGTTTTCATCTTTTTTTATTTGGAAAATATTCCTCTATTTCTTTATTTTTATTGACTCTCTCTGTTGGTTTCTATGCATTAGATGAAATATCCACCTCTCCCAGTCTTGAATGGTTGGCTTTGTGTAGGAGATGAACCTTATCATTCAACCCTGCCCTAGCCTTTTGTCCTCTCTCAAACCTTTGTGATGGCCCAAGCAGACTATTTTATTTTAAATAGCTCCCAGGAATTGAAGGTGTGCCAAGACCAGTCAGGTCCCAAAAGGGAGCATCTCAGTCAGCACTTAGATTCAGGCTGATTGTAACCCAGACCCTCAGGCAGCAGCTTTTAAGGTATGCAAATATATACAGTGCTGTGGAACCACAAGCATAAGCCCTGCTGTCCACCAGAGCCAAGCAATCTGGAGGTGTCCCCTTCGTGACAGTTGCAAAAACTAGGGTTCCAGACAAGTGTATAAATGCCTTTCTGGGAGATACTGTGACCTGTAGCAAGGCAGAGAGTGAGTGAAAAGGTGGTGTCCCTGGCTTATGTTCCCTGAGAGCACCTCTGTAGCCTCTAGATGTGTGCCAAACCTGAAGCCTTTCCTTAAGTCCAAAGCTCTAGGAAAAGCAAGTAGGTCTCTTTCACAGAAGGGTTGGGGGTATATTTCAGTCTGCTATCTGTGCAGTGCCCTAGGAGTGGTAGCCTGCCAAGAACTGTCTCTTTGATTGTTACAGTCCTGTAGGAACCAGGAAAGAAAGCTCCACTGGCCACCAGAGCCAGGCAATCTGCTGGGTGGTACCAGAAATAAAAACTGGGGAACCAGACATGTATAAAAGCTTCCCTCTGAAAGATGCTGGTGCCTTGGAGCATAGCATAGAGAGAGCAGGAAGATAGCACCCACCCTCTGAGGTCTCAGGAAAGGTTTACAGTCAGCCTTTACATGCATGTTTAATTAGAAGCCTGCCCCTCAGGCTGCAGCAATGAAGATGAGCTCATAGGCCTCTTTCACAGAAAGAATGAGCTGCTGGGTCTGTTGCCTCTGCTGTGCCTTGGGGGTGGTAGCTGTTTAGGAACTATTTCTCCATTGGTTAGAGTCCTATGGGGCTTGTGAGCATAATCCCTGTTGGCCACAAGAGCTAGGAGATATAGATGTGTGTCCTGGCAGTGGCGACAAAAATTAGGGCACTAGACATGGGTTAGCTCCCTTCTGGAAGATACCAGTGAGCTGGAATGAGGAAGAGCGGGAGCACATAGATTGCATCCACCAGCCTCCATTCCCTGAGAGCACCTCTGTAGGCCCCTCTAAGTATGTCAAACCAGAAACCTGCCCCTCTGGCCATAGCTCCTGAGCAAGCAAATAGGCCTCTTTCTCAGAAAGACTGGGGATGTGTTTCAGTCTGCTATCTGTTCAGTGCCCTGGGAGTGGTAGTCTGCCAAGAACTGTCTCTCAGAATGTTATAGTGCCATGGGACCCAGGAATGCAAGCTCCCCTGGCCTCCAGATCTAGGGGATCAAGGGACATCCCCCAGGTGGCAGCTGCAAAAACTGGGTAACAAGATGTAAAAACCAGGTTACCAGACATGTGTAGAAGCTCCTTTCTGGGAGATACTGGCACTCTGGAGTGCTGCAAGGGAGAGAACAAAGATGGCACCAACTGCCTGGAGCAAAGGAGAGGAGAAGTGCAAAGATGGCACCTGCTTAAAATAGAGGAAAAAAAGGAAATTTAAAAAATAAAAGAAAAACAAGAAAAGAGGAAAAGAATAAAAAAAAAGAAAAGAAAAAGATGGCACATTCCTGCTTCAGCAAGGTAGAGGGAAAGCACAGAAGATGGCACCCACCAGCTGGAGCATAAAGATGGCACCTGCCAGAAAGGAAAAAAAAGAAAAAGAAGGAGGATGATGCCTGCCTACTTTAGCAAGGCACCCACCAGCCTCCATCCCCAAAGAGTATGCCAGTAGGCCCCTGCCCCTAAGACCAATGTTTTAAAATTAACAAATGATTCTGTTTCATATAAAGTCTGGGTGCTTTTCAAAGGGCGCTTCTGTGCTGCACTCTGGAGTAGGTGAGTCTGCATGCTAGTCCTTTAAGAGCTTTTTCTCAGTTTGGCACAGCTCCACTAGTCACATGGGCATAAGCCGCATTTGTCTTCAAAACCCAATGTTTTGGAGGTTCATGTCTCAGGTATCAGTCTTAAAAGCTGGGGTGCCTGATGTGAGGTACAAACCTTTAACTCCTCAGGGAGAAGCTCCAGGTTTTGAGTTCCCTCTCAATTGTTGGTTGCCTTGCTATGGGTGGGGTTTATGGTGAGACTGTCTCTCAGTCTTTCCTACCCTCTTCCACGTGGTTTGCCTCTAGTTTGCCTGATGTGAAGAGGTCACTCCATCAGTTTTTAGGTTTTTTTCTGAGGAAATTGTTCCACATAAAGCTGTAGATTTGGTGTGTCTGTGGGAGGACGTGAGTTCAGGATCTTCCCACATGGCCATCTTGAACCAGAACCTCTTGGCAATGATTTTTTGACTCTGACACCAAATGCAAAAGCAACAAAAGCAAAAATAAACCAGCGGTGCTACAACAAACTAAATAGCTTCTGCACAGCAAAGGAAACCATCAAAAAAATGTAAAGGCCACCCACTGAATGAGAGAAAATATTTGCAAATTGTATATCTGATAAGGGGATGATATCCAAAATATATAAAGAACTCAAACAAGTCAATAGCCAAAAAGCAAACAGTATAATTTAAAAACGGGCAGATCCAAATAGACATTTTCCAAAGAAGACATACAGATGACCAACAGATACATGAAAAGGTGCTCAACATCACTAATCATCAGGAAATACAAATCAAAGACACAATGAGATATTACCTCATGCCTGTCAAAATGGTTATTGTCAGAAAGACAAAAATAAAAAGTGTTGGTGAGGTTGTGGAGAAAAGGGGACCTTTGTGCATTCTTGGTGGGAATGTAAATTGGTACAGTCACCAGGGAAAAGAGTATGAAAGTTCCCCAAAAAATTAAAAATAGAACTACCAAATGATCCAGCAATTCCACTTCTGGGTATTTATCTGAAGGAAATGAAAACACTAACTCAAAAAGATATCTGCACCCCCATGTTCATTGCAGCATTGTTTACAATAACCAAGATATGGAAACAACCCAAGTGACCATTGATGGATAAATAGATAAAGAAAATATGATATATATACATTGGAATATTATTCAATCATAAAAAATGAAATCTTGCCTTTTGCAACAACATGAACAGCATGGATGGACTGCAGAGGCATTATGCTAAATGAAATAAGTCAAAGTAAGACAAATACTCTATGATCTCACTTATATGTGGAATCTAGAGAAAAAAAGCAAAAAAAAAAAAAAAAAGCTCATGGATATAAAGAACAGATTGGTGCCTGCCAGAGGCAAGGGATGGCGCATGGAAGAAAGGGGTGAAGATGGGTGAAAAGGTACAAACTTCCAGTGATAAAATAAATGTCATGGGGATATAATGTACAGCATTATGACTATAGTTAATAATATTGTATTGCATATTTGAAAGTTGCTAAGAGAGTAGATCTTAAAAGTTCTTATCACAATAAAACATTTTTGTAATTATGTAAGGTGATGGATGTTAACTAGACTTGTGGTTATCATTTCACAATGTATACAATCATCAAATCATTATGTTTCACCCCTGAAAACAAAAGAAAAAATAGAATGAAATAAATTATAATTATTTAAAACTAAAAAAAGGAACACAAACATCTAAAATGTAGTAAGAAATCATTTTTAGATATTGGTGATGGTTAATTTTATATGTAAACTTGCCTTTTGTGCCTAGTTTTTTGGTCAAACACCATTCTAGGTGTTGCCATGAAGGTGTCTTTTTAGATGTGATAAATATTTACATTAGGAGATTTGAGTAAGTCAAATCAACCTCCATAATGTGGACAGGCCTCACTGAATCAGTTGAAGATCTTAAGAACAAAGGTGGAGATTCCCTAGAGAATGAGGAATTTCCTCAAGACTACAACAGAGAAAACTTGCTTGAGATTCCAGCTTGCTGCACTGCAAAATTTGTACTCAAGATTGCAATATCAACTCTTATCTGAGTTTATAGCCTGCCAACCTATTCTTCAGATTTTGGATATGGCAGTCCCCACAATGATGTCAGCCAATTCATTAAAATAAATTGATAGATAGATAAATGATTGATTGATAGATAGATAAGATGATCAGTTGCATTTCTGTACATTAATAACAAACTAACAGAAAGAGAAGTCAAGAATACAATCCCACTTACAATCACAACAAAAAAAATAAAATATCTAGGAATAAATTTAACCAAGGGGGTGAAAGACCTATACACTGAAAACTATAGGACATTATTGAAAGAAATTGAAGAAGAAATAAAGAAATGGAAAGATATTTCATGCTTATGGATTGGAAGAACTAATATAGTTAGATGATAGATAGATGATAGATAGATATAGATAGATGATAGATGGATAGATAGATAGATAGATAGATAGATAGATAGATAGATAGATAGATAGACAGAGATGATAGATAATGTAAATACACATAGACATAGATGTAGATGTAGACACAGATGTAGTCATAGAGATAGGGATAGAGATAGAGATAGAGATAGAGATAGAGATAGAGATAGAGATAGAGATAGAGATAGAGATAGATAGACAGAGATAGATAGAGATAGAGATAGAGATACCGTGAATGGTTATAGAGGAACAGAATCTTAAAAATGAGTTTTTCTGAATGGGTTCTGGAGTTTCTAAAATTGGTTCTCTAATATGATTAGATTTAAAGGCACTAATGACTATTTCAAGTAGTAAAGAGAGGCACGATGTGGCAACTGAGATATGCAAAATATCACCATTGGATACTCCTAATCAAATACATATAAGAGCTAACATTCTGAGTGAGCATGTATCTGATGTCTTAGAACATTTTTCTCAAACTAATACATATAATAAGATTGGTTAGTCTTAATTGCACTGGACAAGGTGAATAAAGAAAAGTATAAACTCAAGGATTCAAATTCCCAGCTCAAAAACTGCATAAATGACCTCAAAGTTTCTATGTCTCCCCTGAAAGAAACGCTTATCTCCTGCAGCCACAAAGCTGAGATGGAAAACCAAACCCAGAGTCTCATCTTGTGAGTGGCTGAATAACAACACTAATTGAATTCCCAACCTTGCAGAGTGTCTGCTGTTAAAGAAAGAACATTGATTGGGAAGGAATGGGATCCTGAATAATTGGCACAGGGACGTATGGGCAAATCCTGATAAAGCTGGGGACATTGAATTTCTAATTAAGCTGAGTTTTCTTTGCGAGTAAAAATAGCCTTTCCACCCCTGTCTGAGGAAATTAACTTTATTTTGCCTGAGGAAATTGTAATAGCCTCCCCTGAAGTAGTTGCCTTTGCTGATAGTCCTCAGAACTCACACCCACCACTTATCTTTGCTTCTAGACATATAACTAGTGTGAAGTTGCAATAGTCCCCAAAAGGCAAGTTACAAAATGTGACTAATGAGGCATGAACCCATCCTGTAGCTATTTTCCTGGTTCTGTAATGCATAATTAGAATAGATGTGCTCAGCAACTGGCACAATTAGCACATTAGTTCCCTGACCTGTGGTATGAGGGCTATTACGGTAGGAAAGGCCAAGCAGAATCCACTAGAACTGCCTCTACCAAGGAAAATAGTAAACAAACAGAAATACTGCATTCATGAAGGGATTTCAGAGGTTAGTGCCATTGAAGAATGCAGAGATGATAATTCTCACCACATTCTCATTCAACTTGCCTATATGGTCTGTGCAGAAAACAGATGGATCTTGGAAAATCACAGTAGATTTTTGTAAGCTTACCCTAGTGATGACTCCAATTGAAGCTGCTATAGCAGACATAGTTTCACTGCTTAAGCAAATTAACTCATCCCTTGGAAACCAGTATGCAGATATTGATATGGAAAAATGATTTTATCTTCATACCTGTTATAAAAGACCGTCCAGAAGCAGTTTGTTTTTAGCTGGCAAGACCAGCAATATACCTTTACTGTGCTACCTCAGAGGTATATCAACTTGCCGGTCCTATGTCATAATTTAGTCTGCAGTGCTCTTGATTGTCTTTCTATTACACAAGACATCACAGTGGGCTGTTACATTGATGACATTGTGCTGATTGGAGGTAGTGAGCAAGAAGTAGCAACTACTCTAGACTTATTGGTAAGACATTTGTGTATCAGAGGGTGGAAAATAAATCCAACAAAAATTTCAGGGTCCTTCTACCTCAGTGAAATTTCTAGGAATCCAATGGTGTGGGGCATGTCAAGATATCCTGTCTAAGGTGAGGGATAAGTTGTTGTATCTGGCCCCTCCCACAACCAAAAAAGAAGCACAATGCCTAGTGGGCCTCTTTGAATTGTAGAGGCAACATATTCCTCATTTGGGTGTGCTACTCAGCCAATACGCCAAGTATCCTAAAAAGCTGCTAGCTTGGAGTGGGGCCCAGAAGAAAAGAAGACTCTACAACAGGTGCAGGCTGCCAGGCAAGGTGCTCTGCCACACAGGCCATATCATCCCGTAGATCAAATTGTGCTTGAAGTGTCAGTTGCAGAGAGAGATTGATTCTCTTTGGGGGCTTTGGTAGAACCCTATAGATGAATCACAACACAGGATCTCAGACTTTTAGATCAAAGTCCTGCCATCTTCTGTGGATAACTACTGTTTCTTTGAGAAACAGCTTTTGGCTTGCTATTGGGCCATAGTAGAGACTGATGCTTAACCATGGGCCGCAAACTTACTATGTGACCTGAGCTGCCCGTCATGAACTGGATGTTCTCTGACTCACCAAGCCATAAAGTTGTGTGTGCATAGCACAGCACTCCATCATCAAATGGAAGTGGCATATATGAGACAAGTCTCAAGCAGGCCCTAAAGGCACAAGTAAGTTACATTAAAAAGTGGCCCAGGGCCGGCCCCGTGGCTTAGCGGTTGGGTGCGCACACTCTGCTACTGGCAGCCTGGGTTCGGATCCTGGGTGCGCACCAATACACTGCTTCTCCAGTCATGCTGAGGTGGCATCCCACATGTAGCAACTAGAAGGATGTGCAACTACAACATACCACTATCTACTGGGGCTTTGGGGGGGAAAGGAGGAGGATTGGCAATAGATGTTAGCTCAGAGCCAGTCTTCCTCAGCAAAAAGAGGAGGCTTGGCATGGATGTTAGCTCAGGGCTGATCTTCCTCACAAAAAAAAAAAAAAAAGAAAAGAAAAAAAAGAAAGTGACCCAAATTCCCATATTCCCCATTCCTGCTATATCACCCTTCTTTCTCCCAGTCCATACCTACAGCTTCATGGGGAGTTCCCTACGATCAGTTGACAGAGGAAGAGAAGACTCAGGCCTGGTTTACAGATGGTTCTTTGTGATATGAAGGCACAACTTGAAAGTAGACAGCTGCAGCACTAAATCCCCTTTCTGGGATATCCCTAAAGGACAGTAGTGAAGGGAAATCCTCCTCATGGGCAGAACTTGAAGCAGTGCATCTGGTGTTTGTATTGCTTAGAAAGAGAAATGGCCAGATGTAGTATGGCGTATCAATTCATGGGCTGTGGCCAATGGTTTGGCTGGATTGTCAGGCACTTGGAAGAAACATGATTGGAAAATTGGTAACAAGGAGCTCTGGGGAAGAGGTATATGGCTAGACCTCTCTGAATGCGCAAATAACATGAAGATATTTGTGTTCCATGTGAAGACTCACCAAAGAGTAATCTCAGCAGAGGAGGATTTCATTATTCTAGTAAGTATGATGACTTGTTCTGTGGATACCAGTCAGCTTCTTTCCCCTGTCACTCTTGACATTGATCACTAGGCTCATGAACAAAGTAGTAATGGTGGCAGGGGTGGAGACTGTGCATGGAGGTTATGCAGCGCTTGGCAACACAGACTTTTGACTTTCACTCACCAAGGCCAACGTGGCTACAGCCACTGCTGAGTACCAAATCTGCCAGCAACAGAGACCAACGTTGAGACCTTGATATGTACAATTCCCCCAGGGTGATTAGCCAGCTAGCTACCTGATGGTAGCTTGATTACATTAGACTTCTTCCATCATAAAAGGGGCAGAATTTTGTTCTTACTGGGATAGACATTTACTCTGGTTATGGATTTGCCTTACACAATGCTTCTGCCAAGACTACTACCCATGGATTTACAGAATTCCTTACCTACTATTAAGATATTCCACATAGCATTGCTTCTGATCAAGGAACTTCATAGAAAATGAACAGTGGCAGTAGACCTATGTTTATTGAAATCACTGGTTTTACCATGTTCCCCACCATCCTGAAATAGCTAGCTTGATGGCATAGTGGAATGGCTTTTTGAAGACTCAGTTACAGTATCAGCTAAGTGACAATACCTTGGAAAGCTATGAAAGGTTCTCCAGGAGGCTGTATATGCTCTAAATCAGCATCCAATATATGGTGCTTTATCTCCCACAACCATGATTCATGGGTCCAGGAATCAAGGGATGGAAATGGGAATGTCACCACTCACTATAACCCCTAGTGAACCACTAGTAAAAGTTTTGCTTCCTGTGCCTATGACCTTATGCTCTGCTGATTGAGACATCTTAGTTCCAAAGGGAGGAATGGTTCCACAGGGAGACACAACAATGATTCCACTGAACTTGAAATTAAGACTGCCTCTTGGCTACTTTGGGCTCCTCATGCCTCTGAATCAACAGACTGGTGTGATAGATCCCGATTACCAAGATCCTGATGTAGTCCCATTTGTTTATACAATGTTATAAACCAATGTTACTGCAATAAAAAAAATGCAGTGTGATGAGGACAGAAATAAATGTACAAGATGCAAAAAAAAAAAAAGATACTGATTACCCAATTGGACTGCTACTCCGCAAGGCAGGTAAGGAAGAGCATGTCTGGAATACAGGAGGTCCTCTAGGGTGTCTCTTAGTATTACCATGACCTGTGGTTAAAGTCAGTGGAAAACTACAAGAATCCAATTCAGACACAGTTACTAATGGCCTAGATACCAGAGCAATGAAAGTTTGGGTCATCTGACAGTTAAATAACCATGACCAGCTGATGTGCTTGCTGAGGGCAATGGATTTATGGAATGAGTAGTGGAAGAAAGTAGTTATAAATACCAGTTTTGAGCACGTGACCAATTGAAGAATGGAGGACTGTGATTGTTACAAATATTTATTCCTTATTTTGTTGTTAATATGTGTGTCTGAAATATCTTTGTTTTATTCCCTCTATTATCATCTAACATAATATGTATTAACTTTACATTATAGTACAGTCATTCCTCAGTGTCCATGGGAGATTGTTTCCAGGATGCTCTGCAGATACCAAAATCCATGAATGGTCAAATCCCTCAGTCAGCCTTCTGTATCCACAGGTTCCACATCCACAGATTCAACAAACCATGGATCATACCTGTGGTTGGTTGAATTCATGGATGTTGAACCCAAAGATATGGAGCGCCGACTGTATTTAAGTACTGTTAGCTTCACATCACAGTATTTAAGTTACAGGATATCAAGGAGAAGAAAGAACATCACCTAATGACTTTGTATCTTCCTCTGGGAATAGGGTTAGTGTATTTTCAGTTGTGTACAAGATAGTTGTATCAGGTTAAGTGGAAGTATGACTTTGTTACTGTCTTTATTTGGAGATTAAGTATGTTTTAATATGCATATCAATGTCAAGTTGACAACAGGTGGACTGTGATGGTTAATTTTATATGTCAACTTGACTAAGCTATGATATCCAGTTGTTTCTTCAAATACCAGTCTACAAGTTGCTGTGAAAGTATTTTTTAGATGTGATTAACACTTAAATTAGTAAACTTTAAGTAAAGCAGATTACCCTCCATAATGTGGGTGTGCCTCATCCAACCAGTAGAAGGTCTTAAGAGAAAAGACTGAGATTTCCTGAGGAAGAAGGAATTCTCCTCCAGACTGCAACATAGAAAGTCTGCCTGAGTTCTGCCCTACAGATTTTGGATTTCCCAATCCCCTCAATCTCAAATCACATGAGCCAATTCCTTAAGATAAATCTCTCTCTCTCTCTCTCTCTCTCTCCCCCCCACCTTTCTGTCTCTCTCTCTCTCTCTGTTCTGTTTCTCTAGAGAACTCTATCTAACCCTCATCTTAAATGCTTGAGGAAAAACATGTTAAATTAGAGGGAAATAATTTATGGAGATTCCTTCCCATCGTTCTCTTGGAGCAATTTTCTTCAAAATATTTTGGAGTAGGTCTAGACAATTGACTTCTTTTTTTTTGTAATATGTAAAGGAATTTTTATGTTTTGTTAAATAAGGCAATTCTTGAATACTTGGATTTTTTCTCCTTAAAAAGTGCAATCGTAACCTCATCCTTCAAATGTTGGCAAACTATGGCCCACAGGCCAAATTAGGTTGAAGCCTGTTTATGTAAATAAAGTTTTATTGGAACACAGTCATGCTCATTCCTTTACATATAGTTTATGGCTGCTTTTACTCTAAAATGGCCAAATCGTATAGTTGTGGCAGACATCATATGGCCTCACAGAGCCTAAAATATTTTACTACATGGCTATTTTACAGCAAAAGTTTGTAGAACTCTTGAGTCATGACCATATGCTTGTTTGACAATAAGTCACTTAGATAGGTCACCTCAGCTGCTTCTCAGCAATGTCCTCCTCTGTAGTCCCATCCTCCTCCTTTTCACTTAGACCACCTGCACCTCACAAGACTGCTTCTCCACCATTATCACAACTTCATAATCAGCTTTGCAGGATCAGAACCTTCTGTGTTCTTCCACTGTCCTTTCTTTTACACCCTACATATGGTACTTTGGGAGTTGTTTCTGCCCTGACTCTCTCTGTCAAGGGATTATACACACCTAGTGATGGCTTCCAGAAACATGACAGTGCTAAGAAGAACTTGAAATAAGGCTAAGAGTATTTCAGCTCCCCCTCCCTTCCTGAATATGTAAATTCTATATGATTAGATATTTATTAAAAGTGATTTGATGTGAATAAGGGTCAGATTCTTTAGGATTGTTGTAAAGAAATCGCTGTGGATAATTTCAAGGACCCAAAACCAAAAAGGATTATTTACTCTGTGCAGTCTGAAAAGAAATGAAGTTTAGTATTCAGACTGTTTCCTCATAACCTAGATACTGGATTCCTGGGTTATAGGACTTAAGATAGCAAAACGCAAAGGTTACTTGAATAATTTTTCCACTAGTCAACACATTCATTGAGTGAGGCATCTTGTAAAAAAGGCACTAAACTAATCTATTTGCCATAGTGATTGTGTAAAATAATTAGTAATTTCCAGGGGACATCATCATCCTGGTGGCATGAGAGGATCCCTTTGTCTATCCCCTATCTACAGTGAGTAAAACATCCATAACTCAATAAAAGCTGCATTGCCCAGCACACCAGGACACTGGAGAGATCCAAATATTGGTACATACAAAAGTGAGTAGATTGGAGAACACAGAGGAGTCAAACTAGGGGAAGAGCAGAGGCAGTTCCCAGGATCATGGCCCACCAGCCATGGTAGGTAAGCCAGCTGCCCCCCGACCCAGAGAACCTGGTGGGCAGCAGCGAAGGTACACACATGACTTTCACCTCCTGGTCAATGCAGCACCTGCAGTCATGATGAGCAGAACAGCAGTGGAGGTGGAGCCCCACAATCCTGGGCCCCCAGCCATAGATCAGAGCCTGGTAGCAGCAGCAGACCCAACTCCAACCTCCCAACCACAATGACACCAGTGGCCACAAGCAAACAGGCAAGAGTGGAGGCATTGCACCACAAACCCAGCTCCCACCCCACACTCCCCTCTCCCCCCACCACGGTGGCAGAGCTTCCAACACAGGCGATCCCAGATGCAGTGGAGACATTAGCAATCCCTGTACTCCTGGCGGTGAAGCCAGTGACCACAGCAACACCAACAACAGTAAGGCATCAGTAACTCCCAGAAGTGCAGAGAGTGATGATGATAATACCAGTGATAGCCCTAATAGAGACAGTAGAGTGGGATGCGCTGATCCTCAAATATATCCAGAAGCAGGTTAGGAAAGAGAAACCAAAAACCAGTGCTATAGTGGCAACTACTGAAAAACAAAAGGAAATCCTCTCATATCCAATCAGTTGAATAGTTAGAATCAAAACAAATAAAGCTATGTCTAAATAAGAAAAGCGTTCACTCTGACAAATGAACTGGAAGAAAAATAACTCAACTAGCACTGTGAAAAGTCACAGTAACACAGCATCACAAGAAGAAAATGACAATTCTCCAGAAACCAAACATAAAGTCATAAACAATTGTGATCTAACTGACAAAGAACTAAATATAGATGTCATAAAGAAGCTCAATGAGCTACAAGAAAACTCAGAAAGGCAGTGCAATGAGCTCACGAATAAAATTAATGAACAGAAGGAAAACTTTACCAAAGAAATTGAAGCTCTGATAAACCACAAAATTCTGGAGCTAAAGAACTCAATAAATGAGATAAAGAATGCCTTAGAACACATTGGAAATAGAGCAGACCATATGAAAGAGAGAATTAGCAAGCTTAAAGACAAAAACATATAAATGATGCAGATAGAAGAGGAGAGAGAAACAAGATTTTTTAAAAAAGGAAATTCTACATGATTTATCTGACTCCCTTATAAAGGGAAACATAAGAATAATAGGTATCCCAGAAGGAGAATAAACAGAGAAAGGAGCAAAGAGCTTATTTAAAGAAACAATAGCTGGAGACGAAGTCATGATGGTGGCGTAGGCAGACTCTGAACTCACCTCCTCCCGTGGACACAGCCAATTTACAACTACTCGTGGGAAAATTACCCCTGAGACAGAACTGAAAACTGGATAAGAGGAACTCCTGCAACAAAGCACAATGCTAATTGAGGTAGAAGAGGCAGAAACTCTCTTCTGGAGAGGAAAAACACCACCTTCACATGCCACAGCGCCTCACAGCCACCCAGGAGCAGCCCAAAGGTACGCAGCCCTCCCTGGAGGAATGGGGCACTGAGCCGGGGAGCGCCCCCGCTGTGGGCATTTTGTGGACACAGCACAATCGAGATGAGTGGCATAATATCTGACTTTGCCTGCTACTAAAACATTGGGGAGTAACCCCAGAAAATCTGGTTCACAAAGAAATTAAAACCGGCTCTTAAAGGGACCACATGCAAACTCAACTATCTCAGAAAGCAACCTAAACTCACCAGAAAGAAAGGTGCACAGTGCTTTGGTGAAAAGAGATTCACCTAATAGGACCTGAGTGCATCTCGGTGAAGGGTGAGACCTCTCTAGGGGCTGGGACATTGGCGGCAGCCATTGTTGTGGCCTGGTGTTGGCATGCTGACCCAGACGCCATTGGAGTTCTCCCTGAGGCCTACTAGCCCAGGGTCTGCCCCACCAGCTAGAGCACCGATTTAATCCAGCTCAGCCAGGGCATGCAGTCCACCCTAGAGACTGGCACCACCCAAAAATAAGTCCTCAGGCAACTTGTGGGCCTGCATAGATTGGTGACTGGATTCTCTGCAGCCTGGCAACTGAGCCCACTTCAGTGGGGCAGCACATGCACAAGGAGCGGGGGGCTAGTGTGGGGCGGTGGTGGAGTGTGTGGGGCTCCACCATGGAGAGACTGGGTCAACTTCAGGAGGTCAGGGCACACACACTAGGCAGGACTGTCTTGCCTGTGTGTGTGGACCTGTGGGCGGCAGGGCTTATCAGCTGCAAAAGACTTGTGCTTCTCAAAGACTCACATAGGGGGTTTGACCCACCTTCCAAAGCCTGAAACAATTGGGTGCTCCTGTGACTGAGGCCAGCCCCACCCAGCTGCAAACCTCAGAGAGCTGACAAGAGACCTAAAGCCTGGAGACTTATAGCAATTGTAAGGCCCCGAGCCTAACAACATGCCACGCTGGGGGCCTACTCACTTAAAAGAAATACTGCAACACAAATGTGCTATTAGAACTTGCAGCCAACTGTGCTGGGGCTCCCCACACCTGATAAAGAGACTGAAGGGCCCACAACAATTACAAGCAGCTGAGCATTACAACAGCTGGCCAGGAGCATAACTCGGCCTACCTGGGCATCTACAGGGAGAGAAAACAGGCCACAACAGAAGGACACATGTAGCCCACATAGGGGTCACACCTGAAATATTGAGAACTGAGGGAAGCACACTGCAGGCCCCTTAAGGCATCACTTACATAAGGTCACCTATCCAAGAGCAGGAGACGTAGCTGACCTACCTAATAAGTAGACACAAGCATAGGGAAAGAGGCAAAATGAGGAGGAAAAGGAATACATTCCAAGTAAGGGAACAGGACAAAACCCCAGAAAAGGAACTCAGTAAAACAGAAATGAGCAACCTACCAGACAGAGAGTTCAAACAAAGAGTGCTAAGGATGCTCACTGTTATGGGGAGAAGAATAGATGAACTCAGTGAGAATGTCAACAAAGAAATGGAAGATATAAAAAAGAACCAATCAGAAATGAAGAATGCAATATTGGAAATGAGAAATGCACTAGAGGGACTCAAAAGCAGAGTAGAGGACACAGAAGAATGGATCAGCGAGCTGGATGAAAGACTAGAGGAAATTACCCAAACAGAACAGGTAAAAGAGAAAAGAATTAAAAAGAGTGAGGACAGTCTAAGGGACCTCTGGGACAAAATCAGGTGCACTAACATCCATGTTATAGGTGTCCCGGAAGGAGAAGAACGAGACAAAGGGGCAGAGAATCTATTTCAAGAAATAATAGATGAAAACTTCCCTAACCTAAGGAAGGAAACAGACATCAAGGTACAGGAATCTCAGAGAGCCCCAAACAAGATAAACCCAAAGAGGCCGACACCCAGACACGTCATAATCAAAATGTCCAGAATTAAAGATGATAAAGAGAGAATCCTAAAAGCCACAAGAGAAAGTCAAGTTACATAGAAAGGAAACCCCATAAGGCTATGGGGTTTTTTTGCTGACTTCTCAGCAAAAATCTTACAGGATAGAAGAGAGTGGCAAGATATATTTAAAATGCTAAAAGGAAAAAACTTACAGCCAAGAATACTCTACCCAGCAAGGTTATCATTCAAAATGGAAGGAGAGATCAAAAATTTTCCAGACAAGAAAAAATTAAAGGAGTTTGTCACCAAGAAACCAGTGCTACAAGAAATGTTAAAGGGACTGATTTAAGGGGAAAAGAGAAGACCACAAAGAGGAAAAATTATCTATTTCCATGATAAGAATGTAATGGATACAAATGCACAAAAAAGAGGTTATATATGATATCAAAAACATAAAAGGAGGGAGGAGGGGAGTTAAACAGTAGAGCTTTCAGACAGAGGTCAAAGTAAAGAGACCATCAATTCTGTACAGAAGGAAAAAGGAACAGAGAAGGACTCCTAAAACACTGAGAAAAAAGAAAAAAGAAGAAGAAAAAAAGTTAAAAAAGGGCAGTAAGTACATACTTATCAATAGCTACTCTAGACGTCAATGGACTAAATGCTCCAATTAAAAGGCATATGGTGGCTGATTGGATAAAAAAACAAGACTCATATATAAGCTGCATACAAGAGACACACTTCAGACCTAAAGACACTCACAAACTGAAAGTGAAGGGATGGAAAAAGATACTCCACGCAAATGGCAATGAAAAGAAAGCTGGGGTAGCAGTACTCATATCAGACAAAATAGACTTTAAAACAAAAACTGTAAAAAGAGACAAAGAAGGGTGTTACATAATGATCAAGGGAACAATCCAACAAGAGGATATAATACTTGTAAATATCTATGCACCCAATGTAGGGGCACCTAAATTTATAAAGCAATTATTAACAGACATAAAAACAGAAATAGACAGTAACACTATAATAGTAGGGGACTTTAACACTCCACTTACACCAACGGATAGATCATCCAAACAGAAGATCAATTAGGAAACATTGGCCTTAAACGACACACTAGAACAGATGGACGTAGTAGATATATACAGAGCATTCCATCCAAAAACGGAAGAATACACTTTCTTTTCAAATGCACATGGAACATTCTCCAGGATTGATCACATATTAGGCCACAAAACAAGTCTCCATAAATGTAAGAAGATTGAAATAATACCAAGCATCTTTTCTGACCACAACAGTATGAAACTAGAAATCAACTATAGGAAGAAAATCAGAAAAGCCACAAATACATGAAGATTAAACAAAATGCTACTGAACAACGACTGGGTCAACAAAGAAATCAAAGAAGAAATCAAAAAATACCTGGAGACAAATGAAAATGAAAATACGACACGCCATAATTTATGGGATACAGCAAAAGCAGTTCTAAGAGGGAAGTTTATAGCAATACAGGCCTATCTCAATAAACAAGAAAAATATCAAATAAACAATCTAACAATGAACCTAAAGGAACTGGAAAAAGAAGAACAAACAAAGCCCAAAATCAGTAGAAGAAGGGAAATCATAAAAATCAGAGCAGAAATAAATGAAATAGAGACCAAAAAAAAATAGAGAAAATTAATAACACCAAGAGTTGCTTCTTTGAAAAGATCAACAAAATTGACAAACCTTTAGCTAGACTCACCAAGAAAAAAAGAGAGAAGGCACAAATAAGTAAAATCAGAATTGAAAGAGGAGAAATTACAACAGACACCTCAGAAATACAAAAGATTATAAGAGAATACTATGAAAAGCTATATGCCAACAGATTCAACAATCTGGAAGAAATGGATAAATTCTTAGAATCATACAACCTTCCCAAACTGGATCAAGAAGAAATAGAGAATTTGAATAGACCAATCACCAAAAAGGAGATCGAAACAGTGATCACAAACCTCTTCCACAATAAAAGTGCAGGACCAGACAGCTTCCCTGGTGAATTCTACCAAACATTCAAAGAAGACTTAATACCTATCCTTCTCAAACTCTTCCAAAAACTTGAGGACGGGGGGAAGCTCCCTAACTCATTCTATGAAGGTGACATTACCCTGATACCAAAACCGGACAAGGACAACACAAAAAAGAAAATTACAGGCCAATATCACTGATGAACATCGATGCAAAAATCCTCAACAAAATATTAGCAAATCGCATACAACAATAAGTTAAAAAGATTATCCACCAGGATCAAGTGGGATTTATTCCAGGTATGAAGGGATGGTTCAACATTCGCTAATCAATCAACGTAATACACCACATTAATAAAATGAAGAATAAAAATCACATGATCATCTCAATAGATGCAGAGAAAGCATTTGACAAGATACAGCATCCATTAATGATAAAAATGCTCAATAAAATGGGTACAGAAGGAAAGAACCTCAACATAATAAAGGCCATATATGACAAACCCACAGCTAATATCATCCTCAATGGTGAAAAGCTGAAAGCTATCCCTCTAAGAACAAGAGCCAGCCAAGGATGCCCACTCTCACCACTCCTATTTAACATAGTATTGGAAGTCCTAGCCAGAGCAATCAGTCAAGAAAAAGAAATAAAAGGGATCCAAATTGGAAAGGAAGTCGTAAAACTCTCACTATTTGCCGATGACATGATTTTATATATAGAAAACCCTAAAGAATCCACCAAAAAACTTTTAAAAGTAATAAACTAATACGGTAAATTTGCAGGATACAAAATCAACATACAAAAATCAGTTGCATTTCTATACACTAACAACGAAGTAGCAGAAAGAGAAATTAGGAATACAATCCCATTTTCAATTGCAACAAAAAGAATAAAATACCTAGGAATAACCTTAACCAAAGAGGTGAAAGATCTGTGCACTGAGAACTGTAAAACCTTGCTGAAAGAAATTGAAGAAGACACAAAGAAATGGAAAGATATTCCGTGCTCTTGCATTGGAAGAATTAACATAGTTAAGGTGTCCATACTTCCTAAAGCAATCTATAGACTCATTGCAATCCCTATCAAAGTTCCAACAACATTTTTCATAGAAATAGAACAAAGAATCCTAAAATTTATATGGAACAACAAAAGACCCCCCAATAGCTAAAGGAATCCTGAGAAAAAAGAACAAAGCTGGAGGTATCACACTCCCTGATTTCAAAATATACTACAAATCTATAGTAACCAAAACAGCATGGTACTGGCAGAAAACAGACACACAGATCAACGGAATAGAATCAAAAGCCCAGAAATAAACCCACACATCTATGGACAGCTAATCTTCGACAAAGGAGCCAAGAACATACAATGGAGAAAAGAAAGTCTTTTCAACAAATGGTGTTGGGAAAACTGGATAGCCACATGCAAAAAAAATAAAAGTAAACCCTTACCTTACAGCACACACAAAAATTAACTCCAAGTGGATTAAAGACTTGAATGTAAGACCTGAAACTATGAAACTTCTAGAAGAAAACATAGGCAGTACGCTCTTCGACACTGGTCTTTGCAACATATTTTCAAGCACCATGTCTGACCAAGCAAGAAAAACAATAGAAAAAATAAACAAATGGGACTACATCAAACTGAAAAGCTTCTGCACCATCAACAAAACGAAAAGACAACCTAACAATTGGGAGAAGATATTTGCAAACAATACATCTAATAAGGGGTTAATCTCCAAAATATATAAAGAACTCATGCATCTCAACAACAAAAAGACTATCAACCAAATTAAAAAATGGGAAAAAGACCTGAACAGTCATTTCTCCAAATAAGATATATAGATGGTCTACTGGCACATGAAAAGATGTTCGACATCATTAACTATCAGGCAAATGCAAATCAAAACTACAAGGAGATATCACCTCATGCCCGTCAAAATGGCTATAATTGACAAGACAGGAAACAACAAGCGTTGGAGAGGATGTAGAGATAAGGGAACTCTCATACAGTGCTGGTGGGAGTGCAAACTGGTGCAGCCACTATGGAAAACAGTATGGAGATTCCTCAAAAAATTAAGGATAGAACTACCATAAAATCCAGCTATTCCACTGCTGGGTATTTATCCAAAGAACTTGAAAACACCAATGCATAAAGATACATGCACCCTTGTGTTCATTGCAGCCTTATTCACAATAGCCAAGACTTGGAAGCAACCTAAGTGCCCATCAAGGGTTGAAAGGATAAAGAACTTATGGTGTATATACACAATGGAATACTACTCAGCCATAAGAAACGAGGAAATCCAGCCATTTGTGACAACATGGATGGACATTGAGGGTCTTATGCAAAGTGAAATAAGTCAGAGGGAGAAGGTCAAATACCTTATGTTCTCACTCATTAAGTAGTAGATAATAGCAACAACAAACAAACACATAGAGACAGAGATTGGATTGGTGGTTACCAGAGGGAAAGGGGAGAGGGAGGAGGGGAAAAGGGATAATTCAGCACATGTGTGGTGATGGGTTGTAATTAGTATTTGGGTGGTGAACATGATGTAATCTATGCAGAAATAGAAGTATAATGATGTACACCTGAAATTTATACAATGTTATAAACCAGTGTTACTGCAATAAACAAAATAAATAAATAAATAAATTTAAAAAAATAATAAAGTACACAGAGAACATTCTCCAGGATAAACCATATGAAAGGCTGCAAAAACAAGTCTCAATAAATTTTAAAACCGTGAAATCATGCGAAGTATCTTCTCCAACCACACTGGAATGAACCTGGAAATCAATAGCAGAAGGTAAACTGGAAAATTCACAAATATGTAGAAATTAAACAACACACGCTTAACCAAAGAGTCAAAGAAATTACAGGTAAAATCAGAAAATAATTTGAGATGAGTGAAAATGAAAACACAACATAAAAAAACTATAACAGTGCTTGGAGGAATTTTTAGCAGTAATATCTATGTTAAAAATGAAGATCCCCCGGGCCGGTCCCATGGCTTACTGGTTAAGTGTGCACGCTCTGCTGCTGGCGGCCCAGGTTCGGATCCCGGGCGTGCACCGACACACTGCTGTACAGGCCGTGATGTGGCGGCGTCCCACATAAAGTAGAGGAAGATAGGCACAGATGTTAGCCCAGGGCCAGTCTTCCTCAGCAAAAAGAGGAAGATTGGCATGGATGTTAGCTCAGGGCTGATCTTCCTCACTAACAAAAAAAAAATGAAGATCCCAAATCAATAACCTAACTTTACATCTTAAGTAGCTAGAGAAAGAAGACCAAGCAACACCAAAGCTAGCAGAAGGAAGGAAATAATAGCGATTAGAACAGAGACAAATAAAACAGAGAATAGAAAAGTGAGAGGTGGGCCGGCCCCGTGGCTTAGCGGTTAAGTGCGCGTGCTCCGCTGCTGGCAGCCTGGGTTCGGATCCCGGGCACACACCAACACACCGCTTCTCTGGCCATGCTGAGGCTGAGTCCCACATACAGCAACTAGAAGGATGTGCAGCTATGACATACAACTATCTACTGGGGCTTGGGAAAAAAATAAATAAATAAATAAAATTATTAAAAAAAAAGAAAAATGAGAAGTAATCAACAAAACAAAAAGTTCATTTTTAAAAAAGATCAGCACAATGACAAATGTTTAGCTATCCTGACAAAGAAAAAAAGAGAAAATATCCAATTTACTAAAATCAGGATTGAAAGAGGGAACATTGCTACAGACTTACAGAAATACAAAGGGTTATAAGAGAATATTTTGAACAATTGTATGCCAACAAATTAGATAACCTAGATGAAATGGAAAAATCTCTAGAAACATACAAACTACCAAAAATGACTCAAGAAGAAATAGAAAATCTAAACAAACTTATAACAAGAAAAGAGATTGAATCAGTAATCAATGAATTCCCAATAAATTCACATCACCAGATGGTCTCACTGGCTAATTCTACCAAACAATTAAAGAGGAATTAACATCAATCCTTTCAAACTCTTCCAAATAATAGAAGAGGAGGGAACATTTCCTAACTCATTCTGTGAGGTAAGCATTACCCCGATACCAAAGCCAAGCAAACACAGCACAAAAAAAGAAAACCACAGACTATTAGCCCTTACAAATATAGATGCAAAATACCTCAACAAAATACTAGCAAACTGAATCCAGTAGCGTATTAAGAGGATATGTCGTGACCAAGTCATATCCCAGAAATGCAAGCATGGTTCAACATACAAAAATCAGTGTAATACCCACATTAACAGAATGAAGGAAAAACACCATGTGATCATTTAAATTAATGCAGAAAAAGCATTTGACAAAATCTTTATCCTTTCATGAAAAAAGCACATAACAAAATAGGATTAAAAGGGAATATCTTCAAGATGATCAACAGCATTTATGAAAAACCAACAGCTAACATTTTTATCAATGCTGAAAGACTAAAAGCTTTCCCCTAAGACCAGGAACAAGACAAGAATGTTCACTTTCACCATTCTATTCAACATTGTATTGGAAGTTCTGGCCAGAACAATTAGGCAAGAAAAAAATAAAAGCCATCCAAATTGGAAAGAAAGAGTTAAATTATCTCTATTCACAGGTCACATGATCTTATCTATAGAAAAGCCCTTAAAATCCATGAAAAAAATACTAGAGATAATAAATGAATTTGGCAAATTTTCAGGATACAAGATCAACACACAAAAATCAATGTATTTCTATACATTACCAAAGAATAATCCATCAAGGAAATTAAGAAAACAACTTCATTTACAATAGCATCAAAAAGAATAAAATATTTAAGAATAAATTTAAGCAAGAAGGTGCAAGACTTGTATGTAAACTGAATACTACAAAACATTGCTGAAAGAAATTTTAAAAGACCTAAATAAATGGAAAGACATCCATGTTTATAGGCTAGAAGGCTTAATATTGTAAAGATAGCAATAATTCCCAAAGTGAACTAGAGAATCAATGCAATTCTTGTCAAAATCCCAAAAGCCTGTTTACAGAAATGGAAAAGCTGATCCTAAACTTCATATGGAAATACAAGGGGATCCCGAATAGTCAAAACAGTCTTTAAAAAGAAAAACAAAGTTGGAGATTCACACTTCCCAATTTCAAAACACACTACAAAGCTACAGTAGTCAAAACCATGTGGTAATGGCATAAAGATAGATATATGAACCAATGTAACAGAACTGAGAGCCCAGAAATAAACCCATACATCTATGGCCAATTGATTTTGACAAGCGTGCAAAGAGTATATAATGGGGAAAGAATAATCTCTTCAATAAATGTTGCTGGTCCCATTGCATAATCATATGCAGAAGAATGAAGTGGAACCTTAGCTCACACTATGTATAAAAATTAAATCAAACTGGATCAAAGATCTAAATGTAAGAGCTAAAACTATTAGAAGATAACCCAGGAGTAAATCTTCATGACCTTGGTTTTAGCAATAGAATCATATACATGACACCAAAAGCCCAAACAACAAAAGAAAAAATTGGACTTCATTAAAATAAAAATTATTTGTGCATCAAAGGACACTATCAAGAAATTGAAAAGAAACCACAGAATAGGATAAAATATTTGCAAATAATATATGATATGGGATTAATATCCAGAATATGTAAAGAACTCTTACAACTCAACCACAAAAAGACAAACAACCAATTAAAAAATGGGCAAAGGACTTGAATAGACATTTCTCCAAAGAAGATGTACAAATGGCCAATGAGCACATGGAAAAAAACTCAATAACATTAGTCATTAGGAAAATGCAACTCAAAACCACAATGAGTATCAATTCACACCCATTAGGATGGCTATAAAAAATATATTAAATAAGTTTTGGCAAGGATGAAGAAAAACTGGAACTCTCACATATTTCTGACAGAAGGGTAAAATGATGCAGCAGTTGTGGAAAACAGTTCCATGACCCAGCCATTTCATCCCTAGGTATATACCCAAAAGAACCCAAAACAGGCATTCAAAAAATAACTTGCATAATATAAATGTTCATAGCAGCACTATTCTTGTACACTGAAAACTACAAAATATTGCTGAAAGAAATTAAAGACAAAATAATTGGAAAGACATCCCATGCCCGTGGATTGGAAGATTTAATATTAATATGTCAATACTACCCAAAACAATATGCAGATTTAATGCAATCTTTATGAAAATGCCAATGGTGTTTTGTGCATATATAGAAAAAATTCATCCTAAAATTCATATAGAATCTCAAGGACCCTGAATAGCCAAAACAATCTTGAAAAAGAATAATGTTGGATTTCTCACACTTCTTGATTTCAAAACTTTTTACAAAACTACAATAAGCAAAACAGTACAGTACTGGCATAAAGACAGATATATAGACCACGGAATAGAATAAAGAGCCCAAAAATAAATTCTCACATATATGGCCAAATGATTTTCAATAAGGATACCAAAACCATTCAATGGGGAAAGGACAGTCTTTTCAACAAATGGTGTTGGGAAAACTTAATATTCACATGCAAAAGAATGAATCTGAACCCTTATCTTACACCATGTACAATAATTAATTCAAAATAGATCAAAGACCCAAATGTAAAAGCTAGAAGTAAAAAATTCTTAGGAGAAAACTTCTTGACATTAAATTTGACAATGTTTTCTTGTATATAATATGAAAAGCACAGGCAACAAAAGTAATAAAAGAAAAAAGATAAATTTGACTACATCAAAATTAAGAACGTCTATGAAATCAATCTACAGAATGGGAGAAAAGATTTGCAAACCTTATATCTGTTAATGGGTTAATATCCAGAATATATAAAGAACTCCTACAACTCAACAACAACAAACACAAAAAGCTTGATTAAAAACTGGAGAAGGGATTTGAATAGACATTTCTCAAAAAAAGATATATAACAGGCCAACAAGTACATGAAAAGATGTTCAACATCACTAATCATTAGGGAAATGCAAATTAAAACCACGATGAGATACCACCTCACGCCCATTAGGGTGGCTACTATCAAAAAAACAGAAAATAAGCATCGGCGAGGCTATGGAGAAATTGGAACCCTTTTTCACTGTTTGTAGGAATCTAAAACGATGCAATCACTGTGGAAAACAGTATAGTACTTCTCGAAAAATTAAAAATGAAATTGCCATATGATCCAGCAATTCCACTTCTGGGTATGTACCCAAAAGAAGGGAAAGCAGAGTCTTGAAGAGATATGTACACACCCGTCATAGCAGCATTATTCACAGTAGCCAAAAAGTGGAAACAACCCAAGTGTTCATAGATGGATGAATGAGTAAACAAAATTGGTATACACATACAATGGAATATTATTCAGCCTTATAAAGGAATGAAATTCTGACACATGCTACAACATAGATGAACCTTCAAGACACTATGTTAAGTGAAATAAACCAATCACAAAAAGACAAATGCTGCATGATTCCAGTTATATGAGTCACCTAGAGTAGTCAAATTAATAGATATAGAAAGTAGAAGCATGTTTGCCAGGGACTGGGAGGAAAGGGGAATGAGGAGTTGTTGTTTTATTGGTATAGAGTTTCAATTTTGCAAGATGAAAAGAGTTGCACAACAATGTGAACGTACTTACCACTACTGAAGTGACACTTAAAAGTGGTTAACATGGTAAATTTTATATGTATTTTACCACAATTTAAAAAAATAAGTAAAAATTGTTAATTTTATGTTATCTGAATTTTAACACAATAAAAAATGATTTCTTTGCTTTTTTGATGTATTTTGTTTACTCCCAAGAATTATTTTAACTTGGTCTTCATTTGGGGGCTTGATAGGTGATGGGGGGGACTCCTTTAGAATTTAGTGCCCATTTATACCACAATTCCTATGGATAATGTCACTGTTTATAAAATTGTTTTGAATAAGACACATTTCCAAGATCCCAGCCCAAGTCCTATTAAATGGAACTGTGTGCATCTATTTGGATGATGTCACTATTTGCTAGGAGTACAGTTCTGGCTTCTAAGAGTTCTTGGCTATTGAGTTACTCATGCCCAACTTGGCCACTAAGCTTCACTGAGGGTGTTTTCAGTATACCATCTCCACATTCTACTTTTCCAAATTCTCTCAGTTTTCATGATTGCCCAGAGCTAGACTAAATTCTTTTAGTGGTAAATCCCTGTGAGTTGTTTGTCATTTGCCTGGCATATAAGTTAGCTGTCTCTGTGCGTACTTTCAGATGTCTTCACTAAGAAACCTTGTCTAAGGTCACATATAAACATACCCTTCGTGACAAAAACAGCTTATAGGGAGCCCCTAAACATGCTCCCCAGCTTGATCTTACTATTCCTTGAGTCCTTTGGAGGCTACCACCCAGGAGATCACGTGAAAGGGGTAGAAACGTGAATAAGACACGGTTCCCGCCCTTTGAAAAACCAACAACTTTTCCCTTCTTTCAACTGTGGCAGCCCTCCTCAAGTCTAGAACCTCTCAAGTTAGGCAAACTGCAATGCTGCAAATTGAAGTGCACAGCTCTTTTGCCTACACCTTGAGGGTGTGGGTGGTGGAGAGCACAGGGTTGGGAGTCAGGAGACCAGTCTTGCCACTAAATAGCAAGTTCCTTCTCACTGGACTTCACGTTCCCCCTGAAATGAGATGTTTGGACAGCCCCTGGTTCAAAGGTTCACATATTTGATCCCATAAGTAAGTTAAAATTAGATCTGTCAATATTCTTCATTTCATTTTTAATTGTTTTCCTGCTCAAGTCTCTTCCAGACTCTCCTTGTTTCTCCTCCAGATCAGACGGGTTGGCTCATTCAGCAGTCTAAGTCTTGGGATTTCTTTGACTTTCTTGTTAGCTCCTCCTTCCCAATTCCCACAATTCCAGCCTGGTGCTCCGTGAGCTCACTTTGTCCTTGGCTCTGCCTGCAGTATCCCTTTGCACTGGTCTCACCTTGGTCTGTTTGAGGCAGGCAGCACTCAGCTCCATTCTCCAGAGCTGTTCCAGCTTGCCTGATGTCTTCAGACCTTGCTGCCCACAGGGATACGAATTTTTTCATGAGGTTGCCTCAGTTAAGGCAGTTGGGAACTGCAGGCTCACCTCCCCTAGAAACATCCCTCTCTTTGATGCCAGCAGCAGTAAACTCTCAATAATGGCAGTTGGATTTAATTGAATTGACTGAACTCCCCTCTAAAAATCAACATTCCCCAAACTCAGCTCCTGACATTTGTCTCCTGTCAAATATTAGCATCTCTACAGCTGTTAAAGACAGTTTGTTTACTCTGGCATCTGCCAGGCTGGGGAGACTCTCAAATCAATTTATATGAGAGGATAGGGGATTGGTGGGGAAGAGGGAGGCTGGCCATACCGTTTATTGTGAGTTATAGTGTTTTTTTAAATGCCCCTGCCCTTTCCTCTCACAAATCCTTTTGTTAGCGAACACTTGTGTCCAATCCTATGATTCAGCAATTTCCTCTTTCATTCGTGGCCGCAGCTGCTGCAGACCCTTAAGAAACGGAATCCATACAATGAAACGGGCAAGGAGATAGGTTTGCAAATTCCGGGCGCTAATCTCAAGAGAACGGAAGAAAAGGTTGGCGGATCCCACAATTGCGCAAATGAGTGAATAGCCTGATACAATGAGGTAACGGCCGTGCTGTCAAAGAACTCCGGAGCAGTGGCTCTCCATTCCCGGGCCCGGGCAGGCACACACTGAGTCAATGTCCTTTGATGTCTCTCTTTCAAAGCGCGAGGCAGTTGTGCCCGACATATCTGGGAAGGACCTGGGAGGACTTGCCCAGTCCCAGCAGTCTCAGAATCCTTAGCCACAAGAAAAGGGGCCGCTTCACGGTCACTCCTAATTCCTTGGCTCAAAGGACTAGAGAAGAATGCGAAAGGGCTACAGAGGGGCCCGCAGAAAAAGTTCTGTCCGTTGTATAACTTTCCCTGGAGGACAGTGCTTTTCAAAGAGCCCCTGTCGTCCAACCTGGCACCCTCAGGGACTGACTTTGCCCTGCCCAGCGCTCAGAAGCAGAGTCGTGCCATGTGGAGGTTGTCCCCTGCCTATTGCTGACTCAAGACGTTGAGGTCTGGGAGCAGCTCCGTTCACCACCCCACTTCTTCCCGAGGTAACTTGTTGCATAGCCATCATAAAGGTGAAGTCCATGAGTTTCTGGGACACTTAAGAGGTTAAGTACAGAGACGAGGAAGATGGGAAAGAATGGGGTCTCTTTCAGCACTCTGGGAGGGGAGGCAGCCAAGGAGGCATCGCCATCCCCTTCCCCCTGACCTGGTGACCTGTCAGTGTTCGCCCTGGGTCTGTGACCTTGCTGAGGCGACAGCGGCCACTCTTCTTTTTTTTTTTTTTTTTCCTCTTTTTCTTTCTTGCCCCTACCCTCCAAGTCGTTAGGCTAGGAACAGCTGCTGTTGTGTCTCCTAACTTGTGCCTTTCTTTTGCCCCCAACGGCTGTTGGCGTGCTCGGAGATGCCAAAGATGCGTGAACAGCCTCCGCAAGGACTTCCGCGCGGGGACTTCTGCGCTGGGAGAGGACACGGACCGATGCGGTGGCCGGATGGAACGCGCCTAGTAGCACGCGGCGGAGGTGGGGGTGGGGGGTTGGGGGGGATGGGGCGGGGCTGCCAGGCCTGGAGCTGAGTTCGCCTGTTGCTGGGATGCTGATGGATAGGATTACATGGCTGCTGGGGCCGGTTCAAGGAGGTGAGGGGATATTTTTGGAGGGAAGAGTTTCCGAGTTGCGGGGGGAGGGTGAGGGGAGACCAAGGGCTCCTCTTACATCTGGAGCCTCATTTAGATTGGGACTGTATAAAAAGCACGTTCCCTCGCCAACCATTGGGTGCCGCGTGGAAGGACCTTCCTTCCACCGCCCCCAACGCCGCGCGTCTGCCGTTCGGGCCACATAGGTCCCGCCCGCTCCTCTCTTTCTTCGCTTAGCTTTACTTCACCGTTTGTCTTTGTACTTGGTGACTGCTTTTCTAGTCCAGTCTTTCATCTTTCTTAATATAGGACGAGTCACTGTAGCTCGGTCTCTTTTCCTATTTGGAACGCACTCCCCCGACTAGGAAATAACTGAAGAGTGACCTGGTTTTGGAGAGTCATCTTTTTTTCTACTTTCTATGTTCCTGGACTTTGCAGCAACTACAGTGTTCTATGCAGTTAGTTGTAGAAATCTGGAGCTCCTAGGGTCGGAGGACGGTTTTCAGGAAAGTCTTGTCTATTTCTGCCCAGTGTTGATTTTAATCTTGCCCTTTTTTCCCCTTTTTCCGTAGACATTGACTGGTAAGTGAACCAGGTGCTTATTTTATTGAAGGGAGAAGTGTAGATTCCTTGCGGAATGTACACAAGAGCATTGCCCAGCGCTGGGAATTTTTTTTTATTTAACCACCTAAGGGATCAGTATTTGTGGCTTAGGGTGGAGAGGTTGATTTGTTTGGAAATCATTGGGTTTTTTTTTCTTTATCTTTGCATCGCACCTTGAGGGTACTCGTTATTTCTTTGAATGTTGACTATTTTTCTAAAGCTAAAAAGAAAACTAACTGGTAATGCCCTTGCTTTATCTCCCTGTACTTTATTATTTTTATTATTATTATTATTAAAAACTTACTTGAATGGGCGCCTTGTGAAATCCTTTGACTCAAGTTGTCTAGGCCTCTTTCCGTGGTATACTTGCAAGCTTTTTCTTTCACAAATTTGTCCTTATATGAACACTCCCTTGACAATAGGACAAATTAATTTTCAAGGAGTTTTGTTGATGCCAAATTCATTTAAGAGAGTAATTATTTTATCAGTATCCTGACAAATATTCAAAGGAATCAAGGACCATAAGCATTAATTCATAGCTTATAACACCTTACAGGGAGAAATCAACTCTTTCCTCCCTCCAGTGTCCAGGCACCACTACCCGCTATTCCCCCGGCCCCACCTCACTCTTGTGCACACCGCCGCTGGTTTGACATGCCACACTCTTAGAAGGTTGAAACCATAGTGAATATAAGTGAAACAGGATTCTTAAAGTAGTATCTGTGTCATAAAGAGTGGATGACAAAAATACCAAGGAGTTTTTATGGTTTATTTTTAAGTGACCACCACAATTTTTTAATGTACTTTGTTACTTAAAAAAGATTTTTTTGCAAAGAATGGAAAATAAACTCTAATTCTTGGAAACTTTTGTTTATATTTTTCTCCACAAGTGATAATATAAATTGTTTTTAATCAAAAATAATGAAATATTCAGAGAGGGAGGCAGATTAAAGATACGCTAATTTGTATCTTGAGAACACTTTTAAATAACTCTCATTAATAAAATTAAAGTTTTATTTTATACTGCTTTTCAAGGTCAAAAATAGATGACTTATTTGAAAAGTTCCTAATAATAATTTTTCATTCAACACCAAATAGAAACCTGAATGGCAGAATTAGCAAAGCATGGCTTTTTTTGGTAAATATTTCCACCTGTTTTGTGTCTATCTCAGAGCAAGTGTGTGGTGAAATCTTTCCAGACGGAGGTGGTTCCATGCAGCTCATCACTGCTGAGCGCCAGATCTCAGCAGAAGAGTAAGTACCTTTTGCAGCGCTGACTTCTTTTATTAAACCCTTGAAGCGCTCATTGAAAAATCATTTCCAGCTCCTAGTTTAAATTGCTCTGCTCGTCAGTACAAACCTGACGTTCTGGGTCCCCAAATCTAGTTGTAAACTTTAGGCAAAATTCCCTGTGTTTTATTCCAGTAGAATTAAATTGACAAAGAAATTTGAATCGCAGCCAATTTTCTACTATATTTCAGCTGTGCTATAAATTGAAATCGCAGTTCTTTTTTTCTGGAAATATTGAGGAAAGGTAAATTTGCAATGATAAACTTGCCAGCTTTCAAGGTCTCTAAAATCTTAACACACTGTGTTTGTGTGTGTGTTGGGTTTTATTTGTTTTTGTTTGTTTTGCTATGATTTAGATTTAGAGTTTGGCTCTATCACCAACATTGTTATCTCTAAGTGAAAATAAAATTTTTCACAAATTCTCATTCTATTTTAATTATACTTCTTAGTGAATTAAATATTATAAAAGGGAAAAAATGGTAAATTTAAACTTACCAAATATACTCACTTGGTTTTTTTGTTGATTTATTTTTTTCTAAAAGTAAGTAGAAAAGATCTTCTTTCTCCTTACATCTTTCGATAATTGAAAATAATTCACTCAAGCTAAAATTTAAATTTTTGAAATGACTGAAACATACAATTTTTTACTTAACCTATTTTTGTCACACTTTTTAATGTTCAGCATAATTTTATTTGTAATGATAATTTGAGAACATAAAGTTAATAGCCTTTCTAAAATTAAAGAATTAATGGCATTTAAAATAAACCTTTTTAATGATAACATATTATTCCTCTATTACAGAAATGCTGTTGTACTCAACAAAAAAATTAAATGTTTTTTGGAGATTAAAATAATTTAAATAGTCAGGATTATATGACACCAGCATGAGGAATGTATTTATAGATATATTAATCTGATGTAATAGTTTGTAACATTTTCATTCTTTAAAACTATTTCACCAAAAATATCATTAATTTCATCAAAGGGTAAAGGGCCACAACCTTCAAACAGAAGCTCAAGAGTCTGCCTAGGAATAATAACACATGCAACATATGACCCCATGGGCCTTTGCCAGAATTTTTGAATTATGACTGACATTTGTACTTCTGGCTTTTCTTGGAGGCCTTAGTTTAAAAAAAAGACTTGTAACCTAAGTATTTCTTTATGGAGAAGCTGTGGAGTTGGAAATGCCATACTAGGTCTGCCAATGATTATCCATTCCTGTGACTTGTGGTGACACCAAAAGACACTTCATGAAGAATATAATGACCTTCTAGGACATCAGCCTCAGAAAAGTGTATATGTATAACATACATCCTCAGCTTCCATTAATAACCCAATATTGATTGATCATCTTGGAATTTTCTCTAGTCCCTTCTCAAATCTATTAATATAATATATATATATGTATTTTCTATCACAAATGCTCTATATAATCTTGGCTAAGAGTACTACTTGGATGATGTTCCCTTGTAGTTCTTCATTTGATTTGTCTTTAAAACCATTTCTTCAGCCTTCAAGTTGGGGGTAGAGGAGGATCTTGATTCTGGTATTCCAATATTTTCTGTACAGATGCAAATTTATACTAGGTTTACCTATCATTTCCTCTTTTTATGAAATAATGTGTTTTAATTTTGAAAGTAAAATAGAGTAATTCTAGAAAATTTGAAAATAATAGAGAAAATATTTTTAAAAATATGTCACCTATAATCCTACCCAATCAGAAATAGCCACTGGTAAAATCCTAGTATATTTCCATCTAATCTTTTCTCTATGCATAGATGTATATACACGTGTAAATATATTAGTCATAGTTGGATGCATAATATGTATAGTTTTATATTTAGTCATATTTACCCAACAGCGTCTCTTGGGTATTTTCCCATGTCTTCAGAATTTATTAAGCTCCAGTGGTATTCATTCCTTCTCATCCTCTGTCTTTCTATACTGAAGTTCTAACTTTTGAAGTCAATCTTTAAGTATCCTTGTTTATCGAGATTTGGAATCCTTTTTCTATTTCAAATGATGTATTATTTCTCTGTGTATTTCACAGATGTGCTGTATAGTCTGCTCAAGAGTTGTTTGTCTCTCTTTTGGTTTAACATTGCCTGATTTGTGGAAGTCATCCAAAAATATTTACCTTTTACATAGCACTTTTTAAATATTATACTCAATATCTTTCAAAATGTATTCTAAGTGAAAATTATTAAACAGAGCCCCTGTCAGAGTTTTAACTTTAAAATTCTGTTTTCATTCACACAAAGTAATAATAGCATATTAAATCTCTGGCTTTAAAAAAATCCATTCTTTACATTTACTTTTTAATTTTCATTTTTTTATTGAAATACATTTAACACATATGATTGTGTAAATTTAAGGTGCACAGCATGTTAATTTGATAGATTTATGTATTGTAATATGATTGCCTTTGTAGCGATAATTAGCAGTTCTATTATGTTATGTTGTTGTCTATATTCACTATACTGTGCATTAGATCTCTTGGACTTATTTACTACTTGTTGCAAATTTGTGCCCTTAAACAACATCTGTCCTATTCCCCCACCAGCTACCCCCTAGTAACTACCATTTTTCTCTGTTTTTACAAGTTTGGCTTTTTTAGATTCCACATATAAGAGACATCATACAGTATTTGTCTTTCTTATCTATGACTTATGTCTGACTTATCTCACTTAGCATAATGTCTTCAAGGTCCAAAAAATCCATTACTTATAATTGCATGTAGCAACTTGAAAATTTAAAATACTTTTGATTATGTGAATTTTTTACATTTTACTCTCCAATATTACCTCTTGTGTCCACTTTTAGGAAAACATCTCAATGATATTTATTCTTTATAATTCTCATCCTAATTATGTATATTATTTTTTCTCAAAATATATTTTTAGCAACCTACCCATTCCATGGCTTTAGAGTGAGACGATGGCACAATAAATGATAAAGATATTTATATGTGACTTTTTTTTCTGAGACAATTATTATTTTTTCAAAATTCTGAAAACTTTATGAGTCAAGCCATAATCATTCAAATGTTATGAATGAATATTTCTAAAGTTAAGTAGTTTTGAAAATCTTTTGGTTCATAATAGGTGATATATATGTGTATATATGCATAGTGTGTCTGTGTGTATATATCTGGCCTGTGTCTGTCTTGGTACTATGTCATTGATCTTCCACGTTCTCCCAGGATTGCTCTAAATTCCAATGAGGACCGTGGGGGTGTTCTTGAGTAAAAATAACTTTATTTCCTCAGAGGTCCTTGTTTAAATGAGAGCAGCACTATTGAAGCAGGAAAGCAGTGATTAATAGGCCTCCAATTTTACGAAAGGAAATTTTAAAGTTAAGGGCTATAGTAATTGCTCTATATAACAACAAAGAGGGTTGAAACTTGGGCGAACTCGCACTCACATTCCCTGCTTCAGTGTGTAAAACATTATTCTGTTCAATTCTTTTATTTACTTTATTATATAATCTATATATTTATATACTTATTTTCTATCCAAATTCTATATATATTTACATATATATTTATATTATATAAATACTTCATATATTTCTAACCTAAATGAACATTTATAAGATAACAAAAGGCCTTTGAGGTTAGCTAATATTAATATTTCCCAGGTCACTTAAAGCCTCATTTATCTGTGATAATTTCAAACAACATTGATCTCTCCCTTTCCTGACTATTTCTGGAACTTATTGCCTGTATCATATAATTTAATTTCTTAATTTATTCAGTTAAGTGTTTTGTTTTATATAGGTGACTCACATTTTGCAAACAAGTGTATTTTTTAAATGTGTAGGCTTATTAATCTGGACCCCATTGTGCATTTTCCCAAAGAAATAATGTTATAAAATGGTAGAGTCCAGGACCAGTGACGGAAAGCTTATTCAACACATCATGAAGCAGAAATTCTCTATATCTGCAATGACAAATAGTAAGAACACAGTATTCTTACATTGTTAGTAACTAAAACACAGGAACCACAAAGTACTTTAAAATCTTTTCTTATTGAAAATTGAATAATGGTACATGAGAGAGGAAAGAGACTAAATTAAAGGACAATGAAAAAGTAGTAGCTAGAGACATGGGAATTCTTAGGAAACTTCTGGGCAGGCAAGTGGAAGGCATTTATTGGCCATATATAATTTCACTTTTAAACTTAACACTTTGTTTTAGATTTATCACCAGCATTACTCTTTGTTAATGAAATATAATACAGTTTTTTCCATCCTTAGACTCACAAATTACAGAGGAATTTTCTAGGGGAATTGTGCAAGAGTTGGGAGACAAAAGAAATAAGATGTAATATGAGAAAAATCTTGTCAGTGGTAGAATTAACTAAGTAGGAAACTAATTAAGTACAGTATCTTTCTTTTGTATCCCACACAATGCAAGACACAACCCAATCACATAATACATGCTGAACATATAATAACAGCACAATAAAATGCCTATTTCATAAGTTTATTGTGAGGATCAAATGAGTTAATGCACACATAATGCTTAGAACAGTGCCTGGCACATGGTAAGAGAGCAATATGTGTTTATTATTATTAATATAATTACTACTACTACTATTACTACTGCTATTAGCTTTCGTTCATTAAACTTCTTGCACACATCCTTGTGAGTTAAAAAGATGATGAAATTTGACCAGCCAACCTAATTAGAAGTTACCGTACAGTAGATGCAAACTCTAACCTTGGCCTCAGAATTAAACTGGTCTTGGGGCCAGCCCCATGGCCAAGTGGTTAAAGTTCTGCACACTCTGCTTCAGTGGCACAGGTTTGTGGTTTTGGATCCCAGGCACAGACCTACACTACTCATCAAGCCACACTGTGGTGGCAGCCCACATACAAACTAGAAGATTAGCACAGATGTTAGCTCAGGACTAATCTTCCTCAAGCAAAAAAAAAAACAGGAAGATTGGCAACAGATGTTAGCTCAGGGATAATCTTCCTCAGCAAAATAAATAAATAAATAGATAGATAGATAGATAGATAAATAAATAAATAAATAATTTTAAGGAGTAATTAAACTGGTCTTTTGAAAGAAGAACTGGGGTTGGGCTGAAAGAAGCATGGAGGTAAGCTCTGACTGCATCATCTGATGTTGACTGACTTCTTTGTGCCCTCTTATTTAGTAAAAAGCTAGAAATATTGATAATTTTGCATTGTTCCCATGGTTGCATCCCTCACAGCCCATTTCTATGATCTTGATCCAATCATTTTATTCATGAGAAATTTTACTTGGAATGTACTTCTGATAGAAAATAGTAGACAATTTTACTCTTTACTTTTTTGGTTTAAATGAAATAGATTTCTCTGAGATAAGCCAACTGTAAATTTTAAAATGCATAATACATACAATAGATGGTTTTTATAGAACTACTTTTCTCTTCAAAGTGGCCATGTTTCATTTTTAACTTTGAAACACATACGTCTGTTAATCTTAGATACCAATACATCGGAGATTTTAGAGACAATTATTCCTTTAGATATCAAACTATATTTGTTATTTAAAGTGTTCTCCCTTCCTTGAAAATTGAATATTTGATTTTCAACATTAGTAAATAGTAATGTTTTTAAATTATTGCCTACTAAAGTAGGACACCTTCAGGTAAAAGTTTAATCATTTGTTCAAAATTTATTTTTTCCAGCTTTATTGAGATATAATTGGCTGTAACACTGTGTAAGTTTAAGGTGTACAACATTGTGTAAGTTTAAGGTGTACAACATGATAACTTGGTACATGTATATATTGTGAAATGATTGTCACAATAAGATTAGTTAACACATTTATCACCTCACATAATTATCTTTTTTGTGTGTGGTAAGAACCTATAAGATTTATTCTCTTAGCAACTTTCATGTATATAATACAGTATTGTTAACTATAGTCACCATGCCGTACATTAGATCCGCAGAACTTACTCATCTTATAGTTGGAAGTTTGTCCCCTTTGACAGATATCTCCCCACTTCCCCCACGTCTCAGCACCTGGCAACCACCAATCTACTTTCTGTTTCTATGAATTTGATTTTTTTAGATTCTACATAAGTGAGATCATACAGTATTTGTATTTCTCTGACTTATTTTAATTAGCACAATGCCCTCAAGGTCCATCCACCTTGTCGCAAATGGCAGATTTTATTCATTTTTATGGCTGAAGAATATTCCATAATACCCATTGTTTTTACACATTCATCCATTGATGGACACCTAGGTTGCTTTCATGTCTTGGCTATTGTTAATAACACTTCAATGAACATGGGGGTGCAGGTGTCTCTTCGAGATAGTGATTTTATTTCCTTCAGATATATACCCAGAAGTGGGATTGCTAGAACATATATAGTTCTATTTTTAATTTTTTGAAGAACCACCATACTGTTTTCCATAGTGGCTGTACCAATTTACAATCCCACCAACAGTGCACAAGTGTTCCCTTTTCTCCATATCCTCACCAACACTTGTTCTATCTTGTCTTTTTTATAATAACCATTCTAACAGGTGTGAGCCGATATCTCCCCGACTTCCACAATGGAACTCTTGTCTGTAGGTAATTGTCAAAATTGGTGCTTTTTGGAGGGAGAGGAGATGGTAAAAAAAACTCTTATTCTGCCAAGTTGATGACGTCACTCCATTTAGCATTTCTTTTTTTTTTTTTTTTTTTGGTGAGGAAGATCACCCCTGAGCTAACATCCATGACAATCCTCCTCTTTTTGCAGAGGAAGACTGGCCCTGGGCTAACATCTGTGTCCACCTTCCTCCACTTTATGTGGGACGCTGCCACAGCATGGCCTGACAAGGGGTGCCTCGGTGCACGCCTGGGATCCGAACCCTGGCCGCCAGCAGCAGAAAGCGTGCACTTAATCGCTAAGCCACGGGGCCAGCCCCCATTTAACATTTCTTAAGTGCCTATTATGTGCTGGGCCATGCAGAACACAAACATAAAAAAGACTTGCCTAATAAGAGACAAAGCAGGAATTTGACCTCAGGTCTTTTGAGTCTCAGACTTACTACTATAAAACAATGCAATTTTACCTTCTCTGAGAGAAAACTAAAATAATGATAATAAGATCACATGTTTTCTTTCACTAAGATTCAGTTTGCCTTATCAGTGGCTTATATAATTAATATTGATTTCAAGGGAATACAGAATATAATTTTTATCAAGCTAGAAGTTAAATTCAAGCTGTAGTTCTTTGGCAAGAGTACATTCTAGAAGTGTTTTTTTTAATAATCTATTTCCAGTTTTAGAAACAGTTATTTGTGACTTTGGAATTGGACTTTTATTTATTTATTTATTTTTGTGAGGAAGATCAGCCCTGAGCTAACATCCATGCTAATCCTCCTCTTTTTGCTGAGGAAGACCAGCTCTGAGCTAACATCTATTGCCAGTCCACCTCCTTCTTCTCCCCAAAGCCCCAGTAGATAGTTGTATGTCATAGTTGCACATCCTTCTAGTTGCTGTATGTGGGATGCCGCCTCAGCATGGCCGGACAAGCAGTGGGTCGGTGCGCACCCGGGACCTGAATCCGGGCCGCCAGCAGCGGAGCGCATGCAATTAACCGCTAAGCCATGGGGCCAGCCCCTGGAATTGGACTTTTAAAAGGTTGTTATAGGGAACTTTATCTGAAGAATGACACATTTGAGGAAAAAAGTGGGAAATGCAAGTGCTTATGGACCAAAACTATGTATTCTGAATTGAAATACCCAAATTATAAAGTTGTAGGGAAATTCTGAGCCTAGAATTTAATTCTGGAAAATAGGCATTGCTTCTTAATCAGGTTAAATATTTGAGGTATTTTCCCACTTTTTAAAAAGGTTGAAAATAGTGCCTAAGGTTCACATATTTCTTTCAAAATGATTACACGTAATATGGCGTAATATAAAATATATTTAAATGGATTCTGAAGAGTTACACTTTTATTGTAGCACATACACAACTGGATATCAAAGTAATCTATTTTTAAATTATTTAAATATGTCTATTTTCTTACTATAAGATGAATTTTTAATATTGACATCTGACCAATAATTGAGTTAAACTCTATAAAAATTCATAAAGCAAAGTACTTACTTGTAGACCTTGCCCTACTGACACACTTGATTTTAGTGTTACTTGTGTATAGTCACATGATTTAGCTTGGGCTTTATGCAGTGAGGCACAAAAAACCTTTATTGCAACATGCAGTAGGGCATCGGCACTTTTTAACTGTAGCATTCTCTATGCATTTATGGAACTGTGAGGGTACTTACCAAGTTTGGACTCAGCTTGAGATTAAAACTATCAAAACTACTAAGAAGCCTGATTATATCTATTATAACATTTTTCTCCCCAGCTTATGAGGTTTTTTCTACTTCTAAGGAAGCTAGGTATTTTTTTTCTGTGTTCTGTAATTGCTTTTTTTAACCAGATTTAATGATTTTTGTTCATACACAGAGTTTATTAAGACAAATTTTTGAGGATTTGTGTTTCACTTGTAGTAATGCCACGCAATATTTTGCAAAGTCACAGGGAAATAATGGTAAATTTGTAAAAAGAATAGAACAGCAAAATGGAGGTTTCTGTTTTGTAGAGTTTTATCAAGAGATTTCAAGAGCCTGAAAAGCAAAAGTATTAAAACTGCATTGACAAAGGTAGTTCACCTTATAGAGTAGTTTATTGACCTACCTAACGAGATAAAAAATAGATTTTGTTGGGGAGAGGTATTTAATGAAGCAACCCTAGAAATTCTCCAACCTGGAAAATAAATCTTTGGCAACGAAGCTTTGTCAAACTGTCCTTCATTATGTAATTATTTATCTTACTTTTATTTTAAAGTAAGATAAATTATTCCATTAAAGTAAGATAAATTATCTTCCATTATATTATGGAAGAAAGCTGCATTTAAAGCAGATGTTAAATTAGGTTCTAAATAAGAAAATTATGTTATATTCCTTTTATTCTACCTTTTTCTGTAATAATACTGATTTATCTATAAAAGTTACTAAGGTCTATAGTTTCTGCATTTTGATTATTCAATATTTTTATTGTATATACTAAAAAGGATAAATGTATCTTCATGAAAAAGTAATTGTGATGCCGTTCTTACTCTTAAATTTTGGTTGTTCTCATATAAATAATTATTCATAACATTGATAGAAATTGAAGATCTAAACATGAATTTAGCTTTTAACTTTAAAATGATAAAAGTAATGACCAAAACATATGGGGAAAGAACAAGAAGTTCTCCAAGTTCTAAAAGGAAATTTGATTCTTTATGTAATAGAGATCATTTAGCCTGTAAAACTGAAATACTAAAAACTATCTCTCTAAATGGGGCACTTAATGGTATATAACGTTGACTTGTTAACAGGAACTTTTAAAACATTTATATTTTAGGGAATCTAATACCAATTAATTTTAGTTTCAAAACAATTAAAACTCCCTTCTCAGTTTTTGCTAAAGGATAGTTATCTACCTCAGGCTGCCTACTTTGAATCTGTTGATGTGTGGATATCTCCCGTGATTGAATCAATGATTAAATTAATTCTAGATCTAAGTTGGTACATAGCTATAGAAAAGATAAAGTAGTGAAACAGTAAACTCTGTTAATTTGACATACCATGTGCACCAATGATTGGACGTTCTGATGAAAATGAACAGGTTAAGGGTATCGGAGGGGATATATATATACACACACACATATATATATATACACATATACGTATATATATATACACATAGGTACAAATAGTTGTTGCCACGGTCTCTATTTTTTAAATGTTGTTGTAGGTTGTTTTAAATCTTGATCAATCTAGTCACTAGAATGAACTAGAGAGCAATGACTTTTGTGTGTGTGTGTGTGAGGAAGCTTGGCTGTGAGCTAATATCCGTTGCCAATCTTCCTCTTTTTGCTAAGGAAGATTGGCCCTGAGCTAACATCTGTGCCCATCTTCCTCTATTTTGTACATGGGATGCCTCCACAGCATGGCTTGATGAGTGGTGCATCAGTCTGCGGTGGGGATCTGAACCTACGAACCCCAGGCCCCCAAAGCTAAGCACGTGAACTTAACCACTACCCCACCGGGCTGACCCCTAGAGAGAAATGACTTTTGCTATGAATGAAGCAAACTTTGTGGTGATACAAGAGAGATTTAAATTAGCCTAAGGTACTTTTCACTGTTGAGTAGAAATTTAAAAACATTAAGTTGGTAACTATTTCCTATATCCCTAACCTAAGAAAACATACACATTTTCCTGCTAGATACACTCTATATCTTTATGACTCCCAACTCTTTTCTTTTCAAAAAAAATTGAGTCTTTCATTTATGAAAAGCTGTATCCACAAGTAAAAAGTCTCCTAAGACTAGATCAAAAAACTTGGTAAGGAAATGATGTAAGTAGTGACTAGAATTATGACATAGTGATCATTCTTTGCATCAGTGTTACCAAGGAGTTGTAAAACCACAACAGTACACTTCAGTTGGAGAACTTACCTACCTCCAAGAGGTTCCCCTCTTAGGTATCTTCTTTCTCTACCTTAAAAGAATCATATATTTCTTTTTGATTTTTGTTCAAGTGTTTACGGAATCAAGCACCTGGACTATTACACCATACTTTGTCACTTGGTGCCATCTACACATGAAATAGTTGAACCTGGAAAATATTTTAAGTTTAAAGGTTTGGATTTGAAGCTTTGGATTATGTTTAAGATATTTGGTTTTAGTATCTGAGAGAGTTAAGGTAAATATCTATGTTCATTTCATTTTTAAAGAGATTTAGTTAATTCTAACAGCCTTCTAAGCAATATGAAGTCTTATTTGGCAGTTAACATCATAGACTGGAAGTTAATTGAAGTTTATATGAGTGGATCAAATGACCAATGACTTGATTAACTAAACCATTCTTCACACTGTGAAATGGAGCTATCTTTATTTGTCTTCAAGAGTGAAGAGTTGAACAAGTCAAAATTCTTGACTCCAAATTTTATATTCTTTCATTTATGAAGATCAATGATTATTTTGAAATGTTGCCATAAAACAATTTCAGTGAAGTAAACATTTCCAGAGAGAAAAATTATTTAAGATGGCTTTTCTCAGGAGTGTTTCATCATGTTTTGTCATTTAAAATCACTACTTTGATTTCATTTGATTAATTTAAGATTTCACTTTCTTTTTAGAAACATCACTTATTGTGAAAGCCAATCTTTTTAGACATGACTGAACATGAGCTTGCACCTACTCTTACTGAAATACCTCCTATAGCTCCAGTTATCAATGGGGATCCCATGCATCAGGTAAGTAGAGTTTTGCTTTTCTTTTTCATTGTAACTGGTCAGAGCTTTCTTGGATCTAGTGTTAGCTTTTATTTAGAAAAAGTATGTCACATTTTATTATTGCTCACTTACTTTGGAAGTTTTTGGTCTTTTCACTAGCATTGATTTATCTTCCTTGTAGGCCTTTTAAAATTGCTTGAGACATTTAACACTAGCTTAGGTCACATATCCCCTCCTTTGGGGTTGATTTAGCTACTTTTTCAGCCTCCCTTGATCGGCTCAAAAGTCATGGTGTTGTGTTTTAAAGTTTATACTACCTACAGTTTCTTCTGATGCATAGTTTAAAAATATGACTCTAAAGCAGACTCAAGTTCCTTCATACTCATTCATAGCTGTGAGTTCAACTTTCTAATATTTAAAAGCATCATTTTGAGCAGCAATGATTTCTACCTATGGGATTGTCTCCAGAAAGAAAGAGAGGGTATAATTTAGATTTAGCATTTACTCATTTAATCTATTCAAGAAAAGTATTATCTACATATGTAATGTGAAGAGATGGCTTAATTTTTCTTTGGAGTTAAAAAAAATGAGTAAATATTGTACTTCTAAGCATCATGTCTCATGTCAAAATGAACCAAGATAAAAATGGCCTTATTGAAATTAAAATTACCTCTTTTTGCTAGATGGAGAGTTATCATCAGGACACCACTGTTGGAACACAGTATACTATTAATTATTCACAAATGATGACTCATCCCCAGAGATATACCAGATGGCCGTCTTGTCCTCCATACCAGATACAACAAGTATGTCTGAATTTTACCTTAAGATAAGTTTTGTTTTCTGTTTTTCATTTTTTGAAGGGCTTTTTTGGGGATAGTGGTTGGTCTTTCCATCTCAACGCACCTATTTTCTATGACCTTATATTAAGTTTTACTTGGGTGGGAGAGGACCTGTTCTTACTTAGGGGTATTGAATTTCTCCTAAGTGCCCATTAATCCAATTGTACTCTTCTCCTTGAGCATTTTGAGATCCCCAATAATTAGTGAGTCTGAATATTTTTCAAAAAGTCAATAATGATTTTTTTCATAGATTAATTAACAGAAAAGTACATGATCAAAGAATGGTTTATTTCTAGATTATACTCGTGCAAGTTAACCCTGGGGAGACCCTCACCATCAAGTCTGATGACGGGAATATTCAGAATATTCAAGGTCAGTAGAAGTATAATTAGATGTGTGTTGTTTGATATAAAATAGACTGAATTTAAATATTAGTGTGAAATGACTTTACTAGCAACCTATTCCACTAATATCCTTTCCTGTTTGAGCCAGATTGAATGCTCTTAAATTTACATATTCCTCATAGGTGCATAGTATCAATAGAACCACCAGAGCTCATCTTGCTAGTCTTACTAGAGATCTTCATGCAAGGTACTTTTAAAAATCGAAGATTAATGCGAGAATTTCATTTGAAAAAGTCCAGATTTTGGAGATATTGACAGCCACTGATAGTTTTAGACTATTCTCCTACAGGACGTGACTGCTGAGGCCTTCAGACAGCTCATTCATTCATACATTCAACAAGTATTTCTTTAGTGCCTAGCATGTTCCAGCACTATACTAGACATTTAAGATAGAACAATGTGCAGGAGGATGTGTATGTAATACATATACATATATAAATAATTTTCTGTATATATGTATATTATATATATAGCAAATGTATAGCATATAGAATTGCTTAAGAATTATTTAAAAATTAATAAATATTTACTTCATATAAGATTTACTATTAATTATTTCAAAACAAGATGATTGTTTCTGTTTTTATGCCAATTATTTTATATCCTAAAGTGATTTTGAGCTATGTCTCAAAAATTTTTTAAAACATTATCATTTATCAATGGATTCCATGTGGCAGCTACATAAAGTTTATCATGAACTCATATTTATTATTTTCTCCATTATTAAAAGTAAATTACCATTCTAGGACTTGAAAACCACATATATTTTTAGAACTAAGCACTAATTATAATAATTTCAGGTAAACAAAAGAATGATTACTTATTAAAGTCTCCATTGTGTGTTGTATTGCTAGTTCCTATGTAATGGTATGTTTAAGACAGTAATAATGTCTAATATAAGAGTAAGGCATCACATGAGTAGCATTGGCTCCTTCTCTATATTGTGCTGTTTTCTAAAAATGACCACTTTACTACTATTGGAGAAAAGCCTTAAAATGAAAATTGATTTAAGTTTTCTTATATAACCTCACTATGAGAAATATATTTTATGGTACAGAGTAAAACTTCTATTACTCAACATATAACTATGATAAATGAGAAAGAATGGGTAAGTAAAAGTACAATTATACTGGAAAGTTATAGTTCATTTTTATTAGCAGTAAAATTTGCTGACATTTTTATGATATAAATTTTACCCAATCTCCATTATGTGCTTTGGTTATTTTCCATCAGTTGTGCTGAATTTGCATTGATTCATCTACATTCTTACCTAGCCTCCTTTGCAAGTAAACAACATACACTTTCAAAATGGCTGGCTATTGTTAAAGCTTGGATTTGGTTTTCACTGTGCAAAGTTAAATGAACTTAGTTTAAAGATATTAAAGAATTTAGTAATAATAATTCTCTTTTAGGACCCGCCGATGTACCTCTGATGTCACCAAGTGGTACTTTGCCACCAATATATCTTCCTCCTGGTTACATGTCTCAGGTATACTAGTGTGGTTTTATTTGATGTTTAGCAGTAAGTCATCATTTAACAGTTTTCATTATATCTATATGATAAGGGAACTTCTGGAATACTATTTATTTATTCACTGTTATCATCATTGCTAAAAAGCAATTGCAGTGGTGTTTAACCAAACCACCTCGTAAATAATGCCTTATTCATCTAATGAATTCATATCTCTCCATATTCATTAATCCTCCATTGTTTTTCATTTCTGAGTACTTTAACCAATCTTAATTATCTATTACAATGAGGCAGTAATGGCTTCTGATAGCGTGTGGGTTTAAGTCCCTAAAATTACTTAGTATTTTCAGTTCAGTAGTATTTCATTCTCAGTTGCCAGACTACAAAGTGCACTTTTAAAAAGTTCTTCAAATATTTATCAAGCACCTAATATAGGCAGGGAAGTAGGGCTCCTACAGAAATTAATAAGATATTCCATGGTCTCAGAAATTTTATAATTGAGACTTTCTTTTTCTATTGCACAGCTGCAGAGTTCAAGATTGCACTAAATAAGTTGATATAATATGGTTTGATTCTAAGTGGAATTATCTATTTGGACAATATCTAACAAAAATATAAATGCATATACCCTTTTACCCAACAATTCCACTTAGGGGAATTTATCCTACAGATGTATTTTCACAAATCTGGAATAATAAATGTACAAGATTATTCATTACAATATTGTTTGTAATCACAAAAGGCAGGAAACAACCCACATGCATGTTAATGGGGGACTATGTAGTACATCCACACAATGGAGCACTATGCAGCTGTGCAAAAAAAAATGGGGAAGCTCTATGTACTGATATAGAAAGATCTTCAAGATTCAAATAATGCTACCTTTTATGTAATAAAAAGGAGGAAAAAGAGGCAGGCCTGGTGGTGTAGTAGTTAAGTTTGCACACTCTGCTTTGGTGGCCCAGGTTTCACAGGTTTGGATCCTGGGCACCGACCTACACACCGCTCATCAAGCCATGCTGGTGGCAGGCATCCCACATACAAAATAGAGGAAGATTGGCACAGATGTTAGCTCAGGGACAATCTTCCTCAAGCAAAAAGAGGAAGATTGGCAAAAATGTTAGCTCAAGGACAATCTTCCTCAGCAAAAAAAAAGGAGGAAAAATAAGAATCTGTATTCTTATTTGCTTGTATAGGTGTAAAGAAATTCTGGGAGGAGTCATAAGAAATTAAGAACAGTAGTTATCTACTGTGGGCATTGAGCAGGAAAGTGTTAGAATGGAAACTTCCCATGTATACTTTTTATACTTTATGGTTTTGAATCATGTCAATATATTATCTGTTGTCAAAAATTACCTTTTTGAAAGATATACATGTGGGAAAAGGGAAGAATTATCTTGCTTCCTGATTGACATAGTTTCACTTGATTATTGGTTTTTTGACCCTTCAGGTTTTCTAAATTAAGAGCACAGGATGTAAATCTAAAACTTAGTAGGAAAAATGCTGATTTTATGGATTCTGTTTATATGATCCTGTCTTCTGCCTTAGGTTGTGGAAGATAATGGGATTCGCAAAATTATCATTGTGCCTCAGACAATTGACTATCACAGGACCATGCCTGCTCCTATACAACAAGTATCACACTTCATTGCACCATCCTCTTCTGTGTATCCACAAGCCCCTCAACTGATGTATCCCCCAGCTCAAGGGGAATTTCCACCACCTTACATCCAAGAGCCTGTGCCACAGCAGTTGCCACCACCACCACCGCTGCCACCACCACCAGCAACATTCATATACCATGAGCAACATGGTAGTATATAATTCTCTTAAAAAGGAAATATTTTGAGTTTGTTAAAAGTAACAGGTTTGGGAAATTATTAAAATGAGAAAAGTAGAATGTAGTAACATTTCTATGAATGATTGCATTTCGTTCATGTATATTAGGATTGATGACAGTAAGTACTGGCTTGTGTCTTAGGCAAAATACTCATAAACAGAATTTTCTATAAATTTTTTTATACTTTGATATAGCATGTGATGTATGATATTTCTTTTTATTGGCTTGGAGGGTTGTCAAGCAACCTTCCAATTATATTTCCAATAATATTGGAAAATCATATAAGAATATTTTGATTATTAATGCTATACAGTGGAAATATAAAAGACACTAAAGGGTCAACATTACAATCACCTTAGGACTTTGAAATTTTGAAGTGGAGTTACTCTCTAGGAAAACATTATCTGTATTTCCTAATGTTTTTCTTTCTGTATATATCGATGCATTATAAAAATATGCACACACACATACCCCTAATATCTGTATTAAAGCAAAGTAGGAAAAATTTTAAAAGTAAAGTATGGCTTATCAGTGCTTTCCTGTTGGTTTTAAAAAAAGATTTAAAAGACCTTCAGATATGTAATTATTATAATTATTAAATAGTATTTCATTGTCTCTTTTAGAAACCTATTCCCATGAAAGAGCAAATTATAACCAACTTGATGAAAGGTCTGCTAAAATGGGAGAATATATGAAGAAAAAAATGAGAGAATGCCAAGTTGATGGACACAAGAATAGCTATGTGGTTAACAACACCTCTTTGCTTGTGAACAAAACTAATGATTTTTCCAGTATTCCTGGTATTCCAAGTACTTACACTGTGGACTGTGCTCCAGGCACCTACACTGTTGACAATACTTTGAGCACCTTCACTGTGGACAGTGCTCCACACACCTACACTGTTGATAGTACCTCAAGCACCTACACTGTGGACAATACTTCGAGCACCTACACTGTGGACAGTGTTCCACACACCTACGCTGTCGAGAATACTTTGAGCACCTACACTGTGAACAATACTTTGAGCACTTACACTGTGGACAATGCTCCGAGTACCTACACTGTGAACAATGCTCCGAGCACCAACACTGCAAACAATGCTCTGAACATTTACACTGCTGACAATACTCCCAATACTTACACTGTTGACAACCCTCCAAGCACTTACATTGCTGATAATACTCCCAGCGATTCTTCTACTGACCATGCTTCTAGTACTTCCACCACAGACACTTCTCTGCACCCTTCCACCACTGATGGTATTCCGAGCCCTCCCAGCACTAATCATGCCCCCGAGACTTCCACCTCTGACAGTACTCTCAGACCATCATCTATTGACAGTACTCCAAGTTCTTCTATTTCTGACCGTACTCCCAACACTCCCATCTCTGAAAGTGCTCTCAGCACTTCTGCTACTGATGGTGCTCTCAGTACTTCCAATGCTGCCAGCATTTCCGATGCTTCCAGTGCTCATATTGAGACTAGTGATGGAAAGAAACAAAGTGCTACAGGAAGTGGAGACATTAAGCAGAAACCAGACGGAAAACAAAACAAGAGCCCATCATCAAATGCTGCAGAAAAAGGTAAGGTCAGGAGTTTGATTTTGGTGCCAGTGAATAAACATCCTAATGTTTGGGAATCTCGGTGCATTTTAAATACTTAGGTGCCATTTTCTGCTTCCATTTCCTCTTGTCTTCTTTGTACCCCTACCTCTAAATTCTTAAGGAAACCACAATTAGGCTGCCTTTTTAAATCATACACCATCCTCATGAAAAATGTGCCGGGTATCTTATATGCACACCACATAATTTTTTTCTAGTTGCCTACCAGTGAAACATTGCAAATTACTCTACAGTCCTAACTAGTTCAAGTGATTTTTTTAAATTGGGAGCTTTTGTTCATTTTTTTTTTAGAGTTTAACAGTACACACTTTAGACTACTCTCCTCTTTTAAAATTTTTAATGTAAATTGCTACTAGGTGTTTAGTAGATCTCTTGGTGATGATGTATTTGTAGTTGAATAATAGACATCTAACTTCTTTCTCTTTTTTCTGCCAGTGTAATATCTTGTTTTGGGGTGCTTCTTTTTTACTTTTAGAATGCAGAACAGAACATGGAAAATCATGCTGTTTCAGCATAGAGAAACCTGTAGTAAGTAACTAAAGTGAATATTTAAGTATTCCTTTTACTTTACTTTGTCACTCTAAAACATGCAAATTCACTGATATTTTTCTATAGTACAGTTTTAATTTGAATCCTTTACCTAATTAAAATTTCATAACCTCCTTTAGCTACTCAATACATAAATATCCAGTGTGGCTTTGTTAAAGATAATATTAATGGCTCATTGTTTAATCACAGTATTTAAGCACCTAATAAGAGGATAAAATTACTTAGCATAAACCAAGACTTAGGGAAAGATTATATCATAAATTAGAGATTATCATTTTTAAGTACCCTACTTGAATTTTTGTTATTTATTTTAGGTTTCTGATATTCAATCAAGATCTGCTGTTATTTCATGGAAACTGCATGGTTCTGAGAAATGTGACCATACTAAATCTCCTGTAATATTTGAATTGGCAATATCTCACAGCAGTAAAAATGGAAAATATAAAAATGTGTATACGTAAGTCTCCTTTTAATCATCTGTCATTTCTCATAATTCAATTAAAATATGCTATCTAAACATGTGACATGTTACATTTACTTACTCAACTTATACCTAGGCTGAGTTCTAAAGGTTTTTATGCAATTTTTTCCAAGCTTTGAATGCAATTTTCTACAGAAATTGTTTTATAAATGGTGGTAGGTTGTCAGGTTAGTCCTCAAAATTCATTGAATCATAAATCATGCACCACATAATGAAGTTTCTGTCAGTGACAGACTGCATACACGACGGTAGTCCCATAAGATTGGTACCCTATAGCCTAGGTGTATAGTAGGCTATATCATCTAGGTTTGTGTAAGCACACTCTATGATGTTTGCACAACGATGAAATTACCTAACGATGCATTTCTCAGAACGTATTCCCATTGTTAAGTGATGCGTGATTGTATGTTAGAGCTGAGAGGGACCTTCAATATCAACTGGTCCATTCTCTTCAGTTTACAGCTTTCCTATTTGACAGGTTTAGACTCGGGGAAGAAGAGATTCCCTCCAATTCTCCTTTCTCTTTTTTTCCACTTAGGTCATTTTAGGGAAAAAGAAAGTTGCACATGATGGTAGGCCTTTGGGTACACAAGCAAGGTATTTACATTGCAATGGGAATTTAAGACTTGGGCTCTCCTGGGAATTTCATTACAGGAGCTAGTTATAGGTGGAGCTATGATAGTAGCAGGAAGAGCTTAGGAATGTGCTCAGAAGACAGGACCAGGACTAGGAAGGATACAGTGGAGGACACAGCAAAAACATACCCAACCACTCCCAACAGCTTCTCGAGTAGATAGGGACATGCAATCTGAAAGAGAGCAAACTGAGAGAGGCACAGTGGAAAGGAAATCCCAAGAAAGGAAGAAAGAGAAATTCATTTGCCCATGAAACAACTAGGCAAGATATAAATCAGAGATCTGGAGCTGTCTGTACAGCACTTTAAAAATCATAACACATCTTAAACTTTATTTGCTAGAATTTGTCATCTTTATTCAGAGACTTAAAGTGAAAACTTGAATGTAATTAGTTATTATGTAAAGTTTTACTTCTTTTTTAATTAGTAGCTAGAAATTTTAAATTTTATAATTGCAATACACAATCTTCTATATTGGGTAGAGGGATAGAAAGATGTAAAACGTGATGAAAAACTTTGTATAAAATTAAGTTTTGCATGAATTTACATGGTGGTCTTTTTCTGGTTGTATGTATTTCACAAAAGTCCTTAAAAAAATATACCCTTGCCTATACCTCTAATCACTCTAAAACCTTGAGTGGTCTTTGCTTAGAAGTATAAGCCTTTGCTTAGAGGTAACAATCTTTTAGCTCTTTTCAAAGGCTATTTCAGGGTTTAGAGCCTGAAGGACCTCCTTGAGGTGATAGAATACACCTAGGAACTTATGATTGCTCAGGAAGATGTAAGTGTGGGAGCACAGCCACTCTATCCACTGTAGCACATAGGTGCCCACCTCAGCAAGATTGTTCTGTGTGACTGAACGAATAAATTGCATGATGCATGATGTCTTTGACGCTTTTCATATCAACACTGTTTAAAATAAGCTAGTTAAAGACAAATCTGTATTATTACAGTGCAAAAGTTGCAGTGGTAAAAGGATAAAATTTCATTTCTTAAAACTGTTAATTTGACATTCAAATGAAGAATTTTGAATTATTAATATCATGTTTTGCATTTATATGAAATGGGTTAAAGTTATCTAAACTTCAAGGAGAATTGTCTTCTTTGTTTATCAGTTGAATATACAAGATTAGTACTGTTACTTAGCTTTTAAGTATGTGTGAGATCCATTATAAACAAAGGTTATCTTCACAGTGGTGATGGAGTTACATTTACTCTACTTGATCTACAACCATCCATGGCCTATTTTGTAAGGTAAGAACTCCATTCTACACAACCTCCCCCTACTCTGTAGCCAGCCAGACTCCCCAGTCTGTATTAGTTCACTATTTATGATTCCTGCAGTCAGCCTTGATACTTGCCAGCAGAGTGGCCTTTCTTTCAAGCTTCAAAACAACCCCGTCCAACTCCAGCATTAGTTCACTTTCTTTCATTTAGAACAGGTGGGAGGGTGATTTGGGAGCCATTATCAGCAAGGATACAGCTTTGCTCTATTAGAAAAATTTTTATAATTATCTTCTAAGAAATGTGTCTGGAGACTCATGTTTGCAATTTAGTACATATGTTAGGATAAATATTTGAAAGCTTACAACAATTGTCATTACATTTTTAGAATTACAAGTCTAAGAGGCTCAGCACACAGAATGGTGTCTGAAGTGGTTAGCTTCACAACTCCAGGTTGCAAACCAGACCCTCCACTTGCACCCAAACTGATTAACCGATCCAAGAGCAGCCTGAATTTACATTGGAAGGTAAAGCTTTTACTGCCAAAAGCTCCTCAACATGTTTTTTTTTTAATTTGAAGACATTCTTTCTACTTTGCTCTGAATTTTAAATATGAAATTATGAATACCTCATCTGACTTATTTCCCTAACACTTTTCCTTCTCTGTAATCATCTCTCTTTTCTTTCTATCTATATAAACGATCAAGTAAATTGAGAAATGTCAATCAGAATTTCAATAATTAATAAAGTGCCAATTTCTACAACCTAAATTTATTTATAATTGTAGTTACCAATAAATCTACCTCTCAATTTACTTAAGTAGTAACTTTCTTCATTGCATAAAATTTGGAAAACACAGCAAAACATAGAATTTGGGTATGTCTATAGAGTGTAAAAAAGTGCATTTTAACTTTAAAATCTAGATTGCTTCAAACACAATGAAAGCAGATTAATTTACAGTAATTTCTATCACTTTAATTATATATATATATATATATATACACGTACATACATATTTATTGTATAAAAGCAAGCCATCATAATTTTATCTTTCTGATATTTTTAGGGCTCCAACGATAATGGTTCCAAAATAAACAGCTTCCTTTTGGAATGGGATGAGGTAAGAATTTTTATTTTTAAAAAGCACTTGTTTGTAAATGATTATTAATATTATGATGAATTTTTGTTATTTGTAGCATTTTATAATATTCTAATATTTTGTGTATATTACCAAGGGCAAAGGTGAAGACTTCAAAAGTTGCTATGTGGGTACCATGAAACAGCACAAGATCCTTAAACTGAATGCTTCTACAAAATATTCATTCAGATTAGCTGCCAAAAATAACTTTGGCTTGAGGTACACTGAATTATTGCAATATTTAAAGGCCTATACTTCAATAAAACCCTGAAACTAATTTTTCCATCTTAATTTATTTTTCAGTGATTTCAGTGAAATAGCAGTCTTTCATACATCAGGAACTATGCCTCCAACACCTTCACCCCCGAAACTAAAAGAAGCAGGAATCTGTAATATGACATTAGAATGGTGTGCCCCAACTAACACAAGCCCAAATGACGGTCTTACTTATGTACTAGAAATGGAGGAAGCAGGATCCGTAAGTTTTCTTTTCATATGCTTTAATCTTCAACTTCAGTCTTAGGTACATTTTATATGCATTTTACACTGAAAAAATTTGTTTGATTAATTTAATTTCTATCAATCACTGCGTGATTCCTGAGTCTCTGTGTTCTGGGTGGGACCAATGCAGACCTCCAGTTAGGCAAGCCTGCACAGGGAGATCTGAAGGTACCCAAGTCCCTGCAAATTAGCTAGAAGCAGCAATAGCCATAACAACAGAATAGAGACTCACAGAATTGTGTTAGTTCTTCAACTTTAGGCCTGTCCCAGATGACCTTGCATGGTCACACAGATCCTTTGCATATTTCTATGAGGGCAAGCCCTTTCCTCATCTCCCTGGATTCCTGATGTAGGTAGGCAAACTGCTTCATTCCCTTCTGAACTTTCCAGTCTATACTGGATAGGCTACTAAACTTAAAGAGCAGCTGTAAATTTTGTTATGCATATTTCACCACATTTGAAATAAAGCAACTAACATTAAGAAGTGTTCTGTGTAAGTAATATGCTAAGTGCCTTCATATACATTATCTCATTACATCTTGAAAAAAAGAGGCCCTTTAAAGTAAAAATTATCTCCATTTTTTTATATAGAGAAAATGAGGTTCAGAGACGCTAAGGGACTTACTCAAGACCACGCAGGTGGAAAATAAGTTAAGTTGGAACTTGAACCCAAGCCTGCCTGATTCCTAAGTTCATTGTTTTTCATTTCCAGGGGCTGGGTTTTAAACCTAAATACAATGGAGAAGACCTCTCATGCACTATAAGAAATCTTCAGAGGAGTACTACATACAAGTTCAGGGTATGTGGCTATAATTTATAAATTAGTATCATATTTTTAATATAAAATTATACTCTTCACTAAAGATAAAAATGAATGTCTTTTTTGGTTGAAATTAAACCTTATTTGGCACTTAGTTCTCAGAAATTTACAGTCAAATAACTTGCCTTATAATATTATTTACAAACTATGCATACTTTCAAATCAGACATTTATTTCCTGTGGTCAACCAAGATATTCTCTTTTACTCAAATAGATCTTTGCCTACAGTATGGAAGGAAGGAGTAACCCCAGTGGAGAGGTAAAATATACTACCTGTCCAGACAAGCCTGGATCCCCTAAAAAACCATATACAAAGGGAAAGATCCATGCACACAGAGTGAAAATTGGATGGGGTAAGTAATGTGTTTGTGTTTACAATTTATCTTCTCTGTCTTAATATTAACTATTGAGAAGTAATCTTCCTCTAATTGCCCTCAGCTTTATAAAATATTCTCTTAATCATTTGTATATGAAATATTTCACCATATAAATGTTTAGTTGTTAACTATATTGTTTTTTCTTGTTCTCTCTTGGGTTCTCTATTGTTATCTCATTAATTCACACATGAACAAATTACTGAACTTTATATGGGCCTTTAAAAATTACAGTTATTCCAAGTAAGATTATTTCTAATATAGAGGCCACAATTAGAAGGACACATCAATGATAAACTGTCAACTTGACAAGAAAATATATTTATACAAGTTATTTTGCCTCTAAACTGGCAAAATCAACTTTAAGGTACATATACTTAGCATTTCAGTCTCTTCCAAAGAACTTTAAAATATTAAATGTTTCATGTCCAATAGTCTAAGCATGTAACTTGGCTTATGTTTTTTATCATCTTTCTTAATATCTGAATATTAATATCCTATTAAGTTTAATGTTTGTGTTTTTTCCTCCATGAAAATTTTTAATTTATAACATTTCTAGTGAAAGACTTAAGTCTATTCAAGAATAATTTTAATTTTATTTCTCTTTTCAGAACCACCCAAAGATAATGGTGGGACATACATTTCAAGTTATAGTTTAGAAGTTAGTGAAAATTCAGATGGTAAGGCATCATGATTTTTTTTAAGTTTTTTATTTTGAAATAATTTTAGACTTACCTAGAAGTTGCAAAAATAGTATAGAGAATTCCCATGTATAACTTCCACTCAGCTTCTCCTAATATTAATATCTTACATAACCATAGTACAATTATCAAAATCAGGAAATTGGCTTTGGTACAATACACTAAGTAAACCCCAGAACTTACTTCAATTTCTCCAGTTTTGGGTAGTAAATCATGTTTAGTTACTGATCTTTTATGATTTTATGGCCAATTCTACAGGGAATATAATTATTTAACTATTGTAAATAGGTAATTGGACCACAGTTAATTTCCAAAATGGTTATTTGTTAGTATACACGAGATAACAACAGGAACCCACAAATTTATAAGCTACCTATAAATAAATTGCATAAATTTTCTTTATCCCTTCAGTGAATTTCTGGAACATAATCTACAATGGAACCACAAGGGAATTTCTATATGATCACCTGCAACCTGGTACTACATATAAACTGAGAGTCTTTTGCACTTCACCTATAGGCCAAAGCCAGGTGAGGAAAGAAAAAGGGAAAAGTTTTTAAATTGAAAATTGAAATGAACTGCATCATATTACTATAGGCATACCTCAGAGATATTACAGGTTCGGTTCCAGACTCCCCCAATAAAGCAAATATCATGATAAAGCAAGTCATGAATTTCACAGTGCATATGAAAGTTATGTTTATACTATAGTTATTTTATTAAGTGTACAATAGCATTATGTCTAAAAAAACAATGTACGTACCTTAATTAAAAAATAGTTTATTGCTAAACAATGCTAACTATCATCTGAGCCTTCAGCAAGTCATAATCTTTTTGCTGCTAGAGGGTCTTCCCTCAGTGTTGATGGCTGCTAACTGATCAGGTGGTGGTTGTGGAAGTTTCTTAATATAAGACAAGGAAGTTGGCCACATTGATTGACTCTTCCTTTCAAGAATGATGTCTCTGTAGCATGCAATGCTATTTGATAACATTTTACCCACAGTAGAACTTCTTTCAAAACTGGAGTCAGTCCTCTCAAACCCTGCCATTGCTTTATCAACTAAGTTTATGTAATATTCTAATCCTTTGTTGTCATTTCAACAATCTTCACAGCATCATCACCAGGAGTACACTCTATCTCAAGAAACCACTTTCTTTGCTCATCCATGAGAAGCAATTCTTCATCTGTTAAAGTTTTATCACGAGATTACAGCAATTCAGTCACATCTTCAGGCTCCACTTCTAATTCTAGTTCTCTTGCTATTTCCACCACATTGGCAGTTACTTCCTCCACTGAAGTCTTGAACCTCTCAAAATCATCCAGGAGGGTTGGAATCAACTTCCTCCAAACTCCTGTTAATGTTGATATTTTGACCTCTTCCCATGCATCACAAGTGTTCTGTGTGCGTGTGTGTGCACGCGCGCGTGTGTAGGTTTTTTTTTTTTTTTTATTGAGGTAACATTGACGCTGCTCTGAATTTTTGTTTTGTGGTTACCAGATGGTTTGTATAAAAGTTCTCATAGATGAGATAGTCCTTTTTCTGCTGATAGCACCTTATCTTCATTTGCCTATGCAGGTTCAGTCCTTTTCCTCTTCCCCTTCTATGCTTTTGCTGTCACATATTATCTCTTTTTGTATTGCGAGTTTGTTACCAAATTGAAGTGGTTATAGTTATTTTTAATGCTTCCCTTGCCTTTAACCTAAATGTTAATAATTAAGTGTATACTATTACATTCTGATACAGATTTGCAATTTTCTGATTCTGTTTATCTATTTATCCCCCAGCTCAGCTTTGTATACCCTTGCCTTTTTGTTTCAGGTTGGACAGCTCCTTTCAACATTTCTTGTAAGGCAGGTTTAGCGGTGACGAACTCCCTCAGCTTTTGTCTGTCTGGGAAGGCCTTTATTTCTCCATATTTGAAAGATAACTTGCTGGATAGAGTATCCTTGGCTGACTGTTCTTATCTTTCAATATTTTGAATATATCATTCCACTCTCTCCTGGTCTGTAGGGTTTCTACTGAGAAATCTGCTGATAGCCTGATGGATATTCCTTTGTAGGTTGTTTTCTTTTTCTCCCTGATTTTTGACAGTTTTATTATCATGTGTCTTGGAGAAGGTCTTTTTGTATTGAGATAATTGGGTGTTCTATTTGCTTCGTGGATTTGTATACCCAGTTCCTTCTCCAGGTTTGGGAAGTTCTCAGCTATTATTTCTTGAAATAAGCTTTCTGCCCTTCTCTCTCTCTTCTCCTTCTGGGATACCCATTACCCTTATGTTGCCCTTCCTAATACAGTTGGATAATTCTCTAGAATGTCTACATTTTTTTGTCTTATTTCCCTTTCTTCTTCTACCTGCATCATTTCTAGGTTTGTGCTTCAAGCTCACTAATTCTCTCTTTCATATGATCTTCTCTATTTCCGATGTTTTCTAATGCATTTCTCATCTCATTTATTGAGTTCTTCATCTCCAGAATGTCTCTTTGGTTTCTTTTTTTTATAGTTTCAATCTGTTTAGTGAAGTATTCCTTCTGTTCATTGATTTTATTCCTGAGCTCAATGAACTGCCTGTCTGAGTTTTCTTGTAGCTCATTGAATTTCTTCATGACAGCTATTTTGAATTTTTTACCAGTTAGATCACAATCTCCCATGACTTTATCTTTGGTTTCTGGAGAATTGTTTTCTTTTTGTAATGCCATGGTACTGAGGCTTTTTGTGGTGTTTGCTGAGTTACTCCTCTGCTGGTGCATTTGTTGTAGCAAACATGTTTTTTTAATTTAGGTATATCTTTGTTTTGATTCAAACTTTTCAACTGCTTAGAGATTAGAAGCCTTCTTTTATTTTTCAGTAGGTCGCACTATAGCACTAGTTTTTGGTTTCTCTTACCTGAACTGCATCTGGCTATATTTGAAGATCTACATGTTCCACCCTCTAACACCTCTATTTGGGGTTTTGCTGGTACTCTCTTTGTTGCAACCTGCGCTTCTGGGGGGTCACTGATGCCTTGCTGTTGCTGGTGTTGCTGAAGTCACTGGCTTTGCCATCTAGGGCAAAGGGATGACTGACGCCTCAGCCACATCCAGGATCACCGGAGTTGGAAACTCTGCCACCATGGTTGGGGAAGGGGGAGGGTAGGGAGGGAGCCTGGTGTGTGGGGCACCATCTCAGCTGTTGCCAGCTACCTTGTGGTCACTGGCACCATGGCGGTTGGGATATAGGAGTCCTTTGTGGACCTCCACTGCAGCTATTAGGCTCCAAGCCACAGCCAGGTGGCCCAGGATTACAGGGCTCCACCTCTACTGATGCTCTGCTTCTTGTGGCCATAGGTGCCACTGTGGCTGGCTGGCTGGCTGGAGTCACATGCGCAGCTCTACTGCTACCCACTGAGTTCTCTGGGGCTGGGAGAAGCTGGCTCAGCCCCTGTGGCCAGTGATCAAGGATCCTGGGCTCTACTTCTCCTGTTCCCCCATTTAGCCTCTTCTGTGTGCTCCAATTCACCCACCTTTGTATGTACCAACATATGGATCTTTCCAGAATCCTGCTGTGTTGTGCACTGTAATCTTTGTTGGGTTATGGATGTTTCACTTACTGTAGATTAAAGAGGAGAGACAAAGGAATCCTCTCACACTGCCATAATGTCTCGATTTATGGCTTTATTTTATTATATTATTAGAACAACCAAGCCAAATCCTTTGAGACTTACTCCAAACAGCATTCATCATATCACTGTTTACTTGGTTTTATATGGAATTGGGATGCTTTATAAAGCACGAATGTTCTTAATGGCATCTAGAATGGTGAATCATTTCCAGAAGGTTTTCAATTTACTTTTCCCAGATCTATCAGAGGAATCACTATCTATAGCAACTATAACCTTACAAAATGTATGTCTTAAATAATAATACTTGAAAGTCGAAATTACTCCTTGATCCATGGGCTGCAGAACGGATGTTGTGTTACCAGACATGAAAACAACATTGATCTTGTTGATATCTCCATCAGAGCTCTTGGATGACCAGGTGCATTGTCAACGAGCAGTAGTATTTTGAAAGGAATCTTTTTTTCCGAGCAATACGTCTCAACAGTGGGCTTAACATATTCAGTAAACCATGTTGTAAATAGATGTGCTGTCATCAAGGCTCTGTTGTTTTATTTATAGAGCACAGGCAGAGTAGATTTAGCATAACTCTTAAGGGTCCTAAGATTTTCAGAATGATAAATGAGCAGTCGCTTCAATTTAAAGTCACCTGCAGCATTCGCCCCTAACAAGAGATTCCGCCTGTCCTTTGAAGCTTTGAAGCCAGGCATTGACTTCTCCTCTATGAAGAGCTATGAAAATCCTAGATGGCATCTTCTTCCAATGTAAGGCTGTTTCATCTACGTTGACAATCTGTTGTTTAGTGTAGCCACTTTCATTAATTATCTTAGCTAAATCTTCTGGATAACTTGCTGCAGCTTCTACATCAGCACTTGCTGCTTCACCTTGTACTTTTATATTATGAAGACGGCTTCTTTTCTTAAACCTCATGAACCAACCTCTGCTAGCTTCAAACTTTTCTTCTGCAGCCTCCTCACCTCTCTCAGCCTTCATAGAATTGAGGAAAGTTAGGACCTTCTCTGGATTAGGCTTTGGCTTAACGGAATGTTGTGACTGGTTTGACCTTCTTTTCAGACCACTAAAACTTTCTTCATATCGGCAATAAGGCTGTTTTGCTTTCTTATCATTCATGTGTTCACTGGAGTAGCACTTTTAATTTCCTTCAAGAACTTTTCCTTTGCATTCACAACTTGGCTAACTGTTTGGTGCAAGAGGCCTAGCCTTTGTCCTATGTTGACTTTCAACATTCCTTCCTCGCTAAGTTTAATCGTTTGTAGCTTTTGATTTAAAGTGAGAGACATGTGACCCTTCCTTTCACTTGAACACTTAGAGGCCATTATTGGGTCATTAATTGGCCTAATTTCAATATTGTTGTGTCTCAGGGAATGGAGAGGCCTGGGGAGAGGAAGAGAGAGACAGGGAAACGGCCAGTCAGTAGAGCAGTCAGAACACACACAGCATTTATCGATTAAGTTCACCATCTTATATGGGTGCAGTTTGTGGCACCCCAAAACAAGTACAATAGTAATATAAAAGATCACTGATCCCAGATCATCATAACAAATATAATAACAATGAAAAAGTTTGAAATATTGCAAGAATTACCAAAATGTGACACAGAGACATTAAGTGAGCAAATGCTGTTGGAAAAATGGCACCAATAGAATTGCTTGACTCAGGGTTGCCACAAAACTTCAATTTGTAAAAAATGCTATATCTGGGTCTGGCACTGTGGCCTAGTGGTTGAGTTCAGCACCCTCTGCTTCAGCGGCCCAGGTTCGGTTCCCAGGCGCGGACCTACACTGTTCATCGGCAACAGTGCTATGGCAGTGACCCACATGCAAAATAGAAGAAGATTAGCAACAGATGTTAGCTCAGGATGAATCTTCCTCAGCAAAAAAAAAAAAAAAAGCTATATCTGTGAAGCAAAATAAAGCAAAGTGCAATAAAACGAGGTATGCCTGTAAATGTTTTACAAAACTGAACTTGAATTCAGTATAGTCATAAGGTATTTTGTATTTCTCTTAGCCTTCAGATATATTGACTATTCAAACACCTCCTCTTTCTCCTGCATCTTGCTGTCCTCCACCCTTGAATGGTAAAGCGAAGTCCAAGGAAACCAATATACAATGTGGTGAGACTTCTTGTGTGATTGGAATGACTGCACCTAAATTTCTTGTTTTGTAACCTCTGATTTTTATATATTTAATGTTATTAAAGTGGAGCAAATGGTTTTCTTTTACTACAAAATCAAATAATGTTTAGAAAATTGTTTCTTACTTAGTTGAAATCACAAATTTTTTAAATGTCTGGAAATTAAATTAAAAAGTTAGTTGACACAAATTAATATAATTTGAGTTTTCTGTTACTTTTTTTAGTGTTTTAACATAGAGTCTTCTTAAATTATTTTATATTACTTTAAACACACTTAAAATTACTGGCAAATTTTTTAAGTTTATTTTTTATATATTTTTTTCAAAATCTTTATTTTTGCATTCAGGGTAATATGTTCTAATAGCTTTGCACATCTTGTTATTTGTTACTTATGACAATTCTATGCTTCATGCAGTTTTTTTTTTTTTCGGATAAAGTTTTTTTTTTTTTAATTTTTTTGTTTATTGCAGTAACATTGGTTTGTAACATTGTATAAATTTCAGGTGTACATCATTATACTTCTATTTCTGCATAGATTACATCATGTTCACCACCCAAATACTAATTACAACCCATCACCACGCACCTGTGCCGAATTATCCCTTTCCCCCTCCTCCCTCTCTGCTTCCCCTCTGGTAACCACCAATCCAATCTCTGTCTCTATGTGTTTGTTTATTGTTGTTGTTATCTACTATTTTGTATGTTTTTATAGACAATCCTGCTAATGGAAACTCTGAAGCACTTGCATGTGTCAAAAAGGCAAAAGGTAACCAAGACGACACACAAGGGCACGCTGGCTCTGAAGCAAGATGCGTAGTGAGTAAATTAATTCCCGAAGAAGTCACAGTTTCTGGTTAAAAGCAGAAAATAAGGCTGGGGAAGTTATATTGTTCAGTTGACCCATTTGTATTTCATTTCACTTTGGATGAATATATGCTTCTACTTCCTCTCAAGGTGGGGAGTGACTATGACCCACGCCTGCACAATCATTTATGTGTTTGCTTATTTGTTTGTTTATGTTTATTTGTAGTTTGGATCTCATTCAATGAAGTGTGAAACTGTGACAGTCCCAAGCCCTCCTTCTCAATGTGGTACACCTGTGCTAACCTGCAAGGGTCCAACCTGTGTTGCTGTTAGTTGGGAAGTATGTTGTCAATTTATTTTTATTAATTTTGGTGATATAAAAACAGAGTAGTTGGTTTATAAATTTTATGGGAGGGCTAGAACTCCCTACAGAGTTAGAGTTTAGATTACGGTTTCACAAATCTTGCACCATGATTCTAGAACACACCTAGGACCTGATACTAGTGCCATTAGGAGGTCCAAGGCTATGATAATCCTGTTTTCCAGATCCTATGTTTATGGAGGATAATAAATTTGGAAAACCAAATAGACTGTTAATAGGTAGCTAATTGAATTTTTAAACCCAAAACAAAGAGATAATAAAATTAAAGCAACGTATAAACTTAGTAATTTTTAAAAAGCTTCATTGGGATAGCTCTGGTAGTCTTTGTTTGCATGTAACTCTACAGCATGACACATAAGAAATGTGACTATGAGGTAATGAAGCTTAAAAAAACACAATTTTTACGTCCATGTGAATATCGTTTCATTCAAACTAATCAAACTCAAAAAATAATAATCGGCCTAGTTATTAGGCCACCTAAGTACCTTCAAATTTTTCTTCCCTTTTTCTCAGACTCTAACAGAGGATTTTTAGCATTGACACAAAAGCTTTAGTCTGATAATAATACATGATGAGTGTGATTACATCACTGCACAAAAGCCAGAGAGTACTGGGGTTTGTATTTGATTCCACTAATCAATAGTAATATTAAGCCACATTAATATATCTAAGTTTGGTCTTTAAGTAACACATTTGAAAATAATTTTAATAAATTAAAAATAAGAATTCATCAATATGTGAGATTAGCCAATCCTTTCTCTTATTTTATTTGAGCCTTTTAATGTTAATTACAGTGTTCTGCCCTATATTTAATTATTTTTACATGTATCTATATCTCATATCATTTAATAGATTATAAGCTTTGCCACTGAAAGGATGATGTTCTAACTCTCTAGTATCTAGTATAGTGACCATTTATAGAAATAACTCAATTTCCATGTTTGTTGCATCTTTCAGATTCCTGTATGTAATGGTGCTGAAATCACTGATTACAGACTAGAGTGGGGACAAATTGAAGAATCAATGCACTTGATTTACACTGGCCCTTGTCTGAACTATGAAGTTAAAGGTCTCGTTCCTGCAACTACATATTTTTGCAGAGTTCAGGTAATCTTAACAGTTCTTCCAATGTAAACAAGACAGTGGTTATTAACCCACGCTATCTACATTCATAATATTGGCATCATTTCCGGTGTGGAGACCAGAAGGGAGTCACAGACTTCCAAATCTTAAATGTTCCTCATATTTACCAAGAACATTCTGAGCTCCTTCATCTGCCATTTAAAGCCCCACATAATCTGGCACCTACTTTCTATTCCAACTTGATCTGTCATTATAGTCTCTACAGTTCTTTCCCAAATCTCCCTGAACTTAAGAACCACCTAAAATGCTTGTTTAAAACACCGATTCCTGGTCTACAGCCATACCACACTGAACACGCCCAATCTCGTCTGATAAAACACTGATTCCTGCACCTCCACTCAGACCTATTGAATCAAAATTTCTATCCAAAGACTTGCTAGTCTGTATATTTAAAAAGCACCCAAAGTAATAATTATCATCAATTAGGAAAAACTGCATAAACTATTTCAAACAAACAACTCTACCACCACCCACAAGTATGTCTCGTACATTTGTTCATACTATGTTCTCTGCCTATCTTGTCCCATAAAACCAAGCTTTGCATGAATGCTTCCTTGAAAACTTTAGCTGGAAGCCATGTCTTCCTCTTCTGAACTACTAGAATTATAAGACTCATAACTTTAAGGTTTTCGGAGACATTCCAAATTTAGAATAACCTGATATGTTGTCTCCATAAAGTTAAGCCATCAAATCCTAGGAGCCCTAATACTGGGCATCTAAGGTACATCTCCCAGATTGCCTTTTATAACTGGAAGTTGTTTTTTAAAAAAGATTCATCATATTATTTGGGTGTCCCTATTTTTTGTATTAGAAAAATGCTCTCACAATATGTATTTATTAGTTAGAAGGCTACTGCAATAGTCCAAAGGATAGGTGAGTTTATGAACCTTTAAGTCTGCTACAGTGTGAATGCTGAGACATTAATGGATTTGAAAGATATTAGAGAGGTAAAAATCAATGGAATCTGTTCCTGCCAAGACAGGGTATTCCCATACCACCCAGGTCCTCCCTCTTACAACTAAAAACCCTGAACATAACACAACAAAGAAGCATAGGAGGACTCTGACTGGTGGAAAGAAAGCAAAATATCTTTCCAAGTTGTGAAGGACCTTGCAACTTGAGGAACAATACAGTGGTGAGCCCCCTGGGTTTTCTTATCACCTCCGATATATCCCAAAAAGGGTGTGGGAGAAACCTCCAACTCAAAACTGCCAACAGGGACAGACAGAAAAAAACCTTAAAGAAAAGCCTGTTCCCCCACCCCCAGCAAAATGACTGGGAAAATGGTAGCCTAACAACAGAAAATTTTTTAGGTAATACTTTACTCTAGCCAAACATCAATGGAAAAATCACACATATCCTGCCATTCCTCACCCTGAAGTTTCAACAGGCCAACTGGGAATATGACCATCCAACTCACCCCAGAAGCAAGCAACATGCTCCACTTTCCCTACCCAGTGATTTCAGTTTTGACTGGGCCAAGCAGGGAGTTAATCTTCCACCCCCTGCCTGGCAGAAGCAGGCAGTGCTTTGCTTCCATTCCCCTGCTGATGGGTGTCTGTATGGCCAAGTGGGGAACTTATGATCTTCTATACCTCTCTGAGGGAAGCAGGCAGGAGCACTCTACTTCTGCTGCAGGGATAGTGTTGGCAAGCTGAGCTTCCATGCCCATCTAGCAGCAACAGACTGGTGTTGCTGAACAGAAAAACAGAAGAAGGTGGTGTGATTCAGGCTAGATAGCACTCCACATTCCTCCTATTCCTGTGTCAGCAAGACCTAGTGAGAAGCTGAACATACATTTCCACATACCAGCACTGAGACTGAAAGAGGATATGGGAAGCAGGGCTCATCATCATTCAGGTCGCCCCTTCACCTGCTATCAGTAGTGTCCAGTGGAGAGCTCAGCCTCCATCTCTACTCAGCATCAAGGAGGCAGATCTAGGTGGTGAGAGGCTATCCTACTTGGCATGCCACTCCCCTCACTCCCTTCTGCTTGTGTCATTAAGACCCAGCTGGGAACTGATCTTCTACCCTCACCCTGCAGGAACACAAGAGGTGTTAGTTGGTCCTCCACTTCCCCCCTCCATGGTATCAGCAGGGCCCAGTGGGGAGCTGAGCTTAAACTCACACTCATAAACAGTGATGCAGTGCAATAGTTGCCTTACTCTTCCTAGATAGGTATCAAAGGGGCCTAGACAAGAGCTGAACTTCCACCCTACCCAACCTTTGCAGTATACCTCTAGAGGGATACAGCCTACTAAAAACAGATTAAGACCCAGAGTCTCATAATATAATAGTAAAACTGTCCAGAATAAATAATCATTTGTCATAACAAGAACCAGAAAAATGACAACTTGAATGACAAAAAACAATCAACAGACTCTGTGATGAATCAGAGGTTTGAATTATCTGACAAAGATTTAAGCAGCGATCAAAAATGCTCCAACAAGCATTTATGAGTTATCTTGAAACAAATGAAAAAAAAATCTCAGCAGAGAAATAGAAGTTATAGAAAAGAACCAAATTGCTAGGGCCGGCCCCATGGCTTAGCGGTTAAGTGCGTGCACTCTGCTACTGGCAGCCCGGGTTCAGATCCCGGGTGCGCACTGACAGACCACTTCTCCGGCCATGCTGAGGCCGCGTCCCACATACAGCAACTAGAAGGATGTGCAATTATGACATACAACTATCTGTTGGGGCTTTGGGGGAAAAAAAAGGAGAAGGATTGGCAATAGATGTTAGCTCAGAGCCGGTCTTCCTCAGCAAAAAGAGGAGGATTAGCATGGATGTTAGCTCAGGGCTGATCTTCCTCACAAAAACAAGAAAAGAACCAAATGGAAATTATGAAACTGAAAAATAATATAACCAAAATAAAAAACTTACTAGATGGGCTCAGTAGTAGAGATAACAGAAGATAGAGTCAGTGAACTTGAGGGCAAATTAACAGAATTTACCCAATCTGAACACCAGAAAGGATTTAGAAAAAAGAAAAAATGAACAGAGTCTTAGGGACATATAGGACAATTTAAAAAGAGCTAATATTCATATCATTAAACTCCCAGAAGGAGAGAAGAGGAAGAGTGGGAATGAAAAATTATGCAAAGAAATAATGAAAACTTCCCAATTTGGGGGAAAACATAAACCAACAGATTCAAAAAGCTGAGAAAATTAGAAATCAAGAATACAATCCCATTGACAATCACAACAAAAAGAATAAGACACCTACGAATAAATTTAACCAAAGAGGTGAAAGACTTTTGCAGTGAAAACTATAAAAAAACTGTTGAAAGAAATCAAGAGAGATGTCTGGAAAAATGGTGGCATAGGAGGACTCTGAACTCATCTCCTCCCGTGGACACAACAAATCTACAACTACCTGTGGAACAATTACCTCTGAGAGAGAACAGGAAACTGGATAAAAAGAACCCCCACAACAAGGGACAACGCTGACAGAGGTGGAAGAGTCAGAAATACCCCTCTGCTGAGGAAAAAAACACATTTTAGCTACAGCGCTGCATGGCCAGGAGCAATCTTAAGGTATGAAGCTTTTCCCAGAGGAGTGGAAGGATCTGAGTGGGAGATCTATGCCACAATAAGCATCCCAGCCTTTGAATTCAGCACAACCAAGACAAGTGCCCATAATACCTGGCTTTGCTGGCTTTTGAAACCAATGGGGAATATGCCCAGAAAAACTAGTGAAATTCAGAGAAAGAAAAGCCTTCTCTTAAAGGGCCCATGCACAGATTCACCCATTCTGGAAACTAACACAAAATCACCAGAAAGAAAGGTGCATAGTCCTTTCACTTGCTAAGCTCTCAGCACATCTCAAAGAGGCAGGAGGTGGCTGGGCCTAGTTCCCCAGAGACTGAGACACTGGTGGCAGCCATTATTGTGACCTAGTGCAGGCATGATGACATGGACGCTGTTGGACACCATTGGATTTCTTCCTCTGGCCTGTTAGTACGGGGTTTGCCCTGCCCACTAGAACACCAATTTAATCAAGCACAGCTAGGGCAAGCAGCCTATCCTAGGGACTGGCCCTGCCTACCAGCAAGCCCACAGGGAACTAGTGGGCCTACATAGGTGGGGAGTGTGGGACCTCTACAGTGGGGCAAGTGGGTACACCTCAGTGGGGCAGGACATGCACCCGGGGCAGGACTGTGTTGATGGGCTGTGTGGGCCAGCAGGCATTGGGGTGTGTTGGCTGCAGCAGACGTGTGCCACTGGCCATCTCAAACAGCTACACAGGGGATCTGCCCTGCCTTCCAGTGCCTGAAATGACTGTGTGCTGCCACTCCTGGGGCCAGCCCCACCCAGCCGCACTCCTGAGAGAGCTGACAACAGCCTCACAGGCTGGAGGCCTACAGCAATTATGAGCACCTGAGCTTAAGAACAAGCCATGCTGAGGACCTGATTCACTTAACAGCAAAATAGCAGGCAGTGTGTACTATTAGACCTTGCAGCCAACTGTGCTGGGGCTTGCCCTACTCAATAAAGTAAATAAAGTGACCACAGGAGCCACATGCAGCTGAGCCTTACAACCAGCTAGCCTGGGGACCAGCCTAGCCTACCTGTGCACCCGCAGCAAGAGCAACCCCACCACAACAGAAGGGCACATGAAGCCGACACAGGGGCCACTCCTGGAACATTTGGAACTGGTGACTAGAGGGAAGCACATTGCTGGGCCCCATAAGGCATCTCTTGCATAAGGCCACATCTCCAAGAACGGGAGACGTAGCTGATGTACCTAATACATAGATATAGGCACAGAGAAGTAGGCAAAATGAGAAGACAAAGGAATATGTTCCAAATAGGAAACAGGACAAATCTTCAGAAAAAGGACTAAATGAAACAGAGATAAACAATCTACCTGACAAAGAGTAAGAACTAATTACCATAAGGATGCTAACAGATCTTGGGATAAGAATAGAGGAATACAGTAAGAATTTCAACAAGGCACTGGAAAATATAAAAAAGAACCAATCAGAGCTGAAGAATACAATAACAGAAATGAAAAATTCACCAGAGGGAATCAACAGTAGAGTAGATGACACAGAAGAATGGATCAGCAAGCTGGATGAAAGAGTAGAGGAAATCACCCAAGCTGAACAGAAAAAAGAAAAATGAATTAAAAAGAACAAAGTCTAAGGGACCTCTGGGACAACATCAAGTGTACTAACATCCTTATTATGTTATATAATATATATTCTCTGGTGTCCCAGAAGGAGAAGAGAGAGACAAAGGGGCAGAGAACATATTTGAAGAAATAATAACTGAAAACTTTCCTAACCCAAGGAAGAAAACAGACATCCAGGTGCAGGAACCACAGAGAGCACCAAACAAGATGAACACAAGGAGGCTCACACCAAAACACATTATAATTAAAATGTCAAGAATTAAAGGGAACTCTCATACACTGCTGGTGGGAGTGCAAACTGGTGCAGCCACTATGGAAAACAGTATGGCGATTCCTCAAAAAATCAAGAATAGAACTACCATATGATCCAGCTATTCCACTGTTGGGTATTTATCTAAAGAACTTGAAAACACCAATTTGTAAAGGTACATGCACCCCTGTGTTCATTGCAGCCTTATTCACAATAGCCAAGACTTGGAAGCAACCTGAGTGCCCATCAAGGGACGAATGGATAAAGAAGATGTGGTATATATACACAATGGAATACTACTCAGCCATAAGAAACAATGAAATCCAGCCATTTGTGACAACATGGATGGACACTGAGGGTATTATGCAAAGTGAAATAAGTCAGAGGGAGAAAGTCAAATACCATATGATTTCCTTCATTAAGCAGTAGATAATAACAACAATAAACAAACACATAGGGACAGAGATTGGATTGGTGGTTACCAGAGGGGAAGAGGGGAGGGAGGAGGGGGAAAGGGATAATTTGGTGCATGTGTGTAGTGATGGGTTGTAATTAGTATTTTGGTAGTGGACATGATGTAATCTATGCAGAAATAGAAGTATAATGATGTACACCTGAAATTTTTACAATGTTATAAACCAATGTTACTGCAATAAACAAAAAATTTAAAAAAAAGAATTAAAGATAAAGAGAGAATCCTAAAAGCTGCAAGAGAAAGGCAACAAGTTACATAGGAAGGAAACCCCATAAGGCTATCAGCTGACTTCTCAACAAAAACTTCACAGGCTAGAAAGGAGTGGCACAATATATTCAAAATGCTGAAAGGAAAAACCTACAGCCAAGAATACTCTACCCGACAAAAGTTATCATTCAGAAGGGAAGGAGAGATAAAGAGTTTTCCAGACAATCAAAAACTACAGGAGTTTATCACCAATTAACCAGCCTTACAAGAAATGTTAAAGGGACTTATTTAAGTAGAAAAGAAAAGACCACAAATAGGAATAAGAAAATTATCAAAGAAAAAATCACTGGTAAAGGCAAATATACAGTAAAGGTAGTGGATCAACGACCTATAAAGCTGATATGAGAGTCAAAAAGCAAAAGTACGAAAAATATCCATATCCATGATAAGAAGTTAAGGAGTATACACAAAAAAAGAGGTTAAATATGATATCAAAAACATAAAACGTTGGGGGAGGGGGGTAAAAGGGCAGGGCTTTTAGTACAAGGTCAAACTTAAGAGACCATCAACTTAATATAGATTGCTGTTTACACAAGTTATTATATATGAACCTCATGGTAATCACACACCAGAAGCTTATAATAAATACACAAAAAATAAAGAGAAAGAAACCCAAACATAATACTAAAGAAAGCCATCAAATCACAAGGCTTCCCTTGAGTGAGAGAAGAAGAAAGGAACAAAGAAGAACCACAAAAACACCCAGAAAACAAGTAACAAAATGGCCATAAGTACGTACTTATCAATAGCTACTTGAAATGTCAATGGACTAAATGCTCCAATCAAAGGACATAGGGTGGATGAATGGATAAAACACAAGACCCATACATATACTGCATACAAGAGACACACTTTAGACCTAAAGAGACTCACAAACTGAAAGTGAGGGGATAGAGAAAGATACTCCTTGCAAATGGCAATGAAAAGAAAGCTGAGTTAGCAATACTCATATCAGACAAAATAGACTTTAAAACAAAAACAACAACATGAGACAAAGAAGGGACTACTTAATGATAAAGGGAACAATCCAACAAGAGGATATAGCACTTGTAAATATTTATGCACCCAACATAGGAGCACCTAAATATATAAAGCAATTATTAACAGACATAAAAGGAGAAATAGTAACACAATAACAATAGGGGACTTTAACATTCCACTTACATCAATGGATAGATCATCCAAACAGAAGATGAAAAAGGAAACATTGGCCTTAAATGACACATTAGACCAGATGGACTTAGTAGATATATACAGAACATTCCATCCCAAAACCACAGAATAGACATTCCTTTCAAATGCACATGGAACATTCTCCAGGATAGATCACATATTAGGGCACAAACAAGTCTCAATAAATTTAAGAAGATTGAAATAATACCAAGCATCTTTTCTGATCACAACAGTATGAAACTAGAAATCAACTGCAAGAAGAAAACGGGAAAAGTCACAAATATGTGGAGATAAAACAAAATGCTACTGAACAACTATTGGGTCAATGAAAAGTCAAAGGAGAAATCCAAAAATACCTGGAGACAAACGAAAATGTCATGCCACAATTTATGGGATACTGCAAAAGCATTACTAAGAGAAAAGTTTGTAGCAATACAGGCCTACCTCAAAAAATGAGACAAATCTCAAATAAACAACCTAACGGTGCACTCAATGGAACTAGAAAAAGAAGAACAAGCAAAGTCGAAAATCAGTAGAAGGACAGATATAATAAAAATCAGAGTGAAAATAAATGAAATAGACACTAAAAAAAACAGAGAAAAAAATCAATGAAACCAAGAGCTGGTTCTTTGAAAAGATAAAATTAACAAAGCTTTAGCGAGACTCACCGAGAAAAAAAGAGAGTAGGCTAAAATAAATAAAATCAGAAAAGAAAGGAAAAATTACAACAGACCTCAGAAATACAAAGGATTATAAGAGAACACTATGAAAAGCTATACGCCAACAAATTGGATAATCTAGAAGAAATGGATAAATTTCTTAGAATCATACAACCTTCCAAAACTGAATCAAGAAGAAATAGAGAATCTGAATAGACCAATACTAGTAAGGAGATCAAAGAGGTGCTCAAATACCTCCCAAAAAACAAAAGTGCAGGACCAGACAGCTTCCCCGGTGAATTCTACCAAACATTCAAAGAAAACTTAACACCTTTCCTTCTCAAACTCTTCCAATACATTGAAGAGAAGCGGAAGCTTCCTAACTCATTCTATGAGGCCAACATTACCCTGGTACCAAAACAAACAAGGACAACACAAAAAAAGTAAATTACAGGCCAATATCAGTTATGAACATAGATGCAAAACTCTTCAACAAAATACTAGCAAATCAAATACAACATACATTAAACAGATCATACATCATGATCAAGTGGGATTTTTTTCCAGGGATACAGGAATGGTTCAAGATCCGCAAATCAATCAACATGATACACCACATCAATAAAATGAAGAATAAAAATCACATGATCATCTCAATAGATACAGAAAAAGCATTCCACAAGATACAGCATCAATTTATGATAAAAATTCAATAAAACGAGAATAGAAGGAAAGTTCCTCAACATAATAAAGGCCATATATGACAAACCCACAGCTAATATCATACTCAACAGTGAAAAGCTGAAAGCTACCCCTGTAAGAAGGAGAACCAGACAAGGATGCCCACTTTCACCACTCTTATTTAACATAGTATCGGAAGTGCGAGTCAGAGCAATCAGGCAAGAAAAAGAAATGAAAGGGATCCATATTGGAGAGAAAGAAACAAAACTGTCACTGACATGAAAAACATTCAACTGACATGAATGTTTATATAGAAAACTCTAAAGAATCCACAGAAAACTATTAGAAATAATAACCCAATACATTAAAGTTGCAAGATACAAAATCAAATACAAAAATCAGCCGCATTTCTATACACTAACAATGAAATAGCAGAATGAGAAATTAAGAATAAAACCCCATTTACAATCGCAATAAAAAGAATAAAATAGCTATGAATAAATTTAACCAAGGAGGTGAAAGACCTGTACACTGAAAACTATAAAACATTGTTGGAAGAAATAGAAGAAGACACAGAGAAATGGAAAGATATTCCATGCTCATGGATTGGATGAATTAACATATTTAAAACATCCATACTTCCTAAAGAAATCTATAGATTCAATGCAATACCTATCAAAGTTCTAATGATATTTTTCATAGCGGTAGAACAAAAAATCCTAAAATTTATGTGGAACAGCAAAAGACCCTGAATAGACAAAAAAATCCTGTGAGAAAAGAACACAGCTGGAAGTATCACTCTCCCTGATTTCAAAATATACTACAAAGCTATAGTAATCAAAACAGCATGGTACTGGCACAAAATCACACAGATGAATGGAACAGAATTGAGAGCCCTGAAATAAACTCACACATCTACAGACAGCTAATTTTTGACAAAGGAGCCAAGAACATACAATGGAAAGAGGAAAATCTCTTCAAATAAACGGTGCTGGGAAAACTGGACAGCCACATGCTAAAGAATGAAAGCTGGGGGGCCGGCCCCGTGGCTTAGCAGTTAAGTGCGCGCGCTCCGCTGCTGGTGGCCCGGGTTCGGATCCCGAGCACGCACCGACGCACAGCTTCTCTGGCAATGCTGGGGCCTCATCCCACATACGGCAACTAGAGGGATGTGCAGCTATGACATACAACTATCTACTGGGACTTTGGGGGAAAAAAATAAATAAAATTATCAAAAAAAAAAAGAAAGCTGGGGCTGGCCTGGTGGCGTAGTGGTTAAGTTTGCACGCTCTGCTTCCATGGCCCGGGGTTTGCAGGTTCAGATCCCAGGCACAGACCTATGCACTGCTCATCAAGCTATGCTGTGGCAGCATCCCATATGCAAAATAGAGGAAGATGGGCACAGACATTAGCTGAGGGCTAATCTTCCTCAGCAAAAAGAGGAGGATTGGCAATGGATGTTAGCTTAAGGCCAATCTTCCTCACCAAAAAAAAGAAAAATAAAATGAAAGTAGACCATTATCTTATACCATACACAAAAATTAACTCAAAATGGATTAAAGACTTGAATGTAATACATGAAACCATAAAACTCCTAGAAGAAAATATAGGCAGGATACTCTCTGACATCAGTCTTAGCAGCATCTTTTTGAATACCATCTCTACTCAGGCATGGGAAACAAAAGAAAAAATTAACAAATTGGATTACATCAGACTAAAAACTTTCTGCAAGGCAAAGGAAACCATCAACAAAATGAAAAGACAACCCACCAACTGAGAGAAAATGTTTGCAAACCATGTATCTGACAAGGGCTTAATTTCCAAAATATATAAAGAACTCATACAACTCAACAACAAAAAACAAACAACCCAATCAAAAATGGGCAGATGATATGAACAGACATTTTTACAAAGAAGATATACAGATGGCCAACAGGCACGTGAAAAGATGTTCAACATCACTAATTATTAGGGAAATGCAAATCAAAACTACAATGAGATAGCACCTTACACCTGTCAAAATAGCTATAATTAACAAGACAAGAAATAGCAAATGTTGGAGAGGATGTGGAGAAAATGGAACCCTCATACACTGCTGGTGGGAATGCAAACTGGTGCAGCCACTATGGAAAACAATATGGAGATTTCTCAAAAAATTAAAAATAGAAATGCCATACAATCCAGCTATCCCACTACTGGGTATTTAGCCAAAGAACATGAAATCAACAACTCAAAGAGATTTATGCATCCCTATGTTCATCACAGCGTTATTCCCAATAGCCAAGATGTGGAAGCAACCCAAGTGCCCATCAAGGGATGAATGGATAAAGAAGATGTGGTATATATACACAATGGAATAGTACTCAGCCATAAAAAAGACAGAATTGTCCCATTTGCAACAACATGGATAGACCTTAAGGGTATTATACTAAGCCAAATAAGTCAGACAGAGAAAGACAAATACCATATGATTTCACTGATATGTGGAAAATAAACCAACACATAGACAAGGAGAACAAACTAGTGGTTACTAGAGGGAAAGGGGTGGGGGGAGAGTGAAAGGGGTAAAGGGACACATATGTATGGTGAGGGATAAAAACTAGACTATTGGTGGTGAACACGATGCAGTCTACATAGAAACTGAAATATAATAACGTACACCTGAAATTTACACAAAATAAGCCAATATGACCTCGATAAAATAATTTTTAAAAAATACAATACGATTTATGATCAGTCCAAATAAAATGAAATATTTAGGTATAAATCCAACAAACCATGTACTGTACATGTATGCTGAAAATTACAAAATGTTGATTGATCAAAAATACTTAAGTAACTAGAGAGACATATCATGTTCATAGATTGAAAAGACTTGACATAGTAAAGATGTCAGTTTCCCCCAAATTGATTTATAGGTTTAATGCAGTTCCTATCAAAATCCCAGCAGGATTGTTTATCAATACATGCCATCTCATTCTAAAATTTATATAGAAAGTTACAGGACCTAGAATAGATAAATCAATCTTGAAAGAGAAAATTAAGGTTCAAGAAATCACTCTACTTAATGTATACTATATACTACTATATAACTACAGTAATCAAAACAGTATAGTTATTAGTGTATGGTCAGATACCTAAGTTGATTGAACAAAAGAGAGAACCCAGAAATAAACCCAGACAAATATGCCCAACTGTTTTTTGACAAGATGCAAATAAGTTAAGGATGGCCTTTTTAACAAATTACCCTGGAGAAACTGGATATCTATAGGCAAAAAAAAAAGTAAAATCAACCTAAACCTCACACCTTATACAAATAATTACTCAAAATAGGTCATAGAAAACTGAAAATTAAACTATAAAACTTTTAGAAAAAAATCACAGGAGAAAATCTTCAGGATATAGTCTAGGCAAAGTGTTCTTAATCTAGATACCACAATCACAAGCCATAAAATGAACAATTGATAAATTTGACCTTCTCAAACTTAAAAACTTTTTCTCTGTATAAGACCCTGTGGAGAGGATGAAAAGACAAGCTACAAACTCAAAAAGAATCTTTACAAAACACTTATCTGACAAAGAACTAATATCTAGAATATAAAAAGATCTCCCCAAACTCAACAATTAAAAATCCAAACAACTCAGTTAGAAAATGGGCGAAAGGTGTGAACAGACAATTCACAGAAGAGGATATGCAGATGGCAGATAGGCACATGAAAAGACCTTCAACACCATTAGCCATTAGGGAAACACATAATGAGATACCATGACACACCTATCAGAATGGCTAAAATAAGAAACAGTGATAACACTAAATACTGGTAAAGATTGGGAAACTGGATTACTCATACATTTCTAGTGGGAATTAAATCCACTCTCGAAAAGACTATGGCAGTTTCTTACAAAACTAAACATGCACCTACTATATGCCCAGCATTCTTGGGCACTATCCCAAAGAAATGAAAACTTATGTCCAGAATAAAGACCTGTACCTGGATATTCATAGTACTTTTATTTGTAAGAGCCAAAAACTAGAAGCAGCTAAGGTGTCCTTCAACAGGCAAATGGTTAAACAATATGTAGTACATCCATACCATGGCATACCATTCAGCAATAAAAAGAATCAAACTACTGATACACACAACAACTTTGATGGATCTCAGGGGGATTATGCTGACTGAAAAAAAGCCTATCTGAAAAATTTACATACTGCATTATTCCATTTATATAACATTCTTGAAAAGACAAAATTATAGGGATGAAGAAATTACTGGTTGCCACAGATTAGAAAAAGGGAGAGGGAGGGAGGTTGCTGTGGCTATAAAAGGGTAGCACAAGGCATTCTTGTAGTGGAACTTCTATATCTTAACTGTGTTGGTGGTCACATAAAGCTACACAAGTGATAAAACTGCACAGAACTAAATACACACACAAATGAGTGCATGTAAAGCTGGTGAAATCTGAATAGTCTAATGAATTTTATCAATGTCAATTTCCTGATTGTAATATTGTACTATAGTTATGCAAAATGTTACCTTTGGGGTAAAGTAGGTAAAGGGTACATGTGACTCTACAATGATCTCAAAATGAAAAGGTTTTACAAAATCAATGAAACTTAGTGAATGGATGTGAACTTCAGGCTACCACCAGCAGAAACTACAAGATGAAGAAAAGGAAGAAAGTTCAGTGGGGTAAATGATGAGTTCAGTTTGGGTATATTTTTCCTGAAGTGTCCATATTAGCACTCTTCACTTACCTTCTCATATTTAGACTCTTCATCTTCCTAAATATGCAACCTAAAGATTTCAGCATGTATGTCAGCATCTTAGAACTATATTGTTTCATATTACAATATATAAATCAACAGGTTATACATCTTAAATTTACACAATGTTATATGTCAATTATATCTCAAATTAAAAAAGAACTATATTGTTAGAACTTGAGTTTAAGAAAATTTATTTTGTTTTTATGCAACAAATTGGTTTATGCACCAAAAAAATAATGAATCTCTAAGAGCGTACACTTTTTCAGGCTGTAAATATAGTTGGAGTTGGAATGTTTGGAGGAACTGGTATGGTAACCACACCAGCAACTGTACCAGCAGTAGTACCAATGCTACATGAGGTTGAAAACAAAGTTCCAGCCAAATTGGCATCATCTTGCATTGCTATTCAGTGGGAGGAACCGGATTGCCATGGCTCTCCAATCACTGGATATAACGTTGAATATGGAGACAGAAAACTTTTGACTGTTGATAGAGTAACAGAATGTCTTCTGAAAAATCTACAGCCTGATACCACATACAAGTAAGTGGCTTATATCTTACTCTGGGTAGATGGAAAGTTTTTTGAAAATTTTGAGCAAATCTACATTTGTATGTTTTATATGGTCTACATAATATTTCCTTTGAAAGAAAGTTCCACTGTTTAGAAAAACTTGGCATTGCTAACAGCCATTTTCTCCTTCTCATCAAGAATTGTCAGTAATGGGGCCAGCCCGGTGGTGTAGCGGTTAAGTTCGCGTGCTCTGCTTCGGCAGCCTGGGGTTCACAGGTTCGAATCCCGGGCGTGGACTGACATACCGCTTGTCAAGCCACGCTGTGGTGGCATCCCATATAAAGTAGAGGAAGATGGGCATGGATGTTAGCCCAGGGCTGATCTTCCTCATAAAAAAAAAAAAGAATTGTCAGTAGTGATCATGAAAATTGAAGATTTTTGTCTCAAAAATTTGTCTCTAATAATTAGTATAATATGATGGTTAATATCCTAAGTAGGGTTACTAGGGGTTTAGCTTAAATGTAGAAAATTATTTTCTTTTCTAAATCTAAATTAATATAGTTTTTTTTCTTCTCACCACTAGAATCAGAATTCAAGCTATCAATCATTATGGACTAAGCCCTTTTAGCCAATCAATAAGAGCCAAAACCAAGCCACTACCACCTGAGCCTCCACATCTTGACTGTGTGGTCTGTGGACACCAGAGCCTCAAACTGAAATGGGGTAACTCTTCAAGCAAAGGGTTACTTTCCAACCTTATAAGCTACAATTTGTTAATGGGAGATCGATCTGGCAGGTAAACTATTTTTACTATTTAACATGTGTTATAACAAGAATGTTCTAAAATTTTCTACATTAATCCTATAATCTAAAGTGGTTTCAATGAACTAATAGATGTGAAAGCAGCCCATTATGTTAGATATGCTTTCTTAAATTTCTACTGATAACTTAGCTTTCTATTTGTGTGTGTGTGTGTGTGTGTGTGTGTGTGTGAGGAAGATCAGCCCTGAGCTAACATCCATGCCAATCCTCCTCTTTTTGCTGAGGAAGACTGGCCTTGGGCTAACATCTGTGCCCATCTTCCTCCACTTTATGTGGGACACCACCACAGCTTGGCCTGACAAGTGGTGCATTGGTGCATGCCCGGGATCCAAACCCGGGCCGTCAGCAATGGAGCACACGCACTTAACCACTACACGACGGGGCCATTAGCTTTCTATTTTTGTGTTCTTCTAAAACACTTCTTTCTTTATACAACATACATTAATACCAGGGAATAGAAGTTACCAAAGATATATGAAAGCCAACACCTTGCTATTATGATATTTACAGCCTGATTTTTTTCTTTTGTGTTTTACCTATTAGGCTTCAAGTTGATTTATTTAGGCCTTATTGAAGTTTTAAAACCAGTTCTAAGTCAGTTATATAGAATTATTTGTACCTGTATCCCTGTTGATTAATAATATTGCTTCCCCCATCTCAATTCTCACTCCCAGATTTTGTATCATTTACAATGGACCTTGTCAGACTCACAAAGTGCAAAGACTGAGTGAATATACTCAATACAAATTTAAAATCCAGGCATGTAATGAAGCTGGTGACGGACCACTGTCTGGTATCTATACCTTCACTACAACCAAAACCCCACCAGCCACACTTAAAGGTAAGTATTATAAGCCATGACAATGAAGATTGCATTAATTTGAGTTCCAAAAGCTCATATATAAAACTCCACAGTAAGGTTTATTTTAAGTATTCAAGAATATAATACCAAAAGAAACTAGTACTCAATTATGGATTCAAAGAGCATTGTAGAATTTAATGAGACTCCCAGAATCATAATATTTAAAAAATATCTTTGAGATCAACCAATTCAGCCAATCACTCTATCACCACTGCCATTTTTTAAGGGGAAGGAACTGAATCCCCAAAATGGTAAGTAACTCAGCTAAAGGACACTATGAGCCAATGGCAGAGCCAAAATTAGAATTGTAGGCTCCTGATTCTCGTCATAGTTCTCCTTCAAATTTGTCATGATATCCTTTCCTTGTTATGTCTTATATTTTCTCAAATGGATTAATACACAAAACTCATCAACTGATAGGTGTGATTATATTGATTAAAGCTGAAAAAATAAGACTATGTAAACTTAGAATTTGGTACATATTTAGTACAAATTTGTACTGTCGTATTTGGCAATTAGTACATATTTGGTAATTTCTGAAACTCTGAATCTACTCTTCTTTGAACAGTAAAATAAACTGCTGTCTATAATGTATAACGAGGCCAATTTGCAGTCATGAAAGCTTGAACTTTGATGATTTTTTCCTTCCCAGTTTGAAAGTTGTTCCAGTCCATCCACACAGGAGTCCAATCACTATTATGAAATACTTTGTTTTCAGTGTAAAGCTAACTGGAACATATTGGAATTAAACACGACTTAGACCACAATAATGCATTGTTCTCTTTATATGTATTTAAGCCCCGTTTTCCTGAAATGTAGAGAGATTAATAACATGAAATAAAGATCCTGCTCTACACAGTTGCTGTGATCATAAAATTATTAATGTATGTGAAAATGCTTCCAAATGTATGATGCATCATATAAATATGATGCAAGAGATTATACCAGTTGGGATTAAACAATAGTTTAAAAGTTGTAATAAGATCTTACTAGAAAAATGAAACATGCATTATTAATTGATAGTTTTAAGTTCTTAAAGTTTTTATTACAATTATTAAGATGCCTGATGGTGTAGCAAAAGGCTTAACAATAAGAACTATAACTATATATTTCTTAGATTTAAGCCTACACAGGCAGCCTTTTAACAACCATAGAAAATTGTATGAGAAACTTCAATGTGTTCAAGACCATCTAGGACAAATGGAATCCTCTAAACTGAAATTCTCTTTTTCTAGCACCTAAATTACGTCAGGTGAATAGCAATATTTGCGAGGTCAAATGGGAATCTTTGGAGCCAATAAAAGGAGATCACATTGTTTACAATCTTCAACTCATCAGTGAAAAAGGAACTGACCTGGTAAATTCTTGCACATTTAATCTTTAAAATTTTATAGTTTTTTATCCTGCTGGGGATTAAGCTCTTGTCAAGGAGTAAGATATTGTTTTAGGATGTTTAAAGTAACTAAATATTGTCTATAATCCCTATCTGGTCCCTGAAGTTTCATGTAAGTAATACTTATTTTTGAATAATCAGCTTATTCATTTAATTAATTTATTACTATTGAATGATTTGTCATTTCTAGATTCTGCTGACCACACGCACAAGTCATTCCAAACCAAATGCAATTAAAGTTTAACAATTATAAGTCTTTGTTATTTCTTACATTGAACAAAATTACCTAAACAGTACTGGGTCCTCAGGACATTAGAGACTGTAAGAGTAAATTTCTGTTTTTGTTGTGCACATATTCATGAAATGAATGGATGCATTCATATATTTTCTGTTGTCAAAAACCATACCATATTATTTTATTTGGTAAGAAAATATAATTTTCACTTTGACTCCTTTTCCTGTAGATTTACAAAGGACCGAACACTTCATTCTCCTTTTCGAACTTTCTCCCAAATTCACATTATCGCTTCAAGGTCTGTGCTGGACGCCAATATCAGACTTCTGCTGGGATACAAGAGCTCTGGGGACCATATAGCCCCAGTGCTCTGCTCTCAACTCATAAGCAACAGCCAGGGGCTGGCAAAGGCCGTGGAGGAAAGGGGAGAAGCAGCCTGAGTGAAGAAAAAAATGAAAAGACCAGGATAGAGATGAGTGATGATACGTTTGTTCTAATCCTTGTGATAGGATTTGCACTAGTTGCCATTCTATGTGCTGTTGCAATTCAACACTTCCTAATCAATTAATCTATTTTTTTGCATTTTTACTTTTTTAGGAAGTTCTAAAATAAATTACATAAAATATAGAAATTGCTAGATACACTTCAATTCTTACTTACAAGTAAATCTCATTTAGTAGAAATCCTTACAAACATTTACCTGATACCAAAAGAACTGCCTTACTTTCAAGAAAATCGATGTGACAGCAGAAGATATTTTTTTAGGAAATAATTTTATTTTAAATTTGTGAATTTTAGCAATAAAAACACTTTCACTTTTATGTACAACCATCTAAAACCTCTCATGAAAACTATTCTCTGCCTTAATTTTTCAAATGAATATTTTGCAAACTTTTTAGAAGTATGAGAGAATACCAGCATTTTGGAATTTTATTTAGAACAAAGTGGGAAAAATCAATTCTACATGTCAACTTACATTCATATGAAATAATAAAAAAGCATATACCAACCTTCTGTACTGTAATTTTTTCAAAGTAACATATTCAGCTGTTTGGCTTGTGCCCTGATAATTACTTTGATAGTATGAAAATAGTAATTTATAGCACTTTGGGAGTAGAAGTAGGGAAGTGGGGAGCCATTTTATACTAGCATTCTAAACTCTTTAAAACACACCCAGTGTTGATCACCCCTCTAATCAGAATGATGAAACATTATACATATGATGACTCATATTTTTACACGGTCTATTAAAATGATTTATTCTGAAAATTTATGTGTTCACATCCATTTCTAGTTACAAATGAAGCATCTCTTGTTTATTACCATAATTCATCCTCCAGGAGCTGTTTTGGCAATCTTGCAAGGGAGACATTATCCATTCCGTTCCAAAAGACTGTTTCTTACCTATATTGAAAATGTTTAAACATTATATCCTATTTCAGAGTTTTCTCTTTGTGTTTCAAAACTGAAAATCATAAATTTTAGACAAAAGTGTCAATTTTTATGTGAGCTAATAATTTTGGCATGTCCAATGACATTATCTTTCACTGAGTATTGCACTGATTTGTGGTATGTTATGGAATGTTGACTGAGGTGGTTGCTGTTCAATTTAGAACTTGAGGTATAGTTTAAAATATGGAAAATATAAAATAGTTTTCACCAAAACTAAATTGTGGTACAGTATGAATCCACATCCTACAAAGTATGTCTCCTTCATATTTTTATCTTTCTTAGAGATTATTGAAAATATCTTTTGATTTAAAATATCCTTTGAGATTGATAACTGGACTGAATACATTTTAATCTGCTAAAATAAATGTTTTGCAGCTTCTATGTCTCACATACCTACATTCATCAAACTAATGCAGAACCTACTATTTCATTTATTAAAGCATAACTATCATAGGAAACATTTTTAAATACCAGCAAAAATTATTCATCTACTATTATTGAAATGGGATTTGTGCAAGTTTATTTATTTGGAATAATTATCCCTTTAATATTACATGTTTATCTCCTCCCAAAGAAATTATAAAAATCAGTTCAAGATGTTTTTAATTGCCTTTAAGATATTGTTTTATGAGTCTTGTTTCTGGCTTCTTTCTAGTTCTAGGGCATTGTATATTTGATGTGATGGGCTGAGTATCAGAAAACTAAGGTTCTAGTCCCATTTCTCTTACTAACAAGTTGTGTGACCTTAAGCAAATCTTTTCCCTTCTGTCGGCATCTATTGTGTAAAATATTGATAAATAAATCTGACAAGATAGATGATACTTAGAGTTCCTTTCACATCTAAGAGTCTATCCTGATAGATAATTTAACTATATATAGGCATACAAAACTCAGGCAGATTAAAGTCATAATTCTACATAGCAGTAGACAAATAGCAATCAGGCACAGTTGCAAAGAGCTGAAGACACCTACTAGGTACCTTCTTGGGTCCAATTTGCTGAAATCCCTATTCTTTCTTGGACTCCAGATTTGCCTTGCCTATTTCCTTCTCCAGTGCTATGACTGATGGCTTTTTTCTTCTACAACACTGGAAAACAGAAACATCTCCAGAACATCTAGCTACTTTCTTATCCATGCAGCAAGCCCATAACTGCTTCCTGATTGCCTAAGAATTATTTAGCACTAGCTACATTAGGAAATAAAAGGGTGAAGAGGTCCCATTAGTGAATGGTCTCCCTTCTTAAAACACACAATCACCCAAGATTTGAGCAAAGAAAAGCTCATGAAAAGGAACTCTTGGTGGAAATGACATGATGTCAATGACTAACTCAGATACACATAGTTTTATGCCCCTTGAGGGGGGTTCCCATCTTGACATACCTTTGTCCCACAGATGTGCACTGCTTCGCCTTTAATACATGTGCCCAACTGAGATTAAAACCCCCTTTCTGGATTAACTGTAAACAGGCCCAAGAGATCCTACTGGAGTGATGGAAATGTTCTAAAATTGGATTGAGGTGATAGTTGCATAACTCGGTAAGTTTATTAAAAATCATTGAAGGAGTGATGTCAGCATCGTGGCAGAGTGAGTTGTTTCCTTTGTCTCTCCTCTCTCGGTTAAAACTAAACATTCATTAAGCAACAGAGGATTTCCTACACAGAACACTAGGATGCCTGAGAGATCCATGCAGCCATACATCTCAAGATGGGTGGACTGGATCCTTGGGAAGCAGTGGAACTAGGTAAGAAGACCCCTCCCCCTTTTCAGCGGCAGCAATCAGGGTCACAGGTCCTGACACAGCAGCTTGCACAACTGTAAGAGGAGGCTGAAGTGGCCCAGCCTGTATGCGAACACTTTCAGAGTGATAGCCCAGCCAACAGGACCACTCACCATCCAGTGGTGGACCACCCCTGAGAATGCTCCCCACTGAGTAGCAGCAGCTCAGCCTCCATGAAGCAGTCCCAGCTACCAAGAGCAGCAGCTCACCTGAAATGCCCACAAGTGCTGAGCCAGCCTGTGTGTGAAAGAAAGCTGCCCCCCCACCTGACAAGGCAGCACAGTCAGTCCCCTACCAAGTGCAATGGTCCCACACTCAGGAGAGTGACCCACCAGTGGATCACAGTGTGTATGTGACCCTCCAAGTGGCTGTGGCCAGCATGCAAATGCAGAGCAGCCCTACCAGCACAACTTCCAGTAGACAGGGTGGATCTGAAAACACACCTACTTCCCCAACTCCAGTGGTGGTAGGTGGAATCTGCAACCTGTTACTACCACAAACACACTGGCAAAGGATCAATTCATCAAACACCCTGAAGAATTACGGTAACAATTCAGAGCAGAAGGAAAATTACAAGTCTTCAAAACCCAATGCAGAAGTCAGAGGAATGTACAATCTAAATGACAGAGAATTCAAAATAGATGTTATAAAGAAACTCAAAGAGTTACAAGAAAACTCAGAAAGACAGTTCAACGAGCTCATAAATAAAATTAATGAGGAATAGGACTACTTCACCAAAGAGACTGAACCTCTAAAAAAGACCAAACAGAAATTCTGGATATGAAGAACACAATTAATGAGATAAAAAATAATTGAGAAACCATAAAAAATAGAGCTGACATTATGGAGGACAGGATTAGCAATTTAGAGGATAGAAATATAGACATACTTCAGGTGGAAGAGGAGAGAGACTAAGATTTTTTTTTAATGAAATTCTTTGATAAATATCCAATTCACTTAGAAAAAGCAAAATAAGTATTACAGGTATTCCAGAGGGAGAAGAGAAGGAGAAAGGAGCAGAGCCTGTTCAAAAAACTAATAGCTGAGAAATTCCGAAACTGGGGAAGGAACTGCATGGACAAGTACATGAAACCAATAGAACTCCTAATTACATAAATGCAAAAAGACCTTCCCAAAGGCATGTAATAGTAAAACTGTCAAAAGTCAATGACAAAGAAAAAATATTAAGGGCAGCAAGGTAGAAGAAAATGATGTATAAAGGAGCCACTATCAGGCTTTCAGCAGATTTCTTGGCAGAAACCTTACAGGCTAGGAGAGAATGGAATGATATATTCAAACTACTGTAAGACAAAAACTTTCAGCCAAGAATATTCTATTCAGGGAAATCATCCTTCAGATGTGATGAAGAAATAAAAGCTTTCCCAGATAAACAAAAGCTGAGGAAGTTCAAGGCCACTAGCCCTGCCTTACAAGAAATGTTGAAAGGAGCCCTCCCATCTGAAACTAAAAAGCAAAGGTTTACAAAATCTTAAGTAAAGAGATAAAAAGATAAAATCAGAAAATTGCAGCTCTATGTCAGAATAGATTAGTAAACACTTAATTATAACATAAAAGATAATGGGAAATAAAGCATCAAAAACAAAACAACTATAAACACTTCAATTTAGTCACAAACTCACAACACAAAAAATAACAATTTGTGACAACAATAACTCAGAAGGGGAAGAGGAAAGGGATGGAACCTGCTTAGGCTAATGGAGATAAGAGGCTATCGGAAAAGGGACTATCTCATCTATGAGAGTATTTATACAAACCTCATGGTAACCTCAAAACAAAAAAACAAAAGAGAGCCACAAATCATAAATAAAGAGAAAACTATTACAGAAAAAACACCAAACTGAAATGTCAGTCAGAAATACGAGGGTAAAGAAACAACGGAAACAGAACAACTGGAAAACAAGAGGTAAAATGGCAGTATTAAGCCCTCATATATCAATAATAACTCTAAATGTAAAGGGATTGAATTCTCCAAGCAAAAGATACAGAGTGGATGAATGGATTAAAAAACAAGACCCAACACTATGCCGCCTCCAGGAAACACATCTCAGCTTTAAAGGCAAACATAGGCTCAGAGTGAAAGGATGGAAGACTATACTCCAACAAAATGGCAAGAAAAAGAAAGCAGGTTTTGCCATACTTATATCAGACAAAGCAGACTTAAAAGTAAAAAATACAATGGGAGACAAAGAGGGGCAGTATATGATGATAAAAGAGATATTCCACCAAGAGGATATAAGATTTATGAATATATATGCACCTAATGCAGGAGGAGCAAAGTATATAAAGCAACTATTAACAGACCTAAAGGGAGAAAATTAACAGCAACACAATAATAGTAGGGGACTTCAGCACCTACATCAATGGATAGATCATCCAGACGGAAAGTCAGCAAGGAAATTATGGATTTAAATGAAACACTTGATCACACGGACTTAATAGATATATAAAGAACATTCCATCCAAAAACTGCAGAATACACACTCTTCTCAAGTGCTCATGGAACATTCTCAAAGATAGACTATATGTTAGGAAACAAGGCAAGCCTCAATAAGTTTAAGAAGATTGAAATCATATCAAGCATCTTTTCTGACCATACTGTTATGAAACTAGAAATCAACTACAAGAAAAAGGTTGGGAAAGTCACAAATATGTGGAGATTAAAAACATGCTACTGAACAACCATTAGGTCAATGAAGAAATCAAAGGATAAATTTAAAAAAAACAGGAGAAAAATGAAAATAAAAATACAACATACCAACTATTATGGAATGCAGCAAAAGCAGTACTAAGAGGGAAATTTAGAGCAATACAGGCAGACCTCAACAAAAAAGAAAAATCTCAAATAAGTAATCTTAAACTACACCTAATAGAACTAGAAAAAGAAGAACAAACAAAGCCCAAAGTCAACATAAGGGGGGAAATAATAAAAAATAGAGCAGAAATAAAAAAAATAGAGACTAAAAAAAACAGTAGAAAGGATCAATGAAACTAAGAGCTGGTTCTTTGAGAAGATAAAAAAACTTGACAAACCCTTAGCCAGACTCACTAAGAAAAAAAGGGAGCAGGCTCAACTAAATAAAATTAAAAATGAAAGAGGAGAAATTACACCAGATACCACAGAAATACAAAGGATTATAAGAGAATACTATGAAAAACTATATGCCAACAAGTTGGATAAATTATAAGAAACAAATAAATTCTTAGAATCATACAACCTCTAAAAACTGAATCGAGAAGATATAGAGAATCTGAAGAGACCAATCACAATTAAAGAGATTGAAACAGTAATCAACAACTTCCCAAAAAACAAAAGTCCAGGACCAGATGGATTCTCTGGAGAATTCTATCAAACATTCAAAAAAGAGTAAACACTTGTCCTTCTCAAACCATTCCAAAAAATTGAAGAAGACAGAACACCTCCTAAATCATTCTATGAGGCCAACATTACCCTGATACCAAAACCAGAAAAGGACAACACAAAGAAGGAAAATTACAAGCCAATATCGCTGATGAACATAGATGCAAAAATTCTCAACAAAATACTGGCAAATGGAATACAGCAAGACATTAAAGGGATCATACACCATGATCAAGTGGTATTTATACTAGGGATTCAGGGATGGTTCAATATCCACAAATCAATATGATACACCACATCAACAAAATGAGGAATTAAAATCACATGATCATCTCAATAGATGCTGAGAAAGCTTTTGACAGGATACAACATCCATTTATGACAAAAACTCTGAACAAAATGGCTATAGAAGGAAAGTACATCAACATAATAAAGGCCGTATATGACACACTCACAGCCAATATCATACATCATGGTGAAAAACTGCAAACCATCACTCTGAGAACAGGAACAAGACAAGGGAGCCCATTCTCACCACTCCTATTCAACATAGTTTTGGAGGTTTTGGCCAGAGCAATTAGGCAAGAAAAAGAAATAAAAAGGATCCAAATTGACAAGGAAGAAGTGAAACTCTCACTGCTTGTGCATGACATGGTTCTATCTATAGAAAACCCTAAAGAATCCACCAGAAAACTATTAGAAACAATCAACAACTTCAGCATAGTTTCAGGGTACAAAATCAACCTACAAAAATCAGTTGCATTTGTATACACTAATGACAAACCAGCAGAGGGAGAGGTCAAGAATACAATCCCACTTACAATCACAACAAAAAGAATAAAATATCTAGGAATAAATTTAACCAAGGAGGTGAAAGAACCACACACTGAAAACTATAAGATATTATTGAAAGAAATTGAAGAAGACATAAAGAAATGGAAAGATATTCCATGCTCATGGATTGGAAGAAAAAGCATAGTTAAAATGTCCATATTACCTAAAGCAATCTACAGATTCAGTACAATCCCAATCAGAATCCCAAGGACTTTCTTCACAGAAATAGAAGAATCCTAAAATTCAAATGGAACAACAAAGACACAGAATAGCAAAAGGAATCCTGAGAAAAAAGAACAAAGCTGGAGGCATAACAACCCCTGACTTCAAAATATACTACAAAGCTACAGTAATCAAAACAGCATGGTACTGGCACAAAAACTGACACACAGATCAATGGAACAAAATTAAAAGCCCAGAAATAAAACTACACATCTATGGACACCTAATTTTTGACAAAGGATCCAAGAGCATACAATGGAAAAAGGAAAGTCTCTTCAATAAATAGTCCTGGGAAAACTGGAGAGCCACATGCAAAAGAATGAAAGTAGACCATTATCTTACACCATACACAAAAATTAACTCAAAATGGATTAGATTTAAATGTAACACATGAAACCATTAGACTCCGAGAAGAAAATATAGGCAGTACACTCTTTGACATCAGTCTTAGCAGCATCTTTTCGAATACCATCTCTATTCAGGAATGGACAACAAAAGAAAAAATATACAGGGGCCGGCCCCGTGGCTTGGCGGTTAAGTGCGCGCGCTTCGCTGCTGGCGGCCCGGGTTCAGATCCCGGGCGCACACTGATGCACCGCTTCTCCGGCCATGCTGAGGCCGAGTCCCACATACAGCAACTAGAAGGATGTGCAACTATGACATACAACTATCTACTGGGGCTTTGGGGGGAAAAAATAAAAATAAATAAAATCTTAAAAAAAAATAAAAAATATACAAATCGGACTACATTAGGCTAAAAAGCTTCTGCAAGGCAACGGAAACCATCAACAAAATGAAAAGACAAGCCACCAACTGAGAGAAAATATTTGCAAACCACGTATCTGACAAGGGCTTAATTTCCAAAATATATAAAGAACTCATACAACTCAACAACAAAAAAACAAATCACCCTATCAAAAATGGGCAGACGTTATGAACAGATATTTTTCCAAAGAAGATATACAGATGGCCAACAGGCACATGAAAAGATGTTCAACATCGCTAATTATTAGGGAAATGCAAATCAAAACTATAATGAGACATCACCAGACCCCTGTCAAAATAGCTATAATTAACAAGACAAAAAATAACAAGTGTTGGAGAGGATGCGGAGAAAATGGAACCATCATACACTGCTGGTGGGAATGCAAACTGGTGCACCCACTACAGAAAACAGTGTGGAGATTTCTCAAAAAATTAAAAATAAAACTAGCACATAATCCAGCTATCCCACTACTGGGTATTTAGGCAAAGAACATGAAATCAACAATTCAAAGAAATCTACACACTCCTTTGTCCATTGCAGCATTATTCACAATAGCCAAGATGTGGAAGCAACCCGAGTGCCTATTTAACTGATGAATGGATAAAAAAGGTGTGATATACATATATATATATATATATATTATATATATATATATATATATACATACAATGGAATACTACTCAATCATTAAAAAAAGACAAAATTGTCCCATTTGCAGCACTGTGGATGGACCTTGAGGTATTATGTTAAGCAAAATAAGCCAGACAGAGAAAGGCAAATACCATATTATTTCACTTATATGTGAAAGATAAACAAACACAGGGATAAAGAGAATATATTAGTAGTTACCAGAGGGGAAGGGGGGTGGGTGAAAGTGTTAAAGGAGCACATATGTATGTTGATGGATAAAATCTAGACTATTGGTGGTGAGCATGATGCAGTATATCAGAAATTAATATATAATAATATACAACTGAAATTACACAGTTGTAAACCAATATGACCTCAATAAAATAATATAAAAAAAGAAAAGAATCATTCAATTGTCCACTTAAAATGAGTGAATTTTATGTTTTGTAAATTACACCTTAAAAAGTTGTTTAAAAAACCTTTCTATAACACCAGGCTGGCTCCCATAGCCCCAGGCTCCAAATGGGTTCCCACAGACCCAAGCTCCTGGCCCACCTCAGGGTAGGAGGGCCCCCATAGATCCAACCTGCAGGCCACTCCCACAGCCCCAAGATACAGGCCAACTCCTGTGGCTCCAGGCTTGCTCCAGCAACAGGCAGGCTCCTGTGGGCCCAGGCTTCTGGCTCACCCCAGCACCAGGCCAAGTCCCACATACCAAGGCTCCAGGCTCATCCCAAGATGCCAGGACTGCCTGCACTAAGTCACCAGGCTCACTCTAGTGGTCCCCAGTGCCTGGACAGCCCCCACAAACCCAAGGTCTAGGCCCTCCCACATGGACCCAGGACATCATCTCACCACCCACAGACTCAGGCACCAGGAAAGTCCCTGTAGACCCAAGCACCAGGCCTGCCCACCTGCTGAACCAGGCACCAAATCTACCTGCCTGAGGATTCCAGCAGGAAGCTCACACATTGAAACTATCAGAAGGCCCACACAGAATCTCTAGACAGACTGACTGGTGAAGGGCTTTCCCTGCCAAAGCAAGTCTGTAAAGACTGGAAGAGGTCCCTACTTTTTCAAATGCACAGACACCAATACCAGGCCACAAGGATTATGAACAATCAAGAAAATGACACTCCCAAAATAAACTAATAAAGCTCCAATAATTGACCCTAAAGAAATGGAGACCCTAAGAAATGTCTGACAGAAAACTCAGAATAATCCTTGTAAAGAAATTGTGTGAACAACAAGAAAACATAGATACACAACTGAAAAGAATTAGGAAAACAATGTACGAACAAAATGAGAAGTTCAACAAAGAAATAGAAACCATTAAAAAAAAAAGAAATCCAAGAGTTGAAGAATACAATGACTGAACTAAGGAATTTATAGACAGCTTCAACATAAAACTCAACCAAGCAGAAGAATGAATCAGTGAACTAGAAAACAGGTCATTTTAAGTTATCCAGCCAATGGAACAAAAAGAATGAAAAGGAGGAAGGAAGTCAACATAAATTATGGGAAACCATTCAGAGAAACAATCTATGCATTATTGGAGTCCAAGAAGGAGAAGAGAGGGAGAAAGGGGGCAGAAAGCTTATTTAAAGAAATAATGGCTGAGAAATTCCCAAATCTGGAGATAAATTTGGACTTCCAATTTCCTGAAGCTCATGGGTCCCCAAAAAGTTTCAACCCAAAAAGATCTTCTCCAAGACACATTATAATAAAACTAAAATCAAAGACAAAGTGAATTTTAAAAGAAACAAGATTTAAAAATTCCACACATACAAGGGAAACTTCATAAGGCTATAAGCAGATTTCTGAGCAGAAACCTTGCAGGCCAGGAAAGAGTGGGATGATATATTCAAAGTACTGAAAGAAGAAAACTGCCAACTAAGAATACTTTACCTGACAAAGTTGACCTTTGGAAATGAAGGAGAGATAAAGACTTTGCCAGACAAACAAAACCTGTAGAAATTCATCACAACTAGACCTGCCTTACAAGAAATGCTAAAAGGAGTTCTTCAAGTTGAAACACAAGAACTTCAACAACATAAAAACATATGAAAATATAAAACTCACTGTTAATGTAAGAATATAGTCAAATTCACAATACTCTAATACTGTAATAGTAGTATGCAAATCACTTTTAACTCTGGTATAAAAGATAAAAGACAAAACTATTTAGAAAACTATGCTACAATAATGTGTTAATGGATATATCATATATAAAAGATGTAAATTGTGACATCAATAACAAAATTGGAGGAGAGGAGAAATTAAAGTGTAGAATTTTTGTATGCAGTCTAAGTTGTTATTATTTATAAATGGACTATTATATGTATAAAAGGTTTTATGTAATCTTCCTGGTAACCAAAAATAAAACACCTGTAGTATGCACAAAAGTTGAGAAAGGAATCAAAACGCACCACTACAAAAAATTATCAAATAAAGGAAGACAAGAGGAAAAAAAAGGAATAAAGGAAATACAAAACAGTCGGAAAAGAATTAATATAATGGCAATACTAATTCTTACCTACCAATAATTACTTTAAATGTAAATAGATTAAACTCTCCAATCAGGAGACATTGTGTGACTAAGTGGATTAAAAAAAATAATATCCAATAACATTCTGTGTACAAGATACTGACTTTAGCTTTGAGGACATATATAGGCTGAAAGTGAAGGGATGATAAAGGATATTCCATGCAAATGGTAACCAAAAGAGCAGAGATGACTATACTTATATCAGACAAAATAGACTTTAAGTCAAAAAAGACAAAGAAGGTCAGTATATAATGATAAAAGTGTTGATTCACTCGAGGATATAAAAATTGTAACTATATATGCACCCACATTGGAGCACCTAAATATATAAAGCAAATATTAACAGAAATAAAGGGCCTACAATAAAAAAAATAGTAGGAGACTTCAATACTGCACTTTCAATGATGGCAAGATCATCCAAACAGAAAAATAATAAGAAAACAGTGGACTTGGAAAGCATTATAAAGCAAATGGGCTTAACAGATGTATACAGAACATCCCAACCAATGGCAGCAGAATACACAGTCTTTGCAAGCAAACACAGAACATTCTCCAGGAAAGATCATAAGTTAGGTCAAAAAACAAGTCTTAGCAAATTTAAGAAAATTAATATAATCCAGAGGTTGGCATCAAGATGGTGGCATAGGCGGACTCTGAACTCACCTCCTCCCATGGACACAATAAATTTACAGCTACTCTTGGAACAAGTACTCCTGAGAGAGAACTAAAAACTGGATAAAAAGAAACCCTGCAACAAGGGACAGTCCTAACTGAGGTGAAAGAGGCAGAAATACCTTTCTGGAGAAAAAAAATCTACCATCACAGGGCACAGCTCTTCATGGCAGGCCAGGAGCAATCCTAATGTATGCAGCCTTCCTTGGAGGAGTGGAGGACCTGAGTGGGGGAGTGTTACCACAATAAGCAGCTTTAGACTCAGCACAACTGAGAGAGTGTCATAATATCTGGCTTTGCTGGCTACCAACAACAATGGGAAATAGCCCCAGAAAAGCTATCAGACTTAAATATGAAAAATAGCAGAATCTTAAAGGGCCCATGCACAAATTCACCCATTTTGGAAAGCAACCTAAAATCACCAGAAAGAAAGGTACACAGTCCTTTGGTGAAAAGAGACTCACCTGATAGGCTCTGGGTGCATATCAGTGAGAGGTGAGACCTCTCCAGGGACTGAGGCATTGCCAGCAGCCATTACTGTGACCTAGTACACATGTGTTGACATAGACACTGGTAGATGCCACTGGAGTTCTTCCCCTGATCTGTTAGCACAGGGGTCTGCCCCACCTACTTGAGCACCAGTTTAATTCAGCTCAGCCAAGGCAGACAGCCCACCCTAGGGACTGGCGCCACCCAACAGCAAGCCCTCAGGCAACTAGTGGTTGTGCATAGGCTGGGTGCCTGGATCATCTGCAGCCAGGTGAGCGGGTCCACCTCTGCAGGGCAGGGCATGTGCAAGGAGTGGGTGCAATGTGTGGGGCCTCTGCAGGGGGGTGACTGGGTCTCCTTCAGGGGGTTAGGGTACACACAAAGGCAGGACTGTGTTGATGGGGTGTGTGGCCCTGTGGCCGGTGGGGCTTGTAAGCTGCAGAAGACTTGTGTTTCTCAAATAGCCACATAGCAGATTGGCCCCACCTTCCAAAGCCTGAGACAATTGGGTGCCCCCATGCCTGAGGCCAGCCCCACCCAGCTGCAATCCTAAGAGAGTTGACAAGGGCCCTGCAGGCCAAAGGCCTACAGCAATTGTAAGCCCATGAGCCTAGAAGCTAGCCATGCTGGGGGCCTACTCAATAGAAAAACTGCAACAGAAATGTGCTATTAGACCTTGCAGCCAACTGAGCTGCAGCTCCCCACACCAGATAAAGAGACTGAAGGGTCTATAGCAGCCACACATAGCTGAGCATTATAGCCAGGTGTCCAGAGGGACAGCCTCGCCTCCCTGGGCACCTGCAGCAAGAGCAACCCTGCCACAACAGAAGGACATATGTAGCCCACACAGGGGTCGCTCCTGGAACATTTGGAACAGGTGACAAAAGGGAAGCATACTGCTGGGCCTCATAAGGCATCTCTTACATAAGGCCACCTCGCCAAGATCATGAGACATAGCTAACCCACCTAATACAAAGAAATAAGCACAGAGAAAGAGGCAAAATGAGGAGGCAAAGGAATACATTCCAAGTAAAGTAACAGGACAAAACCCCAGGAAAAAAATTAAATGAAACAGAAATGAACAATATGCCTGACAAAGTGTTCAAACAAAAAGTCATAAGGAGGCTCACTGATCTTGGGAGAAGAATGAATGAACTCGGTGAGAATGTCAACAAAGATTGGAAAATCTAAAAAAGAACCAATCAGAAATGACGAATACAATGCTGGAAATGAAAATTCACTAGAGGGACTAAAAAGCAGAGTAGATGATACAGAAGAATGGCAGTGAGATGGACAAAAGACTAGAGGAAATCACCCAAGCTGAACAGATAAAAGAAAAAAGAATTAAAAAGAAGCAGAACAGTCTAAGGGACCTCTGGGAAAACATCAAGTGCACTAACATGTGTACTATGGGTGTCCCAGAAAAAGAAGAGAGAGAAAAAGGGGAAGAGAATATATTTGAGGAAATAATAGCTGAACACTTTCCTAACTTAAGGAAGGAAGTAGACATTCAGGAACAGGAAGCCCAGAGAACACCAAAAAAGACACACCCAAAGAGGCACACACCAAGACACATTATAATTAAAATGTCAAGAATTAAAGACAAAGAGAGAATCCTAAAAGCCACAAGAGAAAGGCAACAAGTTTCATAGAAAGGAAACACTATGAAGTTATTAGCTGAGTTCTCAGCAGAAACCTTACAGGCTAGAAGGGAGTCACACGATATACTTAAAGTGCTGAAAGGAAAAAGTCTACAGCCAGGAATACTCTACCCAGAAAGGGTATCATTCAGAATGGAAGGAGAGATAAAGAATTTCCCAGACAAGCAAAAATTAAAGGAGTTTAGCACCAAGAAGCCAGCTTTACAAGAAATGCTAGAGGGATTTATTTAAGTAGGAAACAGAAGACCACAAATAGGAATAAGAAAATTATGAAAAAAAAGCAATAAAACCACTGGTAAAGACAAAAATACAGTAAACGTAGCAGATCAATCACCTATGAAGATAATATGAAGGTCAAAAGACAAAAGTACTAAAATTACCTATTCCATGATAAGAGGGTAAGGGATACACACACGAAAAAATAGGTTAGATATGATATCAAAAACATAAAATGTGGGAGGAGAGGAGTAAAAGAGTAGAGCTTCGAGAAAGAGGTCAAACTAAAGAGACCATCAAACTAATATAGATTGCTATATATGTAGGTCATTAAATAGGAAACTAATGGTAATCAGAAACCAGAAACCTATAATAATCACACAAAAAATTAAGGGAAAGGAACTCAAACATAATACTTAAGAAAGCCATCAACCACAAGGGAAGAGAGCAAGAGAAGAAGAAAGGAACAGAAAAGAATTACTAAAACACACAGAAAAAAAGTAAAAAAATGGCAGTAAGTACATACTTATCAATGGCTACTTTATATGTCCATGGACTAAATGCTCCAATTAAAGGGCATAGGGTGGCTATGAATAAAAATAACAAGACCCATATATATGCTGCATACAAGACACACATTCCAGACCTAAAGACAAGCACAAACTGAAAGTGAAGGGATGGAAAAAGATACTCCATGCAAATGGCAACGAAAAGAAAGCTGTGTTAGCAATACACATATCAGACAAAATAGACTTTAAAACAAAAACTGTGACAAGAGACAAAGAAAGGCACTACATAATGATTGAGGAAACAATCCACCAAGAGGATATAACATTCGTAAATATCTGTGCATCTAGTATAGGAGCACCTAAATATATAAAGCAACTATTAACAAACATAAAAGGAGAAACAGACGGTAATACAATAATAGTAGGGGACTTTAACACTCCACTTACATGAATGAATAGATCATCCAAACAGAAAATCAATAAGGAAACATTGGCCTTAAATGATACAAAGGACCAGATGGACTTAGTAGATATATACAGAACATTCCATCAAAAAACTGAAGAATACACATTCTTTTTAAATGTACATGGAACATTTTCCAGGACTGATCACATATTAGGCTACAAAACAAGTCTCCAGAAATATATGGAGATTGAAATACTACCATGCATCTTTTCTGACCACAGCAGTATGAAACTAGAAATCAACTACAGGAAGAAAATCAGAAAAGCCACAAATGTGTGGAGATTAAACAAAATGCTACTGAACAATGATTGGGTCAATGAAGAAATCAAAGGAGAAATCAAATAATACCTGGAGACAAATGAAAATGAAAATACGACATGCCAGAATTTATGGAATACAACAAAACCAGTTCTAAGAGGGAAGTTTACAGCAATACAGGCTTATCTGAACAAACAAGAAAAATCTCAAATAAACAATCTAACAGTACACCTAAAGGAACAGAGAAAAGAAGAAAAAACAAAGATCAAAATCATTATAAAGAAGGAAATAATAAAAATCAGAGCAGAAATAAATGAAATAGAAATTAAAGAAACAATAGAAACAATCAACGAAACCAAGAGCTGGCTCTTTGAAAAGATAAACAAAATTGACCTACCTGTACCTAGACTCACCAAGAAAAGAAAGAGAGAAAGTTCACATAAATAAAATCAGAAATGAAAGAGGAGAAATTACAACAGACACCTCAGAAATACAAAAGATTATAAGAGAATACTATGAAAAGCTATATGCCAACAAATTGGATAATCTAGAGGAAATGGATAAATTCTTAGAATCCTACAACCTTGCAAAACTGAATCAAGAAGAAATAGAGAACTTGAATGGACCAATGACAGTAATAACATTAAAACAGTAATCAAAAAACTCCCACAAAATAAAATTCCAAGACCAGTGGGCTTCCCTGGATAATTCTACCAAACATTTAAAGCAGACTTAATACCTACCCTTCTCAAGCTCCTCCAAAAAATTGAAGAGGAGAGGAAGCTTCCTAACTCATTCTATGAAGCCAACATTACCCTGATACCAAAACCAGACAAGGACAACACAAAAAAAAGAAAGTTACAGCCAATATCACTGATGAACGTCAATGTAAAAATCCTCAATAAAATGCTAGCAAATCAAATACAACAACACATTAAAAGATCATACACCATGATCAAGTGGGATTTATCCCAGTGATGCAAGGATGGTTCAACATCCACAAATCAATCAATGTGATTCACCACATTAACAAAATGAAGAATAAAAATCACATGATCATCTCAATAGATGCAGAGAAAGAATTTGACAAGATACAGCATCCATTTATGATAAAAATTCTGAATAAAATGGCTATGCAAGGAACGTACCTCAACATAACAAAGGCCATATATGACAAACTCACAGCTAATATCACCCTAATGGTGAAAAACAGAAAGCTAACCCTCTAAGAACAAGAATCAGATGAGGATGCCCACTTTCACCACTCCTATTTAACATAGTATTGGAAATCCTAGGCAAAGCAATCAGGCAATAAAAAGAAATAAAAGGGATCCAAATTGGAAAGGAAGAAGTGAAACTGTCATTATTTGCAGATGACATGATTTTATATATAGAAAGCCCTAAAGAATCCACCAGAAAACTTTTAGAAATAATAAATGAATACAGCAGAGTTTCAGGACACAAAGCCAACATACAAAAGTCAGTTGCATTTCTATACACTAACAATGAGGTAGCAGAAAGAGAAATTAAGAATACAATCCTATTTACAATTGCAACAAAAAGAATAAAATACCTAGGAATAAACTTAACCAAAGAGGTGAAAGATCTGCATGCTGAAAACCATAAAACATTGTTGAAAGAAATTGAAGAAGACACAAAGAAATGGAAAGATATTCCATGCTCTTGGATTGGAAGAATTAGCATAGTTAAAATGTCCATACTTCCTAAAGTAATCTATAGATTCAATGCAATCTCTATCAAAGTTCCAACAACATTTTTCACAGAAATAGAACAAAGAATCCTAAAATTTACGTGGAACAAACAAAAGACCCCGAATAGCCAAAGACATCCTGAGAAAAAAGAACACAGCTGGAGGTGTCACACTCTCTCATTTCAAAATATACTACAAAGCTATCGTAACCAAACAGCATGGTACTGGCACACAAACAGACACACAGATCAATGGAATAGATTCGAGAGCCCAGAAATAAACCCACACATCTATGGGCAGTGAATTTTTGACAAAGGAGCCAAAAACATACAATGGAGAAAGGAAACTCTCTTCAACAAATGGTGTTGGGAAAACTGGAGAGCCACATGCAAAAGAATGAACATAGACATCTTACACCATAGACAAACATTAACTCAAAATGGATTAAAGACTTCAATGTAAGACCTTAAACCATGAAACTTCCAGAAGAAAACATGGGCAGTACGCTCTTTGACATTGGTCTTAGTAACATATTTTGAAGTATCATGTCTGATCAGGAAAGAGAAACCATAGAAAAAATAAACAAATGGAACTACATCAAACTAAAAAGCTTCTGCACAGCAAAGGAAACCATCAACAAAATGAAAATATAACCTAACAATTGTGAGAACATATTTGCAAACCATATATCTGATAAGGGGTTAATCTCCAAAATATATAAAGAACTCATACATCTCAACAACAAAAAAACTAACAACCCAATTTAAAAATGGGCAAAAGATCTGAACAGACGTTTATTCAAAGAAGATATACTGATAGGCAGCAGGCACATGAAAAGTTGTTCAACATCATTAACTATCAGGGAAATGTAAATCTAAACTACAATGAGACATCACCTCACACTCCTCCAAATGGTTATAATTAACAAGACAGAAAACAACATGTGTTGGAGAGGCTGTGGAGAGAAGGGAACTCTCATACACTGCTGGTGGGAGTGCAAACTGGTGCAGCCACTATGGAAAACATTATAGAGGTTCCTCAAAAAATTAAGAATAGAACTGCCATACGACCCAGCTATTCCACTGCTGGGTATTTATCTAAAGAACATGAAAACAGGAATGCGTAAAGATACATGCACCGCTATGTTCATTGCAGCATTATCTGGAATAGCCAAGACTTGGAAGCAAACTAAGTGCCCATGAAGGGATGAATGGATGAAGATGTGGTATATATACACAATTGTGTACTACTCAGCCATAAGAAATGATGAAATCCAGCCATTTGTGACAACATGGATAGACCTTGAGGGTATTATGCTAAGCAAAATAAGTCAGAGGGATTAAGTCAAATACCATATGATCTCATTCATAAGTAGAAGATAAAAACAACAACAAACAATCACATAGAGACAGAGACTGAATTGGTGGTGATGGATTGTAATTAGTCTTTGAGTGGTCGACATGATGTAATCTACACAGAAATCAAAATATAATGATGTATACCTGAAATTTATACAATTTTATAAACCAATTTTACCACAATAAAAATAAAACATAAAATAAAATGAACGTGCATAAAAATAATAATAATATTAAATAAAAATAAAATACTACCAAGTATCTTTTGTGACTACAGTGGTATGAAACTAGAAATCAATAACAGAAGGAAATCTGGAATATTCACAAGTATGTGGAGATTAAAATACACACTCCTGAAAAACCAATGGGTCAAAAAAGAGATCAACAAGGAAATAAACAGTATCTTGAAACAAACAAAAATGGAAACACAACTTATCAAAGTCTATGGGATGCTACAAAAGAAGCTTTTTGTTCTGTTAGGGGATTTTTGGTGTGGAAGTTTGGCCCTCAACTAACATCTGCTGCCAACCGTCCTCTTTTAGCTTGAGGAAGATCGTCCCTGAGCTAACATCAGTGCCAACTTTCTGTCTATATTGTGTGTGGGACACTGCCACAGCATGGCTTGATCAGCAGTGAGTATGTCTGTGCCGGGCATCCAAACCAGCAAACCCTGGTCCGCCAAAGTGGAATGTGTGAACTTAACCACTAAGCCAGCAGGCCGGCCTGGAACAAAAGAAATTTTAAGAAGGAAGTTTATAGAAATAAATGCCAACATTAAGAACAAAGATCTCAAATAAAAAACATAACTTTACACCTCAAGGACTAGAAAAAGAAGAACAAACTAAGACCAAAGTTAGCAGAAGAGAGGAAATAAAAAGATCAGAGCAGAAATAAATAAAATGTGGGTCGGCCCGGTGGTTTGGCGGTTAAGTGCACGCGCTCCGCTGCTGGCGGCCCGGGTTCGGATCCCGGGCGTGCACCAACGCACCGCTTCTCCGGCCATGCTGGGGCCGCGTCCCACATACAGCAACTGGAAGGATGTGCAGCTATGACATGCAACTATCTGCTGGGGCTTTGGGGGGAAAAATAAATAAATAAAATCTTTAAAAAAAAAAAAAAAAGAAAGAAAGAAAATGAAGACCAGAAAAACAATAGAAAAGACCAATGAAACCAAGATCTGTTTTTTGAAAGACAAAAAAGTTGACAAACTTTTAGCTAGACCAACTAAGAGAAAAAAAGAGAAGACTCAAATAAATAAAATCAGAAATGAAAGAGGAGACACTACAACTGATATCACAGAAATACATAGGATAAGAGACTACTATGAACAATTATGCTCCAACAAATTTGACAACTAAAAAAAGGATAAATTCCTAGAAACATCAAACCTACCCAGACTGAATCATGAAGAAATAGAAGACTTTAACATACCAATAACAAGAAAGGTGATTCAGTAATCAGAATCCCCCCCCCCCAAAAGATGAGGACCAGATGGTTTCATGGAAGAATTTTACCAAACTTTTAAAGAATTATTCTTTAAAAGTTTCTTCTCAAATTCTTCTCAAATACTTCCAAAAAATTGAAGAGGAACACTCCTAAACTCATTTAATAAGGCCAGCAATACCTTGATACCAAAGGCAGATAAGGACAATACAAGAAAAGAAAACTACAGACCAGTATCCCCAGTGAACCTAGATGCAAAAATTCTCAACAAAATACTAGCAAACTGAATTCAACAGCACATTAAAAGGGTCTTACACCACGATTAAGTGGGATTTATCCCTGGAATTCAAGGATGGTTCAACACATGCAAATCAATAAATGTAATACACCACATTAACAGAATGAAAGATAACTATTATAGACCATCTCAAGAGACGCAGAAAATCATTTGACATAATTCAACATTCTTTCATGATATAATCTCTCAACACATTGGGTATAGAAGGAATGTATCTCAACATAATAAAGGCCATGTATGATAAGCCCACAGATAACATCATACCTATTGGTAAAAGGTTTAAAGTTTTTCCTCTGAGATCAGGAACAAGACGAGGGTGCCCACTCTGGTGACTTATATTCAGTATAGCATTGGAAGTCCTAGGCAGAACAATGAGGCAAGAAAAAGAAATAAAAGGCATCCAAATTGGAATGGAAGAAAATTGTCTCTATTTGCAGGTGATAAGATTTATATATAGAAAATCCTAAAGATTACCAAAAAACTATTAGAACTAATCTATGAATTCAGTAAAGTTTGCAGGATATAAAATCAACATACAGAAATCAGTTGTGTTTCTATACACTAATAATGAACTATCTGAAAAAAAATAAAGAAAACAATAACATTTATGATAGCACCAAAACAATAAATTACCTATGAATAAATTTACCCAAGGAGGTGAAAGATTCAACACAATCCCTATCAAAATTCCAATGACATTTTTCCCAGAAATAGAAAAAAAATCCTAAAATATGTATGGAACCACAAAAGACCCTGAAGAGCCAAAGCAATCCTGACAAAGAAGAACAAAGCTGGAGGCAACACACTTCCTGATTTCAAACTATATTGCAAAGCTATGGTAATCAATACAGCATGTTAACGGCATAAAAATAGACACATAGACCAATGGAACAGAATCAAGAGCTCAGAAATAAACCCTTGCATATATGGTCAACTAGTATTTGATAAGGGAATCAAGTATACTCAATGGGGAAAGGATAGTCTTTTCAATAAATGGTGCCGAGAAAACAGGAGAGTCACATGCAAAATAATGAAATTGGACCCCTATCCTACACCATTCACAAAAAGTAACTAAAATGAATTAAAAATTTAAATGTAAGACCTGAAACCATAAAACTCCTTGAAGAAAAAATAGGGGAAAAGGTCCTTGACGTTGATCTTGGCAACAATTTTTTGGATACGACACCAAAAGCACAAGCAAGAAGGCAAAAATAAACAAGTGGGACATCAAATTAAAACGCTTCTGCACTGCAAAAGAAACAAACTACCAACAAAATGGAGAGTAACCTATGGAATGGGAAAAAATACTTGCAAACCATATATCTGATAAGGGGTTAATATCCAAAACATATTAGGAACTCATATAATATTATGCTAAATGAGATGTCCGACAGAGAAAGACAAATACTGTATGACATCTCATATGTGGAATTTAATTTAAAAAATGAACTCAAAAAAACAGAATGTTATGGTGGTTACCAGGGGCTGGGGGTTGGGGGATTGGAAGAGATGTTGTTTAAGGGTATATACTTGCTACTAGTTGACAAATAAGCCCTGGAGATCTAATACACAGTACAGTGATTATAGACAACAAAACTGTATTATAAACATTAAACTTGCTAAGAAACTAGATCTTAATTGTTCCCACTACTAGAAGAAGTAATAATTATGTGATATGACAGAAGTGTTAGCTAACTTCTACAATGGCAATCATATTGCAATATAAATGTACCAAATCAATATGTTGTACAACTTAAACTTACACAACATTATATGTCGATTATATCTCAATTTTTAAAAAGATTGGTTATGGGGCCGGCCCTGTGGCTTAGCGGTTAAGTGCATGCGCTCCGCTGCTGGCAGCCCGGGTTTGGATCCCGGGCGCGCACTGATGCACCACTTCTCCGGCCATGCTGAGGCTGCGTCCCACATACAGCAACTAGAAGGATGTGAAGCTATGACATACAACTATCTACTGGGGTTTTGGGGGAAAAATAAATAAATAAATATAATTTAAAAAAATGAAATGTTTAAAAAAAATTGGTTATAACAGTTGTACATGCGTGATACTTTGAGAAGAGTATTATTTCAGGGAATGGATGTGATAGCTTTTCTGTAATGCATTTATAGAAGTGTTCGTAAATACTTGTAATCACAGTGTTTATAAGAGCGGTACCCATTTGCTATGAAGAGAATACTGTTTTTTTAAGTGAAGAGATGTGTTTGCCATTCTGTAATGCAATTAGAGAAGTGTGGAAAATACATGTATTAATAATGATCATGGGCCGTTCCCATGGCTTAGCGGTTAGATGCGTGCACTCCGCTGCTGGTGGCCCAGGTTTGGATCCTGGTGTGCACCGACGCACCGCTTCTCCGGCCATGCTGAGACTGTGTCCCACATACAGCGACTAGAAGGATGTGCAGCTATGACATACAACTATCTACTGGGGCTTTGGGGGGAAAAATAAATAAATAAAATTATTAAAAATAAAAATAATGGTCATATAAGTGTTCTGTGAAAGCTGCTTTGACAAGAGTGTTATTTCAGAGAATGGATGTGATAGCTCTTCTGTTATACATTTAGAGAAAACATATGTAACAAAGATGTTTATAAGTAAATAAAGATTAGACACAAATGGATGGAGAAAGATATACCATGTTAACACTAATCAAAAGAAAGGAGGAGAAGCTATATAAATTTGGCAGAAGACATCAGAGGAAGGAAAGTTATCATGAATAAAGAGGGAAATAACATAATGATAAAGGGGTCATTCCCAAGACATAGAAATCATGAACACCCTAACAATGGAGTGTCAAAATAGGCGAGAAAAAAAGTGATAGAACTACAAGGAGAAATACATGAATCCACTACTATAGTTGGAGACTTCAACACCCTTCTGTCAACATCAATAGTTGACAGATCCAGCAGTCAGAAAATAAGCAAGGACATAGTTGAACTCAACAACAACATCAATCAACTGAATTTAACTGAAATCTTTTGACTACTTCATCTAACAAGAGCATAATACACATTCTTCTCAAGCTTACATTCACCAAGATAGGCCACATTCTGGGCCATGAAACACACCTTTACAAATTTTAAAGAATAGGACTCATACAGTGTCTCAGACCACAATGGAATCAAACTAGAAATTAATAACAGAAAAATAGCTGGAAAATATGAAAATACTTGGAGATTAAACAACACACTTCTATATAACACATAGGGGTCAAAGAAAAAATATCAAAGGAATTTTAAAATATTTTCAACTAAATAAAACTTATCAAAATTGGTGGAATACAGTGAAACCAGTTCTTAGATATTTACAGCATTGAATGTATATATTAGAAAAGAAAATATATCTATAATTAATAATTAATAATAACCTTAGGAAACTAGAAAAAGAAGAGCAAATTAAATCCAAAGTAAGCAGAAGACAAAAAAGTAAAAATTAGAGCAGAAACCAATGAAATTAAAAACAGGAAATCAATAGGGAAAATCAACAAACGCTAGCTCTTTGAAAAGAACAGTAAAATCAATAAACCTCCAAGCAAGCTAAGTAAGTAAAAAAAGAGGACACAAATTACTAATATCAGAAGTGAAAGAGGAAAAATCACTACAGATTCCATGGACACAAAAGATTATAAAAAGGAATACTATGAACAACTTTATGCCCACAAACTTGATAACCTAGATGAAATAGACCAATTCCTTGATAGACACAATGTGCTAACACTCACACGAGAAGAAATAGACTCTCTGAATAGGCCTATATCTATTAAAGAAATTGAATTAATAACCTTCCAAAACAAAAGCACCAGGCCTAGACTAGTTCACTGGTGATTTCTACCAAACATTTAAGGAAGCAATTATATCAATTCTCTATGATCATTTACAGATGATAGAAGCAAAGGGAATACTTCCTAACACATTCTATGAGGCCAGCATACCCTAATACCGAAACCAGACAAAGAAATTACAGGGAAATAAAACGACATACCAATATGTCTCATGAACATAAAGGCAAAAATCCTCAATGCAACATTAGCAAATAGAGTCCAACAAGGTATAAAAAGAATTATATACCACCACCAAGTTGGATTTGTCCTAGGAATGAAAGGCTGGTATAATATTCAAAAATCAATTAATGTGATCGGTCACACTGACAGGCTAAAAGAGAAAAATCACATGATCGTATCAAGAGATGCAGAAAAAGCATTTGACAAAATCCAATATCCATTCATAATAAAAACTCTCAGTAAACTAGGAATAGGGGGAACTTACTCAGCTTGGTAAAGAATATCTATAAAACTCCTACAGCTAACATCTTACTTAATGGTAAGAAACTAGAAGCTTTCTTACAAAGATCAGGAACAAGGCAAGGATGTCCCCTTTCACCACTCCTTTTGAACATTATACCGGAAGTCCTACCTACTGCAAAAAGATGAGGAAAGAAAATGAAAGTCATACAGAATGAGAAAGAAGAAATAAAACAGTCTTGGATCACAGATGACATGACTGTCCATGTAGGAAATCCAGAAGATTGAACAACAACAACAAAAAAAAAAACCTCTCCTGGAACAAAGATTTCAGGATACAAGGTTAATATACAAAAGACATTTTCTTTCCTATATGACAGCAATGAACAAGTGGAATTTGAAACTAAAAACACAACGCCATTTGCATTAGCACACAAAAAGTGAAACACTTAAGTATAACAAAATATGTATAAAATATACACAAGGAAAACTACAAAACTCTGGTGAAAGAAATCAATGAAGAACTAAATAAATGAAAAGATATTCCATGTTAATGGATAGGAAGACTGAATATTGTCAAGATATCAATTCTTCCCAACTCGATCTGTAGATTCAATGCAGTCCCAATCAAAATAGCATCAAGTTATTTTTTGGATATTGACAAACTGATTCTAAAGTTTATATGGAGAGGCAAAAGACACAAAATAGCCAACACAATATTGAAGGTGAAAGACAAAGTGGGAAGACTGATATTACCCAACTTCCAGCCTTTCTATAAAGCTACAATAATCAAGACAGCGTGGCATTTACAAAAAAAATAGACAAATAGATTAATGGGACAAAATAGAGAACCCAGAAATAGGCCAATGTAAATATCATCAGACTGATCCTTGACAAAGGAGCAAAGGCAATACAATGGGGGCAAAGATAATCTTTTCAACTAATGGTGCTCGAACAACTGGACTTCCACATGCAAAAAAAAGTGGATCTAGACACAGACCACAAACTCTTCACAAAAATTGACTCCAAATGGATCACAGATTTCAATGTAAAATGCAAAACTATAAAACTTCTAGAAGATAACATGGGAGAAAACCTAGATGACCTTGGGTATGGTGATGACTTTTTAGAAACAATACCAAAGGCACAATCCATGAAAGAAGAATTGATAATCTGGACTTCATTAAAATTAAAAACTTCTACACTGCAAAAGACAATATCAAGAGAAAGAGAAGATAAGCCATAGATTGGGAGAAACTGTTTTCAAAAGACACATATGATAAAGGATTGTTATCCAAAATATACAAAAAACACTTAAAACTCAACAATAAAAACAATCCAATTAAAAAATGGGTCAAAGACCTTAACAGACACCTCACCAAAGAAGATATACAGATGGCAAATAAGCATATGAAAAGATGCTCAACATCATATGTCATCAGGGAATTGCAAATTAAAACAATGAGATAGTACTACACACCTATTAGAATGGCCAAAATCTGGAACACTGACAACACCAAATGCTGACAAGGATATGGAACAATAGGAACTCTCATTTGTTGCCGTTGGGAATGCAAAATGGTACAGCCGCTTTGGAAGACAGTTTGATGGCTTGTTACAAAACTAAGCACACTTTTACCTTATGATTCAACAATCATGCTCCTTTCTATTTATCAAATGGAATTGAAAACTTAGATCCAAAATAACGTGCACACTGATATCTATCACAGCTTTATTCACAATTGCCCAAACTTGGAAGTAACCAAGATGTTCTTCAGTAGGTGAATGGATAAATAAACTGTGGTACAGCCAGATGATGGAATATTACTGAGTTCTAAAACTAAATGAGCCAGCCCTGGTGGTCTAGTGGTTAAGATTTGGCAATCTCACTACTATGGCCCAAGTATTCCCTGGTCAGGGGACCACACCACCCAACTGTAAATTGCCATACCATGGCAGCTGCATGTTGTCGTGATACTGAAAGTTATGCCACTGGTATTTCAAATACCAGCAGGGTCACCCATGGTAGACAGGTTTCAGCGTAGCTTCCAGACTAAAACTGACTAGGAAGAATGAACTGGCCACCTACTTCCGAAAAAATTGGCCATGAAAATCCTATGAATAGGAGCAGAGCGTTGTCATATATAGTGCCAGAAGGTGAGAGGGTGGTGCAAAAATATCAGGCAGGCTTCAGGGGGTTGGGGTGCATGCATGGGGCAGGACTGTGTGGACTGTGTGTGTGGCCCTGTGGGTGGTGGGGCTTGTCACCTGCAAAAGGCTTGTGCTTCTCAAATACCCACATAGCACATTGGCCCCACCTTCCAAAGCCTGAAACAATTGGGTGCTCCCATGTCTGGGTCCAGCCCCACAAAGCTGCAATCCTCAGAGAGCTGACAAGAGCCTTATAGGCCAGAGGCCTGTAGCAATTGTTAGCCCCTGAGCATAACAACCAGCCACGATGGGGGCTTATTCACTTAATAGAAAAACTGCAACAAGAACGTGCTATTAGACATTGCAGACAACTGTGCTGGGGCTCCCCACACCCGATAAAGAGATTGAAGGGTCCACAACAACCACATGCAGCTGAGCATTACAACCAGCTGGCCAGGGGGACAGCTCAGCCTCACTGGGCACCTATGGGAAGAGCAACCATGCCACAACAGAAGGACACATGTAGCCCACACAGGGGTCACTCCTGGAACATTTGGAACTGGTGATGAGAAGGAAGCACACTGCTTGGCCTCATAAAGCATCACTTACATAAGGTAACCTCTCCAAGACCAGGAGACATAGGTGACCTACCTAATACATAGATACAAGCACAGAGAAAGAGTCAAAATGAGGAGACAAAGAAATGTGTTCCAAGCAATGAAACAGGACAAAACCCGAGAAAAAGAACTAAAGGAAGCAGAAATGAACAATCTACCCAACAGAGAGTTCAAACAAAGAGTCATAAGGACGCTCACTAATCTTGGGAGAAGAATGGATGAACTCAGTGAGAACATCAATAAAGAAATGGAAGATATAAAAAAGAACCAATCAGAAATGATGAATACAATACTGGAAATGAAAACTTCACTAGAGGGACTAAAAAGCAGAGTAGAGGATACAGAGGAACAGATGAGCGAGCTGGATGAAAGACTAGAGGAAATCACCCACGTTGAACAGATAAAAGAAAAAAGAATTAAAAAGAGTGAGGACAGTCCAAGGGACCTCTGGGACAACATCATGTGCACTAACATCCATGTTATAGGTGTCCCAGAAGGAGAAGAGAGAGACAAATGGGCAGAGAATCTATTTGAATACATAATAGCTGAAAACTTCCCTAATCTAAGGAAGAAAACAGACATCCAGGTACAGGAAGCATAGAGAACATCAAACAAGATAAATCCAAAGAGGCCCACACCAAGAGATGTCATAATTAAAATGTCCAGAATTGAGATAAAGAGAGAATCCTAAAAGCCACAAGAGAAAGGCAATAAGTTACATACAAAGAAAACACGATAAGGTTATCAGCTGACTTCTCAACAGAAACCTTACAGGCTAGACGGAAGGGGCATGATATATTTAAAGTGCTGAAAGGAAAAATCCCACAGCCAAGAATATTCTACCTGGCAAGGTTAGCATTCAGAATGGAGGGAGAGATAAAGAGTTTTTTTAGACAAGCAAAAATTAAAGGAATTTATCACCAAGAAACCAGTTCTCCAAGAAGTGCTAAATGCAATTATTTAAGGGGGAAAGAGAAGACCACAAATAGGAAAAAATATCTATTTCAACGATGAGAGGGTAACGGATACAAACACACTAAAAACAAAAAGGTTAGATATGATATCAAAAACATAAATTGTGGGAGGAGAGAAGTAAAAGAGTAGAGCTTTTAGAAAGAGGTAAAACTAAAGAGACCACCAACTTAATATAGATTGCTAGATACATATGTTATTATATATGAACTTCATGGTAACCATAAACCAGAAACCTATAATAAATACACAAAAAACTAAGAGAAAGGAACCCAAATATAATACTAAAGAAAGCCATCAATCCACAAAGGAAGAGAACAAGAGAAGAAGAAACAGAGAAGAATTACTAAAACACACAGAAAAAAGTAACAAAATGGCAGTAAGTACATACTTATCAATAGCTATATTAAATGTCAATGGACTAAATGCTCCAAGAAAAGGCATAGGGTGGCTGATTCGATAAAAATAACAAGACCCATATATATGTTGCATACAAGACACACATTCCAGACCTAAAGACAAGCACAAACTGAAAGTGAAGGGACGGAAAAAGATACTCCATGCAAATGGCAATGAAAAGACAGCTGGGACAGCAATACTCATATCAGACAAAATAGACTTTAAAACAAATACTGTGACAAGAGACAAAGAAAGGCACTACATAATGATCAAGGGAACAATCTAGGATAGAGAGAAGTCAAGATGGTGGTGTAAGCAGACTCTGAACTCACCTTCTCCATGGACACAGCCAATTTACAACTACTCGTGGAAAAATTACCCCTGAGAGAGAACTGAACTGGATAAGAGGAACTCCTGCAACAAAAGACAATCCTAATTAAGGTGGAAGAGGCAGAAACTCCCTTCTAGAGAGAAAAAAACGCTGCCTTCACCAGCCACAGCGCTGGACAGCTGCCCAAGAGCACCCACAGGTATGCAGCCCTCCCTGGAGAGGTGGGGCCCTGAGCCGGGAGCACCCCCGCTGTGGGCATTTTGTGGACCCAGCACAATCGAGATGAGTGACATAATATCAGACTTTGCCAGCTACTAAAACATTGGGGAGTACCCCGAGAAAACCTGGTTCACAAAGAAATTAAAACCGGCTCTTAAAGAGCCCAAGTGCAAACTCACCAGTCTCAGAAAGGAACCTAAAATCACCAGAAAGAAAGGTGCACAGTGCTTTGGTGAAAAGAGACTCACTGATAGGCGCTGAGTGCATCGCAGTGAGAGGTGAGACCTCTCCAGGGACTGGGACATTGGCGGTGGTCACGGTTGTGGCCTGGTGTGGGCGGGCTGACACAGACCCCATTGGAGTTCTCCCTGGGGCCTGCTACCCCAGGGTCTGCCCCACCCACTAGAGCACCGATTTAATCAAGCTCAGCCAGTGCAGGCAGCCCACCCTAGAGACTGGCACACCCAACAACAAGCCCTCAGGCAACTTGTGGGCCTGCATAGATTGGTGACTGGATTCTCTGCAGCCTGGCAACTGAGCCCACTTTAGTGGGGCAGGACGTGCACAGGAGCGGGTGGAGAGTTTGGGGCAGTGGTGGAGTGTGTGGGGCTCCGCCGTGGAGAGACTGGGTCCACTTCAGGAGGTTGGGGCACGCACACGGGGCAGGACTGTGTTGACTGTGTGTGCGGACCTGTGGGTGGCAGGGCTTGTCAGCTGCAGAAAACTTGTGCTTCTCAAAGACCCACATAGGGAGTTTGCCCCACCTTCCAAAGCCTGAAAAAATTGGGTGCTCCCGTGCCTGAGGCCAGCCCCACCAAGATGCAATCCTCAGAGAGCTGACAAGAGACATAAAGGTTGGGCGCTTATAGCATTTCGAAGTCCCTAAGCCTAACAATCTGCTACAATGGGGGCCTACTCACTTAAAGGAAATACTGCAACACAAATGTGGTATTAGAACTTGCAGCCAACTGTGCTAGGGCTCCCCACACCTGATAAAGAGACTGAAGGGCCCACAACAACTACAAGCAGCTGAGCATTACAGCTGGCCAGGAGCATAACTCAGCCTACCTGGCTGCCTACAGGGAGAGCAAAAAGGCCACCACAGAAGGACACACGTAGCCGACATAGGAGTCACCCCTGGAAAATTGAGAACTGAGGGAAGCACACTGCAGGCCCCCTAAGGTATCACTTACTTAAGGTCACGTATCCAAGAGCAGAAGGTATAGCTGACCTATCTAATATGTAGACACAAGCACAGGGAAAGAGGCAAAATGGGGAGGCAAAGGAATAAATTCCAAGTAAGGGAACAGGATGAAACCCCAGAAAAGGAACTAAGTGAAACAGAAATGAGCAATCTACCCGATGGAGAGTTCAAACAAAGAGTGTTAAGGATGCTCACTGATCTGGGGAGAAAAATAGATGATCTCAGTGAGAATGTCAAAAAAGAAATGGAAGATATAAAAAAGAACCAATCAGAAATGAAGAATATAATACTGGAAATGAAAAATTCACTAGAGGGACTCAAAAGCAGAGTAGAGGATACAGAAGAATGGATCTGCAAGTTGAACGATAGACTAGAAGAAATTATCCAAGCTGAACAGGTCAAAGAGAAAAGAATTAAAAAGAGTGAGGACAGTCTAAGGGACCTCTGGGACAACATGAAGCACACTAACATCCGTTTTATAGGCGTCCCGGAAGGAGAAGAGTGAGACATAGGGGCAGAGAATCTATTTCAAGAAACAATAGACGAAAACTTCCCTAACGTAAGGAAGGAAACAGACATCCAGGTACAGAAAGCACAGAGAGCCCCAAAAAAGATAAACTCAAAGAGGCCCACACCAAGACACATCATAATAAAAATGTCCAGAATTAAAGATAAACAGAGAATCCCAAAAGCCGCAAGAGAAAGAAAAGTTACATACAAAGGAAACCCCATAAGGCTATCAGCTGACTTCTCAGCAGAAACCTTACAGGCTAGAAGAGAGTGGCATGATATATTTAAAGTGCTAAAAGGAAAAAACTTGCAGCGAGAATACTCTACCCAGCAAGGTTATCAGTCAAAGTGGAAGGAGAGATCAAAACTTTCCCAGACAAGCAAAAATTAAAGGAGTTTGTCACCAAGAAACCAGTGCTACAAGAAATGTTAAAGGGACTGATTTAAGGGGAAAAGATAATACCAAAAAAAGCAAACATTATCTATTTCCATGATAAGAGGGTAAGGGATACAAATGCACAAATAAGAGGTTAGATTTGTTATCAAAAATATAAAATGAGGAAGGAGGGGAGGTAAAGAGTCCAGCTTTCAGACAGAGGTCAAACTAAAGAGACCATAAATTCTGTATAGAAGGAGAAAGGAACAGAGAAGGACTACTAAAATACTGAGAAAAAAATGTTTAAAAATGGCAGTAAGTACATACTTATCAATAGCTACTTTAAACGTCAATGGACTAAATGCCCCAATTAAAAGGCTTAGGGTGGCTGATTGGATAAAACAACAAGACCCATGTATATGCTGCATAAAAGAGACACACTTCAGACCTAAACACCCACAAACTGAAAGTGAATGGATGGAAAAAGATACTCCACACAAATGGCAATGAAAAGAAACTGGGGTAGCAATACTCATATCAGACAAAATAGACTTTAAAACAAAAACTGTAAAAAGAGACAAAGAAGGGCATTAAATAATGATCAAGGGAACAATCCAACAAGAGGATATAACACTTGTAAATATCTACGCACCCAATGTAGGAGCATATAAATATATAAAGCAATCAGTAACAGACATAAAAAGAGAAATAGACAGTAACACAATAATAGTAGGGGACATTAACACTCCACTTACACCAATGGATAGATCATCCAAACAGAATATCAACAAGAAAACATTGGCCTTAAATGACACACTAGAACAGATGGACCTAGTAGATATACACAGAGCAATCCATCCAAAAACCAAAGAATACACGTTCTTTTCAAATGCATGTGGAACATTCTCCAGGATTGATCACATATTAGGCCACAAAACGAGTCTCCATAAATTTAAGAAGATTGAAATAATACCAACCATCTTTTCTGAACACAAGGATAAGAAACTAGAAATCAACTATAGGAAGAAAATCAGAAAACCCACAAATACATGCAGTTGAAACAAAATGCTACTGAACAACGATTGGGTCAATGAAGAAAACAAAGGAGAAATCAAAAAATACCTGGAGACAAATGAAAATGAAAATACGACATGCCAGAATTTATGGGATACAGCAAAAGCAGTTCTAAGAGGGAAGTTTATAGCGATACAGGCCTATCTCAACAAACAAGAAAAGTCTCAAATAAACAATATAACAATGCACCTAAAAGAACTGGAAAAAGAAGAACAAAGCCCAAAATCAGTAGAAGAAGGGAAATCATAAAAATCAGAGCAGAAATAAATGAAATAGAGACCAAAAAAACAATAGAAAAAATTAATAAAACCAAGAGCTGGTTCTTTGAAAAGATCAACAAAGTTGACAAACCTTTAGCTAGACTCACCAAGAAAAAAAGAGAGAAGGCACAAATAAGTAAAATCAGAAATGAAAGAGGAGAGGTTACAACAGACACCTCAGAAATACAAAAGATTATAAGAGAATGCTATGAAAAGCTATATGCCAACCAATTCGCCAATCTGGAAGAAATGGATAAATTCTTAGAATCATACAATCTTCCAAAACTGGATCAAGAAGAAGTAGAGAATTTGAATAGACCAATCATCAGTAAGGAGATCGAAACAGTAATCACAAACCTCCCCAAAAATAAAAGTCCAGGACCAGATGGCTTCCCTGGTGAATTCTACCAAACATTCAAATAAGACTTAATACCTATCCTTCTCAAACTCTTCCAAAAAATTGAGGAGGTGGGGAAGCTCCCTAACTCATTCTACCAAGCTGACATTACCCTGATACCAAAATCAGACAAGGACAACACAAAAAAAGAAAATTACAGGCCAATATCACTGATGAACATCGATGCAAAAATCCTCAACAAAATACTAGCAAATTGCATACAACAATACATTAAAAAGATTATACACCATGATCAAGTGGGATTTATTCCAGGTATGCAGGGATGGTTTAACGTTCGCAAATCAATCAACATAATACACCACATTAACAAAATGAAGACTAAAAATCACATGATCATCTCAATAGATGCAGAGAAAGCATTTGACAAGATACAGCATCCATTTATGATAAAAACTCTGAATAAAATGGGGATAGAAGGAAAGTACCTCAACATAATAAAGACCATATATGACAAACCCACAGCTAATATCATCCTCAATGGTGAAAAACTGAAAGCTATCCCTCTAAGAACAGGAACCAGACAAGGATGCCCACTGTCACCACTCCTATTTAACATAGTACTGGAAGTCCTAGCCAGAGCAATCAGGCAAGAGAAAGAAATAAAAGGGATCCAAATTGGAAAGGAAGAAGTGAAACTGTCACTAATTGCAGATGACATGATTTTATATATAGAAAACCCTAAAGAATCCACCAGAAAACTTTTAGAAGTAATAAAAGAATACGGTAAATTTGCAGGATACAAAATCAACATACAAAAATCAGTTCCATTTCTATACACTAACAACGAAGTAGCATAAAGAGAAATTAAGAATACCATCCCATTTACAATTACAACAAAAAGAATAAAATACCTAGGAATAAACTTAACCAAAGAGGTGAAAGATCTGTACACCCGCTATACAACATTGCTGAAAGAAATTGAAGAAGTCACAAAGAAATGGAGAGATAGTCCATGCTCTTGGATTGGAAGAATTAACATAGTTAAGATGTCCATACTTCCTAAAGTAATCTATAGATTCAATGCTATCCCTATCAAAGTTCCAACAACATTTCTCACAGAAATAGAACAAAGAATCCTAAAATTTATATGGAACAAAAAAATGCCCCGAATAGCTAAAGGAATCCTGAGAAAAAAGAACAAAGCTGGAGGTATCACACTCCCTGATTTCAAAATATACTAGAAACCTATAGTAACCAAAACAGCATGGTACTGGCACAAAAATAGACACACAGATCAATGGAATAGAATTGAAAGCCCAGAAATAAACCCACACATTTATGGACAGCTATATCTTCGAGAAAGGAGCCAAGAACATACAATGGAGAAAAGAAAGTCTCTTCAACAAATGGTGTTGGAAAAACTGGATAGCCACATGCAAAAAAATGAAAGTAGACCCTTACCTTACACCATACACAAAAATTAATTCAAAATGGATTAAAGACTTGAATGTAAGACCTGAAACTATGAAACTTCTAGAAGAAAACATACGCAGTATGTTCTTCGACATCGGTCTTAGCAACATATTTTCAAGCACCATGTCCGACCGGGCAAGAGAAACAATAGAAAAATTAAACGTGTGGGACTACATCAAACTGAAATGCTTCTGCACAGTGAAGGAAACCATCAACAAAATGAAAAGACAACCTAACAATTGGGAGAAGATATTTGCAACCCATACATCTGATAAGAGGTTAATCTCCAAAATACATAAAGAACTCATGCATCTCAACAACAAAAAATTAACAACCCAATTAAAGAATGGGCAAAAGACCTGAACAGACGTTTCTCCAAAGAAGAAATACAGATGGCCAACAGTCACATGAAAATATTTTCAACATAATTAACGATCAGGGAAATGCAAATCAAAACTACAATGAGATATCACCTCACGCCCATCAGAATGGCTATAATTAACAAGACAGGAAACAACATGTGTTGGAGAGGATGTGGAGAGAAGGGAACTCTCATACACTGCTGGTGGGAGTGCAAACTGGTGCAGCCACTATGGAAAACAGTATGGAGATTCCTCAAAAAATCAAGGATAGAACTACCATATGATCCAGCTATTCAACTGCTGGGTATTTATCCAAAGAACTTGAAAACACCAATGCATAAAGATACATGCGCCCCTGGGTTCATTGCAGCGTTATTCACAATAGCCAAGACTTGGAAGCAACCTAAGCGCCCATCAAGGGACAAATGGATAAAGAAGATGTGGTATATATACACAATGGAATACTACTCAGTCATAAGAAACGATGAAATCCAGCCATTTGTGACAACATGGATGGACCTTGAGGGTATTATGCAAAGTGAAATAAGTCAGAGGGAGAAGGTCAAATACTTTATGATCTCCCTCATTAAGTAGTAGATAATAACAACAACAACAAACACATAGAGACAGAGATTGGATTAGTGGTTACCAGAGGGGAAGGGGGGAGGGAGGAGGGCAAAACCAATAATTCGGCACATGTGTGGTGATGGGTTGTAATTAGTATTTTGGTGGTGAACATGATGTAATCAATGCAGAAATAGAAGTATAATGATGTACACACGAAATTTATACAATGTTATAAACCAATGTTGCTGCAATAAACAAAAAATAAAAAAATAAAAAATAATCTAAAAAAACAAAAAAAGATAAAGTAGAAAGCATTGTAAATAGAGAAGACCATATGGAAGAGAGAATTCACGAGCTCAAAGATAGAAATCTAGAAATGATTCAGGTGGAAGAGAAGAGAGAACTAAACTTTTTTTTAATGGTGAAATTCTATGGGAAATATCTGACACAATTAAGAAAAGTAACATAAGGATAATGGGTATCCCAGAGGGAAAACAGAGTAAGAAGACAGGAGAGAACTCAGTTAAACAATTAATAGCTGAGAATGTCCCAAACCTGGGGAAGGAACTGGATATACAAGTACACGAATATAATAGAACTCCTAATTATCTCAATGCAAAAAGACCTTCTCCATGGCATACTATATTAAAACTGTCAAAAGTCAATGACAAACAAAGAATATTAAGGGCAGCCAGAGAGAAAATAACAATAACCTACAAAAGAACCCCCACTAGGCTATAAGTAGATTTCTCACCAAAACCTCTACAGGGCAGGAGAATGTGGAATGATATATTCAAAATATTGAAAGATAAAAACCTTCAGCCAAGAAGATTGTATCCAGCAAAGTTATCTTTCAAATATGAAGGAGAAATAAAGGCTTTCCCAGACAAACAAAAGCTGAGGGAGTTCATTACTACTAATCCTGTCTTACAAGAAATCTGGAAAAGAGCTCTCCTACCTGAAACAAAAAGGCAAAGGTATATAAATCTTTAATCAAGGTGATAAATGGACAGATAGAATAATAAAATTGAAACTCTATATCAGAATAGGTTAGTAAAAACTTAATTATAACATAAAGGTTAAAGGGAAAGAAAGCATTAAAAGTAACTATAACCACTTCAATTTGGCAACAAACTCACAATGCAAAAATGTATGATTTTTGATAACAAAAACATAGAAGGAGAAGAGGAAAAGGATGGAACCTGCATAGTGAAATGAAGATAAGATGCTCTCAGCAGAAAAGGGACTATATCATTTTTGAGATCTTTTATACAAACCTCATGGTAACCACACAAAAAAATTCAGAGCAGAGTCACAAAACATAAAAAAGAGGAAACTGAGAAAAACATCACAGAAAACCACCAAACTGAAACGACACAGAGGAACACAAGAAAAAAGAAAAAATGGAAATATATAGCAAACAGAAAACAAAAGATAAAATGCATTAAATCCTCATATTTCAATAATCATCCTAAATGTAAATGGAGAGAATTCACCAATCAAAAGAAATAGAGTGGCTGGATGGATTAAAAAACAAGAGCCAACAATATGCTGCCTCCAGGAGAACCATCTCAGCTAAAAGACCAACATAGGCTCAAAGTCAAGAGATGGAAGGTGATACTCCAAGCAAAAGGCAACCAAAAGAAAGTAGATGTAGCCATACTTATATTAGACAAAATAGCCTTCAAGCCAAAAAAGATAACAAGAGACAAAGATAGACATTATATACTGATAAAGGGGATAATCCATCAAGAAGACGTAACATTTATTAATATAAATTCACTTAACATAAGGGAACCAAAGTATATAGAGCAACTATTAACAGACCTAAAGGGACAAATTGATAGCAACCCAATAATAGTAGGGGACTTTAATACCCCACTTACACTGATGGATAGATCATCCAGACAGAGTCAACAAGGAAACATTGACCTGAAATGAAACACTACACAAGATAGACTTAATAGATATATGTAGAACATTCCATCCAAAAGCAGTGGAATACACATTCTTCTCAAGTGCATATGGAACATTCTCAAAGATAGACCACATGTTGGGAAACAAAACAGGTCTCAGTAAATTTAAGAAGACTGAAATCATATCCAGCATCTTTTCTGAACACAATGACATGAAACTAAAAGTCAACTACAAGAAGAAAACTGGAAAAGTCACAAATATGTGGAGACTAAACAACATGCTACTGAACAACTATTGGATCAATGAAGAAACCAAAACTACCTGGAGGCAAATGAAAATTAAAACATAACAGGCCAAAACCTACGGGAGGCAGCAAAAGTAGTACTAAGAGGGAAGTTTATTGCAATACGGGTCTACTGAAAAAAAAAAAAAAAAAAAGAAAAATCCCAAGAAAACAATCTAACACTATGCATAAAAGAGCTAGAAAAAGAAGAACAAACCAAGCCCAAAGTCAGTAGAAGGAAGGAAATAATAAAAATAAGAGCAGAAATAAATGAAAAACAGACTAAAAAGAATAGAAAAGATCAATGAAACTAAGAGCTGGTTCTTTGAAAAGATAAACAAAATCAAACTCTTAGACTAACAAGGAAAAAAGGCTCAAATAAATAAAATCAGCAATAAAAGAGGAGAAATTACAATGGATACCACAGAAATGCAAAGGATTATAAGTGAATACTGTGAAAAGCTATAGGCCAGCAAATTGGATAACCTAGAAGAAATGGATAAATTCTTAGAATCATACAACTTCCCAAAACTAAATCAAGAAGAGATAGAGACGCTGACTAGATCAATCACTAGTAAAGAGATTTAAACAGTAATCAGAAACCTCCCCAAAAACAAAAGTCCAGGACCAGGTGGCTCATCTGGTGAATTATAATAAACATTCAAAGGAGATTTAATACCTATCTTTCTCAAACTCTTCCAAAAAATTGAAGAGAATGGGACAGTTTCTAACTCAATTTATGAGGCCAACATTACCCTGATACAAAACCAGACAAGGACAACACGAAAAAAGGACAATTACAAGTCAATATCACTGATAAAGATACATGAAAAAATCCTCAACGAAATCTTAGCAAATTGAATACAACAGTACCTTAAAAGGAACATAGACCACAATCAAGTGGGATTTATTCCAGGGATGCAAGGATATTTCAACACTCACAAATCAGGCAACGTGATACACCACATTAACAAAATAAAGAATGAAAATCACATGATCATCTGAATAGATGCAGAGAAAGCATTTGGCAAGATTCAATATTCATTTATGATAAAAACTCTGAATAAAATGGGTATAGAAGGAAAGTACCTCAACAAAATTAAGGCCATGTATGACAAACCCACAGCCAGCATCATACTCAATGGTGAAAAACTGAAAGCTTTTCCTCTAAGAACAGGAACAAAACAAGAAAGCCCACTCTTGCCACTCTTATTCAACATAGTATTGGAAGTCCTAGCCAGATCAATTAGGCAAGAAAAAGAAATAAAAGTAGCCAAATTGGAAAGGAAGGAGTAAAACCGTAACTATTTGTGGATGACATGATTCCATATATAGAAAACCCTAAAGAATCCACCAAAAAACTGTTAAATATCATTAACAAATACAGTAAATTTGCAGAATATAAAATCAACACACAAAGTCAGTTGTGTTTCAACCTAAGAGCCCATCAGTGGATGAGTGGACACAGAAAATGTTGTATACATAAATAATGGAATACTACTCAGCCATAAAAAAGATAAAGTCATGCCATATGCGACAACATGGATGGACCTTGAGGGCATTATGCTAAGCAAAATAAGTCAGATGTAGAAAGACAATTACCATATGACTTCACTCACATATGGAAGATAAACAAACAAACACATAGATACAAAGAACAGATCGGTGGTTACCAGAGGATAAGGGGATGGGGGGAGAGTAAAAGAGGTCAAGGGGCACAAATTTACGGTGATGGATGAAAACAAACATTTGGTAGTGAAGGCGAGCAGTCTATACAGAAGTAAAAATATAATGATGTACTCCTGAAATTTATATGATGTTATAAACCAATGTTACCTCAATAATAACCTTTAAGAAATTGAAGAAGACACAATGAAATGGAAAGATATTCCGTGCTCTTGGATTGGAAGAATTAACATAGTTAAGATGTCCATACTTCCTAAAGCCATCTATAGATTCAATGCAATCCCTATCAAAGTTCCAACAACATTTTTCACAGAAATAGAACAAAGAATCCTAAAATTTATTTGGAACAACAAAAGACCCCGAATAAGTAAAGGAATCCTGAGAAAAAAGAACAAAGCTGAAGGTATCACACTCCCTGATTTCAAAATATACTAGAAAGCTATAGTAACCAAAACAGCATGGTACTGGCACAAAAACAGACACACAGATCAATGGAATAGAACCAAAAGCCCAGAAATAAACCCACACATCTATCGACAGCTAATCTTTGAGAAAGGAGCCAAGAACATACAATGCAGAAAAGAAAGTCTCTTCAACAAATGGTGTTGGAAAACTGGACAGCCACATGCAAAAAAATGAAAGTAGACCCTTACCTTACACCATACACAAAAATTAACTCAAAATGGATTAAAGACTTGAATATAAGACCTGAAACTATGAAACTTCTAGAAGAAAACATATGCAGTATGCTCTTTGACATCGGTCTTAGCAACATATTTTCAAGCACCATGTCTGACTGGGCAAGAGAAACAATAGAAAAAATAAACTAATGGGACTACATCAAACTAAAAACTTCTGCACAGCAAAGGAAACCATCAACAAAACGAAAAGACAACCTAACAATTGGGAGAAGATATTTGCAAACCATACATCTGATAAGGGTTTAATCTCCAAAATATACAAAGAACTGATGCATCTCAACAACAATAAAACTAACAACCCAATTAAAAAATGGGCAAAAGACATGAACAGACATCTCTCCAAAGAAGATATACAGATGGCCAACAGACACATGAAAAGATGTTCAAAATCATTAACTATCAGGGAAATGCAAATCAAAACTACAATGAGATATCACCTCACGCCTGTCAGAATGGCTATAATTAACAAGACAGGAAACAACATGTGTTGGAGAGGATGTGGACAGAAGGGAACTCTCATACACTGCTGGTGGGAGTGTAAACTGGTGCAGACACTATGGAAAACAGTATGGAGAGTCCTCAAAAAATCAAAGATAGAACTACCATATGATCCAGCTATTCCACTGCTGGGTATTTATCCAAAGAACTTGAAAACACCAATTTGTAAAGGTACATGCACCCCTGTGTTCATTGCAGCCTTATTCACAATAGCCAAGACTTGGAAGCAACCTAAGTGCCCATCAAGGGACGAATGGATAAAGAAGAGGTGGTATATATACACAATGGAATACTACTCAGCCATAAGAAACGATGAAATCCAGCCATTTGAGACAACATGGATGGACGTTGAGGGTATTATGCAAAGTGAAATAAGTCAGAGGGAGAAGGTCAAATACCGTATGATTTCCTTCATTAAGTAGTACATAACAACAACAATAAACAAACACATAGAGACAGAGATTGGATTGGTGGTTACCAGAGTGGAACTGGGGAGGGAGGAGGGTGAAAGGGATAATTCGGCACATGTGTGTGGTGATGGGTTGTAATTAGTATTTTGGTGGTGAACATGATGTGATCTATGCAGAAATAGAAGTATAATGATGTCCACCTGAAATTTATACAATGTTATAAACCAATGTTACTGCAATAAACAAAAAATTAAAAATTAATAAAAAAATAAAATAATAATAATAATAACCTTTACGAAAATCAGTTGTGTTTCTATACTCTAACAAGGAACTAGCAGAAAGAGAAACCAAGAATACAAGCCCATTTACAATCGCAGTGAAAAGAATAAAACATCTAGGAATAAATTTAAGCAAGGAGGCAAAAGACCGGTACACTGAAAACTGTAAGACCTTGTTGAAAGAAATTGAAGGTGACATAAAGAAATAGAAAGGTACTCTGTGCTCATGGATTGGAAAAATTAACATATTTTAAATGTCCATATTACCTCAAGCGATCTACAGATTCAATGCAATCTCTACCAGAATCTCAAGGACATTTTTCATAAAAATAGAACAAGGAATCCTAAAATTTATATGGAACAACAAAGACCCCAAATAGCCAAAGCAATCCTGAGAAAAAAAGAACAAAGCTGCAGGTATCACACTCCCTGATTTAAAAATATACTACAAAGCTATAGCAATCAAAACATCATGGTACTGGAAGAAAAACAGATACACAGATCAATGAAACAGAACTGACAGCCCAGAAATAAAACCACACATATAAGGACGGCTAATTTTCAACAAAGGAGCCAAGAACATACAATGAAGAAAGGAAAGTCTCTTCAATAAATGGTGTTGGGAAAACTGGACAACCATGTGCAGAAGAATGAAAGTAGACCATTATATTACACCATACATAAAAATTAACTCAAAATGGACTAAACACTTTATTGTGAGACCTGAAACCATAAAATTCTTAGAAGAAAATATAGGCAGTACACTCTTTGACACTGGTCTTAGCAGTATCTTTTCGAATATGTCTCCTCTGGCAAGGGAAGCAAAAGAAAAAATAAACAAATGGGACTACATCAGACTAGAACGCTTCTGCAAGGCATAGACAACCATCAACAAAACAAAAAGACAATCCATCAACTGGGAGAAAATATTTGCAAATCATACTTCCAACAAGGCGTTAATTTCCAAAACATATAAAGAACTCATACAACTCAACAACAAAAAAACAAACTGATCAAAAAATGGGCAGGATATGAACAGACATTTTTCCAAAGAACAGATACAGATGGCCAACAGGCACAAGAAAAGATGTTCATCATCACTAACTATTAGGTAAATGCAAATCAAAACTACGAGATATCATCTCATGCCTGTCAGAATGGCTATTGTTAAAACGACAAGAAACAACAAGTGTTGGCAAGGATCTGGAGAAAAATGAACCCTCGTTTACTGCTGGTGGAAATGTAAACTGGTGCAGCCACTATGGAAAACATTATGGAGATTCCTCAGAAAATTAAAAATAAAAATACCAAATGGTCCAGCTATGCCACAACTGGGTATTTATCCAAAGAACATGAAAACACTAATTCAAAAAGATATATGAACCCTTATGTTCATTGCAGCATTATTCACAATAGCCAAGAGCTGGAAGCAATCCAAGTGTCCACCAACAGATGAATGGATAGAGATACACTACATATACATATATATGTATATATAAATAAGATAATAATATAATATTAAATATAATAATAATAAAGGCATAAATTCCTTTCCTATAGAGAAATACAGGTACATTTTATTTTATTTTTTATTGAGGTTATATTGGCTTATAACATTGTATAAATTTCAGTTGTACCTTATTATATTTCAGTTTCTGTATAGACTGCATTGTGTTCTCCACCAATAGTCTAGTTTTTATCCATCACCATACATATGTGCCCCTTTACCTCTTTCAAATATTTTCTCCCAGTTGGTGGGTTGTCTTTTCATTTTGTTGATGGTTTTCTTTGCCATGCCTAAGCTTTTTAATCTGATATATTCCCGTTTATTTTTTCTTTTGTTTCCCTTGCATGAGGAGACATCATATTCAAAAGATACTACTAAGACCAATGTCAAAGAGTGTACTGCCTATATTTTCTTCCAAGAGTTTTATGGTTTCAGGTCTTACATTAAAGTGTTTAGTCCATTTTGAGTTAATTTTTGTGTATGGTGTAATCGTCTGCTTTCATTTTTCTTCATGTGGTTGTCCAGTTTTACCAACACCATTTATTGAAAAGACTTTCCCACTACTTAATGAGTGAGATCATATGGTATTTGACCTTCTGCCTCTGACTTATTTCACTTTGCATAATACCCTCAATGTCCATCCATGTTGTCACAAATGGCTGGATTTCATCGTTTCTTATGGCTGAGTAGTATTCCATTGTGTGTATATACCACATCTTCTTTATCCATTCGTCCCTTGGTGGGCACTTAGGTTGCTTCCAAGTCTTGGCTATTGTGAATAACACTGCAATGAACAAAGGGGAGTAGTAGATAATAACAACAACAAACAAACACATAGAGACAGAGATTGGATTGGTGGTTACCAGAGGGGAAGGGGGGAGGGAGGAAGGGGAAAGGGGTAATTAGGCACATGTGTGTGGTGATGGGTTGTAATTAGTATTTGGGTGGTGAACATGATGTAATCTTTGCAGAAATAGAAGTATAATGATGTACACCTGAAATTTATACAATAATTTGTATAAATTTGACTTATAAACTGATGTTACTGCAATAAACAAAACATTTTTAAAAAAAAGAAAAGACTTTCCTTTCTCCATTATATATATGTTCTTGGCTCCTTTGTTGAAGATGAAATACAGGGACATTTTAAACCAACTTTTCCCAGAATGTATAGTACTCATAATAGGCTAATAATGGCCCCGCTAATAAGTCCACATCCTAATGTCAATTCTGATTAGGACATGTGTCCCAGGCAATGTGTCCAAATGTGTCCCTGGCAATGGATTAGTACCACATGCCCAGACATCTATTTCTAATAGGACTCTAATATGATCGTGTCTAAATAGAAGCAAATAAAGATAATATTAATATTTACTGATTTTTCAGTAACTATTAGAAGTATTAATTGGGTTGGCTGTCCTTAACACTATCCCAGAGAGTTGCCAAATCTACCACTTCATTCTAACTGTGGAACTATTAAATACCTTTTAGAATTCTAAGATACCATCTAGTGATTCTAATCCATAGACTTGTGTTCAAAAAAGAGTACATTTAAATACCCCAGGCCTTATGAACACATGATAGATCAAATTTTAGGGATGTTAACTGCTTTAAGGATGAAATATCAAAGCTTTGATTTGACAGAAATGATAAAAATATTAAACTATTCCCTCATGAAGCTGAAAACAAGTCGATTGGGATGCAACTAATTGGGAGGAAGTGATATTTCAACCTCAAAAGCAGTGACATATTTATGCTCTAAGAAGTTGATAAATGTTAGAAAAACAATCTTAATTATAAATTATATGATCAAATACAACCATATGGAGGGCAATGCTTTTAAAGAAAGAATATTTGTTGTTTTAGGAGATCAGAAACTTAAATCTTTACCTAAAATCATCTAGTTTGAGTTTATTAATTTTCATTCAACTTTTGATTAGAGTGGTGGCATATAAAAATTAAACACTGTCTATTAATCTTCTAAATCTTGAGGTATATGGTACTTTTCTTTTTTATATCTGGAATTTAACTTATATGGTAGTGAAATTCAAATAAATCAAATTAGCAAATATTTATCAAAGTTCTACTATAAGGCAAAGAAGCTTGCTTGACAATTAATTTAAAAGAATAACTATTATGTTTCACATTTAGAATCCATCATTAAGTATGTGCATATGGTACAAGTTTTATTAATAATAAAGTGCTTTATCAAACTCTATAATCACCTCCATTCCACAAGATGATTGGAGAAAACATGGTGATAGTTGACCACAAAAATTAAATTTGGTTGTACCCGATGCATTGCTGTCTGTAACTCTTAGGATTAATGGATGCCATACGCAAGGTCAATTCAAATAAACAAACCATGGGTGAATGACCTAAATCTTCTTTGCTTCTGGATCCTAATGCCTCACAGAAGGGTGTAGTCTTTAGGCCTTGCTTTCATAGAATATAAGGAAAGCAGAAGAGCAAATTTCTTTCATCTTCTTTCACCCACCTAGAACCATTTCCTTTTTTTATTTTGCCATATCTTTTAATATTTATATTAAAAAGAAAGACACATTTTTTGCAATACAGTATTGTTAACTATAGTCACTACGCTGTACATTTCCTCCCCATGACTTATTTATTTTATACCTGGAAGTTTGTGCCTTTTGAGTCCCTTCACTCATTTCACCCACCCCACATGCCCAGCCTCTGGTAAACACCAATCTGTTCTCTTTATCTATGACTGTGGGGGTTTTTTTTAGATTCCACTTGTAAGTGAAGTCATGCAGTATTTGCCTTTCTCTGTCTGACTTACTTCACTTAGCATAATGCCCTTAAGGTCCACCCATGTTGTCACAAATGGCAAGATTTTGTTCTTTTTATAGTTGAATAATATTGCACTGTGTATATATATATATATATATATACCACATTTTCTTTATCCATTCATTCATCAATGGACATATAGGTTGTTTCCATATCTTGGCTAGGTAAGTAATGCTGCAATGAACATGGGGTGTATATATCTTTTTGAGTTAGTGTTTGCATTTTCTTCACATAAATATGCAGAAGTCGAATTGCTGGATCATACAGTAGCTCTATTTTTAATAATTGTTTTCCATAATGGCGGCACCAGTTTACATCTCCACCAACACTGCACAAGGGTTCCCTTTTCTCCATATCCTCATCTGCATTTGTTATCTCTTGTCTTTTGGATAATAGCCTTTCTAACAGGTGTGAAGTGATATCTCACTGTGTTTTTGATTTGGATTTCCCTGAAGATTAGTGAAGTTGAGCATCATTTCATGTACCTGTTGCCCATCTGTATGTCTTATTTGGAAAAATGTCTATTCAGATCTTCTGTCCATATTTTAGTTGGATTGTTTGTTTTTTGCTATTGAGTTGTATGTGTTCTTTATATATTTTAGATATTAACATATCAGATATATGATTTAAAAACATTTTTCCCATTCAGTACATTGCCTTTTCACTTTGTTAATGGTTTCCTTTACTGTGCAGAGGCCTTTTAGTTTGATGTAGTCCCTTTGTTTATTTTTGCTTTTGTTGCCTTTACTTTTGGTGTCAAATCCAAAAAATCATCTCCAAGACCAATGTCAAGGAGCTTACTGCCTATGTTTTCTTCTATGAATTTTATGGTTTCGGGTCTTACATTCAACTCTTTAATCTATTTTAAGTTAATTTTTGTGTATGGTGTAAGATAGTGGTCCAGTTTCATTCTTTTGCATGTGGCTGTCCAGTTTTCCCAATACCACTTATTGAAAAGACAGTCCTTTCTCCATTGTATAGTCTTGGCTCCTTTGTCATAAATGAATTGTCCGTATATGTGTGGGTTTATTTCTGGGCTCTCAATTCTGATTCATTAATCTGTCTGTTTTTGTACCATTACCATACTGTTTTTATTGGTATAGTAGCGTTGTAGTACAGTTTAAAATCAAGGAGCATGATACCTCTAGCTTCATTCTTTCTCAGGATTGCTTTGGCTGTTCAGGATGTTTCATGGTTCCATAAAAAATTTTAGAATTATTTGTTCTCTTTCTGTAAAAACTGCCATTGGGTTTTTGTTTGCTTGTTTGTTTTTGCTGAGGAAGATTCGCCTTGAGCTAACATCTGTTGCCAATCTTCCTCTTTTTGTATGTGAGCCACCACCACAGCATGGCCACTGACAGATGAGTGGTGTAGGTCCATGCCCAGGAACTGAGCCTGGGCTGCCAAGGCAGCGTGCATCAAACTTATCCAGTAGGCCACTGAGGCTGGCACCATTGGATCTTTAATGGAGATTGCATTGAGTATCTAGATTGCTCTGGGTAATATGTACATTTTAACAATATTAATTCTTCCAATCAATAAGCATGGAATCTCTTCCCATTTGTTTGTCTTCTTCAATTTCTTTCATCAATGTCTTATAGTCTTATAGTTTCTAAGGTCTTTCATCTTCTTAGTTAAATTTATTCTTAGGTATTTTATTGTTTTTGATGCAATTGTAATTGGGATTGTTTTCTTAATATCTCTTTCTGATAGTTTGTTATTAGTGTATAGAAATGCAACAGATTTCTATATAGTGATTTTGTATTCTGCAACTTTACTGAATTCTTTTATTAGTTCTAACAGATTTTGGTGGAGTCTTTAGGGTTTTCCATATATAACAGCATGTCATCTGTAAGTAGTGAGTTTTACTTCTTCCTTTCCAATTTGGGTGACTTTTATTTCTTTTTATTGCCTAATTGCTCTGGCTAGGACTTCCATAATTATGTTGAATAAAAATGATGACAGTGGGCATCCTTGTCTTGTTCCTGATCTGAAAGGAAAAGCTTTTAGCTTTTCACCATTGCGTATGAGGTTAGCTGTGGGCTTGTCATACATGGCCTTTATTATATTGAGGTAGGTTCTCTCTATACCCACATTGTTCAGAGTTTTTATCATAAATGGATATTTAATTTTGTCAAATGCTTTTTCTGCATATATTGAGATGAACATATGTAAGAAATAAATTTCTATCTTATTTCAGCTTTGTGAATTGCATAATAATAATTCTAACTGGTATCATCCCCAAACTCTCAACTACGCATTTTTCAATACAAACAATATTGGCTGACACTCCAAGGTATCATGTAGGGTTACTGAAAGAGCTCTCTTACTGTACATACAGATAAAACTACTCATCACTGAATAAAGCCAGCCACATTCCCCTAGAATGAATAAAGACAGTATCAGTAATAGTGCCTTGCCTAGCCATATTGGATCCTGAGGCAAAAGGAAAAATCAGTAATACTGATCTTATCATTATTTAAAATTTGTGAGAGGGGAGACTGATGTCACCAAGATGGTGACACAGGTTGTTCCTGACTTCACTCTCCCTCACAAAAACAACTAACGACTATTCACAGACAAGACACCACTGAAAGAATCCTAGAACACAGGGGTGATGCTGAAACACCCAGCTGCACCACAGAGACCAAACATATTGTATCAGAAGTGTAAGATGAGTGGCTACATGCTGGCTGCATTGTTCCTCCCACGGGCCAGTGCAACACCATGTGGAGAGGTATCCGCTGAGCCTATGGTTCCTTCAGTGGGAAAAGAGGATGTATGAGAGACAGCCAGCTTCCCTAGCACTATGGATGACTTCTTGGTAGCTCCTACTCTGGTCTCACCCCATGAGGGTTGCAAGGGAATCTGCAGGGCTCAGTCACTGGGAATCTGTGATGGAGAAGGGGGAGGGGCTTGCAAAAACCAGCACTTGGATCTAGGCAGGCCAAGTTCATACATGCAGAGCCCAAGTAGTAGTCCCAACCAGTGGCTTTGCTCATCTGCAGAGCCAAGTCCGTGGTGCAGTCTGACAAGGGATTGTTAGATTGCAGGGACTGTGGTCTGGCCCACTGCCGAGTGTAGCACCTGGGCTCATCTGGCCAGAAGGGCTTTTAAGAAGACTTGAAGTCTGCATAGCCCAGCAGTGCTCAGGTGGAGAGCCCAGAAGATGGAGCTGTTCACCCACAGAGCAGATCCTGTGCAAAGCATGGAATGCTCCACTGCTGTGCCCAGGCAACAGAGTTAATTCATAGCCCTACCCACTGCTGAGTGTAGCTCCCAGGCCTTCCCAACCAGAAAGCCTGATTACAAAAATCAAGGAGGTGATTGGAGTTGGCCCTCACAACCCACCCCGCCCCAGGCAGGAGAGAAGAGTCATAGCCCTACCCACTGCTGAGTGAAGCTCCCAGCCCTGTCTGACAAGAAATACTGCCAGAACACCTGGAAATCTGTGTAGGCCAGCAAAACTTGGGCAGAAAAACTGGCAGGCAGAGTTGATTGCCCACAGAGCAAAGCCAGTGCTGGGCATGGAGGGCTTTCCTGCTCCACCCAGGCTGGGAAGTTAATTCATAGCCCCACTTGCTGCTGAGGGTAGCTCCTGATGTGTCCTGACCAGAAAGTCTGATCATAAAAATTGGGGAGGTGATTGAAGCTAGCCTTCACCTCCTGCACAGGTAGGGGACCTGAGTCATAGCCTTGACTACTTGTGAGTGAAACACTCAGCCCACCCTGACTGGAAAGACTGGCCAGAACACCTAGAAACCTGCATATCTGAGCAACACTCAACAGAGATGCCAGCAGGTAGAACTGACAATCTGGAGAGGAACTGGCCCTGTTAAACCGGGGACTTGGGCATGGGTCAGTTTGAGCCAAGAACACAAGCAAAGAGGCTTGCTAGCCTTGAGGCTGATTCTCCTGCTGTATCCAGGCAGGGAAACTAATTCATACCCCACTCATTACTGAATTCAGCCTTCAGCCTGTCTGACCATAGAACCCAACCAGAGCACACGGGAAGCTGCATAGCCAATCCAACAGCTTTTCTTACAATGACACATGAATGAAGAGCACAGCCAGTAGTTTTCCCTGTCTGCAGAGCAAAACTGGTGGCCTCACCAAGCCAGGGAATTCAGTGCACACTCTTGCATAATTCAGGTCCCCAAACAACAAATCTTGGGCCCCATCCTGCTGCTCTGCCAGAGCAAGGAAGCTAATTCATAGCTCCACTTACTGTGGAGTATAGTACAGTCTTGACCATCTAGAAGCCTGACCAGAGAATCCAGGCAACTGTGGATCCCATACTACAGCCTTTCTTGGGCAGAGAACCAAACCAGCAGTCTTATCCAATTGTTCTCAGCTAGGGGAAGCCCCCAACCCCTGACCTCAGAGCTTAAGCAGTGGCCTTACCCAAAAATAGATCCTGATACCAAGCCCCAATTGCCTGAGGACGTTATCAGCATACATGTCCAGAAACACAAACTGAGCTGACTGGTAAAGAATTGTCACTGCCAAGGTGACCCCAAAGTCTGGAAGAGCAGACAGCTTACTAAAATGTACAGATACTAATATAAGTAATTGAGGATCATGAAAAATCAGGTAAATATTACACAACCAAAGGAAACAAATAGAGCACCAATAACTGACACTAAAAAAATGGAGATCTATGAAATATCAGACAAAAATTTCAGAATAATCCTCTTTTTAAAATATAGTGAACTACAAGAACACACAGACAGACCGCTGAAAGAAATTGGGAAAACAATGCATCAACAAAACAAGAAGTTCAACAAAGAAATAGAAACCATCAAAAAAAAAAACAAACAGAAATCTTAGACCTAAAAATTACAATGACTGAGCCAAAAAATTCAAGAGGGCTTCAAAAGCAGACTTGACATGCAGAGGAAAGAATCAATGACCTTGAAGATAGGACATTTGAAATTATCCAGTCAGAGGAGAAAAAAGAATAAAAAAGAGTGAAGAAAGCCTATGGGACTTATGAGACACAATCAAAAGAAACAATACCCACATTATGGGAATTCCAGGAGGAGAAGAGAAAGACAAAGGGACAGAAAGTATATTTAAAGCAATAATAGCTAAAAATTTCCCACACCCAGGGAGAGAAATGGACATCCAGATCCATGAGGCCCAATGGACCCCAAATAGATTGAACTTGAATAAGGCTACATCAAGAAACATTATAACTAAATTGTCAAAAGTCAAAGACAAAGAAAGAATTTTGAAAGCAGCAAGAGAAAAGAGACAAGTTACATACAAGGAAACCTCCATAAGACTATATACAGATTTCTCAGCAGAAACTTTTCAGGCCAGGAGAGAATGGGATGATGTCTTCAAAATATTGAAAGAAAAAAGTTGTCAACCAAGAATCCTATACCTGCCAAAGCTGTCCTTTGGAAATGAAGGAGGGATAAAGACTTTCCTGAACAAACAAAAGCTGAGAGAGTGCAATACCACCAGATCTGCCTTACAAGAAATGCTAAAGAGAGTTCTTTGAGTGAAAGTAAAAGAGTGCTAATTAACATCATAAAAACATAAGAAGGTAGCATAAAACTTACTGGTAATGGTAAATATATAGTAAAAGCTAGATTCCATAACATGGTAATGGTCGTGCATAATTCACTTACAATTCTAGTTTAAAAGCTAAAAAACAAACGTAAAAATAACCATAACTACAACAATCTGTTATTAGTTACATAACATAAAAAAATATGTAAACTGTAACATCAATAACCTAAAATATGAGGGGGAAAGGAAGTACAAGTGTAAAGTTTAGAAATTCTAATAAAGTTGTTCTCACTATAAAATAGGGTATAATAATTTTAAGACATTTTATGTAAGCCTCATGGTAAACACAAGGAAAATAACCTGTAGCAATTACACAAAAGAACATGATAAAGAAATCAAAATATATCAAAACACACAAAAAGTAGAGCAAGACAAGAAACTAGGAACAATGGATCTACAAAACAGCCAGAAAAAAAATACAAGATGACTATAGTAAGTCCTTAGCTATCAATAATTACTTTAATATAAAGGGATTAAATTCTCCAATCAAAAGACATAGAATAGCTGAATGGATAAAAAATAAGATCCAATGATATACTGCCTAGAAGAGACTCACCTTAGCCTTAAAGACACTCATAGACTGACAGTGAAGAGATGGAAAAAGATATTTCAAGCAGATGGTAACCAAAAAAAGCAGGGGTGGATATATCAGACAAAATAGACTTTAAACTAAAAATGATAGAAAGAGACAAAGAAGGTCATTATGTAATGATAAAGGTGTCAATCCATCATCAAGAAGATATAACAAATTGTAAATATTTATGCACCCAACATCAGGGAACCTAAATACAGAAAGCAAAAACTAACAGGCCTAAAAGGAGAAATAAACAGTAAATACAATAATACAATTAATACAATACAATAATACAATAATAGTTTGGAACTTTAATACCCCATTCTCAACAATGGATAAATCATCCAGAGAGAGAATCAATAAGGAAACAATGGATTTGAACACCACTATAGAGTGAACAAATGGACCTAATAGACATATACAGAATATTCTATTCGACAACAGAGAAATGCACATTCTTCTCAAGTGCACATGGAACATTTTCTAGGACACATTGTATGTAAGGCCACAAAACAAACCCTAGCAAATTCAAGAAGATTGAAATGATACTAAGTATCTTCTCTGATGACAATTTTATGAAACTAGAAATCAATAACAAGAAAAGAAAACTGACAAATTCGTGAAAACATGGAAATTAAACAACACTCTCCTGAACAATGGGTTAAAAAAGAAATTAAAGAGGAAATAAAAAAGTATCTTGAGACAAATGAAAATGGAAACACAACATATCAAAACTTATGGGACGCAGCAAAAGCAGTTTTAAGAGGGATGTTCATAGCAAGGAACGCCTATGTTAAGAAGCAAAAAAGATCTCAAATAAACAACCTAATTCTATGCCTCAGTTTTCATTCAGAATTGAAGGAGAGATAAACAGTTAAGCAGACAAGCAGAAGTTAAAGGAGGGCCGGCCCCGTGGCTTAGCAGTTAAGTGCACGCGCTCCGCTGCTGGCGGCCCAGGTTTGGATCCCAGGCGCGCACCGACGCACCGCTTCTCCAGCCATGCTGAGGCTGCGTCCCACATACAGCAACTAGAAGGATATGCAGCTATGACATACAGCTATCTACTGGGGCTTTGGGGGAATAAATAAATAAATAAATAAATAAAATTATAAAAAAAAAAGAAGTTAAAGGAGTTCATTACCAATGAATTGGCCTTACAATAAATTTTAAAGAGACATCTTTAAGGGAAAAGAAACCATAACTAGAAATAATAAAATTATGAAAGAAAAAAAATCTCACTGGTAATGGCAAACGTTTAATAAGGTAGTGGATCTATATAGCTATACCATTCATATAGCCAGCTTGAAGGTTAAAAGACAAAAGTAGTAAAATAATCTATATCTAAAATAATTACATAAGGGAAACACAGAATAAAAAGATGTAAAATATGACATCAAAACATAAAATGGGGGGAGTTAAAATGTAGTAACTATGTTCTAATTGTAGTTAAAACAAGTTCTACATTAATACACAAATACAACATATAAATAATACACAAATACTATATCAATAACATTTTAGAACACACTCAAAATTAAGTGACCATAAACTTAAAATATACTGCTATATACATAGGTTGTTATATATGAACCTCATGATAACCAAGAACCTATAATAGATACACAAAAAATAAAGAGAATGGAATATAAACATAACACTAAAATCATCAAGTCACAAAGGAAGAGAGCAAGAGAAGAAGAAAGGAACTACAATAACAGCCAGAACACAATTAATAATATGGCAATAAGTACACACCTATCAATAATTATTTTAATTGTAAATGAATTAATTCTCCAATCAAAAGACATAGAGTGCTTAACGGGTAAAAAAACAAGGCCCATCTGTATCCTACCTATAAGAGACTCATTTTGGAAGTAAGGACACACACAGACTGAATGTAAAGGGATGGAAAAACATATTCCATGCAATCATAAATTAAAAGAAAACTGGTGTGTCTATATACATATCAGACGAAATTGACTTTAAAACAAAGACTGTGACAAAAGACAAAGAAGGGCACTACATAATGATAAAGGGGTCAATCCATCAAGAAGATATAACATTTATAAATATATACACACCTGACACAGGAGCACCAAAATATATAGAGCAAATATGAAGGGAAAAATTTAAAGCAATACAATAATAGTAGGGAATTTTAACACCCCACTTACAGCAAGGGATAGATCATCTAGACAGAAAATCAATAAGGAAATATCAGTCTTTAATGGCATATTAGACCAGCTGAACTTAATAGATATATATAGAACATCCCACCCAAAAGCAGCAGAATAAACTTCCTTCTCAAGTGTACATGGAACATTACCCAGGATAGATCACATGTTGGGTCACAAAACAAGTCCCAATAAACTTAAGAAGATTGAATTTATATTAAACATTTTCTCTCATCAAAATGGTATGAAAGGGCCGGCCCTATGGCTTAGTGGTTAAGTGCGCACGCTCCGCTACTGGCAGCCCGGGGTTCGGATCCCGGGCGCGCCACTGATGCATTGCTTCTCTGGCCATGCTGAGGCCACGTCCCACATAGAGCAACTAGAAGGATGTGCAGCTATGACATACAACTATCTACTGTGGCTTTGGGGGGAAAATAAATAAATAAAAATTTTTTTAAAAAGGGTACGGAACTAGAAATCAATTACAATTAGAAAACTGGAAAAAATACAAAAAAATGGAGATTAAACAATATGCTACTGAAAAACCAATGAGTCATCAAAGAAATCAAAAGAGAAATCAAAAAATACTGAGAGACACGTGAAAACAAATATGATATACCAAAATCTATGAGATCCAGCAAAAGTGATTCTAAGAGGGAAATTCATAGCAAAACAGGCCTACCTCAAAAAACAAGAAAAATCTCAAGTAAACAGTCTAACTTTACACCTAAAGGAACTAGAAAGAGAAGAACAAATGAAGCCCAAAGATAGTAGAAGGAAAGTAAAAAGAAAGATCAGAGAAAAATAAATGAAATAGAGACTAAAAAAACAATGACATTAAAAGCTGCTTCTTCGAAAATATAAACAAAATCACAAACTTTTAGCTACACTAACCAAGAAAAAAATAGAGGGGGCTCAAATAAACAAAATCCAAAATGAAAGATACCAACAGATACCACAGAAATACAGAGTCATACGAAACTATTGCAAACAATTATACACCAAGAAGTTGGACAACCTAAAACAACGTGGATAAATGCCTAGAAACATACAACCTACCAAGACTAAATCATGAAGAAATACAAAACCTAAATAGATCAATTAGTAGTAAGGAGATCAAATCAGTAATCAAAAACCTCCCAAAAAACAAAAGTCCAGGACCAGACAGCCTCAGTGGTAAATTCTTCCAAACATTCAAAGAAGATTTAATACTTACCCTTCTCAAAATCTTCCAAAAAATTGAAGAGGAGGGAACATTTCCAAACACATTTTACAAAGACAGGATTACCCAGATACCAACACCAAACAAGGACATCACAAAAAAAAATTACAGGTCAATATCCTTGATGAACATAAATGCAAAAATCCTCAACAAAATATAGAAAACTGAATTCGACAATACGTTAAAATGATCATATACCACGATCAAGTGGGATTTATTCCAAGGATGCAAGGATGGTTCTAAATCCACAAATCAATGTGATACAACACATTACCAAATTGAAAGACAAAGATCACATGATCATCTGAATAGATGCAGGAAAAAAGCATTCTATAAAATTTAACATCCATTTTTGATAAAAACTCTCAACAGAGTGGGTATAGAGGGAATGTACCTCAACATAATTAAGGCCACATATAACAAACCCAGAGCTAACATCCAACTCAATGGGGAAAAGCTGAAAGTTTTCTTCTAAGATCAGGAACAAGACAAGGATGCCCACTCTTGCCACTTTTATTCAACGTAGTATTGGAAGTCCAAGCCACAGATAAAAATGAAAGGCAAGAAAAAGAAATAAAAGTCATCCAAATCAGAAAGGAAGAAATACAACTGTCACTAGTTGCAGATGACATACAAATGTATATAAAAACCCCAAAGAACCCACCAAAAAATGGTGAGAACTAATAAATAATTTCAGGAAAGTTGCAGGATACAAAATCAATATACAGAAAACTGTGGCATTTCTATACACTAAAAACAAATTATCTAAAAGAAAAATTAAGAAAACAATCCCATTTACAATTGCATCTAAAAACAATTAAATACCTAGAAATAAATTTAACAGAGGTAAAAGACCTGTACTCTGAAAACTATAAGACACTGATGAAAGAAATTGAAGAAAACACAAATAAATGGAAAGATATTCTGTACTCATAAATTGTAATAATTAATATTGTTAAAATATCCATACTACCCAAAGCAATCTAGAGACTCAATGCAATCTCTATCAAAATCCCAACTGCATACTTCACAAAACTAGAACAAAAAATTCTAAAAGTTGTATGGAACCACAAAACATCCCGAATAGCCAAAGCGATCTTGAGAAAGAAGAACAAAGCCTGGGGTATCACACTCCCTGATTTCAAACTATACTACAAAGCTATACTAATCAAAACAGTACAGTACTGGCACGAAAACAGACAGACAAATGGAAGAGAATTGAGTTCTCAGAAATAAACCCACACATATATGGACAATTCATTTATGACAAAAGAGACAAGAATGTACAATGGGGAAAGGAAAGTCTCTTCCATAAATAAATGATGTTGGGGGCCGGCCCCATGGCTTAGCGGTTAAGTGCTCGCACTCCGCTACTGGCGGCCCAGGTTCGGATCCTGGGTGCACACTGACGCACCGCTTCTCTGGCCATGCTGAGGCCGCGTCCCACATACAGCAAATAGAAGGATGTGCAACTATGACATACGACTATCTACTGGGGCTTTGGGGGAAAAAAAAGGAGAAGGATTGGCAATAGATGTTAGCTCAGAGCTGGTCTTCCTCAGCATGGATGTTAGCTCAGGGCTGATCTTCCTCACCAAAAAAAAAATGATGCTGGGAAAACTAGACAGCAACGTGCAAAAGAATGAATCTAGATCACTATATTACACCATACACAAAAATTAACTCAAAATGGAATAAAGACTTGAATGTAAGGCCTAAAACCATAAAATTCCTAGAAGAAAACATAGGCGGTAAGATCTTTGACATTAGTCTTAGCAATATTTTTGTGGATCTGACTTCAAAGGCAAGGGAAAGAAAAGTATAAATAAACAAATGGGACTACATCAAACTAAACAGCTTCTGCCCAACAAAGGAAACCAACATCAAAACAGAAAGTTAACCAACTGAATGGGAAAAGATATTTGCAAATCATACATCTGATAAGTAGTTAATATCCGAAATATGTAAAGAACTCATTCAATTCAACAACAACAACAAAATCCAATTTAAAAATGGTCAGAGGATCTGAATAAACATTTTCCAAAGAAAGCATACAAATGGCCAAAAGACATGTGAAAAAATGTTCAAAATCACTTATCATTAGGGAAGTGCAAATCAAAACCACAATGAAATATCACCACACACCTGTTAAAATGGCTATTATCAAAAAGACAAGAATAACAAGTGTTGGAGAGAATGTGGAGAGAAGGGAACCCTCATACACTGTTGGTGGGATTGTAAATTGGTGCAGTCACTATGGAAAACGGTATGGACATAGCTCAAAAAATTAAGAATAGAAATACCATATGATCCATCAGCTCCATTTCTGGGAATTTATTCAAAGAAGATGAAAACACTATCTCAAAGAAATATCTGCACTTCCATGTTCATTGCAGCATTATTCACAATAGCCAAGATGTGGAAGCAGCCTAAATGTCCACTGAAGGATGAATGGATAAAGAAAATGGATAAAGAAAAAATTATATATATATATCACATTTTCTTATATATATATCACATTTTCTTATATATAATGATGCAATATATCACAATTTCATATGTATATCACATTATATATATACGATGATATATATATAATGATATAGTTTATATAATGGAATATTATTCAGGTAAATAGAAGAAGGAAATACTGTCATTTGTGATGGCATGGATGAACCTTGAGGGCATTATGCTAACTTAAATAAATCAGACAGACAAAGACAAACATTCTGTGATCTCACTTAGGAATCTGAAAAAATAAAACTTATAGAAATAGAGAACAGATTGGTGATTGCCAGGGGCAGAGGGTAGGGGGTGGGGGAAATGGGTGAAGATAGTCAAAGGGTACAAACTTCCAGTTATACAATGAATCAGTTCTGGGGATGTAATGTACAGCATGTTGACTATAGTTAACAATACTGTATCATATATTTGTTAGTTGCTAAGACAGTAGCTTTTAAAAGTTCTCACCACAAAAATAAAATTCTATATTAGTAGATGGATGTGTTAACTAACCTTATTATGGTAATCATTTTTCAATATATATATATATTTGATATATATATATATCAAATCATTATTTTGTGCACTTTAAACCAACACAATATTATATTATATGTCAATTATATATCAATAAAGCTGGAGGGAGGAGAAAATGTGGCATATACATACAATGGAATATTATTCAGCATTAAAAAAAGAAGGATATCCTGCAATTTGTGATAACATGGATAAATCTGGAGGACATTATGCTAAGTGAAATAAGGCAGACACAGAAGGACAAATAGTACATGATACTATTTATATGAGAATCTAAAATAGTCAAACTCACAGAAGCAGAGAGTAAAATGATGGGTGCCAGGGGCTGAAGGAAGGGAGAAATGGGAAATTTTTAGTCAAATGGTATAGAGTTTCAGTTATAAAAGATGAATAAGTCCTAGAAATCTACAGCCTAGTGCCTATAATTACTAATACAGTATTGTATACCTAAAACTTTGCTAAGAGGATAGATCTTATATTAAGTATTATCACAAAATAATAATAATAATATAATAACAAATAAAGAGCACAGGAGGAAACTTTTGAGGTGATGGATATGTTCATGGCATAGATTGTGCTGTGGGTTTCATGGATGTATACTTATCTCCAAACTCATATATACATTGAATATGTACAACTTTCTTATGTCAATCATACCTCAATAAAGTCATTTTTTTCAAAAGATGAACTCCTCTCAAGAAAAAAACCTTCAAAAACAGAAAGTACCAGGCCCAGATGGGTTTCCTCCTGAATTCTACCAAACATTTAAGGAAGAAATTATACTAATAGTCTACAGTCTCTTTTGGAAGGGAGAAGCAGAGGGAATACTTCATAACACATTCTATGAGACCAGCATTACCCTAATATCAAAATCAGACAAAGACATCACAAGAAAGAAAAGCTAAAGACCAATATCTCTCATGAAAATAGATGCAAAAATCCTCTAAAAAATATTAGTAAATCAAATTTAATATTGCATTAAAAGAATTATACACCACAACCAAATGGAATTTATCCCAGTTATGTAAGGCTGGTTCAACATATAAAAGTCAATCAATTAATGGAATCCATAACATCAACAAGCTAAAGAAGAAAAGATCACACAGTCATAACAATAGAAGAAGAAAAGGCATTTGGCAAAATCCAACACCCATTCATGACAAAAAAAAGAAAAAACTCCTAGCAAACTAGGAATAGAAGGGAACTTCCTCAGATTGATAAAGAACACCTAAAAAAACCTAGAGCTAACATCATATTGAATAGTGAGAAACTAAAAGCTTCCCTGCTAAGATCAAGAACAAGGTAAGGAAGCTCCCTCTCACTACTCCATTTCAACATCATACTGGAAGTTCTAGCTTTAAGCAAGGTGATGAATAGACAGGCAATCAGAAAATTGTAACTCTATATCAGAATAAGTTACTAAACTCTTAGCTATAACATAAAAGTTAAAAGGAAAGAGAACATTAAAAATAACTATAACCACTTCAATTTGGTAAGGAACTCATAATACTAAAAGGGATAATTTGTGACAGTGAAAACATAGAAGAGGAAAAGGACAGAACCTGCATAAGTAAATGAAGATAAGATGCTATCAGCAAAAAAATAAAATAAAATAACTATCTCAATTATGAGATCTTTTATACAAACCTCATGGTAACCACACAAAAAAATTGAGAGCAGAGTCACAAAACATAAAAAAAAGAGGAAACTGAGAAACACATCACAGAAAACCACCAAACTGAAATGTCAGACAGAAATATAATGAATAGGTGCCAGCCCCGTGGGTTAGTGGTTAAGTGCATGCACTCCACTACTGGCAGCCCGGGTTCGGATCCCAGGCACGCACCAACACACTGCTTGTCTGGCCATGCTGAGGCAGCATCCCACATACAGCAACTAGAAGGATGTACAACTATGTCATACAACTATCTACTGGGGCTTTGGGGAGAAAAGGGGGAAAAAAGGAGGAGGATTGGCAATAGATGTTAGCTCAGGGCCGGTCCTCCTCAGCAAAAACAGGAGGATTGGCATGGATGTTAGCTCAGGGCTGATCTTCCTCACAAAAAAAAAAGAAATACAATGAATAAGAAACAATGAAAATATGGAGCAATAATAAAACAAAAGATAAAATGGCAGTATTAAGTCCTCATGTTTCAATAATTACCTGGAAGTAAATGGATTGACTTCACCAATCAAAAGAAACAGAGTAGCTGGATGGATTAAAATACAAGAGCCAACAACATACTGCCTCCAGGAGAACCACCTCAGCTCTAAAGACAAACATAGGCTCAAATTGATGGAAGGTGACACTTCAAGCAAAAGGCAACCAAAATAAAGCAGGTGTAGCCATACTTATATTAGACAAAATAGATTTCAAGCAAAAAAAGATAACAAGAGACAAAGATGGACATTATATACTGATAAAGGGGATAATCCATCAAGAAGACATAACATTTATTAGTATAAATGCACTTAACATTAGAGAACCAAAATACATAGAGCAACTATTAACAGAGCTAAAGGGAGAAATTGATAGCAACACAATAATAGTAGGGGACTTTAATACCCCACTTACACTGATGGATAGATCATCCAGACAGAAGGTCAACAAGGAAACATTGGCCTTAAATGAAACATTAGACCAGATGAACTTAATAGATATATATAGAACATTCCATCCAAAAGTAGTAGAATACACATTCTTCTCAAGTGCACATGCAACATTCTCAAAGATAGACCATATGTTGAGAAACAAAACAAGTCTCAAAAAATATAAGATGATTGGAATCATGTCAAGCATCGTTTCTGACCACAAGGGTATGAAACTAGAAAACAACTACAAGAATAAAGATGGAAAAGTCACAAATATGTGGCGACTAAACAACATGCTACTGAATAACTATTGGATCAATGAAGAAATCAAAGGAGAAATCAAAAACTACCTGGAGACAAATGAAAATGAAAACACAACATACAAAACCTATGGGAGGCAGCAAAAGTAGTATTAAGAGGGAAGTTTATAGCAACAAAGGTCTACCTAAAAAAAAAAAAAAAAACAAGAAAAATCCCAAATAGACAATCTAACACTGTACCAAAAAGAACAAGAAAAGGAAAAACAAAGCCCAAAGTCAGTAGAAGGAAGGAAATAATAAAAGTCAGAGCAGAAATAAATGAAAAAGAGACTAAAAAGACAATAGAAAAGATCAATGAAACCAAGAGCTGGTTCTTTGAAAACATAAACAAAATCAACAAACTCTTAGCTAGACTCACTAAGAAAAAAGGCTTAAATAAATAAAATCAGAAATACAAGAGGAGAAATTACAACAGACACCTCAGAAATACAAAAGATTATAAGAGAATACTATGAAAAGCTATATGCCAACAAATTGGATAGCCAAGAAGAAATGGATAAATTCTTAGACTCATACAACCTCCCAAAACTGAACCAAGAAGAAATAGAGAATCTGAATAGACCAATCTCTATAAAGAGATTGAAATATTAATCTGACATCTCCCCAAAAACAAAAGTCCAGGACCAGATGGCTCATCTGATGAATTCTAATAAACATTCAAAGAAGATTTAATGTTTATCCCTTTCAAACAGTTCCAAAAAATAGAAGAGAATGGGATATTCTTAACTCATTTTATGAGGCCAACATTACACTGATACCAAAACCAAACAAGAACAACAGAAAAAAAGAAAATTACAGGCCAATATCATTGATGAACATCAATGCAAAAATCGTGAACAAAATACTAGCAAATCCAATACAACAATACATTAAAAAGATGATACATCATGATCAAGTGGGATTTATTCCAGGGATGCAGGGATGGTTCAAAATCTGCAAATCAATCAACATGATTCATCACATTAACAAAATGAAAAATAAAAGTCACATGATCTACTACTTAATGAAGGAAATCATACGGTATTTGACCTTCTCCCTCTGACTTATTTCACTTTGCATTATACCCTCAACGTCCATCCATGTTGTCACAAATGGCCGGATTTCACCGTTTCTTATGGCTGATTAGTATTCCATTGTGTATATATACCACATCTTCTTTATCCATTTGTCCCTTGATGGGCACTTAGGTTGCTTCCAAGTCTTGGCTATTGTGAATAACGCTGCAATGAACACAGGGGAGCATGTACCTTTACAAATTGGTGTTTTCAAGTTCTTTGGATAAATATCCAACAGTGGAATAGCCAGAGGAAGAAGGTCAAACACCGTATTATTTCCCTCATTAAGTAGTAGATAATAACAACAATAAACAAACACATAGGGACAGAGATTGGATTGGTGGTTACCAGAGGGGAAGGGGGGAGGGAGGAGGGTGAAAGGGATAATTCAGCACATGTGTGTGGTGATGGGTTGTAATTAATATTTTGGCGGTGAACATGATGTAATCTATGCAGAAATAGAAGTATAATGATGTACACCTGAAATTTTTACAATGTTATAAACCAATGTTACTGCAATAAACAAAAAACAAAGTCACATGATCATCTCAATAGATGCAGAGAAAGCATTTGACAAGATACAGCATCCATTTATGATAAAAACTATGAATAAAATGGGTATAGAAGGAAAGTACCTCAATAAAATTGAGGCCATATATGACAAACCCACAGCCAGCATCATACTCAATGGTGAAAATCTGAAAGCTATTCCTCTAAGAATAAGAACAAAACAAGAATGCCCACTCTTGCCACTCTTGTTCAACATAGTATTGGAAGTCCTAGCCAGATAAATTAGGCAAGAAAAAGAAATAAAAGGTATCCAAATTGGAAAAGAAGAAGTAAAACTGTCACTATTTGCAGATGACATGATTTTATATATAGAAAACCCTAAAGAAACCAACAGAAAACTATTAGAAATAATTGACGAATATAGTAAAGTTGTACAAAATCAACATACAAAAATCAGTTCCATTTCTATACACTAACAATGAACTAGCAAAAAGAGAATTCAAGAATGCAATCACATTTATAACTGCAATAAAAAGAATAAAATACTTGGAAATAAATTTAACCAAGGAGGTGAAAGACCTATACACTGAAAACTATAAGACATTGTTGAAAGAAATAAAAGAAGACACTAAGAAAATGGAAAGATATTCTATGTTCATGAATTAGAAGAATTAACAGTTAAAATGCCCATATTACCTTAAGCTGTCTACAGATTCAATGCAATCCCTAAGAGAATACCAATGACCTTTTCTCACAGAAATAGAACAATGAGTCCTAAAATGTATATGGAACAACAAAAGACCTGAAATATCCAAAGTAATCCTGAGAAAAAAGAACAAAGCCACAGATATCTAAGTCCCTGACTGCAAATGATACTACAAAGCTATAGTAAACAAAACAGTGTGGCACTGGAAGAAAAATAGACACACAGATCAATGCAACAGAAATGAGAGCCCAGAAATAAACTCAGACATCTATGGACGGTTAATTTTCAACAAGCAAGCCAAGAACATACAGTGTATAAAGGAAAAACTTGTCAATAAATGGTGCTGGGAAAACTGGACAGCCACATGCAAAAGAATGAAAGTGAACAATTGTTTTATACCATACACAAAAATTAACTCAACACTTGAATGTAAGACCTGAAGTGATAAAACTCCTACATAGAGAAGTCAAGATGGTGGCATAGGCAGACTCTGAACTCACCTCCTCCCGCAGACACAGCCAATTTACAACTACTCGTGGAAAAATTACCCCTGAGACAGAACTGAAAACTGGATAAGAGGAACTCCTGCAACAAAGGACAATGCTAATTGAGGTGGAAGAGGCAGAAACTCCCTTCTGGAGAGAAAAAAACGCCACCTTCACAAGCCGCCAGCTTCATGGCCACCCGGGAGCAGCCCAAAGCTACACAGCCTCCCTGGAGGCTACTAAAACATTGAGGAGTACCCCCAGAAAAGCTTGTTCACAAAGAAATTAAAACCGGCACTTAAAGGGCCCATGTGCAAACTCACCCGTTTCGGAAAACATCCTAAAGTCACCAGAAAGAAAGGTGCACAGTGCTTTGGTGAAAAGAGACTCACCTGACAGGCCCTGAGTGCATTGAAGTGACAGGTGAGACTTCTCCAGGGACTGGGACATTGGCGGCGGCCATTGTTGTGGCCTGCTGTGGGCGTGCTGACACAGACGCCATTGGAGTTCTCCCTGGGGCCTGCTAGGCCAGGTCTGACCCACCAACTAGGCACCGATTTAATCCAGCTCAGCCAGGGCAGGCAGCCCACCCTAGAGACTGGCCCCAAACAACAACAAGCCCTCAGGCAACTTGTGGGCCTGCAGAGATTGGTGACTGGATTCTCTGCAGCCTGGCAACTGAGCCAACTTCAGTGGGGCAGGGCATGCACAACGAGTGGGTGGAGAGTGTGGGGCAGTGGTGGAGTGTGTGGGGCTCCCGACATGGAGAGACAGGGTCCACTTTGGGAGGTCAGGGCACACACACGGGGCAGGACTGTGTTGACTGTGTGTGTGGACCTGAGGGCGGCAGGGCTTGTCAGCTGCAGAAGACTTGTGCTTCTCAAAGACCCACATAGGGGGTTTGCCCCACCTTCCAAAGCCTGAAAAAATTGGGTGCTCCTTTGCCTGAGGCCAGCCCAACCAAGCTGCAATCCTCAGAGAACTGACAAGAGACCTAAAGGCTGGAGGCTTATAGCAATTGAAAGCCCCTGAGCCTAACAACCTGCCACGCTGGGGGCCTACTCACTTAAAATAAATGCTGCAACACAAATATGGTATTAGAACTTGCAGCCAACTGAGCTGGGGCTCCCCACACCTGATAAAGAGACTGAAGGGCCCACAACAACTACAAACAGCTTAGCATTACAACAGGTGACCAGGAGCATAACTCGGCCTACCTGGATGCATACAGGGAGAACAAACAGGCCACAACAGAAGGACGCACGTAGCCCACATAGGGGTCACCCCTGAAACATTGAGAACTGAGGGAAGCACACTGCAGACCTCCAAAGGCATCGCTTGTATAAGGTCACCTATCCAAGAGCAGGAGACGTAGCTGCCCTACCTAATAGGTAGACACAAGCACAGGGAAAGAGGCAAAATGAGGATGTAAAGGAACACATTCCAAGTAAGGGAACAGGACAAAACTCCAGAAAAGGAACTAAGTGAAACAGAAATGAGCAACCTACCCTACAGAGAGTTCAAACTAAGAGTGTTAAGGATGCTTGCTGATGTGGGGAGAAGAATAGATGAACTCAGTGAGAATGTCAACAAAGAAATGGAAGATATAAAAAAGAACCAATCAGAAATGAAGAATACGATACTGGAAATGAAAAATTCGTTAGAGGGAATCAAAAGCAGAGTAAAGGATACAGAAGAACGGATCTGTGAGCTGGACAAAAGACTAGAAGAAATTACCCAAGCTGAACAGGTAAAAGAGAAAAGAATTAAAAAGAGTGAGGACAGTCTAAGGGACCTCTGAGACAACATCAAGCGCACTAACATCCGTATTATTGGTGTCCCAGAAGGAGAAGAGCGAGACAAAGTGGCAGAGAATCTATTTCAAGAAATAATAGATGAAAACTTCCCTAACCTAAGGAAGGAAGCAGACATCCAGGTACAGGAAACACAGAGAGCCCCAAACAAGATAAACCCAAAGAGGCCCACACCAAGACACATCATAATCAAAATGTCTAGAATTAAAGATAAAGAGAGAATCCTTTCTCTGGCAAGAGAAAGACAAGTTACATGCAAAGGAAACCCCATAAGGCTATCAGCTGACTTCTTAGCAGAAACATTACAGGCTAGAAGAGAGTGGCAAGATATATTTAAAGTGCTAAAAGGAAAAAACTTACAGCCAAGAATACTCTACCTGGCGATGTTATCATTCAGAATTGAAGGAGAGATCAAAAATTTCCCAGACAAGCAAAAAATAAAGGAGTTTGTCATCAAGAAACCAGTGCTACAAGAAATGTTAAAGGGACTGATTTCAGGGGAAAAGAGAAAACCACAAATAGGAAAAATTACCTATTTCCATGATAAGAGGGCAACGGATACAAATGCACAAAAAAGAGGTTAGATATGATATCCAAAACACAAAAGGAGGGAGGAGGGGAATTAAAGAGTAGAGCTTTCAGACAGAGGTCAAACTAAAGAGACCATCAATTCTGAATAGAAGGAGAAAGGAACAGAGAAGGACTACTAAAACACTGAGAAAAAAAGTTTTAAAAAAGGCAGTAAGTACATACTTATCAATAGCTACTTTAAACGTCAATGGACTAAATGCTCCAATTAAAAGGCAGAGGGTAGCTGATGGGATAAAATACCAAGACCCATATATATGCTGCATACAAGAGACACACTTCAGACTTAAAGACACTCACAAACTGAAAGTGAAGGGATGGAAAAAGATACTTCACACAAATGGCAATGAAAAGAAAGCTGGGGTAGCAGTACTCATATCAGACAAAAAGAACTTTAAAACAAAAACTGTAAAAAGAGACAAAGAAGGGCATTACATAATGATCAAGGGAACAATCCAACAAGAGGATATAACACTTGTAAATATCTATGCACCCAAAGTAGGGGCACCTAAATATATAAAGCAATTATTAACAGACATAAAAACAGAAATAGACAGTAACACAATAATAGTAGGGGACATTAACACTCCACTTACACCAATGGATAGATCATCCAAACAGAAGATCAGTAAGAAAACATTGGCCTTAAAAGACACACTAGAACAGATGGACCTAGTAGACATATACAGAGCATTCCATCCAAAAACCGAAGAATACATGTTCTTTTCAAATGCACATGGAACATTCTCCAGAATTGATCACATATTAGGCCACAAAACGAGTCTCCATAAATTTAATAAGATCGAAATAATACCAAGCATCTCTTCTGACCACAACGGTATGAAACTAGAAATCGACTACAGGAAGAAAATCAGAAAAGACACAAATATGTGGAGATTAAACAAAATGCTACTGTGCAACGACTGGGTCAAAGAGGAGATCAATGGAGAAATCGAAAAATACTTGGAGACAAATGAAAATGAAAATACGACATGCCAGAATTTATAGGATACAGCAAAAGCAGTTCTAAGAGGGAATTTTACAGCAATACAGTCCTATTTCATCAAACAAGAAAAATATCAAATAAACAATCTAACAATGCACCTAAAGGAACTGGAAAAAGAAGAACAAACAAAGCCCAAAATCAGTAGAAGAAGGGAAATCATAAAAATCAGAGCAAAAATAAATGAAATAGAGACTAAAAAAACAAGAGAAAAAATTAATAAAACCAAGAGCTGGTTCTTTGAAAAGATCAACAAAGTTGACAAAGCTTTAGCTAGACTCACCAAGAAAAAAAGAGAGAAGGCACAAATAAGTAAAATCAGAAATGAAAGAGGAGAAATTACAACAGACACCTCAGAAATACAAAAGATTATAACACAATACTATGAAAAGCTAGATGCCAACCAATTCGACAATCTGGAAGAAATGGATAAATTCTTAGAATCATACAACCTTCCAAAACTGGATCAAGAAGAAATAGAGAATTTGAATAGACCAATCACCAGAAAGGAGATCGAAACAGTAATCAAAATCTTCCCCAAAAATAAAAGTCCAGGACCAGACGGCTTCCCTGGTGAATTCTACCAAAGATTCAAAGAAGACTTAATACCTATCCTTCTCAAACTCTTCCAAAAAATTGAGGAGGGGGGCAAGCTCCCTAACTCATTCTACGAAGCGGACATTACCCTGATACCAAAACCAGACAAGGACAAAAAAAAAAAAGAAAATTACAGGCCAATATCACTGATGAACATCGATGCAAAAATCCTCAAAATACTAGCAAATCGCATACAACAATACATTAAAAACATTATACACCATGATCAAGTGGGATTTATTCCTGGTATGCAGGATGGTTCAACATTAGCAATTCAATCAACGTAATACACCACATTAATAAAATGAAGAATAAAAATCACATGATTATCTCAGTAGATTCAGAGAAAGCATCTGACAAGATACAGCATCCATTTATGATAAAAACTCTGAATAAAATGCTGATAGAAGGAAAGTACCTCAACATAATAAAGGTCATGTATGACAAACCCACAGCGAATATCATCCTCAATTGTGAAAAACTGAAAGCTACTCCTCTGAGAACAGGAGCCAGACAAGGATGCCCACTCCCATCACTCCTATTTAACATAGTATTGGAAGTCCCATCCAGAGCAATCAGGCAAGAAAAAGAAACAAAAAGGATCCAAATTGGAAAGGAAGAAGTGAAACTCTCACTATTTGCAGATGACATGATTTTATATATAGAAAACCCTAAAGAATCCACCAGAAAACTTTTAGAAGTAATAAATGAATACGGTAAAGTTGCAGGATACAAAATCAACATACAAAAATCAGTTGCATTTCTATACACTAACAACGAAGTAGCAGAAAGAGAAATTAAGAATACCATCCCATTTACAATTGCAACAAAAAGAATAAAATACCTAGGAATAAACTTAACCAAAGAGGTGAAAGAGCTGTACACCGAAAACTATAAAACATTGCTGAAAGAAATTCAAGAAGACACAAAGAAATGGAAAGATATTCCGTGCTCTTGGATTGGAAGAATTAACATAGTTAAGATGTCCATACTTCCTAAAGCAATCTAATGCAATCCCTATCAAAGTTCCAACAACATTTTTCACAGAAATAGAACAAAGAATCCTAGAATTTATATGGAACAACAAAAGACCCCGAATAAGTAAAGGAATCCTGAGAAAAAAGAACAAAGCTGGAGGTATCACACTCCCTGATTTCAAAATATACTAGAAAGCTATAGTAACCAAAACAGCATGGTACTGGCACAAAAACAGACACACAGATCAATGGAATAGAATTGAAAGCCCAGAAATAAACCCACACATCTATCGACAGCTAATCTTTGACAGAGAAGCCAAAAACATACAATGGAGAAAAGAAAGTCTCTTCAACAAATGGTGTTGGGAAAACTGAATAGCCATATGCAAAAAAATGAAAGTAAACCCTTACCTTACAGCATACACAAAAATTAACACCAAATGGATTAAAGACTTGAATGTAAGACCTGAAACTATGAAACTTCTAAAAGAAAACATAGGCAGTACACTCTTCGACATCGGTCTTAGCAACATATTTTCAAGCACCATGTCTGACTGGGCAAGATAAACAATAGAAAAACTAAACAAATGGGACTACATCAATCTAAAAAGCTTCTGCACAGCAAAGGAAACCATCAACAAAACGAAAAGACACCCTAACAGTTGGGAGAAGATATTTGCAAACCATACTTCTGATAAGGGCTTAATCTCCAAAATATATAAAGAACTCATGCATCTCAACAACAAAAATACTAACAACCCAGTTAAAAAATGGGCAAAAGACCTGAACAGACATTTCTCCAAAGAAGATATACAGATGGCCAACAGACACATGAAAAGATGTTCAAAATCATTAACTATCAGGGAAATGCAAATCAAAACTACAATGAGATATCACCTCACGCCTGTCAGAATGGCTATAATTAGCAAGACAGGAAACAACATGTGTTGGAGAGGATGTGGAGAGAAGGGAACTCTCATACACCGCTGGTGGGAGTGCAAACTGGTGCAGCCACTATGGAAAACAGTATGGAGATTCCTCAAAAAATCAAGGATAGAACTACCATATGATCCAGCTATTCCACTGCTGGGTGTTTATCCAAAGAACTTGAAAACACCAATGCATAAAGATACATGCACCCCTGTGTTCATTGCAGCCTTATTCACAATAGCCAAGATTTGGAAGCAACCTAAGTGCCCATCAAGGGACGAATGGATAAAGAAGATGTGGTATATATACACAATGGAATACTACGCAGCCATAAGAAATGATGAAATCCAGCCATTTGTGACAACATGGATGGACATTGAGGGTATTATGCAAAGTGAAATAAGTCAGAGTGAGAAGGTCAAATACCGTATGATTTCCTTCGTTAAGTAGTAGATAATAACAACAATAAACAAACACGTAGAGACAGAGATTGGATTGGTGGTTACCAGAGGGGAAGGGGGGAGGGAGGAGGGTGAAAGGGATAACTCCACACGTGTGTGGTGATGGGTTATAATTAGTATTTGAGTGGTGAACATGATGTAATCTATGCAGAAATAGAGGTATAATGATGTACACCTGAAATTTATACAATGTTATAAACCAATGTTACTGCAATAAACAAAAAATTTAAAAAAAATAAAAATTGTAATTTTACATTAATTGCACAAGTGATTTTTATAGAAAAATTAAACATATATGTAGGTGAAAATCAAAACAAAGAAAATCAAGAAATTTAACTTACTTGAAATCTCATTACCACAAAACAAGAAATGACTATTGTTCCAAGCTATTTCCAAGAAAATATACATATATGTAAACAAAAGGGTTACACATCTACAGACAGCTAATCTTTGACAAGGGCCTAAGAACATACAGTGGAGAAAGGAAAGTCTCTTCAATAAATGGTGCTGGGAAAACTGGACAGCCACTTGCAAAAGAATGAAAGTAGACCATTATCTTGCACCATACACAAAAAATAACTCAAAATGGATTAAAGACTTCAATGTAAGACCTGAAACAATGAAACTTCTAGAAGAAAACATAGGCAGTATGCTCTTCGACATCAGTTTTAACAACGTGTTTTCAAGCACTATGTCTGACCAGGCAAGAGGAACGATAGAAAAAATAAACAAATGGAACTACATCAAACTAAAAAGCTTCTGCACGCAAAGGAACCCATAAACAAAACAAAAAGACAATCTAATAATTGGGAAAATATATTTGCAAACCATATATCTGATAAGCGGTTAATCTCAAAAATATATAAAGAAATCATGCCTCTCAACAACCAAAATACTAACAACCCAGTTAAAAAAAAATGGGCAAAAGACCTGAACAGACATTTCTCCAAAGAAGATATACAGATGGTCAACAGGCACATGAAAAGATGTTCAGCATCACTAACTATCAGGGAAATGCATATCAAAACTACAATGAGATATCACCTCATGCCCGTCAGAATGGCTATAATTAACAAGTCAGGAAACAACAAATTTTGGAGAGGATGTGGAGAGAAGGGAACTCTCATACACTGCTGGTGGGAGTGCAAACCGGTGCAGCCACTATGGAAAACAGTACGGAGATTCCTCAAAAACTTAAGGATAGAACTACCATATGATCCAGCTATTCCACTGCTGGGTATTTATCCAAAGAACTTGACAACACCAATGCATAAAGATACATGCACCCCTGTGTTCATTGCAGCATTATTCACAATAGCCAAGACGTGGAAGCTACCTTTAAGTGCCCATTATGGGAAGAATGGATAAAGAAGATGTGGTATTGATACACAATGGAATACCACTCAGCCATAAGAAATGATGAAATCCAGCCATTTGTGACAACATGGATGGACATTGAGGGTATTATGCAAAGTGAAATAAGTCCGAGGGAGAAGGTCAAGTACTGCATGATCTCACTCATAAATTAGTAGATAATAACAACAAACACACACATAGAGACAGAGATTGGATTGGTGGTTACCAGATGAGAAGGTGGGGAGGGAGGAGGGTGAAAGGGATAATTAGGCACATGTGTGCGGTGATGGATTGTAATTAGTATTTGAGTGAACATGAGAACATGATGTAATCCATGCAGAAATAGAAGTATAATGATGTACACCTGAAATTTATACAATGTTATAAACCAATGTTACCACAATAAACCAAAAAAAAGAAAAAAAAAGAAAGAAAAGAGTTTGCCTGATATTGTAATCAGTGGCTTTTTTTTTCTTGGAGTTCTGAAAGTTTTCAATACTTACTTTGATGTTAGAAATGTTGATCAGTATCTTATTTATCTCTTGGAAGTTCCTTTGATATTTAAAACCTGTCAGATTGTCATTTTTCCAAATCAAATGTAGGCTTTTGATTTTGGTTTCTTTTTAAGGAAGGCTGGTTCTTGTTGGGACCTAGTGGAAATATATGACTGAAACAAAACTGTAGGAATAAATGAGCTGAACCATTTCCTCGCTTTCAAAAGGATTTTTTCTTTTCCACTCTCTTAGTTCATTATTGACCTCAGTTTGTCTTACCTCTAGCTTTTATTCTTGATTAGAAAGATCCAACTATTTCCTCTACTTTTTCCTTTCTTTTTGCATACATCAGATATAGGGAGTTGGATTAATCATACTCCTCAGTTTATAGCACATTATCATTACTAGCTTTGCAAGGCCATTCTCCTTGTAATTACTTATTTTCCTTTTATTTCCATTCCTCACCATAGGCAGCCATTTTAATATGTTTCATGTGTGTCCTTTTTATTTGGCATATTCTTGCAAAACATATATGTTTTATGCGCAAGTATTTTTTTGTGTGTGTGAGGAAGATTAGCCCTGAGCTAAGATCCGATGCCAATCCTCCTCCTTTTGCTGAGGAAGATTGGCCCTGGGCTAACATCCGTGCCCATCTTCCTCTACTTTATATGGGACGCCACCACAGCGTGGTTTGCTAAGTGGTGCATCGGTCCACGCCTGGGATCCGAACCTGCGAACCCCAGGCTGCCACAGCAGAGCACAGGAACTTAACTGCTACACACCACCAGGCTGGCCCCTTTGCTAGTATTTTTAACTTACGTAAATGGTTATTTTATATATCACTTCCTTCTCCACTCAGCATTATGTTTTTAAGATCAATCTCTATTATTATGTTAACATCTATTACATCTAAATACTGCACAGTATTGCATATTTCATTATATTTCATTAATCTATTCCCCTAGTGATGGACCCCCTCAACAGCCTCCAACTCCTTCCACCACAAGTAACATTACAGTACATACCCTCAGCATGTTGCTTTAAGTGCCCAGGTAAGAATTTCTCTGAGAAGGAATTTCTCCACATTATTGCAGAGTTATAGAGTATGTGTGTGTACTTAACTTGCCTAAGGAGTACCAGACTGTCATCTAGAATGGCTGCTCCAGTTTACATACACACACCAGCAAGCAGTACTTGAAGGTTCCTATATCCCTACAACCCAAACAACACTTGGATTTAGCCAGCTCTCTACTGTTTGCTAATCTGACATGTATAATATCTCATTTTTTTAGTTTAAAGAAAGAGGGAAAGATGAACCCCAGTTACCACAGAACTGTTGCCAACCACTCCCGTTTGCTGACACTGCATCAGTCTACTCCTTTAGTCAGGTATTTGCCTTTAAACTCTTGGAAAGAAGCAGCGCAGGAAGGAGGCAATTTCCTAGGTTGGAATCCACCAGACCTGGATGTTTGGAAAAGAAACTGTGATAGAGTAAATGCCTATGGACAGCTGGTCTTCCTAGACTCTTTCCATTAGCTACTCACCCAAGCAGGGCCTTTGTGCTGTCCTGATACGACTTGGCTGACACTGGCAACCTGGCCTATTGATGACAAATCCTGCAATGAGGGAGTAGAAAAAATTTTCCCAAGACAACAAGGGTGAGAGGCAACCCTCATCCAACTATCCTATCACTTTTTCCCCCTCCACTTTGCCACCCCAACCCGACTGGCCACCACCGCTCCCCCCACCCACTCCCCGCCACCCCCCCCAGACACACACACACAAGTTTATGGAGATTTCTTATGGTTTTTGCTTTAGTTCCTCAGATCCGTGCTTCCCTCCTGCTTCTATATTTTCTCCATGGTCGATTTTGGTAGAGGGAGCCAGTAGCCTATGCTCGTTCACCACCTTTTCAGGAATCAGAAGTCACTCTGTTTTTTGCTCAAGAACCTCCCTCTTTTCCTTGAAAATCTGTGAGAAAAATAGCAGGATGTAGAACTTCCTGGAATATGAAAACCTCATCTTTATCTTTCATCAAACGGGAGAGGGTTCTCTTGCTATTAGGAGAATGCTCCCTAATTTCTCCTTCTCCCATCTGTTCTCGCAATTAAGGAGCCTATGTGACTGAATCCTTTATATGATGCCTTGTTAATTAATTTACACTCCTGCAAGAACTTTATACCACCTGATTTCAGTTACACCAAAACAAGTTTTCTAAGAAACAGAACCAAACTTAGACCAAACCAGAATTTTGGGGGGAAAAACATTACATCAAAATCACTTTTTATTTCTTTCTCTTCATGAACAGTTAGATAGTGCATATGTAGTACTCTGTGTGCATACTCTGCTCATCAGGATGTTAGGCATGGGGGCTGTGAGGAATCCACAGATGGTAAATTGAAGTCCCTGTCCCCAAGGAGCTCACAATCTAGTTGGGGGAAATAGGACACATACATGGATAACTTTAATACTTCTGCAGGGCAATATAAAATAAGCAAATTAACAGCAGTACAACCAAAGTGCTATAGACACTCAGAAAGAAGAGACATCCTTTCTGGCTAGAATCATGCAGGAAGGCTTTATGGAAGAACTGACTACTAAAACTTCATTGAGCTGGGCCTAGAAGGAGGGCAAAGAATATTTCTTCCCAGGTCAATCTTGGCAAAGAGATGACCGGCATAATCCTTTTACACAGAATATGTCCAATAAATATTGTTTGCATTCATTAATGAGCAATAGGTCAGAGGCAGAAAAGAGTAAGGGACATTTGGGAAAAATGAATAATCTAACTTAAGTAGAGTGCAGACATATATGAGGGAAATAAGGGTCAAAAAGTCAGGAACAGTAGGTTGAAACTACTAGAGTTGTATTCCCTTCTCTATCCCCAGATCCTTGTATACAGCTTGACATACAGTAGGCATTCAATAAATATTTCTTGCACAAATAAATAAATATCTGGAAATTTGTAGGGATTCTTCTATCTCCTTGGAATTCAGAAATTTCATCAGGTTTTCTTTAGGCATTTACTTTTTTGAAAATGAAAGTTTTAGAATTGCCTATATCCTTTGGAGAACCATGGTCTTCACTCAATTCCCAGACCTGAATTATTTTAAAAACTCAGATTCTTAAGGTGAGAGCAAGTACTCTTGAGGAACAACTCTGTACACCATCATATGCATGTAAAATAAATCTTTCTCCTAACTCTCTCCAAAGATGACTGCAGCCGTTTATCAGGGTGACTTTGCACTGGAGAAAGAGAAATACCTCAATGTTTGGAGAATTACTGGACATTGGCTCTGAGGTAATACTAATCCCAAAACACCACTGCTGTCTACTGCTCAGAGTGGGAGCTTGGTGGAGATTCAGGTGATAAAATGTTTCTGGCCAAGCCCATTTCGTAGTGAATCCAGTGGATATGTGAATCCATCCCATGATTATTTTCTCAGTTCCGGAATGCATATAGACATACTCTGCAACTGGCAGAATCCCCATTTTGGTTCTCTGACTTATTACAAAGACACCTGTCAGCTTCTTTCCCAGCCACTCTGGTGCTTTCTCAAAGTGGCCGTGGTGGCAGGGATAGAGGTTATATATGTGATCAATAAAAATGGAGGAGGTCAGCTTCATCAAGACTGATCTGGCTACCTCAACTGCTGAATGTCTGTTACAGGTTAGGCTCCCCATGAAGCAGACTCAAGATAGAGATTAGCAAACAGGACATTTATTATGGAATGCTCTTGGGATCAACACCTGTGGAAGGGAAGGAACTGAATCTTGTATATAAGCAAGGAAATAAAATTTCACATAAAGAGAAGTCAAGCTGTGAAGCAGTCCCAACAAAGTCCTCAATTGACCCCACAGGGATCTCTGTAGCTGGAATGGCCCTCAAAATTGTCGCAAATTGGGACAAGGGTACCAAGACCTTGTACTCCCACTTCAATCACTCATTGAATACACAGTGCCCGTGGAAGGAGGCACGATCTTGGGCAAGGCAGTTTTCTTCAGCCAAGACAATCCCAAAGAAGGCTGACAGGTGAGGACCATCTTCCAGCAGCACTTTCAGCAATAGGGGAACTAAGTCCTTCATTCCTGAAAAAGGAACTAGCTGGGGCGTCACAGCATCCACCACAATGCCCAATCTGCCAACAGTCCATGATACAGCACCATATTCCATCAGGACAAGCCTGGCGGCTAGTTGATTACATTGAACTCCTTCCACCATGGAGGGGAAACCTATTTGTCCCCACTGAGATAGAAAATCATTCTGGATATATATTCACTTTCTCTAAGCACCATGGTTCTTCCATCAATGCCATCCATAGACATAATGAATACTGCATTCCCCATTGTAGTATCCCACACAACAGTGCTTTTTACCAAAGATCTCATTTTATGGCAAGGGAAGGAAGGAAATGGCTAGGGGATTCATGGCTTTTGTCATGTACCCTATCATTTATAAGGAGCTGGCATGACAGAGAGTGAAATGGCTTATTTAAGGCTCAGTTATGACCCCAATAGAAAGAAACCCCCTGGCAAAATTGCATGCTATCCCACAGGATGCAGTATATTTGCTGAATGAGCAATGAATATATGGCGTTCTTTCTCTAATATGCAAAATATATGGTCCGGAAACCAAGGGTGAAAAGAGAAGCACTTTTTAATTTTTTAATCTAATGTCTCACAGTAAAATGTTTGCTTTCTGTCACTGTGACTTTGGGATCTGCTGTTTTAGAAGTCTTAGTTCCCAGTAAAGGAATGCTTCCATAGGAGACACTATAACAGTTCCAATGAACTAGAAATTGAGGTTGCCACCTGGCCTTTTTGGGCTTCTTCTGCCAGTGAATCACCAAGCAAAAAGGGAGAATTACTCCATTAGCCAGGTAGGTTAATCCTGATCATCAAAAAGAAATAGGATTGCTGCTACACAAAAAGGAAAGAGATGAGTATGTCTGGAAATCAGGTCACGTCCACATACACTTCCTTGTCCAGTAGTAAAAATAAAAAGTGTAAGACTTAGCAACCCAACACAGGTAGGACTACCATGGGCTCAGATTCCTCAGAAATGAAACGCTAAGACATTCCACCAAGTAAAGAACCCCAGTCAGCTAAACAAAAAGGGAAAATGGAATAGATAATATAGGAAGGAATTTACAAACATCAATTACAGCCTCATGACCAATTACAGAAACAAGGGCTTTTAGTAACTAGCAATATTTTCATCTTTTGTTTATCATGTATATATTTATGTATTAACCAATTTAATTTCCTCTTTCCCTTTCCCCAATAGTTGTTAATTTGATGTGTTAATGTTTTTATGTGTTCATGTTTAAGTTAATAAATGGAATTGTAATAGAACTAGAAGAGAAATGAACAGCATCTAGAGATGGAAGCAGTAAATGATGGGCTTTGGGTCTTTCCTGATAGGAAGATGATGAGTGTACTTTTATTTGTACAAGGGGCAGTTGCATTATATTATGAGGAAAAAATGTTGCTACTGTTGCTTGAAAGTGTGAATATGGGTTAAAGGTTGTATTTGGATTTTGAATAGTTAAAGGGATAACTTAGTAGATATAGTCAATTAACAGTCAGCATCCATTCCCACCTCTTTCTATGCACTTTAGCACGGAAAAGTCTAGAAAATTTAAAGATACATTTTTTCAGACTCCCTTGAAGCCAGAAAGCATTAAAGAACTAGCAAGATAATGAAAAATTCATGAATCAGGATCCAGGGGATGATGGAAGCCCAGGAAGGTGAAACCAACTTTTAAGGCTACATTCCCCTGGAGCATTTGTTGATTCTGTATGAGATGGTTAAAAGGCTGATAGACTAGATGTGACTTCATAGTCTCATAGGGATGGGGGACAGGTATTGAAGTGAAGGGCTCACTAAGGTTGAAAGAGTAAATAGGAAATAGAGAGGTCCTTCCAGGAACTACAATTCATCTTTGAATCATCTCAATCCCCAAAATTGGATTGAGGTAATCCTAATTGCTAGTGCCTCTCAGGCACCTGGCAGAAAAATGTAAATCCTTTCTAGAGAAAAAAATTATATCATTCTATTTATTTAATTTTTTCCAACCAGTTTTTAAGTACAATATCCAGAACAAATCAAAAATAACCAGGCAGACAAGGAGACAAGACAATATAAACAAAAACTGTTGGAAACAATAGACAATATAAACATACAGGGACTTTAGATATTGAAGTTATCAACTACAAACTATAAAATATACTTCCCATTTTCAAGGAGACAAAAGAGAATATTGAGAATTTCTCTTTCTGAAATATTGAGCAGAGAGCCAGAAACTATAAAAAAGAACCAAATGGAAATTCTAGGATGAAAATGTACAATAACTGAAATTTATAATTTAATGAATGGATTTAACTGTAGATAGACCAGTTAAAGGGAGAATTTATGAGCTGAGAGATAGGTCAGAAAAAAATATCCAGAACAAAACATGGACAGACAAAAAAATTAAAAGAACATACACAAGAGAAGTTAAGAGAAATAGAGGCTATAATAAGAAGCTCTAACATATATTTATAATGGAGTCACAAAAGGAGAGGAGAGAAAATGAGGCAGAAGGAATATTTGACAATATAATGGCTGGCTACACAAATGATACAAGGTCACAGAATCAAGAAACTCTAAGCAGAATAAATAAAAATAAATCCATACCTAGGCAAATTATAGTAAATTTCCTGAAAATCTTAAAGCAGCAGGAAAAAAAAATTACCTTCAAAGGAGCAACAACTAGTTTTCAACAGAAACAACAGGAGCTGAAAGACAATATAATTATATATTTAAAGTACTGAAACAAATCAGTGGATCAAGTATGACTATTCAGTGGATGGCACTAAGAAAATGTATTACCTATAAATGAAACTAAATTTCACACACAAATATAAGTTCTCAGTAGATTAGAGACCTAAATTTGAAAAACAAAACTTAATTTTTGAGAAGAAAATATGGTACACTTTTACGACTTCAGGACAAAAAAGGACTTCTTAAACATGATACACAAAAGCAAACTTTAAAGGAGAAAAATAATAAATTTAACTACTTTAAAATTCTAAATTTCTGTTCAACCACAGACATGAAAACACTGAAAATATTTAGAGAAAATAATTGTAATACATATAACTGGCAAAGAATTCATATACACAAAAGTTAGGAACACCAAATCATCTAAAATAAAAATCAAATAGAAAAATGGGTAAAGGATATGAACAGTTTATTAGTTTCCTATAGTTATGGTACCAAATTGACAATCTTGGTAGCTTAAAACAAGATAAATGTTTTCTCTTATAATTCTGGAGACCAGAAGTGAAAATCCGTTTTAGTGGGCTAAAGTCAAGATATTGGCAGGGCTGATTACTTCTTAGGGTCTAGAGAAGAAACCATTTTTTTGCCTTTTCCAGTTTCTAGAAGCCACCTGCATTCCTTGTCTCATGACCCTTCCCTTGCATTACTCCAACCTCTTGCTTCCATCACCACATCTCCTTCTCCCCTTCTTGTAGTCAAATCTTCCTCTGCTTCCCTCTTATAAAGACACTTGTGATTACATTTAGGTCCCACATGGATAATCCAGGATAATCACCCCATCTCACCATCCTTAAATTAATCACATCTGCAAAGTCCCTTTGGCTATATAAGGTAACATTCACAGGTTCCAGGGATTAGAACGTGGATATCTTTTGGCGGGCCATTATTCAGCCTACCACAAATAGGCAACTCACAGATGAGAAATCATAACTGGCCAAAAAAACAAATGAAAAGATGTGGAGCACATTTATTGAGGCAAATGCAAATAAAGCAAAAATAAACTACCATTTCACACTCATCAGAATACCAAAAATTTTAAAGTCTGTTAACAATATGTATCATCAAGGATGCTTAGCAAAGAGAACTGTCACACTGCTAGTAGGACTATACATCGATAGATCCAGTTTGGAGAACAATTTGAAATATTTAGGAGATATGAAGACGTACAAACCCTTTGGCCCAGCAATTCTACTTCTAGGTATATACTAGAGATATATTGAATATTTTGACCAACCACGATACAGTTGAGTGTTAAAACTCAGTGTTTAGCCAAATTTGAATATCCTCATCATAAAATGAAATTTTGAGAAATTACTATATATCTGAAATTCTAAAAAAAAATCTAATTGTTGTTATAATTTTTATAGTTAAAAAATTTTAATTAATGTATTTTGGTAAAAGTGTTATGCATGTGCCATGGATACATTTTATCATTAAAAATTTGGGGGTTTGTTCCCAAAGCCATTGCTGCTGCCACCATCATTACTCTCTAGTGATAGCACTGTCTCTAGTTTACCAAGCTCCAGCCAAAAGAGGAGGAGGGTAAATATGGAGTTCTCTCTACTATGGATCATACCAAGCAGATTGCCCACAATTGACCAATGGTAACACTCAGGAAACAACCAGCTAGAAAAGCCACATGCAAGAGTAAGGTCCCTACTGAAGGAACCAAGAAATCTCATTATTACAAGCCTAGTACTGTCCCACTTTGTCAAATCAAAGTTATCAGTTCACTGAACTTCTGTTTCATAAACTTCCCTGCCAGCATGTAGTGCAAAAACTTGATCAGGACTTTAAAACAGACCTGTGCTTTGAGAATCCAGCTATTGGTGATTTGCAGGAGAAAGGGGAGGCCTATCTGGCAGGCCTGTTCAAAGACACCAACTTACATGTTATCCATGCCAAACAGGTAACAATTATACCAAAAGACATCTCGCTAGCTTGCCACATATGTAGAGAACTTGCTTGAATCCATTCTGATGAGAAACATTTCATTCTCAAAAAAAAAATCTCTTTTTACTTTTATTGGTAGTTCAGAATGTTCAGAAAGAGATCAGAATGTTAGATCTCTTTTTCACCAGGAAGTCAAACCTACCTAAGTATATGACTGTGATTGGAAAAATAAGGGAAAGAATCAAGTATTGGCAAATTTTCTAAATTTCTGTTTGCATGTGAATTTTATAAATATGGAAACATAAAGCATTAATGCAAGACAAAATGATTCAGTGAACAAGGTTATTCAGTTTAACTTCATAATAATTATAAAGCAGGCTAAAATGTTCTGGATTAAGAAAATCATTTCTTAAGTTATGCTATAATAGTGTATGTACAATAATTTCTCAGCCCTACCAAGTCCTAAATTGCTCCTGTGATCACTGTACTGTATATTTGAAATATTAAATAAAGCACACTTTTAACTGATGATTGCAGAGGAGCAAGATATGGCTTGTCTTTTTATCATTGGGATGTAAGAGGTCTTTATATATTCTAGACACTTCATCCAACAACAGCAGAATAGACATTTTTCTCAAGCTCACATGGAACATTCACCAAGATAGACCATGTTCTGGACCATAAAACACACCTTAACAAATTTAAAAGAATAGAAATCACACAAACTGTGCTCTCAGGCCACAGTGGAATAAAACTAGAAATCAATAACTGAAAGATAGCTGAAAAATCCCAAAATATTTGCATATGAAACACACTTCTAAATAACACATGGGTCAAAGATTCAAAGCAATCCTTATCAAAATCTCAGAAGGATTTATATTTGTAAAAAATGACACTCTGATCCTAAAATTTTTGTGGAAATGCAAAAGACCAAGAATAGACAAAACAATTTTGAAAAAGAATAAAGTTGGAGGACTCACACTTCTCGATTTCAAAATTGAATACAAGCTACAATAATCAAGACAGTATGGTACTGGCATAAGGATAGACATATCAATGAAACAAAATAAAGAGTCCAAAAATAGACCCTTAAATTTACAGTCAATTGATTTTCAACAAATGTACCAAGGCAAATCAATGGGGAAAAGACTCTTTTTCAGCAAATGGGACAATTGGATACGCAAATGCAACAAGATTAATTTAGACCCTTACCTCATACCATATATAAAAACTCATAAACTTAAGTATAAGAGCTAAAACTATAAAACTTTTGTAAGAAAACATAAGAGAAAATCTTCAAGACCATGAGTTAGGCAAATCCTCCTTACATATGTCACCAAATGCACAATCTATTTTAAAAATTGATAAATTATACTTCCTCGAAATTAGAAACTTTTGAGCTTTAATAGACACCACTAAGAAAAATAAAAACACAAGCCACAGACTGGGAGATAACATTTGCAGATCTGATAAAGGACTTGTACCCAGAATATATAAAGAACATTTAAAACTATATAATAAGAAAACAAACGATCCAATTCAACAATGAGCTAAAGAGATGAAGAATAGACACTTCATCAAAGAGGATATATGGATAGCAAATGTTAATGCCTTCCAAGCCAAAGAGCACCAGGAACACACCTGTAGTTGAACAAGTGGGTTTATTACTCATTGCAGCAAAGGAGAACACATACCATGGGGAACTATAGGGAGTCTTGGTAAGAGGGACAGTAAGTATCCCTCGGTAAGAGGGATACCTAAGGAGAAAGGTATTCACTCTAGATTAGGTGTTATCAGAAAGCAGGGACAACGCTATGATTGGGCATCGCAATAAATCTTATCTATCGGAAAAGCAGACTTACAACGAGGATAAAGCTGTAATTGGTAAAGAAGTAGCAGTTACTCTCAGTATCTGAGTAAGGGGGATGTTTGGTATTTTATGGGTCACAGTGACCTTGCTTTTGTCTGTACTTAGACAAAGTTATGAAGTGGCCTTGCTATGTCTCACTTTATCATGGTCCCAGAGTGACTTTTTCTGATGTTGGTGTTCTTTGAGATTGTTTGTGTTCAACAGGAGAATAACATGGCGTAGCTATGAGCACCAGGCAAGCTTCTAACAACACTGAGGCCTAGCTGTATTAGACCAGTTCCTGGATGTCAGGGGATGCTTTTTTGTTTTTGTTGTTAGTTCTTCCTTTTGGCCGAGGGCAGACGAAGTCAGGCCATGATAACTGGATTTTCACCATCGCCAAGATTTTGTTGACCAAAATCAGAAGTGTATCTATTCAACATAGTCTGTAGGTGAACAAGAGCTAATCCTTCCTTCTCCTTTTGTTGTAGGATGTTATTGAACCACCTGACATGACAGTGGCTGTGCAGTAGCATTTAAGACTCTGGATAGACCAGCCAAATTGTAACACAGGAAATTATCAGAAACAAAATGATTATTGGTCCTTGTAACAAATCTCAGAGCCATAGGCCAAGATTCTAAAACCCAGGCAATTAAATGATGTCCCAGAATCCAGCTGGGTCTCTTTTAGACTCAGCTTTTTTTTTTCTTTTAGGCTAGTCACAAACTGTTCTACTTGTTCTATAGTATTTATATAGGTATAACAAGAAATATTTGCTATAGTACAAATTTTTGGTTGGCTAGCCAAGAGTGAAATCAAGGGCTATATGACTGTCCATGACAACTCTATATAATTAATTATCTAGTTTTTTAAATTATCAGTAAATTATTTTTACTGTAGATCATGGTTGATCCACTGGATGGATGGTAGTTGTAAATATCTGAAAATCTCTAACAATTACTCCAAATACACAGGATAAGTGAGTGTGCAGTAGACAAGTATAAGCCTGATATCTACATAAAAAGTAGTAACCTAGTGAAACACAGATTATATTGAGAGTATAAGTATAATTTATTGCAATAGGAGTGAGACAATTTTGTGTCCCTCAAGTGGGGTTTCTTTGTGCAGGAATGAAAATGTTCTAAAATATATGGTGCAATGGTTGCACAACTCTGTGAATAGACTAAAACCACTGAATTGTATACCCTTAAATAGGCGAACTGTATGACATGTGAGTTATATGTCAATTAAGTTGTTATTTTAAAACAATGAGGTAGTTCTATAGGTATCGATATGGAAGAGATGTCACTTTTAGAAACTTTAAGCAGAATGCAGATCAGTGATAGTGTGACCGACTATCCTGGTTTGCCCACGACTATTTTGGTTTTAGCACTGAAAATCCCACATCCCAGGAAAACCCTCCCTGGGATACGAAAAATCCCTGTTTTGGGTGATAGGTGCAGACAGCTGGGGGTAAAGTACAAAACTCATATAGTGGCCAAAAAACAGAAGCTTTTCTGAAAGCAGCACTGTCTTTAGTGTCAAAAGGATAAGGCATAGATTATCCATCTTCTGTAGCCACTGTCACTGTTTTTTCCCCATACCGTCAATGTTGGCATCAGTGTTACATCACTCCAAGTGATGTGACTTAAGAGTCCAAATTAAGTGTGTTGTAACCGTGAACATTAACAGTACGTCTTTGACTTGCCATATAGGTTAACTGCTGTGCTTTGTATCAAGATAATGCTAGTTTAGTTTTTAACTTTGTGAATATTGTGACCATGTATTCTAAGAGTTCAAATAATGAACACGAGAACAATACCAATGTTAGCATGACCCAGACATCATCAAAAAAGGCAGCTAACCAACTTATTTTAATGGCACATGGAAGGACATATACAACTGGGTGAGGAAGGTAAATAACCAAAACAGAGCAAACACACAATATGCAAAAAAGAATACGGGATTAGGTATGGTGGAGAAAGGAATGTAAAAGTACACATGGTGACTGAACCTCATAATCAAGCAAAAGTTTTTTTATTTCCCAGTAAGACACCAATATTCACTTGAAAATAGCAACCATTGAATTAGCCGGAGGATTCCACATGAACTAATACATATTCTTGTAAAGTTCCCTTGATTGCTCTATGAAACTAAGTTATGTTTCCTGATTCAGAGGTTGCAACTAAAATGTTCTGTGAGCAAACAAAAAGGGAAATTCTGACAACAGATGTGTTGGCCTCTTACAGTGTAGAGCTGATTCTGTCAGATCTTACCAATGATCATACTTTCTACAAGTTTATCAAGTGATGCATCAAATCATGGCAACAACAACAGCAAAATGTTCCTCGTAGTTCTTAGGAACTTTGACTAGAAAAATGGAGTTTCAAATTTTCTTTTTTAATTCTATGGAGATGTTAACAAAAACTATAGAAAACATGAAACAAAAGAATACTGATATCTTGTCCAAAGACAAACTAGATTTTGCTCACGTATGTTCATATTCAAGCAGAGAGTGCAAATACAAATTTTGGCACATTCCATTCAGTCTATAAACTTTATACCAAAGAAAATGAAAAGATCTTATCTGCTAAATGTGATGTGCATCTTGTACACAATACTGCTAAAAAAGGGATGTGACTTGCTTACCTAGACTATTGAAAATATCATAATGAAAGTTTTTGGTGACTTTTCAGTTTCCTCAAAACGTGCAGAAGCAAAATGAGATATTTTACTTTATTGAAATGGAAGGGATAACCTCCATAAGACAGGGTGGCTATTATCGTACTGGCCATAGAAAAGATGTTAAAATGTTGGCCTGCTGTAAACTCATATTTTTCAAAATGTGGGACAAGAAAAATGTCCTTTAATTTGGGAATACATTGAGGATGAGAATGGAGAAAATGATTACAGTAAAACAGAGATGTATATGCTGTTCCTCCAAAATTGCTTGATGATCTTTGAAGAGACCATAAGGAGGCTAGAAAAGGATTAACTGACTGTGCCCAAGTTATCTGATGTTACGTGTAGGCTGTGACAAAAACTCATAAGAAAAAACAACACAGTTTTTGGAAATGAGACTCCTTCAGAACTCAAAAAAAGTCACCAGAAAGGCACCCAAGTTAAATAGGACTCTCTCATTTCTTTACTAAAATTTTAACTTATTTGGAATCCAACTTCAATTTCACAAGTTTAAATTACCTCTGTGCTTTAAAACCTTTTTCCCTGAGAAAGAAAGGTTTAATTTATGATGACATCTAATGTGCTTCAGAGTGTTCAGAAATGATGGACATTTTAGTCATGGACAGCCTATATGATGAATGTATAGATGCAACGGACCTAATTGACTGACAAATAGCTCGTCTACTAAGATAAGCCTCTAGTACCAAGCGAACGGACATTTTTGGAGAGCTGAAGACTAATTCCTACAAGTCTAAAAACCTGCTGTTCCTAGTTAGTAATACATAGGAGTATTCCGTACTCAAACATTTTTTGTGAAAGGATATTTAGCTTGATGTCATCACACTGAACTGACAGCAGGAATCAGTCTAATGTGAGCTTGATTAAAGCAGAGATGCATATCAAAGTGAATATTATGTTTGACTATATTTGGTTTACCACTACATAAAAGAAAAGAAAGATGTCCTAAAGGCTGCAGGCAGTTCAGAGAAGTATTATTAGAAAAGAAAAAGAAAAAGTAAAAAATATCCTACTGTACCACAGGGCCAAAAGAAACATTTCATTGTTTTTTTAATTAAATATAGGTGATAGATGATAGCTGTTTGCCTTATTGTATTTACATTCTCCTTTTCTTAAAGTCTTACATTTATGTGTGTTAAAAATATACAGTAATATGACCTACAAAATTTAAATATTCAAGAGTTAAAATAAATTGCTGTGACAGGGGCCAGCCCAGTGGCATAGTGGTTAAATTCACACACTCCACTTTGGGGGCCAGGGTTTCGTGGGTTCAGTCCCAGGCATGGACCTACATACTGCTCATCAAGCCATGCTGTGGTGGCGTCCCACATACAAAAAATAGAGGAAGATTGGCACAGATGTTAGCTCAGCAATGGTCTTCCTCAAGCAAAAAGAGGAAGATTGGCAATAGGTGTTAGCTCAGGGCCAATCTTCCTCACCAAAAAAAAAAAAATTGCTATGACAGAGGACAGAAATGAAAAATATTGTTATATTTTCTCACACATATTGTTTAATTAGTCCTACTATTAATTGCTACTAATTGCTACTGTTAACTAGTCCTATTGTTTTGTTTAAATAATAGCATGTAGGGGCCAGCCCGTGGTGTAGCAGTTAAGTGCCTGAAGTCCACTGCTGGCGGTCAGAGTTCAATCCCCAGTGCGCACTGACGAACCGCTTTTCAGGCCGTGCTGTGGCAGCATCCCATATAAAGTGGAGGAAGATCTGCACTGATGTTAGCTCAGAGCCAGTCTTCCTCAGCAAAAAAGAGGAGGATTGGCATGGATGTTAGCTCAGGGCTGACCTTCCTCACAAAATTAAATAAATAAATAAATAATAGCATGTATGTAACAGAAAAGTAAATAATACAGAAAAACATATAATTTAACATGAACATTTTCATATTTTTATATCAAAGCAAAAAAACACCCGTGTACAATTATTTATTATATATTATGGGTCTTTTCATCTAGTACAGCTGTGTCCTGGATTGGCTCTCTAAAGGTTGGTCACCCCAACGATATAGCACCATTCAGGTGGGGGAATAAGATTAAAAAGGTAATATTTATAAATTACATAGACAAGAAACTGGTAAACAGTGGTGCCTTCTGTGAAAGAGAAAGGAGTGGCTGCAACAAGCCAGAGAGGCCTTCTTTTTCTTGTTTTTTAAACATATTTTTTAAATTTTGTACCCCGTGCATATACCTATTTGAAAGGGAGAAAATCATTATTAGTCTTGCGTAGAGGTTGCCCACAGTGAGCTGGGAAAGGCGCTCGCGGAGCGTGGGGATCAGTGTTGCACTGGAAACAATGTACTAAGAACGCGTGGTTCCTGGAGGACCTGCCCAAAGTTCAAGATGGCTGCCCGGTGGACGACCGATTCAGACGAGCCCGATGAGGTAAGCAGGTGCCCCAAACTGAAGGGCCAAGTGAGCCCCAGAAATCAGTAGGAATTTTTTTGTGTGAGAGCGAAGCCATTAGAAGGTTTTAAGGAAAGGAATACAATTATTTGATTTATGACCAAGCGATCCCTCTGGTTGTGTAAAAAATGTGGGGGAGCACTATTTCGGGGACCAGTTTCTGTAGTCTTGGTGAGTAAAGCTGTTGGGTTGGACTGTTAGTGTAGTAGCACTGGATGGAGATGCGGAGACATAGATAGAGGTGGTGTGACTTTGGGAGATCGCCCTGACAAGATTTGCTGCTGGATTGAGTGTGGATTGTGGGGGAAAGAGCATAACATGGCTGACTGCTGTTTCCGGCCGGGGTTGGGGGGCGCCGGGGGCGGGGGGGGGGCTGTTTAGAGTGCCTTTTTCTAAAATGGAGAACCTTAGGGCGGTGGTGGATTGTGAAAGACTAAGAGTTCTCTTTGGGACACTTTAAGCCAGAGACGGTTAACTGATGCACATTTTCCAAGTCACTCAGGCTCTTCTGTGGAGGGGTGGGGGGCCATCTGGGAGGCAAGTGAGGGTCGTGGGTGGGCCTCAGCAGGGACAGAGAGGAAACTACTCAGGGCCAAGGGACAAGGTTGGAGGGGCTCCGGTGGGGAATCTTGCAGGCATTCAAAGGCATTAGCTTTTTATCGGTATGAAATGGGCAACCGTAGTAGGGCTTTGAGTGTGACGAGAGCTGACCAAAGGCCTGCTGTGTGGACAGCAGGCTATAGGGTAGAGTTGCCAGATTTAGCAAATAAACATACAGAATGCCCAGTTAAATTTGAATGTCAGATGAACAAGAAATAATTTTGTAGTATTAAGTATACCCCGTGTAATATTTGGGATATATTTATGAAAAAAAAGTATCCGTTGTTGATCTGACATTCACATGTAATTGGGTGTTCTGCATTTGACCAGGCAACCCTACCACAGGGGCAGGTGGAGGCAGGCCTCTGCAGGCATTCCAGGGAGACGGAAGGGGCCAGGGTGGCAGCAGGGGACGTGTGAGGAGGGGCCCCAGAAAAGACAAGGGTGGTGCATTTGGTGCACTTTTCCAGAGAACAGCTCTGGGAAGACTAGCTTCTTAGCTCTTCCACGTGTTGGCCGAGGGCTCCTCGAGGAAGGCTTACCCGACTCTTGCAAGCCTCCCGAGCCGGCCAGCTTCCCGCTAGCCCCACTGCCCTCAGCCTCCACCGGGCTGGGTAGAAGCGGCCGCCCGCGGGGCCGGCGCGGTAACCCCGCCTTCCGCACCCCGCAGGGGTGGAGCCTGAGCGAGGAGGCCGCGAGCAGCCCTCTCTCCCCGGATGACGAGTGGCAGGATAACATGGAGTCGGGCAAGATGGCGCCTCCTAAGAACGCTCCGAGAGATGCTTTGGTAAGTGCGAAGGATGAGAGGTGGGGGGTCGAAGCTCAGCACAGCCAAGGACCTGGGAGGCTGGCCCAGACGGAGGGCCTGAGGATGGGCTCGCGTGCCATCTTCTTCCCAGCCAGGGCGGCCAGGAGGAGTGGGAGACGGGGGTGCCCTGGCTCCCGGGGTGATGTCCTGCCACCCCGGCAGCCCCGCCGGAGGGAGGCCGGGAGCCCGCCGGAGTGCGCAGGCCAGCCACGCGGCTTTGTCTCTTGGGCCTCGGGCTCTCGCCGCCTCCTCGTCTGGCCCCATCTGCGAGCCCTGACTCTCGCAGTGTTCTGATGCTAGCTTCCACCGTCGCCACATCCGAAAATGACAACCAACTGTAGCCACCTCTATCTCTCTGCTGCGAAAGCCAACCCGGGCATTTTTCTTCTCTCTTTGCCCCCGCCCCCACCCCCGCCCAAAAAATAAAAAAGTTTTTAGCAAAGAGGATACAACGAGATTTGTTGTGATCCTGACACTCACTTGGGAGGAAAAGCATGAGTACAACTTTGGAGCCCAGAGAAGGGGAACCTTGTATCATAAATATAAATACTGCCTTCCGTCCTGTCTTGATTTCCAATGTGTAGATTATGCATCTGGTGTTTTTATTTGAATCCACAGGTGATGGCACAGATCCTAAAGGATATGGGAATTACAGAGTATGAACCAAGGGTTATAAATCAGATGTTGGAATTTGCTTTCCGTAAGTTAACAGTACACCAAAAAGTTTGCCTAACTTGTGAAATTGAAAAGATCGTTTTATTGTAAAAACATTTTCAACTAAATTACTTTAACAGTTAATATCATAGAATTCAGCCTAAAGCAGTAAAAAGGAGCTCAAGCTAGGGGACAATAGTATTTGTATGGTGATATCTGTTTAAAATTGATCATATAGATAGGTCAATTAGATATTAGAACCAAATTTGATAAACTTTCTAGAAATTAGTGGAACCCTCCATTAAGAAAAGTGGCCATAAATATTAAGCTGTTTTCATATATTTAAGAAAATAATGTTTTGTTCTTAAAGGATATGTGACTACAATTTTGGATGATGCAAAAATTTATTCCAGCCATGCTAAGAAACCTAATGTTGACGCAGATGATGTGAGACTGGCAATCCAGTGTCGGGCTGATCAATCTTTTACCTCTCCTCCCCCGAGAGATGTAAGCAAACTTGTATTTGAAGTTCATTTTACTTATAATTTTTTTAATTGTTGTTCTAATAACGATTTTCTGTTTTAGTTTTTACTGGATATTGCAAGGCAGAAAAATCAAACCCCTTTACCACTGATTAAGCCATATGCAGGACCCAGACTACCACCTGACAGATACTGCTTAACAGCTCCAAACTATAGGCTGAAGTCCTTAGTTAAAAAGGTAAGAATTTTTAGTCAACTTAGCTTTTAAAAAAGGTGAGATGTGTTAGGGGAATTTGTAAAAAGCAAATTCCTATAGATAATGCAGTGAATTAAAGGCTAAAATAATTTACTAGGATTTTTTTAAATTTACTGCCTTGAAAATACCATGTCTTCAATTAGCTGCTATGTTAAAATACAAAATATAAGATCCAAGATTTTTAGAATTAAAAGGAACTTTAGTGTTGATCCAACCCAACACTTATTTTTCACATCAGGAAACTGAGCCTGAACTCATCTATGGAGTTAGTAGCAAAGTTAGGACTGATTCCCAGGTCTCATAACTCCCAATCTCTCCACTATACCATAGTATTTTAGTGAAGCTCGCTAACAGAGTAAATGATATACCATCGGGAATTGGACTTGCTTTCTGAAATATAACCTAAGGCTCTCCCACCACTGAAAAAGTTTTCTCCATATTGGGCTGCCTTTGTTGTCTGAAATTCCGCTATAAGCAAGTTTCTTTTTCGGTTAAGATGTTGACTAGTTAAGATTAAAAATCATAAGGAAATTAGCTGTTATCCCCAAATAAAGCTCTACTTTAGACTTAAATACTATATAGAATTATATATGTACATATATATCCTCATATCCATGTTTATATAGATATGTATTATGTTTGTATTATATGTGTGTGTATATATATATATATATGTTTATGAATATCTTGGTTTAAATGTTGGATTTAGAACACTGTTAGGACAAAAACAGGACATTTTTGCCATGAATTATCCATTAATAGTTCACATCAACAATCCTAATTTCATTCCTATTAAGTTAAGGTACCAAATCTGAACAACATTAATTTGTTTTTTAAATCCCCTAGGGAGCTAACCAAGGAAGACTAGTTCCACGGTTAAGTGTTGGTGCTGTTAGCAGCAGACCTACCACTCCTACTATAGGTAAGTGACAGAGGGAAATGGCTTTTTTGGCTGGTAAAGAAGTGCATCAGCCCCTGATTTTGAACTATAATGCAAGTCAAAAGGTAAGTCAGAAAGTCCCATATGTGTGTTGCCAATGATACATTTACTTTTCCTCTAGTAAAGCTATAAACATATTTTATCAGACTTCAAAATGAGAAAGCCACAAGGAATATCTAATCCCAAATGAGTATAGAATTGGACAGTACCCAAGCTTGTTGTTGGTATAAAGTGTGATATCATAAACAGGAGTTTAAGCTGTGTTCTTTCTGTACAAATGAAGTTGCAAACACACTCATGGCAGTAGCCTACCTATTACCAGAAATTAAAGAAATTTCTGAGTAAATTGGCAGGAGAATGCAGTCAAAAGAAAGAAGTTTAAAAGGTACAAAAAGCTTAAGAATATCAAAGAAAAAATCATTCTGTTTTTAATACTAACCTTTTCAAAAGTAGTGCTGATTGTCCTATATTGGTCAGTGGGAGCCCCTTCGAGCTGGCTCCTGTGTCCTTTGTGACAAGTCTCCGTCATTCTTTGAGCATTTCTTGCTTTCTGGCACAAGATGTTCCAAGCTCATCTTATATTTTCCTTAGCCCAGTCCTAGAATCAGCCATTTTTCCAAAAAGCCATGGTTCCTTTTAGTGGAGAATAGTATTTAGAAACTATTATTTGTTTCTTTTTAATGTCATTGTTGTTTTAGGTAATAAGGAAAACATAAATAATGGATTTAGATTTCCTGATTTTTTTATCATACGTTTCTGCTGGATTCTTTCATACTTAATTTTCAGAAAAAAATCCCCTTCTCTTTGACCAGTATTGATTTTTTGGCTCTTATTGCTTGTAACTTGAGTCCTATAGATGTCATATAGCTCTAGTGTAAGCAGCATTTGATTTTTGAGGTGTGTAGACAATCTCTTCATATTCTCAGGATGTGAATTTACCTTTCAGCATTTTTTTCTTTTTGTGAAGATGATCAGCCCTGTGCTGACATCTGCCAATCCTCCTCTTTTTGCTGAGGAAGACTGGCCCTGGGCTAACGTCCGTGCCCATCTTCCTCCACTTTGTATGGGATGCCGCCACAGCATGGCTTGCCAAGCGATGCGTCAGTGCGCGCCCAGGATCGGAACCGGCGAACCCCAGGCCGCCACATCGGAGCACGCACACTTAACCACTTGCGCCACCGGGCCGGCCCTACATTTCAGCATTTTAAAACCAGCCTGGTATAGTGTTAGTTGTACACTTCTAATTACCTGCATGTGACCTTTGAGGAAAGAAATTTGCATATATAATTTGTGTAACTTTTTGATCATATTCTATTTATCTTTGGACTCATATTAAGCTAATACCAATTCTTTTAAAAACTCTAGGCTGTGGTAATTAGTTACACGTGTTGGCAAATTAACCAATTTTAGTTATCAGTTGTGACTTTTATTCCTAGTTAGATATTTACTGTACATATTTTAGAGATTTTTAAAATCTAGAGTGAGGGAGCTGCTAAAAACTACTATTAATGAGGCAAGTTTTAAACTTTAAAAAAATTTGAAATGAGTTTTATAAAGCATAAGACCTAAGCATCTATTCTGTTCAGTTTTAAAGCCTAAACTCCATACTTACTTAAATGTTAACAATTCTTTATGGCAATAACCAAGAAAATGTCTACCTACCGTGAATTTTCTTGACAAAATAAAATACTTCTATTGCTTCATTAAGCTTCACCAAATTTTTTGGACACCTCCTAATACATGGGAAAACTTGCCTAAGGATGGAGATATGTTTGAGTAAGGCCTCACCTTCTGGATTTGGGAGAGAAAGCACTAAAACCCAGATTCCTGGGTAACTTTGTGCTTTCTTTCCCCATTTAGGCTCTCTTCTCCTTTGTCCCTGAAGATGATGATAGTTGTAGTTGTTTTCAGCAACTCTGTTGCTGGGCGGACTGCTGATTCCAGGGGAAAGGGATGTATGGAAAGCCTGCATCCCCAAAGAAAAAACTAGGAACAGACACATTTCCATAAATGTATTTTTTGAGAGAGCTATGATGTCAGTATACATACTAAGTCTTTGAGTCTTGCTAAATTCATTGAGCAAACATTTGTTGAGTGCCTATTAGGAGCAAGGCACAAAGCGATGTGCTCACAAGGATAAAAAATGTTAGCCAAGGCTTGTAATTTAGTGAACGAGATAAGATACTAGTAATAAGGCTCCTATGATGTGTTTAGAGAATTTCAGAGGCAGGCAATGACTTTTCAGCAAATCAAAGAAATTTTATAAAATATATATTTGAGTTGTACCTTGGAATAATTGGTAGAATTAAAGTGAGGGGGTTTTGGACTGTTATCTCCAAGATCCCTTTCTGCTTAAAAAAGTATCTCAATATAGAAAAGGAATATGATTTTGGTGCCCACCTGGGGACCCCACGTGATGTATTTGATAGGCTTTTGTTAGATGCATGTTGATTTAGCTTCATGGGCATAATAGACATCTTCTAATTCTCAGCAAATGACAGAGATTAAAAGTGCCACCTAAGGTAATTAATAGAAAACTTGGGTCTTTATTCTGCTAGTTTATTTAAATGCTCAACTTCACGACTTCATGCAGCTAAAATTCAGTGCCAGGCACTGTTTGAAGAGCTTTACATGGCTTATTTTAATTCTCACAAGAATCCTGTGAAATACGTAGTTATCCCCATTTGACAGGTGAGAAAACTGACCTACAAAAAGATTAAATAACTTGCCCACAGACACTTAGCTGGTCATAAAGCCTGGATTCAAACCCAAGCAGGTAGGCTCCAGAGCCTACATTCTGTACACCATCCTGAATTTTTAGCATCTAAACTGTTGAGCTTGTAAACATTTTTGAAGTTACTTTGCTCTTATTTCTAATTATTTTTTTCTCACTTTTCATTAGTTCCCTGTGCTTTGAAGGTAGTTTGTGGTAAGCTAAGGAGTGCAGAATAGGAACCTGTGTAAGTCATATAACTAACGTGGTCTGTTAATTACAACTACAGCAACCCCGCAAACAGTGTCTGTCCCAAATAAAGTTGCACCTCCAGCATCAGTGACAAGCCAAAGATTTACAGTGCAGATTCCACCTTCTCAGTCCACACCTGCCAAACCAGGTAATATTATGGGCAGGGGGTGAGGGTGGGGGTTGTAAGTGATTCTTTTAAAGTATTTTCTGAATTTTAAAATTTGTGAATAATTTGTGGTTATAGAAGAGGTTGTGTTCCTATAGCAAGATTTAAATTGTTTTAATATCATAACAGGAAGGTGGCAGTAATGCTGCAAATCAGGGTTCTTCAGAGAAGGTCTATAAGCCCACTAAAAGTGTATGAAATTTTACATATATGTAATGTTTTGGAGGGGAAGGGAGAGTATTAAGTGTAATCATCAGATTCTCAAAGAAGACTGTGAACTAAAATAAGGCTCCACAATTCTAAGGCATCTTCAGGAAAAAGCACTTAGGGTTAAAGCTCAAGAAAATAATACAACTTAGTGTACATCAAATGAAAATTGTACCTTTACTCACTTTATGGAAGGATACATATAGAGTTGGAATAATATAAGTAGAATTTTGTTATAGCATAGTTTGCTAATGCATATGTTTAGATTTCACATCTTTTGAAACCTAACTGCACAAACTACTTATATAAAATATTGGCCTATAAGGGAAGCATGATTCTTGACCTTGAACATGTGCTTTTAATATGTGCTTTAATGTCCTTTAATGTCCCATGATGAATTCCAAGGCACTGCTTCCCATGACTAATTGAAATTTTAGGAAGTTCAAAAAACTAACAGAACTTCTTTAACCTTGTACTAAATACTAATATAAGTACTTTATTAAAAATTTTAATTCACCTCTTAATGCAGTATAATTACCTGAGTTTCTTCTATGACATAGTTGCACTTCATACTATTGAAATTGTTATTAGAATTACATTCAGCTTTGTTGAATACTTTTTGCCATATGTTTCTGATTCTGGGTAATTCATAGTTTGGGGGTGTTTTCTCCTCTGTTTACAGTTCCTGCAACAACTGCAGTTCAAAATGTTCTGATTAATCCTTCAATGATTGGGCCCAAAAATATTCTTATTACCACCAACATGGTTTCATCACAGAACATGGCCAATGAATCAAACCCATTGAAGAGAAAACATGAAGATGATGATGACAATGATACTATGTAAAGAATATAGTCTAGTCTAGATGCATTTCAAACTTGTAGTTGGTTTTGAGCCCAGTATACTTAAATAGAACATTCTAGATCTCCTCAAGTTTTATCTTAGAAAACTTAAATATAGCAGCAATATTTTTCACATTAGGTTAAACTGTTAGATTTCCTAAGTAAGGGTACCAATGCTTTTTCATTAGGCTTTAAGTATAAAAAGTACTTGTTTCTTAATATTTTCATTAATGTTGAGTCCTACTATGGCAGTTCTGTTTTTGAAAGCAGTTTTCTGCCATGTATCACTGACAGCAGCATTGAAGTTTCAGTTTCTACAGCCTGATCAGTGGACTCATCTTTAACAGCGTAATTTCTAATCTACATTTAAATACTTCCTTTTGTAAGGTAAAATAGACACCTTGTCACCAACTTTTTTGACCAAATCTCTCAATTTAGAAAACATTTTTTGGAGAGGATGTATTTAGAGGGATTCTAAATCCATTTTGAATATATTTAAGTTGTTTCTTGGTGTTCCCTAACCTCCGCCTCCTCAACCCCATTTCTAGATCCCATTTGTTTTATGCACCACCTCCTCCCAGTAGGCGTAAGTTTCTCCCCATTGCTCTTAAATTTAAAAGGCCAAAACTGGAATTTTAAAAATATCATTCCTGATAATACAGCTAAGTGTCATTTTCATATTTTTAAAACCTGCTTTACATGCCCGATGTTCTATGGTTCACTTGAACCTGAAGGTTTGCATTTGCTTTGTTTTTCTCTTCATACTGGAGCAGTTGAGTTTTATCCTATGCCTTTTATGCCCATTAAGCTTTATTCTGCTTTTTACATAGTTTTGGGTCAGTTACATTAAGTTTCAGTCTTATATTCCAAGTTGATAACCCCACCATATTTCACATTTCTAAATTTAACATAGAAGATGCTATAGCTTAAAATCTGCCTTCATAAGTATATTTACACTGGACCTAGGCAAAACCACTGTAGTGTTTTCTTTTTACCACATGCATTTATGCTTTGAGCACTACTGCTTGAACCCTCCTGTTGGTATAATTCAGATCATTTTTCTAGCTTGTTGCTGAGGATATCACACATAAGATGGGATCAAACCTGAAAGTTTTCTAGGTTGTGCCTTCCTCTAGAAGGCCAACAACAAAAACAAATTAGTGTGATATGACTTGCATTTAGATGCACTCTGCATAAGTTTCCCACTAATGTTCTAATGTTGCTAAACACCTTTCCCTATTTTCCATTTATACACGTCTAAACATCTTATTGGGAAAGATTGCAAAGCTTTCAAAAATATAAACAGGCTTGTGTTGTTTAAGTTTGACCTATTGAACATAGGAATATTCTTGCAGAATTTTCTAAAATATATTTTCTTATCATAATTTAGAACTTGTAGCCAAGGATCCTCAAAACTTAAAACACAATTAAGTTTCACCTTAGGATGGTGCTTGATACGTTGAACAGAAATAGTCCAGTAACAGGGAAGAAATGTCCCATCACAGTTTGTTTTTGGGTGTTAGGAAAAGGTGATATCAAACTTATAAAAACAGATCTGATCAACATCATAGGAGAAAACTGTTCATGATATAGCATAGGATATTGTTACTTGAATGTTCTTAGGGAGGCAGCATGTCAAAAGGCCTAGGTTCTAGTCCTGGCTCCATCATTTACCAACTGTGTGACCTTACTTCACCTCTGAGCCTTGTTCTCTTCACTAGTTTAATAGGAAAATAACACCAACCCTGCCTACCTCACAGGGATGTTGTGAGGGTCTAATTGGTATATGTGAAACTTCTTTCAAAATTATAAAATGCTATATAACTCTAAGAAATTGTTAATGTATTTGTTCCAAGATTATTAATAAAAAAAATTGAACTTATAATTTATCTTTCATTTTTGACTTAAAGGATTCAAGGAAGATGAACAAGGCCCAGTAATTCTGAGGTCCAAAAAGCAATTAAGATTTGTCTAATGGATGAATTAATTATAAATGAGGGAATTGATTGCTTTTATTTGGAACCAGCATGTGACTCATCATAGTAAAGCAAAATAAAAATGAAAGAATGTGGGTTTAAATCTGTTAAAAACATAACATGCTGTCTTTGGTGGGAATTTGTACACATAATTGAGGTTGTTAATCTGAGTCTTGGGCCGGCCCCGTGGCTTAGCGGTTAAGTGCTCGCGGTTAAGTGCTCGCAGTCCGCTACTGGCGGCCCAGGTTCGGATCCCGGGCGCGCACTGACACACCACTTCTCCGGCCACGCTGAGGCCGCGTCCCACATATGGAAACTAGAAGGATGTGCAACTATGACATACAACTATCTACTGGGGCTTTGGGGGGAAGAAAAGGAGGAGGATTGGCAATAGATGTTAGCTTAGGGCCAGTCTTCCTCGGCAAAAAGAGGATTGGCATGGATGTTAGCTCAGGGCTAATCTTCCTCACCAAAAAAAAAAAAAAAATCTGAGTCTTCATTCATTTACTAGGCCAGCCAGTGGGTGGTTTGCTTTCAGATGAAGACTGCTTTATCTTGCTTTGCAGATCTCCCTTCCCTAATTACCTCCACCTAATCTAGCCTCAAGAATGACTTAAGGCAACTCTTATCCTCCAGCTTCTAGGTGGAATTTTTATAAAGATGTACTGATGGTAAGTGGGGTGAGGACATTGTTGTCCCAAGTTCTTCCTTTTACAAGTAGGAAACAAGTGTCTTTGATCTGAGTATTAATGTAGAATACAGCTAGCACACGGGGAAAATGGAAGATGTAACGTGTGATGTGGTCTAAGGAGTCCGGAGTGAAGGGAGGTACTCATGAGGTAGGAAAGAAAACACTGATCAGAACAGCAGGTACAAAGTAGTGTGTGTAATATGCCCCCATGTATATTTTAGCCAGCCCTAGTGGTCTAGTGGTTAAGATTCGGTGCTTTCACCACTGTGGCCCAAGTTCATTTCCCGGGCAGGGAGCCACACCACCCGTCTGTTGGTTGGTATATTGTGGGAGCTGCATGTTGCTGTGATGCTAAAAGCTATGCCACCAGTATTACAAATACCAGCAGGGTCTCCCATGGTTAACAGGTTTCAACAGAGCTTCCAGGCTAAGACAGACTAGGAAGGAGGACCTGGCCACCCACTTCCGAAAAAAAAATCAGCCATGAAAAACCCTATGAAGGGCAGCAGAGCATTGTCTCATACAGCACTGGAAGGTAAGAAGATGGCGCAAAAAGACCAGGCAGGGTTCCGCTGTGCTGTACACAGGGTCGCTAGGCGTCAGAATCAACTCGATGACACTAACAATATATATTTTAATATATTTATATGTATATACATACATGGATATGCTTTTTATATATATTAAGTAGCTCTAGATGGAAGGAAACTGGTAGCTTGGAGACTGAGGCAGGAAGGAGTCTTCTCATTGTGTACCCACTTTTTGACTTTTGTGTCATGTGCTAGGGAAGTTTTGGACATAAAAAGGAAAAGAAGCGAAGCAGGAAACACTGAGCTAAAGAAGAGATTGAATTCGTTTATGACATAAAGATTATAATTTTTTCTGTACACAGGCGTCTATATATTTTCTGGAGGTTAAAAGTGAATATGCTACACTTAAGCTTAAACTTTTGCAATGTTTAATCAATTAATAATTCTATATTACATCAGGAAGCACACGCATGTACTATTCTAGTTTATATGCTCATAAGTTGTTTGTTATATACTATCTTCCTCAACTAGGTTATAAAATCCTTCAGAACATAAATGCAATCTTATATTCTATTATGTCCCAAGCATTTAGCAGGTACCCAAATATTTGGCTATTTGCATTTCCCCATTTATTCTCTGGATTAATGACGCAAATAAATGGAGAAAGATCCTGGAAGCAGAGTCTAGTAAAAAGTCCTTAAAAGGTACAATCAGGGATTGATGGGTGGATGAATTGGCAGTTACAGAGTCTAAGTGCTAGGTTTATAGGTGTTTACAATTCTTTCAATTTCTCTGTACATTTGAAATAATAAAGTGTTTGGGGAAAGGTAATCATTAGGAGAAAAAGTCATCAGTATGCTAAAGTTCTAGCCTAGCTGTGACATTAACTTGCTGGATCTATGGGTAGCATCTCTGGACCTCATCTACAAAAAGATTGGACTAGAATTCCTGCTTCTCAAACCAGGGTATAGCATACCATTAGAGGTCTGCAGAAACACGGTGCATTTTAAAATTAATTACAACTATGAGGACAGTGTTAATGAAAATACAAATGAATTTCTAAGAAAAAATTTGAGCCTTCAAAATTTGTGTTTTGTTTAAAGCAGCCACCAAAATTTTCTTTTGCTGTTCTCTTCAGAGTTAAGCAAAAAAGTCCTAGAATAGAATCATTTCAGGGAGTGAGGCAAGATGAAAAAGCACCCGCCTTTGGAATCAGACAAACTTGGATTTGAATCCCTGCTGTTATTTACTAGCTCTGTGATCCTGTCCAAGAGTTTCTTTCTTTATCCATCAAGGTGAAATACATATCTAGTATGTAAAATGTCCAGAAGAGAAATTCCAGCTAAACATGGCCTTTTCAAGTCACATGTTTACCTCTGCTCACTCCCAAAACCCCATTAAAATGACAGGAAAGAGAAAGGAAGGGAAAATTACAAAGACAATAAAGAATCAGAATGTCATTAGAATAGCTTCTTGGCCTTTCAGCTAAGAGCAAATGCAGAATGTCATTAGATTTTCAGCGATGAAAATGAAGCAAAGCCTTCAAGTCTGAGAAACTAGTATGTAGGCTAAAATTCTACATATAGCCAAATGGGCAAGTATAAGGGTTGAATAAAGACATTTTCAGACATATAAGGTCTCAAAACATTTACCTCCCAGGCACTCTTTCTCTAGAAGCTAGTGGGGTCTTGTTTCAGAAAAAGGAGAGTAAACCAAGAAAGGGGGAGAAATGGATCCAGAAAAGGGGAGGTCCAACACAGGAGGTGAAAGGAATCCCCAAGAGGGTTACCCCAGAGGGGTTGCCTCTGGAAAGAGGAAACACCAGAGCAACAGCTGTACAGCAAACCTAGAGGGCAGCCAGGACAAACGAGTGGGAGCACAGAGGACTCCAGGAGGGACATCTCTAATAAAAAATGAACAGACTGTCTCATATATTTGAATATACTGGGAATGAATCAGTGATAGGTACATAGAAAAAAATCTTTTTTAAACTCCAAAAAAAATAAAAAGGTACAAAAGTTAATATAATCATAGCATACGACACAGCTCAGCTGTGAATAGTATTTATAATAACAATGTAGACTATTGATCTAATCTAGAATTATGACAAAACTATATTGGGAGAATGAAAGGAAAGTATATGTGGGACAAAGGCTGTAGTTAAATCTTACCATGTATGAAATTAATATATCATTTTTTAAAAATCAAGAAGTTAACCGTATAAGCATGTTACTTAGAAACATGGAGATAAATACCAGAAAAAAGCTAAGGGTTGAAAGCAGTCACCTCAGGGGAGTGGGAATCACAAATGGGAGGAATGGGCTAAGGCCTATTTTTTTGTTATAAGCCTTAGCTTTTTAAATTATGGTCATATGTAACAGATAAAAATAAAATTTAAAATAAAGCTCCTATCACAATGTCTGCCATAAAGTAGGACCTCGATAAAAGAGTAGACATTTCTCTAATCCCCCCCACTTCCGCCCCATCTCTTGCATTCAAAAATGTAGATGATTTGATCCCTTCCTCAAATCTGTTCTCATCCTAACAAACAAAGTATGACAGGAAAAAAATCCCAGTTTCAATGGATACTTTTATTATTTATTTACTAGATCACCAATTTCATCTCCCTCCCTGCCTACAATTGGAATTATATTTTGTTTCCATGCTGAGTAGTGAAACAATGACAGAGCTAATGACAGAACTAGGCTAACACAGCCCACTTTCTTTTAACAGGAAAAATATAAATACATGAATTCTAGAATGCACAATGGTTTAGTCACTAAGAAATGCAAATGGGATCCTGAAGAATGTAGGCAAATCCAGGGTGAAGTAAAGATGAGCTGAAATGCTGTGCAACTGTTTAAGGGTTCCTGGCGCTGCATCTCTTGGCCGCTAGCTGAATCTTGAAATGGGGGAAGATTTTAGCTAATGCCAAGTGGAGATGTGGAAAGCGCTAAGTTGACTTAGGGGCTGTGCACAGGAACCAAAAGGCAGGAAAATACTAAACATTGCTGAGAGCATCCACCCCAGGAAGGACTTTACCTGTTTTTGAGAGAGCACACACAAAGACAGCATTACTGTAGGACCTACTAAGCCAGATCTGCCCCCTTCTATCTTCCCAATAACATGTCCACTCTTCTTTAGGATATATGGCCAGGAGTTAGGTAACTTTTACATTTTGGGTCCCAGGTCTACTAGAGTATAACCCCTTTGAGAATAAGTCTTCCTTTTTGCCCCACTCCACCTCAAATGGATGCCAGGAGCTTTACTTTAAGTTCCTCCATTTGTACTCCCCAGCTAATAATGACTGCTAATGACAACACTACCTACTATCTCCATTCCAGTCTACCTACCCCTCACTGCATAACCCCCGTCTTTCCCCCAAACAAGCTGAAAAACAGGGAAGAACCTCACCTTCCAGGAGCTCTAAACTGGCACCACCCCCAGTGCTCACATGGCTGACTTTATCCTCCGTGTTCCATTTGGCACAGCAAGTGGCGGTGTCCCCACCACCTGTTGAATGAAAGCCAAGTAAAAAGGGGAAAGGAGAGAAAAGAAAAAGGATTGGCACCAAAACTATAAGCCAGTGTGCTCTCAAGCCCAAAAGGTAGCTGATGAACCCCCAACTCCATCTCATTAAGAGGTTCCTCCATGGGCCGGCCCCGTGGCTTAGTGGTTAAGTGAGCGCGCTCCACTGCTGGCGACCCAGGTTCGGATCCCGGGCTCGCACCGACGCGCTGCTTCTCTGGCCATGCTGAGGCCGCGTCCCACATACAGCAACTAGAAGATGTGCAGCTATGACACACAACTATCTACTGGGGCTTTGGGGGGAAAAAATAAATAAATAAAATCTTAAAAAAAAAAAAAAAAAAAAAAAAAAAAAAAAGAGGTTCCTCCATGAATTATACACCCATTTAGCTCTCAAGATTCACCCGGCACCAAGAAACCTAGTTGAAAAGCTAACCATTTCCCTTCTACCTTCCTCTGATCAGAATTCTGCCAGCTCACATTAGCATTAGCTTTCTACAGGACCCCTTACCTATGATGGTGATGCAGCCCCTGGCAGTGGCTTTCACCACCTCGTCCATGAGGGCTTTGGTTCCTCGGGCAAAAGCTTCCCATTCAAAGACACCCACAGGTCCATTCCACACAATCTGTTTAGCCCGAGCAACAGCCTCAGCATACTTCTTGCTGCTCTCAGGACCACAGTCCAAGCCCTGAGGGGTAGTTAAAAGAGAGGATGAGCTACCAAGAAAAGCTACTTAGAGGAGCAAATACCACCTCCACCAAGACCAGAACTCAAGACTGAACACCAGAGTTTATTCTAGAACCAGAAGATACCCTTTAGTCTTTAAAATTATGAACCTGTTCATGCCCTTTATGGAAGATCAAGTCTAAGGTAAAACCTTAAAAGTGATTTGATAAAAACATTCTTAGCCATGCTACTTATGATTGTGAAGCACGAGATGGGTGGTTTTCAACCAGCGTCAATTCTGCCCCTCCCCAGGGGACGTGTGGCAATGTCTCGAGACATTTTTGGTTGTCACAACTTGGGGGGGTTACTACTTGGCATCTAGTGCCCAATGATGCCTTAAACATCCTATAATGCAACAACAGCCCTTCACAACAAAATCTACCTGAGATGTCAATAGTGTTGCGGTTGAGAAACACTGAACTAGATCGGTAGTTCTCAAACTTTGGCGTGCATCAGAATCACCAGGAGGGCTTGTTTGAGCACAAATTGCTGGGACCCACACCCCCAGAGTTTCTGCTTCAGTAGGTCTGGGGTGGGGCCCAGGAACTTGCATTTTTTAACAAGTTCTGAAATGATGCTGATGCTGCTGTTCTTGGGACCACACTTTGAGAAACACTGAACTAAACAGAACCCACAGGCCTAAAAAAGGAAAATGACTAAGCAAACTAGTATATCAACATGATAAAACTTTATACAGCTATTAAAATGATAATACGTGGAGAACACTACAATCAACTATTTAAATTAGTATTTAATATACACATACATTTTTCCCTCTTGTAACCATTCTTCTATCTTAATGTTTTCATATAAAAGATTTCTTATACAGGTTTCTAGGTAGCAACATAATCCAGAACAGCCCAAACTATAGAAGTACATAGCACTGTCCGTAGTACATAGATAAGTACTTAATAAACATTAAATAGATGAAGAAACAAGTAATGGTTTTGCCCCCACATTACTGATGAAGACAGCAGCAATCTGATACCATTGCTTTTCCCCCATGGATTCTCCCCCAAGGAGGGCCTCACTATAACATTTGGAGCCCTCTCTGACAGAGATCTCCTGTAGAGATTCTTTTAAAATTCTGTTGTTCAGTTGAATGATACCAAAATGTTTCTGTTCCCTCATACTACCAACTACCCAAGTGACTTACCATCCAGCCAGCAGGTATGCCAGAGGCCACAGTGGCTTGGCCAGTCTTGGCATTCTCATCAAACTTGTCAGCAGTGACAAAGTCAACAGGCAAGGTAATCTTCACACCATTCTTCTCAGCTTTGGACATCAGTTCTTTGACAATCTTGGCTCCCTCTTCATCAAACAGAGAAGTGCCAATCTACACAGGGAAGCCAAGATGATGAAGATCAGCCTCTATACTGAGAACATGATTACCTCACAAAGCAGACAGGAGCAAGATACAATATAATATAAAGGAACAATTCAAAAACAAAAGAAAAAAAACTTGCCAAAATAAATAAAAATGGGAGTTTTAAGGCTCATGTCAGAAGCTGGTGTTCTTTTTAAATTTACATAACCTGCTATTTCTCATGGAGAGTTATTTCACATCTACTTGGCATTGGTTTCCTACCTCCATGTTGTTGAGCACCTTCAGGAAGGTAAAAGCCATTCCACCACCAATGATCATCTCATTGACTTTGTCCAGCATATTATTGATCAGCTGGATCTTGTCTGCAACTTTAGCTCTAAAAAGGAACGCAATAATCATCACCAAAAGAACAAACAATGGACTAAGAAAGTGATATTACATAGAGCCTGAGTTTTTATATCAAGGCACAGGAACAGAGAAATGTCCCACGAAGTGACAAAAGTATCTCACTTGTAAAGATTGGTCACCACCAAGGGTAAGAATGAATTAACTGTTATACACATGAGAGAGAGAGAATGAATGAATGAATAAATAAGGGAGAGAAAAGAAAAGAGACTCAACCTCTTCTAAAGAATGTGGGATATTCTACAGCTCAAATGCCCTGCTTCTTCAACAAATCAGTGGAATGAAAATAACAAGGAAGAGGGGACTATTATAAAATAAAAGGTACCTAACAACCCAATGCAATGCATGAACTTCATCTGGGTCCTTAGTCAAACAAACCAACTATAAAAAGACATTTCTGAGATGACTGAGAACTTCGGAATACAGACTGGGTATTAGATGATAATAACAAAATTGTTTAACTCTGTTAGGTCTAACATGGTGGTTATTTAAAAGAAATCTCCTGGGGCTGGCCCAGTGGCCGCACGCCACTGCAGCAGCCCGGGGTTCACAGGTTCGGATCCTGGGTGCGCACCGACGCACCGCTTGTCAAGCCATGCTGTGGTGGCGTCCCATATAAAGTAGAGGAAGATGGGCACGGATGTTAGCTCAGGGCCAATGTTCCTCAGCAAAAAAAAAAAAAAGAGGAGGATTGGCATTGGTTGTTAGTTCAGGGCTGATCTTCCTCATAAAAAAAAAATAAAAAAATCTCCTTATCAGTTACGAGATGCAAATAGAAGTATTATAAGTGAAATTATATGATATCTAAGGCTTGCCTGAAAATACTCCTGACAAAAAAGGATGAGGAGATAGATGAAACAAGACTGACAAAAATGTCAGTAATAGTTGAAGCAGGGTGATAGATACCTGGAGGATTATTATACTATTCTCTCAACTTCTATAAATGTTTGAGTGTTTCCACAATAAAGTTTTTTAAATAAAATGTGAAATTTTCCCCAAAATTGTTAATGGTTTAGGATACTACCCTGCAAGAAAGGTGGCAAAAAAAACCTCCACATCAACTTCCCCAAAAACAGCTATTTCAGGCTGAATCTAAAACCTAATCATAACCACTAGGTGGCACTCACTCCCATATTCCAGAGGTCTACAGAAGGTTGGAGAACAAAGTCAGTACAAATCCCCAACTCCAGAGAAGCAAAGATCCGAGTCTGACCTTTATAACCCAGTGCACAAGAGGAGCAATGCTTCCAGGACACAGATAACAACCTGTACCCACCTGAATTATTTTTAGGACCCTGAAACTGGGCTCATGAAGCCTGGAGAGCAACTATGCTACCTGAAATTGACACCCAACTCGAGTCAGCTTTCTTAGGGAAATGCTCAGTGTGTTCAGTCCCATGGAAAAAAAAGCCCTGCTCATTAGAAGGGTCAGGGGCATCCAGCCATAACAAGGCTGCTACCTAGATAGTCATGCCAAATGACAGGAAGTTATCTTACCAAAGCAGCCCCAGGTCCCTATTCCTATTCTATCACCTAAAAATTATCCTCCTAGCCTCTTGACCTACAATTCTGAAATTTCTATTTTCAACTAAGCCATTAGAATATCATTATCCACATGGTACCTTTCCCCACAGGAGAAAATACAAAGAGGTATGTGATCTGGAGATAGGAGTTCTAAATGATATATTAAACACACATGAGGAGGTTTTCATAGTTGTTCCTTGCCAGACCGTATATATGCGAAAGGCTCAAGTACTTCAAAAATTGTCAGATGAGCACCTATGTTGGATCTTTCCCATTCTTCCCTCCAGAACCATTTTCTATTTTTCTTGGCCCTGTTCTCTGTCCCAGGAGGCTGACCTCCAGGGACTACGTCACGGGGCTCCCTTGCCTTCTGGCCTCCAGTTGGGTTGCAGCCAACTGGGAATGGGAGGAGGTCCATCAGTAGGAGATTTACAGGAGATCAGAGTATTTATTTCCCTGGCTACCTCCCTGTCAGATGACTATCCCTACATCCCTTGACCAAAGGCTACAGTTCCTATCAGAGGGCCTTCTCCTCACAACTACCCTCTCTGGATTCTGGCAACCATTCCTTTCCTGTGTCCCTTCAGGCCTAGGAACGGTGATGGCTGTTGCTAGCCCCAGATTACTGTCCCTTTTGGGTTTCCCTAAACCCTATCCACACTTTTGTAGATAGTCCCTTTATTAAATGCTCCTCAGTTACCCAGTTTGATTGTTCTGACGATAAACCACCCAAGTTATGGCCTACTACCAGGCAAACACACTACTCAAAGCATGATCTTGAAGAGTTCTTCATACCCGCCCAGGATGGCCAGGAAGGGTCGCTCTGGGCTCTCCAAGGCCTTGGCAAAGTAGTTCAGCTCCTTCTTCATCAAAAAACCTCCGGCCTTTTGTGGCAGATTAACTCCCACCATGGAGCTAGAAAAGACCAGAAACATTCAAATTTTAGTCAGTTCCCACTAATTCTCCCAAATCTAGAAACCATCTCCTTATCATTGAAATACTTTCACTTCTGAGATTCCAGGAGACCACAGTTTTCATCCTTAAACTGCAACAAAAACACTTAGGTACAAGATAAGGTTTTTGACTAATAGTGCACGGTCAAGGGGAACACGTAAAAAGCAATGACCTTAAGTAGAATTTAAGATACCCAATTAATAGTCTTCAGACCAAGAGTTTAACCACAATAAATAATCAGCCAATTGATGGCAATAGGAGGGGATTCCTCAATTTGCTTCCTACTGACAGCATAAGATTCTAATTCCACAATGTTCACAAAGGGAGAGCTCTACATGAAATATCCAAAGTGAGAAAGAGCAACCTCTTTCTGAAGCTCAACAAAAAGCTCCACAATTCTCAGCATTTTTTACTTTTATTTCCTCTTTGGATCAGGGATACTCAAAAAGAGCCACAGTCTAATTGGTAGTTCCAATTAAGAGACAGAAACAGAAAGGACCACAGTATAATACAGAAATCTCCAAAAGCAACCCAGAGCTTGGGCTGCTCAAGTAAGTACAGGAATGCTGCTCCCAGCTTGACATCGAACAAGACTCTTAGTACCTGTGGGCTCGGTGAGCAGTGCCAAAAGCATCATTGACATAGACATCCCCTAGCTTGGAAAGTGAAGCTCGGAAAGTTTCTATTTTGGCTGGTTCGGCTTTAACCTGCAGAGAAAAATAAAAAATGGAAAAACCAACACAGGAAATGCTGATGGCTCCAAAGACAACTGTAAAAGCATTTCATACCAAGAGTCCTCTTGAACATCTCTAAAGACCCTGAGTTGGTGGGACAGCAATTTTTACAACTAGCAACAAGATCTGTTCTTTCTTCCAAATATTCCAGGTCTTTTGGTCATTTCTGCATGTTTCTGCTCTCCTTCACCTTCCCTCAAATTGCAAACCTAAGATTCCTGTACCATGGCTTAACCTCTAATCACATGAAGCTAACCACATCCCACTGACCTCTCCCCAACTCCCAGGACAAGATTATGATTATCCTTCCCCTTCTTTATCTTGACTTATTACTTATTTCCTCATTTTAACACATTCTCCTTATAAAGCTTAGGATTATAGACTCAAGCTGCTGGCTACCAAGTCCTTTCTGCAACGAGAAAGAGGCCCTCACACATATTCCTCATGAAAGCAACAAGGGCAGGCTGGGACAGAGAAGGTAGTTGGAAAAATGACAACAGAAGAGGACCTCAGAAACATTTTATTTTTATTAAAAGGAGGTATTTTATATAGCCTTCCCTGGGAGTTAGGCATCTGAGAAAACAAGAAATACACTTCTACAAAAAAAGAAGAATAAAAAGTAGAAGTAAAACATAAGGCTTTAAAATGTCAGCTCACTATCCAGGGATTCCCCTCAAAGGGGAAAGAAAGCAGATGGCAGGATGAACAAAGAGTCTCCGGCAGGAAACTAAGCAAAGATGCACAGGAAGCCAGATGAAGCGGTCATGGCACAGAAGAGTTCATAACACAGAGTAGATATTCATGTTAAGTCACTGCCCACTCCCATCATCCTATGTATCAAGGTGAAAAAGGCTGCCACAAAGAACAGGGGCTTTCCTCTAATGACCCAAAGAATGCAGGGGCACTAATGCTAAAACTAAAAACTGTAGAGCCCCCATAATCTCTCTAGAATGGAATATCATCTGCCACTGGTGACAGGAAGATGATTCATGTAGTAACAAAAACACTGCCTGAAGGGCAGGAGACCGGGGTTCTAGGCCCAGCTCTGACACTAATTCACTGTGTAACCTTTGGCAAGTTACTCTCTGTCCCTGAAATCTTCCCATCTATTAAAAAGGCATGATAACTCCTCTATTTAAGAATTGTTTGAGGAAAAATGGGGCAAATTGAAAGCTCCTTATGAAAAGGGTGCTATAAAAATTAATAATAATCAGAAGCCATTTCTCATTTTTGATCTGCCAATAACTAGAAGGGAGAGAATGCTCCTAAAGACCAATGCAGGCACACTGGATAAAGGAAAAATTTTATGTCCCCACTTTGTTTTTTAATCCATTTTGAAGTTATGACTGGCTCCTGAAATTTCAAGCACTGAAAGCCACTGGACACTAAATGTAAAGTTAACTAACTAAAAAAGTCATAGACTAGCATAGTTGGTTCATCATCTCTTGAATAAAAAGTTTTTCCTCAATTCACCAGTTGCCTTCTGCCATTTCTAAGCCCTCGAGTCTGTGCAGCTTGAGTTTCAGTCTAAAAGGGCACCAAGTTTTAGGTCAGCATTTAACTCTACTACTGTAGCAAGACCATGCCAAAGGAAGGATAAGGCAAGACCAGGGCCTGTGGTGCTAAGAAAAGAAACTGCTTAAAAGCAGGTGCTCTGATGACCTTAACAAATGTCAGAAGTACAACAGGAAATTGAGACACTAGCCTCAGAGAATCTTGTTCCCCAAGACACTAAAGACCTTAAGAGTGGAAAGTACTAAAGGGTACCTTCGGCTTCCCTTCTTCTACCAATAGGCAAATTCCAAATCATCCTCAGAGAGCCAGCTTTATCATTTAACGTTTGAATTCTAACTGTTAGGTCATAGTAATCTGTTTTGTGAGTTATCTTTGGTTGCTTTTTTAATTTTTTTTTTGCCTGTTTTTTGTTTTTTTCTATGGTTGCTTTTGCATGACAACAGCAGAGCTGAGTAGTTCAACAGAGACCATATACGGTTGTGACTGACTATATAGCATGCAAAGCCTAAAATATTTACTGTCTGGTCCTTTACAGAAAAGGTTTGCTGATCTAATGGACTGAGCTATATATAAAGCCTAGCAACAGCACCACTGACTCTAACTTTACTCAAATGACTGCCTTTCTGAGACTTAGTTTCTTTATGACATGATGATGATGCTTCCTTATCTCAGAGAGCAATTCAAAGAAAAATGCTTTACACTTAAGAAAAATGCCTTAAATCCAAGGCAATTTTATCATGACCATAATTTACCCAACTACAATCAACTGTCCCAAATAGTCCCTTTATACTTGACTTAGGAAAGTACTTTTTCTGCTCATGTAATTCTTTTATAAGAAAAATCCCAATCATATCAAATTTAATTTACTGTTTTAAAAGTACCAAACTCAACCTTCAAGTTAATTCCCCTTCTAAATAAGAATACAGATTGTCCTTCCATAACACACTAGGGCCTGTTGCTTAGAAAAACTGTTCCAGCCTTGACAAACAAAAAATCTACAACTGGCTTTGCTGGAGGAACACCTGGGCAGCATGGATATTCACCCCCACAACCATCTGTGAATGTCTGCTCACAGCACTTGGGAATGACAGCCTACCCTTCAATAGGATTATCACATACTGTCAGAAAAATAATTCTCATGTATCACAGGCCAGGTGTGTAACAAAGGGACGATTAAAAGTAGCATGTTCACTGAATACTCTTACACCCAAATGGTGTTCACATATTTTTCAAAGATATTCCAAAACCACTTGAGCAGGAGGAGGGCTTCTGGGATGCTGGCAATACTCTATTCCTTGACCTAGGTGGTGTTTACACAGGTGTGTTTACTTTGTAATAATTCAGCAAGATATGCATTTGTGCATTTTATATGTATGTTATACTTCAATAAAAAGGTGTATAAGGAAAAATAAACATGAGCTTCCTCTATTTTTCCATCAGTCCCTTATAGATTTAGCCTTCTCCTCACCCCCACTAATCGCGGGTCCTACCTTGTTCCCAGAAGCATCTTTTCCCTTTCCTTCTTCCTCCACATGAAAGCGAAGGTTCTCCAGCAGGATGACAGACCCAGCAGCTGGGTCAGCACAAGCTTTCTCCACTTCTGGGCCCACACAGTCCTTCAAGAACAAAACATCCCTGGGAAGAGCACGAAATGGAGACACTTGAGCTGTCTGAAAGTTAAGAACCAGTAACAACATGCTTGACAACATCTCCTGTCACAAAGTCCACCAGCACCAGAGCCTGGCACTTACTTGCCCAGCAGAGATTTGAGTTCTAGAGCAACTGGCTCCAAGGAATACTTGTCAGGCATGGGGACACCATCAGGCCGGCCCAGGTGGCTCATAAGAACAACTGACTTGGCTCCATTGTCCAAGCAGAATTTGATGCTTGGGATAGCAGCCTTGATCCTGCAACCAAAAAGAGACAGCAGGTAGAGCAAGGTTACTACTAGGAATTAGTATAAAACATAAAGCCCCTTTTCTTCTCCAAATTCCTTCACATTGTACTGTCGGCAACTCATTGATGGTCCTCAGGCTTATGTTCAGGGGAAGAAGTTAATTATGATGCTAACCCTCCACCTAGGATTGTACAATCTCATTATGTTTTGCCCCTTCTGCAGAAAAGAGTTAACATAGCAGGCCTGAAGCTGCTATCTTTAGAAAGACTTGCTTGCAAGGTTGGCCCTTGGCTGGTGTCTGGGAACTTGGCTTTCAAAGTGGTCCCTCAGTTCTCTGACAACAGCCATTCACTGTTTCTAGACTGTCTGTACAAACAAGGTGATTTATGCTGAACACCTGCTTTTCCTCTAGGAGTCTGGAATTTTGGTAGTTGCTAGCCGGAGGGTATCTATGTGACCAGGTCCCAGTATAAATCTTGGGGGCCGAGTCTCTAATGGGCTTCCCTGGGCAGAGATACTGCACACAATTATTGTATTTTTCACTGCTGGAGAAAGAAGCACACTCAGGTGTGTCCCCTCACAGGAGGGAAAAAGCATCAGAAGTCCATGCATGGATTTCTGCAGATTCTGCCTGTGACTTTTCCCCAGCAATCCTGTCATGCATCCTTTCACTGTAATAAACTTTAGCAGTGAGAACTATATGCCAAGTCCTGTGAGTACTTCTAGCGAATCACCAAACATGTAGGTGGTCTTGGGGAACCCCTGAAACACCCCTCTTATGTGACTGTATAACAAATATAAAATTCCCAAACCTTGAAACCATTAAAAGGAAATTTGGGGAAAATTAAAAAATATGTAGTAACTTTTCTGCACCCATTATAGATCCTAAGTCACTTTTTTTATGTAGGAAAAAATGAATGCATTATATAGAATGTGGTTTACATAATACATCACATTTACTACATTATAGTTTAACCAAAAAATTATTAAACTTCCTTTAAACATTTCAAAATTTGTTACACACCTGATACTAACTTTTCATTTTTGCCAGTCTTTAAGAAATTAAAATTGATAATGAAGAAATTCATTTATTTATTCAACAAATATTTACTGAACGCTTTTATTCCAGGCGCCATTCCAGATTCTGAGAATACAACAGTAAATAAAAAGTCTCAGGCCGGCCCCGTGGCTTAGCGGTTAAGTGCGCGCGCTCCACTGCTGGTGGCCCGGGTTCAGATCCCGGGCGCGCACCGACGCACCGCTTCTCCGGCCATGCTGAGGACGCGTCCCACATGCAGCAACTAGAAGGATGTGCAGCTATGACACAACTATCTACTGGGGCTTTGGGGGGAAAAAATAAATAAATAAAATCTTTTAAAAAAAAAACAGTCTCTGCTCTCATGGAAGTGAAAATTCTAATGGAGAGACAGAAAATAAGTGTGTGTGTGTGTGTGTGTGTGTGTCTGTGTGTGTGTGTGTGTGTGTGTGTGTGTGTGTGTGTGTGTGTGTCTCAGATGGTGATAAGAGCTGTGGAGAAAATAAAACAAGGTAGAGGACGAGAATGATTGGGGAATAGTGGTGGAGGGGATTTAGATATGGTGGCCAGGGAAAGTCTCTCTGATAGCGTGTCTTTTCAGCAGAGAATGGAATAATAAAAAAACAAGTTATGTTTCTAAAATATCTTATGCTATTTGGCAGATATAAAAACTCGTACCAAATAAAGAAGAAACCTTGATCAGGTACAAAGTTTGCCTAATGAAACCAAATTAATCTTCAGGGCTATCCCTTATTGGCAAGTTCTATTATTTCTAATGCTTCACCTTGTTAATCAACTCCATGGATTTCTGAAAATGAAAAGATCTACTCAGACATGTTTCTCTACTTTTTATTCATAAAATAACTTGATAGGCATATTTCCAATATTTTCTGTGTGCTGCAGAAAATAATGAAAATCAAGAAGGGTCAGAGCTGCCTTATACAAAGACCTTCCGCTATGGTGCAGCAGGGATGTGTGTGGCAGAATGCCAGGCTCTAGTCTGGGGCCAGTATCTAAAAATGTTCCAGACCTGCACTGTCCAATATGGCAGCCATTAGCCACATGTGCCTCTTGAATACTAGAAATGTGACTAGTCCAGACTGAGATGTGCTATAAGTGTTAAAACACATGGTGGATCTCAAAGACTTAATACTAAAAAAGTTAAATGTCCCTTTCATTGATTTTTTTATTGATTACATATTGAAATAATTTTTGGACTTAATGGATTAAATAAAATATATTATTAAAATTAAGTTCACCCATTTCTTTTTACTTTTTTAATGTGGCAACTAGAAAAATTTAAATTACATGTGGCTCATACTATATTTCTTTTTTGTGTGTGTGAGGAAGATCAGCCCTGAGCTAACATCCATGCCAATCCTCCTCTTTTTGCTGAAGAGGGCTGGCCCTGAGCTAACATCCATGCCCAACTTCCTCCACTTTATGTGGGACGCCGCCTCAGCATGGCCTGACAAGCGGTGCCTCGGTGCGCGCCCAGGATCTGAACCCAGGCCACCAGCAGCAGAGCGCACACTTAACCACTACGCCACGGGGCTGGCCCGCTCATACTATATTTCTATTACCACTGGTCTAGATCATTGGAAAGCACCTCTCGAGCTCAAACCCTTCATTTAAAACTTAAAATAAAAACCTTCATTTACAATTTAGTCAAAAGCAAGAGCAGTACTATCACTGAAAATTTCTGCTTCTGAATCTAGGAGCCAAGACATTTCAAGCAGCCTAAACTGACAGAAAATGTTACTTCTGAAGTCTTTTCCCTTAAATCAAAATTCTCAAAAACTGATTTTATCTGGGCCATCTGGAACAGGGGCTTGTAAAACTACATGTAAGCTTAATAACTGTTGGTACTAAAAAATCCTTCTTTTGCACAATTCTTCATCTTGCAAGGGAAGCCAAGTAACCTTAAACTTTGATATTCTTTAAAAACGCATAACCCCAAATTCTTCAAATTTTCAAATAACGGGAAGAGAAAAAAAATCACTTTCTTAAGATGATTTTTTTCAATTTCCACATTCTCATAAGAAAGTAAACCAGATGGTGGGTTGGGTTGGTGGAAAGCCAAGATCATATGGCTTAAGTTGCCTCAGTTCTACAATAAGAAAGGAAAACCATTTCATCCTATATACCCATACTCACACACATCTTAAATCTAGCTCAAGGCTTAGCAGGTACCTTACCTCTGGTTGTTTGTTATCTGGTTGTTCTTCATAGGAACATTGAAGTCCACTCTAAAAAAGAAAAAAAAATTCAGATTAAGAGTCATGATCAATTTATTGTTCCCTCAAAGATTAGGAGAGGCACTTGTAGTGAGCCAGTTAAATAAGCTGGAAGCTCAAAACTCACCTTAAAATTAATCAGTGGTATTAGAAGTCAAGAGAGTGGTTAGCCATGGGGGGAGGAAGGTGGGAGCAGGATGGATAGGACACCAGAGGGGGCTTCTGGGGTTCTGGTAATGTTCTATTTCTTGACCTGGGTAATTGTACAAATGTGATCATTTTGTGATCATTCTTTGAGCTTATACTTTGTGCCCTTTAGGTATGTACCTCATACTTTAAAAGAGAAATTTTAAAAAATAAAAATAAAACCTAACTTAAATCACAGGAACTAGCCCTGAAGACCTAGGAAGCTAAAACCAGTTCCATTTAAAGATTTCTATGCGGGCCAAGCATGACAGTATCTAATAATAGTGGCAGCTGACAGGGTGAAGGGTAATAAGGAAGATATCCTGATTCTGATTCCTTTGATATTATTTCTGGGTCCTAGTGAAGCTAACAACCCTCAAAAGAAAAAACAATAACTGGAAAAATAAAACATATCAAGAGAATATCATCCTTTTTAGAGAAAGCCTGGGGCCCTGAGACCAGAAAGAAACCCAATGTCCAAGACCAAGTTCTCACGGTATCCTTCAAGCAAAACACAGAAAATAAAAGTAAGATAGCCTCTTTCAAAAAGCCTGACAGGAGAGGGTGGAACATGTGACCCTGCCCACCTCACAAACAGGCAATTAGAAGAAAAGTGATCAAGCCAGCATAAGCAAATAATTCACTGCAGTGTCTCCTTTGTTACCGAACAGATTACTGCTTTACCTTTTTTGTTTGTGTGTGAGGAAGCTCATCCCTGAGCTAACATCCGATGCCAATCCTCCTCTTTTTGCTGAGAAAGACTGGCCCTGGGCTAACATCCGTGCACATCTTCCTCTACTGTATATGGGATGCTGCCACAGCATGGCTTGACAAGTAGTATGTCAGTGAGCGCCCGGGGTTCCAAACCTGCGAACCCCGGGGCCGCAGGAGCTGAGCACGCGCACTTAACCGCTAAGCTACCGGGCTGGCCCCCTGCTTTACCATTTTTAAGAACTGATAATTCCTTTCCCCTTCTTCTGAACTCCTTGGAACCTCAGCCTACTTCAACCTGACTGAAAACAATGATGTGCGGTAGCTATTTGTAAGGTCTAAGTTTTGCCTGCCAGGATCCTTTTTAAGTAATTTCTTTCTCATCTGTAAAATGAGGATGATAGTATCTACCTCACAGTTATCGTGAAAATTAAATGAGTTAGCAATCTGTAAAGTGCTTAGAAAAGAACCTGGTACACAGTAAGTGCCATAAAAGTAGTAGCCATTATTGTATATGTTAATGCTTCTCCAAAACGTAATTCTGTGATTTAAAAGGCAGATCAACCATTACTAAAACAGCTAGCATCACAAGCTAAGGGACTTCAGGGAAGGTATGACCTAGTCAAGACTACTGCTGTGCTCCATCATTAAAGCTCCATTACTAGTCCTTCCTCTCTAAGGCTGAGGCTTGGCAGATGATTACAAAATCCTAGACCTACTAAGAAGACCACCAATTTTCTATATCCCCTGTGCATGTACTGCAATCTACCTCACTGAAGAGCAGCCTTTCCCAAAGTGAGTTGAGGGAATAATTGTATATTCAAACATTTTAATTAAAAGAAAGTCTTCAAAAATAAAGGCAGTATGCCTCTGAAGAAAGAAATACACTCTACTTAGTTTCAGGCTACTTGATTCTGATTCTAAGCATCTTCTTTAAATATCCTGAACAAGGCTCTTGCCAGCCTTAAAGGGCATTCCAAAGAGGACAGAGTATCCCATTACCAAGGGTCATTTTCCCCCCTCCAGCCTTTCAGAAGGCCCATGGTGAAAAGGGCTAATAGCAAGAAGCTGAGCACAAGCCACCCCTCTACTGTGCTGCTCCCTAACCCCAAGCCATTACAGGGAGGAAATTCTTTGGGCAGAAACACTCAAGAATCTGTCTCATCCATCCAAGCTGCTGTGGCATAGCTTACTGATGAGAACTGGACTTGTAATCTCTTCTCATTGCCTGTGGATTACCTCCCCTCATCATCTCCTAGACTTTTCAACAATAGCTCTGCTTTTAGCTTCTCTCTGAGGATTCCACCACAGAAACTGCTCTTGCCTGCACATTCCACTTGTTCCAGTCTATGTAAAATCTGCACCCCTTCCTTTTCCATTTCCCTGAAATACTCCCAAGCTTACCCTTAGGCTCGAAGTCAGGTATCACTACACATCTATCAAAATGGCTGAAATAAAAAAATAACAGCAACACTAAATGCTAGCAAGGATGCAGAGAAACTGATCACTCATACACTGCTGGTGGGAATGTAAAATGGTGCGGCTGCTTTGGAAAACAGTCTGGGAATCCCTCAAAAGGTTAAGCATATGACCGAACAATCACACTCTTAGGTGTTTGCCCAAGAGAAACGACAGCATATGTCCATACCAAGACAGGTGCACGAATGTTCAATGTTCACAGCAGCTTTATATGTAATAGCCCAAAACTGGAAACAACCGACACATCCTTCAATGGGTGAATGGCTAACAAACTGTGGAGCATCCATACCATACACTACTACTCAGCAATATAAGAAATGAATTATTGATATATGCAACAACTTGATAAATCTCAAGGGCATTACGCTGAGTGAAAAAAGCCAATCCTAAAAGGTCACATACTGTGTGATTTCACTTATATAACATTTTTGAAATGATAAAATCTTAGAAATGGAGGATAGATTAGTAGTTACCAAGGGGTAGGAATGGAGGGAGCGAGGCCATGACTCGAAAGGGGTAGCATGAAGGATATCTTGCTGGTGATCAAACAAAACAATAATTTTGTGTCTTGATTATGGTAGGAGTTACACAAATCTATGCACGTGATAAAACAGCACAGAACTATACACTTTATTTCAATGTCAACTTCCTCCCTTTGATATTGTACTCTAATTATGTAAGATGTATCCAACGGGGGAAACTGGGTGAACACAGGACCTCTCTGTACAACCGTTGCAGGACCTCTTTGCAACCTCCTGTGAATCTATAATTATTTCCAAACAAAATGTTAAAAATATTGATTTAGTTGGGTTAAGAATATCAAGTCTCTATCACTTGAAATCTCAGGAGTCCAGGCCCAGTTCCATTAAAAGCTCTCAAAGGAACCATGCCCACCCTTGCTTCACTACCCCTGACTGGAAAATTGAGGTATTATGGCTGTCTTAGAGACTTTCTTTTTCTCTGCTCTCAGTTTTTCCTCTCCATTTCTTTTTCTACTACATCAAGGCTGTTGCTTAACAAGTTAAAACACATTAGAGAAAAACAGGTTTAAAAAAGCACGGGGGAACAAGTAAAAGGGAAGTGCTTCACAAGTTGGCAAATGAGTATGACTGGCAACCTGTGAGAGGAAGAAAGGAAATGACATGGCAAAAATAAGCAGGAAGTTTACTCAAAGAGCTGTAAAGTCAACTGGAGTCCTAAAAAACTGAGGTGGAACCTGGTAATTATCCAGTCAGTTTCTGGCTATCTAATGTTCCCTCAACAAATCAGTCAATTCCCCTTGGCAATTCAAAGCAGGGGCCAGAAGACTCAGCAAACCGAGTTCTCTTACGCAGGAAAAAGAGAGGAGGCAAGTGAAGCAGTCACTACTCAGGAGGCCCCATTTCTGAAACACTACCAGCAACCACCACGTAAAGGCATTGAAACAAAAAGAAATTTGAGCTGACACCACATGGCTGCCCAGGCTCTTCCAAAAAGTAGTCGGTTAGAAAAAGGTACATTAATAATCAGGGAACAAAGTAACTTCTTGTCCTCAGGCCAAATAAGCAGAATTTATCCAGATTACATGAGGAAAATTGATTGCAACCTTCAGTAGACAAAAGGTCTATTTTAACCTGTCCTTGTTCATTATGAATATTTAGAGGATCTGGCTGGTAGCCAAGGAGATCCAAATTCTAGTTCTAGCTCTGCCAACCTGCTAGTTCAGTGACCTTGGACAGGTCATTTTCCATCAGCAAAACAGGACAAGCCAATCATTTCAAGGCTCAGGGTTAATCTGTGTTAAATGAAACTTTGAGCCCTTGGGCAGAAAGATATTTCATATTAGGTCCAGAAGGAGAAAAGATAAGCACCTCCTCTAGTCCCACTCCCAGCCAGCCCAGTTAATTCCTCAAGCCAATTTCCCTGGGGAGAGAGGAGATAAAGCCCAAGACTGAAGTTGTAGGAAGTTGACGAGCATGATACCCCACCTCTTGTCTTTCAGCTGGTGCATGCATCTGGAAAGGTCTGATGTGAGCCCAGTGGAGATGGGAGGAAATAATTAAAACCTAAGATCTAGGGGCCGGCCCTGTGGCTTAGCAGTTAAGCGGCTTAGCGGTTGAGCACGCGCCCTCCGATCCCGGGCGCGCACCGACGCACCGCTTCTCCAGCCATGCTGAGGCCATGTCCCACATACAACAACTAGGATGTGCAACTATGACATAAAACTATCTACTGGGGCTTTGGGGGAAAAAAAAGGAGGAGGATTGGCAATAGATGTTAGCTCAGAGCTGGTCTTCCTCAGCAAAAAGAGGAGGATTATCATGGATGTTAGCTCATGGCTGATCTTCCTCACAAAAAAAAATAAAAAATAAATAAAAAACCTAAGATCTAGTTGCATGCCAATGTCCACCTGTCTTGTTTTTCATAGGGTCTATCCCCTTTCCTTAAGATCACCTGAGGAGTAGAAAGGGCCCTTATCTAATACTAGGATTGCTGTGATTCCTAATTTGTCCACCAGGTGTTTCTCATGGCCATAAGCTACTGAGTTCTTCCATTTCCATAGCCAGGCCGACAAGGCCACTTGCAAATAGTGACCATAATGAAATTAGAGGGAAAGGGAGAGCTACATGAACTTTTAGGGTGCCCATACAATTCTCTAATTCATAGTGCCCTCATATGTTTAAGCCTAGGATAAAGGGAGATACCCTTCTGCCTTATGTATCTGTTAATATCCAAAAGATGCCCTCATTTGAACCAGCCCAAATTGGGAAAGGGGGTGGATCACAGCATTCAGATGCCTGCCCATCCATCAACCACTTCCCCAAAAGGACAAGACTGCACAATGCTATCAACTCAAGCCCTTATGGCCGCCCAACGGCACTACCCTTCGATCCTGTCAAGGCATATGAACAGCCAAGACTATCAGTTACACACCTAACTGTCCTCCTGTACTTTGCTCCTGGCATGCACAAACGTACCACATGTTACAAAAAGGATAAATGTAAAAGTTCCATACACCATACTAGTAATTTGGGCAGATAAGGGAGAAGCTACGTTTGTAAGTGACCAGGGATCCACGTATGCAGTGTAAGAGACCCGAAAGTGCATGGAGAGCCCTCCCCACTTCTAATATCCTGCTTCTCTAGCCACCTGTGGGGTGAGGTTGGAGAACAGCAAGAATGAGCAGCCACACCCTGCTCTAGCATTACCCAGCATGTGTCACAATCGTGATGCAAACCCCATGGCCTGGAGTCCAACCACACCATAGGCCCTTCTCACCCTCCCACCCCCAATGCTTTAGAGGGTTCTACTGAACATCTAAATCACCACGCTCTGGGGAAGATTTCCTTTTGTGAAGGGACCTTTGAAATGTGGGCCGTTTCTCATTTGTCTGGGATGGTCCAGGGCGGTGGGGGAAGGGGAACTAACCAAATGACCTTTCAAGGTCCCTTCCTTGGGGCCTAGGGATTTGCAGGATAAGCATCAGGTCCCACCTTGCCGACTGGGAGCTGGGGCCGACAGAACTGCATTTCAAGAATAGGAAAGAGGGCAAAATGGGTCCCGGCAATCTGAGCCCTTTCTCAGTGGATCCACCCCTAAAGGGCAACTACGGCTCGATTTCTGGGCTGGGGAAAATGAGGTTAGAAACCGTAACACCCGGGCAAAGCCTCAGCTACAACGGTGGGCAGCCTCGCCCTGCCTGGCTAGGGCCCATGGGGCCGAGTAGAGGCCTAAAAGCAACTTGGGGCAGTCGGGAAAGCAAGTCGGCCCCAGCCGGAGAGACTGCGCGAGAGCCGCGAGGGCGCGCAGGCACACGTGTACAATTACCTCATGACGACCCGCTTCCCCTTCACATTCAGCTTGTCCAGCGTCAGCTTGTTAGAAAGCGACATCTTGGCAATACAGCGGCGGCGACAGGCCGGGGGATCAAAGAGCAGCAGACGAAACTGCCTACGTGCGCGAGAGACGCGTGCCGAATGCCCAACTCCGCGCGGGCCCCGCCGCTCCGCCTCCCGCCCCGCCACGCCCCGCCGCGCCCAACGCGCCGCGAACAGCAGCCGCTATTGGACGTAGCCCAAAGGCGCCGGCGCACTGCCATTGCTCCGAGGCGCTGTCCGTTTGCTAGGGCGTTGGTGGACGTGCTGCTTCCGTTTGTCACGTCCGGCACGCAGGGAGCCGCTGGGAACCTTCGTGACTAGGGGCGGGAGCGGAAGGCGGTGCCGCGGGGCCCGCAAGTTGGGGGGAAGGGAGCCGGGTGGTGGACGTGGAGAGAGTGAGAGGTTCAAGGCCGCCACCCGGGTCTCCGCCGCCACCCGGGTCTCTGCCGCCGCGCCCAGAGCAGCTACAGCGCCGCGGAAACCCGCGACAGCTTGGGGAAAAGCGCCAGCCTCCATCCCACGGAATTCCCGGCAGCCCTACCAGGATCGATGCAAATGGCACCTCCCTTTGGAAAACTGTGGTTTCCCGGCTCCCCAAAATGGAATTCTCCGCAAGGCTGCTAAGCGGCTTTAATAATGGAGACCTCGCAGAAGTCAGGAAAGGCCCAGGACCCCCCGCACGCCCCACCTTTTTAATAATAAAAAGTGCAGTGTAATTCTTCTGGTTACAACACAGTGCTACAACATATAGCATTTTTCATATATTAACGAATGCAAAACTCGGAAGTAGGTACTGTCATCCTCATTTTACAGATGATGCATAAAGAGGTTTAGTGACTTGCTTAGAGTTTCAGATCTTGTAAGTGATGGGTTCAAACCTAAGCAATCCAGATGTAGAATCCATACACTTAACTATACTGTAATACAGACACCATTGCTAGGAACTAGGTATTTGGTGTCCACATGCTTACAGAGTTGGCTGGAATGAAGTAATTTGAATCACAAACAAAAATTTCCCACGTATGGCACTCGTCCAGGTAAGATATAGGAAATATTAATTCATAGTGCACTGGTATTGAGACACAAATGTGTCTGTCTGATAATGAGACACAAGTTTAAAGTTACAAGATAAACATTAGTTCCTTTCAATCCTGTCAATGTACATTTGGGAAACCTTCATGGAGTTACTCCAAATGAATCTACATTTAAAGCCCAGATGGGCCTCCTGGCCTCATCCATGATCAGCTCTGCATATATTTAGCACTTATTTCATTCCATCTGGATTATTGTGGCAGTGCGAAGCAATTCCTTTCTGATAAGATAGAAAAGCAACCAAGGGCATCATCAGGGAAACTAAAATAAGCAATCTGACAGCCTGAACTTAACAATACTTCCCAATTATTGAGCACTTACTGTATGCCAGACACTGTGCTACAGGCTGAACATACATGATTCATTTACTCCTCACAATAGCTTTGTGAAGTAGGTACTATTATTATCTCTATTTTATAGATGAGAACATTAAAGCTCATAAAGATCAGGAAGTTTTATCCTCTACACATCTGAAGCAGTATCAGAGATGCAAAGATCCTAAGATGGGAAAGAGCCTTAGACAACACAAAAAGTCCAATGTTGCTGGAAAATAGAGTGGGAGGAAGAGAGGTCTAAAATTATACTGAAGAGGCAAGGTAAGCAGGGACCAGATCCTTTGGGCCTTATAACCATGATAAAGATGTGATATTCATCCTAAAAGCAATGAGAAGCCTTTTGTTGCAGTCATTTTTGCCTACCCAACAGCCTTTCCCCAGCCATATCCTTTCTTGCTAACAGAAGCCCAGTTTGATTATTGGGCCAGTGACAGGGAGGGTAGGCTTATGTCACAGCCCCACGGGATGAATCATGGTTGACTTCAATACAATACGGTTGTCTAATAGACCTTATTCAAATTTTCCAAATTTGTGTTAATAATGTCTTTTATAGCAAATATCTTGGTCCCAGATGCAATCCAGGATCACACGTTGCATTTAGTTGTTTTTTTTCTTAATTTTTTGTTTATTGCAGTAACATTGGTTTATAACATTGTATAAATTTCAGGTTTACATCATTATACTTCTATTTCTGCATAGATTACATCATGTTCACCACCCAAATACTAATTACAACCCTTCACCACACACATGTGACGATTTATCCCTTTCGCCCTCCTCCCTCCCCCCTTCCCCTCTGGTAACCAACCATCCAATCTCTGTCTCTATGTGTTTGTTTATTGTTGTTATTATCTACTACTTAATGAAGGAAATCATACGGTATTTGACCTTCTCCCTCTGACTTATTTCACTTTGCGTAATACCCTCAATGTCCAACCAAGTTGTCACAAATGGCTGGATTTCATCGTTTCTTATGACTGAGTAGTATTCCATTGTGTATATATACCACATCTTCTTTATCCATTCCTCCCTTGATGGGCACTTAGGTTGCTTCCAAGTCTTGGCTATTGTGAATAACGCTGCAATGAACACAGGGGTGCATGTATCTGTACGCATTGGTGTTGTCAAGTTCTTTGGATAAATACCCAGCAGTGGAATAGCTGGATCATAAGGTAGTTCTATCCTTGATTTTTTGAGGAATCTCCATACTGTTTTCCATAGTGGCTGCACCAGTTTGCACTCCCACCAGCAGTGTATGAGAGTTCCCTTCTCTCCACATCCTCTCCAACACATGTTGTTTCCTGTCTTGTTAATTATAGCCATTCTGACGGGTGTGAGGTGATATCTCATTGTAGTTTTGATTTGCATTTCCCTGATAGTTAATGATGTTGAACATCTTTTCATGTGTCTGTTGGCCATCTGTATATCTTCTTTGGAGAAATGTCTGTTGAGGTCTTTTTCCCATTTTTTAACTGGGTTGGTAGTTTTTTTGTTGTTGAGATGCATCAGTTCTTTGTATATTTTGGAGATTAATCCCTTATCCAATGTATGGTTTGCAAATATCTTCTCCCAGGGCCGGCCCCGTGGCTTAGCGGTTAAGTGCACGTGCTCCGCTGCTGGCAGCCCGGGTTCGGATCCCGGGCGCGCACCGCTTCTCCGGCTATGCTGGGGCCGGGTCCCACATACAGCAACTGGAAGGATGTGCAGCTATGACATACAACTACCTACTGGGGCTTTGGGGGGAAAAAATAAATAAATAAAATCTTTAAAAAAAAAAAAAAAACAAATATCTTCTCCCAATTGTTAGGTTGTCTTGTCGTTTTGTTGATGGTTTCCTTTGCTGTGCAGAGGCTTTTTAGTTTGAGGTAGTCCCATTTGTTTATTTTTTCTATTGTTTCTCTTGCCCGGTCAGACATGGTGCTTGAAAATATGTTGCTAAGACCAATTTCAAAGAGCGTACTGCCTATGTTTTCTTCTGGAAGTTTCATGGTTTCGGTTCTTACATTCAAGTCTTTAATCCATTTGGAGTTAATTTTTGTGTATGGTGTAAGGAAGGTAAGGGTCTACTTTCATTTTTTTGCATATGGCTGTCCAGTTTTCCAAACACCATTTGTTGAAGAGACTTTCTTTTCTCCATTGTATGTTCTTGGCTCCTTTCTCAAAGATTAGCTGTCCATAGATGTGTGGGTTTATTTCTGGGCTTTCGATTCTATTCCATTGAGCTGTGTGTCTGTTTTTGTGCCAGTACAATGCTGTTTTCATTACTATAGCTTTCTAGTATATTTTGAAATCAGGGAGTGTGATACCTCCAGCTTTGTTCTTTTTTCTCAGGATTCCTTTAGCTATTCGGGGTCTTTTGTTGTTCCATATAAATTTTAGGATTCTTTGTTCTATTTCTGTGAAAAATGTTGTTGGAACTTTGATAGGGATTGCATTGAATCTATAGATGGCTTTAGGAAGTATGGACATCTTAACTATGTTAATTCTTCCAATCCAAGAGCATGGAATATCTTTCCATTTCTTTGTGTCTTCTTCAATTTCTTTCAGCACTGTTTTATAGTTTTCAGCATACCGATCTTTCACCTCTTTGGTTAAGTTTATTCCTAGGTATTTTATTCTTTTTGTTGCAATTGTAAATGGGATTGTATTCTTAATTTCTCTTTCTGCTACTTCATTGTTAGTGTACAGAAATGCAACTGATTTTTGTATGTTGATTTTGTATCCTGCAACTTTACCATATTCATTTATTACTTCTAAAAGTTTTCTGGTGGATTCTTTAGGGATTTCTATATATAAAATCATGTCACCTGCAAATAGTGACAGTTTCACTTCTTCCTTTCCAATTTGGATCCCTTTTATTTCTTTCTCTTGCCTGATTGCTCTGGCTAGGACTTCCAGTACTATGTTAAATAGGAGTGGTGACAGTGGGCATCCCTGTCTAGTTACTGTTCTTAGAGGGATACCTTTCAGTTTTTCACCATTGAGGATGATATTAGCTGTGGGTTTGTCATATGTGGCCTTTATTATGTTGAGGCACTTTCCTTCTATCCCCATTTTAGTCAGAGTTTTTATAATAAATGAATGCTGTATCTTGTCAAATGCTTTCTCTGCATCTATTGAGATGATCATGTGATTTTTAGTCTTCATGTTATTAATGTGGTGTATTATGTTGATTGATTTGCGAATGTTGAACCATCCCTGTATACCAGGAATAAATCCCACTTGATCATGGTGTATAATCTTTTTAACGTATTGTTGTATGTGATTTGCTAGTATTTTGTTGAGGATTTTTGCATCGATGTTCATCAGTGATACTGGCCTGTAATTTTCTTTTTTTGTGTTGTCCTTGTCTGGTTTTGGTATCAGGGTAATGTCCGCTTCATAGAATGAATTAGGGAGCTTCCCCCCCTCCTCAAATTTTTGGAAGAGTTTGAGAAGAATAGGTATTAAGTCTTCTTTGAATGTTTGGTAGAATTCACCAGGGAAGCCATCTGGTCCTGGACTTTTATTTTTGGGGAGGTTTGTGATTACTGTTTGGCTCTCCTTACTGGTGATTGATCTATTCAAATTCTCTACTTCTTCTTGATCCAGTTTTGGAAGGTTGTATGATTCTAAGAATTTATCCATTTCTTCCAGATTGTCGAATTGGTTGGCATCTAGCTTTTCATAGTATTGTCTTATAATCTTTTGTATTTCTGAGGTGTCTGTTGTAATTTCTCCTCTTTCATTTCTGATTTTACTTATTTGTGCCTTCTCTCTTTTTTTTTTTGGTGAGTCTAGCTAAAGGTTTGTCAATTTTGTTGATCTATTCAAAGAACCAGCTCTTGGTTTTATTAATTTTTTCTATTTTTTTTTTTTTAGTCTCTATTTCATTTATTTCTGCTCTGATTTTTATTATTTCCCTTCTTCTACTGATTTGGGGCTTTGTTTGTTCTTCTTTTTCCAGTTCCTTTAGGAGCATTGTTAGATTGTTTCTTTGAGATTTTTCTTGTTTGTTGAGATAGGCCTGTATCGCTATAAACTTCCCTCTTAGAACTGCTTTTGCTGTATCCCATACATTCTGGCATGTCGTATTTTCATTTTCATTTGTCTCCAGGTATTTTTTTATTTCTTCTTTGATTTCTTCGTTGACCCAGTTGTTGTTCAGTAGCATTTTGTGTAATCTCCACGTATTTGTGACTTTTCTGATTTTCTTCCTATAGTTGATTTCTAGTTTCATACTGTTGTGGTCAGAAAAGATGCTTGGTATTATTTCAGTCTTCTTAAATTTATGGAGACTTGTTTTGTGGCCTAATATGTGATCAATCCTGGAGAATGTTCCATATGCATTTGAAAAGAACATGTATTCTTCGGTTTTAGGATGGAATGCTCTGTATATATCTACTACGTCCATCTGTACTAGTGTGTCATTTAAGGCCAATGTTTCCTTATTTATCTTCTGTTTGGATGATCTATCCATTGGTGAAAGTGGAGTGTTAAAGTCCCCTACTATTATTGTGTTACTGTCTTTTTCTATTTTTATGTCTGTTAATAATTGCTTTATATATTTAGGTGCACTTACATTGGGTGCGTAGATATTTACAAGTGTTATATCCTTTTGTTGGATTGTTCCCTTGATCATTATGTAATGCCCTTCTTTGTCTCTTTTTACAGTTTTTGTTTTAAAGTCTATTTTGTCTGATGAGTACTGCTACCCCAGCTTTCTTTTCATTGCCATTTGTGTGGAGTATCTTTTTCCATCCCTTCACTTTCAGTTTGTGAGTGTCTTTAGGTCTGAAGTGTGTCTCTTGTATGCAGCGTATGTATGGGTCTTGGTGTTTTATCCCATCAGCTACCCTATGCTTTTTAATTGGGGCATTTAGTCCATTGACGTTTAAAGTAGCTATTGATAAGTATGTACTTACTGCCATTTTTAACTTTTTTTCTCAATGTTTTAGTAGTCCTTCTCTGTTCCTTTCTCCTTCTATACAGAATTATGGTCTCTTAAGTTTCACCTCTGTCTGAAAGCTCTACTCTTAATTCCCCTCCTCCCTCATTTTGTTTTTGATATCATATCTAACCTCTTTTTTGTGCATGTGTATCCATTGCCCTCTTATCATGGAAATAGATAATTTTTCCTCTTTGTGGTCTTCTCTTTTCCCCTTAAATCAGTCCCTTTAACATTTCTTGTAGCACTGGTTTCTTGGTGACAAACTCCTTTAATTTTTGTGTGTCTGGGAAATTTTTGATCTCTCCTTCCATTTTGAATGATAACCTTGCTGGGTAGAATATTCTTGGCTGTAAGTTTTTTCCTTTTAGCACTTTAAAAACATCATGCCACTCTCTTCTAGCCTGTAAGGTTTCTGCTGAGAAGTCAGCTGATAGCCTTATGGGGTTTCCTTTGTATGTAACTAGTCTTTCTCTGGCAACTTTTAGGATTCTCTCTTTATCTTTAATTCTGGACATTTTGATTATGATGTGTCTTGGTGTGGGCCTCTTTGGGTTTATCTTGTTTGGGGCTCTCTGTGCTTCCTGTTCCTGGATGTCTGCTTCCTTCCTTAGGTTACAAAAGTTTTCATCTATTATTTCTTGAAATAGATTCTCTGCCCCTTTGTCTCCCCTTTCTCCTTCCAGGACACCTATAACACCGATGTTAGTGTGCTTGATGTTATGCCAGAGGTCCCTTAGATTGTCCTCACTCTTTTTAATTCTTTTCTCTTTTACCTGTTCACCTTGGGTAATTTCTTCTAGTCTTTCATCTAGCTCACAGATCCGTTCTTCTGTATCCTCTACTCTGCTTTTGAGTCCCTCTAGCGAATTTTTCATTTCCAGTATGGTATTCTTCATTTCTGATTGTTTCTTTTTTATATCTTCCATTTCTTTGTTGACATTCTCACTGAGTTCATCTAATCTTCTCCCCAGATCAGTGAGCATCCTTAACACTCTTAGTTTGAACTCTCTGTCTGGTAGGTTGCTCATTTCTGTTTCACTTAGTTCCTTTTCTGGAGTTTTGTCCTGTTCCCTTACTTGGAATGTATTCCTTTGCCTCCTCATTTTGCCTCTTTCCCTGTGCTTGTGTCTATATATTAGGTAGGTCAACTGCATCTCCTGCTCTTGGATAGGTGACCTTATACAAGTGACGCCTTAGGAGTCCTGCAGTGTGCTTCCCTCAGTTCTCAATGTTCCAGGGGTGACCCCTATCTGGGCTACGTGTGTCCTTCTGTTGTGGCCTGCTTTCTCTCTCTGTATGTGCCCAGGTAGGCCAAGTTATGCTCCTGGTCAGGTGTTGTAATGCTCAGCTGTTTGTAGTTGTCATGGGCCCTTCAGTCTCTTTATCAGGTGTAGGGAGCCCCAGCACAGTTGGCTGCAAGTTCTAATACCATATTTGTGTTGCAGTATTTCTTTTAAGTGAGTAGGCCCCCAGCGTGGCAGGATGTTAAGCTCAGGGGCTTACAATTACTATAAGCCTCCAGCCTTTAGGTCTCTTGTCAGCTCTCTGAGGATTGCAGCTGGGTGGGGCTGGCCTCTAGGGTGGGCTGACCGCCCTGGCTGAGCTGGATTAAATCGGTGCTCTAGTGGGTGGGACAGACCTGGGCTAGCAGGCCCCAGGGAGAACTCCAATGGCCAATGGCGTCTGTGTCAGCACACCGACACCAGGCCACAACAATGGCCGCCGCCAATGTCCCAGTCCCTAGAGAGGTCTCACCTGTCACTGCAATGCACTCAGGGCTTGTCAGGTGAGTCTCTTTTCACCAAAGCACTGTGCACCTTTCTTTCTGGTGACTTTAGGATGCTTTCTGAAACGGGTGAGTTTGCGCGTCGGTCCTTTAAGAGCCGTTTTTAATTTCTTTGTGAACAAGCTTTTCTGGGGGTACTCCCCAATGTTTTAGTAGCAGGCAAAGTCAGATATTATGCCACTCGTCTCGATTGTGCTGGGTCCACAAAATGCCCACAGCGGGGTCGCTCCCAGGCTCAGGGCCCCACGCCTCCAGGGAGGCTGCGTCCCTTTGGGCTGCGCCCGGGCAGCCGTGAAGCTGTCGGCATGTGAAGGCGGCGTTTTTTCTCTCCAGAAGGGAGTTTCTGCCTCTTCCGGCCTCAATTAGGGTTGTCCTTTGTTGCAGGAGTTCCTCTTATCCAGTTTTCAGTTCTGTCTCAGGGGTAATTTTTCCACGAGTAGTTGTAAATTTGCTGTGTCCGTGGGAGGAGGTGAGTTCAGAGTCTGCCTATGCCGCCATCTTGACTTCTCTCCATTTAGTTTTTATGTTTCTTAAATCTCCTTTAATCTGGAACAGTTCCTCAGCCTTTTTTGGTCTTTCATGTCTTTGACATTCTTTTAATAGTACAGACCTTTTATTTTGTAGAATCTCCCTCAATTTGTTTGTCTGATGTTTCCTTGTGATTCGATTCAGGCTATGCATTTTTGGTGGGACTACTAGGTAAGTAATGTTGTGTCCTCAGGGCAATCATATTAGGAGACACATGATGTTGGCCGGTATTATTACTGGTGGTGTTAACTTCAATCATTTGGTTAAGGCAGTGTCTGACAGGTTCCACTACCATAAGGTTATTCTTTTCCCCTTATTGTAACCAATAAGCAATTTATGGGAAAATATTTTGAGTCTATGTCAACATCCTGTTCCTCACTAGTTTTAACATCCATTGATGATTCTTGCCTGAATCTAATATCACTATGATAACTGGAAAATAATTTTCTGACTCCATCATTCCTTCTACATTTACGAGTTGGCATACTACTATGAGAAAGAACCCCTTCCTTCCTTTCTTTCTTTCTTTATTTATTATCAGTATGTACTTATGGGTCCTTATTTTATTCAGTTATTTACAAACCAGTACTATTTTTACTTTGAAGCTCAAATTATGCTAAATTTGACCCTCATGGCTCCTTTTGACGTGTCTCCATCATTTTTGAGCACTTCCTTACTTCTGGCATATCTTGACTTGATCTGCCCTAGTCCTGAATCACCCATTTCCCCCAAGAAGTCCTACTTTCTTTAAGTGAGAAATGGTGTTTAAAAATCAAGATATGGGTAGTAGGTGTGCTCATTGCCACTGACCATGTCATTGCCACTAGGCCTTTTCAGCAGACAGAGGTACTGAAATATTTAGAGAGAAATCATATGTCTGGAATTTGCTTCACAATAATGCAGTAGGGAGAAGAGGGAGTTGGTGCAGGTATACATGGAACAAGATTGGTCATGTGTTTATTGTTGTTGAAGCGGGGTGATGGGTATATGGGGTTCATTATACTATTTTATCTACTTTTGCATATGTTTGAAAAAGCCTTAAAAAATTTGAAGGTCTATTAAAATCTACCTCTTTTAATTCACCACTCCTGCCATTGATTTTAGTTCTGCCCTTGGGGATCACACAGAACACATGTAATCCTTCTTCTTTGTTTGTAGTAGAAACAGAAATGTTTCTCTCAGACCCCCCTTCAAGGAATGACTTGCTACTTGCAGTGGGGAATGGATTAGCAGATATCCTCCTGCTGTCAGCTCCTTCAGGATGGGCCTCAACTGCAAGGAGCTGCCTCACCTAAAGCCACACATTTCCTGGGTCACCTTGCATCCAGTGAGCAAGGCTGGGATAGAAAGCCCTGGCCATTTTGGCATGATGCAGTACTGGATGCAGAGTCCCCCACCCCCTGCCAGGTTGAGTGAAGCTTTGCTGTACCTGCACTCCAGTTTGACTTTCTTCCTCTGCATAATCTCTCTTTTCTACCATTCTCTTACAGGTATTGAATCCTGATAAACAATTAACTCAAAATGGATCATATGGGCACGGATGTTAGCCCAGGGCCAATCGTCCACAGCAAAAAAAAAAAAAAGTATTGTAGATCTCTTTCTTCCTAAAACTATAAAACTTTTAGAAGAAAACATAGGAGAAAATCTTTGTGACCTGAGCTTAGACAAAGACTTCTTAGACATGACACCAAAAGCATGATCCATAAAAGAAAAAATTGATAAATTGGACTTCATCAAAATTAAAAACTTTTCTCTGTGAAAGCCACCATTGATAGAATGAAAAGACAAGCTACAGATTGGGAGAAGAAATCTGCACATCATATATCTGACAAAGAACTTGTATCCAGAATATATAAAGAACTCTCAAAACTCAATGGTAAGAAAAAAAACTCAATTTTTAAAAAATGGGCAAAGGACTTAAACACTTTGTGAAGAGGATATACAGGTGACAAATAAGCACATGATAAAATGTTCAGCATCATTTGCCATTAGGGACATGCATATTAAAAGCACAATGAGATACAACTTCACACCTACTAAAATGGCTAAAATAAATATAAAAAATAATAATACCAAGTGTTGGCAAGGATGCAGGGCCACTAGAACTCTCCTACCTTGCCAGTGGAAACGCAAAATGGTTCAGCACTCTAAAAAACAGCTTGGCAGTTTGTTACAAAATTAAACCTACACTTATATATGATCTAGCAGTCCAACTCCTAGGTATTTACCCTAGAGAAATGAAGCTTTGTACTCACACAGAAACCTGTACACACATGTTTATAGCAGCTCTATTCATAATTGCTAAAAACTGGAAACAGCCCAGATGTCCTTGAATGGATAAACAAACTGAGGTACATCCGTACAACAGAATACTGCTCAGCACTACAAAGAATGAACTATTGATACAAGCAACAACTTGCATAGATCTCAAGGGCATCGTGCAGAATGAAAGAAGGCACACTCCAAGAGTTACATATTGTATAAGATTCCAAGCATATGACATTCTGGAAAAGGCAGAACTAAACGGGTGGAGATCAGATCATTTGTTGCCAGGAGCTAGGAGTGAGGAGAATGTGTGCTCCAAAGGAGATGCATGAGGAAGATTTTTGTGGTGATCGAATTATTCTGTATCCAAAGTGTGTTAGGGGTTGTATGAATCTATACATGTGTTAAAAATCATAGAACTGTCCCCCAAATAAAGTATAAAAAAAAAAGAAAAAGCTCTATAGGCTAGTATTGCATGACTCGAGCAGAACATGTCTACCAGCTGGATTCAGCCCATGGGCCACGAGGTTGTAACCTCTCCTCTTTAGTTTGTAGTTCTCATATTAAAATACAGCACCTCAAAATAATCTATGGTGTTAGAAGTCAGGATAGTGGTTTCCTTTGGGGAGGAGGAATGGGTAGTGACTGACAATCCATATGAGGGCTTTTAGGGTTCTGGTAATGTTCTGTTAATCTGGGTGGGTTAGAGTAACCAACCATCTGATTTGCCCAGGACTGAGGGGTTTCCCAGGATGCAAGACTTGCAGTGCTAAAATCAGGACAGTCCTGGGGAAACTGGAACAGTTGGTCACCCTAGCAGTTATATGGGTGTGTTCACTTTGTGAAAATTCATTGAGCTGTGTATTTATGATTCATGCACTTTTCTGTATGTGTGTTATAAAATACTGTGCCTTGAACTGGGCACAGATGAGATCTGGTTAGCACAGGGTACTGTTATTTACAGTGACCTAGACTTCTATTAACTTGGCTTAAAGTTGCATTATCATTTTCCTCAGTCATGTCATAGAGCTAAACCTTGTGGTAAATTAAACCTCTCAGATATTTCTCACATGAACTGCTATTTAGACATGGCTCCCCTTTCCTTCATTTATACAAATAATTTCTAAACTTAGAGACAGGATTTTAGATTTTCTTCCCTATTAAAGTTTATTCTGCTTCTGTTCTTATTCTATTATATGTTACTGAAATATATCTTTGGCTTTGGGAATTTAATGTCTTAACCTGGACCCCTGTGATCTTTTGCATGCTGTTAAAAGGTATGAAAGAGCTGTCATCCACCAAACTCTATCGTCTTCACTCACCCTTGACATTATAGATAAATATCACCATTTTTTTCTGAGTAGCCCTCCTTATTGACCCACGGGACAATACAATCCTGAACCCTTATAATACTTTTATTGTTATAAATTCAGCTGAACCTTATTCACAGTACTTGGGAAATATATGTACTTATTAAGGAGATAGTCTAGTTAACCAAGTGTAGTGATGATGTGACGTGTCGCTTAGATCCCCCCTTCAGAACTGAGGCACTCATTCCTAGCTGCTGGGAATATTGGTTGCTGACCAATGTTCTGCTGAGTCCCTGCCCAGAAACTGCCCTGTGTTTGAAGAGAGCTGCCTTGCGTAAGGTCATGTCCGCTTCCCAGGGGCATCCCACATACAGTGATTGCTTAATGCAAGTCACAATGGCCTGGCTTCTTGCTTCATTTCAGGACATTTCTGAAGGACCATCTTGGGTTTCAGAACTGTCTGTGGGATTGGCTGAGGCCTCTATTGCAACTTCTCCCTCTCTATCCAATCCTGGTTTCCTCACTCCTTTGCAGGTGTTGTTCCCAAAAGCAACCCCCGATAATCCATCTGCACACAAATCTCAAACTCAGGGTTTGTTTCCAGGGAACCTTGGGAAGAATTCTAAGATGACTCCCACAGTCTTCACCCTCTGGTGTTCACATCTTTGTATCATCTTCTCCCCTTGAGTGTGAGTGGGGCCTGTGACTTGCTTCTAACCAATAGAATATGGCAAAAGTGATGGGATGTCACTCCCATGATTAGATTATGGTGTAGATATAAGACTCCCTCTTGCTAGCTTTGAAGTAAACTGCAATGTTCTGAAAGGGACTATGGAGAGGGCCACATGGCAAGGAACTATGGGTAGCATCTAGGAGCTGAGAGCAGCCCTTGGTAAATAGTGAGAAAATGAAGACCTCAGTCCTACAATTGTAAAGAGATAAAATCTGCCAACATTCTGAGAAAAGTGGATCTTTCCTTAGTTGAGCTTTTGATGAGATTGTCATCCTGGCAGACACCTAGATTGTAGCCTGTGAGATTTTGAGCAGATTAGCCAGCCAAAATGTGCCCAGACTCCTGATGTACGGAAACCATAAGATAATAAATGTGTCTTACTTTAAGCTGTTAAATTTGTTACACAGCAATAGAAAACTACTATACCAACCTATGACACCAAGAGTTAACACAAACACTTGTAGAAAGAGTCAAGGAAGATTGGAGACTGAGAAAGCCTTCATGGTATACAACATTTGATTTTGAAATTGTATAACTGTACTTAGAGATATCTCAACTTGTAGGGAAAATCTTTTGATGGGGATTCAATTTTTAATTAGGTAAATTGATATTCTGCTCCAGAATGGAATGAAATTGAGACATCCTAAAATTTTGCAGTATCTAAATTTGTTGAAACAGTCAAAAGAATTAAAGAGATAACTTATTGGACAAATTTTGTCTTATAAAAACATTAGTCAAGGAGAAGTACTGTGAATGGAGGCAAAAAGACAGAACATGTGAATATATTTAACCTAAAATATATATACATTTCTAATAAAAAGATTAATAAGAATATCTTCCATTTAATAGAATTTTTTCTTCTCCTGCCTGTATTTTCTCAATTAAAAACCTTATGATCTATACAGAAGAATCAATTGAAGATGTCTACAATTTCAAATTTATTAACCATAAAATGCAGGTGTGAAACAGATTGTAGGCAATTTAATGAAAAAAATAAAAACATTAAGACCATATTGGAAAAAATACATTTTCAGAAAAATACCAGTAACATGGTGTTAGAGATAGATGTGGCTAAGAAACTGATTAAAGTATGTGAATATGTGCCAAAAAATTATTCTGCTTATGTTATTTTTTAATTGTTCAGATAATCAATATAAATAAGGGTTTTTTGGGCCAGCTCCAGTGGCCTAGTGGTTAAATTCAGGGCACTTTGCTTCTGTGGCTCAGGTTCGGTTCCCAGGCGTGGACCTACACCACTCATTTGTCAGTGGCCATCCTGTGGAGGCAGGTCACATGCAAAAAGAGGAAGATTGGCAACAGATGTTAGCTCAGGGAGAATCTTCATCAGCAAAAAAAAAATGAATAAGGATTTTTTGCTTTAATGTACAGTGATGTATGTTATTTTTATTTTTAGAAAGAATTTTATTTTTGAAATTAGTTTTTAATAAAACTGTTTTGTAGTCTACCAATATAATAAAGGCAATTTGTTGGTCAATAGGTAAATATTTCATATATACTGAATTCCTTTAGTGCCCCCTTTCATTCTCTAAAGTATCCCAGTTTAGGTAATATGTTCTCCATAAGGTTTTAGGATCTTTCCTTTTTGGCTTTATCCCTATTTTTTAGCTTAACACTGTCTATAACCCAGATCCCATTTCATATGCAAACTTCATCTTCCGCAAATGTAAAAGGGTCACTCCTTTGGGCCACTTAATCTATCCGTTCTTTATCACATTCAAGTGGGATAACAGGGGAAGGGATGTAAGAGGTTCATAGGTATGAACAGGCTCTGGTTTTGTTCTCCCAGAGGCCTCTTTTTGCCAATTAATTCATTAACAATCCCCAAGAGTTGCCTCAGAAATAAGATTGATATCTCAAAGAACATGTGAGTAAAGCAATGAGAAAAGAATAAGCAAAAAAAAAGCACGCATGGCGACAGAGAGAGAGCTCTAACAAACAGTAAATATGATTCTGAACAAAATGAAAAACAAAAACACAAAATTGTAAGGGCAAGAAGGTAAAGCCTATATGAACCCTAGTCACCTTTGCACCAGTCCCCCTATTGCAAATTCCTAGAGGGAAGGTCTTATGCCATTTTTTTAGGTTACAATGCCCAAAACCTTCTATATTGGGATCCTTAGCATCAGGCCACCATTGTAGCAGAGACCATTTCTCCCTTCTTTACTGATAGAACTCCTAAATTTTAGCCAGGCAGGTTGCTATCCAGCAAGAGACTACATTTACCCATCTTCCTTGCAGCTTGGAGTGGCCAAGTGACCAAGTTCTGGACAAATTATGATGTGAGCCATTTCCACATTGTGACCCTAAAAAGGAAAGTTCATGCTCTCCTCTGGCCCTTTTCCCCCTCCTGCTGGCTAGGAGATGGCAAAAGCTGGAGCAGCCACCTTGGACTCAGACATGGCAGAGCTTCCTTACCAGCCCTGGACCACTTACCTTTATACAGCTGACATAAGAGAGAAACCAACTTCTATCTTGTTTAAACTTATGTCCAATCTTGGGTCTCTTTGTTACAATACCTGTATTTTCCCTAATAAAACCATGCTGAGCTAAACTTGCATAGTGAAAAATGTACACATTGAGTCACTGGAACAGGAGTAGACAGACAAATGGGACTATGAAAAGTTGACATAAGTGGAGCCTTTTTAAAAAGGAGCCAAGAACATACAATGGAGAAAGGAAAGTCTCTTTAATAAATGGTGTTGGGAAAACTGGACAGCCACATGCAAAGGCATGAACGTAGACCATTATCTTACACCATACACAGAAACTAACTCAAAATGGATCAAAGACTTGAATGTAAGACCTGAAACCATAAAACTCCTCAAACAAAATATAGGCAGTACACTCTTTGACATTGGTCTTAGAAGTATCTTTTCAAATACCATGTCTACTCAGGCAAGAGAAACAAAAGAAAAAATAAACAAATGGGACTACATCAGATTAAAAAGCTTCTGCATGACAAAGGAAACCATCAACAAAATGGAAAGACAGCCCACCAACTGGGAGAAAATATTTGCAAATCGTGTATCTGACAAAGAGTTAATTTCCAAAATAATATAAAGAACTCATACAACTCAACAACAAAAAAACAAACAACCTGATCAAAAAATGGGCGGAGGATATGAACAGACAATTTTCCAAAGAAGATATACAGATGGCCAACAGACACATGAAAAGATGTTCAACATCACTAATTATTAGGGAAATACAAATCAAAACTATAATGAATTATCATCTCACACCTGTCAGAATGGCTATAATTAACAAGACAAGAAATAACAAATGTTGGAGAGGATGTGGACAAAAAGGAGCCCTCATACACTGCTGGTGGGAATGCAAACTGGTGCAGCCACTATGGAAAACAGTATGGAGATTTCTCAAAAAATTAAAAATAGAAATACTATACAATCCAGCTATCCCACTACTGGGTATTTAGCCAAATAACATGACATCAACAATTCAAAGAGATTTATTCATCCCTATGTTCATCACAGCGTTATTTCCAATAGCCAAGATGTGGAAGCAACCCAAGTGCCCATCAAGGGATGAATGGATAAAGAAGATGTGGTATATATACACAATGGAATAGTACTCAGCCATAAAAAAGACAAAATCGTCCCATTTGCAGCAACATGAATGGACCTTAAGCGTATCATACTAAGACAAATAAGTCAGACAGAGAAAGACAAATACCATATGATTTCACTCATATGTGGAAAATAAACCAACACATAGACAAGGAGAACAGAATAGTGGAGGAGAAGGGGTGGGGGGAGAGTGAAAGGGGTAAAGGAGCAAATATGTATGGTGAGGGATAAAAATTAGACTGTTGGTGGTGAATACGACGCGGTCTATACAGAAACTGAAATAAAACAGTGTACACCTGAAATTTACACAATGTTATAAGCAATATGACCTCAATAAAATTAAATAAAATTAAATAAATAAATATAAATATAAATAAAATAGAGCCAGAACAGCCATTTGCCTGCATGTCTTACTCCTTGAAACTTTGGACTGTTTGAACTGGTCCAGACCTTTGGGCTGGGCCAAAGCAACATTGTATTCAAAATAACTGTTTGTAAAGCTAACAGGAAAGCAGGCATCCTGACCACAAAAACTGATGATTATGGACTCTCTTTCTGAAGATAAAATCGATAACCAGCCAAGTATAGCTAAATAACCTAGCTTCTTAACACCTATAGAGATTTTTTTTCCTCTTCCTCTTCTTTTCATGTAATTACCCCTTTCCTTTCCCCATAAAAACCATCCTCTTTCACCCTGTAATTGGGACACTATTTGGGTTTCTACGTGAATCTGTGCTCTCTGAATTGCAATTCTTTGATCCCAAATAAATGTTTTGCTTCTTCAACTGGTTTCTGTTTTTGAAGGTTGACAAGTCAGAAGAGAAAGTCCATAAATAGAACCAAATACATACAGAAAATGAGTACAAAATCAAATCAGTGAGGTAAGGATGGACTTTGTTTTTTAAATGAATGGTTTTGAGACAACCGGGTAGCTATATAGAAAAAGATAAAGTTCATCTCTTCCTCACACCACATAGCAGGTTAAACTCTAAGTGGAACAAAGATTTACCCTTTGAGCCAACAGTTCCATTTCTGCAAATTTATTCACAGTAAGGACATACCTACACTTTATGGATTAATGTATGTACATTTTCTCATTGTAATAGCAAAAGACAGGAAAAAAATCCCAAGTGTCTATCAATAGGGGGCTAGATAGATAAACTATGCTACATCAATACAATTGAATGGTGTACTATATGACGTTGTAAGAAAGAAAGAGGGAGCTCTGTAAGCACTGATATATCTTCAGGATATACTTAGGTGAAGAAAGCAAGATGCAGAATAGTGTGTAGTAATATGCTACCTTTTGTGTAAGAAGGGGGGAAATGAGAAAATATATTTATTTTTGCTTGTATCTGCATAAAGAAACACTGAAAAGATACATAAGAAACTAAGAAAATGGTTACCCATGAGAGTGGAAAGAGTGGGGTAGATGGGAACAGGAGTGGGTATGGAAGTTCTAAATGTAAGCCTTGTTATTTTGTTTTTATTTTTGAACCATGTTAACGTATTACTTATTCTACATAAATAAATAAATATTTGAAAGAAAAATTTGGGGTAGGGGAAACAAGATCATCCATAAGCTATATCAGGAAAGCCCAAGATTTTCATTTACTGAAAGGCCAAAGCAATCACTAAATTCTGCTACTTACACACTCACCAGCATGCCACCAGTGAACCTATGGAAAAGGAAATCAAGAAAACTGGCATGCCTTTGGGCTATAAATTGGTTGGAGTATCCAGATACCATGAAACCACAGTAGAAATCACAGAGAAGGTGATGTGTTCAGCATCCTCTATGGCAGTGAGACTTCTTCCTGTCCCTCTTCTGGTCATCATACATGGTTTCACAAGCAGTCACTTTAGGTCACATAGGAAAATGGCAGAGAGGATCATCAACAATGAGATCACAACATGCAAGGAATTTTATTGAATATTTAACCACTGGGTCATATACGAAGACAGCTGTATGTATAGAGAGAATTGATAAGGATCTTCAAATGGCTTCAGAGTAGGCTAAGTGGCCCCCTTGCTCAGATTTCCTGCATGCATTGAACCTACCAAGTAGGTAAATGCTACCATTTAAGGCAACGCTTGGGTAAAAGTTTGGAAAGCCTTGGCTAAGTAGGAAATTGGAGAGTTATCATATTAGACAATTACCACCCGGTATCACCTTATTATGAGTTATCCAGTCATCTAGGGTCCTGAAAAATGGGAACAAGAAATTACTCGGTTTTTGGGGCTGGCCCCAGTGGCGTGGCGGTTGGGTGCGATTGCTCCACTGCTGGTGGCCCGGGTTCAGATCCTGGCGCACACCGATGCGCCACTTGTCAGGCCATGCTGTGGCAGCGTCCCATATAAAACTGGAGGAAGATGGGCACGGATGTTAGCCCAGGGCCAGTCTCCCTCAGCAAAAAAAAAGAGGAGGATTGGCATGGATGTTAGCTCAGGGCTGATCTTCCACACACACACACAAAAAAATTACTAGATTTTCATTCTGAATAGAAATCTAAAAGAAATAGTACAATGAACACTACCAGATGAGAGCAGGCTTGGGTGAGCCACAATAATAGGAGTTGAGGGGAGGAGATGAAACATGAGAGCCTAGGAAATGGTAAGGTAGACAGGGAAATGGAGGGGCCACGACAAAAACCCAATCTAATTGCATGTAGTTTGTCACACAGATGTCTGAGCCCCACCAAGATTTACTAAATCATATGGCAGATGAAACCCCATATGATACAAAAATGTAATGCAAGTGAAAGAGGAGCTATAAGAGTTTATCAAGCACCCCAGGTGAATCTCATGCGCAATAAATTTTGAGAACTGCAGCTTTCTGTTATCTACTCACCACGACAGTTGTGTTTTTCTCACTGCAAATACTAATTAAATTGGGTTTTTTTCCTCTTTTTTGGACAATTGCACAAGAGGTCAACCTTAGGACATGCCTAATGCCCCAATGACAGTACGGTACCCAAATAGCTCATGATCAGAGGGGAATTAAGGCAAGTGAAAAAAGAGAGGATAAGAGAAACATTTTAAGAAAAGTTTTAAGCACAGCAAGTTTCAGCAAAAACATTAGCCTAGTCATAAGATGAAGAGGCAAACCCACAAATTCTAGCAGATTAGAATATTACAGTTACAAACTGTAACTGTAATGTAAACCCATTTATTTACTTTCAAATTAGCTAGCAATTGGATTTGTAGAATATATTTGGGAAAAAATGCAACTTTATTATGAAGATCAAAATGGTCACCCATAAGCAAGCAGCTAAATTAATCATTTGTCTGGCTGAGGCAGCACCAAAAACACAAAAAACAAACCCAAGGAAATGTTGTTCACATTTGGCGTGGGCACTCATTGAAATAAGGGCCAAGTGGGCAGAATCCACCTACTTAAGCAACTAAGAGGTTCATCACCAGGTTTCCAACCCCACTAGTTGTGTGGGGGCATCCCTTAGGCACCCACTTCTCAGCAAATGAGCCACAAAGTTTAATCTGAAAATATTTTTGTTTATCTTGAGAACAAACAAGCATTAGTCTCCATTCAGACTTGTGACCATGCTCCATCTGGGGGTAGAATTCAATGACAGACTCCCTGTACCTCTCCTTGGTCATTTAAATTAGAAATCCCCTAATGCTGTCCCCCCCTTTACCCACGGCTTTCCTATTGCACCCTTTTCCTTTATTTTTAAGCACTTTCTAAAATTCTCCCTTTTCCATCAAGCCTCCCTAACCTCCCAGTCCCTTCCTCATTTCCTCCTCACACTCCCTTCAGCCATAGGCTCACAGTAGTCCTTTTATACAAAATGTTCCCTATGGCCGAGTGGTTCAAGTTTCATGTGCTCCACTACGGCGGCCTGGATTTGCAGGTTCGTGTCCCAGGTGTGGACCTACACCACTCACCAGCCATGCTGTGGCAGCGACCCACATACAAAATAGAGGAAGATTGGCATGGATGTTAGCTCAGGGACAATCTTCCTCAAGCAAAAAGAGGAGGATTGGCCACAGATGTTGGCTTAGGGTAACTCTTTCTCAAAAAAAAAAAAAGTTACTATTACAATTATTTATTTCATATATTTGTACATACATGTTTAATGCCAGGAAGTGCTTGGTTAACACTATCACTTTTTTTTTAAAGATTTTATTTATTTATTTATTTTCCCCCCAAAGCCCCAGTAGATAGTTGTATGTCATAGCTGCACATCCTTCTAGTTGCTGTATGTGGGACACAGCCTCAGCATGGCCGGAGAAGTGGTGCGACGGTGCGCGCCTGGGATCCGAACCCGGGCCGCCAGCAGCGGAGTGCGCGCACTTAACCGCTAAGCCATGGGGCCGGCCCAACTCCATCACTTTTGCTTATTCTGAGGTATTTCCATCTTTGCCTCTGTACAAAACCTGCTGAAATTGAAAGGAGGCAGTCTGCTAAATTGCAAAGGGCACAGGACATGAGCATTGCACCTGGGACTCCACAGAGCTGGGAGGGAAGGTCAGCTCTGCCATTTGGGAGCTTCTCCATGATTTTCTTCATTCATGATAAATTTACCTTTGTAAAAAAATTAATAGACTTTATTTTTCAGAGTAGTTTTAGGTTTACAGACAAATTGAGCAGTAAGTACAGAAAGTTCCCATAAACTCTCTCTTCAAACCCCACTCCCACACAGATTGCCATATTATTACCATCTTGCATTACTGTGGTACATTTGTTAAAATTGATGAACAAATATTGAATACATTATTATTAGCGAAAGTCTATACTTTGCATTAGAGTTCACCCTTGGTGTTGTACATTCTATGGGTTTTGACAAACATATAATAAGTATCCACAATTGCAGTATTGTACAGAATAGTTTCACTGCCCCAAAAGTCCTCTGTGTTCTCCCAATTCATTCCTCTCTCCCCTCCACCCCTGGTAACCACTACATCAGTGGTTTTAATGTCACCATAGTTTTACCTTTTCCAGAATGTCATATAGTTGGAATCATACAGCAGATAGTCTGTCCACATTGGCCTCTTTCACTTAGCAATATGCATTTAAGTTTCCTCCATATCTCTTCATGGCTTGATAGCTCAAGTCTTTTTAATGCTGAATAATATTTCATTGTCTGGATGTACCACAGTGTGCTTATCCATTCACCTATTGAAGGAAATCAGCTGCTTCCAAGTTTTGGCAATTATGAATAAAGCTGCTATAGACATTTGTGTGCATGTTTTGTAAGGATAATTTATCTTTTATTTAAAAATGAAAGTTTTTCTGAAATACATTTGTTAATGTTTGTTTTTCATTACAAAATATTACATGCTTGCTGCAACAAATTCAAACAATATAGGAGTGAATAAAGTAGAAAGTGAAAGCTAGCTCTCAACTTCACTCCCCAACCTTTCTTTTTAAAATATCATAAAATAATACATATTCATTATAGAAAATTTGGAAGACACAAAGAGTAAAATGAATAAACTTGCCCCCCCCTCCAGTCTCACTTCATGAAGACATTAACCACCATTAACATTTTGGTGTATTTCCAGTGCTTAGGATGTTTTTATTTTTTAGTTATAATCATCTTGTATATATGCGCACACACACACACACATGCACATACACAAATAATACAGATTGTCTAAGGAAAAATTAGAAAATATGGATATATTAAAAGAAAAATTTTTAAACCACCCAAAATTTCACCAGCCAATGATAATCACTGTTAATACTCTAGTGTGTATCCTTATAGATTTTCCTTTTCATATATAGACATATAAATGCATGTGTATAAAAGCAGGATCATCCTAGACATACTATTTTGTAACTTGCTTTGCTCAGTTTACAATACATTGTGACATTTTTTCATTTCAATAAAAACATACATTTATACCGTCATTTATGAGGCTTGCATTGTATTCCATTTTATGGACATATCATAATTTATTTTATCAGTGTCCTATTGCTAAACATTATTATGGTTTCCCAGTTTTCACCATTACATACCATACTTCCAGAAATGGCTTTGTAAATCTTTAAGTATTTGTCCAGTTATTTCCTGACTATAAATTCCTGGCAATCAAAAGCTAGGTTAAAGAGTATGGGCATTGAAAAAATATTTAATGGAAAATACCTGCAGAGGGAGTCAAGATGGCTGCTTAAGCAGACTCGGAACTCACCTCCTCCCGTGGACACAGCCAATTTACAACTACTCGTGGAAAAATTACCCCTGAGACAGAACTGAAAACTGGATAAGAGGAACTCCTGCAACAACGGACAATCCTGAGGTAGAAGAGGCAGAGACTCCCTTCTGGAGAGGAAAAACGCCGCCTTCACAAGCCGCCAGCTTCACGGCCGCCAGGAGCAGCTCACAGGTACGCAGCCTCCCTGGAGGCGCGGGGCCCTGAGCCGGGGAGCGCCCCCACTGTGGGCATTTTGTGGACCCAGCACAATCGAGACCAGTGGCATAATATCTGACTTTGCCTGCTACTAAAGCATTGGGGAGCAGCCCCAGAAAACCTGGTTCACAAAGAAACTAAAACTGCCTCTTAAAGGGCCCGCGCGCAAACTCACCCGTTTCAGAAAGCATCCTAAAATCACCAGAAAGAAAGGTGCACAGTGCTGTTGTGAAAAGAGACTCACCTAATAGGCCCTGAGTGCACCGCGGTGAGGGGTGAGACATCTCCAGGGACTGGGACATTGGCGGCAGCCATTGTTGTGGCCTGGTGTGGGCGTGCTGACACAGACGCCATTGGAGTTCTCCCTGGGGCCTTCTAGCCCAGGGTCTGCCCCACCTGCTAGAGCAACAATTTAATCCAGCTCAGCCGGGGCGGGCAGCCCACCCTAGAGACTGGCCCCACCCAACAACAAGCCCTCAGGCAACTTGTGGGCCTGCATAGATTGGTGACTGGATTCTCTGCAGCCTGGCAACTGAGCTGACTTTAGCAGGGCAGGGTGTGCACAAGGAGCGGGTGGAGAGTGTGGGGCGGTGGCGGAGTGTGTGGGGCTCCTGCCGTGGAGAGACTGGGTCTGCTTGGGGAGGTCAGGGCGCTCACACGGGGCAGGACTGTGTTGACTGTGTGTGTGGACCTGTGGGCGGCAGGGTTTGTCAGCTGCAGAAGACTTGTGATTCTCAAAGACCCACATAGGAGGTTTGCCTCACCTTCCAAAGCCTGAAACGATTGGGTGCTCCTGTGCCTGAGGCCAGCCCCACCCAGCTGCAATCTTCAGAGAGCTGACAAGAGAACTAAAGTCTGGAAACTTATAGCAATTGTAAGCCCCTGAGCCTAACAACCTGCCATGCTGGGGGCCTACTCATTTAAAGGAATACTGCCACACAAATGTGCTATTAGAACTTGCAGTCAACTGTGCTGGGGCTCCCCACACCTGATAAAGAGACTGAAGGGCCCACAACAACTACAAGCAGCTGAGCATTACAACAGCTGCCCAGGAGCATAACTCGGCCTCCCTGGGTGCCTACAGGGAGAGCAAACAGGCCACAACAGAAGGACACATGTAGCTCACATAGGGGTCACCCCTGGAACATTGAGAACTGAGGGAAGCACACTGGAAGCCTTCTAAGGCATCACTTACATAAGGTCACCTATCCAAGAGCAGGAGACGTAGCTGACCTACCTAATACGTAGACACAAGCACAGGGAAAGAGGCAAAATGAGGAGGCAAAAGAATACATTCCAAGTAAGGGAACAGGACAAAACCCCAGAAAAGGAACTAAGTGAAACAGAAATGAGCAACCTACCTGACAGAGAGTTCAAACTAAGAGTGTTAAGGATGCTCACTGATCTGGGGAGAAGAATAGATGAACTCAGTGAGAATGTCAACAAAGAAATGGAAGATATAAAAAAGAACCAATCAGAAATGAAGAATACAATACTGGAAATGAAAAATTCATTAGAGGGACTCAAAAGCAGAGTAGAGGATACAGAAGAACGGATCTGTGAGCTGGACGAAAGACTAGAAGAAATTACCCAAGGTGAACAGGTAAAAGAGAAAAGAATTAAAAAGAGTGAGGACAGTCTAAGGGACCTCTGGGACAACATCAAGCGCACTAACATCCATGTTATAGGTGTCCCGGAAGGAGAAGAGCGAGACAAGGGGGCAGAGAATCTATTTCAAGAAATAATAGATGAAAACTTCCCTAACCTAAGGAAGGAAGCAGACATCCAGGAACAGGAAGCACAGAGAGCCCCAAACAAGATAAACCCAAAGAGGCCCACACCAAGACACATCATAATCAAAATGTCCAGAATTAAAGATAAAGAGAGAATCCTAAAAGCCGCAAGAGAATGTCAAGTTACATACAAAGGAAACCCCATAAGGCTATCAGCTGACTTCTCAGCAGAAACCTTACAGGCTAGAAGAGAATGGCATGATATATTTAAAGTGCTAAAAGGAAAAAACTTACAGCCAAGAATACTCTACCCAGCAAGGTTATTATTCAAAATGGAAGGAGAGATCAAAATTTTCCCAGAAAAGCAAAAATTAAAGGAGTTTGTCACCAAGAAACCAGTGCTACAAGAAATGTTAAAGGGACTGATTTAAGGGGAAAAGAGAAGACCACAAAGAGGAAAAATTATCTATTTCCATGATAAGAGGGCAATGGATACACATGCACAAAAAAGAGGTTAGATATGATATCAAAAACAAAATGAGGGAGGAGGGAAATTAAGAGTAGAGCTTTCAGACAGAGGTGAAACTTAAGAGACCATAATTCTGTATAGAAGGAGAAAGGAACAGAGAAGGACTACTAAAACATTGAGAAAAAAAGTTAAAAATGGCAGTAAGTACATACTTATCAATAGCTACTTTAAACGTCAATGGACTAAATGCCCCAATTAAAAAGCATAGGGTAGCTGATGGGATAAAACACCAAGACCCATACATACGCTGCATACAAGAGACACACTTCAGACCTAAAGACACTCACAAACTGAAAGTGAAGGGATGGAAAAAGATACTCCACGCAAATGGCAATGAAAAGAAAGCTGGGGTAGCAGTACTCATCAGACAAAATAGACTTTAAAACAAAAACTGTAAAAAGAGACAAAGAAGGGCATTACATAATGATCAAGGGAACAATCCAACAAGAGGATATAACACTTGTAAATATCTACGCACCGAATGTAGGTGCATCTAAATATATAAAGCATTTATTAACAAACATAAAAACAGAAAAAGACAGTAACACAATAATAGTAGGGGACTTTAACACTCCACTTACACCAACGGATAGATCATCCAAACAGAAGATAAATAAGGAAACATGGCCTTAAACGACACACTAGAACAGATGGACGTAGTAGATATATACAGAGCATTCCATCCAAAAACCGAAGAATACACGTTCTTTTCAAATGCACATGGAACATTCTCCAGGATTGATCACATATTAGGCCACAAAACAAGTCTCCATAAATTTAAGAAGATTGAAATAATACCAAGCATGTTTTCTGACCACAACGGTATGAAACTAGAAATCAATTATAGGAAGAAAATCAGAAAAGCCACAAATACGTGGAGATTAAACAAAATGCTACTGAACAACGACTGGGTTAACGAAGAAATCAAAGAAGAAATCAAAAAATACCTGGAGACAAATGAAAATGAAAATACGACATGCCAGAATTTATGGGATACAGCAAAATCGGTTCTAAGAGGGAAGTTTATAGCGATACAGGCCTATCTCAACAAACAAGAAAAATCTCAAATAAACAATCTAACAACGCACCTAAAGGAACTGGAAAAAGAAGAACAAACCAAGCCCAAAATCAGTAGAAGAAGGGAAATAATAAAAATCAGAGCAGAAATAAATGAAATAGAGACCAAAAAAACAATAGAAAAAATTAATAAAACCGAGAGCTGGTTCTTTGAAAAGGTCAACAAAATTGACAAATCTTTAGCTAGACTCACCAAGAAAAAAAGAGAGAAGGCACAAATAAGTAAAATCAGAAATGAAAGAGGAGAGGTTACAACAGACACCTCGGAAATACAAAAGATTATGAGAGAATACTATGAAAAGCTATATGCCAACCAATTCGACAATCGGGAAGAAATGGATAAATTCTTAGAATCATACAACCTTTCAAAACTGGATCAAGAAGAAGTAGAGAATTTGAATAGACCAATCACCAGTAAAGAGATCGAAACAGTAATCACAAACCTCCCCAAAAATAAAAGTCCAGGACCAGACAGCTTCCCTGGTGAATTCTACCAAACATTCAAAGAAGACTTAATACCTATCCTTCTCAAACTCTTCCAAAAAATTGAGGGGGGGCGGGAAGCTCCCTAACTCATTCTACGAAGCTGACATTACCCTGATACCAAAACCAGACAAGGACAACACAAAAAAAGAAAATTACAGGCCAATATCACTGATGAACATCGATGCAAAAATCCTCAACAAAATACTAGCAAATCGCATACAACAATATGTTAAAAAGTTTACACACCATGATCAAGTGGGATTTATTCCAGGGATGCAGGCATGGTGTAACATTCGCAAATCAATCAACGTAATACACCACATTAATAAAATGAAGACTAAAAATCACATGATCATCTCAATAGATGCAGAGAAAGCATTTGACAAGATACAGCATCCATTTATGATAAAAACTCTGAATAAAATGGGTATAGAAGGAAAGTAGCTCAACATAATAAAGACCATATATGAGAAACCCACAGCTAATATCATCCTCAATGGTGAAAAACTGAAAGCCATCCCTCTAAGAACAGGAACCAGACAAGGATGCCCACTGTCACCACTCCTATTTAACATAGTACTGCAAGTCCTAGCCAGAGCAATCAGGCAAGAGAAAGAAATAAAAGGAATCCAAATTGGAAAGGAAGAAGTGAAACTCTCACTATTTGCAGGTGACATGATTTTATATATAGAAATCCCTAAAGAATCCACCAGAAAACTTTTAGAAGTAATAAACGAATATGGTAAAGTTGCAGGATACAAAATCAACATACAAAAATCAGTTGCATTTCTGTACACTAACAACGAAGTAGCAGAAAGAGAAATTAAGAATACAATCCCATTTACAATTGCAACAAAAAGAATAAAATACCTAGGAATAAACTTAACCAAAGAGGTGAAAGATCTGTACACCGAAAACTATAAAACATTTCTGAAAGAAATTGAAGAAGACACAAAGAAATGGAAAGATATTCCATGCTCTTGGATTGGAAGAATTAACATAGTTAAGATGTCCATACTTCCTAAAGCCATCTATAGATTCAATGCAATCCCTATCAAAGTTCCAACAACATTTTTCACAGAAATAGAACAAAGAATCCTAAAATTTATATGGAACAACAAAATACCCTGAATAGCTAATGGAATCCTGAGAAAAAAGAACAAAGCTGGAGGTATCACACTCCCTGATTTCAAAATATACTACAAAGCTACAGTAACCAAAACAGCATGGTACTGGCACAAAAACAGACACACAGATCAATGGAATAGAATCGAAAGCCCAGAAATAAACCCACACATCTATGGACAGCTCATCTTTGACAAAGGAGCCAAGAACATACAATGGGGAAAAGAAAGTCTCTTCAACAAATGGTGTTGGGAAAACTGGATAGCCACATGCAAAAAAATGAAAGTATACCCTTACCTTACACCATACACAAAAATTAACTCCAAATGGATTAAAGACTTGAATGTAAGACCTGAAACTGTGAAACTTCTTGAAGAAAACATAGGCAGTACGCTCTTCGGCATTGGTCTTAGCAACATCTTTTCAAACACCACGTCTGACCGGGCAAGAGAAACAATAGAAAAAATAAACAAATGGGACTACATGAAACTAAAAAGCTTCTGCACAGCAAAGGAAACCATCAACAAAACGAAAAGACAACCTAACAATTGGGAGAAGATATTTGCAAACCATACTTCTGATAAGGGCTTAATCTCCAAAATATATAAAGAACACATGCATCTCAACAACAAAAAAACTATCAACCCAATTAAAAAATGGGAAAAAGACCTGAACAGACATTTCTCCAAAGAAGATATACAGATGGCCAACAGACACATGAAAAGATGTTCAAAATCACTAACTATCAGGGAAATGCAAATCAAAACTACAGTGAGATATCACCTCACGCCCGTCAGAATGGCTATAATTAACAAGACAGGAAACAACATGTGTTGGAGAGGATGTGGAGAGAAGGGAACTCTCATACACTGCTGGTGGGAGTGCAAACTGGTGCAGCCACTGTGGAAAACAGTATGGAGATTCCTCAAAAAATCAAGGATAGAACTACCTTATGATCCAGCTATTCCACTGCTGGGTATTTATCCAAAGAACTTGACAACACCAATGCGTAAAGATACATGCACCCCTGTGTTCATTGCAGCGTTATTCACAATAGCCAAGACTTGGAAGCAACCTAAGTGCCCATCAAGGGACGAATGGATAAAGAAGCTGTGGTGTATATACACAATGGAATACTACTCAGTCATAAGAAACGATGAAATCCAGCCATTTGTGACAAAATGGATGGACATTGAGGGTATAATGCAAAGTGAAATAAGTCAGAGGGAGAAGGTCAAATACCGTATGATTTCCTTCATTAAGTAGTAGATAATAACAACAGTAAACAAACACGTAGGGACAGAGATTGGATTGGTGGTTACCAGAGGGGAAGGGGGGAGGGAGGAGGGTGAAAGGGATAATTCAGCACATGTGTGTGGTGATGGGTTGTAATTAGTATTTTGGTGGTGAACATGATGTAATCTATGCAGAAATAGAAGTACAATGATGTACACCTGAAATTTTTATGTCATAAACCAACGTTACTGCAATAAACAAAAATTAAAAAAAAAAGAAAATACCTACATACATACATGCATAGGTTGATCAAAATTCAGATCATATAAAAGGATAGGCAGTGAAAAATGTCTCCCTCTTACCCTATACCTTGCAAGTCCCTCTTTGCTTTTCACATAAATGATAGCATAATATATACATGGTTTTGATTTTTTTCACTCAAAATGTCTTGGAAAGCTTTCCATGTCTTATTTTCCTGTTATTTTCCATATTAAAAATGAATAATGAACCTTGCAGACATTACACTAAGTGAAATAAACCAGACACAAAAGGACAAATATTATATGATTCTATTTACATGAAGTACCCAGAGTAGTCAAATTCATAGGATGGAAAGTGAAACAGTGGTTACCATGGGCTGGGAAGAGGAGGAATGGGTAATTATTGTTTAATGAGTACAGAGTGTCAGTTTGGGATAACAAAAAGTTCTGAAGATGGATAGTGGTGATGGTCACACGACAATGTGAATGTACTTAATGCCACTGAACTGTACACTTAAAAATGGTTTAAATAGTACATTTTATGTTAGTAAAATAAAATAAAAAGAACTATGAGCATATCTCCATCTTGGTAACACAGTTAATTGAAAGTTGTCATAATATTGCATTTTCAAAAAGGTGATACAAAAAATATACCCAACATTGAACAGATACCTATATATAGTAATGTAAATGAAGTAATTTGTGTAAGATGGAGAATATTAAGTACGGTCTTTCACATTTGAGAGGAAAGTCAGAGGAGGAAACTAAGGATCAGTACCTGAAGCCCACAAATAGGCCCTCTTGGGGAACCCCAAGGCTGGGTTACTGGTGAATCCTCATCTTTCTCAATGACTGCATTGTTTGGATGTATCAAAATGTATTCAACCACTCCCCTACTGATGGACATTTGTATCCAATCTTTTGCTGCTAAAAACAATGCTGAAATAATATACCTTTGTATAAATGTCTTAGCAAGGAAGAGAGGGTATATTTGTAGGATAAATTCCTACCTATTCTGGGTCAAAGCATTTGGGTTTAAATTATGGATACATATTGCAAATTACCCTCCAAAGAAATTCTACCTATTTACACTCTCATCAACAACGTATGAGAGTGTCCATTTCCCTATCCACACAGCGTATTATCAACCTTTTTTATCTTTGTTCATCAACAAAGCAAAAATGGTATTTCCTTGTAGTTTTAATTTGCACTTCTCTTATGAATGAGATTGAAGGGTATGTAAAATGTTAAGGCTTTTGTTACAGTGGAACTGCCTTCTAGAAAGGGAAGGTTTAACACTAACGGCCCCAAGGGGAATGCCTAAGAATAACAGTTTTATCAAATCCTCACCCGCAACTGGTAATTATTCTTTTTCATCTTTGCCAATCTATTTAGTCAAAAAATGGAATCTTGTTATTATTTTAATTTTTACTTATAGAAATATTAGAGTTGAACATCTTTTTATATACTTATTGACCAGTTGTATTTCTGGTTTTGTCACTAGCCTTTTCACACCTTCTGCCCATTTTTTCTACTATGGTTGTTGTATTTTTCTTTCCAATTAAAAAAAATTTATTTATGGTCTGCCTCCATCCTAGAGGCAGTAGACGCATGTCTTTCAGAAAGTACAATGTGTGTTGGAGGAATGGTGAGCATGTGATTGTTTTCCTGGCAACAAATGAGTAGGATCCTGCTCCCTTCTCCTCATCTCTTGTTTTTCAATGCCTACATCCTGACCTTTCAGGAACAGGCGGGAGGGCAGCCTACTCTCTCTGCTACACTTTCTCAGCATCCCATTTTCAATCATTTTCCTCCTTAATATTGTGGGGTGTATATGAGTACGTGTGTGTGTGTGTTTTGTCCTCTCTGAGAGGAGGTGGGAAATGATCTTGCTCTGGCTGGTGGCCTCTGGGTTCTAATCACTCATGTGACAGCACAACCAGGCCTTGTGCTCCTTGTTGAAACGAGAAAGGGGGAAGGATTTGTGTTCTGAGACTTTGTTCTGGTGTAACAAAGCTTCGCAAGATATGAATTTAGCAGGGGCAGTGAAAGACAGGTCATGTGGTAATCCTCCATTCTTTTATGCATCCTGTTTAAACAAACACACTTACTGAACACAGTGCAGAGCTGGGGAAGATAATAACATAAATGCCGTCCCTACCTTAAAGAAGCTCACAGTCTAGTGACAGTTGGGTAGTGCCTCTGTCTTCTCTGAGATTTACTGGGACAAACACAGAGTAAGTGAAGACCCAAAACAAACACCGAGATTGCAAAGAAAATTTCCACTGTACTCCCAAGTCAGAGTAACTTCCTGATTGATTCATTCAACAAATACTTATTGAGTGAGATAATACCCACTCAACAGAGAAGGGGAAACTACCTCCTCTGTTTTAACAGGACAAAGGGAAGTGAGGACGGGTGCAGATTTATATGTTTCACAGCAGGAAAAATTTGAGAGAATGCCCATTTGATATCTGCTCTGTGAAATAAGAAGCAAGGTCATCTACTCAGAGTAACAATGGGGGAAATAGCAGGATTATAGACTTGAGAAAAGTGAAAAGGGTTTTTGGGGTATTGAAGCATGAGTTGACCAAAGAAATAGGGTAAGATTGCTGAGCAGAGTTAGGCCAATGAGGTTAGTGACCAAGAATTTATATTGGTGCCGAGTCGCCCTGTGGAGAGACTCTCTCAGCAGCACTTGGCTGCTAGGGTGCAATCACTGCGATGCTGCCAGGGCTCTTGAAAGGAAACAGATCACTGCATAGTGTCCAAGGGCTCAAGCCCTTGCTTCTCTTTCATTTGTTTTGTTATGTTTTGTATGTATCAGAATATATTCTGATATTATGATTACAGAAACAATACTTGCTAATGTGGCAGGTTAATTTATGGAGATACTAGTTTATGCTATTTTTCAAGAATAGCTAAAGGATTATAAGGTTAATTTTTCCCTTCTGCCTTTTGTGGAAGGACAGCTAAGCCTTTGTATATGAAAGTCTAGGCTCTTTGTGTTTCAGGAGCCATCCTTGAAGAAAACCCTCCATGAATTGAGTCTCAACTATTAGGAGCATTAAGGACGTAAAATTCCATGTCCGTTTGTCTATTGTGGCATTCATCTTTTTATTATTGATTGATAAGAGGTCCTTATTTAACAAATGTTTCATAGGTTGCGCATGTTTTTCCTCGTTCATTTTTGTCTTTCAGTTTTGTTTTATGATGGGTTATTGTTTTGACATATAGAAATTTTACATTTTATGTCTTGTCTTTTATGGTTTCTGATTTGTCTTATGCTTAGAAAGGCCTTTCCCAACCCCCTCCAAGAAAATTTAAATACCTGGCTATATTTTCTTCTAGAACTTTTATTTGTTTTACATTTAAACCTTCAATCCATTTATATAAAGTTGCTTCTGAAAATGTATCAGGGATTTTTAAATAGCTTTAATAAGGTGCTTTCCTGGAATTATTTTCATTTGGAAGCCACAAAAACATAGACAAAATCCAGCAACTATGCAACACAATGTTGCCTTGTGGTCAAGACAAAAGAAATAATCTCGTATATATTTTTAAATATCAATATAAGAACATCTTTCTATACTGACCTTTACTGAGGTTTCCACCATGAATTCACTTTAAGCACTTCAGATTAATGAACAAAATGTTCTGTTAAGAAGTCTCATCTGTATCAAGGCTAAAATCCAAGTACCGTGAGCTCCAGGACCAATGGCATTGCTGCCCCTCTATTGGGTTCTGTCAAAGTCCCTTACAGCCTTTAGGGCCAAGGCCATTCACCCACATTTGCTCAATTTACAGCTGAAGTTCCTGTAGCAATTCAGCACATATCACAGACTCATTGTACATCTACAAATCTTTAAGCATACCTGCTTGGAAATAAAAGTTGAACTAAACAGAGGGAAAAATGTTTAGCTCCAAGAGGAAAGATTTTACTGAGCTAGGTGAATACAAAGATAAAAGAAATGATATGATGTTTATGCTTTTTAAGAAATTGTTATGCCATCTAAATATTTATGCACAAACAATTTCTGAGAGTTCAATATGTATTTATGGGTATAAAGAGGTCATCTATACATATTTTTTAAAATCTTGAATCAATTTAGAATTAATATTTGTATAAAGTATTGTATATATATATATTTATAATTCCTACTTATTTCACTTAACATCTCACATAAAAGCATTTTTCATGTTATGGTACACTCTTCATAAACTTACTTTTTCATGATTATAAAATATTCCATTATATAGATGAACCATAATTCACTCAACTATTACTCTCTAAAGATAGACATTTGAGTTATTTTCAACACTCAGGAGTACCATTTAAAAAAGGATGTAAGATGGGCCGGTCCCGTGGCTTAGCGGTTAAGTGAGCGCGCTCCGCTACTGACGGCCGGGGTTCGGATCCCAGGCGTGTGCCGATGCACCACTTCTCCGGCCATGCTGAAGCCGCGTCCCACATACAGCAACTGGAAGGATGTGAAACTATGACATACAACTATCTACTGGGGCTTTGGGGGAAAAAAAAAGGAGGAGGATTGGCAATAGATGTTAGCTCAGAGCCGCTCTTCCTCAGCAAAAAGAGGAGGATTGGCATGGGTGTTAGCTCAGGGGTGATCTTCCTCACCAAAAAATAAATAAATAAATAAATAAATAAATAAATAAATAAATAAATAAATAAATAAAATAAAAAAGGATGTAAGGAACGTCTTCATGCACAAAACTCCGTATATTTTGATTACTTCCTTAAAATAGGTTCCTAGAGGTAGAATTACTGGATAGAAGTGTATAATACATATGTAGAATTGTTCTCCAAAAAGATTTTACCAACTCTACCAATCTCAACAGCAATGTTTGAGAGTACCCATTTCCTTACTTATATAGAGGGTTTGGAGGGTGAGGACCACTCACATTGAGTTACAAACAAAACAAAAGTTAAGTCTTGGGTCACCACCCCTTTCTTGCCCTTTCTATACTCTTTCCTCTATACCCATGTACCCAGAGTCCTCTGCGCTGCTTCCTGACCACCCAGGGTCTCTCACTTCGCCGCCCCCCCAAGCTGGCCTTCCCTAGAAAAGTTGACACTCTAGACCTTTCCCTCCCTATCCCATCCCCACGCCCAAATTGGAAACTCGACATCCTGCATCCTAACCTCTCAGCTTACCCTGGCCAGCAGTTTGATCTTTTACCAACAATGAATTAAAAGATAATAAAGAATATATGTGAGTGTTAGGCAAAAAAAAATGGTCCCCAAAATATATTCACAACAAATCTCTGAAACCTATGAATGTTACCCTATTTGGAAAAGAGTCTTTGCAGATGTCAATTGAATTAAGCATCTTAAGAAGAGGAGAAAATCCTGGATTTTCCAAGTCGGCCCTAAATGCCATTACAAGTGTCCCTATAAGGGAGAGGCAGAGGAAGATCAGACACTCAGAAGAAGAGATGGCCATGTGAAGAGGGAGGCAGAGATTGGAGCCATGTGGCCACAAGGTCAGAAATGATGGCCAGCAGCCACCAGAAGCTGGAAAAAGCAAGGAGTAGATTCTCTCCTAGAGCTTCTGGAGGGATCACGGCCCTGCCCATAACTTGATTTAGGACTTCTGGCCTCCAGAACTGTGAGAGAATGAATTTCTGTTGTTTTAAGCTAGGACATTTGTAGTAAATTTGTTACAGCAGCCACAGGAAATGAATACAACGTGTCACCTTGTTCTCTCAGTTAACACTAGGCTGCAAGTAGGAGAGGACCATGGAGGGGAAAAGATATTGTGATTCACTAAATAACCACCAGGTGACAGTGCTGTGCAGGGAACAGCAAGGAAACAGGTTCTGCTACTTCACGTTCTCCCTCTCCTCCTTGGATATCAACTTTCCTTTCATCACTCCAATCCAAAGACCCTGAATCTTCTTTCTGGCCCTAAAAAGCTGCAGGCTTGGGCCTTGAACAACAGAGAGTAGTTTAGATTATAGAAATTAGATTGGGCACGTCAGGGGATGGTAAGCAATGAAATGAAAATCTGTCTTTTAGTAGTCTACTAAGCTTGAAGTACCGTCAAAGCTGCAACCTTTGGGGGAAAAAACCCAGGTCTCCCTTTAGGGATAGCCTGTAGCAAATGGTGAAGTGGACGAAGCTGGTGGCCTTTATAATTCTCGCTGCTTCTCTTCAGTAAGCCCACCCTTAGACACCCAGTGCTCTTTCTGCCTCAGGTCCTTCAATCATGAGGAAGTGAATTTCTCAGGTGAATTTCTTAGGTGAAGGGCCAGGCATCCTGCTAAGCCCTTCTATACATAATTTCATTTAATCCTTAAAACAGCCTAGAAAAAGCTATCATAATTATCCTGATTTTACAGAATGGAAAACTGAGGTTTAGAGAGGTCAAGCAACGGGGTTACAGTTCTAACACATAGAGTCAAGCCTCAAACCTTGGTCATCTGATATTAATTGCCATAACTTAGTGCTACTTGGATTCTGGTCATCTTTCCCTTCTCTAATTAATTTACCATTTATTGTCTGTAAATTTGACACTTTAACCACACATTGCCTAGAATTTTAATTATCTTTTTACATAAATATATGTTTTCTTAGGCTAATTCTTACTCACTCAGGGTAAGTTGCTTCCTGTTTTAAATGAATTCATATGTAGCTTCCAGAGCCTCTTTTTTCACCTCAACAACTGGAACAAATGTTATTTTAGACATAATAATTAAATCTACCCAATGATGACGATCCCTTCTGGGATTCAATGAACCATTGTATTTTTTCATGCTTAGAAATATATCCTCACTATATTATCTTTTGTCTCATAACTCATATCTTATGTCTATTTTGCACTCATAATTTATTTGGATTTCACTGTACCTGTATGTTATTCTCGGAAGTTTTTTTCCAGATTTATTGAGATATAACTGACATATAACATCTTGTAAGTTTAAGGTGTACAACGTGTTGATTTGACACACATATATTGCGAAATGATTACCACCATAGCATGATTGCAGTTTTTAATGGCCTTCAGGCAAAAGCAATACAGTATTGACCTAACTCTATATTTATTGGTAGAATGATTAGGATGCATTGGTTTAATGGGTTATCCATCATAAAGATATCAAGTGAGATCATAGGTGTGAAAGTGCTTTGGAAACAATCAACTACACATATGTAAAATTATATTATTGTTACTGTTATTCTTATCAGCAAATATCACAAGAAGAGAAATCCAAAAATATTTAACGATTAAATTTTGATCACTGCCACCTAAGAGGAGTTAATATTTGAAGATAAGAGAACCTTCCCAGAGCTTCCTCAATGTAGATAATTGCTTAACCCGGTGCGTAAGAATCCCCTGGGGGTCTTGTTAACGCGCAGATTCTGGTTCAGTAGATCTGGCGCAGGGCCTGAAAGTGCATTTCTGACAAGCTCAGAAATGCCCAGGCTTCTGGTCTGTGGACCACACTGTGAGTGGCAAGGAATAATTTTTGCTCTGCCTTTTAAACCCAATCACTAATCCTATTATTATGAGCAAATGTATGGTTACAAGGAAACATATACTCAGTAGGGAGACATTGTCCCTTTCCCACATATACAGAGCTGGCACTGAAACTCTGGTTTGGAAGATGAGCTTGAAAATCATCCAGGTGGGTCCATATAAATAATTCTAAACAGAAAAGTTTCTATCCTTTTTTCAGTATCTGTAAGGAAGAAAACTTCAGATCTTTTTAATAAATTAAGCTTAATCTATTTCTACCTTTACTGGCAAGGAAATTTCTCTCTCATCTAAATTTTTTTCTGTTCCAGTTTAAACCTCTTATTACTTCAGATTGGTTGATAGAGAAATTAACTACATAATTAGTTCCAAATATCTTTTTTTATAATTACAGCCCCAATGGCTTCATTTTAAAATGCCTGTAGTTCTAGTAATTTGGTCTAGGGAATGAATTTCTCCATCCCGGCTAAGTAAATATTTGATACATGTAAAGACATAATGTAAACCTTTGTATAATGGGTATGCCTTGAATTACTGCCCCAATCCCTTCCAAGACTAAAATAACAAGAATGGCAAGAGCACCATTTTATTTGTGATGGTGGTGATTTGTTTGTTTTTTTTTAATACCAAAGACAATTTCATTTCTTTTCTTAGATGATCTCAGAGGCTTGAGAGAGAATTTTGTTCAAGGAAATAATCATCCCTTTACTGAGTTAATTAATATGCTCTGTGGGAAAATACTCACTGTTTTCCTACTTGGAGATTTAAGTTAGAGATGGCGGAGCATTAAACCAAGCACAGGGACCTTCTGAGTGTGGGTCCCTGTGTGACTGCACTGTTCACATGCCCGTGAAGCCGGCCCTGACTGTAACTATCAGCCAGGTGACTCGGCATTGCCCATGATGTCTTGAAATCCTAAATAATTTTTGGACAAGTGGCCCCTCATTTTCATTTTATACTGGACCCTGCAATTTATATAGCTGGTCCTGAGTACATGATTTCTGGTTTCCTAGAATATGTGTATAAAATTTAGTCTCTGTTCCAGCATGATTGCCTCATTATTTCAAAAACCAAACCAGTTAAAGTTATTAATTATCCACCTTTCCTTGCAAGGAGGACTACACACATATGCACCTATGCACACCTTCCTACTAGGCTATGGCCATCACCCTCTTCGTGGTATTGTGCCCCTCACATCACACACTGTAGTTTCAAGGAATCCTATACTGCCTTGACTGGCATGCTGCCCAATGATCTTAGTCTCCTAGTCATTTTCACTTATTAATTTCATGGCAGTTTAATTTATAAAGATGTTTTTCTTTTGTTTTCCCTTCTGTGAAAGAATCAGGAAGAATTGGAAGAAAACTCTAGCTCCCCCTATCCAAAGGGAACGTGTTCCTATGCCTGCTGAAGTTGTTTGAATACAACTTCTCTTCCCGTCTTAGTTCATGGAGGAGATCATGCCAGGTGTGGCGGTGCATAGCAGGGCACGGAGTGGTGGCTGAAGCAGCCAGAGGAGAAGATTACCCAAGACCAGGAAAAGAACAGAGGTTTGCTATTTCCTTGAGTGGTGGGATCTAAGATGCACTCCATCTCCAGGGAGGTGATAGGACTTCAGGAAGGAATGATTGTGTGTAATTTTAGCAAAAATGTGGGGCCAAACATAGCCCAGGGGCAGCAAAGCCCTCAGACTCCAGAGATCCAGCTTGGATAATGGGTATACAAGTTGTAATTGATGTGAACCAAACACTGGAGAAACTGCCTCAACTTTTTTTCAGGATGCAAAAGAAAAGTCAGTTTTATTTTTCGCTCCTGAACACTTCTTTTCTACAACGTCCTCCACCAACTTTTTTTTCTTTATGTAAGAACACAGGGGGTTAGTAGATGATGGTGAGGAATCCATAATGACTGAGATTGAATTTTCCACCAGTCTAGCAAAGACAAGGCCTCCAAAACAGATATCATTTGATTTAAAGAAAATTTTAAGTAATGGGAGATTTCTTGCATGTCCCATGTGGCAGTTACAAATTATTTCCTGCTATAATGTAATATTTAACCCATAAACATCCAGCTGATGATTTACAATTTCCCACACAAATGCCCTTGGATTTTTTGCTAATGGTTTAACAAAAGTCCTGTCCAAAACATGCTGACCTCTCTTCACATAGGGGGATCATTTATGATACAGAGAGGCCTGGCTAGGTCTCACTGAAATAAACATTTGGCTACTCCAGCCACTAAAAATTCTACCCTTCAGGGTCTTTTCCTCAACAAACTCTTCCCAGAGTCTTAGAGATAAGGGAAGACTGGAGAAAGAAGCCAGCGATGAAAAACCAAGTCCTTGTGGAGAGAGAATCAGAAAAGGGCAGTGTTGGTACCCTACTACTCCCACTATAGGCTGATCTCCTCAAGGTCCCTATGGTCCCTCTTGGTCCAGGAATTTGTAGCACTTTTCCTGTAGGAAATTCCTTCCTACAAGAGTTTGTAGTACTTTTGCCTAATACCAGAGTCATGGCCCCTATGCTGGGTGTTGCTTCCAATAGGCATTGCCTGCTACAGGACACTGGTGAGTGTCTGGTGCCTGAAGCATGAAGTCACTGGAGTCTACATTCCTGTCTTAAGATGGCTACCAGAAACTGCTCTGTCTATGAAGTCTGTTTTATCACAGCTACATGATAGTTTCTGCAACCATCATTGTGCTGCTAGTTCATCAAAGCTGCTTCCCATTAAGTAAATTGATGGATCAAAACTAGGTCTCTCCTAGCTCTTGGGCTCTGACTTAGAGGCAAAGGGTGACCTTTGGAATTGTATGCCCTAAAGGAGAATACACCAGAATCTTAACTTTATTTATTTATTTTTTTGCTTTTATTGAGCCCTGTATGTGGTATTTCTGTTGTTACAGGTTCTTAGAAGGAGTACAGGGCTGGCGCCACGCCTGAGCGGTTGGGTGTGTGCGTTCCGCTGCTGGCGGCCCGGGTTCGGATCCCGGGCGCACACTGATGCACCGCTTCTCCGGCCATGCTGAGGCCGTGTCCCACGTACAGCAACTAGAAGGATGTGCATCTATGACATACAACTATCTACTGGGGCTTTGGGGGGAAAAAATAAATAAATAAAATCTTAAAAAAAAAAGGAGTACAGTACAATCTATCTTGACAGGAACTGATTTGGATAAACTAGCTGAGTAATGTTCTCAAGCGCATATGAGGGCCCTCCTGGTCCCCAGATTCTGAGATGATTTGTCTCCCAAGCCTTCCCCTTAATAAAACAGATATACTTTCCAGATATCTAATCCCCTAATAGTGGGGACACTGTTCCTAAAGCTTCCTCAAGCAGCCCCCTTCACTCTTCTAGTTGCCTGATTGACATTAACCAAATCGTCCTGGTTCTTGTGGTCATGAGCAGCCCATGCTCTTTCCCCTGCAGAGCAGGTACGTTCAGTCACACTCTTAGCCTAGACATACCTTGGGCAACAACGGATTTGAGGTCACAAAGACTTCCAGTTACTGAACCACAATTAGCTGTGCATTGTCTTTCTCCACAGATTTGTTACCCAATGCATTTCTAATACGAGCCCAGAAGAGTGACCTCTCATGGGCACTGTATGGCCAAGTGATAAATGTCTGCCTGTTCACAAGTTTCCTGAGTTGGTGGTAGCTGGATAACTTATAGTTTGGGATCTCTTCCAGGAAGATCAAGATGATAACATTCTCATGCTCATAGAACATCTTGCTGCTGGCCAGCTGTACTTTAAGCTGGCACCATTCACTGTGCACGTAGTGGTTACTGACCACACACGAAGTTTTCCAGCTGGTGTGGATGGCATTCTGGATGTTCTCAAAGTTCAAAGTCCTGGTGGTGAAGACAGAGCTTAAAGGTAGGCTGGCCACCTTTTTCTAGGGCTGGAACAAGCTCTTCATCTACCCATTGCTAATCAGTGGCAGTGAAAGAGACAAAGGCATCACAGACGAACTCCTTCTCTGTCCTATGCCACTTGGCCAGGTACCAGGTTCGAAATATGTACAGCCCGTACCATAGAGATGAAGTTATCTTGGCACTGAACCAAGAGAAGACCATAGTTGTAAGGACCAGACTTAAGGAACAGAAGAAGTAAACCTTTCCCTGGTCAAAATTACACATAGCATCATCGAAATCTATCAACAAACTCCGGGTATTGGCTGCTGACAGGGGTAGCACCGGAGGTAGGAGATATGGACATTTGCTGTGTTTATTGACCAGTTCTTTTTTTTTTTTAAAGATTTTATTTATTTTTTTCCCCCAAAGCCCCAGTAGATAGTTGTATGTCATTGCTGCACATCCCTCTAATTGCTGTATGTGGGACGTGGCCTCAGGATGCCCGGAGAAGCGGTGCGTCGGTGCACGCCTGGGATCCGAACCCGGGCCGCCAGCAGCAGAGCACACGCACTTAACCGCTAAGCCATGGGGCCGGCCCTATTGACCGGTTCTTAAACCACACATTGTCACAGTTGCACTGAAGTTTGTTCCCATAGAGATTGAAGTACATCAGAGACTTCAGATTCTCCAGATGACTTTGATTAATGACTTTTAGGTTGTTGAATCTTAAAGAGAAGACCTGAAGGCTTTCTAAACCAGAGAACATGCCAGGAGTCAGTGACTCTAAGTTCTTGTTTTCCAGGCACAGCATTTTTTAGTCTTTTGAGTTTTTGGAATAAGGAAATATTTAAATCGATATTTTGGCCTCAAGCTTTTGTTCCTGAGATATCTAACTTCGTGAGATTAGTCAGGGAGTCAAATTGGAGGTGGTCCAGGAATACAATGGGATTTTTTTCCTAGGAGTAGCTCCTGCATGCCATTCAGTCCTTAGAAGAAGTTGGTTGGTACAACCTGAATCCCATGTATTTGTCCTTCTAGGTTGAGTTGTTTCAAAGACTTGAGGTTCATAAATGGAGGAAATAGCAAGGTCCTAGTGGTTTCATATGTAATTTTATTAAAACTGAGATTCAAAACTTCTAGATTCTCAAGGCCCAGGAAAAGCCTTGCCTGAAAACTTGACAAGATATTGTATGCCAGGTCAAATCTATAAAGGTAAGTGAGGCCAGAAAATGCATTCTCTATAGCTTTCAGGCAGTTCTGGCAGAGAAGCAGAACTTGGAGCTTCTTCAGAAACTGAAAGGTTCTGTGCTTCAGAGTCTGAATATTGTCTCCAAGGTCTAAACTCTTTAAACTTGGAAATTGAGCAAAGGAATATTTGTCAATTTTCACTATCTAGCACCCAGCCAAGTTGAGTTCCTTCAATAAATACTGCCCACAGAAGGCTATATTATTGAGTTCTGTGATGAGAGATTGTAGGTACCTCTAGGGTGAAAATGCAAAATCTGGAAATCTTTTAAATCTGTTGTGGCTGTCAAGGTCTGGAGGGCACTCCAGGTCCTGTTGCTGACAAAGGAAAGTTGACATTTGTTTAGATTCAGCCTTTGGAGGCTGGGCATAGTATCAAACTCACTGTGACTGAGGTGAAGCAGATCATTGCTTTGGCTCAAGTTAAGGGACAAAAGACTGGTACAATTGGCAAGGCACTTTATGCCCCCTGCATCAGTGGCATTTTTCTGAAACACCAAAGCCTCTAATATGGGTAAGTTTCTGATGAGGTGACACACTGTTTTCAAGTTTAAGTGACCACCTCTAAACTTCTAGTTACTGAGGTCCATTTACCTTAGATTCTATAGGTGTTTGTCTGGAAGCATCTCTTGTTTCACCAGTATTCCATTCACATTCAAGCTCCTCAGTTGGGGTAGAGTTTCCAGATCCACATTGTGGGTGATTCAATGGCTATTCTGAGACACATCCAGAGTGGTCAGATTAGGCAGAGAAATTTAATTCCATTAGTTTGTTCCCCTGCAGTCTCAGGTGGGTCAGGGAGGCCAATGACCTGGGGCTGTGGTCCAATGAGATGATGCTATTGTTAGCAAGATCAAGGTATTGCAGGTGCGGAAGATGCTGTACTGCTTCAAGGATATTGGAAAAACCGGTAATAAAGTTTTGATATAAGCTTAAATATTTCGATTTGACAAGAGGGACAAAGGCATTTTTGTGATTTTGGGTAATTTGATTGTGGCTCAAGAGCAAAGTCTCCAAGTTGTGCAGGCCCTCAAAGGAGTTGTTCACACTTTGAATCTTATTTTCTACTAAATTCAAAAGGGTCAGGTTTTCAAGTGCCCAAAAGGCCCTCTCATCTTCTTCCAAATGGAATTCTACTCCAGTTACAAGTCCACCAGAGCAGACAAATTAGTGAAAAAATAAGGAGGAAAGACCTGAATTTGGTTCTGTGTCAGGTTGAGGTAAGTAGTGTATCCAGGGATGTCCTGAATGGCATCTGTAAAGTTGGTCATCTTCTTCCAAATGCAGAACACGTGGTGAATGTCCAAATCAGACTGTGTACATTTACTGAACCCATATGTCTCTGCCCTAGACAGCAGAAAAAGCCCAATTAAAATAAGCCAAAGCTGTTGAAGAGGCAGGAGGTTCTCTAAGCCCATCTTGTCAGCCCCAGGCCTCAGTTACTATTAGAAAAAAATAGTCACCTTTAGAAAAAATGTGCGATGCTCATTTTCTTTATTGATGTCATAATAGTTTATAACATTGTGAAATTTTAGTTGTACATTATTGTTTCTCAGTTACCATATACATGTGCCCCTTCACCCCTTGTGCCTGCCCCCCAACCCCCTTCCCCCTGGTAACCACCAAACTGTTCTCTCTGTCAGTGTGTTAGTTTATCTTCCACATGTGAGTGAAATCATATGGTATCTGTCTTTCTCTATCTGGCTTATTTCGCTTAACATAATGCCCTCCAAGTCCATCCATGTTGTTGCAAATGGGACGATTTTGTCTTCTTTTACGGCTGAGTAGTATTCCATTGTATATATATACCATATCTTCTTTATCCACTCATCAGTCAAGGGACACTTGGGTTGCTTCCACTTCTTGGCTATAGTGAATAATGCTGCGATGAACATAGAGGTGCATAAGCCTCTTTGGATTGTTGATTTCATGTTCTTTGGATAAATACCAAGTAGTGGGATAGCTGGATCATAAACCATTTCTATTTTTAATATTTTGAAGAATCTCCATACTGTTTTCCATAGAGGATTCACCAGTTTGCATTCCCACCAGCAGTGAAATAGGGTTCCCGTTTCTACACAATGTCTCCAACATTTGTTGTTTTTTGACTTGGTGAATATAGCCATTCTAATAGATGTAAGGTCATATCTCATTGTAGTTTTGATTTGCATTTCCCGATGATTAGTGATATTGAATATCTTTTCATGTGCCTATTGGCCATCTGTATATATTCCTTGGAAAGATGTCTGTTCATATCCTCTGCCCATTTTTTGATCGGGTTGTTTGTTTTTTTTTGTTGTTCAGTTGTGTGAGTTCTTTATATATTATGGATATATGATTTGTATATATGATTTGCAAATATTTTCTCCCAGCTTGTAGGTTTTTTCATTTTGATCCTGGTTTCATTTGCCTTGCAGAAACTCTTTAGTCTGATGAAGTTCCACTTGTTTATTTTTTCTTTTGTTTCCCTTGTCTGGGTAGACATGGAATTCAAAAATATCCCTCTATGACTGACGTCAAAGAGTGTACTGCCTATATTTTCTTCTAGGATTTTTATAGTTTCGGGTCTTAGCTTCAAGTCTTTGATCCATTTTGAGTTAATTTTTGTGAATGGTGAAAGAAGATGGTTTACTTTCATTCTTTTGCATGTGGCTGTCCAGTTTTCCCAGCACCACTTATTGAAGAGACTTTCCTTTCTCCATGGTATGTTCTTAGCTCCTTTGTCGAAGATTAGCTGTCCATAAATATGTGGTCTTATTTCTGAGCTTTCAATTCTGTTCCATTGATCTATGTGTCTGTTTTTGTACCGGTACCATGCTGTTTTAGTTATTATAACTTTGTAGTATATTTTGATGTCAGGGATTTTGATGCCTCCAGCTTTGTTCTTTTTTATCAGGATTGCTTTAGCTATTCGGGGTCTTTTGTTGCCCCATATGAATTTTAGTATTCTTTGTTCCGTTTCCGTGAAGAATGTCATTGGGATTCTGATTGGGATTGCATTGAATCTGTAAACTGCTTTAGGTAGTATGGACATTTTAACTATGTTTATTCTTCCAATCTATGTGCATGGGACAGCTTTCCATTTCTTTATGTCTTCATTGATTTCTTCCACTGGTGTCTTATAGTTTTCATTGTATACATCTCTCACCTCCTTGGTTAAACTTATTCCTAGGTATTTTATTCTTTTTGTTGTGATTGTAAATGGGATTGTATTCTTGAGTTCTCTTTCTGTTAGTTCGTTATCTGAGTATAGAAACGCGACTGATTTTTGTAAGTTGATTTTGCACCCTGCAACTTTGCTGTAGTTGTTGATTATTTCTAATAGTTTTCTGGTGGATTCTTTAGGGTTTTCTATATATAAAATCATGTCGTTTGCAAACAGCACGAGTTTCACTTCTTCATTGCCAATTTGGGTACCTTTTATTCCTTTTTCCTGCCTAATTTCTCTGGCTAAAACCTCCAGTACTATGTTGAATAAGAGTGGCGAGAGTGGGCACCCTTCTCTTGTTCCTGTTCTCAGAGGAATGGTTTCAGTTTTTCCCCATTGAGTATGACATTGGCTGTGGGTTTGTCATATATGGCCTTTATCATGTTGAGATACTTTCCTTCTATACACATTTTGTTGAGAGTTTTTATCATAAATGGATGTTGAATCTGGCCAAATGCTTTCTCAGCGTCTATTGAGAAATCTTGTGGTTTTTATTCCTCATTTTGTTAAAGTGGTGTGTCACATTATTGATTGATTTGTGGATGTGGAACCATCCCTGCGTCCCTGGTATAAATCCCGCTTAATCATGGTGTATGATCCTTTTGATGTATTGCTGTATTCGGTTTGCCAATATTTTGTTGAGGATTTTTGCATCTATGTTCATCAGCAATATTGGCCTGTAATTTTCCTTCTTTGTGTTGTCCTTGTCTGATTTTGGTAGTGTTAGGAAGTGTTCCATCTTCCTCTAGCTTTTGGAATAGTTTGACAAGGGTAGGTATTAAATCTTCTTTGAATGTTTAGTAAAATTCTCTACAGAAGCCATCTGGTCCTGGACTTTTATTTTTGGGGAGGTTTTTGATTACTGTTTCAATCTCTTTCCTTGTGATTAGTCTATTCAGGTTCTCTATTTCTTCTTGATTCAGTTTTGGGAGGTTGTATGAGTCTAAGAATTTATCCATTTCCTCTAGATATTCCAATTTGTTGGCATATGGTTTTTCATAGTATTTTCATAATCCTTTGTATTTCTGTGGTCTCCACAGTAATTTCTCCTCTTTCATTTCTAATTTTATTTATTTGAGCCTTCTCTCTTTTTTTCATTGTGAGTCTGGCTAAGGGTTTGTCAGTATTGTTTATCTTCTCAAAGAACCAGATTTTAGTTTCATTAATCCTTTCTACTGTTTTTGTTTGTTTGTTTGTTTCAATTTCATTTATTTTTGCTGTAATTTTTATTATTTCCCTCCTTCTGCTGACTTTGGGCTTTGTTTGTTCTTCTTTTTCTGGTTCTGTTAGGTGTAGTTTAAGATTTTTTATTTGAGATTTTTCTTGTTTGTTAAGGTGGGCCTGTATTGCTATGTATTTCCCTCTCAGTACCAGTTTTGCTGCATCCCATATGAGTAGGTATGGTGTATTTTCATATTCATTTGTCTCCATATATTTTTTGATTCCTCCTTTAATTTCTTCAATGATCCATTGGTTGTTCAGTAGCATGTTATTTAGTCTCCACATCTTTGTCACTTTCCCTGTTTTTTTTCTTGTAGTTGATCTTTAGCTTCATGGCATTCTGTTCTGAAAAGATGTTTGTTATGATTTGAATCTTCTTAAATTTACAGAAACTTGCCTTGTTTCCCATCATATGGTCTATCCTTGAGAATGTTCCATGAGTACTTGAGAAGAATGTGTAATCTGCTGTGTTTGGATGGAGTGTTCTAAATATATCTATTAAGTCCATCTCCTCTACTTTTTCATTTAAGCCCACTATTTCCTTATTATTTTGTGTGTGTGTGTGAGGAAGATCAGCCCTGAGCTAACATCCATGCCAATCCTCCTCTTTTTTGCTGAGGAAGACTGGCCCTGGGCTAACATCTGTGACTATCTTCCTCTACTTTATATGGGACGCTGTCACAGCATGGCCTGACAAGCGGTGCATCGGTGCACGCCTGGGATCCGAACCTGGGCCGCCAGCAGTGGGGCATGTGCACTTAACCACTACTCCATGGGGCCGGCCTCCACTATTTCCTCATGGACTTTCTGTCTGGATGATCTCTCCCTTGATGTAAGTGGGGTGTTAAGATCCCCTACTATTATTGTGTTGTTGTTAATATCTCTTTTTAACTTTGTTAATAGGTGCATTATGTACTTTGGTGTTGCTGTGTTGGGTGCATATATATTTATAAGTGATATGTCTTCTCGGTGGAGTGTCCCTTTTATCATTGTATATTGCCCCTCTTTGTCTCTCATTGTGTTTTTTATCTTGAAGTCTACTTTGCCTGAAATAAGTATGGCAACAACTGCTTTCTTTTGTTTGCCATTAGCTTGGAGTATCATCTTCCATCCTTTTGCTGTGAGCCTGTTTTTGTCTTTAGTGCTGAGATGTGTTTCCTGGAGGCAGCATATTGTTGGGTCTTGTTTTTTAATCCATCCAGCCACTCTGTGTCTTTTGATTGGGGAATTCAATCCATTTACATTTAGAGTGATTATTGATATGGGGGGCTTAATATTGCTATTTTATCCCTCATTATCCAGTTCTTCTGCATTTCCTTTGTTTCTCGTCCCATGTGTTTTGGACTATTAGTTCAGTTTGGTAGTTCTGTATGATGGTTTTCTTAGTTTTCTCTTGATTTATCATATGTGGGTCTGTTCCGATTATTTGTTTAGTGGTTACCATGAGGTTTGTATAAAAAATCTCATAGATGAGATAGTCCACTTTCTGATGGCCTCTTATTTCCTTAGACTAAGTCGGTTCCATCCCTTTTCTCTTCCCTTCTAAGTTATCATTGTCACAACTTATTCCATCTTGTGTTGTGTATTTGTGGTTAAAGTGATGAGGCTATATTTATTTTTGGTGTTTTCCTTCCCTGAATCTTTGATGTTATAATTAAGTGTTTGCTAACCTATTTTGATAGAGAGCTTCAATTTTTCTGATTTTGTCTACCTGTTTTTTTCCTTGCTCAAAGCTTTGTATCCCCTTTCTCTTTTTGGGGGGGGGTGAGCATGAGGGCCTTCTTGAGCACTTCTTGTAGTGGGGGTCTTGTGGCAATGAACTCCCTTAGCTTTTGTTTATCTGGGATAGTTACTATTTCTCCATCGTATCTGAAGGATATTTTTGCTGGATAGAGTATTCTTGGCTGAAAGTATTTGCCTTTCATAATTTTGAATATATCATTCCACTCTCTCCTAGCCTGTAGAGTTTCTGCTGAGAAATTGGCTAAGAGCCTGATTGGGATTCCTTTGTATAGTATTTTTTTTTTTGCCTTGCTGCCCTTAATATCTTTTCTTTGTCATTGACTTTTGCCAGCTTTACTACTATATGCCTTGGAAAGGGTCTTTTTATGTTGATATATTTAGGATCTCTATTGACTTCGTTCACTTGTATTTCCAGCTCCTTCCCCAGGTTTGAGAAGTTCTCAGCTATTATTTCTTTGAACAAGCTCTCTGTTCCTTTCTCCCTCTGGAATACCTATAATCCTTATGTTGCATTTCCTGATTGAGTTGTATATTTCTTGGAGAATTTCTTCATTTCGTTTTAGTCTTAGTTCTCTCTCCTCCTCCATCTGGAGCATTTCTGCATTCCTATCCTCTAAATTGCTAATTCTTTTTTTTTTATAATTTTATTTATTTATTTTTCTCCTCAAAGCCCCAGTAGATAGTTGTATGTCATAGCTGCACATCCTTCTAGTTGCTGTATGTGGGACTCGACCTCAGCATGGCCGGAGAAGTGGTGCGTGCCCGGGATCCGAACCCGGGCCGCCAGCAGCAGAGCACACGCACTTAACCGCTAAGCCACGGGGCCGGCCCTAAATTGCTAATTCTTTCCTCCATATTGTCAGCTCTGTTATTTAAGGACGCCAGATTTTTCTCTATCTCCTTCATTGTGTTTTTAATCTCCAATAATTCTGATTGGCTTTCTTTATAATTTCAATCTCTTTTGTGAGGAAGTTCTTGATTTCATTGAACTGTCTATCTGTAGTTTCTTGTAATTCATTGAGCTTTTTTATGATAGCTATTTTGAATTCTCTGTCATTTAGGTTATAAATTTCTGTGCCCTCAGGATTGATTTCTGGGTGCTTCTCATTTTCCTTCTGGTCTGGAGATTTAATATAATTTTGCATACTATTTGATGGTGCGGATTTGTTTTTCCTCATAATGATAATATCTGGTCGCAGTTTCCAACTGCCACCACTGGGTGGGGGTGAAGAGCTGTGTATTCTGATACCACTGAGATCCCCGGGTGCTCTGGCTGACCAGCTGAGCAGAAGTGCTGGGTGGGAGCGAGGAGCTCTTTCTTTCACCTGCATGATCCCAGAGGCTTCTGGCTCTTCCTTTGCTATCTGCTCTCCTGGGATGCTAGCTCGATGAAGACAAACCTGAAACAGTTCAGTCACCTCCGTGTGGGGGTTTCCCATGGGTTGTGTGGGAACTGGGAGAGTGACAGTTTTCCTATGGAGGGCTGCCCTTCTGCTCTTTCACTCTGAGAGCCGCACAGACCCAGAGTCACTGCCAGGGAGAGAGAGGAGTTCCCCTTACCTCCTTCCATTTCCTCTGGGGGTTCCAGGACCTCCAGCTTCAGATGTATGGGTGTGTGCGCATCTCTCAGACGTCATTTGTGTTGTGTGAATGTCCTCTGTTGCTATATGAATGTACTTTTTGTTGTATCTTAGCAGGGATATTCTAAGGGGAAAGAGTCTAGGGTGAGGGCTCACTCCGCCATGATGCTCTAGTCAACTCTTATGCGCATTTTTGAAGGAATAGTTCTTCCATTTTGACTTTGCTGCAAACAAAAAGAGAAAGTTGTTTAGTTTAAATTTCTCTCTCTTAATAAATATTTCATAGCTGCTTCAAGGACACTAAAAACTTTTGTCCCAAAGTTAATTTTCAAAACAAATCCATTTCCAAAGAAATCTCTATGTGTATCAGCAAAGACCAGTGTTATTTATCCTGTAATCAAAGTTGTTAGCACATGGAGGCAATTGCATACTTGATTTAATTTAGAGAATTAGGAAGCTCCCCAACCCTCCTCTCACCACTGCAGAATAAAATACATCCGTCACTGTTTGGGCTGCTACTTGAAATTCCACCACTGGAGATGCACTTTGGAGTCTATGGATCTCAGTCCAATTAAAAGATAATCATCCATGCAGTGACATCAGCAACATAGTGGAGTGAGCTTTCCTTTTGTCTCTCCCCCTTCGAACTACAACTAAATGGACATTCACTGATTAGCAGAGGATACCCACACAGCACATCAGGACACCTGAGAGACCCGTGAAGCTATACATCTGAACCTGGGTGGACTACCCCCAGGGAGGTGGTGGAGATAGGTGAGCAGTCTCCAGCCCCCTGGTAGCCCAGTACATGCATGCGACTGCTCTCCAGGCTGGAGCACCCATAGCACCACTGTGGTCCTGAGGGTGGGAGCGTACCTTGGTGTGACTGCAGGAATAGGTGATGGCAGCTCTGAGCCCCTGTGTGATCACTTTCCCATCTGCTGCGAGAGCCCACAGTGCTGCCACGGTCCCCAGGGAGCAGCCCAGGCTCGGATCCAGTGAACAGGCCCCGCCCACCAAGCAAAACACCTGGTGTGACCTAGGGGGAGATGACAGTGGATCATCTCAGAGCCAATAAGTTCCCAGCTGCTGCAAACGCCTATAGTACCACTGTGGCCCCAAAGGGGGGAGCGCGTCTTGGTGGGACTATGGGAGCAGGCAGCAGCAACCCTCAGCCCCTGCGTGATCCCTTTGCCAGCTGGTGGGAGAGCCCACAGTGCCTCCATGATCCCAGGGAGTGGCTCAGGCTCGGACCCAGTAGGGAGGCCCTGACCACCAAACACAACAGCTGGTGTGACCTAGGAGGAGACGGCGGCAGATCTGCGCACCCAGGTGAATGAGTTCCCAGCTGCTGTAAATGCCCATAGTACTTCTGTGGCTCTGAAGGGGAGAACACGTCTCGGTGGGACTGTTGGAGCAGGCAGTAGCAGCCCTGAGCCCCTGCGTGATCACTTTCCCATTTGGTGGGAGAGCCCACAGGGCCACTGCAGTCCCAAGGAATGGCGCAGGCTCGGATAGGCACAGCTGACAAGGATCATGGCATGCTCAGAATACACGGCTCCTGACCCACCCCCCGCCACCAGTGGAGGCAGGTGGAATTTGCAACCAGATACTATCACTATGCTAAGGCACAAATCCACCCCATCAAATAGTATAAAGTATATTAATACTCCAGATCAGAAGGAAAAAGACAAACACCCAGAAATCAATCCTGAAGGCACAGAAATGTACATTCTAAATGACAGAGAATTCAAAATTGCTGTCATAAAAAAACTCAGTGGAGTTACAAGAGAACTCAGAAAGACAGTTCAATGAAATCAGGAACAAAATTAATGAACAGAGGGAATTCTTCACAAAAGAGATTGAAATTATAAAGAAAAACCGATCAGAAATGTTGGAGATGAAAAACACAATGAATGAGATAAAGAAAAATCTGGAGTCCTTAAATAACAGAGCTGATATTATGGAGGATAGAATTAGCAATCTAGAGGATAGGAATATAGAAATGCTTCAGATGGAGGAGGACAGAGAACTAAGTCTAAAAAGAAATGAAGAAATTCTCTGACAAATACCCAACTCAATTAGGAAATGCAACATAAGGATTATAGGTATTCCAAAGGGATAAGGGAGGGAGAAAGAAGCAGAGAGCTTGTTCAAAAAGATAATATATATAGCTGAGAACTTCCCAAACCTGGGGAAGGAGCTGGAATTACAAGTAAAAGAAGCTAAAAGGACTCCTAATTACATCAAAGTATAAAGACCTTCTCCAAGGCCTATATTAGTAAAACTGGTAAAAGTCAATGACAAAGAGAAAATATTAAGGGCAACAAGGCAGAAGAAAATAATCTACAAAGGAACCCCTATCAGGCTCTCAGGGGATTTCTCAGCAGAAACCTTACAGGCTAGGAGAGAGTGGAATGATATATTCAAAATTCTGAAACAAAAACTTGCAGACAAGAATACTCTACTCAGCAAAAATATCCTTCAGATATGATGGAGAAATAAAAACTTTCCCAGATAAACAAAAGCTGAAGGAGTTCATCGCCACAAGACTCCCACCCCTGCAACAAGAAATGATAAAGAAGGCTCTATACCTGAAAAAAAAAGGAAAGGTTTACAAAGCCTTGATCAAGGAGAGAAATAGGCAGACAAAATTAAAAAATGGCCTCTCTCTATCAAAACAGGTTAGCAAACACTTAAATATAACATTAAATATAAAGGGAACCAAAACATCAAAAATAACTATAATCACTTCACTTTAACCACAAACTCCCAACACAAAACAGAATAAGTTGTAACAACAATAACTTAGATAGGGTAGAGGTAAGGGAGGGAACCTGCTTAGACTAAGGGAATAAGAGACTATCAGAAAATGGTCTATCTCATCTACGAGAACTTTTATACAAACCTCACGGAAACCACTAAGCAAAAAATTGGAACAGAGACACAAATGATAAATAAAGAGAAAACTGAGAAAACCATCATAGAGAGCCACCAAACTGAATTAGCAGTCCAAAATACAAGGAACAAGAAACAAGGGAAACACAGAACAACTGGAAAACAAGTGATAAAATGGCAGCATTAAGCCCACATATATCAATAATCACTCTAAATGTAAATGGATTGAATTCCCCAATCAAAAGACACAGTGTGGCTGGATGGATTAAAAAACAAGACCCAACAATATGCTGCCTCCAGGAAACACATCTCAGCTCTAAAGCCAAACACAGGCTCAGAGTGAAAGGATGGAAGACAATACTCTAAGCTAATGCCAAACAAAAGAATGTAGTTGTTGCCATACTTATTTCAGACAAAGTAGACTTCAATACAAAAAAGACAATGAAAGACAAAGAGGGGCAGTATATAATCATAAAAGGGAAACTCCACTAAGAGGACATAACACTTATAAATATATATGCACCTAACACAGGAGCCCAAAGTACATAAAGAAACTATTAACAAACCTAAAATGAGATATTAACAACAACACAATAATAGTAGAGGACCTTAACACCCCACTTTCATCAATGGATAGATCATCCAGACAGAAAGTCAAGAAGGAAAAAGTGGAACTAAATGTAAAACTAGTCCAGATGGACTCAATAGATATATATAGAACACTCCATCCAAAATCAGCAGAATACACATTCTTCTCAAGTGTACGTGGAACATTCTCAAAGAAAGACCATATGTTGGGAAATAAGGCAAGCCTCTATAAATTTAAGAAGATTCAAATCATAACAAGCATCTTATCGGAACATAATACCATGAAGCTAAAAATCAACTACAAGAAAAAAGCTAGGAAAGTGACAAACATGTGGAGTTGTATATTCAACAGGCTACTGAACAACCCATGGATCATTGAAGAAATTAAAGGCGAAATCAAAAAATATCTGGAGACAAATGAAAATAAAATACACCATACCAACTCATATGGGATGCAGCAAAAGCAGTCCAAATAGGGAAATTCATAGCAATACTGTCCCAACAAGAAAAATCTCAAAAAAGCAATCTTAAATTACACTTAACAGAACTAGAAAAAGAAGAACAAAGCCCAAAGTCAGCAGAAGGAGGGAAATAATAAAAATTACAGCAAAAATAAATGAAATTGGGAAAAAAAAAAACAGTAGAAAGGATCAATGAAACTAAAATCTGGTGCTTTGAGAAGATAAACAAAACTGACAAACCCTTAGCCAGACTCACGATGAAAAAAAGAGAGAAGGCTCAAATAAATAAAATTGGAAATGAAAGAAGAGAAATTACAATGGATACCACAGAAATACAAAGCATTATAAGAATACTATGAAAAACCATATGCCAAAAAATTGGAATATCTAGAGGAAATGGATAAATTCTTAGACTCATACAACCTCCCAAAACTGAATCAAGAAGAAATAGAGAACCTGAATAGATCAATCAATCACAAGTAAAGAGATTGAAATGGTAATCAAAAACCTCCCCAAAAATAAAAGTCCAGGACCAGATGGCTTCTCTGGAGAATTCTACCAAACATTCAAAGAAAATTTAGTACCTATCTTTTTCAAACTATTCCAAAAAATTGAAGAAGACAGAACACTTCCCAACGCATTTTACAAGGCCAACATCACCCTGATACCAAAGCCAGGCAAGGAGAATACAAAGAAGGAAAATTACGAGTCAATATAGCTGATGAACATAGATGCAAAAATCCTCAACAAAACATTGGCAAACTGAATACAGCAATACATCAAAAGGATCATACACCATAATTAAGTAGGATTTATATCAGGGACACAGGGATGGTCCAACATCCACAAATCAATCAATGTGATACACCACTTTAACAAAATGAGGAATAAAAACCACAAGATCATCTCAATAGACGCTGAGAAAGCATTTGACAAGATCCAACATCCATTTATGATAAAAGCTCTCAATTAAATGGGTATAGAAGGAAAGTACCTCAACATAATAAAGGCCATATATGACAAACCCACAGCCAACATCATACTCAATGGCGAAAAACTGAAAGCCATCCCTCTGAGAACAGGAACAAGAGAAGGGTGCCCACTCTCACCAATCTTATTTAACATAGTTCAGAGGTTTTGGCCAGAGAAATTAGGCAAGAAAAAGAAATAAAAGGTATCCAAATTGGCAAGGAAGTAGTGAAACTTTCGCTCTTTGCAAATGACATGATTTTATATATAGAAAACCCTGCAGAATCCATCAGAAAACTATTAGAAATAATCAACAACTACAGCAAAGTTGCAGGGTACAAAATCAACACACAAAAATCAGTTACATTTCTATACTCTAATAATGAACTAACAGAAAGAGAACCCAAGAACACAATCCCATTTACAATCACAACAAAAAGAATAAAATATCTAGGAGTAAATTTAACCAAGGAGGTGAAAGACCTATACAATAAAAACTATAAGATGTTATTGTTCTAGAAGGAAATATAGGCAGTACACTCTTTAACATCAGTCTTAGAAGGATCTTTTCGAATACCACGTCTACTCTGGCAAGGGAAACAAAAGAAAAAATAAAGAAATGGGACTTCATCAGACTAAAGAGCTTCTGCAAGGCAAAGGAAACCATGAACAAAGTGAAAAGACAACCCACCAACTCGGAGAAAATATATGCAAATCATATATCTGACAAGGGATTAATCTCCAAAATATATATTAATCTCCAAAATATAACTCAACAACAAAAAAACAAACAAGCCAATCAAAAAATGGGCAGAAGATGTGAACAGACATTTTTCCAAAGGAGATATACAGATGGCCAACAGACACATGAAAAGATGTTTAACATCACTAATTATTTGGGAAATGCAAATAAATACTACATGAGATATCACCTTACACCAGTTAGAATGGCTATAATTAACAAGACAAAAAATAACAAATGTTGGAGAGGATGTGGAGAAAAGGGAACCCTCATACACTGCTGGTGGGATTGCAAAGTGGTGCAGCCAGTACGGAAAACAGTATGGATATTTCTCAAAAAATTAAAAATAGAAATACCATATGACCCAGCTATTCCACTACTGGGTATTTACCCAAAGAGATTGAAATCAACAACTCAAAGAGATTTATGCACCCCTATGTTCATTGCAGCGTTATTCACAATAGCCAAGATGTGGAAGCAACCCAAATGCCCTTCTACGGATGAATGGATAAAGAAGATGTGGTATATATATACAATCGAATACTACTCGGCCGTAAAAAAGACAAAATCGTCCCATTTTCACCAACGTGGATGGTATTATGTTTAAGCGAAATAAGCCAGACAGAGAAAGACAAACACCGTATGATTTCATGCATATGTAGAAGATAAACAAATACATGGACAAAGAGAACAGATTAGTGGTTACCAGAGGGGAAGGGGGTTGGGGGATGAGCATAAGGGGTAAAGGGGCACATATATATAGTGACTGAGAAATAATAATGTACAACTGAAATTTCACAATGTTATAAACCATTATGATGTCAATGAAAAAAAAAGATAATCATCCACGGTAGGGGCAAAGAAAACAAGGTTTACAGGTCATCTCTATCTTAATGTGAATGAATACAGAGTCCTTGCTTTAAAGCCACTCATTTCACCACAATTTGCATTTACGTCTCTCACTTAATTAAACCCATTATCAGCACATGGCATTCCTGTTAAGCAGAAAAAATACAACTACAATAAACTTAGATCTGTCACTCAACTTTCTGATGTGTGTTGCCCAAGATTTCGTCAGCCTTGCCTCCCGGTTTCAACCTGTTCCCACGGTCACTTGTGGTAATGTAGTGAAAAGAGCACCAGCCCAGACAAACCTAGGCTCCAATCCTGTGTCCTTTGACAAATTATTTAACCTCTCTGAATCTGTTTTCTTATCCATAGAATGGGATAATAATACCTACTCCCTCATAATGTTGTACAGATTCAACAAGACAACCTAAAGTGCCTAGCTTGGTGCCTGGTACACCGTGGAGCTCAATAAGAGATTATTCCCTTCTTTTTGCCTTAACTCTAGGCCAACACCAGCACACCAGCTTTGTGTGGATCTTTTAGCTCTTGTTTCAAGAGCACTCGTAGCCACAGAGGAAGAAGCGAAACAGTACTGTTGAGTTGAGTTGTTCTCTTTCCTTTGTATGTATTTTCCTATGCACACAAAAATATATATGTTTTCTAGCACAATTTGTAATTCTAAGACTCACAAAACAAGCATATATATATATACCTAAGAGAATGGGAATTTCTTGGATTGGTACATTTATGATCATGACAATATTACAATGAGTAGAATCACAAAATATGACTTTGAAAAGCTTTTATGAGTAAAGTAAGCCACTTATTGAAGTCTGTATATACTAAGCCTCTCAAGAATAGTACACAAGAGGGCCCATGTGCTTATAGCATCAGTAACCCTTGGTATTATCCACTTTTACAATTTTTGCAATTCTGGTGGTATTAAAGTGATATCTCATTGTCTTTTGAATATTTATGAATATTTGTAATTTTGAGGCTCTTTGCATATATTTGGTAGACATTTGGACTTTTTTTTCAGTGGCCTGCTTGTTTATATTCTTTCTCCATTTTTCTGTTGGGTTTCTTGTTTTTTCCTTGATATTAGTGGTCATTTTTATATAGTCTAGGTATTAATACCACGTTGGTTTTAATGATTTAAATATCTTCTGTCATCTATCACTTACTGTCTATGATATTCTTTGTTGACCAGAAATTTTTGCTCATAATATGGTAAAAGCCATCACTCTTTTTTTGCTTTGTGATTTTGCTTTTGGATTCTTGTTTAAAAAAATTTTTGCCTCCTTTGATTATATTAGATGCTGTACATTTAGCTTTACGTTTCCCACTTACGCCTAATCTGTCTAAATTCCATTTTTGTATATTGTGTAAGGTAGGGATACAGCTATATTCTCCAATTAGCAAAGTAGCTCACTATAAACTAAAAAAAATCAGTTGCCTTTCTAATGCTTTGAGAGGCATCTTTATCACATATCAAATTAGCATGTATACTTGAATATATTTCTGAGCTCTCTCCTTTGTTCCTTTGTTTACTTATCAGTTCCTACAAGGACACTATGCCATTTTATTACTATGGGTTTAAAGTATATCTTAATATCTAATAGGGTGAATCGTTTCTCTATGTCCTTCTTTCTCAAGTTGATTTTCAAAGTGATTAGCTATTCATGAAAATTTTTTCATTATAAACGTCTCTACCAACCATTCCCCCAAAGTCCTGCTGGAATTTGATTTGGGACTACATTGAATTCGCAAGTTAATGTGAGGTGGATTGGTACAATTACCATGTTAAATCACCCCAAATACGGACATGGTATGTCTTCATTTAGTCAAAACTTCCTTTATATTTTTAAAGAGTTATAAAATATTCTCTGTAAAATTTTGTGCATTCTGTGTTATGTTGTTTCCTAGAAGCTTTTAGATCTTATTATTTCGAGGGACACCTTATTTTTTTCCTATTTAATTTTCTAGTTAGTTATAGCAAAGGTGCCATAAGTTTTTATTTTTGTGTGTGATTGTTGATCATAAATGTATAAAGCTTTCTGAACTCTCTTATTAATTTAAAAAATGTGACTGCTTATTCTATTAGATTTATCTGTTAATTATATTCTCTATAAGTAATGAGAATTATCTATCTCTTTTTCAAATTCATACATTTCCTATGCCTTTCCTTTATGTTGGTCTTATAATATCAGTCACAATTTATCAGATTTAATACTACATTAAATCATAGTGATGATAGAAGATTTTTTTTGTTAATAGTACATCTATAGATTTTCCATTAATTATTTTATTTGCTGTAGGTTTTGATATATATCAAGTCAGAAAATTTCCCTTACTCTTAATTTTTTAAAGAAGAATATAGTTGAGTTTCACCAGAACACAAAAGAGGGAGGAGGAAATAGAGCCATCAGCTACAAGAGAGTGTATAGGGACAATAACTTTCTTGCACAAATGATAAACTGGCTCTAAGTATGGAAGTATGAAATTATCAAGCACTTACTATGTGCCTGGCACTTTCCAGGCATTATTGACTCACTACAAAACTCAGCAAGATAGTCTTAATCCCTTTTTATATATAGGGAACTGGAAGCTCAGAGAGCAGGACTTGCACAAATACTGCAGAGCTAATATGTGACAGATTAGCAATTCAAAGCAAAGGCTATATCATCTCAGAACCTCATGATTTTTCCACTATACTCTACCACCAGTCAATTCCAAAAAAGGAGCCCTCAAATATTTGTAGCAATGATAACATCATAGGGATACTTGTGTTACTCTATCTCAGTGATTGCTTTGAAGAACGCTAAATTGGTGTATAAATTCTAGAATATTCCAGAAAAGGTGGTGTCATAAGCCTATACTTACACTTTATATTCATTTCCAGGACAGACAAAATGAAAAAGCAATGCTCTAATGATAGATTCAATTTCAATTTTAAGGCAGCCCACTGACATTATGATTGAGATGAGGAGACTGATTCAGTGCCAGGAAGCCAATGATTTAAGGCATTTCAACCTTGTTAGGCAACAAGAAGGAAATGGATCAAAGGATGAGAGACTTCATTGCAAAAGTAAATACAAGAAGAAGGAGAAGGGGAAAGAGGAAGAGGAGCAGAAGAGGAAGAAGTAGTAGTATAAGTAAATATGTCTTGCATAAGTGTGGGGTGGCTGGGGGAAACTGGGTGAACAAGATGGCACTGCCATATTAATGTGTTCTCTGCTCTCATAGATGACAAGGGACACCAATATGACCCCTAAAATCTATCCCTGTTTGTTACAGGAAATTTTAAACGAAGCAAAAGTATAAACATCCAGACTTGTCCAAACTTCCAAATTTCCTGCCCTGACAAGGGACAGAAAGGGACAAGCCTTGTTGGTAAAGGTTCCATAGGGACAGGGCTAGTGGAGGGAGTTTTTTTTTTTTTTGCCTGAAGCTGCTGGTGTTACTGCAGTCAAAGGAGCATTCAGAGCCAATGCCAGAGCAGGAAGCTGAGACCTGTAAGCGGAGAAGTAGAGAAGTTCTTATAGGTAGCCAAAACAAAGGGCTTCTAGAAGCAGGTGTGGAAGTAGGTCCAGTATGCCAGGGAGATGAGAGCAGAGAGCAGACGTTCAAGAGAGTGAATAGGGAGGAATCTGTGCAAAGACCTAAACAGCACTGTTTTTTGCAGCTTGATTTTAGGCCCATTACAGTGGTGTGATGCACAGAGCCTTTCCAAGGGCTGGAACAGGGCAGAGACCCAAGCTCTTCTGGTTATGGCATTCAAAATAAGGCAAGGATTGGGCCGCCCCGTGGCTTAGCGGTTAAGTGCACGTGCTCCACTACTGGCAGCCCGGGGTTCAGATCGTGGGTGCACACCGAGGCACCACTTCTCCGGCCATGCTGAGGCCGCCTCCCACATACAGCAACTAGAAGGATGTGCAACTATGACACACAACTATCTACTGGGTCTTTGGGGGAAAAAAAGGAGGAGGATTGGCAATAGATGTTAGCCCGGAGCCAGTCTTCCTCAGCGAAAAAGTGGAGGAATAGCACGGACGTTAGCTCAGGGCTGATCTTCCTCACAAAGAATAAATAAATAAACAAAATAAGGCAAGGACTGTGAATAAGAACTTTCTATAGCAGACTAGGCGTCTGTATCCTATTTATCACAATTTTATGATATTGTTACTGTGCTGCTCTACTTAATTTATATACATTTTAGAAAAATTTTATCTATGCTGATCATATTTTCTGAACCAAAAATCAAGACATGCTAGTACACATTTGTCTTACATAGGGTTAGAACATTTTTCATTGGAACTAGCTTTAAAAATTCAAGATGTATTTTTACCATATTTATAAAGTTTAGTCAGCAAGAATAGCATTTAGCATTTGATTAAATATGATATTTGTGGTCATTTTAATTAAAAAAATTGGCATCAGGCTTTCCATTTAGAATGTAATCCTTATTTCTAAAACTGTTTTTATAAGAAAATAAGGTTTAAGCTACATCACTTCAACCTAGAACATCTTCCCCGGAAATGTTATGGACTGCCTGGATAGCAAGTTCTTTACTGGAAAAAGATGTTAAATTAAAAAAATTTTTTTTTCCAATAGGTGGTACATGCAGATATATAAAAATTGAAACTGCACAAAATGATACATCATAAAAACATAGGTCTTCCTCTTACCCCAATCCCCCAGTCCTCCTCCACAAAGGTTACCTCTGTTATCTGTTTCTCCTGTATCCTTCCAGACAGAAAATCTCTAAAATGTCCGTAAGGAGAGGGTATGAGGATACTGGACAATCAGGGGGAGGGAGGAAGGAGCCCCAGTGAGGGGATAAAAGTGTATACAAAGAGGGGAGGCAGGAGACATGAAAGACACCTTCGACTAATTTATAACTTTGTCATTAGTTCACCCTTGTTTAGAGGGGCCCAAGCCTAAAGCTTTACTTTCTGGTAGCAAAGCTTGCTATAGCAAAAGCATCCAAAGGCTGAGCATCTGATTCAAGTTTCCTTAATATTTTTTCCTCTACAATGAGAAAACTAGCAGACAAATAAAATGTGAGGCTGCAATCTAGCACAAAGCTGCTATAGAAATTCTAAAGCTCTGCTTCTTAAAATACTTGGAACTTGGCTTCCCTCTAGTCATTTAGGAGCAAAATACATGAGAAGAAAAGAGAAAAAAATTTATTAGCAAATATAGAACATATAAGCTATCTCTTTCATAGGGAAAAACAGAAAGTTGAGTTACCAGATTCCCTTCCTCATCTTCCTCTGTCCACTATATACCCCTAAGTCGACATTTCTGTCTGTGTCGTTTGCCATTCGTTGGCTCCTTGACAGCCAGACCCACCCCTTCCCCCTCCCCACAAGGCCCGTGCCAAACTAGCCTATCAAACTGAAAGTGGGATACCCACACAGGAACGGAGGAGCTGTGGTTCTCTCCACACTGGAGTCAAGTCAACCGACTTGCAAGTCTCCCCATGATATGCCCACTATGGAAACTGACAGGATGGGCCAGCCCCGTGGCTCAGCGGTTAAGTGGTCGAGCTCTGCTGCTGGCAGGCGGGGTTCGGATCCCGGGCACACACCGACGCACCGCTTCTCCGGCCATGCCGAGGCCGCATCCCACGTACAGCAACTGGAAGGATGTGCACCTATGACATACAACTATCTACTAGGGCTTTGGGGGATAAAATAAATTAAAAAAAAAAAGAAACTGACAGGATCAAGGGAACCATTCAGAAAACTGCTCCACCAGGGCTTTTCAAGGTTGTTGCTGTTGTACTTGCACAGATAAGATTGTGCTTAAAATCAGTACCCGGAAGATTCTAACACTTTGGAATTTCTTTCTTTTAAGCCTCAAAAGTTAACTTCAGGTTAGGACATTTTAATGAATAAAAGGAAACCTAATTTACTTTGTTTATAAATTAAATTTTTTATTTTGAGATCATTGTAGATTCACACGCAGTTGTAGGAAATAATACAGAGAGATGCCTCGTACACTTTGCCCAGTTTCCCCCAATGATAACATCTTGAAAAACTGTATCACAACAAGGATACTGACATTGATACAAGCCATTCACCCATCTTGTTCAGATTTCCCCGGTTTTACTTGTACTCATGTGTGTGTGTACATTTAGGCCTATAAAGTTTTATCACATATGTATGTTTGTATATCCACTACACAGTCAAGATACAGAACAGTTACATCACCACAAATAACCACTAATCTGTTCTCCACCTCTATAAGTTTGTCATTTCAATAATGCTATGTAATTGCAACCATACAGTATGTGACCTTCTGGGGTTGGTTTTTTGCACTCAGCATAATACCCTAAAAATTCATCCACATTGTTGTGTATATTGATAGTTTGTTCCTTTTTATTTCTAAGTAGTATTCCATGGTTGGTTTATCCATTCATCAGCTGATGGACATCTGACTTGTTTCCACTTTTTGACTGTTATGAATAAAGTTGCTATGAACATTCATGTACAAGTTTTTGTTGCGAATATATGTTTTCATTTCTCAGAGATAAATGCTAATTCACTTTTAAACCCAGTCTTTTTGATTAAGAAAGATGAGTGATATGAAAGTATTTCAGATACACTGAATTTACTTGTCAAACTATTTCTGTGAAAGACTATCCCATCTCTATCATGACTCAGTATAAATCCTTACAAAATAATACGTTTAGAGAAGTGAAGTGATTTGTCAAAAGAAAAGCCATGAAAAGAATTCAAGTTTTCTGATTTCAAGTTGCTTTCACCTTCTACCAGGTTGTCCTTGTAGGCTCTAGTCCCACATCTGGTAGAAAGAGCAATGAAAATCCCACTAGAAATGATGTTATTTTGCTAGATGGATGGCTATCCCACAAACAGGTCTTGATACAGGGATTCCTTTAGGATAAGAACAGTAAAAGGAAACAAAGGGATAATTCTCTCTTAACAATATCCTTGCCACATGACTCCATATAGTTAACGCTGATTCTAATCATATTCTCAGCAAAATCTCCATTGACCAAAAGTTTTAGTAAACTTTTTCCAAAAGGGAAGGCTTAAGGGTTTTTTTTATATTAAGAAGACAGTATATTGGGGCTGGCCCGGTGGCGTAGCAGTTAAGTTTACGTGCTCTGCTTCGGCAGCCCGGGGTTTGTAGGTTTGGATCCGAGGCTCACACCAACGCACCACTTGTCAAGCCATGCTGTAGCACCAACCCATATAAAGTAGAGGAAGATGGGCACAGACGTTAGCCCAGGGCCGATCTTCCTCAGCAAAAAGAGGAGGATTGGCAACAGACGTTAGCTCAGGGCTAGTCTTCCTCACAAAAAAAAAAAAAGAAAGAAAAGACAGTATATTTATGGCTTAGTCAGACATTTATAATAAAACTTTATGGCTTTTTATTTTATGGTTTATGGTGTAGAGAACACCAGATTTGGCTATCATTAAATTGTGTTTTTAATTCAGTGACAAAAATATGTTTAATAATTACAAAAGTAGAATTAGGAAACAGCCTCAAATATTTTTAGGTATAAAGTAACTGTTACTATTATTGTTTATACTTCACTTTACCTATAGAGAGGCAATTTGATACAGTGGAAAGAATATGGGCTTCAGAATAAGATTTGAACCCTTGCTCTGTGTAACATTGGACTTGTCACTTAACCCATGAGAACCTTGGTTTTGGAAAATTTATAAAATGAGAGTTAAAAATCCACACCTCACAAGGTTATTTTAAATTTAAATGAGATAACACGGAAGAAATTGAGTAGCACAGGGCCTGGCATGTTGTAGGTGCTTAATAAATGTCAATTCTTGTTAAGTAGGAATTGAGGCTTTTTTAATATCCCAAATAGAAAAGGACCATGAAAGACAAGCCTAAGTGTTTTAAGTTTGTCCTGAAATAATCAAAACATCATATTCCCTGATAATATCATCAGTTTTTCAGGATCTGCATAACCTAATGATCATTTCTACATCATACAGGTATAACAAGAAGGGGACCAGAATTCAGAATTCACCAGAATTCAGGGGGGTCCAGATTCTCCCTGCAGGAGAAAAACATCCAGAGCAAGAGACCAGATTAGATATCCCAATGGGGTTACATGTGTCCCAGAAGGCTGAAGGCAAAGAGCACAAGTTTTTAGGTGTGTTGAGAAGGAAGAAGTGGAGAGAGCAGCAGGGAGTGAGAAAGAAAGAGAGCCCGAAGCGGGGTGGGGGAAGAGACAGACATTTGAACTGTGGCTGTGGAGAGTTGAAGGAGATGGACAAGAGAAGAGGAATTTTTTCAAGCTTTAGTGTTTGATACGCTATGTAAACTCCTGTAGCGCCCCTTTAAGAAAATCTATAGAAAAGTTTCTCTTTAAGAAAAAGCTATTGAAGTTGGATTTGTGTTTTGACTCTGTGCCAAGACTGTACCACAAAGGGACCTAACTTGTAACTGTTTACACAGGACTAATACAAGTTCTCTCCCATTGCCTCTCTCAGCAGGAGGGATTGCTGATTGATTGCACATTGCCTGGACCCTAAGAAGCTTGAAGCCTTTGCATTCTCTAAAACATATCGAAAAATCCTACAGGAAGGACCTGATCTTTTCAACCCATCCCATCCCTGGAAAGTAAAGAAAAGAGGTGGGAAATTCTTGGGCTAACCTTTGAAGTCTGCAAAACCTGGCTTCAAATCCCAGCTCTGTCACTTACCAGCTATGCTCAAGTTATACACTTCTCTCAGCCTCAGTTTCTCATCTGTAACCTAGAATTCAATTAATGGTACAATATCCACCGAGTTGCTCAGGACAAAAGCTTGTGGCTGAGCTCTGGGCCACGAGGCTCCTGATCAGCCCACAGACGCCTGATATGTTACCCACCAGCTGGAGTTCCTCATGCTCCTGGAGGAAAGCAGAACTGAACTAAGGGGCCGTGGAGTCAAATGGAGAGGGGCAGGAGAAGAAATGTTCTATGTTGCTGAGGGGGCTGCAGAGATCCTCTTGACCCTGCGGGGGGGCTAGAACCATGTCTAAATTCCTGGACCATTTCAGCAAAACCCAAGAGGGGAACTAAAAGCTACTGTGTAGTTCACTGAGGCGTAGTTTTACTTGCGCAACAGGAACCGGTGCTAGGTGGGGTTGAAAGTGAAAGTGGGGGTGGTGTGGGAGTTGGGGAGGTGAGCTGTAACTCACTAATACTAGAAATGTTTGGCCTTAAATAACAAGGTTATGCAAGAGGCTGATCCAGAAAACTGCGGTTTACTTAGTTCCCAGTCACTAGGGAGTTGCTAGAGCAGATGGGAATTTGGGCACCCTGGCCTTTCACATCCCAGAAACTGGGCCAGATGTTCTTAGGTGGGAAAATGAGGAGTAGAAGTGTAACTCAAGCAGAATAGGGCATAGGCTAACACTGCCCTTGACTTCTGTGGATGAGGTTAGAAAACACAGCTTGAGAAAGATAGACCTGGAAATTTCACTAACAGGTGCCTAGATTGCCACCCATCTGCTCCTTTCCTAACAGAGATTTTTTACCTTATGGCTTAATCCCTGGGATCATCTGCTGATCCTAGCCCCAGATATAACCCACTGACCTTTATTGCTAATCTAGACTTAAAAAGTAGTTAGAGAATATACACATAATTTATCACAACTTTGAAATGAGACTGAAGCTGAGTGTTCCATAGCTGTGGCGGTGTCCCATATAAAGTGGAGGAAGATGGGCACGGATGTTAGCCCAGGGCCGGTCTTCCTCAGCAAAAAAAGAGGACGATTGGCAGATGTTAGCTCAGGGCTGATCTTCCTCATAAAAATAAATAAATAAATAAATAAAGATAAACTTCTCGACAATCAAAGATGGACCATATTGGAATGGACCGCCTTTGAGATACCAAGCTCCAGACACTGAAAATGTTCAAGCACGGCAGGGAGTGCATGGAGGGGATTCCTGTATTGGTTGGAAAGTTGGATTACAAGTCCTTTAATGGTCTTTCCAACTCTCAGTCTGAGGTTTTAGAATTCTGCTTGCAGCCTTAAGAGGCAGCACAGTATAGCGGCTGGGAGTCTGGGGTCTGGAGCCAGATTGCCAAGGTTTGACTTCTGACTGCCGTTTATTGCCTTTCTGGACTTGGGCAAATATTTAATTTCTGAGGGTCTCAGTTTCTTCATCTGTAAAATGGGGATAATAATTGCACCTACCGAGTAGAGTTGTTGAGTATTAAATGAGTTAATATATGTCAAGAACCAGCAGCTGGCACAGAGTATGAACTATAAAAATGTTTTTCAAATAAATAAAATAAATATATTTATGATTGCTCCTTTCTTCTCCCTTAATGTGCCCATTTATGTTTTGAAATCCAGAGCTGAAGCTTTAAAAAGCCTGGACCAAAGTATAACCCAAAGGAAGGCTGACTTCCCAACTCTAGTACATACCGTCCCTGATAAGGTGATCCCATATCATGCTTGCCTTTTGGATGGCTCTCCAAGGATCTTCTTTTGCCAATCTGAAATGTCAGGACCCTATTTCAAAATCCAGGGAGCGGTGGGGACATCTCAGCTCCTTTCTTGATTTCCTGGTCAGTGTCGGCATTGCTGTAGCAAGGAGGGACTGCTGCGTCTTTTGGACATAAGATGCGCTTTCTGGGTTGGCGGACAGTTAGAAAACCTAGATTTTAGTCTGAGCTCACTGAGTCATCTGGAGCAAATTATATACTTCCCCCGCATGTAAGCCTTATCAGTAAGAGCTCAGTTCAGTCTGGCTGGCTTCTTAAACAACAGCATTACCGTGAGGGTCAGGGAAACGACAGCAAGTCTGGTGATTTTAAAAGAACACAAGTTCCCTCAGGTCAGACATACCTGAGTTCAAATCCTGGCTCTGGGAAGTCAGATCACGTAAGCTCAGTCTTTTCTGTAAAAGGCAATAAGAATTTCACAAGGTTATTGCAAGGATTAAATATGATGATGTAAGTAAAATGTTTAGCACATAGACCCTCAATTAATGTAGCACATAGACCTTCAATTTGCCTACATTCAACATGCATTTCCCCACATGTATATGAACATTACCCTGTTTCTATATACCCCTATTATGACAGAAAGCCAAGAGAAGATGTGAAATAACAGATTGACTTAACTGCAAACAGAAGTTCACATTATCTCACTGCTGCTCCAGGATTCAATATTTACATGAATGAAATAATTTTTGCCCCTGAAAACCACTTTCAAAACAAGTATGATGAGTTCAGACTTCTCCCCGACAAAAATTTCACTGTGTAATGGTGGTGGTTTTATTGTCTTGTGCATTTTATACACTGGCAAATGTGGCTAGTCTCCCCTCATTATTCCTTCCTTCAGCCCTGCCTACCCCCTTCACACTTTGGGTGATGACAGGCATTAGTCTCACTTCTAAACTGGAGAAATGAAAGCAAAAATGTGCCCTGCCCGAGGTCATAGACCATGTGTCTAGTGGTGCGGGGAATAATTGGGAGATGATGGAAAAACTGAAGGAACTAGAGATGTCAACTTTGAAAGAGAAAACATTTAGGGACTACAGTAGCTGTATTTTAGCAACCACCATCCCTATTCACTCTTGCTGCAGAGTCTCTTTTTCCAGGCCTCTATACAGGAAGCAGCTAACTGCTTCTTCTAGACCTTTAAGGGAGGATAGAGAGAGAGGACTAATAGGCAGAAACACTCTAGCTTCTCTACCAAGAAACACAGGCATCACTCTCTGCCTAGGCCTTGATTCCATCACAGAGACAGGTCCTGAGCTAGGAAATGCCATCTAACCTAAAACTCCAACCTGTAATCCAGACAAGGGGATGGAAGGCCCCTGACAAAAACAACATAGTCTCGAGTGCCTCGTCCATAAGGAGAGAATGCACTTGTGGTTCTCAGTCCTGCTTGAGCAACAGAATCACCTAGGGATTAAAAACAGGAATTTCCCGGGCCCCATTCCAGAATCTGTGCGTTAAACAAATGCCTCAGGTGTGCAGCCAGGGATGAGAAGACCTTAACCCAGAAGTTCTCAAGCTTGAGCATGCATCGGAAACACCTGAAAGACTTTTTAAAACACGGATTGCTGGGCCCCACTCCAGAGTTTCAGATTCATTTGGTCCGGAAAGGGGCCCAAGAATTTGAATTTTCCCAGGTGATGTTGATGTTACTGGTTCAGGAACCACACTCAGTGACCAACTGGCATAGCCCCTCAGAGTTTGGCCTTGATGTTAAACAATTCTCATGGCCTCTTCCTCAGTTTGCCCCTGCACCAAACAACTGCTGAGGGAATTGGAATTAGCCCCAACCCTCAGTTATCAAGTCAATCCCTACCCTGTGTATCACTACAGAAAACAATCAGCTCACAACTCTCCCAAGGTCACCAAGACCAGGCAGAGGGTGACACACATACACACACCCCAAGCTCCCTGCTTTGTAATGTAAAATTTCCCTTCAACAACTCCTGGCCCCTGAAGGGCAGGGCTGGCCCAGCTGGGAACAGCAGACTTTGACCTCACCTTTATTGGGGACTACCTAGTACAGAGTGAAACTGGGGGACCTGAGTCTTCATGCAGATACATCAGCACCTGAATCAATTTTCCAGCAGGAGATAAGCTTAACTCTGAGAACGGAAGCCTGATCTTGATACATTTACAAGGGTTATCATGCCTCAGAAGAACTCTGGAGCTTCTTTTCCAAGGTTAATGACCGCATTGTTTTTACCCCCGGGTTCCTTCAAAAGCATTCCTGAGCTTGTACAAAGGGGCAGGGACTAAGGGACTTTTGCCCCTAATAAGTGGGAAAAAGTCCTGGTGAGGGTTTAAACAGGGTTTCATGACTCACACAGAACGTGAGAGTATGACACTCCTTCAAACAACACTCCACAGCATCTGAGAAAAGACAGTCTAACAAATAGTCTCAGTTGAAAGCTTGCCATGAATTAAACTATACATAGCTTGTTATTATTATTTTTAGTATTCTATGCTTTGTGAAATTGGGAGGAGTGGATGCTTCCATTTCTACTCTTCGAAGTTTCTTGGCAGTGCAATTAATTAAAAATTTGGCTGGGGATGGGGGAGATGAGAGAGGACGTGACCCACAGCGCATGCTCTAGCCTGAGAGGTCTATGGGATTTGATGCCCAGAAAAGATACCTAAAAATTACTTAGCACTTTACAACTTACAATCCTGTCTCATAATTCTCTGTGACGTTTTACAGAAGAGGAAAGGAGGCCCAGAGAAGTAGCATGACTTTGCACTCAGCTACTAGTAAATGGTATGTATGATTGAGATTCAGATCCAGGCCTTTTGACCTCAAATCCAATGCTCTTACCACCTCAGCACAGGTGGTGCAAACACAGACCTTGATGCCTGCTCCCCAAAGGCTACTGCATAGACTAGGGATAATGTGGGCCCAGAGTGCTATCTAGAATTCCACCTCTTCCTTCCAACTGCTTACTCCTGGCACTTCTGAGGTGTGATGAAACCCAAACAAGAACCACTGCAGTGGTCGAACTGAAAATTAACTGGAAACTTGCATATGCTATCGTAGAGAGTTTATCAGACTGAGAGTGGAAGTACATTTTTTTTTTTGCAGGGGAAAATTCACCCTAAGCTAACATCTTTTGCCAATCTTCCTCCTTTTTTCTTCCTTTTCTCCCTGACAAAGCCCCAGTATATGGTTGTATATCCTAGTTGTAAGTCCTTCTATGTGAGCCGCCACCATAGCATGGCTACTGACAGATGTGTGGTGTGGTTCCACACCCGGGAACTGAACTTGGGCCGCCAAAGGGGAGCACACCGAACTTAACTGCTAGGCCATCAGGGCTGGCTCTGGAAGCAAATTTTTAAAGCACTGTGATAATTTGCACAGCATATTCTGCCCAGTAGTTACAGCAGTACTTATTTAGGATATACGTGGGGATCCCAAATTCTTTTTTTCCAGTTTTATTGAGATATAATTGACATATAACATTGTATAAGTTTAAGGTATACAACGCATTGATTTGATATATGTTTATATTGCAAACTGATTACAATACGTTTAGTTAATATCCATCATCTCACATAGTTACAAAATTTTTTCCTTGTGATGAGAACTTTTAAGATCTACTCTCTTAGCAACTTTCAAATACACAAAACAGTATCATTGACTATAGTCATTATGCTGTAAATACATCCCAGAACTTATTTATCTTATAACTGAAAGTTTGTACCTTTTGACCACCCTCACCCAATTCCCTCACCCCCACCCTCACCTCTGGCAACCACAAATCTGATCTCTGTTTCTATGGGTTTATTTTTTTTTTAGATTTCTCATATAAGTGAGATCACACAGTAATTGTCTATCTCCGTCTGACTTATTTCTCTTAGCATAATATCTTCAAGGTCCATCTGTGTTGTTGCAAATGGCAGAATTTCCTTTTTTCTCATGGCCAAATAACATTCCATTGTATATATATATACCACATTTTCTTTATCTATTCATCCATTGTTGGAAACTTAGGTTGTTTCCATGTCTTGGCTATTGTGAATAATGCTGCAATGAACATGGGACTACAGATATCTCTTCAGATCCCAAATTCTTAAGAGCTGCTTAAGTCATTAGGTATAGATGGAAAGATGTAAGCAGCAGGGAACAAGGCTTGTTGGGGATATGAAAAGAAATACTATGCCACTGCCATGTAATACCACTGTCTATGGTAGAATTTCTGAATAGGTTACTTTGAGGAAAAGATTATTTTCTTGATCCTTCAGTCTCTGCTAATGCCATCTATCTCTTGGTACCATTCTTGGAAAGGATTTCTTCCCATAATCCCCCGTATATTGCTGGGATGCAATCAAGGGTCAAGGAAAACAACATACCTGTGAGAAGCTTTTGGTACATATTCCTGTTGTTCATCTTTCTGTAGTCAGATTTTCTATAAAATATGAAACTTCTCTCTTGGGAAGCTTCAAAACCTCAAGATGATTGCTCTGAGCTCTTAGGGCATGTGACCAAAAGCAAAAAGCATTTTCTTCCTCTTCAGACCTCATCATTTCTTTTGTGAGAACTGCAGGAGTTTCCTCAGAAGTGCCAAAATCCTGCTTGGCATGTGTTGCGAAGCAAACAAGTTTTTTTTGTGAGAAGATTTCACCTTCTGCCCATCACAAGTTCCTCCAGATTTCTTGCACCCTGGGAGTTCCTGGGGTTGCTCAGCTGGTTCAAGCCTTGTGCTGGGAGCAATTCCAGCCAACATGCCTGGGATTGTACCTGTAGATTGTAGGGAGAGGCCTCTCTCCCCCTCTTTCCTTCCTGGAACTGGTGTGCTTCCTCTTCATCCAGGTCCCAGCTGTGTTTGAGCTTTGTGGTCAGGCTGTCTGATCTTGCTTCCCTCCCCTCTGACTCCTTCTTTCTACCACAAACTTGGCTGCCGATTTGAAGGGACTTCCCATGTTGTCCTGCATTTTCTTTGGTTTCGGGTGCAGAATTTGTTTCTTTCCCCTAATGATAGCCAAGAGATGCTTGTGAAGAGATTGAATCCTGAAGTTGCCACACTATCAAGAACTGATTTGAAACAATTACAAGTGGTTGGGAAAAAGAAACTCCACAAAAACCCATTTACAGGGCCAACCCATGGCAGAACTGAGGAATTTCTAGCAAGGTCTTGGTAGTTTAACCTTGATACTCTTTCCTTCACACATCTCTAGAGTATCAAGGGCCAAGATTTTCTTCTACTATGTGTGTCACACTCCAGAAACTTGGGGATCCACTCTCCTTTGATAGCCAAGAGCTCCTCACTTTAAGTACTGAAACCACAAGGTTTCAGTAGAGGTATAGCTCAGAAAGAGAGAAAAAAGTAGAATAATATATTTTGCAATAAGGTCATAATGGGAAGGGGGTGGGATACCCCTGGACAAAGTCTTTTTTTTTTTTGTGAATGAGGAGACATCCCTTAGCAGGATTCCTGAGGTTTGTGGCAATGCTCTCTTTGGAGAGGACTCTTCCAGCTTTTTCAGTCTCTCACTCATACTATGCACCTTCTCTTGTTTTTTAATAATAATAATAGCTAATGGCAAAAATTAGAGAGCATTTATCATGTGCCAGGCATTGTAATAAGCGCTTTACATGTATTTACACAGGTAACAAATAACTCTATGAGGTAAATATTATTATTATCCCAATTTTTAACTGAGAAAACTGAGACACAGAATAATTAAATAAGTAGCCCACGGTCACCCAGCAAATAAGGAAAAGAGCTGTGATGGTATCTCTGCTCACCCAGGCACCCATGTGACTTCTCTTGATCCAGTGTATTTTTTGCTGGCGGGTTGGGCTAGTGTCTCCTTCTTCTTGGAATCCTGCATCTCTCTTGCTCAAGGCAGTGCCAGCTCTTCTGAACACTCGGGATATACTCTGAAGCCTATAGCTTTTAAAAAATTATTTAACTGAGACAATTTAGAAAACCACAATAATTTTTAAAAATAAAAAATTCACACTAAGTGACACCACTCCTAAAACAGTCCTGTGGTTCATCTCTCTGGGAATACTATTCCTGGGAGATTTTCCTTAATAAAAAGGTCTTTATAAGCCTACCAGGAAGACATCCTCCCCTTCCTTGCCACTCGGAGATGGCTTCTTAACATATTTCTTTCCAGAAACCATTTGTGATCAGTTCTCTCGACTGAGCAGCAAGAAAGGCAAGGTCAAACCACACTCTGGCTCATCATGTCAGTAATTTATGGTGCTGGTTAAGTGCTGTTTTTGTGGGCAAACATACCAAAATGCTGATCTGGACACTCTCTGAATTACACAAGCTCTTAAACATAGCCTATAAACCAATGAACTGTGAAAGTACAAAGAAGGAACATTTATTTTTATGCATTTTATTATCTCCCTAAAATAACAAAAGGAATTCTTTTTTTTTAATAATTTTTGTTTATTGCAGTAACATTGGTTTATAACATTGTATAAATTTCAGGTGTACATCATTATACTTCTATTTCTGCATAGATTACATCATGTTCACCACCCAAATACTAATTACAACCCATCACCACACACATGTGCCGAATTATCCCTTTCGTCCTCCTCCCTCCCCCCTTCCCCTCTGGTAACCACCCATCCAATCTCTGTCTCTATGTGTTTGTTTATTGTTGTTATTATCTACTACTTAATGAAGGAAATCATACGGTATTTGACTTTCTCCCTCTGACTTATTTCACTTTGCATAATACCCTCAAAAAGGAATTCTATTTTTCTCCGATGCTCTTCTCAAATCAGTGCACAACTCCCTCCCACCTCTCCTGGGTCTGACATGAGGCCATCCAATTTCCCAGTCTGCACTACTGGAGAAATACCTGGAGGAAGGAAGAAGGGAAAATGGCAGATTTAGGACTGATTTGCTTATGGTACTGTGATAACTCCTCCTGGGAACAGGGATGGACGTGGGAGATGGCCAAGTCTCAACTTCTCAACCACAAAATTCAGAATGTGAATGTGTCACTACATGGGCTTTTAAGAAGAAGGTCAAAGTATGGGGTTTCTTATAGGTAATTTTTTTTGTTTTATTTCGTGAGAAAATATGGGGAGGGCATAAAGAAATTATAGAGCTTATATATTTTGGAAGTCTCAGACAGCAGGCACTCTTGATGATGAAGAACTCCATTCCCCTTGATTGTGGCTGATTTAGGAAAAGGCCTGTGATGCAATTGTCACCAATGAAACATGAAGTGGATTCTGCTTGGGGCTTCTGGAAATGTTTCCTCACTCTTAAGGAGTGGCACAAGTGAGATACCACTACACACTATTCAAACCATCCAAACCTATTCAAACCATCCCAGTCTGCTGGCAAAGATGTGGAGCAACTGGAACTCTCCTGTATTGCTGGGGGGAATGTAAAACGGCACAGCCACTCTCAAGAAGAGTTTGGTTGTTTCCTTTAAACATACACTTACCATATGACCTAGCAATCGTACTCTTGGGTGTTTACCCTAGACCACGGTTTCTCAACTTTGGCACTACTGACATCTCAGGCCGGCTAATTCTTGGTTGTGAGGGGCTGTCCTATGCATTGTAGGATGCTTAGCAGCATCACCGGTAGATGCATCCCAGTAGATGCAAGTAGCACCGCCCTTGCCCCCAAGTTATGACAATCAAAATGTCTCCAGACATTGCCAAATATCCCTTGGAGGGCAAAATAGCCCCCGGTTGAGAACCGCATCCCTAGAGAAATGAAGCTTATTCATTCAAAAACCTATACCCAAATGTTTATAAGGGTTCTAGTCATAATTTCCAAAAACTAGAAACAACTCAAATGTCCTTCAATGGGCAAATGAATAAGCAAACAGTGCTAAATCCATGTGGTGGAATACTACTCAGCAATGAAAAGGAAAAAGACGTTAATATACACAATAAATTTAATGGATCTCAAAGTTATTATGCTGAGTGGAAGAAGTCAGTCTCGAAATTTACAAATTGTATGATTCTGTTTATATGGCATTCTTGAAAAGACAAATTTATAAGGACAGAAAGCAGATCAGTGGTTGTCAGAAGTCAGGAATGAAGGGAACGTGTGACAGAGATAAAACAAGGGAGCTTTTTGGGGTGATAGAACTCTTCTGTTTACTGATTATGGTGGTGTTTACATGTATTAAAGCTTATATAACTGTATACCAAAAGAAGTCAATTTTAGTGTATGTTCATTTAAGAAGTAAAATTTTTAAAAATAAGGTTAAAAAAATGTGACATAAGGTTTTTGGATATTATTAAATGAGGATGTGATTCCAGGAGGTGCTATAGCCATCCTGTCCTTGAAGATAGTGATAATCAACTTTGGAACTACCCCTATGAGGCCTTCTTGCTGTGTGAGACAATACGTTTCCCTTATCCTTAAGGCCACCTCCAGTTTGATTTTCTATTAATTGTAGCTAAAAGCATTCCCTCACAAATAGAAGTTAAATGTTATTATTTATTAACATATTAACATTTCATTTGGTTTTAAAAAGTAAAGATTGAACCTCTAATAAATTATATGAAAATAACTAAATGCAATATTAATGGAGAACAATCCAGAAGTTTTTCTTTTAATAAAAAAGATCATGAGGGGCCGGCCCAGTGGCGCAAGCGGGTTAAGTGCGCGCACTCCGCTGCAGCCGCCTAGGGTTCACCGGTTTGGATCCCGGGGTGCGCACTGACGCACCGCTTGTCAAGCCATGCTGTGGCGGCGTCCCATATAAAGTAGAGGAAGATGGGCACAGATGTTAGTCCAGGGCCAGTCTTCCTCAGCAAAAAGAGGAGGATTGGCATTGGATGTTAACTCAGGGCTCGTCCTCCTAACAACAACAAAAAAAAAGATCACGAGGGGCTGGCCCGGTGGCGCAGCAGTTAAGTGTGCACTCCGCTGCGGCAGCCCCGGGTTGGGATCCTGGGCGCAGACCTATGCACTGCTCATGAAGTCATGCTGTGGTGGCGTCCCATATAAAGTAGAGGAAGATGGGCACGGATGTTAGCCCAGGGCCAGTCTTCCTCAGCAAAAAGGGGAGGATTGGCAACAGATGTTAGCTCAGGGCTGATCTTCTTCACACACACACAAAGAAAGATCATGAATGATAGAACCTTAATAACCCCTCACATCAATACAGCTTTTTACAGTCTCAAAAGCATTTTTACATCCACCATCTCACTTGCTCCATGGACACCTTATGAATTAGAAAGTCATCATTTATTCCATTTTAGAGGTAAGCACATAGTGTGTAAATGAGTGATAGGTAACATTTATAATCAACACCTTAACACAAAAGAGTAATTAAAGGTACAAACTTTATTGTAGGGGTGTGTTGGAAGAAACAGTTTTGGATAGAGCAGGCTTTTGGTACCATCAAACTTAAGCTACAATATGCAGAAAGAAAAGAATAAAGATGTTATTGAAGAATGTGATAAACAGGAGAAAAATCAATTCTGAACTGCTAGACCTATCAAACAGGAAGAAGGTGACCTTTTGAAGAGGCTGTCACTTTCCTTGGTCCATGAAAGGAACACAGAAGATATTTCAAAGATATCAGCAGGCGCTAGGACATTTGTTACCAACAACGAGAGGTATGGTCCACCTTTTGAAAGATACAGAGGAAGGTGTGTCTAGATCTGATTTGGTGACTCAAAAGTGGTACTGTCCAGAAAAAGTTGTACTGTCCTCTTGTTACATATTACCTCCCACACCAATCCATAGCAAGTCCTGTCAGCTCTGCCTCTGAAATATATTGAGAAGCTCACAACTCACCACCGCCACTGCTCCCACTCAGGTCCAATCAATCCAACATAATTTTTCACCTGTGCTACATCAATAATCCCCGACAAGTCTCCCTGCTTCCATGCTTGTCCCCTGTAGTATATTCTCAATCCAACAGCCAGAGTGATCCTTGCAGTCAAGTCATGCCATTCCCCTGCTGAAAAAGTCCCAAACATGGGCTGGCACAGTGGCATAGTGGTTAAGTTCACGCCCTCTGCTTTGGCGTCCTGGGGTTCACAAGTCCAGATCCCGGGCACGGACTGATGCATCACTTGTTAAGCAATGCTGTGGTGGCATCCCATATAAAGTAGAGGAAGATAGGCACAGATGTTAGCCCAAGGCCAATCTTCCCCATCAAAAAGGCTAGGATTGGCATAGGAGGTTAGCTCAGGACCGATCTTCCTCACCAAAAAAAAAAAAAAAAGTCTCTAACAGCTTCCTTCCTCACTCGGAAAGAAAGTACTTACAGTGGCCTTACGAGGCCCTTTAAAATTTAACCTGTGTCCCCACCTCCCCATCTCATTTCCTACACTTTCCCTCTCACTTCCTCAACTTTAGCCACACTGGCTTCCTTGCTGTTTTTTGAACACACCAAGCATACTGCTGCCCCAGGGCCTTTGCACTCTCAGCTCCATCTGCCTGAAATTTGCAAGAACCCTTTTTCCTCTCTCCTTTTCCTCTTGTACTAAAACGTTACCTTATTAGGAGGCCTTTCTTGACCACCCTATATAAAATGACTCCTTGCAAGGAGACAAACTTGCGTTCATTGAGTCAGAAGCAAAGTAATGCCTACATAAAATAGCAACCCCCAACACATTCTATTCGCCTTACTATGCTTTATTGTTCTTCATGGCATTTATCAGCAATTGACACATTCATTTATTCGTCTGTCTCTCTCACTCCCCTCACTAGAAATATAAGCTGCACGTAGGCAAAGATCTTATCTGTTTTGTCAACTGCTGAATCCTCAGCATCTGGAACTGTGCCTGACACATAGTAGTTGCTGCTCAATAAATATTTGTTGAGTAAATTAATGAAGGAATGAATTAATATGGTAGAATGAATATGGTATTAGAGCAATCAACCACTACCCACTTCTATTGATTTACATGGGTTAATATAAGACAGGGGAAACTTTAAATCGGTAGCAAAAGATCCTGAAAATCTTAGAAGGAAATTAAATATAATGAGGACACAGATCATGTTTTCACATTTTTCCAGACTTTGAAGGGGAGAGGAAGATCTGTGAAGTAAATACCTGGTTACATAGATGGTGTCAAAAAGCAGTATTTGTTCTTAACATCACTAATCATTAGGGAAATGCAAGTCAAAACCACAATGAGCTATCACCTCACACCCATTAGCATGGCTATTATTTTAAAAAATACAGAAATAACAAGTGTTGGTGAGGACGTGGAGAAATTGGAAAACTTGTGTACTGCTGATGGGAATATAAAATGGTATAGCCACTATGGAAAACAGTATGGAGGATCCTTGAAAATTAAACATCAAATTAACATATGATCCAGAAATTCCACTTCTTGGTATATAACCAAAATAATTGAAAATAGGGACTTTATCATATATTTGTGGACACATGTTCACAGCAGCATTATTCACAATAGCCAAAAGGTAAAAGCAACCCAAGTGTCCACCGATGGATGAATGGATACACAAAATGTGGTGTATACATATGACGGAACATCATTCAGCCTTTAAAGGAAGAAAATTCTGACACATACCATAATATGGATAAACCTTGAGGACATTATACTAAGTGAAATAAGCCAGTCACAAAAAGACAAATACTGTATGATTCCACTTATATGAGGTATATAAAGTAGTCAAATTCATAGAAACAGAAAGTAGAATGGTGGTTGCCAGGGGTAGGGGGAAGGGAGGGAATGGGGAGTTATTATTAATGAGTACAGAGTTTTGGTTTTGCAAGATAAAAAAAAAAGTTCTGAACATAGTAGGTGGTAATGGTTGCACAACAAAGTCAACGTACTTAATGCCACTGAATTGTACACTTAAAAATGGTTAAAATGTAAATTTTATGTTATATATGTTTTACCACAATTTTCAAAAATTAGAAAAACAGGATTTGATTTTCTGGATTATGACTAATAACTCAAGAATGATAAGCCCTAGGTATCTCACAAAGAACATCTTTGAGAATAAATCTTTGTCTCATTTTAAATTATTTTCTTGAAATAGATTTCTAAAAATGGAATCCCTGGGTCAAAGTGTTTGAACACTGGTAAACTCTCACCTTGATATATATCGCCAAACTGCACTGTAGTAAACGTACACCAACTTACACTATACCAGCAAACGGAAAACCAGAGAAAATATCATGATGAATATAACAGAAGGTTAAAAATCTTAATATAAAAAGAAATACAAATTGATAAGGAAAATACACTAAGACCAGAATAGGTAAATTGGCAGAAAAAATGCATAGACATCCTACACACACACACACACACACATGCATACACAGAAAATAGCAATGGTTTTTGAAATTATGAAATGATCCTACCTCACTGGTAAGCAAAGAAGTACAAATTAAAACAATGATATGTTTTTGAATTAAGTTGCTAACAACTTTCTTTTTCAAAAAATATGAGGGGAATACTCACGCTGGGCTGAAAAGAGAAGAACTGGTTGGAGTTTTGAGTTCAGAAGTCAAAGACAGGAATATTGGATTCACTTATACATGTAGCCTTGATATTATGAAAGCAGATTTCAAAAAATTTAGGGAATAGCAAGGTATATGTATGCTTTCCTAGCCAGGGACTCTAAAATGGAATATGACTAAAAAAGAATGCGAGGATAAAAAAAAAAACCCACAGCTGGAACATAGAGTCAAAAATTATCCTGATGAAGAGAAACAATGATGGGTAGTATCTTAAGAAACTAAAATGATTACACAGGTAACTCTCTCAACTCAATAAAAAAATTAGAAAAGAAAGTCAGGAGAGACACGTAACCTGTGGTGAATATAAAAGAATGGCACAGAGACACACAAAATGTGTCAGAAAAATTAAAGCTCAGAATTAGTTGTGACTTGCAAAACTGGTTAAAGAAAACAAAACAAAATAAAAGGCTTTTTATTCTACAATCTCAGCTACCAGAGAATGGAAGGGTACAGGTCATTGTTGCCAATGACAGAGAAAAAGAAGACCTACCCAATTTCTATTTTATTTCTATGTTTTCTATCAAACTGAATGGACCTCCTATGGAAATAGGGAGGTGAAATGTTTTTAGGAGAAAACTGAAGTCTAAGCTAAGGGAGGAGCTAAAGAGAGAGCACTGATCAAGGAGGTCAAACCTCTAGTCTTGGACACATGGTATTGAAGAACTCTCAGGTGGAAGCATTGAGATTTTATAATTTTGGGGAGAGGCATCAGTAGACTGAAGACAAGAAATGTCTTGATTTTCAAAAGGGTAAAGTGGCAAATTTTGGCAACTGGAGACCAGTAAGCTTGAAGCCAATTCCTGGTAAAATTCGAAGTGGCTCATTTAAAAAATGAACTATACGGGGCCTGCCTGGTGGTGTGGTGGTTAACTTCAGCGTGCTCCCCTTCAACAGCCTGGGTTTGTGGGTTTGGATTCCAGGCATGGACCTATACACCAGTCATCAAGCCATGCTGTGGTGGCGACCCACATACAAAATAGAGGAAGATGGGCACAGATGTTAGCTCAGGGACAATCTTCCTCAAGCAAAAAGAGGAAGATTGGCAACAGGTGTTAGCTCAGGGCCACTCTTCCTCACCAAAAAAAATATGGCTTATGAATATTTAAATAAAAAGTAGTGACTAACAGAAACCAATACAGGATCACAAAGAACACAAACTAACCTTATTTCTTCTTGTGGTAAGGTTACTGAGCTAGCACATCAAAGAAATGCATCTGACATGATTCAGGAGTCTCCAAAGTGTGGTATAAGGCAAGATGGTTTTAGATGGTACACACATGAACATTTTCCATTTTGGTAATTACGGGTTTTATTTTAATGTGTTTTGGAGAAAATATAACTAACACATCAAATCTGTGAATGCTTTGCTACTACTGCTTATGATAAAAATAAGTATTGAAACTTTTAAAAGTGATTTAAAGAAAAAAATTAATAGTACAAGTGGTATGTAAATATGATAAAAATGATGGAGGTTGTCTAAAGTTTGGGAAACTCGTGTGAGACAGGCAGGATCTTGGCCTCTGAGATCCTCACTTTCTGGTGTTAGGTCTGTGAATATGCTACCTTACAGGGCAAAGGGGACTTTGCAAATAGAATTAGGATTTCTAATCAGCTGATTTTAAAATAGGGAGATTATCCTGGATTACCTGTGTGGGCCCAATGTAATCACATGAGCCCTTAGAAGTGGAAAAGCTTTCCTGGCTACAGTCAAAGAGATGTGATATAAGAGGCAGGAGAGATTTGAAGCATGAGTGGGACTTGACCAACCACTGCTGGCTTTGAAGATGGAGAAACGGGGCCATGACCCAAGGAATGTGGCTGGCCTCTAGAAGCTGGAATGGCTGTCAGCTGACAGGCAGCAAGGAAATGGAGACCTCAATCCCACAACCACAGGGAACTGAATTCTGCCAATAATTCAAGTGAGCAAGGAAATGGATTCTCCCCTACAGCCTCCAGAAGGAAATACAGCCCTGCTAACACCTTCAGTTTAGCTCAGGGAGATTTGTGTTGGACTTTTGACCTATAGAACTGTGAGATAACACACTGTGTTGTTTTAAACCAGAAAATTATGGTATTTGTTACAGCAGCCATAGAATACTAATATACTTGGCATGAATCTTCACCTCAAGGCATCTGATAAAGTCTCGTGCCCAAGAGAGAGAGAATATGGGGAATAGGATAGTGGAGTTAGGTGCACCATCATCTTGATAAGGTATCTGTTCGTGTTGCTGTCTCCGTCTGGAAAAGGTCTTTAGTTGCTTGCTACAAAACTTCATCCTCAGGTGTTCCTTAAATCAACATTTTTATCAGTGAGTTTGAAGACTCTGAAAGCTTGCTTATCAGTTTGCTGGTGACACCAGGCTGGAAAACATGGTACATATAGTAAATGACAAAGTTAAGATTCAAAAATAGACAGACTAAAATTATGCAATTTAACTGAGATAAATTTAAAAGGCTGAACTTTTTCATCCCACAAATTTGAATGTGTTAATCATGCTAGAGGTTAATAGAACTTGGTCTCTGCCCTCCGTAGGTAACAGACAATAAAAATTTGGTAAATGCTGTAATAGAAGTATGAAGAGTGTGTTTAGTTTCAAGATATAAATTTCAAAAGTATAGTATTGTGGAAAACTGGCTTAACAGTATAGGGGAAGAGGGATAATTCCCCCCCCAACCCCGCCCTTTCCCTTATGGTTCTTAGGGCTGGTCAAATCATTAAAAAGGCAGGTTAGCAGGAGAAAATAAAACAAAATTTAATAACATGTATATATGGGAGAAATTCAGGAAAAACTGAGCAACTTGCCAAAATGGCAGAGGTTCTCATCTTAAATATGATCTCCCGCTAAAGACAAAGGAGGATGTTGGGGGTGGGGGTTTGGGATTTCAGAGGGAAGGAAGGCAATTCACATGGAAATGGAAAAACAAATATTTGAGAATGTGGCCTGAGAGACAGAATTGCGATAAAATGGGCGTGTTGGTGCCTTTCTTAACACACTTATTTTACATTATACTATAGTTATCTCCTGGTATTAGCTCCTTCCCGGAACAGGGCTTCTATCTTAAATTGTTTTAGGCAGTTGGGGGAAGGCCAAAGTTTCTTTCAGAGTCTTTTGTTCTTAAAAATAATCAAGGCAAAGAGACATGTTTTGGGGTGGCCAATTCTGATCTCCCACAAGAGCAACCAACATGAAGAATACTTAGCGGTTTTAGTTGATTGAAAACTCAACATGAACCAGACAGTGATAAAGTTGCCTTCAATAGCTACTGCAAATACTTCCACTCTGCTTGACATTGGTAAGCCCATAATAGTTTTGAGAGCCACATTATATGACAGACTTTAACAAAATGGGCTTCACAGGAAGCCAGGCACGATGTTAAAGCGTATGGCAATCACTTCACATGAGGAACACCTGGTAGAACCGGACATGCTCAGACTGTAAAGGAGCACTGGGGGGAGAGGAGGACACAAGAAGCAGTTTTCAAATGAGCTGACGTGTGAGAGAACTTATTCTCTGTTGTTTCAGAGATCAGACTCTATTTAACAAAGTTAGAGAGGTACACAAAAGAGGTGAAAGAAGATAAAAGTGGTTTTAATCTTATCTTTGTTGGCTGTGACAACCATTGGAATAACAACAGAAACCTCTTGTGGTATTTTCCATGATATCAACAAACCACCTAAGCAGTTGGTAATCAAATCATATGTTAAGGCCCTAAAAGATTTCAGGATTCTGCCAGTTAATTAATACATACTTAACTTCATCATTCTGCCATATCTAGGGATAAGATTAATTATGGTTTCCTCCCTTTTAAAAATGGATTTGCTCAGTTCAGTTACTAATTCCTTGGCTATTTTCTAGAATTATCAAGCTAAAAAGTACATTTCTAATGTTGGGTAGCAGTCCAGTTGACAAGCATATGGGTCTTGCACTGGCCAGAGGAAGGTAGCTTCTTCAGGTCACTCTCAGGCAGCCCCGCACCTGTAGCATTCAGCTGATGGTGACAGTGGAGCATCAAGCAGGAAGGCTGAGCAATACATGTAGAACGGCCTATTAGAAAGTCATCCTTTAGGTACATTTACTAACCAAGTACTGTGGAGATGAAAAGTTTCAGAACATAATTTGGGGGAAGATCCCTTTTTCTCCCCAAGAAGAGGTTGACAAAATGTTCTGTGACTTGTCTTATGCTCATCTCAAGCATTTGCTCCTGCATGTCTCTAAGGCTGCAAAAGAGGGGCACTGCATTTTAATCTGCACCTACCTAGCTTGTTGGATGCTAATCAATTTTTTTTTCTTGGGAAAATTCTTTGGCTTTGTCCCTAAAAGTGGAATTCCTTTTAAAATAATTTTGTCCCCAGAATTGCTTTTCTAATGCAAAGAGCTACAGCTAAGTAAGCCAGTGAATTTCAGAGAGTAAAGTTCTTTAGGTAGGATGACTACTTCCAGAGAGTTAAAAATTAGTTGCTGTTCAAGAGTAGAATGCTGGTTACCAGGGGCAGGGAGGTGGGGAAATGGAGAGGTGTTAGTCAAAGTGTACAAAGTTGCAGTTATGTAGGATGAATAAGTCTAGAGATCTAATGTACAGCATGATGACTATAGTTAATGATACTGTATTGTATACTTGAAAGTTGCTAAAAGAGTGGATCTCAAATGTTTTCACCATAAAAAAAAAAAGTGGTAACTATGTGAGGAGAAGACATGTTAATTAGCTGGATTGTAGTAATCATTCCACTACATCACATCAAATCATCACGTCGTAAACCTTAAATATATACAATTCTTATTTTTTAAACTTTTCAAAAAGAAGGCAAAATTAGCTGCTTCTCATTTTCATTTCCCCCATCACTCAGCCATAGGTTAAAAACTGCCTCTCTTTAGCTTTATATAAACACAAAGGAAAAAATTGAAAGGATATGTACCATGATGTTGCTGCGGTTATCTCTAAGTAGTGAATTATGGGTAGCTTCATTTGAAAAAAGAAAAACAATTAAAAAATCACTTATGTACTTATTTAAATATTATATACAAATATTGAAATCTTCCAATGGCCACTTTAACAGCATGACCCTTGGATTCTGTCTTCTCCCGGAGATTAGCTGCTTCTACTTTATACCAGCTTACACGAACTTTATCTACTGCTGAAAAACTACAGGCCTCAAGCTTCTCAGGAGCCCAGGGTGCTTAAGAGACACGTGACGACACACACAGGCTCTAGAGCTGCTTGTGGGTGGCAATGGGCCTTAAGCTCTGTAGAATAGGGGCAACCAGCGGCCTTGGGTAAACATATCTTTTAGCATTATTGCTATTTCTAACCACCAGATCCTGAGTTTTTTCTTAGTCCACTAGAAACACTCTGGAGATGGCACATCTGTTTTGAGCTTGACTCACTGAATCACCTTAGGTCATTTTACTTCTCACTACGTATGTTTTCTCCATCTGTATGGATTAGAATTCAGAGAAGCAGAACTGCTGTGAGTGATATAGAATAAGGGATTTATTATAGGGATCAGACCTTACCATGACTGTGGGAGCTGGTGGAGTAGTTTATGTGGGTTGTTGCCTCTGCATCTACTGTTGAGTCTGCAGTGGCTATAGGTCAGCCAGAATGGCAGTCAGGAAGGAAAACTGGTTGTTAATGAGACAAGAACAAACTGCAACCTGTGAGGACAAATTGAAACCCATGACGACAACTGGAACCCAGGAGGACAAGCAAAACCCATGTCTGTCTCTCCCATCTCCCATCTCAGTGATGTGGGTGACCACAGGAGAAGTTTCTGCCCTGCATCACAAAACTACTCTTGCACCTGACCCTGGCCTTAGAGAAGCTGCAAGAAGAGGTCCAGCGGTAGCTAGATGAGCCGTGAGTCTCTGTGCTGCCCCACACCAACAAGGTGAGCCAGGAGACTAGGAGCAACGCAAGCAAGCTACCACAGTGCCTGGGGCTCTGCTCCGACTTTCTGAGAGTAAAAATATATGGCTGCAACTTCATTTCTGCCTTCCAAATCTCACAGAAAATGTGTCTTGTAGCTAATCCTAACCCAACCCATACAGGGAATTCTGTGAAATATAGTTCCAGTTTACCAAATGTGACACAGGACAGAGTCACCATCTCATCTATAAACCAAGAAACTTCATTTCCTTTAGCTATAAACTACAGATTACATGGATTACTGTGAGGATAACGAGATGTCAGAAAGCGTTGTGGTATATGGGAAATAAATCTCACCCATTTAAATTGAAAAATTTTGCATTTTTGAAACACCCAAATTTATAATTTCAGCCTAGACATTTTCCCTTAATTTGAGTTTCATATATCCAGTTGCCTACTTGACATCTCCTTTTGGATACCTAATAGATATGTCAAAATTATGTCTAAGTTTGAACTTTTGAACTTTCGCTCTCTTCTGCCTCCCAAACCAAACTATTCCATCTACTGTCTTCCCCATTTTAGTAAATGGAAACTCTAGCCATCTTAATGCTTAGGCCAAAAATCTTGGAGTCATCCTCAACTTCTCTCTTTCTCTTGTGGGGGGGTCAGAATTGGCCACCTCAAAATATGTCTCTTTGCCTTGATTATTTTCAAGAACAAAAGACTCTGAAAGAAACACTGACCTTCCCCCCTAATGCCTAAAAGAATTTAACATAAAGTTCTGTCCCAAGGACAGGCCATCACCATAGATAACTCTCTCGGTATGAGAGACTGGGAGGATCCTTGCTAAACCCATTCTTATCAAAGTTCTGTTTACCAAACATTTGCTTTTCCACTTCCATGTGAATTGCCTCCCTTCCCTTTGAAGTCCCAAACCACTACCCCCAACATCCTCCTTTGTCTTTAGCTGAAGATGATATTTAAGCTGGCAGCTTGGCCATTTTGAGTAACTGGCAGTTACTCAGTTTTCCTGGGTTTCTCCCATGTATACAGGTTATAAAGCTTTGTTTGATTTTCTCCTGTCATTCTGTCTCCTGTCAACTTAATTCGCAGACCAGCCAGAAGGACCTATAACGGGTAGAGGAATTCCCTTCCTCCCCTACACTCTCATACATCATAGCCAACCCATGAGGAGCCAAGAACTCCTGTTGTCTCAACACTCAAAATATAACCACCTCTACTGCTACCACCTTGGCGCGAGCTGCCACCATTGTCACCCTCCTAGATTATTGCCATAGCCTCCTAAGTAGGGCTGCCAGATAAAATACAGGCCACTCAGTTAAATTTGAATTTCAGATAAGCAACAGATAATTTTTTAGTATAAGTATGTTCCATACTGTGTCCTCTGCCTGTAATGCTCTTCCCTCATCTCTCTCTCTGGCAAGCTCCCTCACTTCCTTCAAGTATTTCCTCAAATGCCAGCTTTTCAGTGAGGCTTTCTCTGACTACCTTATCTTAAATTGCAGCCCCCTCCCCAATACCCTCTATATCCTCTTCTCTGTTTATTTTTTCCATAGCAATCATTATCATCTAACCTAGTAAATATTTTTTTTTACTGTCTTCTCACATTGGAATCTAAGCTCCTTGGGGAGCTTTGCTTTGCTTTTTGTTTTTGTTTTTTTATGTTTTGTTTGCTGCTGTTATCATCAGCACTTAGAACAATGCCTCATCCACAGTAACATTCAATAAATACTTGTTGAATGAATGGATGAATGCATGGATGAATGAATGAATAAACAAACCTGTATTTGAACTGGGGTATCTGGGCAAAATTTAACTTTTGCCCAGAGCTTATTGGAGAAAGAGAAGAAGAGAGACAAGTAGCTAGTAAGTGCGAGTCCTTGACAGATTTGTAGGCATTTCCAACTCACCCCAAAGCATAGTGAGAATAAATATTTAAGGCAGTGCTTTTTATATTTTAATGCACATACAAATCACCTGGGGATCCTGTTAACATGCAGGTTCTGGTTCAGCAGGTCTGTGGTTGGGCCTAATAGTTTGCATTTCTCACAAGCTCCTAGGTGACGCTGATGCTGGTGGTCTAGGGACCACCCTTTGAGTAGCAAGGTTTTGAGGCATTACTGAAGCCTGGTCTCAGACAATATAGCCAAAATGTGATCAGCTGGGAAACAGTTACTGCCAGTTGTGCAACCTAATAAGGAAAGAGTAATTTATTTTGAAGAGAAACAGCTGGTTCATTGTGACTGAAACAAGGACTTGGCCCAACAGCTGTGGTCCTAAATTTAAGAATACACTCGGCTATGCTTCAATGTGGGAGTGTTATTTTAGTTGAACTGGCACAAACATGAATAGTAACAATTATGGAGGAAAAGGAAAAGGTAACATTTGCTAAGTTTAAGGACTCAAAGAAATGTGATTGGTGTAGAGAGTATTTGGGGCAAGCAGGCTGCTATTTTGGTGTTTCTCAAATCATGCCATATGGGGCCTTCCTACAGGCAAAAGAAACTCTCTTCAGAATAGGAAATTGTCAACTAAGACAGCTCCAGACCAAATAACTGACCTACATAACCAAGTGGCTGTAGCTAGTTTGTCTTTCTATCCCTATGCTCAGGCCAAGGAAATAATAGCAGCAACCATTTTCCACTGTCGTTTCTGGTGTTTTGGAAACATTACCTCCATTACTAAGAAGCTCACAATTCTGCAAGGTAGGTATTATTATCCTCATTCTGCACTTGTAGAAACTGAGGTTCAGTTAGGTTAAGCAACTTGGTCATGGTCACTGTGGTAGGCAGAATAATGGTCCCTCAAAGATGTTCACACCCTAATCCCCAGAACCTGTAAATATGTTTTCACATGGCAAAAGGGACTTTGCAGATGTGATTAGGGACCTTGAGATGGAGAAATTATTCTGGTTTATCTGAGTAGACCCAATGTAATCACATGGGTCATTATAAGAGGGAGGCAGAAGGGTCAGAGGTAATAGTAGAAAACGTGACAATGGAAACAAGAGGTTGGAGTGATATGAGGAAGGGGCCATGATCCAAGGAATGTAGGCAGCCTCTAGAAGCTGAAAAAGGCAAGGAACTGGATTCCTCTTAGAGCCTATAGAGGAATACAGCCTTGCTGACACCTCGATTTTAGCCCTGAGACCCATCTCGGACTTCTGACCACCACAACTGTAAGATAATAAATTTGTTTTGTTTTAAGACACTAAGTTTGTTGTCACTTGTTATAGCAGCAATAGGAAACTAATACACCCAGCTGGTAAGTGACAGGACTGGGATTTTGCAAATAGATCTGATGGGCTCCAAAATCAGTGCTCTTCCCATCACTATGGGGATGTGGTGCTTTTTAAAAAATGGTGGATACAAAAGTGGAAGGCAAAAAGCTGCAAGAAGAGCTTAGGAGAGCTGATCCTGGGGTCTACTTGCCCCACAATAACCTCTTCCACATGGCTTGATATTTTTCAATAGTTATAAAGTTATTTGGATTAAAAAATACTCTTTTCAGGGACCCACCCAGTGGCATAGTGGTGAAGTTCGCGCACTCTGCTTCAGCAGCCTGGGGTTCGCAGGGTCAGATCCCGGGTGCGGATGGACGCACCGCTCACCAAGCCGTGCTGTGGCGGCGTCCCACAAATAAAACAGTGGAAGATGGGCACAGATGTTAGCTCAGGGACAATCTTCCTCAGCAAAAAGAGGAGGATTGGCAACAGATGTTAGCTCAGGGCTAATCTTCCTCATGAAAAAAAATACTCTTTTCAAATAATTACAATTACTTCCGGCCAGATCTAAAAGTCATTGGCACTTTAGGATGGATTAAGTTAATCTCAGTTTTTCTCCTATTACTTGGTGATAATAACTGCAATAAAGAAATTGAAGTTTTGGGCCAGCCCCGTGGCTTAGCAGTTAAGTGCATGCACTCTGATGCTGGTGGCCTGGGTTCGGATCCCGGGCGTGCACCGACTCACTGCTTCTCTGGCCATGCTGAGGCCGTGTCCCACATACAGCAACTAGAAGGATGTGCAGCTATGATATACAACTATCTACTGGGTCTTTGGGGGAAAAATAAATAAATAAAATTATAAAAAAAAAAAGAAATTGAAGTTTTGATTGCATGAGGTGAAGCAAGTGATGTTGAAGTAATGGCAACACTTTAGTTTATAGACAGGCCTGGGGGTGGGGGGCAGGGTGTTGACAATGAAAAGCTGAGGGCCACTCGAGGGTAATAGGTACATTATGCCTTAAAGACTACTCAGCCTATTTCAAACTTTTCCAGAGAGAGGGCCACTGTATGTAAGTTTTCAGATTTCTTAAATTGCATGAGATTCTATTTATACTAGCAATTTCACTTAAACCTCGTCCTCAAGAGCCTTGCCTTTCCTCCCTCACTTGTAATTCATTTCCACAACTAGTGGTCACATCCATGAAGAGGAAGCTGTTAAGCAAGTAGGGCTGGCTGGCCCTAGTCAAATTTGTGAAAAAGGCAGCTCTACTTCTCTGGTCTCCATTTGAATTTTAGCAGATGACTTAACCTAGCGAGCGTTCCCTAACAGGAAGGTTTTCTGGTTTTTTATTTTGTTTTTGTCTGGAAGGTTCTGAAACCTCATCTGGGATGTTGCTATCACTGCACGTCCTTCTCGGAGTTTAGTCAAGACGCCAAGAGGAAAGGGAGGCTGGCCAGCTAAGTGGATGCCTCAGGGATTTTACTCTTATGTTTCCATTTCCCATCCTATCTCATCACCCAGAAAAATCCCAAGGATTTGCGGCGGTGGGGGGGTGAGGAGGATGAAAATTAGTTTTTCCTTACAAATAAGTTTAAAACCCTTTCCTTAACTCAAAGAAGTTTTTGGTATGGGAATGTATTTTGGGTGGGATCCTCGAACACATTGTATAGGGCTCCCCAAATGCAAGAAAAGCTGTTGTCTCCGTTTAGCTAACATTTGGTGTAGACAATCTATCAAGAATGTGTTAAGAGACTACAAAGGCAAGAAGGACAATTATATTCCTTTCTTTGTTTCTCATCCTCACTAAATGATACAGCAGGTGGAGTGGAGTCTGAAGGAATACAGATTTCTTCCTTCCCACTCTTAGCAATTGCATGGTGCTGCCTCCAACCCCGCCCCATCGTTGATGAATGGTCAAAAAAAACCCCTAAAAACACAGAGTAGTTTGGAACTGCTGGTAGAAGAGTTAGATGATTTAAGAAAAGAGACACTGACAAAAAACATTTTTTTTACAATACTATAATTATAAAGTTGAAGGCACATCCTTGGCAGAAATATGATCAATTACATGCTTATGGAAAAACAAACCACTGAATATCTCGACTATAGTAGATGATTATTGCACAACACTGTCCACTGCTGTTTTGGGTACCAAACAATCAATGTTTAACAATGCTTAAACATTTCTTTAACTTAAAACATAAGGTTGAGACGCCTGGTTTTGGCTACAAAAGGCATTTATTATCAATGCCATTACCGAAGCTCTTTTAATTGAAGAACAAGAATTCATGCTTTTGTCTTTATCTGGTTACTCATACCAGATAAACTTTCAGAGGGACTACAGAAAGTTAGTGTAAAAATAGCTAATAATTTGGCACGAATCTATATTTTTATATTTGATAAAACAATATTTTTTTAAATATAGAAAAGAAATAAACAAATAAAAAATCCCAAGGGAATGATTCCAGGAATGTTTTCATTCTTATTAAAATAACCAGTAACCAGATGCCTCACCCAAAGAAAATAACAAAATAGAGTAAAATAAATATTAAGGAAAATAATTTTAAAGCAAGATCCACAAGTAATGGAAAAAAATTCTCTAAGAACATACATTCTTGATTTTAAGCTGTGTACATAAAAGATATGCACACAAATTTTTGGAAACATCTTGTCTATAGTACTATTTTAAGCATTCTGAACAAAGAATACATCTGAAAAAAGAATAACTTTTAAAAAGTTAAAGCACAATATAAAATTATTTGTTCACAAGGCATCAAATCTAACACTTTAAAATGTTGATACTAAACTGGGAAAAATAACATTTCTATTTTCACAACTAACAACCATACTCCTTTAGCCTACAACACTAAATACTCTAGTTGTGTTTTAACCTTTGAAGTTCAAAAGGCATCTTTGGATATTTAAGATAAGACGTGCCCCATAGTTGAGTCTGAGCCAGCACTGGATATCAAAACTTCCTTGTTATCTTCAGACTGAGAGCATGGTTGCTGAGTGAACACAGAAGAGTGATAAAGGAACAACAAATAAAGAACTTCAAATATCAAATTCAAATATAAATCCATTTTCCTACTATATGGTAATATGTGTGTGTACATATATATGTGTATGTATATATGTATGCATATGAATAGACATACACACATTTATAAAATTTGTTCTCACTGATAACTAGTGACTTAAAGCTAGTTACTAACTTGAAAGCAATGTTTTCCAAACATCACCTCTCTCTTTTGTGAATACAGTTGCTCTGTGAAGCTAACAGGAGTTCAGGATTACAAAAGAGACTTATGGTAGAGAATTCAAAGATGGCTGCAGATATTTAAACCAGGATTTTTTCTAAACAGTATGTTTTCTGTTCTGGTAGTAAGGGCTGAAATTATATCCTTGATTTTTCCCAGACTATAGGCTGCTGTTCTCACTGTCCTATAACACGTGGGTCCCATGGCATGTGGGGCCAAGAGGACGACTCAAACACATGCATAATAATAAAAGTAGTCATATTAGCTGTTTCTTCTAGAAGAAACAAGTTGGTATGATGGGACACTGGAATTTAAAATAAGAAACAAATATTAGAATTCCAAACAGAAGCATGGAAGGTGGCATAGGCATTGGTCTAAAAAAGAGCCTGGACATACAAACTCATTCATATTTCATTAAAATGGGTTTGCCTTTCTAGATTAATAGCACCTTCATCAAAAGTTTCAGTTCTCTCTTTTAGATGAGATAAAAATGAGATCTTTTCCACATCCGAAAAGACAACAAGGAATAACATTGTAAAGTTTTTTGTGTGTGTATGAAAGGATAAGAGAGAAAGTAAGTAGGAGAGGAAGAAACCCATCCCCCACCCCCACCTGATTTTAGAGTCTGCCCTATAAAAATGCTTTTTAATATTTATTACTGACTTCAAGGGGAGAAAAGAACCAACATTAACTGAGTACAAATCCTATGTGCTAGGCATTGTGCTAGCAGCTTTCCATATGGCAATGGGAACAAAATATTCAGGAATTTGTGAGTTCTCTTCACTTACATACTCTGTATATGAAATCCAGCTTGCAATTAAGAAGGAAATTTAAATAGTGATACAAATACCAGATCACTGACCAGTCTATTAACTCCCAGGCACTCACAGGGGAATTTCTAAATTTCTATAGCAATGAGAACAAGCCCCTGAATTTGCCAACCACACTAACTAGCAAGTGAAAATGTTTTAGACTAGAGAAAAGTACAAATTTGGCTAAAAGGTATCACAACTAGGGAAATTCTCATTTCTATATTACAACTTGTATTTTTCGGTAAAATCAGCTTTGTGTAATAGCATTATTTCAAAGTCATTTTGAGAGGTTATCTAAAACACAAAAAGATAATTAAAATCTACTAAATTATGTATACCAGCTAAGGTCTTGTATTCTCTCCAATAAAGGACAAATTTAGTGAATCTAGGTAATTTTATATGGCCCATATATGTTAAAGATAGCAGAGTTAACTTTTGAAAAAGTCAATTGCAGAAGAGGCTCAAAATCTTAAGTTTCTGGACTGAGGCCAATGGACAGACTACACTAAGAACAACTTATAGCTGAACTCAGCAGGAGTGAACTGAAAGCTTGCACAGAGCTACGGAGTCATTGAAGGAAGAATCTGATATATTTTTTACAACAATGGAAAGACGGGAAGCAGGGAACCCTATGGACGCTTTAAGGTCTTTTGAGCTACAAGATAAAAAAAGGGACAAGATATTGGAAAAGCTGTCAGTTATTTTTATCAATTAAAAACCACCTACGCCTAGCTCACTCAAAAGAAGATAACAAAGGAAAATATACTGGGGCATCTAAGAAACCAACTGCAAAGACAAAGACACAGGGATAATAAGGGAGGAAGAAAGCCCATAATAAATAAGGCACATCTATTTTTAAACAGTTTCTACTGTTTTCCTTCTAACACTAGATGCTTTATACAGTGCTTTGAAAGCCACTGCTCCCCAATCTGGCAGGGATGAGGGCTCAACAATCTCCTCAAGATCATGCTCCCAGAGCTTCAAATTTTTAATTATCTTTTTCTTGAGCTTTTTTTTTTTTTGTCAAATAAAAAATTACCTATCACTTCAGCAGTAATTCGGCAATCTTCAATTGTAGGGCTTGTTGTAAACCTCACCAGTCTACTTTATCTGTTGCTAGAGAAAAAAAAATACTGGAAATTCATTTTAAGTAAAGCTAGATTCAGAGTTGATGCCCTGAAAAAGATATTTTTGCCCTTAGACAAATGCAATTCAAATAGAATCCCTAATGTAAGAGCGTGAGACCAACATAACATTCTCCCGCAATATTTTGAAAAGCTAAGGTGACATCATGAATGCTGTATCAGCACATGACAACACCAGCTAGTAGCACTCTTTGTGGCCTTTTACAATGCAGTGTCGTCATCTTCCCTGCAGTCTCCCACCAGGAGTGAGTGCTTGTCAGGTTCACTGGTACCAATGCTGTTTAAGGACCGTTTATCAGACAGTAGTGAGTTTATGGAGGCTCTGCTGTAATTAACAATCCGGTCCAGCAAACCCAGTTTAGGAGAATTTCTTGAGGTGTCATCTATTCCAACATGAACGCTGATTTCTGAAGGACTTTTCAGTCCTATCTGGCTTCGGGCACGCAGTTCGTAATTCTCATAAGTTGGTTTCCTGTAACTGGACACATGCAAAAGTACACTAGTTTGAAATAACCAAAGGTGAACTAGACGCTTATTACATTCAAAAATGAAAAAAGATCTGCCTGGTATGAAATGTACAAAGGTGGTCCCTGCTAGGAAAGTAGCTCAAAAGGAATTGTGTCGAGTCACATGATCAAAAATCCTACTTCTCAGAGCAAATGTACTAGATTTTACCCCACTCAGTATTTGTGGTTGCTATGTATAGACAGACTACAGGCATACCTCGTTTTATTGCACTTCGCTTTATTGTACTTTGTAGATAACTGTGTTTTTTAAAAATTGATGGTTTATGGCAACCTTGCATTGAGCAAGTGTACTGATGCCATTTTTCCAACAGCATTTGCTTGCTTCGTGTCCCTGTCACATTTTGGTAACTCTTGCAATATTTCAAACTTTTTCATTGTTATTACATTTGTTATTGTGATTTGTGATCTTGGATGTTACTATTGTAATTGTTTTGGGGAGCCATGACCCGCGCCCATATAAGACAGCAAATTTAACCAATAAATGTAGCGTGTGTTGTGACTGCCCCACTGACTGGCCATTCCCCCATCTCTCTCCCTCTCCTTGGTCCTCCCTATTCCCTGAGACATAACAATATTGAAATTAGGCCAATTAATAACCCTACAATGGCCTCTAAGTGTTTAAGTGAAAGGAAGAGTCACACGTCTCTCACTTTGAACCAAAAGCTATAAATGATTAAACTTAGTGAGGAAGGCATGTTGAAAGCCGAGACAGGCCAAAAGCCAGGCCTCTTGCACCAAACAGTTAGCCAAGTTGTGAATGCAAAGGAAAAGTTCTTGAAGGAAATTAAAAGTGCCACTCCAGTGAACACAAGAATGATAAGAAAGCAAAACAGCCTTATGGCTGATACGGAAAAAGTTTCAGTGGTCTGGACAGAAGATCAAACCAGCCACAACATTCCCTTAAGCCAAAGCCTAATCCACAGCAAGGCCCTAACTCTCCTCAATTCTGTGAAGGCTGAGAGGGGTGAGGAAGCTGCAGAAGAAAAGTTTGAAGCTAGCATAGGTTGGTTCATGAGATTTAAGGAAAGCCGACTCCATAACATAAAAGTGCAAGGTGAAGCAGCAACTGTTGATGTAGAAGCTGCAGCAAGCTATCCAGAAGAGCTAGCTAGCTAAGACAATTAATGAAGGTGGCTACACTAAACAACAGATTTTCACTGTAGATGAAACAGCTTTACATTGGAAGAAGATGTCATCTAGGACTTCCATAGCTAGAGAGAAGTCAATGCCTGGCTTCAAAGCTTCTAAGGACAGGCTGACCCTCTTGTTAGGGGCTAAGGCAGCTGGTGACTTTAAGTCGAAGCCAATGCTCATTTATCAATCCAAAAATCCTAAGGCCCTTAAGAATTATGCTAAATCTACTCTGCCTATGCTCCATAAATGGAACAATGAAGCCTGGATGATAGCACATCTGTTTACAACATAGTTTACTGAAATATTTTAAGCCCACTGTTGAGACCTACTGCTCAGAAAAAAAGATTCATTTCAAAATATTAGTGCTCATTGACAATGCACCTGGTCATCCAAGAGCTCTGAAGGAGATGTACAACGAGATCAACGTTGTTTTCATGCCTGCTAACACCACATCCATTCTGCCGCACATGGATCAAGGAGTAATTCTGACTTTCAAGTCTTATTACTGAAGAAATACATTTTGTAAGACTAGAGCTGGAATAGACAGTTATTCCTCTGATGGATCTGGGCAAAGTACATTAAAAACCTGCTCGAAAGGATTCACCATTCTAGCTGCCATTAAGAATATTTTTGGTTCATGGAAAGAGGTCAAAATACAACACTAACAGGAGTTTGGAAGAAGTTGATTCCAACCCTCATGTATGACTCTGAGGGGTTCGAGACTTCAGTGGAGGAAGTAACTGCAGATGTGGTGGAAAGAGCAAGAGAACTAGAATTAGAAGTGGAGCCTGAAGATGTGACTGAATTGCTACAATCTCATGACAAAACTTTAACAGATGAGGAGTTGCTTCTTACCGAGGAGCAAAGAAAGTGGTTTCTTGAGATAGAATTTATTCCTGGTGAAGATGCTGTGGAGATTGCTGAATGACAACAAAGGATTTAGAATATTACATAAAGTTAGTTGATAAAGCAGCAGCAGAGTTTGAGAGGATTGACTCCAATTTTGAAAGAAGTTCTACTGTGGGGAAAATGCTATCAAACAGCATCACATGCTACAGAGAAATCGTTCACGAAAGCAAGAGTCAATCGATGTGGCAAACTTCATTGTTGTCTTATTTTAAGAAATTATCACAACCATCACCCTGATCAGTCAGCAGCCATCAACATGGAGGCAAGACTCTCCACTAGCAAAAAGATTACAACTTGCTGAAGCCTCAGATGATGGTTAGCGTATTTTAGCAATAAAGCATTTTTTTTTTTTTGTGAGGAGGACTAGCCCTGAGCTAACATCCAATGTCAATCCTCTTCTTCTTTGCTGAGGAAGACTGGCCCTGGGCTAACATCCATGCCCATCGTCCTCTACTTTATATGGGACGCCGCCACAGCATGGCTTAACAAGCAGTGCATCAGTGCACCCCCGGGATCCAAACCGGCGAACCCCGGGCCGCCACAGCGGAGCGTGCGCACTCAACCGCTTGCGCCACCGGGCCGGCCCCGCAATAAAGTATTTTTAATGAAGGTACGTACATTGTTTTTTCGACATAATGCTATTGCACACTTAATAGACTACAGTATAGTGTAAATGTAACTTTTATATGCACTGGGAAACCAAAAAATTCACGTGACTCGCTTTATTGCGATATTAGCTTTATTGCAGTGGTCTGGAACTGAACCTGCAATATCTCTGAGGTATGCCTGTACATAAGGTGATAACTACAAGCTAACACTTATTATTAAGAACAGTTTGGGCTTATCCTTAATCAATACAAGAATAAAACCTACCAGGTCTGACTGTGGATGATAAAAGGAATATAAAATACAAACATGAGCAAGCCATCATACTTACAGTTTAAGGAAGAGAGAAGAAAGGACTACTGACACAGATGAAGCAGCCATTGCAGCAGATCCCATCCAGGGCTGCAAAACCAAACCAATGGGCATAAAAACTCCTAGGAAACAAGTTTGGATTAGTTAGAGCAGATAATACTAAACAGATTACCAATGTGTTTCTAATATGTATATACAAATCATTTCCTTGTTTGATATTTATTCAGCAATTTACCCTTCCATTGGTGGAGATTTATGTCATTGCCATTTTTTCACTAATGGAGTGTTGCTATGAACCTTCTTGTACATGTCTCCTGTGCATATGTTTGAGAATTTCTCTAGGGGGCATACCTAGAGGTGAAACTGCTGGGTTATAACATGGGCACATCTTCAACTTTAGGTGGATATTCCTCAATTGCTCTCCAAAGTGGCTGTACCAGATCACAGTCCCACCAATAGCATATGAGAGTTCATGTTCTACAAACTCATCCTACTTGGTTTTGGTAGACTTTCTAATATTTACTCATATGATGGGGATGAGCTAGACTTATTGTACTTGAAATTTTTCATGTCCTTATTTTTCTACTTTTTGTAAAGTAATCATGTACTACTTGTATAATTTTTAAAAAATTACTTGCTCCATTAATTAATCTCTCTGGACTTTCTTTTTTTACTCTTTGTCCTCTCAGCATTTGTGTATCCTTGTTGATAAACAGCTTTGTAATTGTTCTCATGTATTTCATGTCCTTCTTTGGCTCTCAAACCAGAGAGAAAAAGAAGAAAGTGATAACTATCATGTTATTACTAACTCCTACCAAGCCTCTAAGTACAGGAGATTATCAGATGCTTATTAAACAATCCTAAATTTCTTTTCCTTGGTCACATTCCTTCATTCAATCTCTGTCTCTCATCCCGTCCCCAAACCTAAAAAAAAAAAAACCTGTTGGCTATTAGAATGTTAAGTGAAGAGCAGAAAATTCTCTGTAAGCTGTAATTACAACTATGTAACAAGATAAAAACTGATGCAGAGTAAAAAAGACCAGAAGGAAATATACTAAAATTCTAGCAGTAGTTGTGTTTAGGTAGTGAGATTAAAGGTAAATTTGTTCTTTTCAGCCAAAAATACAAGAATAAGTAAATAAATATATATGTGTGTGTGAGTATATGGAGAAAGAGATGAAGGAATATGGCAAAATATTATTAATTGGTGAATTGCGGTGAAGGGTATACAGGTTTTCATTGTATCATTTTTTCCTTGTTTATGTAGGTTTGAAAATTTTCAAAATATAAAGTTGGAGGGAAAAATAAAGTAAAACAAAATAAACCTGTCAGAATGTTTATACATTCTTGGCCATAATGAACATTGCTGAAAATTAAAATTACTAATTTTAATATTACCTCTCACCACACCAGCAGGCTACATACAAAAACTGAGTTCAAAACTAATAATAAGAAGACTAAAACTTCCAATATGACAGGTCTCTAACGACTTCAGAGAAAAAAGTAAAACTAGTTAACAGTCACATACCAGCAGCAATGGGAATTCCAACCAGATTATAAATTAGAGCAAACACAAAATTTATCCGAATCCTCTTGACTGTCTTCCTTGATAAGTCAATACTTGCCACTACATCCAGAAGATCATTCTGAGGACAGAAATATTTGTGATATTAGTGAGAGACTCTAACAACTAGTAACTTTTGCATATGATATTGTGTATATTGAAGATGATGTGTACCCTATGTACATTAACTACAAATCTCAGATATTGCTGAAAATTTGAGAGAGCCTTGGAAGATGTTTTTCAGGAATTTTTCTCAGGGTTCTGAAAACACTTTTAGGGTTGTATGCTGGTACAGGGATTAAACCCCATTAAAATAACCTCAGCAAGTATTTATTGAAGCTAATTTTATTATAAGTATATTCCCAAATCTTATTCTTCATTTAGAAGCTTGTCATTCTCATTTGCTTTGGTGGATTGAGAAAGTCTGGAAGTAATTAGTAAGACCTGTCATACTCCCATCTCAAATTCTCCCAGTCTCAACAGCTGGGAGCACGGGAATTAGAAGGGCAGAATCACTGTACTCGACATACTTTATGACACCGTCCCTGACCATGTGGAGTAGTCTCACACTCCTCAAAGTTCAGGTCACAGGACTTACCCTTATCAAAACCACATCGGCTGCTTCAATGGCTACATCTGTGCCCGTGCCAATGGCAATTCCAACATTAGCCATCGCCAGAGCTGGAGAGTCATTGATTCCATCTCCTACCATTGCTACCCGTTTCCCCTCCTCTTGAAGTTGCTTCACCTTAGCAACCTTGTGTGAAGGTAGAACTTCAGCAAACACCTTAGTGATGCCAACCTTTGTGAGGAAAAATAAACTCAATTCATTTCAAGAAATATTACTGAGTACCTGAAATATAACTCAGCAATAATGAGCCATCATTTTCCACCCACCAGATATCCAAATTTTAAAAGACTGATAATATTCAGTGATAGTAAGGATATGGAGAAATTAGCTCTTTTATACAATGTTGATGGGTGTGTAAACTGGTACTGTCTTTTTGGAGGGCATTTGGCAGCATCTATCAAAGTGTGCACATTATTTGGTTTAGCAATTCCACTTCTACTTATATTTTCGACATAGTGGTATGTGTAAAAAAAGATGTAAGTCCAAGGATGTACATTACTGCCCTGTTTGTAACAACAAAACTTTCAAACCCACGTAAATGCCCATCATTAGGGGAATGGTTAAATAAATTATGATACACCTGTACCATGGAATTCCATGCAGCAATGTAGAAAGAATGAAATAACTTTATATGTTCAGACATGGACAAAGCTCCAAGGCATATATATTTTTACGTAAAAAAAGCAAACTGGTGAACAATCTGTACAAAAATGATCCAATTTATGTTGAAAATACCAGGACTATACATTTCTACATGAATATATATGCATATGAAAAGGTGTGGAGGGGTAGGACTGGACAGGGAGCTTGAGAGGTGACAAACTTTTTACTTTATATCTTTTTGTATTTTTTTATACAAGAATGTATTCATATATTAGTTGTTATTTAACAGAAAGAGGAGAAAGCATTCCAAAGTAGAAAAGACTAATATGAGAAAAGTTTTGGAGGTAAGGCAAATGTGGGGGTCAATAGCAGAAAAATGATACATCAAAGTGGTGCATTAGGAAGGTGGTTCCATCAATGGTGTTCGGGATGGAGTAGAGAGGGAAGTGCATGGAGCTACTGCTGTATTTTAGGCATAAGAGGATGAGAGCCTGGCTGGGGCTGGCCACACTGGTGAAGAATATGAGCAACATTTCAATGGAAGCATCAACAGAAACTGGTGTACGGTGTCACTCAGGCATCTCATGAACTAAGCAAATAGCTTTTTACTTATAGCAGTAACATACAAAGCCCAAAGTCCTTCCCACATAGCATGCCAATTCTTCTTTAAGGAACCAGATATAGCCACACTGATAATGAAAATAATAGATAATATAAATTTTTTTAGCATCTCAAGGCAAGAAAGAAAATGTATATGAAGAATTAGAAATCCCCCCATCCCAACAATTAAGTACACCAATTACCTGAGAAGCAATAGACCTAGCTGTTTTACTGTTGTCTCCAGTCATCAGAACTACTTCTAAGCCCATAGATTTCAGAATATGGACAGCCAATTCTGCTTCAGGCTTCACTGTGTCAGCAATAGCTATCAAGCCACACAGCTCATCTAATATAGGAGCACCAGAAAATAAGAGAGTCTGAAATATGGTGAAAGCAGAATAATATTCTGACTTAAAATTTCAGAAAGAAATGAATTTTGTTAAGTTGTTCGGAGGGGCTTGCCTTAACTCAAAATATCTCCAAGCCCACACAGACTTTATACCACAAGCCGTGCGACAAACCTCCATATTTGGTTATGAAAATTTCACAGAGTGAGGTAGGGGTTACTAATGAAGGTAGTAATAGGAAAATGAAAAGAGAGATGTTACTGGATACTAAAAGACTTTTTCTTTCCTTACAGAAGTATTTGCCAACAGCCCCAAACACTTCAGCTAATTTAAAGGCAAATGAAACTGAAAACTAATACTTTTCTTTTTAAGGTGAAGGGGGTGGATGGAGACAAAACTGGCATTTTATACTGGGGAAAAAAATCACTGCAAGTAGTTATTTTATTTTAAAAACAAAAGTAAATGGTACTTTCTGCTTCTTTCTGGATACTGCCTTCATACTTAGCAAGGATTATAAATGTTGATTAATTAATCTCACAGCTAGAAATTTACTTAGCAAGGATTATAAATGTTGATTAATTAATCTCGCAGCTAGAAATTTACCCTAAGAAATAATTTAACAAAAGAAAGCATCTAAAACCTCAAAGACGCTTATTTGTAGTGTTATTTACAATAATGAAATATTAGGAATAGCTTAAATTTTCAACAAGGGAATGATTAAATTAATTACAGTATATAAGTTTGATAAATTATGCAGCATTAAAATAAAATTAGAAAATAGTCATTATTAAATAAAATAAAGCAAAATAAAATAGTATGTGTACAAAGGATTTTAAACTTTTATTCAACTTTATTGAGGTAAAATTTACATACAATAAAAGGCACCCATTTAAAAATAGTATACATACTAATATTGTAATTCTGTGTGTATATATATACACACACAAAAAAAAACAGAAATGGAATATATGCAATTAAAACTGAGATTGTGCTAGAATGATGAGATTATGGATATTATTTTACTTTGCTATTACTTTAATGTTATGTTATTTTTAGGTTTTAAAAAAATCCTTGATTTGCTTTTTTTAAAAACATAGGCCAGGGAAGAAAATAACAAAGCTAGGCAAATGCAAGAGAATTTTAAATTAATCAGTAACCATTATGGATTACTAACATTTTCACTTTGCATTCAGACTGCTTTTGAACAACCCTCATAGTTCAGAAGTCTCTAAAAATACACATAAAACAATAACTGAGATCACGACACTGAGTCATAGTGTACTTATGGAAAACCTTACCATCAACTGCCACTAATACAGCAGTACGACCTTTTCTCTCGTGTTCATTCATGGACTCATCTACATCGTTATTAATGAGAAGACCATTTCTAATCATCCACTCCCGGTTACCAATGAGGACTTTGTACTGCTGAGCATTAAGAGAATCTGAAAGAAAATAGAGAAATAACATTTAGTGAGCTTGTTTAATATTTATAACAACCCTGTGAAGCACATTCTTCCTGTCTAACCTTGCACAGTCACTACATTGTATTTTTGGTACAACATAGCCTACAACAGTGATTTCCAAATTTTCGAGGAACACACTCTGCTCTTCCATGCCTCTGGGCCTTTGCACATGTTGCTGCCTCCACCTGGAATGTCCTTACCCTTCCTCTCCAAATACCAAACTCCATCATATTCTTCAAGAGCCAGTTCAAATGTTACTTTCTTTGGTGAAGCTTTCCCTTTAACCTTTCCCTCTGATCTTCCATAGCAACTGAATTAAATTCAAAATATTTATTGTGCATCAGTAGCCGAATGTGGTTGGATGAAAACATACAACCATACTGATGTCTCATTTTAAACATGTGGCCACTAACTTTAAGTGGGCCCTTAGTGCTGTCTGGGAATTCTTACTGCATTTCTCTAGTCCCTCCATTCTCCATTCCTTCTAGGTGGCTATTTTATACCTTCTCTTCTCCCATTCTCATACCAGATGATGACTCTGTTTCCTACCTCAGAAAGAAAATAAAAGCAATCAGAAGAGAACTTCCACAAGCTCCCAGCACCACATCTACCCAACTACCTGTGCCTGTGTACACATTAATCTAGCTTCCCTTCTGTTATTAGAAACTGTCCTCGCTCCTAAGGCCAACCTCTCCACTTGCACACTAGATCCCTCTTATTTGCCTATTCTAGAACATCTCTCATACAATTCTCCCCTCTCTCTCCTGAATAATCAAATTTTCTATCTCTGCTGTACATAGTCCTATCTTTATTTATTTATTTATTTTATTATTTTTTTGTGTGTATGAGGAGGACTAGCCCTGAGCTAACACCTGATGCCAATCCTCCCCCTTTTTTCTTGAGGAAGATTGGCCCTGAGCTAACATCTGTGGCCATCTTCCTCCACTTTTATGGAACGCCGCCACAGCATGGCTTAACAAGCGGTGCATCAGTGTGCACCCGGGATCCGAACCTGCGAATCCCGGGCCACCAAAGCAGAGCATGCGCACTTAACCACTTGCACCACCGGGTTGGCCCCCATAGTCCTATCTTTAAAAAAAAAAGTCTCTTGATCTCACTTACCTCTCTACTGCCCCATTTCTCTGCTTCTGGATATAGCAAAACTTCTCAAAAGGGTTGTCTCTATTGGCTGTCTCCAATTCACATCTTCCTGTTCTCTTGTGAACCCCTTCCAACAAAGCTTTTGTCTCTACTACTCCAAAGAATTGTTCATACAGTACACCAGTGACCTTTAATAAACCTAATGGCTAATTCTCAGTCCTCACCTTACTCGCCCTATTAGCAGCATTTAACACAGTTGATCACTCCCTCCTTCTTGAAATACTTTCTTCGCTTGGCTTCTAGGACAACACATTCTTATGAGTTTCTTATGAGTTACCTCCTCACTCACCACTGCTTCTCAGTCTTTGCTGATCCTTCCTTATCTCCTTGACCTCTTAATTTGTGGTGTTACAGGGCTCAATCCTTTCCTTTTTTTTTTCTTTTTTTTGTGAGGAGATCAGCCCTGTGCTAACATCTGTCAATCCTTCCTCTTTTTTTTTTTTTTTTTTGCTGAGGAAGACTGGCCCTGGGCTAACATCCATGCCCATCTTCCTCCACTTTATATGGGACGCCGCCACAGCATGGCTTGCCAAGCAGCACATTGGTGCGTGCCCGGGATCCAAACCGGCGAACCCCATCCGCCACAGCGGAGCACGCCGCACTTAACTGCTTGCGCCACTGGGCCGGCCCAAGGGCTCAATCCTTAAACCTTCTTTTCCCCTCTCTCTACTCTCACTCTTTGGTGATCTTATCAGTCTCATGGCTTTAAATACCATCTATACCAGCGCCGTCCAATAGAACTTTTTGTGATGATGGAAATGTTCTATATCTGCTCTAATACAGTAGCCACTAACAATATGTGGCTATTGAGCACTGAAATATGGGTAGTATGGTTGAAGGGCTGAATTTTAAATTAAATTAAATTTTAATTAATTTAAATTTAAATAATCACATGTAACTAGTGGCTACCAGATTGGACAGCACAGATCTGAAAGTGGGTAACTCCCAATTCTCTATCTCCAATCCAGTCTGTTTCTTTGAACTCCAGACTTGTGCAGCCAACTGCCTAGTTGATATTTCCATTTATATGACATCTGCACTTTAATATCTAATAGGCACTCAAACTTAACATGTCAAAAACCAAACTCCTGATCAGTTTTCCTCAATACTGCCCCTCTTGAAGTCTTCCTCATCTTACTTAAATGGTAACTCCATTATTCTAATTTGCTTAGGCCACAAACCTTGGCATAATTCTTGACTCCTGTTTCTCTCATACCCCATATCCATTCTATGAGAAAATCTGTCAGACAGCTCTCCCTTCAAGACACATCCACTTCTTATGACCTCTCCTGTTACCACACTGGTCCAAGCCACCATTATCTTTCACCTGGATTATGGCAACAGTCCACTAACTCGTCTCCCTGCTTTTGCCCTTGCCCCAACCGCCACCTCCAACAGTGTATTTTCACCAGAGCAGCCAGAGTAATACTTTTAAAATGTTAAGTCAGATTCTGCCACTGCTATACTGAATACTCTCCAATGGCTTTCCATCTCAGGGTAAAAAACAAAGTCCTTCCAACGTCCTTACACAATCTAGTCCTGCACTACCTCTCTGACCTCATCTCTTACCCTCTTCCCACTCATTTCTTCTGCTCTAGCACACTGTTCTCCCTGCTGTTCCTCATAGTCAAGCACACTCCTGATTCAAAGCTTTTGTACTTAACATTCCTCCTGCCTGGAACACTCTTGTCACAGATATTCACAAAGCTTTCTCCCTCTCCCTCCTCAGGTTTTTGCTCAAATACCACATTCTCAATGGGCCCTACCCTGATCATCTTATATAAAATACGACATGCTACTCCCAGCATTCCCTATATCCCTTACCCTTCTTTATATTTTCCTCCATAGCACTAACTCCATCAGACATACTATATTTTCTTATTTATTTGCTCACTGTCTTGTGTTCTCCCACCAGGAATGTAAGCTCCATGAGATAGTGACTTGGTCTATTCTGCTCACTGCTGATTCTTTACTGTCTTGAACAGTGCTTAATAAAAGCTGACAAATGAATGAAATTACTATGTGCCAGGGTACTTGATACTAGAAGTTCATAGACAAAGAAATTGCAGTTTAGTAGAATTACACAGATAAATAAAGAATCATCATGCAGTGTACCTAGTACAATAACAAAGATTAAGTATAGTTATGATTTAAAAAGAAGAACAAATATCTCTGCCTGTGTATGTCAGTCAGTGAAGGCTTCACTGAAGAGAGATGCGAGCTACGTCTTGAAAGATGAAAATAAGTTCATGAGGTAGATGCCATCATGGACAAGGACATTACCCAGAGAAAAGAGTAAATGAAATGATTTAAGAAGCATGAAATGACACGATGTAAGGAAGAATTTTAAGTAGTTTCATATAGACAGAACACAGAATACACTGGGGCCAGTGGAAAGAGACAAGATGGGTGGTGCAGGGAGGCAGGAGACATATCATGGTGAACAGATCTTGAACAAAGTCAAGAGATTGAACTTTGTCCTGCAGGAGACAGAGAACCAGTAAAGCTGGGATCCTTAATAGAATTCCATGGATGGCTTGAGGATATATGTTAACCTCTGAAACAGAAATTTTCTGAGGGGTAGGTATAGCTTTCATCACATTCCTTCAAAGGTTTATGATTCAAAAATAGGTTATGAACACTATAATAAAAGGTATTAGTCAGAAAGTGATATAATAAAATTTGCATGTTAGCAAAATCACTTGAGCACAAATAGGTGGGAAGGTGCTGGAACACTTAGGTGGGTATACCATGTTTTTGGGTAGATGGATAGACCAACAAGAAACCCAGGAAACAGGCCTTGGCTAGAGATATGGATGTGGGAGTGGTAGTGGAAGCCTACAGGTGGTAGAAAAAGCGATAGGCATGAATGAGATTCTACAGAGAGAATATGTAAAATGAGTAAAAGACAAAGAACAAAACCCTGAGGACACCCAACATTTGAGAGCAGGAGAAAAGAGGAATCAGAGGAGGATTACAAGAAACAGCCAGGTAGGTGAGAGGAGAATCTAGAGAAAGCAAAGTCATGGATTCAAGGGAGGAAAGAGTTTTAGGAAGGAAGAAGTGGTCAACATTCTCAAATGCCTTCATGAGGTCAGGTAGGAGGAAGACTGAGAAGTAACCACTGGAGAGGGTAGTGAATAAGGTCATCAGTGGACTTAGAATAATTTCAGTAGTATGGATGGGGCAGAAGCCAGACTGCTGTGAATAACTGAATTCAGCAAGCCTAGACTATTCTTTCTAGAAGCTTGGATATAAAAGAAAAGAAAGATAGATAGGACAAAATCTAAATGTGAATACAGTGATTTTGAAGGAAGAAATGTTTATATGTTTAGGAGAAGGAGCTACTACAGAAAGAGAGTTGGAAAATAAAGAAGCAAGTGTACATAACAGAGAGTGAGGTCCCTAGGAATCAAGGGTGGGATCTAGAGCAAAGATGAAGGGATATCTTAGGCAAGATAGGGGATACCTCTTCCCCTGAGAAAGGAATCGTTCTGGGCAAAAAAAAAAAAAATTGAAAGAACACATGTCTGAGAACTTTAATTTATATGTGAAAAATAAGCTAGATAATTTGCTTTAGGGAACTAGGGGGAAGGTCACAGGATCTTGTGAAGGATATAAAAAGTTTAGAGTAGCTGTGGTGAGAAATAAAAGAAAGATGGCTGAATTAAGATGGAAGATCAGCTAAGGCTAGACTTCATCACCGTATAGTAGAATCAAGGAGCACAGTTGGGAAATGTTCTTGAGTCACCTAAGTGAAGTGATCAGAAGGCCTATGGTAAAACTGATTTGAGAGAATAAAACCATGATGCCAATTTTTGTTTCTTATATAACTGTTCAGGATTACAAAGTCAGATATCTACTCATAACTGTCCCATAATTAGTACTACAAAGAAAATTAGCTTACTTGAGAACTGGGCATCAATAATCATGGAAGACGAAGTGGATGGCTGTTCATTACTTGCATCAATTTGAACCAGAGATGCATTTTTAATATTATTTTCCTCTGTCTTCCAGTTATTCTTATGTAGCAAGCCTTCAATATTGGTGACTTTACAGCTAATACCACAGCCTGGCACAACCTGGAAATCTGTGCATGTACCCAAGGTTTCAGTGTCCAGCTCCTAACAAATAGAAACAGAAGGATTTTGTCTGCTGTTCTAATAATTCAAGGTCATCATTAGCAAGATCAAGATCACTGCTGGTGAATTCTAAATGTTTAGACACATGCTACATGCCTGGTTAATTCTAAATGTTTAGAATAAAATTGTCACCTATCATTGCCTATCCGACAGTGGATTGTGATAAGGATGAAGAAACAGAGCATTGAGTATGATGTTCAAAGTTACAGGAGAACATGAGAGTGCTTTGTTTTAATCCCACTCTCTAAAATTTATACCAAGTTTAGGGAAAGAAAACATGGAAGGTTTATCAATATTCTCTGCCCTTTCCAGTACACAATTATAAGTTAAATATTTAATTCTATTGTCAAATCAGATTTTCTATTCAGTACAGGGCAAAGAGTAACAAAGAACAGGGCCTTTAGTTACCAGAGTGCCTCTCTAGTATGATTCTGTGTCCTTGGTAAGCCAAGTAAGAATTCTGGTAGCCATCATTGTTTCCTGGCTCTTTTTACCTTCATCCTCTCTATTGTTTGATTTGAGTGTAAAGAAGCCAGGTCAGTAATAGTTAATAGGTAAAAACGAAAGAACAAATAAGGAAATGGCAACACCAATGGTAGAAATTGCCACATTTTAACTGTAAAATTATATGAGATAATTTACAAAGAACTTGTACAAATCAATGTGAAAAAGGTAAACAATCCTATGGAAAAAGAGGCAAAGGATACAAGCAGACAGGTTACAGAAAAAGAAATTCAAATGGCTAACACACGAAAAGATGCTCAACCTTATTCATAATTAAGGAAATGCAAAGCAAATCATCAATGAGCAAATATTTTTTCTTATTAAATTGGGAAAAATAAAGTATTGGTAAGAATGTAGGGAAATAGGCACTCAAATTTGATGAAAGTATATAAAGTGATACAACCTTTCATGTGGGTGTTGGTAATATTTGTCATGTTGGCATTGGTAATATTTAACAAAATTTAACTTGCATGTATCCATCCTTTGATCAGCAATTGCACTGATAGGCAGTTAACATAGAGATGAACTCGCAAAAGCTGATAAGGATGTTAAGTATACATTGTAAGAGCCAAAAAACGAATCATACAATAGAATATAATACAGCCATTAAAAACAATGAGGCAGATCTCTATGTCCTGATATGGAAAAATTATTTAATAAAATAAAAAAACAAGGTACCAAAGACCGGTCCCTGTGTGACCTTTCTATGTAAAGTTTAAAAAATAATAAATGCATATATATTGGCATATGCATTAAAAATGGTTAACAGATGCGCACTTTTGTGAATATACTACAAATTATTGAATTGTACACTTTACAAGGGTGAACCTAATAGTATGTGAATTGCATCTCAATAAAGCTGTCATTTAAAAAGACTGTTAACAGGTTAACACTTGTTAAGCTTTGGAGAGAGGAATTATGGAAGGCAGGGAACGAGACTTCCCTTTTTTTATTATGTAACTTTGAACTATCTGAATTTTCCTACCATAAATATGTATTACTTCTATTCTAATTTTTTAGTCAACAAGGCGTTATCTGTGTGATAGAATTATAGTTAATTTCTGCTTTCATCTTTATACTTCTCTGTATGAAGAAACTAAGATATAAAATAAAATGAGAAAATACAAGTCTCTCTAGCCTCATACCAACTATATATATATATATATATATACATATATACACACACACACACACATGTATACATATATATATGTAAATAATAGTCAAATGCCAGTTTGGATTTGGTCTGGATAATTCTTATAGGAGATGACTACATTAATAAACAAGGGAAAAATTGTACCTTCTTGCAGTATTTGGTTATGGCTGCTCCTAGAGGGTGTTCACTGTTACTTTCAGCAGTTCCCACAATGGCCAGGATCTTATTGCGTGATATTCTGTTACTTTCCACTAGAACCTTTACTTGATTCACTACTGGGGTTCCATGGGTAATGGTTCCAGTCTTATCAAATACCACTACCTTTACCTGTAAGAAAATAAAAATACAGTGAACCTATATGACTTGATAATCCTTACTATCGTCTTTCCAGAAATGAGAAAAAGGTTTACTTTGACAAACAGATTACTATTTTGTTTTTTAATGAACTGATCTTTGAATTAATTGGACTTAATAAACCGTCTTTGGGAGAACAAAAGGAAGGCGAAATAAGAGAAGAAATACTCTTAATTACACCTAATAGCCCTCCCTTGCAAATGTTCAACTGTAATGTGGATATATGTTAAACCAGAACTAGTTGTTAAGCGTTGAGCGTTAACAGGTAATTAACAGCCGCCTCTAGTGCCTCCAGGGAAAGAGAAAGGCTTTCAACACTAATGAATTATAGATGCGTAGGGGAAATCTGGGCAGTAGACAGATGATTACAAAAGAAAGGCAAGCAATTTAGTTGAAGTGAATACCAGATAAGACCTGGTCAGTGGCTTTGACTTTATTGGGTCTAGATGAGAAGCTTGGCCTGAGAAGAGGCAGCTCAGGGAACCAATGAGGGACATGAGCCCAGACAGGAAAAAGGAAGGGTCTGGAATTAGAGAACACAGTCACCTCGCAGTAAACTTGGAATAAAAACCTTAAAAAATGAATAGCTTGAGGAACCGAGATGAAAAGAGATATAACAACTAAATACAAAGCATGATTTTGGACAAGAGAAAAAAATAGCTATAAAGGACATTATAAAGACAACTAAGGAAAGTGCAATATGGACTATAGCTCAGATAGTATTATATCAATATTAATTTCTTGATTTTGATCTTTGTACTGTGGTTATATAAAAGAATGTCCTTGTTCTTAGGAAAGGAGCCTGATATCTGCAGTAAAGGGTATACAGGAGTTCTTTATACTATTCTTGCAACTTCTCTTTAAGTTTGAAATTATATCAAAATAAAACATTACTATAAAAACTAATAGCCTGTATTGACTGGCTAGATAAGGTTCCAAATCTGTTCTAAGGTATGTTCTGTACTTACTACATGCATCTGCATATAGTTTGTATCCTCATAATAAGAACATACTGGAAGGAACATGGTTTTAGTTGAAGTCAAGTAGCTTTGATTGAGATTGTTATGGAAATCTTAATAGGAGCGAGAGCAGGAACAGGATTATATTCCTAAAGTCATAGTTGCAAACTGTCAGCTGGTGGCAGCAAAGGCAAAGAAACTGCAATGTAACTACAAGTGCTATCTCACAGTGAAGAACACAAACATGGAGTCACACACAAATAGGTTCAAAGCCTGACAGAGTTGGGCAAATATTCCTGGGCAAATACCTATTCTGTCTTCCTGCCCTAAAGACTGGTCTAGTCTGAGCTGGGATAGGACTCCAGGTTTTCCACATCAGGGTCTGCTCTAAGAGAGTAGACCTGGAGTAGTGTGAGATCTTAGATAACTAAGGCCAATCCAGAGCAGAACCAAACTAACACCTTTCCTACTTCAATCCTCAGGATAGTGTCAGAAGAGGCTCAGCTTATGGACTATGTGGAAATAACTTAGGACTCTTTGTTTCTCAAAAGGGGTGCTATTGCCAGTTTGGATGGCACAATTCTTAGTTCTGGGGACTATCGTACCTTATGAGCCATCTCCAGTGGCTCTCCACCTTTGATTAGTATGCCATTTTGAGCACCTACTCCTGTACCCACCATCACAGCAGTTGGAGTGGCCAGTCCCAGTGAACAGGGGCATGCAATGCACAGAACTGTGATAGAGGCTTGGAAAGCAAAGCGTATTATTGTTTCTGTTCGGGAGATACTTCTGTTGTAGCCCTTTAAAAGAAAGGCATGAATTTTTGTTACTGATTTAGAGCTGTATAAAACAAAAGGAACAAAGCTTAACCCTATTTAAATAAAACCACAATTTTGAAGTCACACATTATTCTACTTAGCTATCAACACATACATATTAGTTACTGGTAAGAAAACACTTTTTCAAGAATGTAAGAAATTGTGACATAACTGGCAAACAAGTCACAGTCCTAAAAATCAAGATTTTAATTTTGCTGATTCCAGAGTTACAAACTATGGAGTGAACATAAGAAATATAAAAGTCAGCTTTTTTTTTTGCACCATATTGAGAATAAGTGTTTTTATTAGTTACTTTCAAAAATAGCTGTAAACAGAAGACCTAATTCTCAACAAATTTGATGCTGAACAAAAAGAATTCTGAATTTCTGTATACTAAGACCACAAACCTACCTTTCACACTATTATTTAAAAATAATGAAAAAAATCACCCAATCACCCAGCATGCAAAGAGAACTTAATCACATTTCAATAAAATTATTTTGGATGTAACAATGTGAACTGAGTATATCTGGTAATATAGCTCTTAGTGACACTGAATATTTATTTGCTCGTGTGAGTAAATACAATTGATAGTATTAGGGGGAATCTCTTAAGACCCCCCTGAACTCACAAGAAAAATTTCTGAAGGATACATGTTCCAAAATACTTCTCAGAAATCTTGTTCAATGTGTACTTAACCAATGTGAATCATCTAAAGAAAATTTTTTATATTATAATAATGACCATATCATGGAATAGATACATAGTTGTTATTATTCTCCTTGTTCTTTAATTGAAGGGACAAAGCATGAAACAGTGTACAGCATAGCATTTTGAAATAAAGAAACTCAATAAAGTAAGCCTTTCTTAGTAGTACTGGTTTTACAGTGCTAGGTTCTTACTAAGTTCTCAAATGCTTAAACTAAGTGTTCATCTAAGAGTTATATATCTATATAGAAACAGAGCTGGAAGGGACTTTCACAGATATCTAAGCTTATGCTTTCACATATGTCATATGTGTATATTTTCACCTACACTAATTCCAATCCTGCAATTTAGGTATTATTATCACTATATTACAAATGACAAAACTGAGGATAAGAAAAGTTAAGTGATATATCTCTAATATGAGGCATAGTCCAGGTCTACTTTACCACTTCACAACACCATACTTTAGAGACTATCATAGAACTAGAGAGGAGGAGGCACTAATATTATCTCATATTTATAAAACATTTAATAAATTACAAAGTGTTTCTAATATATCACCTTACTTAACTTTCACAACAACCAAGTTACGCAGGATGGGTATTACTAAAACCTCACTTTACGGGGCCGGCCCGGTGGCATAGCAGTTAAGTTCACATGTTCCACTTCGGCGGCCCGGGGTTCGCTGGTTTAGATCCTGGGTGCGGACCTACATGCCGCTCAACAAGCCATGCTGAGGCGGCGCGTCCCATATAGAAGAGCTACAACTCTACAACTATGATACACAACTATTACTGGGGCTTTGGGAGAAAAAAGAGGAAGATTGGCAACAGATGTTAGCACAGGGCCAATCTTCCTCAAAATAAAAAATCTCACTTTATAGATGAGGAAACTGAAGCTCAGAGAGAAAGTAGGTTGACCTCAGATCTCACTGATGGTATGTGGCAGACCTGAGATCTCAAGGTCTTCCTTAATATATCTATAGCCCTTTGTGAAAGCAAAATCATCCTGGGAATAAGACTAAGTACAAAATGTAAAAGTTTAGTACTTGCTTTTGGAAAATCACAAGCCATAAGGAAAAAATTCTTTTCAAAAGGAAATCTTTTATATTTACAGAAATGCAAATGTTATTCTTATCACTCTCCCATTCTGGTCCCTTAAAGATAACAATAATTATTAAAGTTATTTTCCAATTACTTACTTATGCAAAAAAATTCACAAACTGTTTGACATACGGTAAAGAGTTGTTACAAGTCACTTACAGGAAAGTAGGCTTCCACAATTTCAAAATTCAGAAATCCAATTATAATCCAAACCAAAAGGGTAGCAATGGAAACAATAACAATAAAAGGAACAAAGTAGCCACTGAGTTTGTCTGCAAACTGCTGGATAGGAGCCTAGAATTAAGTAATAATAATAATAAGTATATCAAAAATCTCCTTTTTTGATAATGAATATAGAGTATATTTGGTATTTAGCAAAAACAGAAATATTTTAATAAACTCCGTATTAATGCAACTAGAATTAATCAAAGGAAAATACAAAAACTAGATCAAGATTTATACTGAGCAGGCTTTAAAGAAAATACTTTCTCTTTCTCCTAGGGAGTTAAGCTACCTTTGATGTTTGTGCCTCCTCCACAAGTCTGACAATTTGAGAAAGGGTTGTGTCTGCTCCAACATGGGTTGCACGGATAAGTAGTGACCCATTCTGGTTAATGGAACCAGCAATCACTGTGCTGCCAGGTTTCTTGGCCACAGGCATTGCCTCCCCTGTATAAGGAATAAAGATAGATTTAGTGAACATAAATAAACACTATCTTGAAATGTACGGTTATTTGTTAAAAGTCAAAAAATATCTAGAAAGGAGGTTCTTACTTCAAGAAATAGAATCTGGACAAATGCCTCGGTGAAAGTTGCCCTCCCTTTTTCCTTATTTCAGTTCTGGGCCAAACACAGAGATACATATCTTAAACTGGAAAAACCTAATATGTTAGCTGTTGTTGGCAGATACTTCTGGAGCTCCAAAAGGGAGTTCTTGTTTATAATAACTACTGGTAAGGCATGGGGTTCTGCTATTCCAATTTAGTGGGCCAGGGTCAGGGATACTAAATTTACTACAATGTGTTAAGACAGCCCCCTAGAACTAAGAATTGTGCCATCCAAACTGGCAATAGCACCCCCCCTTTTTTTATTGATGTCATAATAGTTTGTAACATTGTGAGATTCCAGTTGTACATTATTATTGTCAGTCACCATATAAATGCACCCCTTCACCCCTTGTGACCACCCCCAACTCCCTTCCCCCTGGTAACCACCAAACTGTTCTCTCTGTCCGTGTAGCACCCCTTTTAAGAAACAGAGAGTCCTAAATTATTTCCACATAGTCCAGAAGCTGAGCCTCTTCTGGCACTATCCTGAGGATTGAAGTAGGAAAGGTGTTATTTTGGTTCATCTCTGGATTGGCTTTAGTTATCTAAGATCTCAAACTACTCCAGGTCTACCCTCTTAGAGCAGACCCTGAGGTGGAAAACCTGGAGTCCTATCCCAGCTCAGACTAGACCAGTCTTTAGGGCAGGAAGACAAAAATAGGTATTTGCTCAGGAAAATTTACCTAAGTCTATTGGGCTCTACAGCAGAATGAGACAACTTCCTTTGGTTATACATTCTAGTAATTAACAATCCTCAGTGAAAAGAGCCTTCGGTAGCATAACTAAAACCACAAAGTAAATCTGTGGAAATTGATTTAATACATTCTTTAAAAGAACTCATATTCCCTTTGCTCATTATTTACTCATTCCATAGTTTCTACAAAAAGCTCTTTACCTTTCATGCCTATTTTTCATTAACACTTTGGATTCACTTCAGTTTCACGTCATTATCCTCTGGGGGAACATACCTGTGATGAGGGACTCATCTACCATAGAATGTCCTTCAATAACACGACCATCCACTGGAAATTTGCCTCCTGGAACTACTTTAATGATGTCTCCACGTTGTACAAGTTCCACATCCACTTGTTCTTCACTGAATATGAGTTAAAATAAAAAGCATCATGACAATATGCTTCCCATCTTGATCTTTCCATGCAAGCTTTTTAATTCATGTCAAGGTTGTGGCTCCATAATTGCTACCAATGGAAGCCAGAACCAACATTTAAGCTAGCAACTACAATGTCAGTCCTATTCACTGCTAGGGAACAGCTCAGTACCTGGCACAAAGTAGGCACTCTAAATATTTGTTAGATAGTCACTAAAAAAATAAATGAAAGCTTTAGATAATAATGTAATGGGTTTTATTTAACTAAACAATTTATCTATTGTGTAAATATGCCTAAATAATTTTATGAGTATACAAATGAGACATACAGAAGAGTGAAATCGAATCAAACCTTTAGCTCTAACTTCAAGTTTACAGGTAACACAGGAGCTATAGAACAAGTTAAATCCACAAGGAAGCAAAGAGACAAATTCAAACCATGGGATATTCTACAGGACAACTGATGGATGTTTCTTTAAAAAATCATTTGTATGGAGAGGGAAGAGCTGGGAGGAAGAAAGGAGGGAGAACGGAGGGAGGAGCTGTTCTAGATTAAAAGAAACAGGTCAGAACCGGCCCGGTGGCACAAGCGGTTAAGTGGGCACGCTCCGCTGCGGCGGCCCGGCGTTCGCCGGTTCTGATCCCGGGCGCACACCGACGCACTGCTAGGCAAGCCATGCTGTGGCAACATCCCATATAAAGTGGAGGAAGATGGGTACAGATGTTAGCCCAGGGCCAGTCTTCCTCAGCAAAAAAAGAGGAGGATTGGCAGATGTTACCACAGAGCTGATCTTCCTCACGAAAAAAAAAAAAAGCAACATGTCAGTCAAATGCAATGATGCAGGGACCTTGTTTGAATTCCATTTTAAACTAAGAAACTTAAAACATTTTGGAGACAACAGGAGAAATGTGAATAAGGACTGCACATTAGATGACATTAAGGAATTATTGTTCATTTTGGGAGATGCAATAGGTACTATAGTTATATAGGAATATGTCGTTTTTTTAGAGATACTACAGGAATATTCAGCAGTAAAACAATATGACTGGGATTTACTTTAAAATACTACCACAACAATAGAAAGAAAGAATGTATAGATAAAGTGTGGCAAATGTGAATAATTGTTGAATCTGAGAGATAGATTATGTGGGTTCATTATACTCTTCTCTCTACTTCTGTGTATATTTGATATTTTTCATAAGAAGTTAAAAAAGAGAAGGGGGAAGAATGAAGATAAATACCTCAAGAGGATATTATCAGAGTCAAGAGTTACAATAGTTGCTTCAGTAGCTTGTAGTGAAATTAGCTTAGCAAGAGCCTCTGATGTTTTGCCCTATAAATTAAAACAAACACGTTAACAATGCTAAGGAAGAAAAAGCTCAGGTCTTACCTAAAATAAAGATGCAATCTTTAACATTTACCCCAAAAACAGCTTTAGGAATATTAATTAGTTTGAATCAGAAAATGTTTCACTGAAAAAATATGAAGTACACAAATATAAAATGTAATATTAAGTATAATTTATAAATAAATAATGTAAATTAATAAGAAAAATATCAGGAACCCAACAGGTACAAGGGCAGAGGACATAAATAGGTAATTCATTTAAGAAGAAATACAATACCCGATGTGTGGAAAAATGTTTATCCCTGCTATTAATGGAAGAAATGCAAATTGTTTTTTTTTTTGTGAGGAAGATCAGCCCTGAGCTAACATCCATGCCAATCCTCCCCGTTTTTTGTTTTTTGTTTTTTTTTTGCTGAGGAAGACTGGCCCTAGGCTAACATCCATGCCCCTCTTCCTCCACTTTACATGGGATGCCGCCACAGCATGGCCTGACAAGTGGTGCATTGGTGCGAGCCCAGGATCCGAACCCAGGCCGCCAGCAGCGGAACGCACGCACTTAACCACTATGCCATGGGGCTGGCCCCAGAAATGCAAACTAAAGCAACTTTATGATACCATTTAATGCCTACAAACTTAGCAAGAATTTAGATAGGAGTAAATGCTGATGAAGTTGTAGTAAAACCACTTCACTAACATACCCCTGCTGGCAAAAATTGTTACAATTTGTAGCATGAGCCATAGAAAGATTTATGCCCTTTAATCATATCCTTTGTAATTTATCCTAAGACACTAATTCAATAGAAATAACTATTAGACATAAATATGTATAATGCAGGATTATCTAAAATTAAAAATTGGAAATAATCTGAGAACAAAACCAGAATGGTTTAGTAAATTACAGCACATTGATTTGACAGAATATTATTCAGAAATACCAAATAATTATCTAGACTGCAAAAATGAGGAAAAAAACCTTACAGTGTTAAGGGTACAAAGTGGGATGTATACTACGTTTGCCACTCTGTAAAATATAACCGTCTGTGAAACAGGATTAGAAAGTGATTTCCATTACAGCATGGAATTATGGGTGAATTTTTTTCCATCATTATTCTAAATCTTGTGGTCACATCAATTTTTCCAATAATAATGTAATATAAATAAATAAGATAAGTACTTCTCAAATGTCTCTCTCTTAAAATAAACATGGACATATGGTACTATCTACAGTATTAATTTCATAAATTTGATAAATCTAAAGGAATATTTAACTTAAAATATTGCCAAAACAAAAATACTTCTTTCAGTAAATGGTTAACTACATAAATGAATGTATCTTTCCAATAATTGGTCTAGAAAATATTATGGTCATTTATCCATCCAAGATTTTAACAACTGTCTGTCTTTCTTACTTTACCTTTGCTATATGTTCCAGCCACCGGCCTAGTGCAATAAACACCAATAGCATAGGAGGTGTGTCAAAGAAAGTAATAGGGTTCACTGTGGCTCTCTCATACATTGCAACCAGAAGAATAACCAAAGAGTAGGCAAATGCAATGGTGGTTGCCAGCACAATCAGTACATCCATATTTGCAGTCTTATGCTTCAGTGCTTTGTAGGCCTGAATGTAGAAGTACCAGCCTCCGAAAAACTGTAATATAGAAACAATTATCATTGCTTTTTTAAAAAATGCTGAAATTCACATATATACCTCAATAACTAAGATACAGTATCAATGTTAACTTCCCTTGGCTTTTATCTAATCCATAAACACTAAGGAGAGATTTTAAGCTGCAACAAGAGTGTTTGTATTTTAGCAGATAAGTGAGTGTAGGGATTCAAATTGCTGTACAAGCCCTTGGCAGCTGTCCTCTATCATCCAATGGATACTTCATAAAATAAAGAAAGTCAGAAGGTTCTTAGATTTTCCTTTTTGATGCTAGCAAAAACAAGAACTAGGCAAAGAATTACATTCTTTTGACAAAGATTTTTTATATAAAACTCACCTTCTCCTTTCCAAAATTCAACCTAAGTGGTATATCACAAGCTATTGGATCTGTTTTCGTTGGAAAACATGACTGAAAAGCTTATTTCTCATTAGCATAAAGAAACATACTAAGATGTTTTAAAAATCATTATTGCCTTTTATAAGGATCAGAAAAAGGAACAGATTTATTATTAGATTAGGAATTAAATTAGGAATTTATTTATTAGATGAACACTTAGATGGAAGTGTTCCATAGTAAAAGTTTATATCAAAAAAAGAACTGAAAACATACAGAAAGTAATGAACTTAAGTGCCAGGGAGAAATAAGAAAAATAATAATATAATATAATAATTATTATAATTATTTTATTTTATATAATAAATTAAATATATATTTATAATATATTTAATATAATTAATATAAATATAATTGGTTTTAATATGTTTAATATTAAATATAAACATATTTTATTATTATAATAATATAACTTTAAATACAAAGTTATATACAATAACAGGTATGAATACCAAATTCACATCTGAATATGAATTGTACTCTTATTCTCTGCTTTGTCATTAAACAATATCCTTAGGGGTTAAAGGGAATTTATTATCTACTTTAACCAATCACTCAGTTTAAGATTATTTTTGTAAAGCATCCAGCATAAAATAATCAGACTTCTGGCTAATATCTGTTCTGCAAATGAAAACAGCCTTGCCTGCCACATTTTTGCTATTTTTCATTATTAACAAATATACTTGCTAACATTTCACTTGCCTGTACAGGTACACACAATAAAAAGGATAGCAAATTCATAATGGACAATCCTGGCAGGATCTGGCGCTCCAGGAACATGGAAGAATGACTGTAGATCATTTCTTCTTGGCTTATGTTCTGATTATGGTGAAGAGTTGCAAGGTGGTGGTCCATAACCATCATATATATCATCAGCCCCATTACAGGAATACAGAAAAATAGGCTCACAAGGAAGGACCGTCTCCATCTCACGTAGAAAAGAAAAGTAATTTTAGTAAGTAGCTAATGGTTAAAGATTCTATGTACTACAGGGAAATATAAATTGTGACCACTCCACTCAGTATAAGGATGATATTGTAAAAACTGACATGCTAAGAGGATGTTAAATTTGTAACAAGGAGTCAAAATCTGTTTTTCACTGACACTCCAAAAGTACTTACTGTCTTATTTCTCGTTTATGGTCTAGGTGGCTTGCTGACCGATCCTTCTTGACCAAAGAAGCTGTAAAACCTAAGCTCTAAGGAAATTCATGAGAAAACAATTATTTCACTGAATGTATAAATATTATGTAGAGAAATTCTAAGCCATGGTATTGTCATTAAGAACAATTCAATTCAATTACTGAGTGCAAGTCACTCTGGGGAATACAAAGACGAAGATGTGCTTCTTTCTCTTAATTACCTTTGTTTCTAATCTTTCATCAAAGAAAGGAATATTTCCTCAACTCCAGTTAATGTCTATCCTACTGTTCTCAAACTAATGATTTAACTCAAGTGAAGTTGTCCTCAGTAGAGGTTCTTATTATATCAAAAAGTAAACTAAAGCCTCTAATAAGTAATTTTGGAAAAAAGCAGAATCTGTTCCTTGATCAGGCTGACAGAGTGTTTCACGACCAAATAAAGACAGAAATCAGCAGTAAAATCATAAATCTTACATTTAGACAAGCATCATCTACCAGTACTGATGAATACTAATCACTTTTTTAAAAATTTTAGCTTTGACATCTATCTATCCATCCATCCATCCCCTGAACAAGTACAGAAAACTGAATAATAGGCCACAAAAGCTAGCACCATATTAAACATATTATTCAAGGCCTTGCATATGCAGTCTTTACTCTTGTTCTATCAGAAAAAACACAAACAAAAATTTTCCTCAATAAAACAAGGTATTAAAAGAAAACTACACCTAAGTAAGACTCATATGAACATAGACAGTAACATATACCATATTTTCAACTGCTAAGGAAAATTCTGCCATCTTACATTTGTTGGCAGTGTAACACAGTGAAAAGAGCAAGCATGAGCTTTGGAATCAGATTAGGCACAAATCCCAGCTATGACACTTACTAGCTATGTGACTCTGCAAGTAACTTAACTTCTCTTAACCTGAGTTTCCTTACCTCCAAAATGAAGATGACAGGTCTGTTGTGAGACTTAAATTAAGACCTGAAGCTTTGCCATCTTGGTAACTGGCACATAGTAGATATTCAATAATGCCAGCTCCACAAAGATGTTAATGACATTATTATCTATACTAAAGCATCTTATCTGAACCATTAATATACTTTAGACCACTAGAACACCAGTGCTATACCACATTGAAACTTTTAAGGCACCTTCACATGTACTACCACTTAAGATTTATTGAAGAACACAGGATGAATTTGTCACAAAGAAAAAGATTTGGTCTTTTAAATTTCTTAACTTAAAAATACATCATTTGGGGCCGGCCCCGTGGCTTAGCGGTTAAGTGCGTGCGCTCTGCTGCTGGCGGCCTGGGTTCGGATCCCAGGCGTGCACCGACGCACCACTTCTCCGGCCACGCTGAGGCCACGTCCCACATACAGCAACTAGAAGGATGTGCAGCTATGACATACAACTATCTACTGGGGCTTTGGGGAAAAAAATAAATAAATAAAAATTATAAAAAAAACCTGCTTAAAAAAAAAAAATACATCATTTGCTTTGACCTAACAAACAATAAAGTATCTAGCAGGATGCTTCATTTTCTTAGCGATTAACATGAATCTTACTCATAACAAATTGCACTTTACTTTCATTTTCTAAATATTTTTAAATGATTTGTGGTTCTACCTTAAGCCTGTTCCTGACTAACAGCGCCAATGTGCCTTTGCCTAACTCTTCCTGATAAAGACCAAAGAAAAAAAAGCAGACACATTTACATTAAATTTTGAGACAGATTTGGTTATTTAGAGTAACCAAAGGGGTCAGATTTTTTACACTGTCTCTATCTGATGCAAACCAGAAGTGAGTGATTCAAGGGAGTGCTGATTGAATAGGTAAGAACACAGAAACGCAAAATCCTGGCACTTACCTCAATTGTATGGATAATATCTCTGGGTCCAATAATTTCTGGATCATATTTAACATGTGCTTTGTTAGTTGCCAGGGCCACAGAGCAGTAGTAGATCCCTCTGTGTTTTGTGAGGGTAGACTCTATTTTATGAACACAGGAGGCACACGTCATTCCTCTCACCTGTTAAAGACAAAGGCTTTCAGAAATATACTTTTTCCTCCACTAAACATGAGTTATTACTTTAAACTAAAAGAACTGTTGTAACACGGGATTAACACAGAGGATCTTATCTATACTATTAACATGCTTTAGATATGATCATTAGAATGCTGTTTTTGTATCATATTGAACAAAGATATGGTCCCAGCTGCAACAGGTTAAATAGAAGAGGATCTCACTAAAAGTCTCCCGCTTCGTGTCGCTACTCAGTGATAGAGGAATTGACCTCTATCATCATTTCTTGTGTTCAATGCCTTGCTTCCCTCTTGAAGTTTTTTTCATCCTGCTGAAGTATATAGCTTTTAGTATTACTTTTAGTGAAGGTTAATGGATGACAAAAGTGTTCTACCTCTGTCCAGAAATGTATTTTGCCCTATGTCTTGAGTGAGGTTATAGTTCAGTTGGGTATTAAATTCTAAAATGGAGGGGCAGGACTTCTAGAATGACTTTGTGAGGAGCTCAGCAAATCCTTTCCCCAAAAGGCAATGATAAAACTGGACAAAAGTGCCAAAAAACAACCACTGAAAGACCATGGGAAGTGACCAAAGAGTATACAATAAATTATGAAGCATTTATTCAAGAATATCTACTGAAGAGATATCAGTAATGGTGGAGTAAAGATCTCCGAAAATTCTCCCCTCAATAAAAGCACTGAGAAAACTTGCAAAAATTGTCAGAGGCAACTTTGTCGGAAATTTGGAAAATAAACAAAAGCTTGTAGCAATCCAGGAAGCATTTATACAAGAAAATCAGATAAATTCTGATAGAACAGCAAGCTATGTAGCATTATAATTTGCCTTATTCCCATCCCGTCCCCTCCAGATCTGTGGTAGCCATGAAGACCAAAAGCCCACAATCATGGTGGAAAACAGCATAAGGGAAGCCACCAGATAGGGCAGAAAAGGGTTGGAGTTCCTTCAAAGACTCATTCCCAGAGAACTGTCATTATTTGATCTGTCTGATGGTTCTCTGAAATACCCTACTTGCAAAGATATCTGTGTTTGCCCTAACTGGAGCTCAGTGAGTGCAAAAAGTCTTTTCCCAGGGAGAATTTGTCAAAAACAATTAGAGTTAGGGCAAACAATAGGCTAACCAAAAAGCCTAAAAGGAAAAGCTGGGAAGCAAGATGTCCATAAGAGCTCCAACATATTCCTAGGAATCCAGAAGGCCATGCACATGCATAGGGTTATGCACATATTCAGGGCTGTATGCATGCTCAGAAAAGACCTGAAAAGGCTCTAACCTATCACCTCAGGCTGAACTTTAGGCTCTGCAGAAGCAGGAAGTGAAGGCTAAGGCAAAATTGACAACTGCATGCCTGAGTGTTGAAGGCATGCCCCAACATTTACACAGAGCTCCTCAGCAAAGACTGGGAAACTTACTGGTTCCAGGTATTTAAGAAAATCTCTGTCCAATCATTAGCTGACCACTGAGCTAACCAAGCAGAGACTTCAGTGGCCACACACAACAAAGAATATAGACTTTATAGAATTAGTTCAGGAAGTCACTAAACAAACAATAACAATGACAAACAGCAACAACCTTGAGGGGGTGAGAATCTTATTTCCAGAGTTGCCACACTATATTTTCAACAAAAAATTTTGAGACATGCAATGAAACAAGAAAGTGTGGCCCACACACAGGAAAAAAGAAATCAGTGGAAACTGTCCCTGAGGAAGCCCAGACATTGGACTCCCTAGATAAAGATGTTAAATCAGCTATTTTAAATATATCCAACAACTAAAGAAAACCATGTCTAAAGAATTAAAGTATGAGAACAATATATCACCAAATAGAGAATATCAATAAAGAGATAGAGGTTATTAAAAAGGCCCCATGGAAAGTCTGGAGTTGAAAAGTACAATAACTGAAATGAAAGCAGTGCCTATAAATTTACAGCTGTAAATGCCAATATTAAAAAATAAGAAAGATCTCAAATAAATAAGCTAACCTTCCACCTAATGACACTAGAAAATGAAGAGTAAACTAAATCTAAAGCAAGCAGATGGAAGGAAATAATAAAGATTAGAGTGAAAATTAACAAAAGAAAGGATAGAGAAAATCAACAAAACCAAAAGTTAGTTCTTTGAAAAGATCGACAAAAGTGACAAACTAGACTGACCAAGGAAAAAAAGAAAAGACTCAAATGATTAATATCCAGAATGAGGAGTGACTGCTAATAGGTATGGGGTTTCTTTTTGGGGTGATGAAAATATTTTGAAATTAGATAGTGGTGACAGTTGCACAACTCTAAGAACATACTAAAAACCACTGAACTGTACACTTTAAAAGGGAAAGTTTTATGTTATGTGAATTGTATTTCAATAAAGCTATTAATTTTTAGAAGTTTTGAAAAAATAAAAACCTACCCATTCTTTTTAATAGCTGCTTAGTATCCCACAGTATGGATGTACATAATCTATTTATCTAGTCCCCAGTGACTAACATTTAGTTTTTTTCTATCTTTTGCTATTATAAACAATAGCAAACAATGAACATGTTTGTGCATACGTCATTTCATACACATGCAAATATGTCTGTTGGATAACTTCCTACAAGTGGAACTTCTGAGGCAAAGGCTATGTGTAATTTTACTTTTGATAGATATTGCCCAATTCCTCTGTTGAGAACTTGTATCAATTGCCACTCCACCAGCAATATATGAGAGATCACAAACACAGTTAACAAAATCATTTTTTATCTTTACCAATCCAATAGGTGAAAAATGGCATTTCAGCGCAGTTTTAATTTGCTTTACTCTTATTATAAGCGAGGTTAAACATCTTTTCATATGTTTAAAGAGGCACTGTTTGGGCTTTTCTGTGAACTGTCAGTTCATATCCTTTACCGTCTTTCTTTCGGGTTGCTGGCTCTTTTCTTATTGATTTATAACAGTTCTTCATATATTAAGAAAGTTAACCTTCAACTATAATATGGGGCCGGCCCCGTGGCTTAGCGGTTAAGTGCGCAGCGCTCTGCTGCTGGTGGCCCGGGTTCGGATCCCGGGCGCGCACCAACACACCGCTTCTCTGGCCATGCTGAGGCCGCGTCCCACATACAGCAACTAGAAGGATGTGCAACTATGACATACAACTATCTACTGGGGCTTTGGGGGAAAAAAATAAATAAATAAAATTATTAAAAAAAAAACTATAATATGAATTACAATTATTTTACTTGCTTTTTGAATTTGTTTATGGCATATAAAAAGAAAAAAAATTTATATACCTGAATTTATCAGTCTTTTCTTTTATGAGTTTTGTATGATATTTAGAAAGGCTCTTCCTAATCTAATATTATTTTTTAAATGATGGATTAGATGTTATCATTGGGGAAAGCTGGGTAGAGGCTACATGGAAATCCTCTGTACTATTTTTACAACTTCTTTGTGAGTCTAAAATTATTTCCAAATGGATTGATGGACTGATGGAACTGTAAAATCTAGGTGGTGTGTATGAGGTTGTCCACTGTACAATTCTTTTGACTTCTCTGATGTCTGAAATTTTTATAATAAAATATTGAAAAAAGGCTCCAAATAGTTCTTCTAGTAATTTCATGGTTTCATTTTTTACATTCAAATTTTTGTTTGAGCTGGAACTTATTTTGGTACAGGGTTAAGTTTTTTGTTTTAACTGTTTAAGTTGTACGAATAAAACTTGATTTGCTGGCTTGAAGAGAACAACCATTTTAAACCAATATGCCTTACACCTGGTTGTATGACTTCATTTATAAAATTTAAGCCTTTAGGGGCCAGCCCGGTGGCATAGCGGTTAAGTTTGTGTGCTCCGCTTCGGCAGCCCAGGGTTCGCAGTTTCAGATCCTGGGTGCGGACCTATGCGTCATTCATCAAGCCATGCTGTGGCGGCATCCCATATACAAAATAGAGGAGGATGGGCAGAGATGTTAGCTCAGGGCCAATCTTCCTCAGCAAAAAGAAGACGACTGGTAACAGATGTGAGCTCAGGGCCAATCTTCCTCACAAATAAAATAAAATAAAATAAAATTTAAAAAATTTAAGCCTCTAATGCATCTAGAATTTATTCTTTTACATACTACTAGGTAGATACTATATTTGAAAAGTTGATTTTCATTTATTCATTCAAACTCAATTCTTCTTTTTTGGTTCTTAACAGAGATATGATGATTATCTTTTACATTCTATGCTTGAAGGCCACCATTAAGTCATATCTTATCCTTCCATTTTCCAGTTTCCTTAATTTTCTTTTTGTGTCTTATTTTCCCAACCTTTAATTATCTTTAGGACTCTTTTCTGAATCCTCACCATGTTTTTCCTGGAAATTTTATTAATCACATAAAAATTCTTACTTACAACAAGTTCCAAAACACCATCTCCTTCATCAGCATTTTCTATTACAGCGGCTCCAAATCCAAGCTCTCGGATGAACTCGGCTATCATCAGGGGTTGTATAACAGCAGGATTATATCTTACTTCTGCCTTGCCAGCCATCAGAGCCACAAGTACAGAATATATTCCTAGGAGCATTGATAAGAAAAACAATTCAGATAACATTCCTTATCAAAAGAGTAATGTTATAGTAGTTTTATTATCTTTTCATTTAACTGTGAAAGGATTAAAGTGAATCTGGAAAATTTATTACTGAACTTTTATACAGTCTTGAACCCAAACAAAAGAAAACTATTTGAAAATGGGGCATTATTTTTTTAAACTTTTTATTATGGAGATTTTCAATTACATACATACAAAAGAGAGAATAACATAATAAGCCTGATGTACCCATCGCCCAGCTTCAACAATTACCAATAATACTGAGCTGATCTTGTTTCATTTATATTCCTACCGACTTACTCCCTGCCCTCAACTCTGATTATTTTGAAGCAAATCCCAGACATCGTATCATTTCATACGTAAATATTTAAATATGTATCTCTAAAAGATAAAGACTCCTCTCTTTAAAAAATAACCATAATACCATTATCACAATAAAATAAAATAATTCCTCAATATCATCAGATATCCAATCAGTATTCACATTTCCACAATTGTCTTATCTCTGCTTATTAGTTTGTTTAACACTGCTTGTTTTTTTCTTTGAATTGAGATCCAAATAAGGCCCAGGAGTTACATTTGGTTGAGACCTTGTCATGTAAATATAAAGCAGTTTTAGAAGCTAATAAGACAGAGTCCCAGAGAAAGGAACTCATGCATTTAGGAAATCACTGCAGTTGTAGCAAATAATCCAAGAATGTACCAATGGATACATTATAATATTATCAAATGATAGTCATTTCTTGAAATTCTCAAATTTTATGTCTGACACACACTAATCTAAAATGCTCTTATTCCTAGCAAAAAAAGTGCCACACAACTTGTTAACAGAACAAAGGAGTCATGTTATGGCAGTCATGCTGTTCTCTGGTGCAAGCCTTTTGTTAACAACTGTCCCACTTCTCTAGGCTATTGCTGTCATTGCCAGGAAGAAAATTAATTCCATATAGCAGAAATGGCAGTTCTTTCTAGTAATCTGTGGCACTTGGTGGCTACCTGACAGGGAATGGGATCAATAGTCCATAGGTCAGTTATTGGGTTTGATAAAAAGAAAAAGTAACTAAATATTAACTTAATAATAGTTTTTAATAAGAAAACAAAGTACCTAATATAATCTAAGTTTTCTATACAACATGCTTACACTCTGGGCTATATGGGTACCAAATAATTCAGAGGATCAGTTCAGGGGAAAGTGTCAATAATAAGAGAAGGGTATAGAGAAAGTAGGAAAAATCTTTTTGCTTCAGTTGAATGTAATCTATAGCCAAACAGAAATAGAAGGAAAAATCTGATTTTTCAAGTTTCAAAAATATGTTCATACTTATACAAAATTATGGATTTTTTTTTTTTTTGGTGAGGAAGACTAGCCCTGAGCTAACATCTGTTGCCAATCCTCCTCTTTTTGCTGAGGAAGATTGGCCCTGGGCTAATATCTGCACCCATCTTCCTCTACTTTATATGTGGGACACCTGCCACAGCATGGCTTGATAAGCTGTGCATATGTCCGCACCCAGGATCTGAACCTGTGAACCCCAGGCCGCCAAAGTGGAGGGCGCAAACTTAACCACTAGGCCACCAGGCCAGGCCCTGGATAATTTTTAAAATTATTACTTCAAACTATAATTAGAACTATTTCTATTCATTTTTATACACATAAGGCAGACTAAATTGAGGAAAGACCAGTGTTACTTAGTTAAATAAAAAAAGTGAATGTAGTGACCCCAGCTAGACCAATGGTATTCCTAATTGGGTTAAGAGGAAGTAAAGGGGATAGTAGGGAGTAATTGGAAGAATCAGGAAAATGGACTTTAAAAAAAAATCTGTAATTGGCATAGGCATTGCTTGTCACATGAAAAAGGCTATTTCTGAATTGTCTGAAAATAGTTGGTTCTAAAATTAAACAGGGGGGGCCGGCCCGGTGGTGTAGTGGTTAAGTGCGCACGCTCCGCTTTGGCGGCCGGGGGTTCGCAGGTTTGGATCCCTGGTGCGCACCGACACACCGCTTGTCAAGCCATGCTGTGGCGGCGTCCCACATAAAGTAGAGGAAGATGGGCACGGATGTTAGCCCAGGGCCAATCTTCCTTAGCAAAAAGAGGAGGATTGGCATCATTTTTTTTTTATAATTTTATTTTTTTTTCCCCCAAAGCCCCAGTAGATAGTTGTATGTCACAGCTGCACATCCTTCCAGCCGCTGCACATGGGACACGGCCTCAGCATGGCCGGAGAAGCGGTTCCTCGGTGCGCGCCCGGGATCCGAACCCAGGCCGCTAGCAGCAGAGCACGCGCACTTAACCGCCAAGCCACGGGGCCGGCCCAGGAACCTTGCAAAGTTCTTTTTGCTTTCATTTGCTTGCAACTTCCCTCCTTTTTTTTAATCAATCAAAACGTAATATAAGCTTTAGCCCTGACTGCATTCTAATTAGATATAATGGTGGCTGAAATGAAGCATATAGAAATGACAAAATGCAGACAGGATACTATTGAACTGAAGGTGGCTCTGTATAACATACATTTTGTTATAATAATGTTCTGGCCTTTATATATAAGGTGATTCTACTGGCCACAGGCCTGCATTATTACTATATATACTTAGTTATTTCCCCAAGAGTGGGGATAAACTTATACTAATTTTATACTTATTTGGCCCTTGTGACTAATAGCATGTATCATTAAGACACCTGGGCCTAGGCCTGCCTAAGTACCAAACCTATGACTTCAGTCGCATTAAACACAATCACATATCTCTATGGTTAACAAATCTACTAGGCCATACTGTGAAGTCTATTAATGTGAGTTAAAATTTCTAAGCTAAAACATCTGAGTGTGACTGAATAAAAAAATGTTGTAGATTTTCTAAGATTTTGTAACCTAAAATTAAAATTTGTACACAATATTAAGCAACTTTTTAACATTTTTACTGGAGGCAAAGATCAACAATCAAACTGTTGGAAGAGAACAATAATTCTAAACAAACCTGTTTTTGGTCTGGTGCTTGGTCTGGGTATAGTAATACTGAAACTTATGGATCCTAGTTGGATCCTAGTTGTCAGTGTGAAACATAGCTTTATCAGAAAATTTATGTTTCTTAAAATTCATTGCAGACAGGGTCCATAAAACATAGTAATATTTTGTATTTCCTTCTGCTATTTTCCCACAAATTTCATTGATACTAAAATGTGATCATGAGGCAAACAAGACAGGAACTACATCTAAGGGAACAAAACACTAACAAAAACTGGCTGTCAGGAAGTCAAGGTTGCCCTGTACTTCACCGATATTCTTGATGAGGCCTTGGCAAGAATCATAAACATGGTTACAAAACACATAAGAGGACAAAAAGGACAGGGTCCTCAAACTAGTACATAAAATAACAGGCTTTACGAGTTTCTCACCTTCTTCTCGTCTTAAATTCCGTTCGATGTTTGCTACACAGGAAGCACAAGTCATACCAGTGACCTGTATGTGACACTTAGATGAAGTCTTTGCCTCCTCCTTGTCGTGAACTGGTGTCATCATTTTAGGATAAAATTCATTAGTTGAGGTCAAAAGAGGCATTTCTGATGAGGGCTGGGCTATTACTACCAATGGCTCATTTGTATCTGGCGGACAGGAAAGAGTCTTTTCATTTGAGGTATTCTCCAGCTGCATCCTTGTCATTCATCACAATCCACACCTCCAGGTACTGTCAATCCATTCCTTTAAAACCAGCATGGACCTAGAGCCTTCAGCAATGTTACCTTTACACTTTATAGGAAGTGACTTCCAATTTCAATACTGCCCAACCTAGTTCTCAGGAAAATCTAAACTAACTGAATAAACAAAACTTTAGTTATATCAAGCTCTTTCAGCCATTATCTCCACCCCAAACCCCAGGTAGAGAGTAGTTTGTTAATAGATAATAGCTCTTATTTTTATAATGCATTTTTATCATCATGTTAACAACTTGCATACTGGCATTAAAGCAATTTGTGGTATAGTAAGTGGAACAAAAAGCAATTTACAAAACAGCATTACAGTACGATATCATTTCAAATTTTTTTGAGTGTATGTGTATCTGAGAACACGCACAAGAAAGCCTGCAAGTCTACATGCCAAACTATTAACGGTAGCTACTTCTGGGGAATGGGGTTAAGACAGGAATAGAATGACAGATGAACAGATTTCCTCTATGGACACTTCTGTATTGTTTCAATTTTTAATACTAATATATAATATTTTTTTAACTAAAATGTCTCTGTGGACAATGGAAGAAGAGGCAAGGACTAAGTCAGCAATCTTCATTTTGTGTAAAGGAATATTCAAAGGATCTCTCCATAAAATGTTTATGGGCTGTGCAACAGTAGGAAGCTCCTATTACCCCAGAACCTCCCCTGCAGTCTCAGAAAATCTGCTATTCTGTTTTAGCCTCTCCATTGCAGTATTAATCACCTCCCAAGCAGGGAGAAATTACTCTCTTTAGCACATCCATGCACCTGCAAAAAAGCTAAAGATTTTCTACTCCACTGCAAAGATAAGGAGGAAAACAGGTGACGTGGAAATTTCCACTAACCTATCTAACTTGTTCTTTCTCCCTCTTGGGCAAAAAGTTGGTTCAGGTCTATTTGACTAGCCCACAGAGCAACCCCTGCACAGCGGAGTTGGTTTTCAGGATGCTGAAGAAGGGCATCTTTTGAAGAAACTTTAAAAAAAGCCTGACCATTTCTCTCATGAATAATGATCTAGACTTCTCAAATCAGCATAATAATGGCTCTTAAATTTTAACGCAATTACAATCACCTGGGAGATATTGTTAAAATGCAGATTCTGATTCAGTACATTGAGGGTATGGCCTGAGATTCTGCATTTCTACCAAGCTCCCAGATGATGGCAGTACTGCCAGTCTGGGTATAGCAAAGGACACTGAATAGCAAAGGACTACATTCTCCCAATTCCAAAATTAGTCAGTCTCTGGTCTTAAGTGAATCACTTTAGAAAACTATACTTATTCATTCAAATTACGAGAGCATTATTTAGAACATGGAGGGCAAAATTTACCAAATAGTACCATTATCTTAAAGAACTCAAAAAGGAGGCTCATTTACCTAAAGAAAATAGCTTTCGCTTTGAAAAACACCATTATTTTAATCTAGCCAGGAGTTTACTTTATTCTCTCATAATTATTATCAAGACTTAATTTAGAACTTGGACAGCGAAAAAAAAAATTTACAGTGCCAATTACTTTAGGTCTTGTTCCAGAGTAATTTAGTTATTTCAGGTACCAGAGGTAACCCAGAATACCATCTGTAATTTTCACACTCTAGACGTACAGTATTAAATTAAAATAAGTCATAGAGGTAGTCATTTTTAGCTACCTCGGCATGACCTCTCAACAAGGATCCATAAAATTGTGACATTTACCCCAGTGAGTGTGGCAAGCAGAAAAGCAAAAGCTTCCATCTTCTACAGAGGCAGTGCAGGTGTTAAAAAGCCACAATTAATTAAAAGGCTCGTTTGTTTAAATTAGCTTTTCTATAGGCTGTAGCAACACTACTTATGCTTAAACAAATTCAAAAGGAAGGCTGACTTTCCTGCACTTGAGGCAACAATCAGAAAAGATTCCAAAAATTTCAAGAAAGGGTTTCCAATCTGATCCTCAAAACTGGTAGGTTCAGTGTATGAAGTAATGTGAGGAATAAACACATAATCAGAAAATGGCTTAAAAACAACTATAAACATCATGTCTGAAACTTACTCTCAAATGATTCAGAAAATGTTATTATATGTGGTGTGTGTGTGTGTGTATGTATGTCTGTCTGTCAATAAAGAGAATGATAAAACAAATGTGGTAAAATATTAACTGGAGAATCTGAGTGAAATTTGTAAACAGGAATTCTTTGTACTATTCTTTCAGCTTTTCTGTAAGTTTGAAATTAAAGATAAAAAAGTTACAAAAAAGGAAAGGAATTTGAGTATTTTGCTTACTTTAACTGGTCAGTGAAGACTTAACTTCATATATTATATGTCTTTCTAAGAGAATGATGAGATTCATGGTCATGATAAAAAGCACCTCCCATTTTTCTCACTACCTCCTTTAACATTTACAGCCCACCCAGGACTAGTGTGACATGAAGACAAAATGTGCCAATCCCTCTCTGTCTGGGAATGGGGTCATAGTGGTAGACTGTGAAGCCTGGGTCAGCACTGACACGTTCAGAAAATGGGCAGCCACATTCTGGTGGCATCTTAAACTCTGATTTCTAGCAGAAACACAGAATGCAGTCGTTTGATATGAACCTTTTATCTCAACAATATGGGTCACCATAATCACAACTCTGTCAATTCTTTTATGGTGACATTCACTGTGCCAAGGTTTTTTACATATTCATCACGGCCATTAATGTGTTTGTTATGAGCTCTAACAGACACAAGGCATGTAACAGGCTCCTGGTAATTATTTGTTCAATAACTGGTTCCTGGAGCCCTTGACAATAGTAGGTTGAGGTAAAAGTCATTGTTAAAAGTTACTGAACATGTTGCATTCAAGGTTCCTCAGGACTAGGCAGATGACAGACATGGTGCTAGAGACTATCAAGTACTCTTGAATTCCACTTACTAGTCTGATCAAAATTTCTCCTATTGCTCAAGTCCATATTTGAAGCCACCTAAGGTAATTAGAAAGTTGCTTTTGCTCTGCTCACATTTGTTATATAAAACCTTATAAATGCTAGCTACTTAAAATTTATTATTTGATATTATATATAATATATATATTTTTTTGCTGAGGAAGATTCGCCCTGAGCTAACATCTGCTGCCAATCTTCCTCTTTTTTTGCTTGAGGAAGATTAGCCCTGAGCTAACATCTGTGTCAGTCTTCCTTTATTTTTTTTTAATTGATGTTTTAATAGTTTTTAACATTGTAAAATTTGGGGTTGTACATTTTTGTTTGTCCATCACCATATATATATGTCTCCCTTCACTCCCTGTGCCCACCCTCCACCCCCATTGCCCCTGGTAACCAGAATACAGTTTTCTCTGTCCATGTGTTGGTTTATATTCCACATATGAGTGAGATCATACAGTGTTTGTCTTTCTCTTTCTGGCTGATTTCACTTAACATTATACCCTCCAGACCCATCCATGTTGTTGCAAATGGGACAATTTTGTCTTTTTTATGGCTGAGTAGTATTCCACTGTATGTATATAACACATTTTCTTGATCCAATCATCAGTCGAGGGACACTTAGGTTGCTTCCACTTCTTGGCTATGGTGAATAATGCTGCAATGAACATAGGGGTGCATAAGCCTCTTTGGATTGTTGATTTCAGGTGCGTTGGATAGATTCCCAGTAGTGGGATGGCTGGATCATAGGGCATCTCTATTTTTAATTCTTTGAGGAATCTCCATACCGTTTTCCATAGAGGCTGCACCAATTTGCATTCCCACCAGCTGTGTATGAGGGTTCCTGTTTCTCCACATCCTCTCCAACATTTGTTGTTTTTTGTCTTGGTGATTATAGCCATTCTAACGGGCGTGAGGTGGTATCTTAGTGTTGTTTTGATTTGCATTTCCCTGATGATTAGTGATGTTGAGCATCTTTTCATGTGCCTATTGGCCATCTGTATATCTTCCTTGGAGAAGTGTCTGTTCATTTCCTCTGCCCATTTTTTGATCGGGTTGTTTGTTTTTTTGTTGTTCAGTTGTGTGAGTTCTTTATATATTATGGAGATCAATCTCTTGTCAGATGTATGTTTTGCAAATATTCTCTCCCAGCTGGTGGGTTGTCTGTTCATCTTGATTCTGGTTTCATTTGTCTTATAGACAGTCTTCCTCTATTTTGTATACAGGTCGTTGCCACAGCATGGCTGATAAGTGGTATGGGTCCGCACCTGGGATCTGAACCTGCAAACCTGGGCCACTGAAGTGGAGTGTGCTGAACTTAACCAATACACCACGGGGCCAGCTCCTAATATTACATTTTTATTGCCTTAAATGAACAGTGTTAATATAGATTTAATTCAGAGATTTTATTCATAGAGGTCAATGCAGCAAATTATTCAGATCAGTGCTTCTCAAACTTTAAGGTGCATATGAATTACCTGGAGAGCTTATTAAAATTAAAAGGTAGATTGTGATTTAATGAGTCCGCAGTGGGCCAGAGTCTATTTTTCTAACAAGCTCCCAGGTGATGCTGATACTGCTGCTCTGTGAACCATGCAAAAATATAGACCCAAGTGAATAGGACAAATTCCGTTTTGGGGTCTAGTCTGAAAGTTTGTGAGATTCTTGCTTATGGTAATGACAGACACCAGATTTAATTGTGAAAAATATTTCAGTTTTATACCATACGTGATATAAGTTGATGTGATTTGGGTTCCTACATGTAAGAGGAATAGGAATATCACAGTGTTAAGTAACTTGTTTGATATTGATGTAAACTAAACTTATTTATGTAGTGTCCATCATTGATGACATAATGTATTATGTATGCCAAAGTATTTTAATTTAATAGAAACTCCGAGGAATAATTCTACATTATGAATTAGTGAAATGTGAATCAATATAATTTCAAACACCGTCATTTTGAAAATTTAAAAAATTATAAGCAATGATAGATATAACTAAATTTTGCTGAAAATAATTTTAGTCATTTTTTATAGCTACCTGATACAGTTTCATTTCTAATATTTCCAATTTAAATTTTTCTTCTGATTTCATAATTATTTCCTTTTGCAATTATGGATTTCCTATACTTTGTTCAGACTTTTAGAACTGGAAGCTCTTTAACATTTTAGTATTCTGTATGAATTTTCTATTAGGGAATTATGTATTTGTTTTTTAGAGCACAAGAATCTTGGTCTTTTGAGATTTTCTTTATTAAAGTGAGAATTCTAGGTGGGAATGTAAAATGGTGCAGCCACTTTGGAAAACAGTTTAGCAGCTCCTGAAAAAGTTAAGCACATTCACCATATGACCGAGAAATTCTACTCCTAGGTATATACCCAGGAGAAATAAAAACATATATTCATGCAAAAACCTGTACATAAATGTTCATAGCAGCATTATTCATAACAGCCAAAAGAGCAGAAACCCAAATTTCCATCAAGTGATGAATAGAGAAACAAAATGAGGTATATACACTCAACGGAATACTATTTGGCAATAAAAAGGAATGAAGTTGGGCCGGCCCCGTGGCGTAGTGGTTAAGTGCGCGCGCTCTGCTGCTAGTGGCCCCGGTTCAGATCCCGGGCGCGCACTGACACACTGCTTGTCAAGCCATGCTGTGGTGGCGTCCCATACAAAGTAGAGGAAGACTGGCACGGATGTTAGCTCAGGGCCAGTCTTCCTCAGCAAAAAGAGGAGGATTGGCATGGATGTTAGCTCAGGGCTGATCTTCCTTACAAAAAAATTAAAAAAGGTTAAAAAGGAATGAAGTGCTGATACATGTTACAAACACAGATGAACATTTGTGTATCTTGAAAACATTATGCTACGTGAAAGAAGTTAGACACAAAAGGACAAATGTTCTATGACTCCTCTTATGTGATACCTAGAGTTGTCAAATTCATAAAGACAGAAAATTCAAAAAGACAGCAGATAACAGGGGCTAGGGGAGGGGAAGGGGAAATGACTACCAATGGGTATGGAGGTGATGAAAACATTCTAAAATTTGATAGTGGTAATGGCTATAAAACTCTGTGAATATACTAACAACCACTGGATTGTGTACTTTAAAAGGGTGAATTTTATGTTATGTGAATTATATCTTGACTTTAAAAAGTGAGAATTCAATAATTTGTACCATTTGTCATGAATATGAAAATTAAGAATGGAATGTCTCTGGGTCCTCTTCCACTGAAACTTATCTACCATAATAATTTGAGCATGTGTTTAATATAATTTTTTATGCTTCTCAGTTTTAGTGAGCTTGAAAAGAAAATATTGCTATTTGATATCCTCCATTCTGATAAGAATGGCAAAGGTTAATGACATTGTCTAGAAATTAGTTATACAACTTGTACATTGTTATTTACAGCAAGAAATTTCACTAGGGCATTTCCAGTTTAATTTAAGGCTAGGTTCAATTCCAGTTCAAAACAACAAGTTCACATAGGTAAATTCCATTGGCTATATTTTTGGTTTCAGTTCAAGGTAAGAGCTGTCAGGAAACAGGAAGACTTTAGGCCAGTTCTAGAGTCAGTTTAATTTGAATGCCTAAGTTTAAAAACTATGGTTAAAATTCTATTATTTATTTCTACCTTTTTTCTTTTTAAAATAACATTTGCTTCTCCATTATATATACATAAATACATATATACATACATCCTTGTCACAAAAAAACTTAAAATACTTTAAAAAGCACAATGGAAAGAAATATCACCTTTATCCTACCACTCACAAATAACCACTGTTAAAATTTTAGTTCATATCCTGCCAGGAATTTTATTCATTTACATACATAAATAACATATACATGGTACAAATCCTTATATGTGTGTTTATAAAATTTTGATCCTATTCATACAACTTTTTAGCTTATTTTTTTCATTTAACAAAGTATCTCTTTTCTGTGGCATTAAGTATCTTTAACATCATAATTTTTTATGGCTTCATAGCATTTCATCATATAGATGTATCATGATTCATTTAATGTTTCTAGTTTTTAAATATTATAAGTAATTATGTAAACATCTTTATGCATCTTTGTATATATCACGGACTACATCTATAAGAATTATTTCCAAAAACTAGAATTGCAGTGCCTATTACTCATTTCTCATTGATAAAAGCCAAAAGAATCAGCAAAACGGAGATAAAAGAACATTAGAGGAATCAAAGAAAAAAGTGATAATTACCTGACAATGTAGCATCAAATCCCATGTCTTCTATTGCTTTTCTCAATGTTTCTGGAGAGGTTAGCAGAGGATCATACTCAACAGTCCCATTGCCATTTGAAAGGGATACTCGTATGGATTTTACACCTGCCTTTTTTGATATGACACCCTCAATAGACTGCACACAAGAATTACAAGTCATGCCATCAATGTTTATCACGGTTTCTTGAGTGAGAGGCTGGCTAACTATGTTCAAAGGAATCTTTTGAAGAGATGAGCTGGAGGGAGAGTTTGAGGTACTCTCAACTTCACTTGTAATATTAACTCTATATTGCCCTGGTGATATAGCCTCTATTGCTTTTCTCAGGGTTTCTGGAGTGACTAAGCTTGCATTGTACTTGACTATGGCAGACCTATTCTCTAAAGAAACTACTATGCTGCTTACATACTGGAGTGTAGATAAAGCACTTTCTATATTTGACACACATGATTTACAATGCATGCCATCTACGATGAAAGTGACTGTTGAATCACTGGTATATGATGGACTCCTTTGCTGTGGTCTTTCTGAGGATTTGACTGGTGTCTTCTTTAGACGTTCTATATCAATAGCTCCCAATTTGAGGAACTTGGGCTGTTTTTTGATGAATGCTGGAAAGCCCGCAGCTTCAATCTGCTTTTTTATTTCCTCTACTGTGATAAGATGAGGTTGATAAACAATAGTAGCTTCTTGGTTGTCCAGGGAGACTAGTTAATAAAAAGAAAAATAAGTATTTAATTCAGTTATTCCTGGGTCACTTCAGAAAACATTCTGTAGACCAAATCAATACCACACATAATTGTTTCTCTCTCATTGTTGTCATTATCCTTAAAATAATTCTGTTCTTTTCTGAAAATGTTACTGACATAGACTGGAAAAAAGTAAAAGATATGACCAGTATAGCTATGGTCTCCAAGTTTCTGCGTGCCTGAATAAAAATATATTAGAGGTAAAGAGGACCCCAGGCATGTTGTGTTAAGAACTATGAATTCCATGAATCACCACCCCAGCTGTCTTTTCTGCTAGTTCAAGACTCATATAAATTTTAATTATAATCATTAACTTTACTGACATTAATCCTGGTAATACACTGTACCTCAGATTTCAATGAAGCACTAAGTATTCTAGTCTCATGGATTCAAAGCCTATGCTTATGAAGAAAGCAAAAAGTTAAAAGGCCAAAAGAGAAAAGTAAGCCTTACAAAACAATCAAACAAATAACACCAGATATATTACCTTTAATTCGCTGAACACCTTGCAGTTTCCCAATTTTTCCTTCAATGGTGCTGGTGCATGAATGGCAAGTCATCCCTTCCACTTTCATCTTCAGCACGACTTCACCTGGTTGAGCCATACTGTAATCTTCGCAAGTTCCTGACTTCTTCTCCAGAGTTCCAATATCTAAACTGAGATCCGGAACCAGCTCTATTATCTGATTGGCAGTCACTATAGAAGGGATTATTGTCACCACTGCAGTTCTTTGCTGAGGGGAAATTTTAATGTCTGTCACACCCTTGGTCTTGAGCAATGTACTTTGGATATGGTCCCATGGTGGGGCCAGTGAAGCAGTAACAGTTAGAAACACGGTGTCAGTTAAAACAGGGATAGGGTTAGGATTGTGGAGAATAGTATCAAAGCCCATGTCATCAATAGCTTCCTGTAGGGTCTTTGGAGTCTGTAGTTTAGGGTCATAAATAATAGTTGCATTTTTTTCTTCCAGTGAAACCTTTTGGAAGGAAATTTCAGAAGTCAGTTTAATTAAATTACATGACATACAACTTAAAAATAGCAATCGTTGCACCACATTCAAAAAGAATGAAACAATTCAATCTAATGGAGTTTCTCTATTCTCATCTTTACTATTCTCTTTGAAAAGAAACACAAAATGTCTTGTGTACATATAGGAATGGTAAAGCTATATGCAGGTGTACGTGACTCAGGTACTGATCAGGCATTTGAAACATGTGCTTGGACAAATACACCCTAGAATTTCACAACACAGTACAACCTACTCTTTCCTATCATCTCTTTTCACAAATTACTCCAATACTTCACACTCTACCAATTCAAAAGGTAATATATGAGACAGGATCAGCTACAGAAAACAAAAGGTGAAATGAAGGTCAAACTTTTAAAATGTCCAATTAAGGTAACTTTGTTGGCAAGAAAAGGCATCAACATGCTAGTTTATGAATGAACGCAATATTCATAGAATTTTGTAGCATATACTCCTATATCCTTCTAAGTCACTACAGTCTAGTATTAACTTTCGTTCAAGTAAGAACACCTTTATTGTTTTGCCTGATTCGATTATAAAAACAATGATTGTATTCTTAAAGCTCATCTGCCGTATATAATTTTACTACCATGACTGCAGGCATCTCTTTGGATGACATCTTACAAAGATTTATGACGTAGTCACACACACACACACACACACACACACACACACACACACACACACTGAGTTGGGAGTCAGAAGATTTGATTGAGTTCCGGTGTCAATTCTCCACTTATTAGCCAACTACGCTCATTAGCTCTATCATCTGAAAAATGGGGAAATACACCCTATTATCTTCCAGGGTTCTTATAAGGATCATATGAGTAAATAGATAGGAAAGCAGCTCTTTGCAGCAGCGAGTTATATAAAAGTAAACACTGAACAACTAATATTTATTGAGCACTTATTACATTGCCAGGAACCGGGATTCTCAGGATACAAAGCTGAGCATGACATAGTCACATAACAGCAATACTAGAACAGAAAATACAGAAAACGGATACCTATTCATCCCTGAGAATACGGGTCAGAAAAAGCTTCTTAGGGGAGATAATACCTGAAGGTTAAAGGACAAACAAAAATCTGCAAGGCTATATGAGGCAGGGAATTCCAGACAAATGGGCAAGACCTAGCATGGAGGTTATAGAGGATAAAGGAGATGACTAGGATGACTTACGGGTTTCTAGAGTAGGCCAGTGGATAGATGATACCATTAACTGTTATCAGAGACAGAAGGGGGAAACTGAAGGAAGTTAAGAGGTTAGAATGGAGGGTAAAGAAAGATGATGAATTCAGTTTTAGACCTGTTGATTTTGAGAGGCAGTAGGATATTAATGTTCTAAATGCAGTTAAAATATGGGTATTATTATTATTATTATAGATTTCTGGTGAAAAGCTTTGTTCCATAAAATAAAAACAACTCCAAAATATAATTAAAAGTAATTCAGAGTAGGAAATCTCACTTTAAATTATCTACAATGGTTATATAGTTAAATCTTTCACTTATTTTAATTAACTTTATATTTTTATTTCTTCCCCTAGCTTGGTAATCAGTGGCTATGTATTTGGTGAAATCTTGAAATGTGCCCATGGCATGGAAGGTTTCTAAGACTCTGATAATTCTAGCTCATCAGCTTGCTCTTAGTTATGGAAGAGATCACTAGCATAAATGATCAAAATAGAAGAAGTGGGAAAATAATTTTGTTTTGGAATACACTGTACAACATTTTCCATGAATAAGCTGCAGAATAGCCAAACCACATGTAGTTTGAACATATACTTTTGAAAGAGATGCAATATAAATACAGCCACCATAAAATGAAGGCTTTTGTGTCTTTGTATCTTTGAAGATTCTTTTTTAAACTCTAATCTCACTCCCCTGAGGTCAATGATTTTCTGATTAAGAAAATTACTTAAAAAAATTTAAACATTCAAACTAAATGGGAAAATAGAAAACAGATGAGGGGTCGGGGAAGAGTGACTATAAAAGAGCAGCACAAGGGAAATTTGGGGGTGATGGGACTGTGCTGTTCTGGTTGTGATGGTGGTTAAATGAATCTATACATGTGTTAAAATTCACCAAACTAAAAAAAAAATTTCATATAAGTATACACCAAAAAGAAGTCAATTTTACTATATGATAATTTAAAAAAATAAGATTAAAAATTCAGTTCCTCAGTTGCATTCCACACTTCAAGTGTTCAATTGCGAATTTGGCTACTGACTACTATATAGGACAGGGTAGATATAGAACATTTCTATCATATCAGAATGTTCCAATGGACAGTACCACTCTAGGTACTACCATATTTTTCTGATAAAATACCAAACTTCTAAAGAAGGGAGGAGGATTCTTTTCCCTTTGGTTTAAATACATTGTATCTGGTATCTCTTAAACAAGATCTGGTTTTAAGCTAATCTTTTTTCCCCAAAAAATGTCAATTTACCAACATACTCAATGAGAAATTTTCTTAAAAGTGATTTTACTTGTTTTATTTTTTTAATAATTTTACTTATTTATTTATTTTTCCCCCAAAGCCCCAGTAGATAGTTGTATGTCATAGTTGCACATCCTTCTAGTTGCTGTATGTGGGATGCAGCCTCAGCATGGCCGGAGAAGCGGTGCGTCAGTGCGCGCCCGCGATCCGAACCCGGGCCGCCAGTAGCAGAGCGCGCACACTTAACCGCTAAGCCACGGGGCCGGCCCTTAAAACTGATTTTAAAAGCAAAACTCCTTTTGCAACTAGATGGTTTGTTATACTTTCTACTGCTTTAGCCTATCTTCTATTTAACAAAGACATAAGGAAACTATGTATATAAAATATTATACAAAAAAGTTGTATTACCCTATGTTGTTTTCATGCTGCAGACCAGAAAACACTTCCTTATTTATTAACTTCTATTTCTGTGTTTTAAAACTGGCCAACTACACTTAACACAAACAAAAATGTTTCCATTTGGGGTAACAGGACTCAACTTTTCCTCTGAATGTTAGATATCAAAGAGATTTTTCAAGCCTAATGTCTCAAAGGAAACAAAAACAAGCAGCACCTTTGTTTCTTTTAAGAGGAAATTCACATAGTGATTATCATAATACCATTCTGGATGCCAAATCCTTGGGCAGGAAGCTAAAATAGCATTTATTTATTCAACAAATATTTACTGAGTGCCTATTATGTGCCTGGCACTGTGCAAGCTGCTAGGGATACAATGGTGAGCAAAACCAGGCACAGACTCCGTAGAAATGGAAATTGCTGGCAGCAGTCTGATTCTGGGTCTGCACCGCTCTCCTTTCACATGATCCTTGCCAACAAAAACCACCTCCGCCTATTCCTCACATTGTTGCAAAGTTTCAACAGCTTGTCGTTTTCTCAGAATCTTTCATTAGGAACCAATGCTGTTATTTTTATTTTCAGGGAAACTATTTTTGCATTACATCAATAGTTCCTCTGAAATTAAACATATAACCGTCTATAAATTATGGATGTGGCTCATGAGAAGGACTCAAGGTGGAGGACTATTCACTATATTTAGATGAAGACAGGAGAGAATAAAAGAAAACAAATCAAACGTACTCTGTCAGCTCAACAGCATTAACAGTGCTGTAGACGGTGCAGACTAACCGTCCACAGGGATTACAAAGCTCCAATTTTAATACGTATGGTGTTCGTTATCTACTGAAATGTCTAAACATGAAATTCAGGCACAGTATACTTTATCTGCATGTGATTTCTGTATAGTTTACATAAACACACTGTTGACTTAAAACGTAAATTGGCCAGTTGTTTCACCAGCACAAGTTTATTGGGGAATAACCACGGGGAATAGGCAGAGGAATTGCAATTCTGGATATACAGGCTACAGAGGACCACATGCAAAACCAGAGAAACAAAAGAAGGGGCTTGCTCTTACAGAGGAAAAGGGAGAGTATGTAGGGGCTATAATAAACAAAGAGTCCATTGAAAGAAACTGGGAGTCCAAAACGTAAAGGTTTCTCATTGGTTGGGTTGCTACAGTCTCTCATTGGCTGGGCTATTGCCCAGGGGGGAGATATATCTTTCTTCCTTCTGCTGTGTAGTAAAGTAGTCAACACCTTCCTATGGGAGATGCAAGCCTACGTCTTTTCCTGTTTAGAGTAACTGACCACGTATGATAGGGCATAAGAGCTCCCCCTACAGGCCTTTCTGACTCCAATTTAGTTGAGGTTTCTTTTATTTATTTATTTATTTTTTAAAAGATTTTATTTATTTATTTATTTTCCTCCCAAAGTCCCAGTAGATAGTTGTACGTCATAGCTGCACATCCTTCTAGTTGCTGTATGTGGGACACTGCCTCAGTATGGCCGGAGAAGCAGTGCGGCGGTGTGCGCCCAGGATCGGAACCCGGGGCCGCCAGCAGTGGAGCGCGCGCACTTAACCGCTAAGCCAGGGGGCCGGCCTGAGGTTTCTTTTATGAATTTCACTATACAAAGGCTGTGTCATTATTCTCAAGCTAGATAAAAGCTAAAGTCTTGGACAAATCACCCTAACTGGAAGGGCTTCAGTTTCTTGAAATACCGGACTAGATAATCCTTTTTAGCACTAACTTTCCTTTTTTTTTTTTTTTTGTGAGGAAGATCAGCTCTGAGCTAACATCCCTGCTAACTCTCCTCTTTTTGCTGAGGAAGACTGGCTCTGAGCTAACATCTATTGCCAATCCTCCTCCTTTTTTTCCCCAAAGCCCCAGTAGATAGTTGTACGTCATAGTTGCACATCCTTCTAGTTGCTGTATGTGGGACGCAGTCTCAGCATGGCCAGAGAAGCGGTGCGTCAGTGCGGGCCCGGGATCTGAACCCGGGCCGCCAGTAGCGGAGCCTGCGCACTTAACCGCTAAGGCACGGGGCTGGCCCAGCACTAACTTTCTATAAAAGCTAAAAACTGTGTAACTACCCCTTCTTGGGTTGTCATTAATACGTTTTTTTCTTTTGTATCCCTTCTCATCTGATAATAAAAGGTGATCCAGTTTCCTATATGAAGGCTAGGAAATTGAATAAATTGCCCAAGAAACTCAGCAAGGAAATGAAAGAATTAGAATTCAAACACAGGTCTATGTAACTCCAAAGTCCATGCTCTTTCCATCTATAAATGATGAGGCTAGATGATCTTCAATTTCCTTGAAAAACTAAAATTCTATGCCTATGATTTGAGCAATGTGTGGCTTATAAATAAAAACACCTGAAAAGCATGAAATATTTCTAGTTTTAGAACCAAATTTTAGTTCTATGTTTGTTTTTCCCCCTACATTTCATATCTTCTCCCATACTAGTTTAAATTAAAAATAGTTTAGATATATTTTCTTTGGGTTTTTAGCAGGATTGACAATCAGTACATTCTAACATTTCGCCATTTTTAAAAGTCACTTTGGGAAAGGTCCTTGGCTCAAGTTTTAGCACACTGAAATTCCTTTTTATCCTCCCAGGAATTAATTTATATGTCATCACAATAAATTCAGGTTAGCACGCTGCTCTGTCAGTGTTGGAGTCTTCAGATGGTTTACAGCCCACTTTCTTACATTTTCATAACAACTCAACATTAAGGTAATCAGAGGTGCTTGAGAGCTTGAAAGGATTCTGCCATTTTACAGAGACTGAAGTCAGAAAAGTGAAATAATTCATGAAATATGTATGATTCACCACTCAATATATCTTTGACTCAACTAAAAACTATAATACATACTAGGAATCCCATTTATATTACACACATCTCAATACAAATTCTATTATTGTTTGTTGAAAAAAATAATGGGTGTATATTAATCGAGTAACATTCTACTTTGATGCTTCAATATAGGATACTGAAAATTAAAATATCGTAAGAGGAAGCCTTAGTCTAGAGACTAATAGATCAAAACCAACCTAAAAATTCAAAAACTAAATATTTTAAAATGAAAAAGATGCAGAGATTTTGTTGGTTTTTTTTAAGCTGTAGCATTGTTTTTCATGAACTAAACTATCTGTAAACTGAGTGCTTTGTCAGAATTTCCATTGCTAATATATTTTTATTTTGCTTCAAAAATTATACAACTAATGCATGATTATTCATTATAAAAATTTAAATACAAAGTTATACAAAGGAAATAGTGAAAGTTCCTCTTCACATAATTCCTCCACTGCTAGATTTTTATCTTGAATTTGACCTTTCTTTGATGCTTGGGATAAAGTTCAACTAAATCAGAAACCTAAGCCTCTTTGAATACCTGATTCTACATCTTCATGGATGGATGATTATTACCTAGGTATTTATATTAAACAAAATGCCTATATTACTCTAATGCAGTGTTTGAAAAACACAATGTTCAATGCACTATCATTTGCCATAGCAAAAGCTAGGAAACAAACAAAGTTTCAAATAGAAATAAAAAGACTGATCTCTATATACTGATATGGAACAACATCTAAGATATATTTGCTAAGTGAAAAAAGCAATGCGCAGAACGATATGTATAGTATGCTTCCATTTATATAAAAAGGGGAGATGTATGTATATGTGTGTGTGTATATCTATACACATCCATATATATATACATGTAAATCATAGTCTATTTCTGGAAGGATACATACATAGCAAACTGATAACTGGTTTCCTTTCGGAGGGGTATTTTACCCTGTACATGTGTTACTTTTTCAATAATTAAAAAAAAACAGTTAATTTTAAGGGGAGCAAGGAGTGTATTCATGCACAGGATCAATTTAGTAACTGCTAGCATCTAGGTGGTCATTTTTTTAAAGGATAGTCTATATTAGGAGAATGGACTATAGCCTTTATCTGAGTAAACGGAAAAAGCACTCAAAAAGTTAGCAGTATAAGTTTCAAGGATAAAGTAATTTGTTAATAAGGCATTAACCTTTGGAGTCATTCAGTACTTATATCTAATTAAATTTGTTTTTACATTTCCACTTTCAAAAAGGCCAAATGATACCAGAGAAAGACCTGCACATTATCTGCCCATTTTATTTTTTTCCCTGAACAGACCACTGAGGTGATTAAATTAAACTTCAGGTTAATCCCTTTAAAGTCTACAGTCTTGACATTGACAGGAAAAACAAGAGTATTACACTCATTTACAAACTTCACAATTTAAGACACAATTCTCAAAATGTATTTAAATGCTGAAGCCTCAAAGAGAAATAATCATGTTCATTCTACTTATTCCAAAATTAGAGACTTCTTGACTATTCACTCTCCTTGAATTCTGTTAATGAAAGCTCTAATCTATTCCATTGTAGCATTTTTTTCAATAAAGCAACCCCAGTCAATTAACATCACAATTACAATACTTTATATCAGAATTTTATTCCAAACACTACAAGAGCTGCTTGACTTAGTCAAAACAATGTCCTCTCCATATCTGGTTTCTAAATTGACTGCACATTAGTCTTAACTGTAATCTCAGAAACTATGATCCAGAAATTTTAAACCTTAACATTCATTAAAAAGTGACCAATATTTATGTATTAACATGTTGAGCTGCATTCTGACTATAAATTATGTTTGGACAGGTACAATTTTCTATATGGTGCCTAGAAAGAGTGAATCCACTTTTGTGGCCTCTGAAACTGACACATTTTGAGGGGCCTTCTTTACGAAAAATAATACAAAACTATAAATAAAATTCTGTACAAAAGTAAATATTCTGAATGAGTAACAAAATTACAAGTCACAAATTTTTAAAAGCTACTATATACCATAAATCCATAAAAATAACATTTTTATTAATAATGCCTGATACATCTCTATAATATTTTCTTTTCCTATATTTTTGACTGTATACTGATTGCTGCTTCATTTGACAATGATTTTGTAAAATCATTTTCTATATAGAGAAAACAAAGATAATTCAGTCTTTCCTACACGTCAAAATATTTTTTGTTAATGATGGTTTACAAAAGTTCTTTTCAACGTCACAACTAGATATTAACAAATTTTTAGAGCTGTTGTCAAATTTGGGAAAACGATCAAGTTTCTTTCATACACAAGCTATAAGATTTCAGGACATTTTAGAAAAGTTTACTTATGCAGTGACTAGTCTTAAATACTCTTTGATTTGATAACATTCATTTACCACTTTTACACTGGGCCCTACACCTTTATGTCATGATGCTGGGTGAGTTGGCACCATGGGTGGTAAGAGTATTATTGGAGACGATTCCTCCACCAGAATTCCTAGCAAAAACTTCACTATACAAAGAAGTGACTAAGAACCACGTATAGCCAAATATCCTACTAACCCCAAACTAAATATATTCCCAACTCAACCTCCCCTTAGCCAGATCCCCAAAATGCCCATGGCACATCCAATACCAGCCAACACAAGGGGGAAGTCTAATAGAACAGGAGTCGAAGTGGAAATAGACAATGGACTTAAAGGATTGTGGTTAAAATATTTTACTTTTGCAAAAACACATAACCATGTGAACACACTGCTAAGACTCCTTCCAGGGTCTCAGAAGGGGTCAAGCAAGTGAGGGGTTCTGAAACTTAAGCTTCATTAACTTCACAATAAATCTGTCTCTGGGCCTAGAAGACTTAACATTTAGTAAAATATTTTTTAAAGGAAGCAAAAAAAGAAAGGTCACTAATATACTCTATATCTTAAGGGCTTTTAACTAACTGAAGGAGGAGAGGCAGAGCGGGAAAAGGCAGAAAAAGTGTGTTTCCTTTTATTTTCAGCAATCAAATTATGAATGTGCCCTGGAAAGTACAGCCTTAAGTATCTGTCACTAGGATCCGTATGAATCACTGCTGATAACACAAAGTGCTTTCACTGCTACTTTTCCTTTACATCTTAAACCAATTCAATTGCACTTTTCTGGCCTTAAACAGGCCTTATGAAGCAGAGGTGAATTCTGAGAATATGCAGTGGAAATAGCAGCCTTACATATAAAGTGGGATGCAATAGAGTTTTTTGGAAAATCTATACAGGACTGTACTTGCAAATGTCAAAGCATAATGTAGTCCTTTAGTTATACCTGGATATGTTGGCAAAAAAAAATTTAATCTAAAATAGTTTGCCAAACAGAGAGTTGAGGGTTTTAGAAAATGCATTAGTTGTCAGTGGACAGTAAGTCCTTAAGTCACTTGGAGAAAAATTATGTGAACTAGTTTCTAGATGGTTAAAATAGCTTTACTGCAATTAGCACAGACACTTAATTAGTACAATTCAGCTTCTATTCTGGCCCCCAGCACTAGCCACCTTAGATCAAGTGGAGGAGGTTTAATTGGTTTCATTTGAGGATCAATCAAGTGCAGGTGTCATACTTATTACTCATCGAAAATAAACAACTCATTTTTAAGGCTTTGGGACTGAAGGTTGCAGAGCTACTTTTGCCATCCCTCTTTTCTAATCAAGAAACTGCAAAATATACATCTAATTTTTGGATAGTTATGATTAGTGAAAAAAATTACAAAATGATTTTATAAATGTGAATATTTTGAAGATAAAAACTCATTTAAGAAAACCTGCAGTATAATAAATTAAATAGTTACCTGTCACCTCTCAGGCTTTCCAACTTAGCTCCCTCCCCAAAGCAAATTAAAGGCAGCAGCATCCTTATGAGGAAGGGGGAGGGCAGCATTGTGGAAGCCTCTAAGACTGGAGTTATGCCAAGGTAGATGGTGAATATAAAAGGAAATCCTACTTTTGGAGCATGTGAAAGCAGAAAATTCATATCTAAAAGATATGAATGGATGCCTACAGGACAGAAATTGTAGCAGAAGGCACGTTACACTATTTAAGTAAAGCTTTTCTAGCCACAACCATCAACATAGTCTTAGTTGACCAGAGTGTGTAGTGTAGTCAACAAATAAGAAACACTGCTTTCCCCCCATACAAATAGTAAAATGGATCTAAAGTTTACTTTGCCCTCTCTGACTAAGAGGAATATGAAACTCAGACATGGAAAACGTCACCTACAGTTTCAGACATGGAAAAGAATTACCCACATATTGGCACCACACTTCACATGACTTGAATCAAGGAAATTTTGTATCAAATTTCCTACAGAATCACGATGTGCCAATTAGCCATTTTTTTTAATAATAAAAACAAGGCAAACTGAAGCCAATTTGCTCAGGGTCTGATGAGAAGTCTGAATCAGAGACAAGAATACTATAGAGACAAGAAAGTATAAATCCTGTACTTCACTGAAAAGCCAAATCCATTCTGAAATCTCTGAAGAAAAAATGGGTAAAAATTAATGTTGAGATTAAGAATAATTAAAAGGCAGAGCTCCCATAAATATTTGATCTGAAGATACACAAAATATTCTAGTTCCAATTTAATGATTCATGCACTTAAAAATATAATGAGGTTTTGATTATTAGAAAGAATCCATCAGATCCCTAATTTTAAATCTAATGTCCAGTTGGACAAAGCTCCCTTTAGAATATTAACATCTGCTTTGGGTAGTGTATCTAAAAATTTATCTTTTGCATGTGGATCTGAACTAGTCACAGGAAAACCATTTTAGGATTGATGCAAGCTGATCAAATTCCAAAGTTGCATTAACTTTCCATCATCACTGTAATGAATACTGTATAAAAGCAAAATTACAGAAAACTTTCAGTAAATAGAACCACCACCAATATAAAGTTGTTTTAATGATGCTGAAAACTTAAATAATGTATGAAAATAATAAGTACATTATACACATGAAGTCACAACTCAGTTAAAAATGACACATCTGGAAGCTTGGAGTAAGGAGAAAAGTAGGTAGACAAAATCAGAGAAATAGTAGATCTTTACCGGAATAGGTTAGCAACCACTTAAATACTAAACTCAAAGATCAAAGGAAGAAATTCACCAAAAATAAATTTAACCTCATCACTGTAAACACACAGCCACAACACAAGATAGAATAAGGTATAACAAGAGCAACTTAGAAGGGGAAGAGGAAAGTGACTGAATTGACTTAGTATAAGGAAATAGGAGGCTATCAGATAATGGACTATCTCATACAGAAGATTTTTCGCCCAAACCTCAAGGTAACCACTGAACAAATAATCAAATTAAAACCACATATGATAAACAAAGAGAAAACTAGAAGAATCATAAGACAGAACAACCAAACTGAATTGGCAGTCCGAAACAAATGGGACAAGAAACAAAGGAAATGCAAAAGAACCAGAAAATAAGTGACAAAACAGCAACATTCAACCCTCATATTTCAATAATTACCCTAAATGTAAATGGATTGAACTCTCCAATCAAAAGATACAGAGTGGCAGGATGGATTAAAAAGCAAGACCCAACAATATGCTGCCTTCAGGAAACACATCTTAGCACTAAAGACAAGCACAGGCTCAGAGTGAAAGGATGGAAGACAATACTCCAAGCTAATGGCAAACAAAAGAAAGCAGGTGTTGCCATACTCATATCAGACAAAGTAGACTTCAAGATAAAACAGGTTAAGAAAGACAAAGAAGGGAAATATATAATGATAAAAGGGACACTCCATCAAGAAGACATATCACTTATAAATATATATGCACCCAACATAGGAGCACCAATGTACATAAAACAACTATTAACAAACCTAAAAGGAGAAATCAACAACAACACAATAATAGTAGGGGATCTTAACACCCCACTTACAGCAATGGATAGATCATCCAGACAAAAAGTTAATAAAGAAATATTAGACTTAAATGAAAAACTGGACGAGATGGACCTAGTAGACATATACAGAGCACTACACCCAAAAACAGCTGACTACACATTCTTCTCAAGCGCGCATGGAACATTCTCTAGGATAGACCATATGTTGGGAAACAAAGCAAGCCTCAATAAATTTAAAAGGATTGAAATCATAACAAGCATCTTTTCAGACCATAAGGCTATGAAACTGGAAATGAACCAGGAAAAAAAAACTGGGAAAGTGACAAAAATGTGGAGATTAAACAACATGCTACTGAACAACCAATGGATCATTGATGAAATTAAAGGAGAAATCAAAAACTATCTGGAAACAAACGAAAATGATAACATGCCATATCAAACCATATGGGACGCAGCAAAAGCGGTCCTGAGAGGGAAACTCATAGCGATACAAGCCCACCTTAACAAACAAGAAAAAGCCCTAATAGGCAACCTTAAATTACACCTAACAGAACTAGAAAAAGAAGAACAAACAAAGCCCAAAGCCAGCAGAAGGAGAGAAATAATAAAAATCAGAGCAGAAATAAATGATATTGAGACCAAAAAAACAGTAGAAAGGATTAATGAAACAAAGAGTTGGTTCTTCGAGAAGATAAACAAAATAGACAAACCCTTAGCCAGGCTAACTAAGATAAAAAGAGAAAAGGTTCAAGTAAATAAAATTAGAAATGAAAGAGGAGAAATTACAACGGATACCATGGAAATACAGAGGATTATAAGAGAATACTATGAGAAATTATATGCCAACAAATTGGACAATCTAGAAGAAATGGATAAATTCTTAGACTTATACAACCTCCCAAAATTGAACCAAGAAGAAATGGAGAATCTGAATAGACCAATCACAAGTAAAGAGATTGAAATAGTAATCAAAAACCTCCCAAAAAATAAAAGTCCAGGACCAGATGGCTTCTCCAGTGAATTTTACCAAACATTCAAAGAAGATTTAATACCCATCCTCCTCAAACTATTCCAAAAAATAGAGGAAGATGGAACACTTCCTGAATCATTCTACGAGGCCAACATCACCCTGATACCGAAACCAGACAAAGACAATACAAAGAAAGAAAATTACAGGCCAATATCGCTGATGAACATTGATGCAAAAATCCTCAACAAAATATTGGCAAACCGAATACAACAATATATTAAAAAGATCATACACCATGATCAAGTGGGATTTATACCAGAGACGCAGGGATGGTTCAACATCCGCAAATCAATCAACGTGATACATCACATCAACAAAACAAAGAATAAAAACCACATGATCATCTCAATAGACGCAGAGAAGGCATTTGACAAGATACAACATCCATTTATGATAAAAACTCTCAATAAATTGGGAATAGAAGGAAAGTACCTCAACATAATAAAGGCCATATATGACAAACCCACAGCTAACATCATACTCAACGGGGAAAGACTGAAAGCCATTCCTCTGAGAACAGGAACGAGGCAGGGCTGCCCACTCTCACCACTCCTGTTCAACATAGTACTGGAGGTTTTGGCCAGAGCAATTAGGCAAGAAAAAGGAATAAAAGGAATCCAAATAGGTAACGAAGAAGTGAAACTCTCACTATTTGCAGATGACATGATTGTATATATAGAAAACCCTAAAGAATCTGTTGGAAAACTGTTAGAAACAATCAACAACTACAGCAAAGTTGCAGGGTACAAAATCAATCTACAAAAATCAGTTGCATTTCTATATGCTAATAATGAACTAACAGAAAGAGAGCTCAAAAAGATAATACCATTTACAATTGCACCAAAAAGAATAAAATACCTAGGAATAAATCTTACCAAGGAGGTGAAGGACCTATACAATGAGAACTACAAGACATTATTGAGGGAAATCTACGATGACATAAAGAAATGGAAAGATATCCCATGCACGTGGATTGGAAGAATAAACATAGTTAAAATGTCTATTTTACCTAAAGCAATCTACAGATTCAATGCAATCCCAATCAGAATCCCAATGACATTCTTCACAGAAATAGAAAAAAGAATACTAAAATTTATATGGGGCAACAAAAGACCCCGAATAGCTAAAGAAATCCTAAAGAAAAAGAACAAAGCAGGAGGCATCACAATTCCTGACTTCAAAACATACTACAAAGCAATAGTAATCAAAACAGCATGGTACTGGTACAAAAACAGACACACAGATCAATGGAACAGAATTGAAAGCCCAGAAATAAAACCACACATATACGGACAGCTAATTTTCGACAAAGGTGCTAAGGACATGCAATGGAGAAAGGAAAGTCTCTTCAATAAATGGTGTTGGGAAAACTGGACATCCACATGCAAAAGAATGAAAGTGGACCATGTGCTATCGCCATACACAAAAATTAACTCAAAATGGATCAAAGACCTGAAGGTGAGACCTGAAACTATAAAACTCATAGAAGAAAATATAGGCAACACACTATTTGACATTGGGTTTAAAGGAATCTTTTCGGATGACATGCCTACCCAGACTAGGGAAACTAAAGAAAAAATAAACAAGTGGGACTTTATCAGACTAAAGAGCTTTTATAAGACAAATGAAATCAGAATCAAGATGAACAAACAACCAACCAGCTGGGAGAGAATATTTGCAAAACATACATCTGACAAGGGGTTGATCTCCATAATATATAAAGAACTCACACAATTGAACAACAAAAAAACAAACAACCCGATCAAAAAATGGGCAGAGGAAATGAACAGACACTTCTCCAAGGAAGATATACAGATGGCCAATAGGCACATGAAAAGATGCTCAACATCACTAATCATCAGGGAAATGCAAATCAAAACAACACTAAGATACCACCTCACGCCCGTTAGAATGGCTATAATCACCAAGACAAAAAACAACAAATGTTGGAGAGGATGTGGAGAAACAGGAACCCTCATACACAGCTGGTGGGAATGCAAATTGGTGCAGCCTCTATGGAAAACGGTATGGAGATTCCTCAAAGAATTAAAAATAGAGATGCCCTATGATCCAGCCATCCCACTACTGGGAATCTATCCAACGCACCTGAAATCAACAATCCAAAGAGGCTTATGCACCCCTATGTTCATTGCAGCATTATTCACCATAGCCAAGAAGTGGAAGCAACCTAAGTGTCCCTCGACTGACGATTGGATTAAGAAAATGTGGTATATATATACAATGGAATACTACTCAGCCATAAAAAAAGACAAAATCGTCCCATTTGCAACAACATGGATGGGCCTGGAGCGTATTATGTTAAGTGAAATAAGCCAGAAAGAGAAAGACAAACACTGTATGATCTCACTCATATGTGGAATATAAACCAACACATGGACAGAGAAAACTGGACTGTGGTTACCCGGGAAGTGGGGGTGGGGGGTGGGGGGTGGGCACAAGGGGTGAAGGGAGTCATATATGGGGTGAAGGACAAACAAAAATGTACAACCCAAAATCTCACAATGTTAGAAACCATTAAAATATCAATAAAAATGTAAAAAAAAAAAAAAAAATTAAAAATGGACCTGTCATATGATCCAAAAAAAAAAAAAAAAAAAGATGGATAGAAATATTCTTAAGTGAGACTCAAGAGAAGATAGGCTGCTGCCCAATTTTCTCTTGAGGAATTTGTCACATCAGAAGCATCATTTGGCAGAACCACTTATGAAGTCTTCTTGCCCGTAAAGCTGAATCTAATCAAGCCTTTAGTGCTACCTTCCACTTAGCATTAGGAAACAGAAAGGGTAGAGGAACCAGCTCAATGACACCAGAAGAAAGCAAACAGCCAAAGCCACAATGTGAGGCACTCTACAGCACTGAGTTTGTTTCCTCATTCAGTCCATGGGTATTTATAAAAGGAGTGATTTCCTCAAAAAGTGGACAGCCATGACTAGGAGGAGGCCACTCCAGATGAAAAGAAACACAACCACCAAATGTGGTTTGAGGACCTTGTTCGGATACCAATTTGAACAAAAAACAATTTTAAAAAGACATTTTTGAGCCAGTCAGGAAAATTTAGTCATATGGACTCGATATTAGATAACTCTAAAGAATTACTGATAATTTTGTTTGTTGTGATAATAGCATTATGGTTATTGAAGAAAACGATCATAGTTTTTTTAGAGATGCATAATGAAATATGTAGGAATGAAATGACCTAGTGTCTGGGATTTGCTGTAAAATAAGAAAGTAAACATAAATTTACAGTAATGCACAGCATGGTGACTATAGTTAATAATACTGGACTATATATTTGAAAGTTGCTAAGAGAATAAATGTTAAAAGTTCTCATCACAAGGGAAAACAATTTGTAACTACGTGTGGTGACAGATGTTAACTAAGTTTATTTTGGCAATCACTTCACAATATATACAAATATCAAATCATTTTGTTGTACACCTGATGTTATATGTCAATTATACCTCAATAAAAAAAAAAACCTTACAAACCAAAAAAAAAAAAAAAATGACACATCTGGGAAATGACTCATTAAGCCCTGGCAGTGAAAATAAACATGCTCAGGAGTCAGCAACTCACAGTAAAATATATAAGAAAAAGCATCCATATGTTACTGTCATTATAGTAGGAATGAACCCCCAAACTTCTGGCAAGAAGGAGATATTATTTTCTTTGGACCCTTAGATACAAGTTAGAGAGAAATAGGGGAGAATAGGTGGGGAATAAAATTGAATGAAGCATGGCGAGGAGTGCTGAAATGAGCTACGCTCCAAACAATGCTAAGAATCCTGAAGAATGACAAGGAAAAGTGGGTGGGGGCTGGGTAACAAAAAGGCCTGGAAACTGCTTAGAGATATACTAGGAAATTCCAGTCCTCTACTCAGGGACCTCTACCTCAGCAAAGTACAACAGGCAGGAAGGCCTAGATCAACTCTTAGAAGCAGCAGTAAAATACATTATCAAATTCAAATGATGAGAATGTCATGAAAAGGAACAGCAAGGATTCTCCTGGGTGATAGGTACAAGGGAGGTTCCTTGTACTAGGCTCTCCACTTTTGTGCATGTTTGAAATTTTTCATTAAAAGTAAGTATTCTTTGACCAAGTGGGGCTTATCCTGGGAATGAATGGCTGGTATGACATTTGAAAATCAATGTAATTCACCATATTAACAGCCTAAAGAAGAAAAATAATACGATCATTGCTAGATGCAGAAAAAGCACTTGAAAAAGTTCAACATCTATTCATGATTAAAAATAAAAACTCTTGGGGCCAGCCCAGTGGTGCAAGCAGTTAAGTGCCCATGCTCCGCTGTGGCGGCCCAGGGTTCGCCAGTTCAGATCCTGGGCGCACACCGACGCACTGCTTGTCGAGCCATGCTGTGGCGGCGTCCCGTATAAAGTAGGGGAAGATGGACACAGATGTTAGCTCAAGGCCAGTCTTCCTCAATAAAAAAACAAGAGGAGGATTGGCATCAGACGTTAGCTCAGGGCTGATCTTCCTCACACAAAAAAATAATAATAATAAATAAAAATACTCTCAGAAAACTAGGAACTTCCTTAACCTGATTATAGGGCATCTACAAAAACCCTATAACTAATACAAAACTTAATGGTGAATGACTGAATGTATTCTCCTTATGATCAGGTACATGTCCACTCTCACCATTCCTATTCAAAATTGTAATGGAGGTTCTAGACAGTTCAATAAAGCAAGAAAAAGAAATAAAAGACATACAGACTAGAAAGAAATAAAACTGTTTTTACGCCCTGATGACATAATTGCTTATGTAGACAATCCCAAGGAATCTACAAAAAAGCTAATAGATTTAATAAGTCAGTTTAGCAACATTAGACACAAAGTCAACATACAAAAACCAATTGCATTTCTATATGGTTGTAATGAACAACTGAAATTGAAATTTAAAAAACAGTACCATTTAAACATCATTCAAAAACAAAATATTTAAACTTAAATCTAACAAAATATACCCAGGATCTGCATGCTGAAAACTATTTGTTGTTGTTAGTGCCATCTAGTCAATTCCGACTCCTAGCAACCCTGTGTACAGCAGAGCAGAACCCTAGCAAGTCTTTTTGTGGCATCCTCTCTCCTTCCAGTACTATATCAGACAATGCTCCACTGCTATTCATAGGGTTTTCATGGCGAACTTTCGTGAAAGTGGGTGGCCAGGTCCTTCTTCCTAGTCTGTCTTAGTCTGGAAGCTCTGCTGAAACCTGTCCACCAAGGGTGACCCTGCTGGTATTTGAAATACCAGTGCATAACTTTCAGCATCACAGCAACAGGCAGCCGCCACAGTATGACAACCGACAGTGAGTGGTGTGGTTCTCTGATCGGAAACGAACCAAGGAAGTGGCAGTGAGCGCCAAATCTTAACCACTAGACCACAAGGGCTGGCTGCTGAAAACTATAGATCCCTGATCAAAGAAATCAAGGAATACCTAAATAAATGGAGAGATATATCACATGTACAGATTGGAAAACCAAATATTATTAAGATATTAATTCTATCCAAATGGATCTACAGAATCAACACAATCTCAGTCAAAATCCCACCAGATATTTTTGTAGAAACTTATAAACTGATTCTAAAATTTATATGGAAAAGGAAAGGAACTAGAATAGCCAAAACAATTTTGAAAAAGAACAAAGTTAAGGAATCACACTACCTGATTTTAAGATTTATTATAAAGCTACAATAATCAAGACTGTATGGTATTTATTGGCCAAAGGACAGACACACAGACAGATCAATGGAATAGAACAGAACATACGGAAACATATCCATAATATATATCGTCAATTGATTTTCAACAAGGTGCAAAGGCAATTCAATGGAGAAAAAATAGGCACTTCAACAAATGGTGCTGCTTGGAAAAACTGGACATCCATATAAGAAAAATTAACTTCAACTCATATATAACAATGTAAACACATTAATTCAAAATGGATCATAGACCTAAATGTAAAACCTAAAGTGATAAAACTTTTACAAGAAGACATAGGAGAAAAATCTTTGTGAACTTGGGTGAGGCCAAGATTTCCTAGATATGACACCAAAAACATGATCGATAAAGGAAAAAAGTGGATAAATTGGAATTCATCAAAAGCAAAAGCTTCCACCCTGGGAAAGACACTTTTTTTGTGTGTGTGAGGAAGATCAGCCCTGTGCCAACATCTGCCAATCCTCCTCTTTTTGCTGAGGAAGAATGGCCCTGGGCTGACATCCGTGCCCATCTTCCTCCACTTTATATGGGACGCCGCGACAGCATGGCTTGCTAAGCAGTGTGTCAGTGTGCGCCCAGGATCCGAACCGGCGAACCCCGGGCCACTGCAGCGGAGCACGTGCACTTAACCACTTGCGCCACCGGGCCGGCCCCGAAAAGACACTTTGAAGAGAAAAGACAGGCCACAGACTGGAAAAAATACTTACATAATGCATATCTAAGACAAAACTTATATTCAGAATACATAAAGAACAATCAAAACTGAATAATAAGAAAACAAAAAACCCAGCTAAAAATTTGACAAAACGTTTGACAGACATTTCACCAAAGGAGGTATACAAATGCCTAACAAGCACATGAGAAGATGCTCAACATCATTAGCCATTAAGGAAATGAGAATTAGTTAGATACCACTATACACCCACTAGAATGTCTATAACTAAAAAGACTGATAATACCAAGTGTTGAAGAGAATGTGGAAAAACTGGAATTCTCAAACATTTTGCTGGTGGAAAAATAAAATAGTACAGCCACTGTGGTAAATCATTTGCGAGTGTCTCAAAAAGTTAAACATACACTTACCACATGATGGAACAAATTCAATCCTAGGAATCTGCCCAAGAGAAATTAAAACATATGTCCACACCAAGACTTGTATGTGAACATTCAGAGTACTGTTTTTCATAATCACAAAAAAAGTGGAAATAATCCAAATCTCTCAACGAGCAAATGGGTAAACAAACTGTGGTACATCCACACAATGGAATACTCCTCAGCAATAAAAAAGGAAAGAACCAGTAATACATGCAATGACATGGGTGGATCTCAAATGCATAACGCCAAGTGAAGGAAGTCAGACTCAAAAGGCTATATACTGTATGATTCCATTTATATGGCAGTTTTTAAAAAAGTAAAACTTACAGGGACAAAAATAAGTCCGTGGTTATAAGGGGCTAAAATTAACGGGGAAAGATGACTTCAAGGTAGGGTTACCAGATTTAGCAAATAAAAATACAGGACACCCAGTTAAATTTAAATTTCACTGGGTTTTAAATTTAAACTCTCAGGGTGGGGCCCAGCAATTTATGTTTTAACAAGCCCTCCAGGTGATTCTCATGCTGTGGTTTGAGAACCACCACTCACTATACCTGTAACTGGCAAAAAGAACCATAAGAAGCTAACATGAAGAGAAAGGGGCAAATGAGCCTGTTCGATAAATCAATTCACCATCATCAAAGATTAACTGAACAGCCAAAGGGTGTATGGTAGGTTCTCTGAGAAGAGACTACAGCAGTGATTCTCAACTGGGGGCAGTTTTGCCCCCAGGGCACATTTGGCAATGTTTGGAAACGTTTTTGGTTGTCACGAGTGGGAGGGGAGGCTACTGGCATCTGGTAGGTAGAGGCCAGGGATGCTGCTAAACATCCTACAAGGCACAGAACAGCCCTCCACAACAAAGAATTGTCCAGTCCAAAATGTGAACAGTGCCGAGATTGAGAAACCTGGACTGTAGTATAAAGATTAATCAAAACATTTTTTTTCACTCCAAAGACTTTAAAATCAAACACATTTTTATGAACGTAGAAATAAAAAGATTAAAAAGAAAATGACAAAACATAATTCAAGGTTTCTCATACTAAAAATACTAGAACTATTCTGAGGAGAATTTATAGACTAGTGATACAGAGCTAAAACAGCAATTTGGTGGTAAGAGGCACCTTTATGATTAAATACTAGGCTGCTTTTTTCAGAAGTTATGTGAGAGAATAAATTGGAGATGCCAAGTTTGAGAACCATATGCAAATTAAAATGCATCTGTAGACAATGTATGACCAGAAAACACACTGGCCCAGGAATCATGGAACTTGAGTTCTAGTTCTGCTTTGGTATTAGGTAGCTGTGTAATTTAGCACAAGTCACTTCATTATCCGGGCTTCAGTCTGCTGATCTGTAAAATGAAGGGGTTAGACTATTTCAGTCATATCTAAGACCCCTTGCAGCTTTAACATACTATCCCTATGTCAAAAAATGAGTACAGGAAACATTCAAATATATTTTTTACAGGATATGAGGGGGAATGGTATCATTATGTTCCCTTTGGGGTAGTCTTGTGTTGACTTTGGTACTTTTGGTTCTTGTTTAGAAGGTGCTAAACAATGCTGCTTAGATTTTCTTATTTATTTATAATAATTATATTAATAATTCATGTTCATTGCAGAAAAATTAGAATATACAGATAAACTACTCTTTTTTACTAAGTAAGATTCTGAGACAAATTATAGCAAAAATATGTTAAGATGGTCTAACAAAAGTCAATTTTATTTTTGCAATTAAAAATTGAAGTGAGGAGGGGCCGGCCCGGTGGCGCAAGCGGTTGGGTGCGCGCGCTCCGCTGCGGCGGCCCGGGGTTCGCTGGTTCGGATCCCGGGCGCGCACCGACGCACTGCTTGGCAAGCCATGCTGTGGCGGCGTCCCATATAAAAAAATGGAGGAAGATGGGCACAGATGTTAGCCCAGGGCCGTCTTCCTCAGCAAAAAAAGAGGAGGATTGGCAGATGTTAGCACAGGGCTGATCTCCTCACAAAAAAAAAAAAAAAAAAAAAAAAAAAAAAAAAAATTGAAGTGAGGGGCTAGCCTGGTGGTGCAGCAGTTAAGTGCACGTGCTCCACTTCAGTGGCCCAGGGCTCACAGGTTCGGGTCCTGGGTGCACACCAATGCACCACTTGTCAAGCCATGCTATGGCAGCATCCCATATAAAGTAGAGGAAGATGGACACAGATGTTAGCCCAGGGCCAATCTTCCTCAGCAAAAAGAGGAGGATTGGCATCGGATGTTAGCTCAGGGCTAATCTTCCTCACAAAAAAAAAATGAAGTGAACATGTTTAGAAAATTACTGTTACACCTTGTATGCATGTGCTTAAGGAGGACTACATTATTATTTACCATAATAATTGTCATGCTAAAAAAAGAGAAAGAAACCCCACAACCCTTTCTCTAAGAACATATACTTTAGTTCAGTATGAGGTTAAGAGTAATAAAGAGTATATCAGCATCTATATGCTTATAAAATATAAATCTATAAATATATAACCATAATAATGTCAAGATTCCTTCAGATGTTTTTAAATTGAAAAAATATATAATTTCTTATTTTTTTATAAAAAGAGAACTTAATGGGCCAAAAAAAAGTTATTTCGCTTCAGGGTTAGAAGTATGATAGTCTTTATTGACAAGTATGTCAGTGTGTCTGCTTCTCTTTTGGTGTTAGAAGTAATTTCCTAGAAGAATTCCAAACAACAGCATTTGACTTCACTAATTTCCAAAGAGTAACTTACTTTAATGTGATGTACACCATTCAGTTTTCCAATCTGCTGCTCAATGGTCCAAACACAGGAACTACATGTCATCCCCTCAACAGAGATGGTGATAGAATTCACACCCACACTTGGATCCATTTTGATTTCTTTACATTCCTATTAGAAACAATGAACTCATTAATTTCTGCCGTGGAAATAATTCTTCCTCAACTTTCTCCCCACCTCCCCAATTGAAAATATACTACTAATAAAATATGGTCAGCATTCCTTTCTCTCACCTCATTCTCCCACCTCAGGGCCTTTGCTTGAGCTATTCCATTGGTTTGGGACTTCCTTCTTCCAGATATTTGCTTAGCTAATGTCTTCATCTCTTTCAAAGCGTTACTCAAATCTAACCTTCTTAATGTGTCTTACACTGACCACCCTGTTTAAAATTGCAACCCACATCCCTTCCACACACACACACTCTGATTCCCCTTACTTCTGCTCTTTTTTTTTTTTCTTTTCTTCATAGAACTTAGCACCTTCTAATATACTCCATAATTTACTTATTATATTTATCCCTTATTATCTGTCTTCCTGTGGTGATTTTAAAATATATTCCCAAATTCTTCATTACTCCTTCCTTCAAGAGGTGTAACTGAACTCCTTTCCCCTTGAGCGTGGCCTGGACTCAGTGACTGGCTTCCAACAAATATAATACAGTAGAAGCAACAAGGTGTGACTTCCAAGATTAGGTCATAAAAGGCACTGTGGGAAAGGGAAAAAAAAGTCATTGTGGCTTCCTTCTTTTCCTCTCTCTTAAGTGACCCAATCTGCAGGAAGCCACATGCCATGTCATGAGGACATTCAAGCAGCCTTATGGAGAGATTCATGTGGCGAGAAATCGAGGCCTCCTGTCAACAACCAGCAAAGACCTGAAGCCTCCTGCCAACAGTCAGGTGAGTGAACCGTCTCGGAAGCTGATCCTTCAGACTCAGGTAAGCCTCTAGACGCCTGCAGCCCCAGCCGACATATTGACTACAACCTCATGAGACCTTGAGCCTGAACCACTTCCAAATTCATGACCCACAGAAACTGTGAAATAATAAATGTTTTAAGCCACTAAATTTTAGAATAATTTGTTACACTGCAATAATTAACTAATATACTTCCTACCAGAATGAAAATTCCATGAAGGCAGGAATCTGTTTTTTCACTGATATTAGTTTGAACCAAATGAAGTTGCCATTGTTGCATATCAAAATAGTTGAATAGGGCCAGCCCTGTGGCTTAGCGGTTAAGTGCGTGCACTCCGCTGCTGGCAGCCCGGGCTCGGATCCCGGGCCCACACCGACGCACTGCTTCTCCAGCCATGCTGGGGCCGCGTCCCACATACAGCAACTAGGAGGATGTGCAGCTATGACATACAACTATCTGCTGGGGCTTTGGGGGGAAAAATAAGTAAATAAAATAAAAAAAAAATAGTTGAATATTGGTAATTTCATGTATATCAACCTAATATATCCCATGGAACAGGGTGAGGAGAACTGAGTGGTTAGGGGATAAGGGTGGGAAAAAGAATTTTCGGTGTATAACCTGTTGTACCTTTTTTAAATTGAGATATAACTGACATAAAACATTGTGTAAGTCTAAGGTGTACAGTGTGTTGGTTTGATACATTTATATATTGTAATACGATTACCACTATTTTCTAACATCTCTATCACATCACTTAATTATCATTTCTTTTTTGTGGTGAGAACAATTAAGATCTAGTCCCTTTTGGACCTTGTGAATTTTGTACCATGAGAATGTATTATCTACTCAAACAAAGACACAGACATGTCTGCACACACAAAAGCACGGTGGACCTAAAATACTAGAACACAATAGTATGGATAGGAGTTTGTAGTTGAGGCATTCTAAGTTCCTTGGTCTTGTTTGGAATGTATACAGAGAAAGAGATAAACCTTAGATTTTGTTAAGAATAACATGTTAAAAATTTAACGGTAACTGGTAGGAGACTAGAAATAGAATATATAGCTTCCAAAGCAGTAGAGGGGAAAAGGGGAACAAAGAAAATTACATTAAATCAATTATAAGAAAAGAAACAACAACTAAGAACATATTTCTATAAAACTCTTTTGTTTAGAAGCTAGTGTGAAATGATTATGATAAAAGCAGCACCAGAATCAGGCTTAAGAAATTATTCAGGAAAAAATAAAGAGACTTCCCAATGCATATCTAGAGGCTTCTCTTAGGGCCGGCCCGTGGCTTAGCGGTTAAGTGCGCGCGCTCCGCTGCTGGCGGCCCCGGTTCGGATCCCGGGCGCGCACTGACACAACACTTCTCCGGCCATGCTGAGGCCGCGTCCCACATACAGCAACTAGAGGGATGTGCAGCTATGACATACAACTATCTACTGGGGCCTTGGGGGGAAAAATAAATAAATAAAATCTTTAAATAAAAAAATAATAAAGGCTTCTCTTAGAGCACTGACAGGGAGGGGGAAATTTCCCCCCCCATCCCTCTTGAGTTCTTTTGGCTGGTCTAATAACTAAATTGACACATGACATTAACAGGAAAGTTTTTATTTTAATTTGTACATATGCAGGTCTCATAGAAATGGGACCTAAGAAGTGACCAAAGAAGGCTGTTTATATACCTTTTTAGACAAAGAAACAATTATTTGTGAAGATTTGATAAAACAAAGGATTTCTTTTTTTTTTTTTAAGATTTATTTATTTTTCCCCCAAAGCCCCAGTAGATAGTTGTATGTCATAACTGCACATCCCTCTAGTTGCTGTATGTGGGAGGCGGCCTCAGCATGGCCGGAGAAGCGGTGCGTCGGTGTGCACCCGGGATCTGAACCTGGGCTGCCAGCAGTGGAGCGCGCGCACTTAACCGCTAAGCCACGGGGCCGGCCCCCAAAACAAAGGATTTCTGCTTGGGGTAGCAAATTAATGAAGCAGTAACAAAGTTTGTTTATACAGCTTCCTCTGCCCAGAATTCCCTATCTCCAATGATAAGGATGCTCTCCAGCCTCCCAGCATAGGGAGGATACCTTCCCAAGGGAGTTTCGTTTCCTGTTTCCAGGGGAACAAAGGAAGGTCAGGGTGTTCTTCTTGCACCGGCTTTTTTTCAAGTAACTTTAATTCAAAATAATAAAAATGCCACTTTGGCATATTTTGGGGCAGCCTGCCCTGAGACCCATCAGCACCGTAGATTATTTGTGTTTAGGTACATTAGAGGGCATTAATTAGAATATTTTTATTTCTGTAAGAAAAATTATATTTGGAAGAATATATTAGCTCAGTGCAAAGAACTTGCATTTATCTTACAAAGATTGCAAATTATATATAAAATATCAAGTTTTGAAAAAAATATATATATATTTTGTGTGTGTGAGGAAGATCAGCCCTGAGCTAACATCCATGCCAATCCTCTTCTTTTTGCTGAGGAAGACCAGCCCTGAGCTAACATCTATTGCCAATCCTCCTCCTTTTTTCCCCAAAGCCCCAGTAGATAGTTGTACGTCATAGCTGCACATCCTTCTAGTTGCTGTGTGTGGGACACGGCCTCAGCATGGCCGGAGAAGCGGTGCGTTGGTGCACGCCCGGGATCCGAACCCGGGCCGCCAGTAGTGGGGCGCGAGCACTTAACCGACAAGCCACGGGGCCGGCCGGAAAAATATCAAGTTTTGTATAAGAAGGAGAAGAGGAATACTGAGGTAAAAGTAAAACTGTCACCCAAACCAGTGATGAGGGAAAGGAAGAAGAGCAGGAAATAATCAATTATGAAGATACTATCACCTAGAATTGAAGTAGAAATAAAAATACAAGTCTTAGGTCCAATAACACTTATCCAATTCATTAGGAGGTTCCCTTACCCTTGGATAAAGATCCTGTTGTGTGACCATAATCAAAAATCAAAGATATCAAAATGTTTCTTTAACACTCATTTGTCAAAATTCACAATGGCCAAATACAGAACTCAAAAGCAGGTTTAAAAATATCATGATTTACATTGACTCCATTTTCCCCCAAAAGTCACTTCTTTTTAAAACGCTAAACTACAAAATGGAATTTTTTAAAAAATCAACATACTATGTAAAAATATCTCTAGAAGTCTAGAGATATTCTCACAAAAAAATCGGTAACATGAGTTACCTCCTGGGAGAGAAAGAGGGTGGTGGGGCTGAGGGTTGAGGCAGGGAGGAAACTTTTGCATTTTGAATTATGTGAATATAAAACCAATTCAAAATAAATAAAATTTACAGAAAAAACTATGTAAACTAAAATATTTCTTTGCAATTAATTTATTCCAAATGATATAAAAACGATTACTACATCATCTTAGCTTTGCTAAGCTCAGAGAAACAAACAGAAACTCCTGCTGAACCACACCCTCCGCTCCTAACAAAGCAAGATGATTAGTAGACTCTTCTAACTTCTTCAACTGGTTTCTGTGGAGCTTTGAACAACCAGACCACCAATATAATTTCTAAATATCTAAAACCACAGAAGTTTCTTGGGGATAATTTATTTTCAAATGTTAACTGGTTTTCATCATACATTTTTTCATTATATGTATTCTTTTTTTGAGATATAATTTACACACTATAAAATTCACCCTTATAAGGTGTACAATTCAGTTGTTTTTAGTAATATTCACAAGGATGTGTAACCATAATGACTATGCAATTGCAGAACATTTTCATTACCCCCAAAAGAAGCCCCACACCTATCAGCAGTCACTCCCCAGTCCCCTCTGCTCATAGCCCCTGGCAAACATGAATCTACTCTCTCTCTCTCTGGATTTGCCTATACTGGTCATTTCATAAAAACGGATTCATTTAATATGTGGTTTTGTGTCTGGAATTCTTTCACTTAGCATAATATTTTCAAGGTTTAACAATGTGTGGAATGTATCTGTACTTCATTGTTTTCACTTGCTTGATGGCATCCATTGAAGCACAAAAACTTTTCATTTTTATGAAGTCCAATTTATCTATTTTTTTCTTTTGTTGCTTGTGTTTTGGGTGTCATATCTAAGAAACCACTGACATATCGAAAGCCATAACAGAAGATTTACTTCAATGTTTTCTTCTAAAAAGAGTTTGGTAGTTTCAGCTCTTACATTTAGGTCTTTAAATCCATTTTGAGTTCATTGTTATATATGGTGTGTGGGAGGGATCCAACTTACATTCTTTTACATGTTGATGTCCAGTTCTCCCAGCACCATTTTTTGAACAGCTATATTGAAATATAGTTCACATATCATATATTCCACACATTTACGGTGTAGAACTCAATAGGTGTTAGTATATTCACAGATATGTACAACCATCACCACAGTCAATTTTAGAACATTTTCATCACCTCAAAAAGAAGCCCCATACCCTTTAACTATCACATCTCCCAAGCCCCCCACCCTCAATGCTTGGCAACCACTAATCTTTCTCTCTGTATAGATTTTCCTCTTCTGGACATTTCATATGAATGGAATCACATGATATGTGGTCTTTTGTGAATAACTTATTTCACTTAGCATGTTTTCAAGGTTCATCCATGTTGTAGCATGTGTCAGTACTTCACTCCTTTTTATGGCTACATAATATTCCATTGTATGGATACACCGCATTTTGTTTATCCATTAGTCAGTCGATGGACATTTGGGTTGTTACCACCTTTCAGCTACTAAGAATAGTGCTACTATAAACATTCATGTACAAATTTTTGTGTTTTCATTTCTCTTGGGTATACTTAAGAGTGAAATTGCTGGCTCATATGATGACTGTTTAACTGCTTGAGGAACTGCCACACTGTTTTTCAAAGCATCTGCACCATTCTACATTCCCACTAGCAGCGTATGAGGGTTCCAATTTCTCCAACTCCTCACCAACACTTGTTATCATCTGATATTTTTATTCTAGCCATCCTAGCAGATGTTAAGTGGTATCTCATTATGATTTTGATTTGCATTTCCCTTATTACTAGTGATGTTGAACATCTTTTCAGGTGCTTATTGGCTGTTTGCATATCTTTTTCTGGAGAAATGTCTATACAAGCCCTTTACCCATTTTTAATAGGGTTTTTTTGTTGTTGAGTTGTAGGACTTCCTTATACATTCTGGTTATTAATCTCTTATCAGATATATGATTTCCAAATATTTTCTCCTACTCTGTGGGTTATCTTTCCATTCTCTTGACAGAGTCCTTTGATGCCCAAAAGTTCTTAATTTTGACAAAGTCCAATGTATCTATTTTTTCTTTTGCTGCCTCTATTCAGTGTTTTGAGAAATAATTGACATATAACATTATATTAGTTTTAGGTGTACAACATAATGATTTGATACATGTACATGTTGCAAAATGATCACCACCATAAGTTTAGTTAACATCCATCACCACACATAGTTATAAATTTTTTTTCTTGTGATAAGAACTTTTAAGATTTACTCTCAGCAACTTTCAAGTATACAATACAGTATTGTTAACTATAGTCACCATGCTGTACATTACATCCTCATGACTTATTTATCTTATAAGTGGAAGTTTATACCTTTTGACCACCTTCACCCATTTCACCCACTCCCCACCCCCCACCTCTGGCAACCCACCAATCTGTTCTTTGTATCTATCAGTTTGTTTTTTTTACTCTCTCTTTTTTTTTTTTGTGAGGAAGATCAGCCCTGAGCTAACATCTGCCAATCCTCCTCTTTTTTTTTTGCTGAGGAAGACTGGCCCTGGGCTAACATCCGTGCCCATCTTCCTCCACTTTATATGGGACTCCTCCACAGCATGGCTTGACAAGTGGTGTGTCGGTGCGCCCGGAATCCAAACCGTGGGCCACCAGCAGTGGAGCGCTTGCACTTAACCGCTGCACCACGGGGCCGGCCTGAATTTGTTTCTTTTTAGATTCCACATATAGGTGAGCTCATACAATATTTGTCTTTCTCTGTCTGACTTATTTCACTTAGCATAATACCCTAAAGGTCCATGCGTGCTGTTGCAAGTGGCAAGATTTCCTTCTCTTTTATGGCTGAATAATGTGCGTGTGTGTGTGTGTGTGTGTGTGTATACACACACATATACATACCACATTTTCTTTGTCCATTCATCCATCAATGGACACTTAGGTTGTTTGCATTTCCTGGCTATTATAAATAATGCTGCAATGAATATGGAGGTGCAGATATTTTCAAGATAGTGGTTTCATTTCCTCTGGATAAATACCCAGAAATGGAATTTCTGCATCATATGATAGTTCTATTTTTAATGTTTTGAGGAACCTCCATACTGTTTTCCATATCTATTCATTTTTAAAATGTAAATTCTTAGAAAAGCTGAAAGAAAAATTTATCCCTAGGCCCACCATTCTCAGTCTTAATTTCAACTAGCACTAATTATGGAACAATTGTAATTTATAGTGTGACTTGATCTGAATAGATTCATAATTATTAGTCTATTTGTGTTATTTACTTTTAAAGTTATAGCTAAAGATACTCCAAATGCAATAATTAACAATTCATTTATGTCCACTGATTCTTCTTATGAAATTAGTATTAAATTATTACCTATTTTTACATAAAGAGACTTACAATATCTACTCAATATAAAAGAATACATTTTGTCTAATTTTTGTTTTTAAGGACTTGAATCAGCCTTTATTCAAGGTCAAAAAATCATGATCTCTAATGAACTACACTGCCAAAGATTTTTACATTCTGGTAATCTATGATTTACAAATAATCTATACGTAAAAATAAGCAGTCACTGCCCTGAGAAACTTCATCTTCCTTCCTCATACCACAGCAGCTGTTGCCAATAAGACAAAATCTGAATCTCTGAATGAATGATAAGGAGAATAAGAGAAGAAACAGTAAAACTGAATTAGTTTAGAGGAGCTAGAACTAGCTACTCCAGCTCAAAAAAAATTCTCCATACTGCCTGAATTTTCCATTGCATGAAATTTCACAGAGATTATTATATTAATGCAAATCTTCCATTTTTTCCAAATTTTTATTATGGAAAATTTCAACCACACATAAAAGCTGAAATAGTACAGTGAACATCTATCTGTATATCCTCTGCATGAATTCAACAACTGTTAACATTTTGTTATATTTGTTCTGTTTTTTCTAAACTATTTGAACATAAGTTTTACAAATCATAATACTTCAGCATGTATTTCCAAAGAGTAAGGGCTCATGTATAACCACAATAATTTTATCACAGCTAAGAAAATTAATGATTGTACATCATCTAATACACATTCTCTATTTAAATTTTCCCAAATGTCCCAAGAATATCCTTTACAGTTTTTATTTTTTCCAAATTAGGATCCAGACAAGGTTCACACACTGCATTTGGTTGTCTCTCTTTCGTCTTGTTTAATCCAGAACAGCCCCTCCCCCATATCTCTTTTTCCCTATGAAGTGACTTTCTGAAGAACCTAGGTCAGTCGTCTTAACAGACATTGTATCCTTTTTTTAAAATACAAACTCCTCTTTGATAGTTTAAGGGGATGATAGCTAGAATTATACCTCCTAACACCTACATAAGATCAGTTACTACGAGAGAAAAGAAGCCCAGATGGGACAGGAAAGGCAAGTAATTGTGAGTAAAGGATACTTGAGATGAAGGGAACTCATCGGCCCAGGTGAAGAGTCTAAGGTGGGGTACTTAAGGCAAGCATGAAGGCATTAGGGGCTAGGGAGAGGGTCACTGGGAAGCAGTAACGGGTATGAAAAGCGAAGTAGAATAATGTCTAAAATAAACAGATCCTATCAAAATTTTGCCTATGAGAGCTGTGCCTCAAAAGATTCTTCCTCTTTCCTCTGGTAGCACATGACTGCCTGCCTCGAGGTCAGAACACTCAGATTTAGTACTGTATACCTCAGATATGTAATGGGCCAGGTGGGGCTTTTAAGGGCTGATCTAGGTACATTTGCAAAATTGACTAAATTGTTTTATGGGAATATGTTAAGTTCAAATAACAGAATTGGTAACAAACTTTTGGAATACACTACAATACACTACACTCAGCATACAATGCAATACACTCAGCAGATGAAAGCTAGTTTACCCAGTTAGTTAGGAATGTAAAATTGAAATAGTTTCATTATGGGGTATGGCCCAGACCAAAGTACTGGAACATCTCTCTCAGGCTTACTGAGGAACTGAGAGAGACTAGTTAAGTAGAGAAGCACTTTTAAGTAACTGGATAATTCACCCTGGAAGTATGTATTGGGGAGGAAAGAATTTCTGAGCACGAATGAAAATTACATTAATACAGCCACTTTTCCCACTACATCCTAATTTAAGCATGTCAAATCATCTACAGATAATATATACTTCCTTCTGCCTTCTTAATTCACCTGTTTTTTTCCTTCAAAACTCTACTTAGATTGGACATTACATGCAAAACCTCAGAGGAATTCCATCTCTCTGGTACTATTCATATATATACATATATATATAATATATATGTATATATATATACACACTCTAATTGATTTTAGAATATATGTTATGAGACAGGTACATATTTGTACCTGTCTCAAAGACGGGTACAAAGTCAGAAACATCTTTTGTAACCTACCATTGCATTTAGCAAAATGACTCAGAAAACAGAGTAAGAGCATAAACAATTTCATATGGTATGGAAAAAAATGTAGGCTTCTGGGAGATCACAATATCAAAAAAACATATCTGGCATGCAGCTATTAGTAATGAGGTGACTCTGAGAACAAGAGCATCCAACAACACTGAGGGAAATAATTTCTAGTTATTAAAGTATTGTGAGCCACTCCCTAAACACAGATGGTAATCACCATCGCTAATAACATTTTCTAAGAGGAAGAACAGTATTATCACTAGATCATCACCTCTGGTTTGGAAACAGAAACTGCAGAGGTTGAGTACAAACATGACACATATGAAGTCTGATTGCTCAAAACCACTTTCTTAAAGCTGATCACAGAAGCTCAAACATTATTTTAAAATCTCCCTAAAATAATTAGTCCTCATAATTTGGAAAAGGTTCTGGATTCTTAATAAATTATACAGTAAAATTTAATTCTTTTTTTGGAGACAGTTCTACCTGGATAAGTTTTGATCACTATGGTAATCAAAAAAAAAAACCCCACAAATTAAAACTACAATGAATATCATTTACACTCATCACATAGACAAAAATTTCAAAATATGACAATACCACGTGTTGGTAAGGATGTGGAGCAACAGGATCTCTCTTATTCAGCTGGTAAGAGTATAAATTAGTATAACCATTATGGAACCCACTTGGCAATATCTGGTAGAGTTGAAGATATACATATACTAGAACTCAACATTTTTACTCGTAGGCATATTACCCTAGAGAAAGACACACATGTATGCAAGGAAACATGAACAACAATGTTCATTGCAACAGTGTTCCTAACAGTTAAAACTTTGGAAATAACATAAATGTCTATCAACCAGAAAATGGAAAAATAGGTGGTGGTATATACATAGTGGAGCATGATACAGCAGTTAAAATGAATGAACTAAAATAGTGGTTCTCACCGGGAGGAGGGGAGATTTTACCACCAAAGGGATGTTCGGCAATGTCTGGAGACATTTTTGGTTATCACAACCAGGGGGTAGAGGGAAGTGCAACTGGCATCTAGTGGGTAGAAGCCAGGGATACTGCTAAACATCCTATAATGCACAAGAAAGCCCCTCACAACAAAGAATTTTCTGGCCCCAAATGTCAATAGAACAGAGGCTGAGAAACCCTGAACTAGAGCTACAAGTAGCAATATGGATAAACCTCATAAACATAGTTGAGGAAATAAAAAAGTTTCAGAAGAATACAAAGCTTTAAAAACATAAAACAATACCATATATTGTTTTTGTATGCACACATACATAGTAGTGTTAGTCAAAATATAAAAATGTGCATGAGAATGATGAACTGCAAATTCAGGAGTTTGGGGAGGGAGGAAGGGATGCAATTGGAGCACAAGGGTAAACTTCAACTATATATGTAGTGTTTAACTTCTTAGGCTAAGTAGTGGATACACATGTTATGTTATAGGTTCTCTATACTCTGTGTAGGCCTAAATTATTTCACTATAAGAATTTTTAAAAGGAAAACAAATGAATGAACCTGGAGGACATTATGCTAAGTGAAATAAGCCAAACACAGAAAGACAAAAACTGCATGATCTCACTTATACGTGGACTCTAAAAAAGCCAAACTCTCAGAAGCAGACTAGAATGGTGGTTACCAGAGGCCGGGGGGGTGGGGGAAATGGGGAAATGTTGGTCAAAGGGTAAAAAGTTTCAGTTATGCAGGACGAATAAGTTCTGCAGATCTAATGTACAGCATGGTGACTATAGTTAATAATACTATATGTTTACTTGAAATTTGCTAAGAGAGATATTAATTGTTCTCAACAAAATAAAGGTAACTATGTGAGGTGATGGATATGTTAATTAGCTTGATTGTGGTAGTCATTTCACAATGTATATGTTTATCAAAACATCATGTTGTAGTGATATACCAAATTAACAAAATGAAGAATAAAAATCATATGATCATCTCAATAGATGCAGAAAGGCATTTGAGAAAATTCAACATCCATTTATGATAAAAACTCTCAACAAAGTGGGTATAGAGGGAACCTACCTCAACATAATAAAGGCCATCTATGACAAGCCCACAGCTAACATCATACTCAATGGTGAAAAGCTGAAAACGTTTCCTCTAAGATCAGGAACAAGACAAGGATGCTCACTCTTGCCACTTTTATTCAACATAGTGTTGGAAGTCCTAGCCAGGGCAATTAGGCAATAAAAAATAATAAAATAAAATAAAAGGCACCCAAATTGGAAAGGAAGAAGTAAAACAATCACTTTTTATGGATGACATGATTTTACATATAGAAAACTCTAAAGACCCCACCAAAAAACTGTTAGAACTAATAAACGAATTCGGTAAAGTTGCAGGGTACAAAATCAATATGTAAAACTCTGTTGTGTTTCTATACACTAACAGCAAACTATCAGAAAAAGAAACTAAGAAAACAATCCCATTACAATCAAAAATAATAAAATATCTAGGAATAAATTTAACCAAGGAGGTGAAAGACCTATGCATTGAAAACTATAAGACACTATTGAAAGAAATTGAAGAAGACACAAATAAATGGAAAGATATACTGTGCTCATGGATTGGAAGAATTAATATTGTTAAAATGTCTCATTACCCAAAGCAATCTACAGATTCAATGCAATCTGTATCAAAAGTCCAATGGTATTTTTCACAGAAACAGAACAAACAATCCTAAGATTTGTATGGAACCACAAAAGATCCCGAATGGCCAAAGCAATGTTGAGAAAGAAGAACAAAGCTGGAGGCATCACACTCCCTAATTTCAAACTATATTACAAAGCTATAGTAATCAAAAACAGTATGGAATTGGCATAAAAACAGACACACAGATCAATGAACAGAATAGAGAGACCAGAAATAAACTACATATATAATCAATTAGTTTACGAAAAAGGAGGCAAGAATATACAATGGGGAAAGAACAGTCTCTTCAATAAATGGTGCTGGGAAAACTAGACAGCCACAGGCAAAGAATGAAATTAGACTACTATCTTACTCCATACACAAAAATTAATTCAAAATGGATTAAAGATTTGAATGCAAGATCTGAAACCATAAAACTCCTAGAAGAAAAACATAGGCAGTAAGCTCCCTGACGTGGGTCTTGGCGATGATTTTTTTGGATCTGACTCCAAAAGCAAAGGCAACAAAAGCAAAAACAAACATCAAACTAAAAAGCTTCTGCACAGCAAAGGAAACCATCAACGAAATGAAAAGGCAACCTACTGAATGGGAGAAAATATCTGCCAATCATGAATACAATAAGGGGTTAATATCCAAAACATATAAAGAACTCATACTACTCAACAGTAAAAAAATAAACAATCTCATTAAAAAATGGGCACAGGGCCGGCCCTGTGGCTTAGCGGTTAAGTGTGCATGCTCTACTGCTGGCGGCCCGCGGTTCAGATCCCGGGCGCGCACGGACGCACCACTTCTCCGGCCATGCTGAGGCTGTGTCCCACATACAGCAACTAGAAGGATGTGCAGCTATGACATACAACTATCTACTGGGGCTTTGGGGGAAAAAAATAAATAAATAAAATTATTAAAAAAAAATGGGCAGAGGACCTAAATAGACACTTTTCCAGAGAAGACATACAGATGGCCAACAGGTACATGAAAAGATGCTCAACATCACTAATCATCAGGGAAATGCAAATCAAAACCACAATGAGATATCACCTCACACTTGTTAGAATGGCTATTATCAAAAAGACAAGAAATAACAGGTGTTGGCAAGGATGTGGATAAAAGGGAATACTCATGCATTATTGATGGGAATACAAATTGGTGTAGCTACAATGGAAAACAGTATGGAGGTTCCTCAAAAAATTAAAAATAGAACTATCATATGATCCAGCAATTCCACTTCTGGGTATTTATCTGATGAAAATGAAGACAGTAATTTGAAAAGATATATGCACTGCTATGTTCATTGCAGCATTATTTGCAATAGCGAAGATACAGAAACAACCTAAGTGTTCATTGATGGATGAATGAATAAAGAAGATGTGGTGTATATATACAATGGAATACTACTCAGCCATTAAAAAAAATGAAATCTTGCCACTTGTGACAACACAGATGGCCTTTGAGGGTATTATGCTAAGTGAAATAAGTCAAACAGAGAAAGACAAATACCATATGACTTCACTTATATGTGGAATCTAAAAAACAAAACAAAACGAAACTCACAGATTCAGAGAACAGATCGGTGGTTTCCAGAGGGGAGGGGGGTTGGGTTAGGCGAAATGGGTAAAAAGGGTCAAGAGGTACAAACTTCCAGTTATAAAATAAATAAGTCATGGGGATGTAATGTACAGCATGATGAATACTGTTAATAATATTGTATTACATATTTGAAAGTTTTTAAAAGAGTAAATCTTAAAAGTTCTCATCACAAGAAAAAAAAATCTTTTTGTAACTTTGTATGGTCACGGACCTTAACTAGACTTATTGTGGTGATCATTTCGCAGTGTATACAAATATCGAATCATGTTGTACACCTGAAACTAATATAACATTATATGTCAATTATACCTCAATAAAAAATTAAATTAAAAAAAAGATCAAATTTGCAAAAAAACCCAAAACAATGAAGGTAATTTTTTCCTACCCTTTGAGCCTATTAAACACTAAAATAAAAAATTTAAAAAAAATCACATTGTACACCTTAAATATATACAATTTTTATTTGTCAAATATACCTCAATAAAGATGGAGGAAAAAAGATTTTTTAGAAGTCCATTTTGGGGCCAGTCCAGTGGCGTAGTGGTTAAGTTCACATGCTCTGCTCTGGCGGCCCGGGGTTCTTGGGTTCAGGTCCTGGGCATGGACCTATGCACCACTCATCAAGCCATGCTGCAGGGGCCTCCCATATACAAAATAGAGGAAGTTTTGATTGGCACAGATGTTAGCTCAGGGCCAATTTTCCTCAAGCAAAACGAGGAAGATCGGCAATGGATGTTAGCTCTGGGCCAATCTTCCTCACCAAAAAAAGTCCATGTTAAGGGGAAATAAAAATATAGGGAATGTGCAGAAATTAAGAGAAAAGTTACCAAAATTAAAACTCAGTAAGTGAGACCAATGATAAACTCAAACATATACACAGCCAAAATAACCCAGTCCATTATACCAGGGCTATAAAAATACCCCTGTTTTGTTAAACAAATTGATGATTTCTAGCTAGGCAAACAACCCTGAACTAGTGTTGTCTTCAGAGTATCTATATAATATTTCCAAATCAATTTAATTTTTTTACCCATGTTTTTATTTAAAATTACTACCACCTCTAAATCAAAAACAAAAGGGGAAACCATTAGCTTCTCTATTATTTTATATAATGAATTTCTTTTATTTAAATTGTGTAGGCCTTTAAAAGGAAAATGATCTTATGCCTTAGCCTGTTTTCAAAATACTGAGTGCCTAATCTCTTTCATGAGACAACTGTCATTATATAAGCAGAGGACTAAGATTCCAGAAGAACAGCTGGAGTAGACAAGAGTATGTTTGAAAACAAAAATTGTTCTTTTCATTTGACCATTCCCAAAAGATTAGGAGTATATGTTAGTAAGATCAAAAAAGAACAGAACATTCAAATTAAGAAAAGGCAATGTGCTTTGCTGGCCATTTTTGTGACTCCTGGGCTAACCACCGCCTCTCTACAAAAGAGCTGTCCTGTGATAACAACTGAGATATTTCAGATTCCTGTAGCATTGCATAGTTGACAAAACTTTCATATACATGAATTTCACAACTATCCTGCAATATAAATAGGGTAGTAGACTCCTTTTAAAATTAAGGAAGCTAACACTCAGACTTACCCACGCTCATATAGCCAAATCATGCTGGACTTGAGAGCTAACAATAGCCTCAAAAGGATTAATTTAATAGGGCAATGTTTGCAAAAGCATAAAATAAAACCAGCCAAAGGTGGGGGTAGGGTGGAGAAAATGCTTGAAAAATACTGGTACCCTGCAATGAACACAGGTGGAGACAGGTTCCTCAAAAACTGACAAATAGTCTTCAAGTTACTTACTAGGCGCATCTGCTGCCATGTCAATAATAGACTACAGGAAAAAACATGTTTTTAGTATGGGTGACACCTTTCTTGCCTCAAACAAGGCCATTTTTAGCCCTGGAAAGTAGAAGGAAGTAGGATTCAACTATTTGACATTAAAATGTGTCAGCTACTTTTCAACCATATTATGGGTTAAATATGGTCTTGGTGCAGTAGTCTATCTTAGGTTCTAAGAAGATTTTTTTTGGTAGTGGGAATGCCTTTTTTCCCTCATCAAAATAATCATCTGATTCAAACTTGTCAGATATAATCTGTAGGTAAATCATGGACTGCTTGTAATACTATAGCTTTCTTCACAAGGAAAAAGCCATCTTACAATTTTAGTTCTAAGACGAAATAGTGCCCCAAACCACTGATGAAAAAACATTTAATACTTACGAAAACTAAAAACAACTGTCAGTATTTAACCATTATATAAAGTTGAAAAAGCACTTATTCTATATTTGCTATAACTGATTAAGTACAAGTAAACTATAAAAGAAACCATAAAAGTTTAGTGAGGCTGAAAATGAGAACTCTCACCAAACGTTTTAAGTATGTCATTAATTTTATAAAAACCACCACTAAAAAAATAATGATTCTAATTACCCTGACATTAAAATGTCTTTAAAAGTTTTAATTATTAAAAATTCTTGTACTAATGTCAGAGTAGACAGATCCTTGCAACAGAACAGAAAGTCCCAGAAACAAACATGTGTATATATAAGAATTTAGTATAAAATAAGGGCAGCAGTTCAAATCAATGGGGAAATCAGTAAGTGGTGTTGGCATAATGTGCTAACTAACCATTTGAGGTGAATACTTTTAGATCCTATCTTACACCAAAATTAATTCCAACTGAGTTAAAGACTAAAATATAAAAAGAAAACAGAAAATGCTACAAAGACATAAAAGTGAATATTAATTAACAACAGCAACAACAAAACTCGAGGTGGGGAAGGCCCTTCTAAGCATAAGCCAAAAGCTGAAACCATAAAGGAAAAGATTTTAAAATTTAATTATATGAAATTTTAAAATTTCATGTGGCAAAAAACACCATGTAAACAAACTATATATATGCATGGAGTTTCTTTGGGGATGATGAAATGTTCCAGAATTATAGTGGCAACAGTTGTACAAGTCTGTGAAGATACTAAAAACCAATGAATCATACACTTCAATAGGGTAAATTTTATATGTAAATTATATTTGAAAAAAACCATATACGTAATATATATGTCAGAAAACTGCCAAAATAAGAAATCCAAAATACCAATAGACACATGAAAATTAACATTTAAAAATTATAAATTAAAACTACTAAGATACAATATTTTCCCCCTACTAGATTACTAAAATGTGTCTACTACCATGTAGCTTAAAACAGAACAAAATAGGAAACAACCTAAATTTTCTACAGTAGGACGTTAAACTCTAGTATATCCACATTATTATAGATAGTTGTCATATTTTTGGCTAGCCGGCATCCAAACACACATCCTAGGTTAAGGAATTCCCCTCCTGTGAGTGTGTCTCGGTAACAGGCAGTAGGCACCTACCCCCACTAGTGAAGCTAAAGTGGGAGCGGGGATATTCCCTACCCTTCATCCTTGAAGCTGAGATGCTGCTAAGTGATTCTAGACCCGGCTGGGCAGATGCTTCTGCCTAGAGTTTTGAATCCTGAGGAAGTCACACAAATACAAAGTAACAGTTAAAGAGAATTCACGGCAGTTGCAGCAGCAAAGTCAAGATGCCAGCAGTGGCGGTGGCAGAAGTCCTGAGAAAGCCAGTGCCACCGGAGAGGTCTTCACCAGACTGTTCCTGGGGTGTGACCTTGGCCTGTTTTAGCCTCACTTGGGTTCCTGCACATTTTCCAAGCCTGGCTAACCATCTTTCCTGTTGACTCTATAAGCAATTTTAATAGCCTACCAATAAATTCCCTGTCAGGTTAAGTGAGTCAGAACTGTTGTATGTTGTTTGCAAGGAAGAACTCAGCCTAATACATGTATAATAAATACCATGTGGCCATTAAAAACAATGATATAGATCTCCATTTACAGACAGGAAAAATGTTGAGGATACATTAAGAAAAAGTAAATTTTCACTCTGCAAAAGTTCCCTTAACCAACCTCCAATGGATTAACCGATGGTCTCTGTTCTACCACTAAAATATTCAGAGGCCCAAAGCATGCTTATGTGTACTTCTTGTCCCACCAGTAGTATGTTGGCATACGTAGATTCAGCTGTGTTTGCTCCCAAGCCTGTTTATGCCCACTGAACTTCTTATAATCACGTGATTTAATATTATGTAAACTGATAGAATATGAGTATAAAAGAGAGTTATTCTTTCTATAAAACAAAGGTGAATGCTTTAGAGACACTCAATAAAGGTGAGCAGTACACTGCTGAAATAGCTGTACATGAAGCAACTTTAAGAGACTGGCAGTGAGGGCAAATCATAAAAATCTAAAAGAATTCTGTTCTCTACTTTCATGAAACCAAATTAGAAATTGGAAATCTGGAATGAAGCAATATAGACATGGTTTGTGCAAGAAAATGAGGAATTCCAGGGGACCCATATGCAAAGAAAAAGCCTTGGCCCTACATATAAATATTGGAGAATGAATGAATATATGTTCTAGGTTTTTAAAAAATGAATATGCTACATGTACATAGCTTTTATGGTTTCCTTCTTCAAATGACCAACCACTAGACGGTTAGGAGAGTTTCTACCATGTTTCCATCTTCTGTGAGAAGACTCTGGAAAATACCACAGGACAAAGAGGAAAAAAATACCTGATTCCACTTTGCTTTAAAAGGGTCCTAGATAATTTACATTTTCAGCCTTTGCTAAAACCTGTCATAAGCCAACTTTTATAAACAGTTCAATAATAAGATAGGATTGAAAATGTGCATCCCTAACAAAGACATCGCTGAAATCTATACTTTGAAGAATCTTCTTCCCATCATTGAATTTCCCATGTTCATCCTATAAAGCCATGAAATGTAATGGCCTGTTACAATGGCTATGTCCAATATGTTACGCTGCTATTTTTTAAGTTGTTGCCATTCAGAATCCTCAGTGGAAGTCAGAGATGATTTTCCTCACACATAATTTTATATGACATTTGTTCTTTCTCTAAAGATATTTATGGGCTATAGCAAAATTACTATTTCCTGAGAAAGGCAGACACTTTTTTAAAGTTTTTTTTATTGTGATAAAATACACATAACATAAAATTTACCATTTGAACCATTTTTAAGTGTACAGGTTAGTGGCATTAAGTACATTCACACTGTTATACAACCATCACCAGAACTTGCTCATTTCCTAAACTGAAACTGTACCCATTAAACAATAATTCCCCATTCCCCCTCCCCTCAGCCACTGGTAACCACCATTCTACTTTCTGTCTCTATGAATCTGACTACTCTAGGTCCCTCATATAAGTTAAATCACACAATATTTGTCCATTTTTGTCTGGCTTATTTCACTTAGCATTAAATCTTGAAGGTTTTGCCGTGTTATATCACATGTCAGAATTTCATTCCTTTTTAAGGCTGAAGAATATTGCACTGTATGCATATACCATATTTTGTTTATCCACTCATCTGTTGATAGACATTTGGGTTGTTTTACCTTTGGGCTATTGTGAGGAATGCTGCTATGAACAGTGTTGTGCAAACATCTGTTCAAGTCTCTGCTTTCAATTCTTTTGGGTATATACTCAGAATTGGAATTGCTGCATGTGGTAATTCTATGTTAAATTTTTTTAGGAACCACCATACTGTTTTCTAGAGCAACTACACCATTTTACATTCCCACCAGCAATGCACAAGGGTTCCAATTTCTCTACATCCTCGCCAACACTTGTTATTATTTACTGTATTTTTTTAAAGTAATAGCTATTCTAATGGGTGTGAAGTGGTAACACACTTCTTTTTTACATCTCATATATTTCAATGAAGAATTGAAGAATCAAAACTAAAATATGAAATAGATGGAAAGCCATAACCCTTCATGATCAGTCATTTCGTTGTTATTTTATTTCATTTACAATGTATTCTTACATTTTTTTCTCGGCAATTTCTCCTATATTCTAATTTTCCGGCAAGAACTGGTTACAATATATACTTTAAATGTGAAGTATTGGGGTCGGCCCGGTGGCGTAGAGGTTAAGTGCGCACACTTCGCTGCGGCGGCCTGGGGTTCGCAGGTTCAGATCCCGGGTGCACACCAACGCACTGCTTGTCAAGCCATGCCGTGGCGGCGTCCCATATAAAGTGGAGGAAGATGGGCACAGATGTTAGCCCAGGGCCAGTCTTCCTCAGCAAAAAGAGGAAGATTGGCATGTGATGTTAGCTCAGGGCAAATCTTCCTCACACACACACACACACACACACACACACAAATTGCTGACTCTTTTCCATATCTTGTACTTCAAATGTCAGTGTGGGTGATTTATTTAAAATAAAGGCTTGAAATACCCTTCTCATTTAAAAATAAATAAATGAATGTGACGTATTATTGCTTTGAGCTCTATTTTATGACTGATTAGCTTAAATAGGTTAGTACAATAACTTGAATGAGTTCAAAGGGATCAGGATAAGATGTAACAACTGGTCATTGGTAAGTGTTCTTGGCTCATTGTGTGCTTATTTTTATTTTTTTATTTATTTTGTGTGTGTGTGTGTGTGTGTGAGGATGATCAGCCCTGAGCTGATCCTCCTCTGTTTTTTTTTTTTTTTGCTGTGGAAGACTGGCCCTGGGCTAACATCTGTACCCATCTTCTTCCACTTTATATGGGACGCCGCCACAACATGGCCCGACAAGCGGTGCGTCAGTGCACACCCGGGATCCAAACCCGGGCCGCCAGCAGCAGAAGCGTGCGCACTTAACCGCTATGCCATGGGGCCGGCCCCTGTGTGCTTATTTTTAGAGTGGATATAAAAACGGAAATGTGAATTTCATTTACAACAGTTCTTCAGAAACCTAGCATCCAGATTTAATCATATTTCTCTAAACTTTTTCCTAAAGATAGTAAGAGGTACTACCTCTAAAGGGTAGAGTATACTAAAGGGTAAAATATTGTGCTTTCATCACTGAAAATGAATAGCCAACTAATAATGAAGCAATACTAGCCATAATTACTACAACAAAGTAGATTCACCAGAAAGATAATGTTGGAAATATCTAGAATCTAGGAACATATTATTCTAGCACCCTGAACAACTTGTTTGTTACACCTATTTTGGAAAGTTATATCAGAGGAACTGAACTCTATCATTACAACTTACTCAAATATTTGTCCTCAACCCACCTAAGCATTTATAATAAAGGCCTCCCACACAAGAATGAAATAATTTGTAATACATTTAAGACCAATGAAACTGCATGAAATCTCAGGAAAATTTAAGTAGGAAATTATGCCTATTATTAACTAGGCAAATATATACAAACAGCACCTAGCACTAGTTATTGCTATATATGTGTTACTTATAATTATATAATAAGTATTATTACTATACAATTAAAAGTCAGAGATTAATGGCATGAGCCAAAATCACATATACTTAGCCAAACACAGACTCAAAGATAATCACACTTTTGCTTCTCCATAGGGACTCCAACTAGTGGCAGATAAGGCTACTGCATAAACATGTGCCTCTACTTTTCTCCCTCTTAAATGAAAATCATCTATTTCAAATATTCCGAATCTGAGTTGGGGAAAAAACCAGATTGGGTGGGGAGACAGAGAGAAACACTCAAAGCAGTTGTTCAATAAGTATTTTTTTGTTGGGCAGATGGTCAGTTGACTGGATGGACAAACAAACCACCTCTGAATTCTGCTGTGGGATGAGAAAGCTGAAAGTGGGCAAGTGATTTCTTCTTAGTCAGAAGACCAAAAATGGTGGCAAACTACTAACATTCTGAGATATTTTCCAGATACTCTTTACTTTTCCCTTGACTGCAAGATAAAAACTCAAAGGAGTAAGTCTACCCTAATTCTGTGATCGATACTGGTATCACTAATAGTGGAACAATCAGGCATTGTATGCCTCCTACGCACCACCTATGGAGTATTCTCACCAAAAATCTTTTAACCTGTATCTAATAAAGCTTTTAGAGCTAACTTCCAATTTACAGGAAATAACAGGGAATAAAGGATGATGCTAAATGATAACATGAGGAAATAATCAGAAAAATCCAGAAAGTGAGACAAGAGAAGCACTGTCCAATAGAACTTTCTGCAATGTTAGAAATGTTCTATATCTATGCTGTCCAATACAGCAGCCACTAGGCAAATGTGGCTATTGAGCACCTGAAATGTACCTAGTGGAAAAGGAGATGTGCTGTTAAGTGAAAAATACTGGATTTCAAAGACCTAGTAGGAAAAAAGAATGTAAACTATCTCAATAACTGCATATTGACTAGATATTGAAATGACAATAACTTGTACATATTACGTTAAATAAAATATATTAAAATTAATTTCCCATTTATTTTTATTTTTTATTGTGGCTATTATAAAATTTTAAATTACGTGTGTGGCTCACACTATATTCCTATTGAACAGTGCTGTTCTAGAATCATTATTATTTTACCTTTCATAATTTAGGTCTATGATCCATCTGGAACTACTTTTCGTATATAATATGAGATAGGAGTCAAGGCTCATTTTTCCCTATATGGACATTGAATTGATTTGTTACCATTTATTGAAAGATATTTTCCTTACATGTAACGTTCTTGTCAGGTTTTGGTATAAATGTTACACTGATTCCATAAAAAGAGCTGAGAAATATTCACTATTTTTCAGTTTTCTAGGAAAGTTCAGTGTTAGATTGTTATTAGTTCTTTACTAGAAGAATTCACCAGGGAAGCCATTTGGGCCTCAAGTTTTCCTTGTGGGAAGGTTGTCACATCAGTTACTGAAAGAGGTATGTTAAAATTTCCAACTATGATTTTGGACCTATTTCCCCTTTTAGTTCTGCCAATTTTTGTATCATATATTTTTAGGCTATGCTATTAGAAAGTTATTAATATTATATCTATCTGTTGAATTAATCTTTTTATCATTATAAAGTGTTCTCCTTCTCTGCAGTAATACGTCTTGACTTAAAAGTACACTTTGACAATAGCACAGCCACACCAATTATCTTTTGGATAGTACTTGCATAAAATATTTTTTCATCCATTTATTTTCAACCTTTCTATGAATAGCATACAGTTGCATGCTATTTCTGTGAATGGCATTTAGTTGCTTTTTTTAAAATCCTTCTCACAAGCTCTGCTCTGAAATGTAATATTTGGTCCATTTACATTTAATGAAATTACTGACATTTCTGAGTTTATATCTATCATCTTGCTGTTTTCTATTTGTCCCAAGTGTTCTTTGAGCCTTTTTTCTCCTTTCTTGCTTTCTTTTGTATTAATCAAATATTTTTCTTTATTTCCTTTTTCTCAAGTAATAGCTTGTTATAGTGTTTAAAAATTATTCTTTTAGTACCCTAGAAATTACAACATGCCTCCTTGATTATATTACAGTCTACCTTAAATTAGAGCTTTTACCTCTGCCTGGATAATGCAAAAACTTTAAAACATGTTAACTCCATTTAACAGCCTCCCCTTTTATTAGTTTCCTATTGCTGCTGTAACAAATTGCCACAGAAACAAATGTATTATCTTACAATTTTGGAAGTCAGTAGTCCAAAATGGTTCTCATTGGGTGAAGTAAGGTGAAGGGAGCAAAGTCTACCTTGCCTCAGTGATCAATATTAGTATCACAAATAGTGGGACAACAAGGCAATATATGCCTCCTATTCACCACCTATAAAGTATTTTCACAAAAACTCTTTAACAAGTATCTAATCGAGACTTTAGAGCTAACTTCCAATATACAGGAAATAACAGGGACTAAAGGATTGCATCTTGTAGTCAAAGGAAAAGTAAAAAATCAAGGTGTTAGCAGGGCTGTGTCCTTTCTGGAATCTCTAGGAGAGAATCCATTTCTGATTTTTCCAGCTGCCTGCATTTCCTGCATTGTAGTCTCCAGGACCCCAACTGCAGGACTTTGACCTCTGCTTCTGTCCGCACATCTTCTCTGACTCTCCTGACACCCTCTTGTACTTATAAGGACCTTTGTGATCATATTGGACCCACTCAGATAATCCAGGATAAAGCTTCCATCTCAAGATCCTTAACTTAATCACACCTTCAAAATCCTTTTTACCTTGTAAGGTACTAACAGGTTCCGGGGATTTGGACGTAGACATCTTTGTGGAGCCATTACTCTGTATACCACACCCCCGCATATTCTGTGTTAGTGGTGTCACATATTTTAATTCAATATGTTTACAAACACTTCAGAAAGGAAAGCTCTACCTCACAGTAGAATGCAAACTAATAAGTGTAGACAGAATAATGAAGTTAGAAAACCACCAGGTGTCAGTGTCACAGTAATAACTGATTGAGGAAGAAATCATTCACGAATGATAAAACCACAGTCATATGCCACATAACGATGTTTCAGTCAACGACGGACCGCATATAAGATGGTAGTCTCATAAGATTAATAGCATATAGCCTAGGTGTGTAGTAGACTATACCATCTAGGTTTATGTAAGAACACTCTATGATGTTCGCAAAACAAAGACCTCACCTAACAACACATTTCTCAGAATGTATCTCCATTGTTAAGTGATGCATGACTGTAGTGAAAAAGTTTGATGAGAAAGAGGATATTTACATAATCTCAAAGTACCACCCTACAAAATACTTATAATTACTAATAAATAAGTACAAAATATTCCTTAATTAACTTTACAGGAGAGAAATCTTTTAAACAAACAATACAAATTATCATCACCATTAATAAGACAAATTGACATACTACACTAACTCTATTCAAAAGAAAGCTGAAAGGCTATGTTAATATCTAAGTAGATTTCAGAGAAAAGACTATAAACAGAGATAAAGAAGGGCATTTCATAATGACAAAGGGGCCAATTAATGAAGAGGACATAACAATCCTAAATGTATATGCAGCTAACGACACAGTTTCAAAATTCATGAAGCAAACAGTGAAAGAACTGCAGGGAGAAATAGAAAAACTCACAAGAATAGTTAGACACTTCAATACCCCTCTCTCAATAACTGATAAAATACGTAGGCAGAAAGCCAGCAAGGATAGAGCAGATTTGATTAACACTGTCAACCAACTTCACTAGATTAACATTCACAGAACAGTCCACCTAACATCAGCAGAATACACTTGCTTATTCAAGTGCAGATGGAACATTAACCAAGATAAGCCAAATTCTGAACCACAGAATATGTCTCACTAAGTTCAAAAGATGCAAGTCAAACAAAGTATGTTCTCTGACCACAATGGAATTAAATTACAAATAAAAACAGAAAGATCTCTGGAAAACCCACAAATATTTGGAAACTAGCTACACACTTCTAAATAACCCATGAGTCAAAAAACTCAAAAGAGAAATTAGAAAGTATTTTGAACAGAATTAAAATGAAAATGAAACATAGTAGAATTTGTAGGATGACATCAAAGCAGTAGTTAGCAGAAATTTTATGGTACTAAATGCTTATACGAGAAAAAAAGAAAGGTTTAAAGTCAATAATCTCAGGTACCATCTTCAAAAGCTAGAAAGCACAATTAAATCCAAAGTAAGCAGAAGAAAAGAAATAATAAAGATCACAACAAAAGTCAATAAAATAAAAAGCAGAAAAACAATAAAGAAAATAAATAGAATCAAAAGCTGGTTCTTTGAGAAGATCAGTAAAATTGATAAACCTCTATCAAGACTTATAAGGGAAAATAAGAGAGACAACACAAATTACCATTATCAGAAATAAGAAAGGTGGGCCAGCCCGTGGCTTAGCGGTTAAGTGTGTGTGCTCCGCTGCTGGCAGCCGGGGTTTAGATCCCCGGTGTGTCGTGCACCGATGCACTGCTTCTCCGACCATGCTGAGGCCGCATCCCACATACAGCAACTAGAAGGATGTGCAGCTATGACATACAACTATCTACTGGGGCTTTGGGGGAAAAAATAAATAAATAAAATTTAAAAAAAGAAATAAGAAAGGTGACATCACTACAGATTCTAAAGACATTAGATGGACAAAAAGGGAATAGTATAAACAACTTTATGTCAATAAACTCAACATTTAGATGAAATGGACCACTTCACTGAAAGACAGAAGCTCATCGAAGAAGAAAGAGATAACCTAAAAAGTCCTAATATACTACAGGCACTGAAATTGTAGTTAAAAAAAAAAAAAAACTTCCCACAAAGAACTCCAGGCCCACATTGATTTCCTAGTAAATTCTACCAAACATTTAAGGAAGAAATAGTACACATCCTTCACAAACACTTCCAAAAAAATAGAAGAGGGAACACTTCCTAACTCATTCTATAAGCCAATGTTACCCTAATATCAAAATAAGATAAAGATATCACGAGTAAATAAAACTACAGACCAATATCACCAAGAATATAGGCAGAAAAATTCTCAGAAAAATATTAGCAATCTAAATCCAGCAACAGGGCTGGCCCCGTGGCTTAGCGGTTAAGTGCGTGCGCTCCACTGCTGGCGACCCAGGTTCGGATCCCGGGCGCGCACCGACGCACTGCTTCTCCGGCCATGCTGAGGCCGTGTCCCACATACAGCAACTAGAAGGATGTGCAACTGTGACATGCAACTATCTACTGGGGCTTTGGGGGAAAAATAAACAAATAAAATATAATAAATAAATAAATAAAACATTCATAAGCATTTAAAAAAAAAATAAATAAATCCAGCAACATATAAAAAGGATTCTACACCATGACCAAGTAGAATTTATCACAGGAAGGCCACGGTTGGTTCAACATATAAAAAGTAATCAATGTAATATACGATATTATTAAAGTAAAGGACAAAAAACACAAATATTTCAACAGATGCAGAAAAAGCATTTGACAAAGTTCATCACATTTTCATGACAAAAACACTCAGAAAACTAGAAGTAGAAGGAAACTTCTTCAATCTGAGAAAGAGCATTTATGAAAAGCCCACATCATATTTAATGGCAAAAGACTGAAAGCTTTTCCTCTAAGATCAGGAATAAGACAAGGATGCTGACCCTTGCCACTTCTACTCCACATAGTACTAGAAGTCCTAGCCAGAGCAATTAGGTGAGAAAAAGAAATAAAAGGCATCCAAGTTAGAAAAGAAGAAGTAAAATGATCTCTGTTCACAGATATCATCTTATACGTAGAAAACCCTAAAGAGTCCACACCAAAAAAACTGCTAAGAGAACGTGCTGGGCCCCCGGAGGAAGTGGGGAGAGGTAAGGAGAACTCCTCTCCCTCCCCATCAGATCAGCGATCCCGGTCCCCACGGCTCCCAGAGAGGGGTGAGGGGCGGCCCTCGGCAGGGAAACAGTAGCTCTTCCGACTCTCTCAGCCAGTGGGAAACTCCCGCACAGAGGACTCAGAAGAGCCACAGGGCTACCATCAACATCTGAGCACCCCAGAGAGCGGATAAAGAGGGGCAAACGAGAAGCCTCCCACGTCAGGGACCCAGAGGGCAAAAGAGAGAGCTCCCCCCTCCCGGCAAACCGGACCCTGCAGCTCAACCGACCAGACCAGACCTAGTGATCCGTGGCAGACCAGACCAAGAGATCCGCGACAGACCAGACCAAGCGATCCGCGGCAGACCTGATCAAACGACTGGACCCGTGGATCGCAGCGGGCGAAAAAAAAAAAAACAACTGCTGATTGCAGCAGAAAAAACCGGGGCAGAGCGTGGGGGGCTTAGACTACACAGCCCTTTACCACCAGACAGTGGCGGCAGGTGGAAATTGCAACCAGAGATTTCCAGGATGAGGAAAAACAAAACCAACACAGGAACCACAATGCAAAAATATATGAAATCACCAGACCAGAAACAAAATGACAAGCACCCAGAAATCAACCCCGAAGACACAGAAATCCATAATCTAAATGACAGAGATTTCAAAATAGCTATCATAAAAACACTCAATGAAATACGAGACAACACAGACAAACAATTCAATGAGATTAGGAGTTTCTTCACAAAAGAGATTGAAATCATAAAGAAAAACCAATCAGTGGTGATGGAGATGAAGAACACAATGGAGGAGATAAAGGAGAATCTGGAATCTTTAAAGAACAGAGCTGACAATATGGAGGAAAGAATTAGCACTTTAGAGGATAGGAATACAGATATACTCCAGATGGAAGAGGAGAGAGAACTAAGACTAAAAAGAAATGAAGAAAGACTCCAAGAAATATCTGACTCTATTAGAAAATGTAACATAAGAATTATAGGTATTCCTGAGGGAGAAGAGAGGGAAAGAGGAACAGAGAGCCTATTCAAGGAAATAATAGCTGAGAATTTCCCAAATCTGGGGAAGGAGCAGGAAATACCAGTTAGCGAAGCCAAGAGGACACCTATATATATTAACAGACAAAGGCCTTCACCACGACACCTAGTGGTAAGGCTAGCCAGGGTCAATGACAAAGAAACAATACTAAGGGTAGCTAGACAAAAACAAAAAATAACATACAAAGGAACTCGCATCAGGTTCTCAGCGGATTTCTCAACAGAAACTTTACAAGCTAGAAGAGACTGGAATGATATATTCAAAATACTGAAAGACAAAAACTTTCAGCCAAGAATACTCTATCCAGCAAAAATATCCTTCAAATATGATGGAGAAATAGTAACCCTCCCAGGTAAACAAAAGCTAAGGGAGTTCATGGCCACGAGACCCCCACTACAAGAAATACTCAAGAAGGCCCTCAGGCCTGAAAAACAGAAGAGAAAGGGAACACAAAGCTTGGAGCAAGGAGAAAAGTAGGTAGACAAACTCAGAAAAATAGTAGATCTTTACCGGAATAGGTTAGCAACCACTTAAATACTAAATTCAAAGATCAAAGGAAGAAACTCACCAAAAATAAATTTAAACTCATCACTGTAAACACACAGCCACAACACAAGATAGAATAAGGTATAACAAGAACAACTTAGCATGGGAAGAGGAAAGTGATTGAATTCACTTAGTACAAGGAAATAGGAGGCCATCAGATAATGGACTATCTCATACACAATATTTTTTGCCCAAACCTCAAGGTAACCACTAAACAAATAATCAAAACAAAACCACATATGATAAACAAAGAGAAAACTAGAAGAGTCATAAGACAGAACAACCAAACTGAACTGGCAGTCCGAAACAAATGGGACAAGAAACAAAGGCAATGCAAAAGAACCAGAAAATAAGTGACAAAACAGCAACATTCAGCCCTCATATTTCAATAATTACCCTAAATGTAAATGGATTGAACTCTCCAATCAAAAGATACAGAGTGGCAGGATGGATTAAAAAGCAAGACCCAACAATATGCTGCCTTCAGGAAACACATCTTAGCACTAAAGACAAGCACAGGCTCAGAGTGAAAGGATGGAAGACAATACTCCAAGCTAATGGCAAACAAAAGAAAGCAGGTGTTGCCATACTCATATCAGACAAAGTAGACTTCAAGATAAAACAGGTTAAGAAAGACAAAGAAGGGAAATATATAATGATAAAAGGGACACTCCATCAAGAAGACATAGCACTTATAAATATATATGCACCCAACATAGGAGCACCAATGTACATAAAGCAACTATTAACAAACCTAAAAGGAGACATCAACAACAACACAATAATAGTAGGGGATCTTAACACCCCACTTACAACAATGGATAGATCATCCAGACAAAAAGTCAATAAAGAAATAGTAGACTTAAATGAAAAACTGGACGAGATGGACCTAGTAGACATATACAGAGCACTCCATCCAAAAACAGCTGACTACACATTCTTCTCAAGCGCGCATGGAACATTCTCTAGGATAGACCATATGTTGGGAAACAAAGCAAGCCTCAATAAATTTAAGAAGATTGAAATCATAACAAGCATCTTTTCAGGCCATAAGGCTATGAAACTGGAAATGAACCATGAAAAAAAACTCGGAAAGTGACAAAAATGTGGAGATTAAACAACATGCTACTGAACAACCAATGGATCATTGATGAAATTAAAGGAGAAATCAAAAACTATCTGGAAACAAACGAAAATGATAATATGCCATATCAAACCATATGGGATGCAGCAAAAGCGGTCCTGAGAGGGAAACTCATAGCGATACAAGCCCACCTTAACAAACAACAAAAAGCCCAAATAGGCAACCTTAAATTACACCTAACAGAACTATAAAAAGAAGAACAAACAAAGCCCAAAGCCAGCAGAAGGAGAGAAATAATAAAAATCAGAGCAGAAATAAATGAAATTGAGACCAAAAAACAGTAGAAAGGATTAATGAAACAAAGAGTTGGTTCTTTGAGAAGATAAACAAAATCGACAAACCCTTAGCCAGGCTTACTAAGAAAAAAAGAGAAAAGGCTCAAGTAAATAAAATTAGAAATGAAAGAGGAGAAATTACAACGGATACCATGGAAATACAGAGGATTATAAGAGAATACTATGAGAAATTATATGCCAACAAATTGGACAATCTAGAAGAAATGGATAAATTCTTAGACTTATACAACCTCCCAAAATTGAACCAAGAAGAAATGGAGAATCTGAATAGACCACTAACAAGTAAAGAGATTGAAACAGTAATCAAAAACCTCCCAAAAAATAAAAGTCCAGGACCAGATGGCTTCTCCAGTGAATTTTACCAAACATTCAAAGAAGATTTAATACCCATCCTTCTCAAACTATTCCAAAAAATAGAGGAAGATGGAACACTTCCTAAATCATTCTACGAGGCCAACATCACCCTGATACCAAAACCAGACAAAGACAATACAAAGAAAGAAAATTACAGGCCAATATCGCTGATGAACATAGATGCAAAAATCCTCAACAAAATATTGGCAAACCGAATACAACAATACATTAAAAAGATCATACACCATGATCAAGTGGGATTTATACCAGGGACGCAGGGATGGTTCAACATCCGCAAATCAATCAACGTGATACATCACATCAACAAAACAAAGAATAAAAACCACATGATCATCTCAATAGACGCAGAGAAGGCATTTGACAAGATACGACATCCATTTATGATAAAAACTCTCAATAAAATGGGAATAGAAGGAAAGTACCTCAACATAATAAAGGCCATATATGACAAAGCCACAGCCAACATCATACTCAACGGGGAAAGACTGAAAGCCATTCCTCTGAGAACAGGAACGAGGCAGGGCTGCCCACTCTCACCACTGCTGTTCAACATAGTACTAGAGGTTTTGGCCAGAGCAATTAGGCAAGAAAAAGGAATAAAAGGAATCCAAATAGGTAACGAAGAAGTGAAACTCTCACTATTTGCAGATGACATGATTGTATATCTAGAAAGCCCTAAAGAATCTGTTGGAAAACTATTAGAAACAATCAACAACTACAGCAAAGTTGCAGGGTACAAAATCAATCTACAGTTGTATTTCTGTATGCTAATAATGAACTAACAGAATGAGAGCTCAAAAAGATAATACCATTTACAATTACATCAAAAAGAATAAAATATCTAGGAATAAATCTTACCAAGGATGATGACATAAAGAAATTGAAAGACATCCCATGCACATGGATTGGAAGAATAAACACAGTTAAATGTCTATATTACCTAAAGCAAGTAGTTTTAAAAGCCTAGCGAAATCCCATTGTGATCAGGAAATTATACATACTCTCAGAGAAAGTGGAACCAGTTCCTAAATGGCCTGGTTAAGAATCTGTGGAATAACAAGGAAAACACACAGCACGTCCTAATAATCTGACTTTAGGGATGGATTTGGGAAAAGAAATTTGTAAAATTTCCATAACCAAAATGAATTAAGTCTTCTCCAAAACTAGTAATATAGAAAGTTTATCATATTAGGAATGAGACACATAAATTACATTAAAACTCTATGAATGAACAATTACAGAGGGTTGCATGTTAAATGAAAATTTCGACATTAGGAGATAATATGGTGGTTTGGAATTGAGAGAATCTCTTTTTTAGACTCAACAACAACAACAAATAACAACAATAAATCTGCCTTGGGCAAAATAAGTTTAGAGGTCATACTGCTTTGATAATACACACATCACAGTCATTTCAACCTGCCTAAAGATGGTAAAACTGATAAATGACTTCTCTGATCATTCTTTCTAGTCAAAAGGCTGAAAGACCTGGATCTCTACCATGTCACATCATTTCCATCCTGAGACTTATAGGTTGACATTGTTCCCAGAGAAACAAATTCTCTTAGTGCAACATACTTAATAAGTGAAGAAATATAGTAATTTATTCTCATAACCTTTAAGATATCTAATAAAAAGATATTTTATATTTAGATTATATAGCATATGATGTTAGTTCTCACATCCACTCAACAGCACTTTTAAGGCAACTGGAAAAAAGTGAAAAGAATTTATTCCTGAATTATATTCTAAGGATACAAATGAAAACTTTATTATTATTTTAGGAATCATACGACAGAAACAGAAACAGACAGACGTGATGAGCACTAGACCTGGAGTCAGTAAACCTGAGGTCAAGAATAAATTACCTATGTGAATTTGGGAAAGTCACTTAATTGTTCTTAGAGCCTCAGTTTTAGCTCCAATGGTTCCCAAACTTCAATGTACTTAAGAATTATCTAGGGGAGAATTTTAAAACTCCAGATACCCAGGCCAAAAGATCTTAATTCATTAGGAGAGAAGTGATGTCCAGCAATCTGCATATTTAACAAACACCTCTGAGGATTCTAATACAGGAAAGACAGAGACTATACTTTGACAAACATAGTCCTAAATAATATGGAACGAATAGCTACTTTACCTACATCACAGGGTTGCTATATGGATCTAAGGAAAAAGCAAGTAAACTAAGCAGATATAAGTTTATATTAATTTACACCTTTTATAGAAAATTTATGTATTAGATGATATGCTTGTTTTCCTGAAATATCCACTCTAATTACAGAGTTTTATTAAGGCTGAGTTAAAATACAGAAGTATTAGAGAGTTTATTAAGGTTGGCAACAAATTTAATTTGACATATTAAATATATCAAAATCAATTGCTTATACACCGACAATAATCATCTAGAAAATATAATGCTAAAAGATGCCATTTGTATAGCACCTCCACATCTCCCTAAAAATATTATTAAATACTAAGTAATAACCTGAATAAGAAATGTGTAGGAAGATATTGTGAAAAGAGGTTAATTCTACAGAAATTAGTCTATAAATTTAAGAGAGTTAGTGGGATTTTGAGGTAGGGAGAACCTGACACAAAGATTCTAAGGTTCATATGAAAGAATAAACAGTGAGAACACACAAATTTTGAAGGAGTGATAGGAGGATATATATATACACACACACATATTCTCATAACCTCATATATATATATATATAAAACTCTATATATCCCTATATTTAAAATAGTGACAGCATTTCAAGTAGATGAGGAAACAGTGGCTCACTTAACAAACGGCTTTGGGACAACCAATTAATCATTTTGAAAAAAAATTAAGTTAGTTCCCTATGTTATATACTTAAACTAAAATAAATTTTTGATGAATTAAGGATTTAAATGTAAAATACAAAAGGTACTGGAAGAAAGTGTAAGCAAAAATTAGTACGGAAGCAAAAATTAGTATAATGTTGGAGTAGGGAAAGCCTTTCTAAGCATGACACCAAAGGCACAACACATAAAAATTAAAAGCTTCTGCATAGGGGAAAAAAATACAAACAGATAAAAGATAACAAACTGTAAAAAAGGATGAGCAATATATATGACAGGAAAATGATGAATATCTTTCATATACAAAGATCTCTTACATATCTATAACAAAAAGGTAAACACCCAAAAGAAAAATGCACAGTGGAAATAAACAGGCAACTCACAAACGAAGAATGAACAAATGGTCAAAAAGTCTCACCAGTCATTGGAGATAAAAAATAAACAATCACTTTTCACATAACAGGCTGACAAAACTTAAAAACAATTTTAATAATATCTGGTGTAAGCGTGATTAGATAGACACTCTCCCACACTGCTAGTGGAAGCATGAAATGATATCTTTCTGGAGGACAATTTGGCAGTATGTATCAAAAGTCTTGAAAAGCACTGACCAATTTTATTTGCTGTTAGTGGGAGTATAAATCTGTACTTTTCTGGAGGGTAGTTTGGCACTATTTACCAAAATTTAAAATGTACATGCCCTCTGACCTAGCAATTCCACTTCTAGGAATTATATATAAAAGATATGCTAACAAAGATACATATACAAGGACATTCACTGAAGCACTGTTTATTATACAGTTCACAGAACTGAAAAAAATCTGAATATTAATCAAAAAGGAACTAATTATACCAAATCATGGGAGGTAGGAAAAGCGGTCCTGAGAGGGAAACTCACAGCCATACAAGCCCACCTTAACAAACAAGCAAAAGCCCAAATAAACAACCTTAAATTACACCTAACAGAACTAGAAAAAGAAGAACAAATAAAGCCAAAAGTCAGCACAAGGAGAGAAATAATAAAAATCAGAGCAGAAATAAATGAAATTGAGACCAAAAAACAGTAGAAAGGATTAATGAAACAAAGAGCTGGGTCTCCGAGAAGACAAACAAAATTGACAAACTCTTAGCCAGACTTACTAAGAAAAAAAGAGAAAAGACTCAAGTAAATAAAATTAGAAATGAAAGAGGAGAAATTACAATGGATACCACGGAAATACCAAGGATTATAAAAGAATACTATGAGAAACTATATGCCAACAAATTGGACAATCTAGAAGAAATGGATAAATTCCTAGACTCATACAACCTCCCAAAACTGAACCAAGAAGAAATGGAGAATCTGAATAGACCAATAACAAGTAAAGAGATTGAAATAGTAATCAAAAACCTCCCAAAAAATAAAAGTCCAGGACCAGATGGCTTCTCCAGTGAATTTTACCACACATTCAAAGAAGATTTAATACTCATCCTTCTGAACTATTCCAAAAAATAGAGGAAGATGGAACACTTCCTAAATCATTCTATGAGGCCAACATCACCCTGATACCAAAGCCAGACAAAGACAATACAAAGAAGGAAAATTACAGGCCAATATCGCTGATGAACATAGATGCAAAAATCCTCAACAAAATATTGGCAAACCAAACACAGCAATACATTAAAAAGATAATACACCATGATCAAGTGAGATTTATACCAGGGATGCAGGGATGGTTCAACATCCGCAAATCAATCAATGTGATACACCACATCAAAAAAACAAAGAATACAAACCACATGGTCATCTCAATAGATGCAGTGAAGGCATTTGACAAGATACAACATCCATTTATGATAAAAACTCTCAACAAAATTGGAATAGAAGGAAAGTACCTCAACATAATAAAGGCTATTTATGACAAACCCACAGCCAACATCATACTCAATGGGGAAAGACTGAAAGCCATTCCTCTGAGAACAGGAACGAGTCAAGGCTGCCCACTCTCACCACTCCTATTCAACATAGTACTGGATGTTTTAGCCAGAGCAATTAGGCAAGAAAAAGGAATAAAAGGAATCCAAATAGGCAACAAAGAAGTGAAACTCTCACTATTTGCAGATAAAATGATTTTATATATAGAAAACCCTAAAGAATCCATTGGAAAACTATTAGAAATAATCAACAACTACAGCAAAGTAACAGGGTAAAAAAATCAATCTACAAAAATCAGTTGCATTTCTGTATGCTAATAATGAACTAACAGAAAGACAGCTCAAAAAGATAATACCATTTACAATTGCATCCAAAAGAATAAAATATCTAGGAATAAATCTTACCAAGGAGGTGAAAGACCTATACAATGAAAACTACAAGACATTATTGAAAGAAATTGATGATGACATAAAGAAATGGAAAAGCATCCCATGCACATGGATTGGAAGAATAAACATACTTAAAGTGTCTATATTACCTAAAGCAATCTACAGATTCAATGCAATCCCAATCAGAATCCCAATGACATTCTTCACGGAAATAGAAAAAAGAATACTAAAATTCATATGGGGCAACAAAAGACCCCGAATAGCTAAAGAAATCCTAAGAAAAAAGAACAAAGCTGGAGGCATCACAATCCCTGACTTCAAAACATACTACAAAGCAATAGTAATCAAAACAGCATGGTACTGGTACAAAAACAGACACACAGATCAATGGAACAGAATTGAAATCCCAGAAATAAAACCACACATATACGGACAGCTAATTTTCAACAAAGGAGCTAAGAACATACAATGGAGAAAGGAAAGTCTCTTCAATAAATGGTGTTGGGAAAACTGGACAGCCACATGCAAAAGAATGAAAGTGGACCATGTGCTATCGCCATTCACAAAAATTAACTCAAAATGGATCAAAGACCTGAAGGTGAGACCTGAAACTATAAAACTCATAGAAGAAAATATAGGCAACACACTATTTGACATTGGTCATAAAGCAATCTTTTCGGATGACATGCCTACCCAGACTAGGGAAACTAAAGAAAATATAAGCAAGTGGGACTTTATCAGATTAAAGAGTTTCTACAAGACAAAGGAAACCAGAATCAAGATGAACAGACAACCCACCAGCTGGGAAAAAATATTTGCAAAACATACATATGACAAGGGCTTAATCTCCATAATATATAAAGAACTCACACAACTGAACAACAAGAAAACAAACAACTCGATCAAAAAATGGGCAGAGGAAATGAACAGACACTTCTCCAAAGAAGATATACAGATGGCCAATAGGCACATGAAAAGATGTTCAACATCACTAATCATCAGGGAAATGCAAATCAAAACAACACTAAGATATCACCTCACACCCATTAGAATGGCTATACACCAAGACAAAAAAACAACAAATGTTGGAGAGGATGTGGAGAAACAGGCACCCTCATACACAGCTGGTAGGAATGCAAACTGGTGCAGCCTCTATGGAAAATGGTATGGAGATTCCTCAAAGAATTAAAAATAGAAATACCCTACGATCCAGCTATCCTATTACTGGGAATCTATCCAACGAACCTGAAATCAACAATCCAAAGAAGCTTATGCACCCCTATGTTCATTGCAGCATTATTCACTATAGCCAGAAGTGGAAGCAACCTAAGTGTCCTTCGACTGATGACTGGATCAAGAAGATATGGTATATATATATATACAATGGAATACTACTCAGCCATAAAAAAAGACAAAATTGTCCCATTTGCAACAACATGGATGGGGCTGGACGGTATTACGTTAAGTGAAATAAGCCAGAAAGAGAAAGACAAACACTGTATGATCTCACTCATATGTGCAATACAAACCAACACATAGAGAAAACTGTATTGTGGTTACCAGGGGCAATGGGGGTGGGGGGGTGCACAAGGGGTGAAGGGAGACATATATATGGTGATGCACAAACAAAAATGTACAACCCAAAATTTCACAATGTTATAAACTATTAAAACATCAATAAAAAAAAGAAACTAATTAAATAAAATACAGTATATCCACACAATGGAATATCATACAACCATTTTATAAAATGAGGTAGGTCTATATTTCTTGATACAAGATGTACAAGATACATTAAATGAAAAATGCAAAGTGCAAAATAGTACATATATAGTATAGTCCCATGTGTGTAAAGAGGAAAAAAAGGGGCAGAGATAGGTATTACATAGGCTTGAAAATTTCTGGAAGAATAAACGAAAAACTGCTTATGAGGGGGGCTGGGAAGTCAGAGCATTTTACTTTTTACCTTATATGCCTTTTTGTACCTTGTGACTTTTTACTACTATGAACATATATATTACTTTTTTTATAAAAAATAAGCTTAGAAAAAGTACCACTCTCTGACCTGGCAGTACAACTTTCAGGAATATACCCTAAGGAAATAAATGGAGAGATACTCAAAGATATAAATACAAGAATATTCATCACAAAAAAGTGGATATAAGTTAAATGACTAAAGAAATGAAGATGGGTAAAATAAATAATGGCCCACATACTCAATGGAATACTATATGGCTATTAAGTTTAAATTTTCTGACATACAAAGAACGTCAATAATATATTGAATAATAAGTCTTTTTTTTTGTTTTTGAAAGGAGACACAGATACAAATGTGTATGTTTGCACAGGAAAAAGTATGGAAGACTAAATAAACAGTTATCTTGGAGAGTAGGAATTCTGGTTGTACTGTTATGATTTTTTGCTGTACTTTATGAAGTTTTCTACAACGAACATATTAATGTTTACCAAAATAGAGTGACTGACAACCCATGTGGGGTCAAACCCATAAATCCTAGGAATTAGACAATTCAGCTTGCTGCCCATGTACATTCCTCAAATAAGTTCAAATCCCACTTTGGTTAACTCAATCCAGTAAGAATCCTGGGATATGTCTAGTTCTAGCAGGCTGTTTCACAAGGGTAGTATGATACCTGATGTTTATGAGAAGATTTAAATTTATTAGAAAAAGAGACACTAAAAATGAATGAGGCTTTTGAAAATTTATGTTAAAATCTTGTTTTCTATAACATTTAAAATTTCAGGATACTTGTGAAAGGAAAGCATTTACCTTGTGCTAGCACCTTTCATCCTGGGCTGCCTGAACTACAAGATAAATGCTTTTCGTTAACAGTCCAAGAAGCTCAAGTAGGTATCACGCTCACAAAATTTATCATTAACTTACATACATGGTCTACTGAATGCTTAAGTAGTGGTAAAAGTTTATCTGGTATGACCACCAAATTCCAGTGAAGCAAAAAGGATTCTTTGTTTGTTTGTTTGTTTTTAATATGATTCCCTATTTTGTAACTAAAAAAGGCATTTCTATGACTTTCCATATGACATAACAGTTAATAAGGTTGCATTTACTTTTGTTAATTGAATTGCACTTTATATGCTACCAAGTTGATGATATAGACTTTGGGGGTATAATGAGTTGCCTTTATTTCTACCTGCGAGAGCTGACAGACCAGAATAAATATTAACACTAACCCCACGCCTACTAATCTGGTGAAAGTTGGCAAGAGAGGTGTGTATGCATGTGCATGGGAGAGAGAAGGGGAGAGAGAGAGAGAGAAAGGAAGGGGAAGGAGAGGGGGAGGGAGAGAGAATCATCCCATCACTTCCAAAATTCCCTCATGCTACCCCTTTATAACCAACACGTCCCTATACCCCCAAATCCCAGCACCCACTGTTCTGTTCTCCTCCCTACAGTTTTGCTTTCTCAGATTATCATATAAATGGAATCATACATTATGTAGCCTTTTGAGTCTGGCTTCTTCTGCTTAGCTAAATGCACTTTAAGATTCACCTGTTATTGCATGAATCAACAGGTTAAGTTCCTTTTTTGTCATGGAGTAGTATTCCACGGCATGGATATACGACAAACTGTTTATCTATTCATCAGTTGAAATAGCTGGGTTAGGGGCCGGCCTGGTGGCACAGTGGTTAAGTTCACACGCTCCACTTTGGTGGAGGCTTCAGTGGCCCAGGGTTTGCAGGTTCGGATCCCAGGCATAGACCTACACACTGCTCATCCAGCCGTGCTGTGGCAGCATCCACATACAAAATAGAGGAAGATGGGCCCAGAGGTTAGCTCAGGGCTAATGTTCCTCAGCAAAAAGAGGGGGATTGGCAACAGATGTTAGCTCAGGGGCCAATCTTCCCCACCAAAAAAATAAAAAAAAAGAAAGAAACAGCTGGGTCGTTTCCAATTTTGGTGATTAATGCTGCTAACAATACTCACATGCAGATTTTTGTGTGAACGTAAGTTTTTACTTCTCTCGGATAGATATCTAGAAGTAGGATTGTTGAGTTATATGGTAGATATATGTTTAATTTCATGAGAAACTGGCAAACTGTCTTCCAAAATAGCTATACCATTTTTCATTCCCACCAGCAATGTACGAAAGTTCCAGTTGTTCTGCCTTGCTAACACTTGTATTGCCAGTTTTGTTTTGACATTCTAATAGGTGTATAGTGGTATCTCACTGTGATTTTTAAAAATTTTTTTTCAGAGCGTTTTTAGGTTCACAGCAAAACTGAATGGAAAGTACAGAGATTTCCCATATACCCCTTGCCCCCACACACACACAACCTCCCCCACTGTCAACATCCTGAATGAGATTGGTACATTTGTTACAAGCATCATTGTGGTTTTAATTTTCATTTCTCTAATGTGGTTTTAATTTGCATCTGCCTAATTTGCATTTCCTTTATTTGCTATTTGTATATCTTCTAGGTGAAGTGTCTCTTCAGATCTTTTGCCCATTTTGTTATTGGGTTGTTTATTTTCTTATTGTTGAATTTTGAGGGTTGTAAAATTTTATTCTGGATACAAGTTTTTGTCAGAAATGTAATTTGCAAATATTTTCTCCCAGTCTGTGACTTGTCTTTTCATTTTCTTTCGCAGAACAAAAGTTTTTAATTTTAATAAAGTCTAATGTATCCATTTTTTCATTTATGGATTGTGCTTTTGGGATAATATAAATTTCTAATCACATTTCTTTGCATAGAGTAACATTTATCCTAACTAGCAGCCTCGGCCACAAAGCTGAGAACAAATAAACAAAAACTGCCACCAATATTGTTTAATGAGTACGGATTATCAGTTTGGGAAGATGAAAAAAAGTTCTGGAGATGGATGGTGGTGATGGTTGCATAGCAATGTGAATGTACTTAATGCCACTAAAGTATACACTTAAAAATGGTTAAAATGGTAAGTTTGTTATATAATTTTACACAACAAAAAGAAAAAACTGCCATTGAGCAACAATATGTCAGGGAAGTCTACGTTCAAAAGCTCACGCACACTATTTGTTAGAACACTTCAGGCAGTGGTGACACCAAGACAGTGGAGCCAAAGCTTCACTTTGGATCCATGGATGATAAATGAGGGTCCATTTCCAAGATGAGAGGTAGCCAACCAAAACGGACCATGCCCAGCACTTTGTAGAAAGGTTGTCTCATTTAGTCCTCATATTCATCTTATGAGGAAGATACTATACTATCCTTCTTTCACAATTAAGGGAACTAAGGCTTAGAGGGCAAAGTTGCCTGTTCAAGGTCATGCTTGAGTCAGTAAATCAAGGAGTGAAGATGAGAGGAAGCCACCAGACAACTTGACCCCAGAGCTCTCACTCTGGACCATGCCCCTGTACTGTCTCCAAATCTGTGAAGAAAAACTCTGTTTTCATTCAACTTTTATTTTGAGAAATTTAAAAGTTTTTGGAAACTACAAATAATTTAACAAACATTCTTTGGGGATTGTTAAATGTAGTTTCACCCGATTGGTTTCCTACAGTACACTGTACAAAGATAAGCTACAAGTTATCTTTTACATCGTAGCAGAGTAGGTAACAGCTCTACATCTGAAGTCAAACGGCCTGGTGTCAAATCCTGGCTCTGGCTTTGTGCTTAAATAACTTATGCATTTTAGTTCATGTAAATAAAATTTCCAATTTGGGGTGATGAAATCATATAGCACTAGAAGCTTGTTCACTCAAAATGTGTTGCTTATCCTACCTTGAAGCTCCAAAATATAGGTAAGCTTCACTGATATTGTGAAGACCCAGTAATACTTAGAACATTTTGAATCTCTATAAAAGTTAGCTATTATTGTTTATAAAAAGAGTTACCTTGGACAAAATCACTTCATCTATAAAATAGGAAGTATTTAAGAACAATGGCTCTGGAATCAGGCTACCTTGGTTTGAATCCTGGCTCTGCCACTTGCTGAATTTAAAGCCCTAGGCCTGTTACTTTGTCTCTTTAAGCTTCAGTTTTCCATTGCTGAAAAATAAGAATAATTATAGCATTGCTGTGAGGATAAAATGAGATAATCTATTCAAATCGCTTAGTAAAGTCCATACACAGTAAGCCATTAATGCACATGAACTGCTATTGTCTTTTATTAGCAATATTAAAATGTGTGAGTAGCATTAGGAATCAAATGATAGAAAGGGCATTTTGCAAATCTGCAGAGACAGCAAAACTCTAAATAATCAATTCTTAGAGAACTGTAACTTGTCTCATCTGGTGTTCATAAACATTGACCACTCCATCAAAAGCTACCCTCTGTCAGTCCCTCTGTATCACAATCTTCTTGTTTTATATTTTATCATACCATTTATCACTACTTGATACCTACTTTCTTTGTTGACTTATTTACTGTCTGTCTCCCCCTTCCAAAATGTAAGCTCCATGAGAGTAGGAAGGCATAATGGTTAAAAATACAGACTCAAGAGCCAGACTGACCGAGTTTGATTCTTATCTCTGCTGCTTGCTAGGTGTGTGACCTTGGGCATGTTATTTAAGCTCTATGCCTCAGTTTCCTGATCTGTAAAACAGGGATAGTAACATGTGTTTCACAGGTTGTTATGAGAATTTAATGACTCAATATACATAAAGCACTTAGCAAAACCTAGCACACAGAAAGCACTCAATAAATTCTAGTATTATTGACCTAGTTCACTGCTGTCATTCCAGCAGCTTGAACGGTCCTTGGCAAAGAGCAGGCACCCAATAAACATTTACTGAATAAATGAATAGTAAGAGCTTAATGCTCCAACTGGAGCCAGTCTTACAGCTCAAGAATGTGCCTAAAAGATAGAGTTGGGAACGAGGGAGAGGAACTGGGGAAAGGTACCTCCTGTGAGGTCAAAGCCTCTGTTCAGACCCTATATTCCACCTTAAGTGGAAAAGGCTGCTGGTCACTGTGGGGCATGATCTAAATTCTAGAGCTGCCTTTGTCAGCTAGGGAAGTCCCTGGGCACCACCTCCTCCCTCAGCTAACATTTAAGGAGAGGTTACTATGAGTAGTACTTTGCATGGATTAACACATTTAACCCTTACAACAACCTTGAGGTAAATACTACAGTTACTCCCATCTTACAGATGGGAATACCGAGGCACAAATAGGTTAAGTAAATTGCCCAACGTTACAAAGCTAGTAAGTAGCTGAGTCTGAATTCAAACTCAAGAAGTCTACTTCTAGCGCCCATGCTTTTAACCACTATGCATTTCAGCATAGGGTAAATGGCAGCTAGCTGTCTTTTTCATTGTGGAAACCTGACATGTTGGTATCCAGAATTCTTCTCTCTGGGGTCATTTGTTTTTCAAGAGAAGAATTCTCCAATCTCCTGCCTGGGGAGCACATTTGCAGCAAGAGGAAGGGCTGACCATTCAGTCTGCAGACTTCCACTGAATCTCCCTGTTCTCAGCCCTGTGTTTCAGGGCCCTCCACTCTGCCCATCATCTGGGAGCTCAGAGCCTTTCATATTCACTTAGGCCAGAGACTCTCCTCTTGGTCTCCTATCCCCCAGGGCGGGGTGGGGGGCAGGTGGGAGGATCCCATTACTGCAGCAGGAAAGGAAAGAGACCCGAGGGATCCAACCCCATTCTGTCAGTTTTTAAAACATTTCCCTTATTTTCAGCCTTTGGTCTCCTCCTCACCTTTCAGGAAAAACCATTTACCTTCCAGTTCTGAGCCTCTGATGGGTAATACGAGATAAAAGAACTCACTCCTCATTGATATCCTCCTCTGCAGGCAGGTTCCCCCACTTCCTCTGCTTCCTATCCTCCAATGAGGTTTCAAACCACTCCTCTGCTGATGTCTATCTCCTGTTTTCTTTGTCCTTCCAGGTTTAAGCCTTTTTAAATTTCGTTGTTTTTTTTTTTTTTTTTGGCGAGGAAGATTGGGCCTGAGCTAACATCTGTTGCCAATCTTCCTCTTCTTGCTTGAGGAAGATTGTCCCTGAGCTAACATCTGTGCCAATCTTCCTCTATTTTGTATGTGAGACGCCGTCACAGCATGGCTTGACGAGCGCCTGGGATCCAAACCCACGAACGCCAGGCCACCAAATCAGAGTGCACGAATTTACCACTACGCCACCAGGCCAGCCCCTTAAAATTTCTTTACTGTCATATTAGTAGAGTTTGACAAGGACAAGAGCTAAACATATGGTCAGGTGGCCATGTTTAACCCCATATACTACTTTTATAATGATATTTTTTTCAAATGAAGATTTGAAAAATAGAACATGATGCTGGTAGTGAGTGGAAATATGGGGTGAAGGGGGGGAATAAAAGGGAAAAAGAATTGAGTTATTCAGTTCCTATCATATGCCAAGTGTTTTAAAACACTTTAATCCTGGGACCAGCCCTGTGGTGTAGTAGTTGGTTGCACATTCCGCTTCGGCGGCCTGGGGTTCACAGGTTCAGATCCTGGGCACAGACCTACACACCGCTCATCAAGCCATGCTGTGGCAGTGTCCCATATACAAAATAGAGGGAGATGGGCACAGATGTTAGCTCAGGGCCAATCTTCCTCAGCAAAAAGAGGAAGATTGGCAACAGATGTTAGCTCAGGGCTAATCTTCCTCACCAAAACAAACAAACAAACAAAAAAACACTTTAATCCTAACCACCATGGGAAATTGTTCTTTTAGAGAAGATGAAATTCAAGTTCAGAGAGGTAATGAGAGCGTCCTTGCCCAATGCCAAGAAGCTAATGAATGGTAGGGTCTGATTCTAACTCACATCTCTTAGACTCCAAAAAGTATGCTCTTTCCCCTACCTTATGTTTTCTGGAAAGAACAGTTCAGTCAAAAGATGAGCGCCTGAATTAAGACAATAGTCGTTAAAGTTGGAATAGGTGGTGGGTTCAAGAAATTCTTTGGATGTACTGTAGCAGCAGTGTGGTGCTGTTCTCCAGCATAAAAAGAATACTGGCAATCAGCTTTGTATAGGTATATGCAAATATTAATATTCGTACACATGGCACTTTGGTGAGAGACACAATTCAAACTTAATGTCCATCCTCACTCATCCTGAGAAGATATACAAACAGTACCCTCTCCTCCCCTTAATCGGAAACAAATACATTAAAGTTCCCAATTCTCCTACTTCCTTACCATTTTCCTAGATATTTTTTTTTCTTCTACATCTTCTGGGCAGCTATTCCTTCGATCCTGGGTCCCGAAGTTCTGCAGAATCCCCTCCCTCTGGTCCCCTGCCTAGCATAAACAAACACACTCCAGCAATGTTTCCTCTCCAAGTTATAATTACAACTAGTTGTCCTGCTCTGACCAAAACAAGTGGTGACTAGAGGTCGCCTTAACACTGCATTATCAAAAAAAGAAACATCCATTGAATGCCTAGCATATTTTTCTGCACACATACAATAGGCTCTCAATAAATATTTATTGAATGAATACCTTCAATTTAAAAATGGGTTCCCTGAACAGGTGTTTCCCAGTCAATTTTGAAGATGAAACAAGTTTTCTCATAGAAAGAACATTATACAAGATGGCTAGGTTCACAGATTGGTCTTCAGAAGATTATTTAGACAAAAATGCAGCTAGACTATATATTAATAGTACTTTAGCACCATTTCTTATGGGGAAATGCATAGTGAGTTCCAATTAGGAAATCAAGATGCCAAGGGACACATATTTCCTGTTCACATTCCCAGCTCTGGAAAAGACGTCTATGCTGCATGGAGGCAGTGGTAGGAGTAAGTGCTGCCTGTCCTCAACTCAAGGACAGGTAGCAGTAACAGGTAGAGCTCATGTCAGGTCTTTCATATATAAGAGTTATAATTAAATCAGGTATTGGTATTCTGCTTAGGAAAGCAATAAAGTACTGAATGACATACTTGATGTATTTTACAAGGTCTTTTATACAAAATCATTAATATAAAAACAGTTTTGAGTGAATGAATTCTGATGCATTGCTGATGGGAGTATAAATTAAAACAAACCCTACAGGGTTTCTAAAAGACAAGTTGGAATATTTATCAAAAGTCTTAAAATATGCATGCCCTTTAACCCAGAAATTCCACTTCTAAGAATATATCCAAAGAAGGGAAAAGTACAGACAGCTGTTCTAAGAGGTATGGCTAAAGGATGCTTATCACAACATTGTTTATGATTGAAAAACTGGAAGCAACCTAAATATCAATATGGAATTGGTCAAATAAATTACCATATATCTATTTAAAACACACAGTTTATACTAAATGACACCAAAAGATGTCCATGATGAGTTAAGTGAAGAAAGGCTACAAAGCCTAACTGTAGACTATGGTCCTAATTTGGTAAAAACATTTTACACATTATACAGAATGTATATGTAAGAGAAAAATAGTTTTGGAAGAATTTATACCATAATCTTAACAGCAGCTAATCCTCAGATAGTGGAATTAAGGGTAATTTTTACTTTCTTCATTCATTTAGTCAGCAAATATTTATTAAAGTCCTACTATGTTTCAGGTACTATTCCAGGTGCTGGTGATACAGCAGTGAAGAACATAGACACAGTCTGTGCTCTCATGGGGCTTATACTCCCATGAGGGAGATGGACAATAAGCAAACAAAGAAATATGTAAAATCAAATCATGATAAATGTTATAAAGAAAAAACAAAGCCCAGGAAGGAGATATCTAAATATTGCCTGGATTTTGTTTTCACATTGACTATTTATTAGTTTTCTAATAAGGAAAAAAAAAGTATTTTTATTTCAGAAAAAGTAAATGAATTTCAAGGATACTTTTGGAGGAATCATGCATTAGATAAGAGACTGGACCAAGTCACATTTAAGATCTCTGAATGACTAAAATTTAAAGAGTAGACTTCAGTTATCTGGAAAATTCACTTCTGCTAAATACCTCATTCCTCAGTGATGCTCAATAAAAGGTACTATAGATCACAAAATACCATGGGCCATAGTGGAGGCTCAATTTCATGGAATTTCCATGGAATCACATAAAACTTCTCTACTCAATATAGAAGAGACTAGTAAACCCCCAAATGTTGTTTAGTTTCAATTCCAAAACTGTAGATAAAAGCCCCGTTACTTTCTACAAATGTACACAGTGAACCGAGGCTTTTCTTGGTTCTCTGAGACCATGAAGTTTTGAGACAAAAGAGTCTGGAAATAAAGGCAAAAAGAGATCTAGAGCTGAAACCACAGAGACACTTTATGAGCAGAATATTCTGGAAGTCCAAAGGAATAAGTTCCTAAGTGCAGCCTCCACTGATAAGTGATAATAATGAAAATACACATGATGTGTTTAAAAGCCTGGATATTATAGACCCTCTTTTCAGGAGGACAAGGCATGGTTATTGATGATGGTTTTTCACTGAGGTATCTTTTCTCCGGACTAGCCTCCCTCTTAACTAACAAACTCCATTCAGAAAACTGTGCAGCAGTTAGAGGTATAGCTAACGATTCCACAGTACAAGTGCCTCCCAGAGAGATGAAGACTATAACTCTGGCTTCATTAATACTATTTAATCAGCCAAACCAAAAAGGTATCAGGTAGATGTATACCACCAACCTCATACACACTAGCATTTGACTCGTGTTGGAGGAAATTGTAACACTCAGTATATCTTGGTGACTCATCTTGCTGATTATGCAAAGGTATCTCCCCTATCAGGTAAGAATGTAATCAATCTTGCCAGTACTTAAAAAATAACTAACATATTGGTATAAACACTATTTTGTCTTAATTTTCATAGTTGAAATATTCATGTGGTATGACTAAAATCTAAAAAATAACTTAATGTATGTATCTATTTTTCAGAATACTTTGACTTTTCCTAATGTATTTTTCATAAATTTTTTCTTTTTATCAAACCAAGGTCCAAAGAACAATTGTCAGCATGAAGTAAGCAAATACTCCATGAATACAGTCCTGATCTATATCCCCACCCACACCCAACCCCTCAACTCCTTTAATGTCCTGTTTTATAGACTTTGATTAATAAAGGTGAAAATCTGATAAACTTCTCTCTTGTTCATAGTTGAACCACTATCAGAATAGGTAACTATGATAAATTATGTATTGGAAATGTGTGGGAGTTCGGTTTTTAAAAAGGAAGTAGCAATTCAAAATTGTCAAGGACAACTGTTTAGCCAGGTATTTTTATACAGATGAATGAGAATGAATTCAGAGAAGGCCTACATCATTCCACACCCTTAAGAGTTTTTAATTGGCAAGTTTCCAATGCTTTGTTATCACAAGCAAACAGAAACCCTAATTATGATGGCTATATCAAATCCACTGAAATGCTGGGGGAAAAATAATTTAAATTCAATTCACATTTGTTGAATAGAAATCAAGACAGCCATCAACAACAATATTCACTATTTTTGGAATTTAAAGTACAAATTCATTATGATTTGCAGGAAGATTTTTTTTTTCAGAACTCATTCCTCAGTTTGTGGTTCTATGCTTTCTTAGACAACACTGGGATGAGCTTTGTCATCTCACAAAACTAAGACTCTAAAATAGGCTGAAATCTTTAGAAAGCTGGTTCTGGTAGAATAAAAAATGTGCTTTACCTACAAGGGAGCTATTTTTTCCCCATTTTAGACATGCAATTTTCACAAAGTTGATGCTTCTCTTCAGTTAGTTTGCTTTAAATAAGGTTCATCTTTTTAATTCTGAAAAACTTGTGGGGAGTCAAGGTATAACTAAAGTCTAAATTTTGCTTTAGTATATTCTGTCTTTGAAATAAATTATTAAAGCGCCTCTTCTCTTGCTTTATCTGCCTTTTTTTTCTACTTTTGATGAAGGGTTCATGTGCGCGAACACACACACACACACACGCAAACAAGTAACACCTAGACTGAACTTACATCTTCCAGCTAAAAACTAATTCTGACAACACCTCCTTTTGAAAAAGGTATAGCTATGAATGTAGGAAATTAAAGTTGCACATACCACAGAGAAAGGTAAACAGATCAAATTAGGAAAAGTATGTATCTATGTTCAAAGATGATACTGCCATACTTTGGTGTGAAACAAATTATACCTGGCCAGATACCTGCAAATAAGTCTCCTCAATACGCACACACAATAGTGAGTTTGATGGAAATGAATGGATTAACCTGAAAAGCTTCAAATAATAATTATAAGCCAAGTTCCTAAAGAGTGGGTAGAGCCTGGGCAATATAAAAAGACATATGGAGAACTAAAATGGCATTTGAATAGAGATAGGAAAAATTCTGTTTTATAACACACTTCTTTTCATTCAACACAATAATGAACATTTTTCTATGTCAGTAATATTAATATATAATAGAGGAAGATTGGCACAGATGTTAGCTCAGCAACAGTCTTCCTCAACCAAAAAATGAGGAAGACTGGCAACAGATGTTAGCTGAGGGCTAACAAAAAAAAAAAAACACGCTGGACTCCTGACTCAAACTCAGCACTCTTACCACTATAACACCACACATCAAGAAAGACTATTATCTTACATTTGTATAGCACTCTATAATTTACAAAGTGTTTTCACATACATTATTTCACTAGATACTCATAACAACCTATGATTTAGACAGGGCAGGTATCATCATCACTTTACCAATGAGTACATGTAAATAGAGAAAGATAATTGATGCAAATACTTAAAATCCTCAAGGACCTAAATTTCACCTGTTGGATTACAGGAGAACTTTAAGGTGGGAAGTGAGATTCAAGTGATTAACTTGGGACTACCACAGCTGCTATATGCATGTATGTATGTATGTAATGATGGGAGAAACAGGCTATAAACAGAAGTGGTTTGGGTAGGTTTCAGAGCCACCATTTTGCATAACTCTATGTCATAATTTTTGTGACTACTGCCCCCCTGGAGTTGTGTAAGACAACAAACAGCCTTGGATGAAATAAAGTAGGAGTCTCTAACCTGCAGATCAGGATCTACTGGTAAATCTAGAAACCTCACTTCATGGAACTCCAAGCTGGTTCCCAATGACGTCTAAACATATTATAAATATCAAAGTCTGGCCAAGTTCAAAGATGTGCTTACTGTAAAGATGAAAAAACATACACGGACCATTTCTTTTCTCTTCTTGGGAGACTCTGAGAAGACAAATAAAATCAGATTAATATCTTTTTTTTTTTTTTTTGCTGAGGAAGATTCGCCCTGAGTTAACATCTGTACCAATCTTCTTCTATTTTTTAGTATGTGGGCCACCAGCACAGCATGGCTGCTAACAGAGCAGTGTAGGTCCACGCCTGGGAACCCCGCCCAGGCCGCCAAAGCAGAGTGTGCCGATCTTAACCACTAGGCCACCAGGGCTGGCTCAGACTAACACCATTTTAAACATTAGGTCTTTCAGCAAATCTTTTTGTTGTTAGTGCCAGTGAGTCGATTCCAACTCCTGGCAACCCTGTGTACAACAAATCAGAACCCTGCCAGGTTTTTATACCTTTCTCTCAACTTCTGGTGCTATATCAGACAATGCTCTGCTGCTATTCACAGAGTTTTCATGGCCAATTTTTTCAGAAGTAGATGGCCAGGTCCTTCTTCCTAGCCTGTCTTAGTCTGGAAGCTCCACTTAAACCTGTCCACCATGGGTGACCCTGCTGGTCACCGAAATACCGGTGGCATAGCTTTCAGCATCACAGCAAGAGGAGCCGCCACAATATGACAACTGACAGACCAGTGGTGTGGTTCCCTGACCAGGAAATGAACTTGGGCCATGGTGGTAAGAGCACTGAATCTTAACCACTAGACCACCAGGGCTGGAACATATCTTTAAATAATGTAATTAGCTAAAAACAAAACTTTTAAATTTAGTTTGAAAGTACCAAGGAAATTTTGAGCTACATACTTTAATTTTTAATCATCAAATCAATTTGCTCATTCATACTTTCAAAGAAGATAAATGAGTGTTTCCCTCTTTAGGACACACAATGAACTTAATTCCAATAAACCTAATTTTGTTCAAATGTCTATGTACTTTAAAAAATACAGTTCCTGGGGCCGGCCCAGCAGCGTAGTAGTTAAGTTCGCACACTCTGCTTCTGATGGCCCAAGGTTTGCAAGTTCAGATCCTGGGCGCAGACCTACATACTGCTTGTCAAGCCACGCTGTAGCAGGCGTCACACATAAAGTGGGGGAAGACGGGCATGGATGTTAGCTCAGGGCTAATCTTCCTCAGCAAAAAAGAGGTGGATTGGTAACAAGTGTTAGCTTAGAGCTAATCTTCCTCAACAACAACAACAAAAATTTATATATATATATATAAACTATATATATATATATAAACTATATATATATATATAGTTCCTTTATTTTAGGTAAAAGCATAGGTTCCAAAGCCAGACTCACTGTTTTGTTTTTTTTTCCCCCCCAAAGCCCCAGTAGATAGTTGTATGTCACAGTTGCACATCCTTCTAGTTGCTGTATGTGGGACGCGGCCTCAGCATGGCCAGAGAAGCGGTGCATCGGTGCAGGCCCAGGATCCGAACCCGGGCCGCCAGTAGCAGAGGGCGTGCACTTAACCACTAAGCCACAGGGCCGGCCCAGACTCACTGGCTTTAAATCTCAGTTTAGCCACTTGCTAGGTCTAGGAATAAAATCTGGCCCTATGAAAGAATATGTCAACTCTCACCAAAGTAAAAACAATAGACAAAGTACCAGATTTATTTTTTCACTCCTGAGAGAGGAATGGTTCTGGTCTCCTTCACTTATGTGCACCAAAAAAAAAAAAAAGTAAAAGATTCAAGATCCCATGACTTACCACTTCCCCTAAAGTTAAGAAACAGGAATTTGTGGGTTATTTTTATAATAAACACAGTGGACAAACTCTTAGGCAATCCTAATCATACCCTGACACTCAAGGTCAAATAGTATATTTTACTAACTAAGTTATTCCTTTCTCCATCACCATATAATGAATTTAAGGCTTTAAAACTATCTGAAGACTACAAAGGTTTTTATGACTAAAATTAATTCTGTTATCACCTAGCTAGGAACAGATGAGCAAGAGAAAACACTTTGCTTTAGATGGACTATACTTAAAGACATATGACACCAATCTGATTGCTAATACATAAAAATGCACTTACAGTTGTGATTAGAAATTAATACCAAGATATTGTGGCCCTAAATCTGAACTAAAAAGTGATATTTAGAATTAACAGTGAAATGGCATAGTAAAATAAAAGAAAGCACTTATTGGCCAAAATGGAACTAGCTGTATACAAATAATTCAAGACTAATATTAGTGTTTTAATAATATTAATATATTTATTAATAATAAGTATTATATACTTTATATTATTACTTTAATACTATTAAATTAATGATTAATTTAATAATTCAATTAGAATTCTTAGAGCAAATAATTTTATCACCAAAAAAAAATAGACACCTTCTTTTTTTCCTACCATTATAAGTGCAAGGATCAACAAAGGAGATTACACTTGGAACTCTTTAACAACTAAGCTCTCTGTAAGCTTTTATCAGCTCAAGGATCAATTTTTAAGTATCCTCATGCCACTAGAGGTCAGCTACAAATTTATCCTAAATAGTCCTGAGAATTTTCTTTAGAGGGCTCTCCATTGTGGAATTCTTTCTCTCTGTTCTTATATCTCTGTTGACAGTTTTTCAAGTCTTAACAGAAGCCCTTTTAATGCTCTCCTCTCCTGAGTGGCAGGTAGTGCGCTTCAGGTGAACACTCAAGAGAGCAAAAACCATTTTCTTCACAATTTCAAGAAGTATACAGTGCTCTGCAAACTCTCAGGTGGGAGTAGGGGAGGGAAGTAATTCCACTATTATTCCCTCCCTATCTGCTTTGGTTGGGACATCAAATACACAAGTAGAATCAGCAGCAATTACAACAGCATAAAAGAAAACACCTTAATTTTTTGCAAACAAAATCAACTAAGGCAAATGACCAGGCTAAAACAATTTCCCTAAGATGTGAAATAACCCATTTATTTCAATTAGTAAATTGTTAAAGTGCACTCCTGATTATAGGTCTGGAAAACTGGACTTCTACACTAGAGAATTATAAAGTAAAAATAGGCGAAAAAAATTTAAATCCTTGAGCCATAGCTGGATAATTCTAAATGTGGGCAGAAAACATGAGACAAAGTGCAACTAATTGGCTCAAAATGAGCATATTTTATCCTCATTTCTTTCAAGGAAAGAAGTATCTGTGAAAACTGATGTAATCTACCAATATCCCACATATTTGAGCCCACAAAGATGAGGAAATCATTTCAATTTTCTAACACTGCTGGAGAAACTAGAAACATATTTATGAAACCAAAAACATCTTACCCTTTCACTTTAATGAAACACATTCTAAAGGTATTGATACTTTTCCTGCCCTACTATCTCAGCAAGTAAGTAAGCAAGTTATATCACATGAAATCAACCTGAAGACTGAGATTTGTAAGCGAAAAACATGATTGCTGGGATGGCAGATTGATTTGAAATAGGTCTGACTGTTGCCTGTCTCCTCTGCTGGCCTCCCCCACCCCACCCCGCCCCCATCTTGATTTATGTCCTAAGAAAGATCACTATTTAAAAACAAACCTCTGTAAAACCTTTAAACTCTGTACTGCCCTTTAACAAAGATGAGTAGAGGGAATTTTGAGACAAAACTCTCAAATATTATTCGCATCTATGCCAGTGCCTGTATCACCTCAGACAAATCTCTCCTTACAATTTACTTTCCCAACTGGCAAATGAAGATTATTTTCACTCACTGGGCTGTCAAAAGTCTTGATTAAAGTTTGCCAAGTATGTTTAAATATATAGACAAAAGGAGGAATTTATAAAAAGGAATGTATTGCCTTAGAGCCCTCTCAGAAGTAAGGTTGCAGTGCCTTAGCTGGGGTTATTTTTGCTCACTCTTTCCCCGTTGTCACACAAATTTTACTGCTTCTACATGCATTTTTCAATAACATTCTGCATTAGAGACCAGAGATGTCAACCTATCCTTTGGAGAGGTTAGTGTTTAATCTAACCCTACCCAGAGCCCAAGAATCAAGGTTTTTCAAGACTATGATTGGAAAAGAATAGTTTCTATCAGGTTAAGACGATCAGTAGAGAAATCAGTTTGGAGGAGAAAAGGAAATGCAGAAATTCCTTGGGGAAAACCTGGAACAGCTTCTGGCTTTAGACAATGCTGTTATTCATTCCCAGCAATTTAAAAAATGATTTCAAATTATATTTAACACAGAACACTCTATCAGAACTAAAGTATAGCAAGCTTTACTTTTTTCCCTTTTAGATTTGAGTTTACGTCAGAATTAAATCTCAAATATAGCACTGTTTTTATCCTTTCATGTATTTTTTCTATATATAAACTTGTTTTATTGGCTACAGGGTAGTTGGATATGGTTGTAAGATTACCAGTTCTGTATTCTATACCTTTTTTTCTTTTAACCAGTGACATTTTGAAGACGTGGCTGTGTTAGAAATAGGGATGTTGACATACAGTGTGTTGTTGGATGTCCTGCATCTTTCCAGCCCCCCAAGCCTTTGCTCACATTATATCTTCTACCTAGGCTGCCCTCCTCTACCTCCATTCCTGCAAAGCTAAATCCTATCCATTTTTCAAGGCCCAGCTCAAATGCTCCCTTCCCAGCACTCACATAATACTTTGTTTCTAATATACAACATTACTGAGATTAAAAGAATGCATCTTCCTACTATATTGTGAGACCCTCCAGTACAAAAAAACCCTCTCACGTCATGACTGTAGACACAAGAAAGTTTGAAAGATAAAAAATAAAATCTCGGGCCGGCCTGGTGGCGCAAGGGGTTAAGTGCGCACGCTCCACTGCAGCAGCCCGGGGTTCGCTGGTTTGATTCCCGGGCGTGCACCAACACACTGCTTGGCAAGCCATGCCATGGCAGCGTCCCATATAAAGTAGAAGAAGATGGGCACGGATTGTTAGCCCAGGGCCAGTCTTCCTCAGCAAAAAGAGGAGGATTGGCAGATGTTAGCACAGGGCTGATCTCCTCACAAAAAAAATAAATAAATAAAAAATAAATAAAATCTCAGTTCAAAATACCCTTTAAAAAGGATGGGATATGAGGGTATTATGCAAAGTGAAATAAGACAGAGGGAGAAGGTCAAATACCGTATGATTTCCTTCATTAAGTAGTAGATAATAACAACAATAAACAAACACATAGAGACAGAGATTGGATTGGTGGTTACCAGAGGGGAAGGGGGGAGGGAGGAGGGTAAAAAAAAAAAAAAAGGATGGGATAAGAAAAAAAAAGGATGGGATAAGCAACCTAGTTATTCAATCAGTGGGGCTGCTAGAATCCATTGTCTTCATAACTGAACTCACTTGATTGCAAATTTTTTTTTTTTAAAGATTTTATTTATTTATTTCCCCCCCCCCCCCCCCCGCAAAGCCCCAGTAGATAGTTGTATGTCATAGCTGCACATCCTTCCAGTTGCTGTATGTGGGATGCGGCCCCAGCATGGCGGGAGAAGCGGTGCGCGCCAGGGATCCGAACCCGGGCCGCCAGCAGCGGAGCGTGCGCACTTAACCGCTAAGCCATGGGGCCGGCCCTGCAAATTCTTTTGAGGCCAGGGAGTCTGTCCAATTTCTTGCGTATGTCCCCTACGCCCCGCCCCCCCCACACCTCAATATCACCTAATTCAATGTTCTGCACACATTAAGACTCAATACAAAGCCATATTACTGTAGATGAAGAGGCTGTAATTAAAACAAAGATGAAATGCTGAAAAATATCGACATGTGAAACGATAAAAGAGTTGTCGGTGCTTACGATAACCTCAAGGTCTACAACAAAAAGTGTCAAAGATAAACATGCCGAAGGGTGCGATAAGAATGGAGAGTAACTTTACTTGGAAGGGAACAGAATGAACAAAACGAAATTGAAACAAGAGTGTTCTCTCAGTTTATCTTACGCTGCCAGAGCGACACAAGAAGCAAAATATCTAATTTTTTTACATTATTTCATTAATAATGGTGACCAGTCCTTGTAACTTCCAATACTGGGCATAGACCTTCTCGTACTTTCAATTAACTAGGTAACACAGGCCATGGATGATCAGGACAATTCCCCAGGAGAGTACAAGCAAGTGCCACGGGTCAGGACCTAATTCCCGCCCCCCACCCCCATCCCCTGTTAGGGGAGGTAGAACGAGTGTGGTGAATACCTGAGTTGTGAAGAAATGAGAGCATGGAAACTGCCCCAGATTAAAATGACCTTCTCGCCACACTAGGTAGTACAACTGACAACACAGAACACCCCTCTGGTAGAAGGGGACGACGGGAAGACGATATCTGACTTACCTGGTTTTTCTGTCCTATGGTTAGACCTCTGGAGCTACGCAGCCCATGGCAGCGACAAATCCACGCGCGCAGGCTCCAAGCTCACACACCAGGAGAAGTCACAGTAGCGCCGGTGGCTGCGGCCGTGGCGGTGGCGGCAACTCCTCCCTCTGCTTCTCCTCTTCCTACACCCCGCCGCCGCCAGGCCGGCCGCCTTTACCCCTCCCTCCAGCACTCCCCCCACATCCGGGTGATGCCCCGGCCGGAAGCAGAGCCGGCGAGGCAGAGAGAGGCACGCGTCACGTGAAGAGGAACGCCATGACTAGTCAGGCTTCTCCTGTCCCCTGCTGACCCTGGCCTGACATGCAGCCGCAGCCTCAGGCGAAAGTCTTCCCTTTTGGCGCTGCAGAGAGCCCCTTGCCTCCACTCACCACCAACAAAACAAAACAAAAATCCCCACCAAAACTGTGTCCGCTGTAGTCTCCCAACCTCAAACCAAGACGTAACACAGAGCTCCTTGTACATCGTCTTCTACATAGCTCAGCTTTTCCCAGCATGAAATTAACGTGCTTCTGTTAGACTAGCCTAACTCCAGATGTAAATGCCAGGAACTATGAACTTGCCATCATCCCTCCATCAAAAAATCTCAAAATTTTTAATTCATATATATATATATATATTTTGTGTGTGTGTGTATGTGTGTGTGAGGAAGATCAGCCCTGAGCTAACATCCATGCTAATCCTCTTTTTGCTGAGGAAGACTGGCCCTGGGCTAACATCCGTGCCCATCTTCATCCACGTTATATGGGACTCCACCACAGGGTGGCCTGACAAGCGGTGCACGCCTAGGATCCCAACCCGTGCTGCTAGCAGCTGAGCATGTGCAGTTAACCACTATGCCACTGGCAGGCCCCCATAGATATTTTTTTTAATTCATGCTTTTAAATGCACAATCTTTATGTGTGAGTGTGTTGGAGTTGGGGCAGGGCTCTCACTTCACACTACCTTCACATGGCCATTCCAAGTTCTGAACCACTTCCCCATTTATTCATTCATTCATCCATCACATTAAAAACCTAGAGGATTCCAAGGATGCAAAGAATATTAGAGTATCTATCACCGTGAATGTAGATAGAAATGAGATGCATAAAATGTAGCAATACAATGCAATAAATGGTACAGAAAGCATTTGAGAAAAAATGTATTCTTTTATTCCTGTTTTCCAATTTGACATTTGAAGAGCAAAATCCTAGGATTATTTAAACTATAAACATTAACAATAAGCAGAGGCCCTATCACTAATTTTGAAGCGAGATGTAGTCCTTTCATTAAATAATTCTCATAAGATGTAGGGGGAAACTAATCACAGGATTATTTCTATTTTCAACTGGAACCACTTGAACCCAGTTCCCATAAGAAGAGTATCAAGTCTAACAATGTTGAGAAACTCAAAATAGCACACAAAGTACAAATATTAAATTAATAAAAGGCTTAGAAAAGTGGCACACAGTAAGCATATTTAACTGTTAAATAATTTCCATCCTACCTGTTGTAAAATTTCTATTAAGCCTTGACAGGCAACACTTAAAATTGCCCACAGAACTAAATTTTAGGCCTACAATTAAGTACTTCAGAAAGAAATTACTTTCTCCTGAAACAATTACTTCCCCCTCTACACCCATCCACATAAATAAAAAAATCAGCTTCAGGACTCCTTACCTTCCCTGACATTAAGTTGTAGTTGTCAATCAATGTGCACAGCCTTAACCATAAATATGCAATTTCAGCCCCAAATTTAAAATCTTAAAAATCACATTACATGACAGTAAGATCGCTTTTAAGTGGATCCCAATTATTAGCAAGTTGGTTTGTAACTACGATATTAACACTATGCTAAGCTTTCCAAAAAATTTACTGCAAGGTAGAAATCAAAAATAAAACTTTATCAAAAGAATATCAAATCTACTAGCTCTCTAGTTTTTATGTCAAGTTTATCGTTATGAGCTGCAAGATCCTCTACCATACACATCCTTAGTCACTGAGTCTTTCTGTCACTCTAACACATCTCTTATCTCTAAATGCATCATCCCTAATCTCCCTTACCAACGCACAACCGTACCAACACTTTTTACAATTATATTAACAGAGCTCTCAAATAGAAGGGAATGTCTTCAAGAAGTAATCAGGTTTTCTGGCATTGAGCACATAGCAGGTGCCCCCAAAATGCTTACAAAGTGGTATTAATATCTCCAATAAAGTTAAAAGTCATGAGTGAGAACTCAACATCTGTGCCTCTACAACTACCACAGTACCTAGATCTAAATAAGTTTAATGAATTTAAAATAACACACACACTAAAACTGTCTTAGAGTGAAATTAAGAATGGGATTTATGACACTCACCCTAACTAAAAAATAATTCATAGCCCTCCAAGAAACAACATTTAAAGGATTGGCAATGCTTCTAAAGTCACTTACCTAAATTCTTCATACATACAGATTTTTGATGGGGAGACTAATTTGACAACTTTCCCACTCTAGGTATTATTAAACTCGCAAAGTGATGTGTTATGGGGTAAGTTGAGTGCACTGGGGAGAGGATAACACTTTGACTCTGAGTACACTAGGAAAGCTGCAAGGTCAGAATATTGTGATGGCACAAAATAATTTAGACAAACTACTGCTTCATTTCTGGTAGTGGCCACGGTGGTTTTAGAAGTACTCACCAGGACAAGATTAACTACAAAATTAAGTTTTAAAAGTTTGTTCAAAGATGCTGACTACAACCAGCAGGTTCTACTACACAAAGCAACATATATGCTGGCAAAGAGACAGATATTTTTAAATGTCATACATATTTCTTTTTGCCTATCAGAATAGCTGACAATTATCACTTACCTAACAGAAGTGGCACAAATCGTACTGAAAATTACATCATCATCAGAAATTTTCAGTGCAAATTCGGTAATGAAAAGGTAGTCTAATGGAAGGTTAAAACTTCCTTGAAGACGTTTATTTTGCTTAATCATGTCTCAGGATTACATGCATTTGAATACTTTAGTCCTATTTTAACATCCTAAGTGTTCACTCAAACTTTATCGAATGGTGGCACTACTGTATAGTTATTAATCTTGCAACCTACTCATTTTGCAGTGATATTCAAATTAGTTTTCCTACTCAAACCATGAAATTACTGGCTTTGGTGCATTTAATGAGAAAACAGGACATATTACCATGAGAGCATTCTTCTCGTATTTCACGCAATAAGTAAAAATTTTTCAAATGTTTGGTTAAGTACAAATCTTTATCTACATCAGGTAAATTCGGAGATTCCTGAAAGCCACCTACCTGATAACTTACAGTATCAGGTAAGTGAATTTTAGAAATCCCTAATTTAGCTAATATAGATAGGTTACACAACTGAAACTCTTATTTGCTGCTTACTTGAGCACTATCAACAAACTACTACATGAGGCTTACATTACAGCCTTTGACCAAGGAAGTAATGAAGCACATGGTGTAGATGTTTTCTTCAGTTACTATCTTACACATAAAATCCAACGTCATACTGAATTCAGCATAATCCACAAACCTAAAAGTTGGTATAATTACAGAAAGCCAACAGCAGAGGTCACTGATAGTAGTCAGGTAAGTAAAAATAAACTATATTTGACAGATCCTTTCTTTAATAACATCATAGACACCCCAAATAAATATCTAAAGCTCTAATTAAGATAAATGTGCCAAGGGAGCCAAGGAGCCAGCTAGTCTTCGGACATTCTAGTTTATGTGATTCTACCACTCTTCCCTTGGGTCTGGTAACACTCTAAGTTCTCCTGGCAGGAGCGAAAAGGACTTAATAATGCCAATTTCAACTATAAACATAAATGACAGGTAGAAAGTACTAGGCATAACCAAGACCTGGACACCAAATTTTTAACTCAAAGATAACCTAAAATAACTCTGTGATCAGTTATTCATGAACAATAATTTAAGCCTACTATAAAGTCATCTTCCAAGTGACAGCCAAAACTTTCCTTTCACAATATCCCATAGAGAAAAGCTATTTAAGAAGTTGTACAGTGTTTTGACTTTAATATTAACACAAAGGTTAAATAAGTGAAAAAGTCATCGAGCTTGGTTTCATTTACAAAAGAAACAAACAAACCTACAATAAAGGTTTCAAATGTACTTTATTCTTCAATCATGTCATATTTTAATGGGTACACAGTGCTTTCACTTGGCATCAATTACAAGTTGGTTTTGAAACAATTCAGTATTACACCAGCTGGGATGACTACTGATCTCTCCATTCCTTTGGGGTGACTCTGCCAACAGGGGAGAGGTTCCATTCTATTCCAATTTGTGTTGCTGTCTGTTAAGAATTAAAATGCTGTCAGTTATACATGTTTAAACCAGAAACCACTCTCCCTTGGAGACTATTTCTTAAAAGTGACAAAGGTATTGTGCTCTATAGGTTAAGAATACACAGAAACTCACGCGAGATATAGTGCTATAGTGCTCTCCATGTAGACCAAACCTAACTGCTTTCCCAGTTCTCTAGAGCAGTGCTGTTCAATAGAACTTCCTGAGATAAAGGAAATATTCTATATCTGCACTGTCCAATACAGTAGCCACTAGCCAGATATGGCTATTGAGCAACTGAAATGTGGCTAGTATGACTGAAGAATGGAATTTTTAATTTTATTTAATTAATTCCAATTTATATTTCACATTTCCATACTACCTTCTCAAAACGTTGCATCACTCAACCATGACCTAAATACCGCCAAAGAGCACTTTTGTAATATCCCTTTATCAAGGAGCACTTCACCTCCAAAGTTCCCATGATCACACATTTGTTCAACATTTGTTTACTCTTCTAATTAAGTACACACACTTATTTTAATAGTGTATCTGATTTTAGGAAGATCAAACAAGAATGAAAAAGGCCTATTAACAAAGCATGTTTGTTTATTAAGGCAAGAGTTGATCCGTATCTTTTAAAATCATCTTATGTATTTATTATAACTTGAAGACTTCTACTTTTAACCAGAAAGTACAGTGACCGGTAAGTAGATTGTTAAATGTAAGATGTAAAAAACTAAAATATTGAAAGCAAGCCACTTTATAGCTCATCCACGAGAAATGCTGTACTCAGTTCTGAGGGCAGGATATTAGAAGAAAAATTGACTAAGTGAAGGAAGGTGACACAAAATGGTGAAAATCCTGGAAACCATATAACAAAAAATGATTGACAGAACTAAGGATATTTAATCTGAAAGAGAAGATCCAGGAAAGATGATAGCAATTTTCTAATATGTAATGACTGATACATGGAAATGGAATCAGAATTTCTGCTGCAATAGAATGATGGGTAGAATATGAAGGAGGCAGATTTTAACTCAACATAAGATCTTTTTTTTTTTTGTGAGGAAGATCAGCCCTGAGCTAACATCCATGCTAATCTTCCTCTTTTTGCTGAGGAAGACCGGCTCTGAGCTAACATCTATTGCCAATCCTCCTCCTTTTTTTATCCCCCCAAAGCCCCAGTAGATAGTTGTATGTCATAGTTGCACATGCTTCTAGTTGCTGTATGTGGGACGTGGCCTCAGCATGGCCAGAGCAGCGGTGCGTAGGCACGCGCCAGGAATCCGAACCCGGGCCGCCAGTAGCAGAGCGCGCACACTTAACTGCTAAGCCACGGGACCGGCCCAACATAAGATCATTTTAACAGCTACACAATACAGAAAGGGCTGCCCTGTGATCCAGTAAGCAACCTGTTAATGGAAATATTAAGAACAGATGATGGATGAATGCTGAATACTGAATACTGATGAAGAAATTCCTGCACTGGGTGGGTGATTACATTAGAAAATCTCTAAAGTCCCTTCTAACTAGAAATGTATACTAATGTGTAAAAACATTTTAAATACATGAACTAAATGGGAATGAAAAACATCTAAAACATCAAACAACAATACTTACATATGCCCATACAGCAACACAAAAAGTGACTCCACTAGCTAATACAGCATTACCATATTTGTCATGGAAATCAGGTGTCCGTTTCTGGTGGCTCTGCCTTGCCACTGTTTGCTGAATGCTTCGAACTTAAAGAAAAAAAAAAGAATACAAAAGCATATCTATCAATTATCAGGAAAAGAGAACAAATGTAATTGATACTGCCAATTAGGAAAGCCAAGGAAATTAACTTTACAGTATTATGTAGTTCAATAAAATGTTAAAACATATGGTAGCTAAAAGCAAAGTAGCATACTTTGAAATGCATCAAAAATAAGATGAACTAACAGATGGATAAATATGTGATAAAACAAACATAGCAAAACGTTAATTGTAGAATCTGTGATGGGTATGTGGATGATCATTATACAATTCTTCCAACTTTTCTGTATGTCTGAAAGTTTTCATAATAAAATGTTAGGGAAAAAAACAAAGAAAAGGTGATGTCAGTAACATTCACTACAAATTGGTATTTGTATAATCTCTGGAACATTCATTAATTTGAATATTTATGACAAATTTTCGCTAAATTTTACTCAGCAGTGCTCAACAACTTACAACATAAAAGGGTAAATAAGCTTAAAACGGACTTCAAATTAAAGCACACTAGTGCAACTATGACATACAACTATCTACTGGGGCTGTGGGGGGAAAAATAAATAAATAAATAAAATCTTTAAAAATAAATAAATAAATAAATAAAGCACACTAAATGTTTATGACCTTAAACTTACCAAAAAAACCCTCCAAAAACTAGACTAATATTGATTTTTTGTGTGTGTGTGAGGAAGATCAGCCCTGAGCTAACATCCATGCTAATCCTCCTCTTTTTGCTGAGGAAGACTGGCTCTGAGCTAACATCTATTGCCAATCCTCGGCTTTGTTCCCCAAAGCCCCAGTAGACAGCTGTATGTCATAGTCGCACATCCTTCTAGTTGCTGTATGTGGGACGCGGCTTCAGCATGGCCGGAGAAGCAGTGCATCGGTGCAGGCCCAGGATCAGAACCCGGGCTGCCAGTAGTGGAGCACGCGCACTTAACCGCTAAGCCACGGGCCGGCCCAAGACTAATATTGATTTTAAAAAACATTACTAATGAATACAGCACCATGCTAAAAGAAATAGGGTATACGAAAATGTGTAAGACAGAGATCCTGTCCTCAGGTAACTTACAGTCTAGAGGACGATATTAGACATGTATACACAAATCACTATAACACAAGGAAGCAGAAGGTTAGCTAAGCGCTTTGAATAGGAGGTAGGAATAGGTTACGTAGATCTGGGAAAGAGGAATTGGAAAAAAAGCAGAGAGAGAAAAGCCTAGCGTACTGTATTAGAAAACCAATTAGGGGGCTGGCCCGGTGGCGTAGCAGTTAAGTGCGCGCACTCCGCTACGGCAGCCCAGGGTTCGCAGGTTCGGATCCCCGGCGCACACCGACACACCACTTGTTGTTAAGCCATGCTGTGGCGGAGTCCCATACAAAAAGTAGAGGAAGATGGGCACAGATGTTAGCCCAGGGCCAATCTTCCCCAAGAAAAAAGAGGAGGACTGGTATCGGATGTTAGCTCAGGGCTAGTACTCCTCACAAAAAAAGCAAATAAATAAAATTAAATTAAAAAAAAAAAAAGAAAACCAATTAGGTTTGGTTGAAAGATGAGGAGCATAGACAACTAAAGAGTAAAACTAGAAAGGATCATGGAGGGTCACTTTTTTGGTAAAGGTTTTTGAGCAGAATGACAACATTACAACTTGGCTTTTACTATTATTTTAGTAGAAAGAGTTTTCCAAGTGCCTCTGGAGGCACTTAGCAGGGTTTGGGAAAAAGCCAAGATTGGAAAAGGCATATTTCCATCTGTTTTTTCTTCTTCTCCAATCTAAGTAGCAGATCCTTATTGTTTCAGAGCCTCAAAATGTACTTAAGTATGCAATGGAAAACATATTAAAGAAACAGCAATGTTGCCCATTCACTAGCATTTAAGAATATAACGCCTTCTATGTGATATAATGGGTTGTTTCAGGATAGTTATTTGACCATTAATGGTTTCTTCTCTTAACTGCCTTACAGTTTTTTTCCCCTTTAGTCACACTTGCGATGAGCAAATTTACAAACATTTCACAACATATTCTGCTCTAGAGCAGATAAAAACCGTGTGAATTCCAAATTGAAAAAAACTACCAAAAAAAAAACCCTTTCCTGAGGTACAACAAGGCCCAGCCCGACCTGCTCAAAGGACAAAGAAATTAAGATTACTAAACAATTCTGCAATACTTCATGACCTCAACAATCAAGTCACCAAAGTGGATTTCTTTAGACCTCTCTTCTGTGACAAGAAATGGTTTAGTTAGCACCTACTGTTAATCTCATATAATTCTCAACAACTCTATGAGGTTGGTATATTTACTAACCCCCTATTCTACAAAGGAGGAAAATAAGGTTCAGAGGAATTAAATCATTTACCCAAAGTTAAAGAGATAACAGACGTGGATTTTGGAATATGAAAAACCAGTCGGGCAAATATTTTTTGGTTGTCAAAGCTGCTTGAGTGTTTAGAACACAATCTAGTAATATCTCCAACGATTCTGTAAACTGAAAATAAAAAGATGGCTAAATAAGCTAAATGGCAAACGCTTAAGGTCACTTTCATTGTAAAACAACTGCTCACGTTACTCAGGGTCACCTTCAGTGCAAATCAAGTATCGAAATGAATTTTCTCTCCCCAATTTTGTGCATTATCAGTACATAATACTGGTCTCAAAATTTCCCTGTCCCTGCCTAACTTTTAGATAAGGAAAAAATGACCGCAATTGCTTTCGGGCAGCTAAAATTCAGATAATAACCCCAAAATAACAAAAGCTGCAAGGCTACCATTTACGTTGTCTCCCTGCAACAAAACCAGATGAAGAGCTCTATTTATAGTTTCCTTCCCTTACGGTTACAGGAATTGGAGAAGGTTCTTCTATTTGGGGTAAATGTATCCTCAAAGATAAGATTTACGAAATTACTTAAGGAACGAGATGTGTCCACCAAGCGTCTGCTTCCGTGAAATCGGAGGTTATTAATAAAAAAGAGCAGAGCTAGACTACGACTCCGGTAAAAGAAAGAGAGCTGGGAACCGAAACAGAAACACTGGGTGATTAAGCTAACATACTAAGGACATCTTCTCAATTTCTCGGGGCGAGGTGGGAGACTGAGCATTTACAGTTAGAAGGTCGGGATGCAGGTGGAGAGAAAGGGCACGAGAGACCACGAGGACAAATGGAAAAAAGGCGGTTGGAAATGATTTGCTCACAATTTCTGCTCACCTGGGAGACGACTTAGTGCGTTTTTGGCCAAGGGAAACATAGCGAAGCTGAAGGCAGAAGCGCGGCAACTGGAGCTGCTGGTTTTAAAACTTCGCGTCAAGTACCCTTGCAAAGAACCCTGAAAAACAAAATGGCTTTCGGCTTGGCTCATTAATGAGATTTAATGAAATCTCGCGAGACCTGTAAAAACCTATAGAAATTGTAATCCTCTTTACAGAAAGGAAATCTAATGGCCTTTTGGGAAATGTAGTTTCACGCTTTATAAATGACGTACGACAGTATCTACCGAAGACTGAGAGACCCGTCCCCCCCAACCCCGCCTTCAAGCCAGGCTCTATAGAGGAGAGCTGAGACACTGATCTTAGACTGAGTCATCAAAGGCACCAGCTTCAAGGTAGTGTTTCAGAGGCTTAAGCTTGTATCTCTCTCCACACTAGCAGTTCTTTCAGTTTCCCCCAAACTTCCTTCACTTTTACAATTTTTTGTCTGTTATTACTACATACTAATTCGTTCAACTTTTAATTTTGAAATTATTTTAAATTAAGAGAAAAGTTGCAAGAATAGTAAAAAGAATTCGTAATATATGGATAAATATATAATAAAGCAAATTTAACATATTGTTGATTGCAGAATCTTGATGGTGGGTGTTCAGAGTAGAATTCTTTCACTTTTTCTGTATGTTTGGATATTTTCATAATAAAATATTGGTGGAGGGAAGAACTGTATACCCATTACCAAGGTACACCAGTTGGTAATATTTTGCCACGTGTTCTCTCTCTGATATATATATATATTTGGGTTTTTTTTGTCCTGACCCAATTGAGAATAACTTGCATACATCATGAGCTTTTACCCATCAATACTTCAGGGTTCACTTCCTAAGAATAAGATATTCTCTTACATAACCACAGTACAATTAACAAATTCAGAAATTTTAATATTGATACAGCTTGCATTCCAATTTCACCAGTTGTTCCAATGTCTCTATCCAGAATTCAATCTAGGTCCCTGTATTGAATTTAGTTGTCATGTCTCTTTAGTCTCCTTTAAAATTGAAAATGGAGCTAGCCTGGTGGCCTAGTGGTTAAGTTCAAGCACTCCACTTCTGCCACCCAGGCTTTGCATGTTCGGATCCTGACTGTGGACCTACACACCTCTCATCAAGCCATGCTGTGGCAGCATCCCACATACAAAATAGAGGAAGATTGGCACAGATGTTAGCTCAGGGCCAGTCTTCCTCACCAAAAAAAATAAATAAAATTGAATAGTTCCTCAGCCCTTCATTGTTTTTCATGGCATTAATTTTTTTCTCACTACAGGTAAGCTTTATTTTATATATGAAGGAAGTGAGGTGCAGAATCCTTATATGACTCATAGAAGATTGTGATTAGGCAATTGTTTTGTTTTTTTTTTATAATTTTATTTATTTATTTATTTTTCCCCCAAAGCCCCAGTAGATAGTTGTATGTCATTGCTGCACATCCTTCTAGTTGCTGTATGTGGGATGCTGGCCTCAGCATGGCCAGAGAAGCGGTGCGTCGGTGCGCGCCCGGGATCCAAACCCCAGGCCGCCAGCAGCAGAGCACGCGCACTTAACCGCTAAGCCACGGGGCGGCCCTACGCAGTTGTTAAGAGGCAGAACTGGTAATGGACTTTCTGACTCCACAGGTCTGTGCTCTGTAATATTTTTGAAGAGTACAGGCCAGTTATTTTGTAAAAGTTCCCTCAAATTTTGTGTGCTTGATGTTTCCTCATAATTAGATTCAGTTGATGCATTTCTGGAAGGCATACTACATAAGAGATGTGTCTTCTTAGGGCATCTTATCAGGAAGCATCTAGTATTAGATTATCCCATTATTGGTAATGCCAGCTTTAATCATCTGGTCGAAGGAGTAGCCTTCAAGTTCCTACACTGTAAAGTTACTGTTTTTCCCTTTGCAGTTAATAAGTAACATAAAGAATACGCTGAGACTATGTGAATATCCTGTTCTTCCTCAAACTTTCACCCACTAGTTTTTGTATCCATTGATGATTTTTTACGAAATCAATTATTAGTATGAAAGTTGCAAAATGGTAATTTTCTAACTCTATCATTCGTTCTATATTTAGTAGTGGGTGTTCTACTGTAAGGAGGAATTTTATCTTCTCCCCTATTTATTTGTTTATTATCAGTGTGGATTCATGGATTCAATAGGCTATAATCCATTACTATCATGATTTATTTTAATAATCAATAGTCCCAGATGTGGTGAGTAGGAGTCCCTTCAAGCTGGCTTATATGTCTTTTTTAACATGTCTCCATCATTTTTTGAGCACGTCTTTATTTTCTGACACAAGATGTTCAAGGCTCATCTTGTACTTTCACTGCCCCAGCACTGGAATCAGCTATTTCTCTAAGGAGCCCTAATTTCCTTTAGGGATGGCATTTAGCAACCTAGATTTCACACTAGGTGTGCTCATTGATAGTGGAGTGTCATTGCTTCTAGTATTTTCAGTGAATAGAGCTAGGAATATATGTTATGAATGATACGTTTATACTAATACCTCCAATTGCAATCCAACCCCCCAAGGTTCTTCTTTACTTTTCCTCATTTCATATTTATATCTCCTTTCTTGGACAGTGAGATTCTTGGCTCTCAATAACATCAGTGTTTTCACTTATCACATTACACACAATATGTTTTCAGAATTGCTATACTCATATTACTATGAAAAACAAACCTACTTAGCAGAGTTCAAGATTTGCTTGTAGTTATTTTTTTTCTTTAGACTAATGGTGTATAATCAAAGTAGTGTCTTCATAAGTTATTCAGATTAGTTCTTTTTTTCTTTAGTGTGGCTGTTTTTCATTTGAAATAGAGTTGGGCTCCCTTTTTGTCTGTATTTGAGTTGTTTTTTTTCCCATTCTTACTGATTTAATTTTTAAAAACTTTATTTTTTAAATTGTGGTAAAACATATATAAAATTTACCATTTTAACCATTTTTAAGTGTACAGTTCAGTGGCAATTAAGTACATCCACATTGTTGTGCAACCATCATCCCCATCTGTCTCCAGAACTTTTTTCATCTTGCAAAACAAAATAATTTGGTTTTATATTTAGATTATTTAACAAGTATTAACATTATTCCAAAAGTCAAAACTATATAAACTGGTGTACTTAGAGAAGTGTCATTCCCTCCCATAACTGTTCCACTCCATTTCCTCCACCTCCTGTAGGTAACCAATTCCATTTGTTTCTAATTTAACCTTTCTGTATTTCCCCTTCTATTCTACACAAATGTAGCATAACATGTATATTCTTTTGCGCTTTGTTTTTTTTTTTCTCCACTTAACAATAGATCTTGAAAATTCATATCATTTACACAACTCTTGTTGCCAATATTCCTCTTTTTGCTTGAGGAAGATTGTCCCTAAGCTAACATCTGTGCCAATCTTCCTCTATTTTGTACGTGGGATGCCGCTACAGCATGGCTTGATGAGCGGTGCGTCGGTCTGCATCCGGGATCTGAACCTGTGAAACCCAGGCCACGGAAGCAGAGCGCCGGAATTTAACCACTATGCCATCAGGCTGGCCTCAACACACTCTTCTTTATTCCTTTTTTTACAGCTGTGAAATATTCCCGTAGTGTTTACGTACCATAGTACATTCAATCAGTCTCCTATATTTAAACATTTAGGTAGTTTTGAGAATATTTCAATAACAAATAGTGCTGAAATGAATAACTTTGTGTACATATATTTTCTTATTATTGGAGTAGATTCCTAGAAGTGAGATTTCTGGATCAAAGAATAAATGCTCATGTCATTTTGTTAGATATTGTCAAATCACCCTCCATAGATGTTGTACCATTTTGTATTCCCACCAGCAACATATGAGAGTGACTGTTTCCCCATGCTTTCGGTGACAGCATGTACTGAATTTTTGCCAACATGACAGGTGAGATTTCTCTGTGTACTTTAAATTTTTTACTTAATTTTTATGTATTAAATTTACACGCAATAAAATTCAATCTTTTTGTGTACAGTTCTGTAAATTTTGACAAATGCATAGAGTGTGTAACCACCCCAACAATTAAGGACAGAACAATTCCATCACCACAAAAATCTTCTTGTGTGGCCCCTTTGTGGTCTACCCCTCTCCCTCCAGCCCCTTATAGCCACTGATCTGTCCTCTGTCTCTATGAGTTTGCATTTTCCAGAATGTCATATAAATAGAATCATATAGCGTGTCTCAGTGTACTTTTATTTTGTGTTTTTATTGAGTATCTGTTAATGTATTTTTTTTTCATATCTGTAGATCACATCTCTTCAATTCAGAACCAGCTATTTTACCATCCATAGCCATCTCCTTGTCTCTCTAACATAATGAAATTATTTTCCCTTGTGTGTGTGTGTGTGTGTGTGTGTGTGTGTGTGTGTGTGTGTTCCCAGCAGGGCCTAAAAGAGTAGTCATGATGTTCCACATCATTAAAATAAATCCAAATTATAGGCAATTGATTTTATTTTGTTGGTATTTTTCCTTTGAGTATATTATTCTTTTTTAGTAAAATCATCCCAGTTTTACAACCCACTATGATCAACAGAACTGGGTCAAATAAATGGAAAACTCTTCAGCTATGTAGGATTTTTATTATTTTTCACATGGGGAAATGGATGTTTAATGAAAACTGACTATGACACAAAAACCTTTAAAAAGACAGAAGTGCTTCCCTACAATCTAAGTTTTGCGCCCATCCCCCAAACAATAACGAATAAAAAAGAAGGCATTTGCTGTCTATAACCTGAAATTTAAGACTGTTGGTGCCTTAAGTAATAAATTAAGAAGTTTAACTTTAAAAAGGTCACGAATAAACAAAACTTTAAAACTTTGTTTAGCGCACACAGCACAGTTCCTGGGACACAGAAGGTATTCAACAAGCTCTTGTTCATTTACTTTTTAAAACCTCCCTCAGTGATATTAAGTATATTTTTGCTTTTTTTAAAAATTTTCATTTGATACTTTGGAGGCAGAATGAGGGACTAAGACAGCTCCTATCAATCACGCGGCTACGTCCAATTTTTCTAGAATATTACACGAAAGAGGCGGATTTCAAAGACATCTAAATGAGTCTCGGCGAAAAAAACTCGGTTTCAGCAACCTTAGTCCACCTGGGACTCCGAAAAGCCGCAACACTTCACAACTGCGCAAGCGCGTTTGAAGAGCCACTGAGCGCGTCATCTTTACGTATAATGAAAGGGGCGGCCCATCATCCTTAGCGGACCAATGAAAAATATCCAGATTATCCTTTTTCTATTGGCTAACGGAGACCAATTAGAAGTGAACTGTCTTTTAGCGGGCGTCTAGCAGTAGAGCGCGGTGACGTAATGTGAGGGGTGGCCCCGGCAGGGCTGAGCTGGACCAATGAGGAGGGGCAAGGGACTGGTTTGTGCGTTCTCACGCCCAACCCTCAGACCCAGCCCGGGGAAAGTTTCGCTTCTGGGAGGGACAGGAGCGAACATGGCAGCGCGTTGGTGGCTTTGGTGTGTTTCTGCGACCGTGGCGGTGGCGCTGCTGCTCATTTACGGGGTTCCCTCAGCATCTGCCCAAAGAAAGAAGGAGGTGAGGACGGTGTTTCCGGCAACACGGGCTTTTTCCAATGAGTGGGGCTTGAGAGGGTCTGTTCTCCTCTTCCCGACCCCCTTTTCCCGCCGGTTCTGTGTCTTTAGCGGCTCCAATTCCGCCGTTTTCGGAGTCGTGGGGTTCGCTAGAGAAGAAACTGTAACTCCTTGTCTTCTGGGGATGTAGAGTCTGAGATTGAGGTAGGTTAGGTGATAACTTCGCTCCTATAGGCCTGTGCATAACTATGAGTTTTGACACTTCTTTGAGTATGGGCCCCATCAGGTGGTGGGGGGAAGACTTTAGGTCCAGGGAGTAGAAGAACTGAGTCTTTCTGCTGTCAGTAGATGTAACTCACTTATAGAATTGTATATTATATAATAATTCACTCACTTATATAATTATGTAGAGAGCTATATATTTTGTAGCATTTTCACTTCAGGAATGTGAGAACTAAACTGGAGAGAAACCATGCCAGATTTATTACATTGTCCAAATAATTAATCAAAGCAATTCCCTGGAGTGGAAGTTCTTAAACCATTTTCAATCATTTACCAAATATCGAGTGTGCCAGGCACTGTTCTGGGAGCTTGGTATACATAAGGGAACAAAACTAGTATCCCTCCTTGTTGAATTTACTGGCTTTGGCAAGTGGAGGAGATACAATATTCTTTTTTTTTTTTTTTAATTTATTTTTCCGCCAAAGCCCCAGTAGATAGTTGTATGTCATAGTTGCACATTCTTCTAGTTGCTGTATGTGGGACGCGGCCTCAGCATGGCCGGAGAAGCGGTGCGTTGGTGTGCGCCCAGGATCCGAACCGGGGCTGCCAGTAGCGAAGCGCGAGCACTCAACCGCTAAGCCACGGGGCCGGCCGAGAGATACAATATTCTTTACTCACCATTAAGCAACCCAAGCAGAGAAATTTTTTTTTTTATTGAGATAACATTGGTTTATGTTACATTATGTAAATTTCAAGTGTACATCATTATATTTCGACTAGACTGCATCATGTACACCACCTAAAGACTACCATCCATCACCATGCACATGTGCCCAGTCACCTCTTTCCCTCGCCTCCCTCCCCGCTTCTCCTCTGGTAGCCACCAATCTAATGTCCCAAGCAGAGGAATTTTAACATTGTGTTTTTTGGGGTTTTTTTGTGTGTGTGTGAGGAAGATTAGCCCTGAGCTAACATCTGTTTCCATTCCTCCTCTTTTTGCTGAGGAAGATTGGCCCTGGGCTAACATCCGTGCCCATCTTCCTTTGCCTTATATGGGACACCGCCACAGCATGGCTTGACAAGCGGTACCTCGGTCCGCACTGGGATCCGAACCTGTGAACCTGGGCCACCGGAGCAGAGCACGAGAACTTAACCACTACACCCCCGGGCCTGCCCCTAACATTGTGCTTTGAAACATTTGTGATTTAGAGCCATATGCTCTTAGAGCTTTAAAGATAACTAATAATTATTTATGCTCTCTAATTTTATAGATGAGGAAAACCTAGTCCTAGGCTTACACAGTTAACTGTTACAGAACGAAGACTGAAACCCTAGATCAGTCAGTCTTATGCTATTTCCTGTACATTCTGTGCTTCCTGTAGTACACAATACCTGTACATGCAGTTTTAAAATACAATTTAAACATCTTAGATGTCAACTTTAGCTGAATTTAAAAAGAACCTATCTTCTGTGTTTCTGTATATTCGAACTATTTCATAATAAAAAATAAGCTAGCAAATTAAAATAAGTCACTTCTTATATTGGCAAAAAGTAAAATAAAAAATACACGATTTTCAAAGGTATAGTGAAGTGAGCAGGCTTATACACTGCAACTAGAAATTGATGTACTTGTTAAGGAGGGTTTCAAGCCTTTTACGTGGAAAACGATGCAGAGCAACATGTTTTATAGTCTAGATGCCATTTATGTTAAAAAAAAAAACCTATATATAAGTCTAAGTGTATGTATAGAGAAACCTTTGTAAGGATACACAACAGTCCATTAATAGTGGCTATCTCTGGGTAGTTGGAGTTGTTCATTAGAGGAACACTCACTTTTTATCTTATGTACTGGTATTTTCTGAATTTCTGTGATGACCACTTACTCTTTTTAATAAAAAAGTGAAGATTTTTTTATTTTTTTGTGAGGGAGATCAGCCCTGAGCTAACATCCATGCCAATCCTCCTCTTTTTACCAAGGAAGACTGGCCCTGAGCTAACATCTGTGCCCATCTTCCTCCAATTTATGTGGGACGCCGCCACAGCATGGCCTGACAAGTGGTGCGTTGGTGCGTGCCTAGGATCCGAACCCGGGCCGCCAGCAGCGGAGAGCATGCACTTAACCGCTACACCACGGGGCCGGCCCCATGAAGATTTTTTTAAAACTAGTATTTCTACCAGTTAAACTATATTTATTCATTTCATGTCTCTTAGAAGCAGAAGGGTCTAGCTGGAGATAGATTATTTTAAAAAGGAATCAGCAATGAATTATATATTTTAAAATGGTTAACGTGGTGGATTTTATGTTATGTGAATTTTATCTCAAAAAAAATTTTTTTTTTGGTGAAGATTGGCTGTGAGCTAACAACTGTTGCCAATCTTCCTCTTTTTGCTTGAGGAAGATTGGCCCTGAGCTAATGTCTGTGCCAATCTTTCCTCTATTTTGTATGTGGGTTGCTGCCACAGCATGGCTTGATGAGTGGTGTAGGTCTGCACCCCAGGTCTGAACCTGTGAACCCGAGCTGCCGAAGTGGAGCACACCAAACTTAACCACTACGCCACTGGGCCAGCCCTCAAAAAATTTTTTAAAAAAGAATCAGATTTTAACCCCCTTCTCATCATGCCCACTGTTCAGACCCTTATCGCTCTTGCAAATCTATTGCAATAACTGCTTAACTGGTCATCCTTGAACTCATTGTTTACAGTGTTTCCAGAGATACTAACATGAAAATCTGAAAACCTTTTAACCTATTTTGCAAAGTATAAAAGGGCTTCTATAGCCTGTCCCTAGTCTGCTTCTTCCAGGCTCATCTCAGTCCAAGCTCATCCCTCTACTAGTCATAGTGAATTACCTGCCTTCCTTGATTGTTCTGTACTCTCTTGTGTCTGTAGTACTTGCTGGACTTCTGCTGGTGTTATCTCCCTTCTCTCACCCCACCCCCTCATTCACCTGAGGGTTCCTACTCAAATCTTAGCTCAAACATTACTTGCTTCCTCAACTGAGCTTTTCCTGGTTCCCCCAGGTGATTTGAGATGAAGTCAGCACATCGTATTGTCATTATTTATATACCAGTCTTTCCCATTAGACTGTGAGCATCTTAAATACAGACACTTTTAAATTAATTTTTCTTTCCCTTGCATCCAGCAGTGTCTGTCAGAAAGGTCCTCAATGAACATCAAATTAATTAATTAATTAATTGTGTGTATATAGAGTCAGGAATCTGTTCTTTCACTTGCAGGTTTGTTTAGGTTTCACAACCTAAAATTGGATTTCTCATCAGTAAACAAGGAATTAATATACACTGGTAAAGATGTTTTAGTTTTTACCCCTTTCCTCTCTAACTGAGGATGTTTCAGGTTATTTCAAAAAAGATTACTGTGATACTGCTTAGAAAGTTTAAAAATATAGGCGGAACAATTACTTTTTTGGTCAGTTTTTGAAAACATTATTTTTAAAAATCCCAGGTCTATCTGACATAGTAGATTCAGCTTTAAATAGTAGGGTAATGTCTGATCTTATAATCTAAGTACTCTTTTTAAAAAGACACCTCTCCTAAATGAATATAACTAAAAATCACTCAAGTTTCTCATAGTTCTCTGTGGTTGAATAGAATGCTACCCTACTTATCTGATTATTTGCACCTGTAACACTGTTTTCACTGGAATGTTGACTTATTCACTAATATTTATTCAATACTTTCTACATGCCAGGCACTATGGTTTGCATGTGTTATCTATAATCCTCACAATAACCCTGCAGAGTAAGTATTAACCCCTTTTGAAAGATGAAGGAACTGACGTTGAGGAGGAGAGAGGTTAGGGGCTTGCCCAAAGAAGCACAGGTCTAGAGGCTGAGCTGGGATTCCTCCCCTGGTCTGAACTCCAAAGTCTATGCTCTCTGCTGGGTTTCAAAGGCTTGTTTTTCAGTGACTTGTTTTATTTTTATTGTGAATTATTTCCCCCTGTGGTAGAAGGGAAGTTGCTTGTCCTTGCATCTGGTTGTGTTTTAGGGAGGCAGCATGATAAAAATAAAAAAGCATGGTCTTTGATAAAATTATCCATATTTCATGATCTACTTCTGGGAATCTGTAATAGACAAATAATATGAAATATGGAAAAGAGTGAATGCACAAAGCATACTGAAGCATAATAAAAATGGTCATAATGCTCAGATGGCAGATAGTTTTTCCCTGCTTTTCTCAATTTTCCAAAAAACTTTGTAAAATTTTAAAGAGCATATATGTTAATGCAACCAAAGTGATCTTTAGCAAGTTACTCTTGAGTCTCATTTTCCTTATCAGTAGAATGGGAAAATGCCTATTTCTTCATGTATTGTGAAAATTAGATGAGGGCTGTAAAGTGCCTAATTCAGTACCTGGCATGTAGAAGACATTAGACGAATATTAGAAAATAAAATAAGATTGTGTTCCTCTGCGGTAGTAAAATGTTTTTTCAACTGATATTTTTGTAATGTTTTTATGAGGATTATTCAGAAAATAGAATTACCTGCATATTGTGACAAGGCAGGCTATTATTGGAAAAATGTCTACATTCTCTGACATTGCTGTGAGAACTGACACGTGAAAGTGTCACATGTGCAAAACCCCTGCACTTCTTTAGAAAATACCTTACTACTAAGAACCAAAGGCTCACTAGCAGTTGTAAAACAAACAAATTGAGACACCCCCAAAAAATAAAACATCAAGGAGAGGGGACAGTGGTATATTTTAGCCCTGTCCAGGAAGTAGGTGAACTCAGAATGGAGCAGATGGCATTTAAGGATTAAAAATGCTCTCGTCTCTGCTCACTGTCTCCTTCAGTCATTATCTGCCAATTATGTTTCCAGATCTGTTCAGTCTCGCTCTTAATTTAAGGATGGAGTTGGAAATTTATTGCTTAACCAGGAATTTTATTCTACTAACGTCTGGAGACTGGTGGATGATTAGGAAAGCTAAAAGTATCAAGAATTTTTATGAATGAACCCTGATGGTCTAGAACACAGATACAATCAAATAAGTTTTGGGGGAAAGGGAGGTGCATTTTAGAGGAATTCACACTGGTGATGCTTAGCTTTCTTACTTCTGAAATTCAAAAGAAATCTCAATGGCAGGATCAAATTTTAGCTTTAAATGATAATGGCTTCCTATCTGCTATTTTTGATGAGTGATATTCAGTGACGGTAGGAGAATTTGTAGTTGTTAAGGCTTAATCTTCTTAGAGCTAGTTGAGATAAATATTATGCGAGCAGATAGAATGAAAGTAAACTGTTGTCTCTCTGCCCTCTCTTGGCCCTCTTAATTCCTTGTAGTCCTAAAATTTTCATTATACTTGATTATTACTAACAGGATTAGAGATATTAATTGACTTCCTGTTAGTGGGATTATTTTGTGGCCATACTAATTTAAATGTTTCAACAGAAGAGAAAGACTTTAAGCTTACTTGACTTTGTTGGTATTATATTTTAATTGTGAATATCATTGCTCTTCTTTTTATTTTATTTGAAAAGTTGAGGGCTGGCCCCGTGGCTTAGCAGTTAAGTGCGCACGCTCTGCTGCTGGCGGCCCGGGTTCGGATCCCGGGCGCGCACCGACGCACCACTTCTCCGGCCATGCTGAGGCCGCGTCCCACATACAGCAACTAGAAGGATGTGCAACTATGACATACAACTATCTACTGGGGCTTTGGGGGAAAAATAAATAAATAAAAATTATAAAAAAAAAAGAAAAGTTGAAAATAGAGTAATGTATTCCAAGAAGGGGAGAAATTAATTGATTGTGACTTTGCTTATAAATTTAATGTTTTTCCATAGTAAGCCTGTATTTTGTTTTGAATAAGTATATCCAATGCAAATTAAAAACTGGATGGATTTATTTTCTTAAATGTTCTTTAAAACTGTTAGTGGAAAACGTATTTCCAATAGTTGTTTCCAAATCAATTGCTTTTTTGAGTTACTGAGTAGTTCACTTGATAAACCTCTTACCTTTCTGTACTATAGTCCTTGGAAAATGTGTTTCTTACTAATAACTTTAAGTATTAAACAGTAAATAGAAGGACCTGAAGGGCACAGGTGACATTTTAATCCTTTACTTTTGAAGGTTGTGACTTTGGAAGATAAAGAAATATCTGGAGAGTGAATAGTGGGACTTAGTGTAGAGGCTATAGAAAAACAAAATTTTTATTTCTGAGCCATAGCTTTCATTACCCAAACAATGGGCTCTTGACAACGGATGAGAGGCACCCTAAGGAAGAAGTTCTTCAGTACTAGAGATTTACTGTGATGAAGAAAGCTTTCAACTCAAATGTGAAGAAAAGAGAAATTCCTTCGTAAAACCATATACTAGAGAAGACAAAAGAGGACTAGTGAAAGAAGTATCTAGGAATTATTGAGGCGTTATATTTGAGTTATCTAGAATATATCACATTCTTCCAGGAAGATCTGGTGGTGGTTTATTATTAGGAATGGTGTATTTTTTCCTGTTGTTCATCATTTGAATCACTTAATGTTTATTTAATTTCCCAGTGTTATGCACAGAAATTTATATGACGTGGTTCCTGACCATCAGAATTATGTAGAGCAGTAGTTCTTAAATTTCGGTGTAAATAAAGAATGATTTGGGGTACATGTTAAAATTCCATAATCTTGAAACCTACCCTAGACCTACTGAATCAGATTTATTAAGGATGAAACCTAGAAGTCTGCACTTTTAACAATCCCCTGTATAACAACCACACTTTGAGAAACACGAGTCTAGAAAGTTTATTTTCCATCACACTAAGGGCTTGCTCTGGGATGTTTTGGTTTACTTTATCACCAGGTCTTTCTTTTATATTGTATTCTGATCAATAATGAATAAAAAAATTTTTTGAATACATAATAAGATTATAAAAACTTAAATCGTACTGTGAAAATTCTTTTCAGTTTAGAACAGTGGTTCTCAATGAGGGAGGGGGGAATTTTGCTTCCCAAGGGTTATCTGGCAATGTCTGGAGATGTTTTTGGTTGTTGCAGCTGGAGGTAGGAGTGCTACTGGCATCTGGTGGGTAGAGGTCCGGGATGCTGCACAACATCCTGTAGTGTGCAGGACAGCTCCCTACAACAAAAAATTATCTGTCCCAAGATGTCAGTAGTGCCACCGTTGAGAAATCTGGTTTAGAATGATCATGGGCTGTTTGAATCCCAGCTCTGTGTCTTACTAACTGTGGCACTTTGGGCAAGTTACTTAACCTCTCTGATCCTGTTTACTCAGCAGTTAAATGAGCATAAAAATAGAGTATTTACCTCATAGTGTTGTTTTGAGGATAGAATTAAATACTCGGTACAAGGAGAGAAGTTGATGCCTGACACATACATACTAGGATTCCAAATAGCAGCTGCTGTTTTCTCCATAAAATCAATTCAAGATAGGCTTACTATAAGATATATTAAAAGATTAAAAGATTATATATCATTGTGAATAAGGATTATAACTTCTAATTATCATGTTCCAGGCTATATTCATGTAATTTTATTGTAAAAGTTTAAAACTAGGTCATCTTTTGTTGTGATCTGTCTTCAGTTCATTTTAAAGAAAATGAACTCAGAAAGTAGCCTAATTGCCTCTGTATTAAGCAGTCTTTTCAGGTGATATTCCCATTTTATAAGAGCTTTAAAGAGAATTTGTAATTCCTTTGAAGTAATTTCTTCTACTTGATAAATTATTTGGGGATTGAATAGCCAGAAAACTGGTCTTTCCAGTCTGTTAGTAAACAGGAAGAGGAATGTTGTAAATTTTTTACATAGACCTGGTTGAAAAAGTCTGTTCAAGATTTTTGTTTAGGGGCCAACCCTGTAGCTTGGTGGTTAAGTGCGCATGCTCCACTGCTGGCGGCCCGGGTTCGGATCCCGGCGCGCACCGACACACCGCTTGTCAGGCCATGCTGAGGCGGCGTTCCATATAGGGTGGAGGAAGATTGGCGTGGATGTTAGCTCAGGCCCAGTCTTCCCTCAGCAAAAAGAGGGGGATTGGCATGGATGTTAGCTCAGGGCTGATCTTCCTCCAGCACACACGCGCGCGCACACACACACTAAATAAATACATAAATAAATATTAAGATTTTTGTTTAAGAAGACTCAACATATTTATAGCTAATTCAAAGCACATGTATTTGTTTTGTTGGAATGATCATATATCTATGTGATTGAAAAGAGGTAGACGACATAAAACTTTTTCAGTACCTGTTACTGCTTTCCACTTTTTTTCTAAAATAGCCCCAAATAGAATCTGTAGCCATGGTGAATAAAATAGCCAAATCATGTTTCAATTTGCTGCTGTCAAATTTAATTTGAAAATATAACAAAATTAATGACTGCTTTAAAATATAGAATACATATTTTTAAACTGCGAACCAATATTGTTCTCTGAACTGTGAAGATCATTAAGGCTGTATCAAATAATAAGAATTCATTTTGTTGGAAAAACTGAATAAACTTAATCTATGCATCCTTAATTTAAATCAAATATTCCCTACTCTTGACAATTATTGGTAACTAATTCTACTGTTAAAGATGAACTAGCCTCCATCGCTTGCCCCTTATCCTGTCTACCTTCTAGTTCACTGTCTTCCATAGCCCTTACCAAAGACCTGTTTCCTTAGTATCATTCATTGTTCCACAAGTCTTGTTAATTATTTGTTATACCAGTCTTTCGAGAATGTATATATTTCTCTATGGGCTTAGAGTCTATATTCAATTTTCCATGTGTGGCATATTCATTTTGTGGCTCTTACTGGAATTATTTTGTATCTGCTACACAACTAATTTTTATGCCATCTTTCTCTGTAGTTCATTGAAGTATACTCAGGAAATAATTTTCTGTATTGGCTGAATTCAGGCATGCTTTAAAGGTAAATCATGCATTTTTAGAATTCATGTTACTATTCCCTTCCTGAAATAAAAAAAATTCTGTTTCTATGTAAGTGTTTATGTGTGCAATCATCTTTTTTTCCTTATATGTTAATGTATACAAGTGAGTCTATACCCGGCTGGGAACCGTTAAATAGAAATTCAGTACACACTTATTGAGTGCCTGCTATATGGTAAAGTTCTGTGTGTATCTGCTCTCTAGTAGCTAATAGTCTAGAGAAGGAAACAAGTCAAAGTATCTTAGAATGATAAGTGCTAGAATACGGGTAAAAAGTGTTATGAAACATCTGGAGAGGAGGACTAATATGCTGTGTCCTTGGTCCTTGACTGCTTAGGAAAACCATTTAGGGTCACTCAGTTAACAACCTGCTAGATATGCATTCTGTGAGAATTTTGTTGAGGTGACCAAAGCCACAGAAGCTTTTCTTTCTTTCTTTTTTGTGAGGAAGATCAGCCCTGAGCTAACATCCATGCCAATCCTCCTCTTTTTGCTGAGGAAGACTGGCCCTGAACTAACATCCGTGCCCATCCTTCCTGCACTTTATGTGGGACGCTGCCACAGCATGGCCTGACGAGCAGTGCGTTGGTGCGCGCCTGGGATCCGAACCCGGCTGCCAGTAGCGGAGCGCGTGCACTTAACCGCTAAGCCACGGGACCGGCCCCTACAGAAGCTTTTCTTAATGGTTCTGGGGATTATTTTTCTTAGCCTAAATCTGAGGCAACTCATTTGCATTCCTGACACGGATCTTTCAAAGAGTGCTGTCTTTCTAGTAGGTTCGTGATCCACTTCCAAAGTGAAAAGGCACATCCTAACATCTGTTCTCTGATGATTGAGTTTAAAGAGAGGGAACTATTTTTAAAGTTTGAACAGCAGTGCCCTGGCCAAATTTCAGTGTAAGTAGTGGGAAATGTACTGGTCAAATGCTTCTGAATAATGAACCACTTCATGATTGCCCAGCCCTTTGTAAACATATCTCTGTAAAGAAGAACAAAACCATAAATTAGCATTAACTCTGCATTGAGATTCTTGTCTTCTACACTTCTTTTTTATCCTTTCCTGTCTTCCTACTAGTCTTGCAAAGTTTGAATATAAGGGTGGAGATGAAGGGAAGGATAAATAAATATGATTGCACTTAATTTCAAACTGAAATTCTCATTGACCTTGCTTCTCTTCCATTGCCTCATGATGACTGACTATTACAAAGAAACAAATGTAGCTGTTTCTTTGTGTGGACGTAAATTTTTTTTTTTTTTTTTTTTTTTTTGTGAGGAGATCAGCCCTGAGCTAACATCCGCCAATCCTCCTCCTTTTTTTTGCTGAGGAAGACGGCCCTGGGCTAACATCGGTGCCTATCTTCCTCCACTTTATATGGGACGCCGCCACAGCATGGCTTACCAAGCAGTGCGTCGGTGCGCGCCCGGGATCCGAACCAGCGAACCCCGGGCCGCCGCAGCAGAGCGCGCGCACTTAACCGCTTGCGCCACCGGGCCGGCCCCTGTGTGGACGTAAATTTTCATTTCTCTGGGATAAATGTTTGGGAATGCAATTGCTGGATTGTATGGTTATTATATGGTCAGTTGCTTAATTTTTAAGAAACTGCCAAGCTGTTTTCTAGAGTGATTGTACCATAGTGCATTCCCACCAGCAATGTATGAGAGATCAAGTTTCTCTACATCCTTGCCAGCATTTGGTATTGTCACTGTATTTTATTTTAGTAAGAGGTGTGTAGTGATCTCTCACTGTGCTCTTAATTTGCATTTCCGTAATGGCTAATAATGTTAAACATCTTTTCATGTATGTATTTGCCATTTGTAGATCAACTTTGATGAAAAGTCTTTTCATGTCTTTTGCCCATTTTCTAATTGAATTGTGTTTTCTTCACTGTTGAGTTCTGATAGTTTTTAAAAATATATTCTAGCTACTAATCTTGTCAGATATGTGGTTTGAAAATATTTTCTCCTACTCTGTATTTTGTCTTTTCATCCTCTTTAACAAGGTCTTTCACAGAGCAAAGGTTTTTAATTTTGATGAGGTCCGGTTTATCAATTTTTTTCTTTTTGTGAATCATGCTTTTGGTGTCAGGTCTAAGAACTCTTTGCCTACCCCTTGATCCTGAACATTTTCTCCTAGAATTTTTAGTTTTCATTTTTTACATTTAAGTATGTGATCCATTTTGAGTTAATTTTTATGTGAGTTGTGAAGATAAGTTCAAGGTTCAGAGTTTTGGCTATGGATGTCTAGTTGCTCCAGAACTATTTGTTGAAGAGGCTGTCCTTCCTAGAGAGTTGCTTTTGCACCTTTGTGAAAAATCAGTTGGCTATACTTGTGTAGGTCTATTCCTGAGTTTTTGTTTCTGTTCCATTGATCTATGTGTCTATCCCTTTATCAGTACCACCCTGCCTTGCTTATTGTAGCTATATAATAAATCTTAAAATCAGGTAGAGTGATTCCTTCCACTTTGTTTTGAAAATTGTTTTAACAATTCTAGTTTCTATGTAGGTGTGTTTTTTTTTTTTTTTGAGAAGGAAAATCTTATATAAAATTAGCCGGTTGGTTTAACTCAACATTCTTTGGAATCTTTGGCAAATGAAAGGTTTTATGATTTTATATTATTTTGTCTACTAGTAAATAATAAGTAATTCACATCGAACATGTAGTGTCTGATTAAATCTCATCATGAAATAATATAATTTTAAGAATAATTATTATCATCAGGCCCACCTACCAAATTTTATTTTTAGATCTCTCACATTTTCTGTGTACCTTTACTTGTTATTCTTGGTTTTAAGTAAGTTGCCTAGTTAAAAAGAATTTTAAGTGCCAAGTTGAGAGTATTAACAGCATGCTCCCTTTATCTTATTTATTTTTGTTTTATTTTATTGAGGTCATAATACTTTATAACATTGTGAAATTTCAGTTGTTCATTATTATTTGTCAGTCACCATAAAAATGTGCCCCTTCACCCCTTATGCCCACCCCCCAACCCCCTTCCCCTCTGGTAACCACTAAACTGTTCTGTTTGTCCATGTGTTAGTTTATCTTCCACATATGAGTGAAATGATACAGTGTTTGTCTTTCTCTGTCTGGCTTATTTCGCTTAACATAATACCCTCAAGTTCCATCCTTTGTCTTTTATAGATGGTGTTATCTGAAAAGGTTAGTCAACTGATGGAATGGACCAATAAAAGACCTGTAATAAGGATGAATGGAGACAAGTTTCGTCGCCTTGTTAAAGCCCCACCAAGAAACTACTCCGTTATTGTCATGTTCACTGCTCTCCAGCTTCATAGACAATGTGTTGTGTGCAAGTATGAACTTTCAACTACACTTTAAAATTAAATAACTTATAAGATTTTAACCATTTCTCAATCTTAGAAGAACCAAATTAGTTCAGTGGTTACATACACAATTAGTATGTATACCTTACTTAGGATAGCTGTAGTAACACATATTACTACTGCTCTTTTAAAGTCATTTCTTGGTTGTCCATATTAGTTGGGGAGGAACAAAGAGCAAGGATAAAGTAGTGTGGAAGCCATCATAGGAATAATTAAGAAATCTAACAATCATCTTATAAATTGGTATCAACTTATATAAATGTATGCCAATAGCATTGATGTAGTGTTTTATTATTTGCAAGTGCTTTCAACTTCATACTCTTGTTTTATCATAACAACCCCAGACAGTAGATAAAGTAAATGTTCTCTCATTTTTGGTAGAAACAGTTTCCACAATTTTAACTGGTCTACCCAAAGCTAGAGATATTTATTAATGTAATAATAGTAACTACATCCAAATTTGGAATTATAAGAGAACTTTTTTAGAAAACAAAGATGCATGATTTAGAGATGTTTCTTTTTTCTAGATTATTTTTTACTGATTGTAAACCTTGAAAATGGAGAATAATCTCACTTAAACGTTCATCAAACAATGGTTTATTGATTTTATTTTACTGTTTCTGAATGATCTTAAGAATAAAGATTGAGGGGCTGGCCCCGTGCCGTAGCAGTTAAGTGCACGTGCTCCGCTGCTGGTGGCTGGGTTCGGATCCCGGGCGTGCACCGATGCACCACTTGTCAGGCTATGCCGTGGCGGCGTCCCATATAAAGTGGAGGAAGATGGGCACAGATGTTAGCCCAGGGCCATTCTTCCTTAGCAAAAAGAGGAGGATTGACATGGATGTTAGCTCAGGATGTTATCTTCCTCACACACACACATACACACACACACAAAGAATAAAGATTGATATTTCTTGAAACAAAAGCACTATAGATAATTAAAAATAGTGGATACTAAAAAATAAAATAACTTTTGCTTTTTGTTTTTTTTTTTAGTTATATTTTTAGATCAGTATGTGTGATCTGGGAATTCACTTTAAATGAAGTGACAAGGCAACCCTGTGAAGAACTAATTTAATAAAATCTTGGAGGCTTTCCACATTCTGACAGCCAGGGCCCATGTGAAGGAATAGACAGCCTTCTGTTAGAATAGTGTATTATGCTACCCTGAGCCTTGCTAACTTTTCTTAAAGGATTTTCTCCCCAGAGGTAGGAGATAGTCAAGTATTTGGTCCCAGAGTTCTTAGTTTTTGGGGCGTATGCTGAATATAAATGTGAATAGAAGAAGGAAAAAGAATAGTAGGTGTTAACTATGAATAAACTAAAATCTAAAATTACTCGTAATTCAGTCAGTTCCCTCACTAACAATCGAGAGTAACAAAAATGTCAGGGAACAAACACAAACTCCTTCATAATTTTGTATTAAATGCAAATTAATGAAATTCTTATTAACTTGTTTTTATTAGCATCTGACTTTCTACAAGTTTAAATTTAAATTTAAACAATTTAAAATTAGCTCACATTTTCCTAAACTCATTCAAAAAATAAAAATTAAGCAACAGCAATGTGTATAATACTATATATTTGGTGCTATCAGAATGAGAAGTATAAGAAAGATGCCCTACCCTTATTATCTGGCTAGGGAAATGAGTTCCACACATGAAAATTTAGCTGGCAATATAAGACAATTTATGATTAAGTACCAAATTAATTGTGTACATAATAAATATTGTAAAATTTCAGGAAAGACATATAACAGGAGTGGTTAGGGTTGGCCTAATGGAGAAGATAGGACTTGTACTAGGGCTAGACAGATGGACCAGATTTAGATAGGGGTGGGATATTCTGATTAGAAGCAATGATGTGTGCAAGGGATGAAAAGACATCCTGTTTGAGATTGATTAGTAGTAAAGTAAGGCTACATAAAAGCTAGATGCATTATTTGGAACTAGATGATAAAGAACCTTGAATAACCAGTGAAAGAGCTTAGAGACTGTTCAAAGGTAATAGAAAAGCAACAATGGTTTCTGAGAAGAGGAAGAATTTCAAGAAAGTAGTAATTTAGGAAGATTTATGTATACTGCAGTGTAAGAAGGATTGGAGTAGGAGAAACCAGAGTCAGTATTTTAATATTCTAATGTCAGATATTAAGGATCTGACTTTAGATGATAGCAATGAAAATAAACGGGAAGGGATGGGGTTAAAAAATAATCACAAATGAAGAATTGTCAGATCTTGGAAACTGAAAGCATATGGGTAGTAAAGGAAAAGTGAAACGTGACTTGAGGTTTCAATTAATCTCAATTCCCTAGATTCTTATCTTTTACCCTAATAATTCATCCGACCGTATTTTTATTTAATAGGTAGCATTTTGTACTTTAGATGTTTTAAATGGATTAATATTATAATCTACTTTCTCTGGGAATACTCTTCAACCTTGTCTTTGAACTCTTAGAAGTAATTTAGGGTATTAAAAATTGTTGTAGAGACTATTAGCTGGATTTTCCCAGTGACTACTGAAAGAGCTTTGAGATAAGAAACAGGCACCAAGTATGAAGTGGAGTCAGGTAATTACTACTTTCTGTTGAAATCCCCAACACTTGGGATAAGGCCTCTCTTGTGCCACAATAATGGCAGTGTTTTCCAAGGCTTTTCCTAACCCTGTCAGCAGAGCCTGACTTGCTTGTCTTTTTTTTTTCAATATTTACCTCATTGGAAAAACTGCTCTTGTTTCTTTGGATCTGTTTTACCGCTGATGAACTAGATTGCTTTTAAAAATGTTTTATATGTTATCTTCACAAATCTGATTGCATCCAGGCAAGCTGATGAAGAATTCCAGATCCTGGCAAATTCCTGGCGATACTCCAGTGCATTTACCAACAGGATATTTTTTGCTATGGTGGATTTTGATGAAGGCTCTGATGTATTTCAGATGGTAAGATCTTTGGTTTATTCTATTAAGTAGGAATAGGTAAACTATGGATAAAGTGGAATAAATCTTTTTCAATGGCCACAAGAAGTTAAATAGGACTTATCTTATGTAAAATCTAGAGTAGTTAGTGAAATAAAAACTAAACTTGAGCTAACCATGAAATGTAATAGTCAAAGCTAACCTTTTAGAATATGGAAATTGGGTAGTAATCAAGTAACTTTATATATATATTTTTTGTGGTAAACTATATATAATAAAAACAATACCATTTTAGCCATTTTGAAGTGTACAGTTTATTAAGTAACTTTTTAAATCACAGCATAAACCCTGCCATTATGCCACCATTATGTAATTTGTGTGTGTGTGTGTGTGTGTGTGTGTGTGTGAGGAAGATCAGCCCTGAGCTAACATCCATGCCAATCCTCTGCTTTTGCTGAGGAAGACTGGCCCTGAGCTAACATCCGTGCCCATCTTCCTCCACTTTATGTGGGATGCCACCACAGCATGGCCTGACAAGCGGTGCCTTGGTGCACGCCCAGGATCCGAATCCGGGCCGCCAGCAGCGGAGCGCGTGCACTTAACTGCTACGCCATGGGGCCGGCCCCACCACCATTATGTAATATTGAAGTTCTTAGTTTAGCTAGGTACCTGTCTTTACCCCATTGCTTCTTCTCTTAGTGGAGAAGCTCCTTCTTCTTGTTCAAATCTTAGCCCTTTTCCTGTGCCCTGGATCCCATACCCACTGGCTCTGTCAATTATGACCTCTCTCACTTGTATTTTTTTTTAATTAAGACTATTTTTTTAGAGCAGCTTAAAGGTTCACAGCAGAATTGAGGGGTAGATAAGAGATTTCCCATATAATCCCTGTCCTTACACATGGATAACCTCCCCCATTATCAACATCCCCAACCAGAGTGGTACATTTGTTACAGTTGATGAACCTACCTTGACACATCATAATTACCCAAAGTCCATACTTTACATTACAGTTCACTCTTGGTTGTATACATTCTACTGGTTTGGACATATGTATAATGACATGTATCCATCAACATGGTATCATAAAGAGTATTTTCCCTGCCCTGAAAATCCTCTGTACTCTGCCACTTCATCCCTCCCCTCTAACCTTTGGTAACCACTGATCTTTTTACTGTCTCCAGTTTTGCCTTTTCCAGAATGTCATATAGTTGGAATCATACAGTATGTAGACTTTTCAGATTGACTTGTTTCACTTAGTAATATGCATTTAAAGTTCATGTCTTTTCAGGGCTTGATAGCTCATTTCTTTTTAGTGTTGAATAATATTTCATTGTCTGGGTGTACCAGAGTTTGTTTATCCATTCACACACTAAAGGACGTCTTGGTTGCTTCCAAGTTTTGGCAATTATGAGTAAAGCTGCTATAAACATCTGTGTGCAGGTTTTTGTGCAGATCTAAGTTTTCAGCTCCTTTGAGTAAATATCAAGGAGCACAATTGCTGGATCATATGGTAAGAGTATGTTTAGTTTTGTAAGAAACTGGCAAACTATCTTCCAAATTGGCTGTATCATTTTGCATTCCCAACAGCAATGAATGAGAGTTCCCATTGCTCCACATCCTCAGCATTTGGTGGTGTCAGTGTTCTGCATTTTGGCCATTGAAATAGGTGTATAGTGGTATCTCGTTGTTTTAACCTGCATTTCCCTGACGACATATGATGTGGAGCATCTTTTCAAATGCTTACTTGCCATCTGTATATCTTCTTTGGTGAGATGACTGTGAGGGTCTTGGGCCCCTTTTTTAATCACGTTGGTTGTTCTCTTATTGTTGAGTTTTAAGAGTTCTTTGTATATTTTATTTTATTTATTTATTTTAATTTTATTATTTTTATTTTTATTTTATTATTATTTTTTGTGTGTGTGAGGAAGATCAGCCCTGTGCTAACATCCATGCCAATCTTCCTCTTTTTTGCTGAGGAAGACTGGCCCTGGGCTAACATGCATGCCCATCTTCCTCCACTTTATATGGGACGCCGCCACAGCATGGCTTGCCAAGCGGTGTGTCAGTGCGCGCCGGGGATCCGAACCGGCTAACCCCAGGCCGCTACAGCGGAGTGCGCGCACTTAACCGCTTGTGCCACTGGGCCAGCCCCTTTGTATATTTTAGATAATAGTCATTTATGAGATATGTCTCTTGCAAATTTTTTCTCCCATTCTGTGGCTTGTCATCTCACTCTCTTTGTCTTTCACAGAGCAGAAGTTTTTAATTAAGTACATCTTATCAATTATTTCTATCATGGGTTGTGTCTTTGGGGTTCTATCTAAAAAGTCATCACTATACCCAAGGTACTCTAGGTTTTCTCCTATATTATCTTCTAGGAGTTTTATATTTTTGCCTTTTACGTTTAGGTCTGTGATCCATTTTGAGTTAATTTTTGAGAAAAGTGTAAGGTCTGTGTATAGATTAGGTGTTTTTTTGTTTTTTTGCTTATGGATGGCCAGTTGTTTTAACACCATTTGTTGAAAAAAACTATCCTTTCTCCATTTAATTGCCTTTTCTTTTTTTTCAAAGATCAGTTGACTATATTTATGTGTGTCTATTTCTAGGCTCTCTATTCCTTTCCATTGATCTATTTGTCCATTCTTTTGCCAATACCACACTGTCTTGATTACCGTAGCTTGAAGTTAGGTAGAATCAGTCCTCCAACTTTTTTCTCCTTCAATATTGTGTTGGCTATTCTGGGACTTTTGCCTCTCCATATAAACTTTATTTTTTTTAATTAATTAATTTATTTTTTTTGTGGGGAAGATCAGCTCTGAGCTAACATCCATGCTGATCTTCCTCCTTTTGCTGAGGAAGACTGGCCCTGGGCTAACATTGTCCCCACCTTCCTCCAGTTTTTTTTTTTTTTTTATGTGGGATGCCGCCACAGCATGGCCCAACAAGTGGTGCATTGGTGCGCACCCAGGATCTGAACCCGGGCCACCAGCAGCAGAGCACGCGCACTTAACCACTGCGTCACGGGGCCGGCCCCTCTCCATATAAACTTTAGAATCAGTTTGTCACTATCCACAAAATTGCTTACTGTGATTTTGAGTGGGATTGCATTGAATGTATAGATGAAGTTGGGAAGAACTGGCATCTTGACAATATTGAGTCTTTTTATCCATGAACATGGAATATCTCTCCATTTCTTTAGTTCTTTGATTTCTTTCATCAGACTTTTGTAGTTTTCCACATATAGATCTTGTACATGTTTTGCTAGATTTATATCTAAGCATTTCATTTTTGGGAATGCTAATGTAAATGATATTGTGTTTTTAATTTCAAATTTCTCTTGTTCATTGCTGGTATATAAGAAAGTAATTGACTTTTGTGTATCAACCTTGTATCCTGCAACCTTGCAATAGTTGCTTATTAGTTTCAGGAGTTATTTTGGTTTATTCTTTCAGATCTACATAGATGATCATGTCATCTGTGAACAAAGACAGCTTTATTTCTTCCTTCCCAATCTACATGCCTTTTATTTCCTTATCTTGTCTTATTTCGTTAAATAGAACTTCCAGTACGATGTTGAAAAGGAGTAGTGAGAGGGGACATCATTGTACCTGATCTTAGTGGGAAACCTTTGAGTTTCTCATCATCAAGTATGATGTTAGCTGTAGGAATTTTGTAGATATTCTTTATCAAGTTGAGGAAGTTACCCTCTACTCCTAGTTTACTGAGAGTTTTTTATCATGAATAGGTTTGGATTTTGTCAAATGCTTTTCCTGCATGTATTGATATGATCACGTGATTTTTTTTTAGCCTATTGATGTGACAGATAATATTAATTGATTTTTGAATGCTGAACCAGTCTTGTATACTTGGGATAAATCCTACTTGGTTGTGATGTATAATTCTTTTTATATGTTGTTATTTGATTTGCTAATATTTTGTTTAGGATTCTTGCATCTATGTTCATGAGAGATATTGGTCTGTAGTTTTCTTTTCTTGTAGTGTCTTTGTCTGGTTTTGGTATTAGGGTAATGCTGGCCTCATAGATTGAGTTGGAAATATTCCCTCTGCTTTATCCTCTAAAGGAGATTGTAGAGATTGGTATAATTTCTTCCTTATATGTTTGGTAGAATTCACCATTGAACTCATCTGAGCCTGATGGTTTCTGTTTTGGAAAGTTATTATTGATTCGATTTCTTTAATAGATATAAGCCCATTCACATTGTCTATTTCTTCAAATTGTGGCTTTCAAAGAATTGGTCCATTTCATCTAGGTTATCAAATTTGTGGGTGTACAGTTGTTCATAGTATTTTTATTATCCTTTTAATGTTCGTGGGATCTGTAGTGATATCCCCTCTTTCATTTCTGGTATTACTAATGCATGTCTTCTCTCTTGTTTTTCTTGGTTAGTTTGGCTAGATGTCAGTTATAGCCAGTTGATTGATAGTGTTATTGAATTCAGCTGTGTCCTTATTGATTTTTTGCCTGCCGGATCTGTCCATTGGGTGAAGTCTCTAACTATCATAGTAGATTCATCTATTTCTCCTTGCAATTCTATTAGTTTTTGCCTCATGTTGTTTTATATTCTGTTGTTAGGTACATACATGTTAAGGATTGTTAGGTCTCTTGGAGAATTGACCCCTTTATTATCATGTAATGCTCTTTTTTTATCCTTGATAACTTTCCTTGATTTGAAGTTGGCTTTGTCTGAAATTAATATCACTACTCCCAGTTTCTTTTTATTAGTGGTTGCATGGTATATTTTCCTCCATCCATTTACTTTTAATCTATATGTGTCTTTATATTTAAAGTGGGTTTCAGGGCTGGCCCCATGGCATAGTGGTTAAGCGTGTGTGCTCCACTGCTGGTGGCCCGGGTTCGGATCCTGGGCATGCACCAAGGCACCGTTTGTCAGGCCATGCTGTGGTGGCGTCCCATATAAAGTGGAGGAAGATAGGCACAGATGTTAGTCCAGGGCCAGTCTTCCTTAGCAAAAAGAGCAGGATTGGCATGGATGTTAGCTCAGGGCTGATCTTCCTCACAAAAAAAAATAATAATAATAAAGTGGGTTTCTTGTAGACAACATATACTTGTGGTTTTAAATGAGCATTTTATGTGATTCCATTTTCTCTCCTTTCTTAGCATATTGGTTGTACTTTTTTTTTCCATTTTTTAGTGGTTGCCCTACAGTTTGCAATATAGATTTACAGCTAATCCAAGTCCATTTTCAAATAACACTGTACCACTTCATGGGTAGTATGAGTACCTTATAATAACAAAATAATCCTAATCCCCCTTCCTCTGTCCCTTGTATCATTTCTGTCATTCATTTCACTTATATATAAGCATATACACACACACACACAATTGAATACATTGTTGGTATTATTTGGACACAATGTTATCTGTTAGATTAATTAAGAATAAGAAAAATTAAGGTTTTTATTTTACCTTCACTTATTTCTTCTTCAGTGCTCTCCCTTACTTTATGTAGATCCGAGTTTTTGACCTATCTTATTTTCTTCTCTCTAAAGAACTTCTTTTAACGTTTCTCGCAAGAAAGTCCCTCAATTTTTTTTTGTCCGAGAAAGTCTTTATTTCTCCTTCACTTTTGAAGAATCATTCACAAGATATAGAATTCTAAGTTGGTGGTGTTTTCTCACAACATTTTAAATATTTCACTCCACTCTTCTTGCTTGCATGGTTTCTGAAGAGCAGTTGGATGCAATTCCTATCTCTCTTCCTCTATAGGTAAGGTGTTTTATACCTCTGGCTTCTTTCAGAGTTTTTTCTTTATCTTTGATTTTCTGTAGTTTAAAAATGATATGCCTGGTTATAGTTTTATTGGCATTTATCCTGATTGATGTTCTCAGAGCTTCCTGGATCTGTGATTTGGAGTCTGATGTTAATTTGGGGAAATTCTCAGTCGTTACTGTTTTAAATATTTCTTCTGTTTCTTTCTTTCTTCTTCTTCTGATATTCCCATTATGTGTATGTTACACCTTTTGTAGTTGGCCCACAATTTTTGGATATTGTGTTCTGTTTTTTTTGGCTTTGTTCTCTTTGCTTTTTGAGTTTTGAGGATTCTTTTGATATATCCTCTAGCTCAGAGGTTCTTTCCTCAGCCATGTCCAGTGTACTGAGCCCATCAAAGGCATTCTTCATTTCTGCTACAGTGTTTTTCATCTCCAGCATGTCTTTTTGGTTCTTTCTTAGGATTTCCATCTTTCTGTTTACATTACCCATCTGGTTTTGCATGCTGTCTACTTTATCCATTAGAGCCATTAGCATATTAATCATAGTTTTTAAAATTCTCGTTCTGATAATTCCAACATTCCTGCTATGTCTGGCTCTGATACTTGCTCTGTGTCTTCAAATTGTGTTTTTTGACTTTTGGTATGCCTTATAATTTTTTTCTTCAAAGCCATACATGATGTACTGGGTAAAAGGAACTGCTATAAATTGGGCTTTAGTAATGTAGTGTGAGGTGTGAGGGGAGGGGAACATTCTATAGTCCTATGATTAGGTCTCAGTTTTTTAGTGAGCATATGCCTCTGGACAGTGAACTTGATAAGAGTTTTTCAGTTTTTTTTCTACCCCCTTAGGGTGACAGGATGGCTGGAGTAGGCTAGAGTTGGGTATTTCCCTTCTTCCAGGTCAGTTAGGCTTTGGTAACACTCCAGCAGGTTAGGCTCTGGTTAACTCGTTTCCCCTGAGGGCAGGCCTTGTTAATAAGAACAGAATGCTCTGGGGTACTTCAAAATGGTTCCTTTCCCCTCCCCACAGCCAGAATCATGAGGGGATTTTTCTCCAGTATTTACTGTGGGAACGTAGTCAAGCGCATGGAGGTAAATCTCACAATATTGTAAGGGCTCCCCTATGACTGTGTGCCCCTGGAGTTTTTAACTCTCACAGTCGTCCACACTGAGCCTCCAGCAATTCTTCAGGTACGGGTCAGGTTTTCCCACTCTGGAAATGGTTCCTGAGGCAGTTTCCACTTCTGGGTCTCTACTCAGATAAACCATGACTCCCTATATTCTCCTGTCTGTCTCTCTAATATTGGGGGCAGTCGTTTGCCCTGTGTCCTCCCCTCTCTTAGGGATCCAAGAAGAGTTGTTGATTTTTCAGTTTGTTCAGCTTTTTACTTGTTACGATGGAGTGGCGACTTCCAAGCTCCTTACATGCAGAACTGGAAATCATAACTTTCAACTGTGTTTTTAACTTCAGCCTCTGTACTAGTTCTTTCCTCTTTGCATATAAGGGGACATAGATTCAATTTTGTCTGTTTATGTCTAATCATATATTTGGACATATTTTATTCAATAATTTAATAAAACATGAAAGATTTGAATATAACTTCTTGCTGTACATATTTACATGAATGACTTTCTAATCCAAACATTCATTACGTCCCAAATGAAACGCCTGTCTCTCCTACTTCTACTCAAACCTGGTCCTCTTGTGTTCTGTATCATTAGTGACACTTCTTTGTCATTTTTTTCTTCTTCTACAACATCCATCATAGCCATACCCCATTTACATTCTAAGACCCTGATCTCTCATTTGAACTAATGCAGTAGCCTTTTAACTGGTTCACTACCATTCATATAGTACTCTCTCCATATTGTCTGCTATAACAGTTCGCAGAGTTTTTTCTAGAGGGCATTAATAAGAATACTTGGGGAAAAATTAAATTTGAGTAACCTTAGTTTAAACAAAATTAAATTTTATTTTTTACTTTAGGGTATCAAGAACTATGAAGGGTCTGAGCTTTTACTTGACTTGCAAGCTAACAAGGTTGCCTGCCACAGTTTCATAGATGCTGGCAGAAGACATGACACTCCTGGGTCAGAGTTAAAGGACTTTATTACTCACAGCAACAACAGTATCCAAAGTATCAGCACTTTATTGCACTGGTTCCCCAAGCCCCACTTCCCATAGGATATTGCAAAGAGGGACAATGTGTTGCATTATGGGAGAGGAACTCCAAGCTTTGGGAACCCAAATCTTCTATAAAGGGTAGTAAGCATGTGTGCCCTTTGCTTTGGAGGGAGACTCTATCTCTATACTCTAAGGCTATACAAACATCCTTGAGAAGATCATCCAGAAGAGAGGGAGTCAGTGCCTCTGCTTGCAAGATTTGCAGAAACATGAGAAACCCATGGAGAATTGTCTCCCAACACAGGACTTCTCATAGACTTTAACATGCTGATATGTGTTATACCTTCCATTCCAGCAGTGGGCTGTAATATGCAGAATTTCCCCGATTATTGGACCAATTAATGGAGTATTTTGGCTAGATTCTGTGGAACATGCATTTGGAAATAGTGGCATATAGACTAAAGCCAAATTCCTTAGTCTTCCTCACTTCATGCACTCTTTACTCCAAACACATAACCACCTTTCCCATAATTATACTATGTCATACACTGTCTTATTTCCGGATTGTTGATTGTTTCCTGCAACATGAAATATCCTTTCTCCCTTGCTGCCTTTGTCTCCCCTCTCAAAATTATGCTTACCCTTTAAGCCTCATTTCAGATAACTCCCTTGAAGCCTTTTCACATCCTCCAGATGAAATGTGAGACATCCCTTTTCTTGTGTTGTTGTGCTACTTTCCTTATTTTTCTATTATACATTTATCCACATTCTATCTTATAGTAAAATTAGCTCTATAGTTGTTTGACAGCCCCTCTTAGAATATAGTTGCTTACTTAGGAGCAGAGCCAACATCCTGTAGCTATCAGTGCGAGCACATAATGGATGTTCAGTAAGTGTTAAACAAATGGCTTAATGTTCCCATTTTACAATACGTCATTGTGCTAGTCATATTCCAGTCTCACACAGCTCCATAAATCAAAATCAGTATATTTATAAAATATGCTACAACCTAAAAGGTTACTTCATTTAGGCTTTACTAAACCAAAGGAAATAATTTATAGAGTTTAAGAAATTGCTTTCTCATTCCCTACTATTCAAGCTGGGATTGTTTTGGAAATGAAAAATTATAATTCCATTTATTATAACAAGGTATGCATAAAGAATTTCTGTTAGTGATTTGTAAAAATACAAAACCAATTTTCTTCTACCTCAAATAGCTTTTAATATCAATGCCCATTTTAGAGCTATATTTAGAGTTAGCAGTATAAGGATGGTAGTATGTCCATCTGCGGAAGAAATTCAAATCTTTCTCCAAATAACAGTGTCATGTGCCACAGCATACAAAAGCTAAGCATGGATGAAAATTGATACTACCAAAAATAGTACATCTTATTTTGGCTCATTAACGTCAAGGATTTTCAAAGCCTACAAGATTTTAAAAAAATTTTTAGTTGTGAGAAAGTATACATAACAGAAAATGTTCTGTCTTACCCATTCTTAAATGTACGGTTCAGTAGTGTTGAGTACATTCACAATGTTGTGCAACCAGTCTCCAGAACTCTTCATCTTATAAAACTGAAACTCGTTACATGTTAAATAACTTCCCATTCTCTCTTCCCCCAGTCCCTGGCAACTACCATTCTACTTTCTGTCTCTATGAATTTTACTACCGTAGTTACCTCATATAAGTGGAATCATATAGTATTTGTCTTTTCGTGACTGACTTATTTCACTTAGCATAATGTCCTCAAAGTTCATCCATGTTGTAGCATGTGTCAGAATTACCTCCTTTTTAAGGCTGAATAATGTTGCATTGTATGCATATACCTCATTTCATTTATCCATTCATCTGTTGATGGACACTTGGGTTACTTCCACTTTTTGGCTATTGTGAATAATGCTGCTATTAACATAGGTGTACAAGTATCTCTTTGAGACTCTGCTTTCAGTTCTTTTAGATATATACCCATAAGTGGAATTCCTAGGTCACATGATAGTTCTATTTTTAATGTTTTTTAGGAACCTCCATACTGTTTTTCATAGCAGCTACACCATTTTACATTCCCACCAACAGTGCCCAAGGGTTCCAGTTTCTCTACATCCTCACCAACACTTATTTTCTGTTCTGTTTTTTTATTTTTGTTTTTTTAATAGTAGCCATCCTAATGGGTGTGAAGTGGTATCTCATTGTGGTTTTGATTTGTATTTCCCTAATGGTTAGTGATGTAGAGCATCTTTTCCTGTGCTTGTTCGCCATTTGTATATCTTTTTTGAAGAAATGTCTATTTAAATCCTTTGCTCAGTTTTTGATCAGTTTGGTTTTTTTGTTGTTGACTTGTAGGAGTTCTTTATATATTCTGGATATTAACCCCTTATCAGATATATGATTTGCAGATATTTTCTCCCATTCCATATGTTGCATTTTCACTCTGTTGTGTCTTTAGCCTACAAGATATTTTTAAAGAGCTGATTTTGTATAAAGATGTTATAGTAGTAATCATGGAAATACAAATTACAATAATGGTGATATACAATATTTACCCATAAGATCAACTTTTGGTAAGAATGTGAGGAAACAGATACTTTCCTACATTGATGGGTAGAAATATAAATTTGTATAACCACTTTGGAAGGCAAGTTGGCTGTATCCATTTTAATTTAAAATCTTTCTGCCCTATGACCTAACAATTCCATTTCTAGAGAAACACTCTCACGTGTACACAGAGAGATATGTACATGGCTGTTCATTGCAACATTATTTTTAATTGGAAAAAGGAAAAAAAACTAAAATTCCAACAATAGCATAATTACTTAGTAAACTATGAGAGTGAGGTTGATATATATGTACTGTCATGGATAGATCTCTCAAACCTGGTTGAAGAAAAAAAAAGCAAATTGCAGAATGATACATTTAATATACCATTTGTGTTGAAATAAAGCAGACATAAAGCAATATTATATGTTTTCTGTTGTACACATGTATATGTGTATAATGAATACACATGTATATGAATAAATTCATAAAGGTCTAGAAATGGTAACAGTGGCTGCCAGAATGGACTGGGATTGGTCCTTATAACCCTGTACTTTTTTTAAAAATTTCATAAGGGACATGGATTCATATAGTACCTGGTTTTTTTAGACATTTATTTTTTTTTAAATTCAAAGATGGTAAAACTAAACAAACATTGCAGAGTTTGGCCTAAAATTTGGGCAGCAGTGTGGTGGGGTGAACACTGTCCAGGGTCTGGTTCTCAGCTTTGCAGACTCAGGAACTGAATTTTAACAGTGTGGCCAGAATTTATCTAGCTCTGGAGTCTTTGTGCACACTCACCAAACCATAAAAATCCACGGACGTTGGTAACCAAAAGGCTATTCCATTAATTCATTAATTCACCCTATTATACTGCCAAGAAGACCAAAATAATCATATCCACTAATCAGTATACCCTCTCCCCTTATGGAAAAGTCTAAAAAATTACTGTTAGAAGGGTTTTATTTTGAGTATAAAATCAAAGCAAGGGAGCTGGATTATTTTATTCGCTGATGTCTTTAAGTTATAATTGTCTTATACAAGCCAATTTCCATTATAGGGTACCTGCTTAGGGAACCTGAATGCTTGCATCTATTGGTCAGCATCTTTTCCCTGGACTTAGTCAGACTTTCTGTTTTCCACAAGTACAGTTATACCATGTCAAGAAAGATATAATGCAGATGAGTTGGTCATGATTTCTTTACCTTAGCAGTTCCATTGTTGTCTTCTTAAGCATACCATGGTCTCATGATAGAGAATACAGAAATGTGATGCTTATCAGTAAACATTCATGAACCTTTTAGAATTGACTATTTCTGCATATGGCTACCATTTTGTATTGGTTTTCACTGCAATTTTAGAGCACTATCTTATCCTGATCTTGTTTCCTCCAAATTGAGATTGTACTCTATTTGGAGCATACCTCAGCTACATAAGGCAATTTTAGTTCTCATAAATGTGTTCTTTTTTGGAAAATCTCTGAACAGATTAAAATGTTTGCAGTATGGGAGATTTTCCATTCTAAAGGAGTAAAATGTAAGTTTCTTAGCTGGGAATTTATATTTGGTTGGTAAAGTATAATACTTAAGATCATAGGGAGCCTTGGGTTTGAATCCTGGCTCCAGCACTTACCACTTTACTTAGGCAAGTCACTTAACCTACCTAAACTTGGGCTTCCTCATATTTGTAAAATGCCTAAATTTCAAGATAATATTTGCTGTTAAGATTATTCTCTTGGTAACTTATATTTTCACGGACTACTTTTTATTCAGCTAAACATGAATTCAGCTCCAACTTTCATCAACTTTCCTGCAAAAGGGAAACCCAAACGGGGTGATACATATGAGTTGCAAGTGCGCGGTTTTTCAGCTGAGCAGATTGCCCGGTGGATTGCTGACAGAACCGATGTCAATGTAAGCTTCCCTACTTTGTAAAAAGTTACTTTGCCGTTATCCACTTTGAATCTTACTAGGAGGTCCTAATTGGTCTTGTCCCCACATCACTGAGGTGGTAATAGTTTGGCAGTCCCTTCATAAGTAGCATTTAACAGAATCATCCTGATGAAAGAGTGAAATTACAAAACATCCTCTATTACCTTATTGAATTCAGCATGGAAACCACTCTTTACCTTACCAAGTCCGTGAACTACCTAGTTTGTACTTGGCAAATACTTCTTAATCTAAAAGATGTTATGTTGTGGTTAAACAGAATATTGTAGCTATTCCATCCCATTTTAGGATACATTGTAGACTATTTTGATTAGGTTGAAAAGAAAAAAGTATAATTTTTCCTAAAAGTAACCATACTAATTTTGATTGCTTTCATTTCAAATTATTTTGACCTATATGATTAATGAATAGATTTCATACTTTAAAATGTTCTTCTCTCCTTTCCATTAGATTAGAGTAATTAGACCCCCAAATTACGCTGGTCCCCTTATGTTGGGATTGCTTTTGGCTATTATTGGTGGACTGGTGTATCTTCGAAGAAGCAATATGGAATTTCTCTTTAATAAAACTGGATGGGCTTTTGCAGCTTTGGTGAGTGAATTTTAGAAGAAAAATTGAGTAAAACTTCTAATATTCTATTGTTAGGTAGCATTTTGTTTATTTCTTACCTGTGGGAAAGGATTTTCTATATCTTTATTTTATGCTTTAAAATCAGTTTGTTTCCTCTATTATCTCATTAGGATGGCCAGAGCTTGGAGGAACTGATTATACCCAGTTTTTATTCAACCTAGATGATAGACTGTTACCCCTATGATAATCTGCAATTCTTTTGAAAATAGTCTTCTAAAAGTCTTTTCAATATTCACTTTTGAAACTTGTGTCAGCTTCTTTATAATTTAATATAGTCTTTTCCTTTTGAAGTAAACATTATTGATTCTTGTGATCCTTGTGGTAAAATATAAGGCTTAATCAAGAAATCATTCTTCTGAAAAACTTTTCTTCATGTATTATTTGAGCAGACGTACTTTTCATATACCTAATCAAAGTGGGAACAGCTACAGCATGTTATATGAATATTTCATTATTTTTTGTTTCCTAGTGTTTTGTGCTTGCTATGACATCTGGTCAAATGTGGAACCATATAAGAGGACCACCATATGCTCATAAGAATCCTCACACGGGACATGTGGTAAGGGATGTCCAGGGTTTCTTTCCATTGTATACTATAAAGTTAACCTTAATGATTATTAGCTTTTGAGACCAGTGCCAGCATAGGAAGGAACTAGATTTAGTTTTGACTTTTCAATCTGTGTTAACGAGCTTCAGTTGCTGAAAAGACAGTGCAGTGCTCTTTAAAGTGGGAAGTTCCTTATCCCATTTGGTGAGTCCTTTTGACTAAGCTGGCTACGAATGAAAGTTAGCCTTCAGCTAAATAGAATAATTGATCAAGTACTTGAGCATCTGCTGTTTCTAGGCACTGTGCTAGGTATTATTAGATATAGGGATAAACAAAAACATAGTCCTTGTCTTCATGGAATTTACATTATTGTACCTCCTGGTCTTGCACACTGAAATACTAGTTTTCTCATATATTCTGTTGTTGAAAACATAGTATAAGTACAGCGAAAAGACAAATAAATAATAACAAAGAAATAGCTTTTATTTTAGCCAAACTTATTTACTAATGAATGCCACAGACCCAGTGATTTACATACATCAAGTGAATTAATAATTTCATAGGGTTTGAAAATAGCCCATTTTAGGATTAGGATACCAAAATTTACTGTATATTTAAAGATTTAATTTTGTCTTTTTTTTCCCCTAGAATTATATCCATGGAAGCAGCCAAGCCCAGTTTGTAGCTGAAACACACATTGTTCTTCTGTTTAGTATCCTATTTGTAATAAGTCCTTGGTGCTGCATTTTGTCTATTTTTCTCACATTCTAGTATTCTCTCTACAGCATTTGGTTGAGGCTGCTTTCTTATTAATGCAAGTTGTAATATCTTTGGAATCATATTACTGTGTCATCCATCTTAGCCCAATCAGCTAAAGACCACCAGGGACAAACCTGCAGTCTGATAAAGCCGGGTTTAATGGATTGTTGCTACAAGCGAGACTGCACATCAGAGGAACCATGGGACATCTTACCCAAGGAAAGAGAGTTATAAGATTTGGGGGAAGGGTGGAGCTTAGGTGAAATGTGCATGAAGCAATGTTTTGATAAGCTCAAAGGAAAACCAGGCTAAGTGTAAAGGGGTCAGCATCAGGTCTGGACTGTGAAGTGGACCCGGGGTTCTGTTTCTGGTAACTACAAAGTTCAGATAAATGTGGGATTTTGTCTTCAGAAACTCCTTACCTGAAGTTCTGTACTTTGGTTGTAAATTGAAGCTACTTAGAAATTGGACTTGTAAACTGGGTGACTTAGATCCTCCAGGCAAGAATGGAATGTTTCCTTCTTACTGGTATAATTTGAATCGGTCTATGATTTTAGAGAACAGCGTTCCTCATTGAGTAAGAAAACAGTAGTTACTCAAAGACAGGGGTTATTTTGACATTTTATAGCCCAGCATGTCCTAGGGAGAAATATTATTTCCTGTGAACTTTGTAGCTGATTTATATGTGTGTTGTCCAATCCTCTTGAATGGCAGGGCAGATTTTTACTTTTTCAGTCTCAGCTAATTTTTACTTTCTCACATCTGAAAATTCATGCCTCTGTAAGCTGCAAGGATAGGTAACAGTGACATCAGATAGGTAAGAGTCTAAATTTCGTAGTATTACTGAACAGTTTACCCACCTGAATACATGAGCAGTGACTCTGTAGAACCAATCAACAAGGTGAACAAATGTAGTGTTCCTAGAGTTGTGCTTCTCAGCCAAGGGGTCCTGACATTGACATACTGGAATCAGTTGTAGCCCAGCCTGTTAGAGAATCTGCCTAGTGACTTGATGGTAAAGTCATTGACCCTACCTTCTTATCTCGCCATCTAGGTGACTTAGAGGTCACCTAGTTCAACCCTTATTCTATTGAAAATGGGTTGTGCTAGCTAAGAACTTTGTGACGGTGATTACAGTCAATATGAGTAATTGAATCCCTTGAAAATAAGAATTTTTTTTTTCTGATTGTAAAAGCAATACAGGTTAATTAAAGAAAATTTAGAAAATACAAATAAGTACAAAGAAAAAAATCAAAACTCCTGGAAATACCACCGTTAGTGAATGTTTGTGTCTATCTTTCCCTGTTTTCTTTTACTATGTCAGTGATTTCATAGAGATATTTTAAGAGAAACATTCTGAAAAAGATCAGGCTTTTGGTTTTAATCGAAGGACATTTGGAAAAATGATATTTTCTCAAAACAATGTTCTTAAATAATGTGAAAAATGTATTGCTTACAATCTGGCTCAGAGCCAGGAGAGTTAATCTATTCAGCCATGGAATGGTAGGCTTAAAAGGTTAATCTAATAATGAGTACCAAGTCCCTATGATAAGAAAGAAGATTGCAGGAAAAATATTACCTAAACCTTATGTTCTTTTCAAATCTTAAAATTTATTTTTTTATTCAATTTATTTAAACTAAAAAAAAAACAAAAACAGAAACAGTTCACCTGTTTCTCCCATCCCCCACCTCTGGCAACCACCAATCTGTTCTCTGTGTCTATGAGCTTGATTTTTATATATATAATCAGTATATTTTAGATTCCACATATAAGAAAGATCATATGGTATTTGTCTTTCTTTGACTTATTTCAAAATCTAAGTTGAAAATGTTCATTTAGGGGCATTGTGGTTAAGTTTCCGTGGTCCGCTTCGGCAGCCCAGGGTTCAGGGGTTTGGATCTGCCCGGTGCAGACCTATGCACTGCTTATCAAGCCATGCTATGGCAGGCGTCCCACATAAAATAGAGGGAGGTGGGCACAGATGTTAGCTCGGGGCCAATCTTCCTAAGCAAAAAGAGGAGGATTGGCAACAGGTGTTAGCTCAGGGCTAATCTTCCTCACCAAAAAAAAAAAAAAAGTTTGTGTATGGTTTGGTGGATTAACACATTATACCTTGGAAAAATTTTCAGTATCTGGAAATGGTCTCAATTAATTGTACTTTGAATTACAACAGTGGAGCAAAAGGGCAGTTAAAATTGTAAAATATTAATTAATTGGTTTGTGTTTTGTTGGTCTTTTAGCTTCATCCTAAATTTTTAAATATAATTATAAAAGAAGTTTAAGAAATTGGAATTTTCTTACTTTTTTCTTCTGCCTAAAGAATAGACATTCACTTAAGGTTTCACATATATTTGAATAGATTATGAGCCTGTTAGAATATAGAATTTCTTGTAAATTTGGTTAATAGGATACAAAATGGGGATTTTTTTCAGGGTGATACCTTTTTCCTTCTTTTGTTTTTGCTATTTTGGTAGTGGTTGGGAAGGTTCAGGTAATATTTTCTGAGCGATTATTTTGCTAAGTGCTGTGAATGCATGATTTGTCTAAGGAGCTTATAGTACTGGGACAAACAGACATTTGTGCAGATTACAAGATAGTGCCTTCAGGACGTGTACTAGGTATGATGGTGAGATAGTGAATAAGGCTATTTAACTTTGTTAGAGATTGGGAACTTTATGGAAGACTTAAAACCCCTTTATTTTTTTTAGTGGACACAAAGCCTAAAGACTCAAAACTCAAAAGTTACCATGTTGATAAGAATTAATAGAATGAGGGACGGCCCTGTGGCTTAGTGGTTAAATGCGCGCGCTCCGCTACTGGCGGCCCAGGTGTATATCCTGGGTGCGCACCGATGCACCGCTTCTCCGGCGATGCTGAGGCCGCCGTCCCACATACAGCAACTAGAAGGATGTGCAACTGTGACATACAACTATCTACTGGGGCTTTGGGGAAAAAAAAAAGGAGGAGGATTGGCAATAGATGTTAGCTCAGAGCCGGTCTTCCTCACCAAAAACAAAAAAAAAAAGGATTAGCACGGATGTTAGCTCAGGGCTGATCTTCCTCACACACACACAAAAAAAGAATTAATAGAATGAGACTACTACTAAGTCGTAGTTATGATTTTGGAAAATATCCACATATTTATTATTATTTTAATATTGTACAGTTTACTACATGATTAATAAAGCAAACTATATAATGAATTGCCTGATCTATGAAGCAACTTTTAAAATTATATTTTATACTTTTTATTTGAAGTATTGTATTCATACAGAAAAGGTCACAATTAATAAGTGTACAGTTTGATGAATTTTCACAAAATGAGCACAACTGTGTAACTGGCACCCAGATATAGTAATAAAACTTTACTCACATCCCAGAGCATCCCCCACCTCGTCACCCGTCCTGATTGCTACCTTCCTTGCCCAAAGGTAACTACTATCCTAACTGCTAACACCATAGATTAGTTTTACCTATTTTTTAACTTTACGTAAATGGAATCACACATTAAATATATTTGAATTTAAAAAATAAAGTAGCAGTATGGAAAAATTTCACCCATTATCTAAAACCCTAATATGAAAATATATGTTTATTTTTGCATATTCTCTTGCATTCTTTGCCCATATGTATTTTCTTGAGGGAGAGGAGTTCCTTTTCGTGTAGTTACACATATACTTTGCATGCCATTTGATTTCTTAATGTATTGTAAGCATTTTCTGTATCCTTGTATGGCCTTCATAGTTACAAAAGTGCATGAGAATTACAGAGAAAGAAGAAAATATAGGCAAGGAAAAGGAAAAATAGTCATAATTCTTAATGGATATATCATAAATCCATTATTCTCCTATTGTTGAACATTACGAAGAATGTTTTGTTGGATATAAAAATAATTTGGCATATCTCCAAATTCCCACAAGTAAGATTTGAAACAAAGTATATGAATCTGCCTATTGCTCTTGATGTTTTGTTCAAATTGTTTTCCAAAAGAGTTTTGCTACAAAAAGGGGAGTAAGGTTTGCTGCCAGAAATGTGTATGTGCACTGATATCCCTGGCCAGTGCTGACCATCATTATGTATTCTCATTTTTTTAAACTGCTAATTCAATAGGGAAAGATATTGTAGGTAATTGTTTAAATCTACCTTGGACAATAATAATCAAAGTAATTTAAACATTTTCCCACAGTTTTGTAATTATGCTTCCTTTCATGCAAATGTCTTTGTCATATATAATGTTCTTTAATTCTACTAGCTCTTTTTTTTTTTTTTTTGGTGAGGAAGTTTGGCCCTGAGCTAACATCCGTTGACAATCTTCCTTTTTTTGCCTGAGGAAGATTGTCCCTGAGATAACATCTTGTGCCAGTCTTCCTCTATTTTTTGTGTGTGTGTATGAGGAAGATCAGCCCTGAGCTAACATCCATGCCGATCCTCCTCTTTTTGCTGAGGAATACCGGCTCTGAGCTAACATCTATTGCCAATCCTCCTCCTTTTTTTTTCCCCCAAAGCCCCAGTAGATAGTTGTATGTCATAGTTGCACATCCTTCTAGTTGCTGTATGTGGGACATGGCCTCAGCATGGCTGGAGAAGCGGTGCGTCGGTGCGCGCCTGGGATCCAAACCCGGGCCGCCAGTAGCGGAGCATGTGCACTTAACCACTAAGCCACGGGGGCCGGCCCCTTCCTCTATTTTTTGTATGTGGGATGCTGCCACACTGTGGCTTGATGAACGAGATGTAAGTCCGTGCCCGGGATCCAAACCCACAAACCCTGGGCCGCCGAAGCAGAGCGTGCGAACTTAACAACTATGCCACCAGACCAGCCCCTCCACTAGTTCTTTTGATAACCTAGCTCTTGTTTGTTATGGACTACCGTCTCCTCTATTTTCTATTCAGTTTTCCCAGAGTAACATTTAATCATGATTATGCAATTATTTATATTTATTTCATTGTTTATATCCCCCACTAGAGTGTAAATTTGTCCAAGGAGGAGTCTATATTCTGTCCAACTTTGTAACTCTGAGAACTAGCAGTGCCTGCCACATAGTAGGCAGTGTTAGTAAAAGTTTAAAGAATTAATAAATGAAATGAAGCAATGCATATGGAAGTGCATCAAAGCTCTTGATAGCTGAGAACAGCACACAAAGACCTTCGTGGTATGTTGTGAGATGGAAAGCTCATTCAAAGAAAAAGCATATAGACCATGATACAAAAACCATCCCAAAAACAAAAGTCGCAACCATCAGTCAGAGTACCGTATAACCAAAACCTATAGAAATGATCAATTTTTACACGTACTTGGATATAAAGAACTTCAGTAAGAAAAAAATAATGACAGGAGAAGAAGACTTGGCTAAGCAACTAAAAACATGATGAATAGGCATCATCCCTAACAAGAGGCTATTGAAGAGAGAGTGCAAGATGGTGATGAAGGGATGAATAGACAAATTATAGAGCCAATTATAAAGTTAGGCCTTATCTGAACACCTATTTTTCCCTTTCTGCTTAATTATACCCACATGCGGTAGCATACAATGTGCATGTGTATGCATAATTAATTTGGACATTTTTAACTGCTGTTTGTATTCACCAAACTGCACAGTGAATCTCTCTTTTCTGCTAGAACACATTGTAATTTACTTTAAAATTTGATTTTGCTTATTTTAGCATTCAACCATGCCATGTGTTACCTATTTGCGTGAGTAGTCTATTTTGTATTTATGTAGCTTCTATATTAAGTTGAATAAAAGTGAGGTCATGGCATGTGTGATTTTTTTATTAGAATAGGGCAAAATTAGGTAGGTTAGTAGTAATTCATGCTTTAAAGGTTAATTGTTGAAATTCTGGAGAATTTATGGGAAGTTATTTTTCAAATAAAAATTAGTTACTATTCTCTCTAAATGGTGCACATTTCAAGTGTGTTCTTGTTTGGAGGGTGGTTGAAATATTATTCAGAATGGCCATTTAATATTTTATAATGTGTATGAGGTTGGAGCAATAGTTGGAAGAATGTCTAGGAAGGTTATTTCAAAGTACAATTTCAGGGAGACTCATATTTTGTCTATAAATTATAGTGGGACATTTGTTTAAAATATCAATTTTTATTTATGCAAATGAAGTAATTTTCCAACCTTAATATTTTTATTATATCTTCATAGTAAATGATTGTCATGCTGTATAAACACAAGATTACTTATTTTAGTTACAATTTTTTTGTAATTAAGAATTGAAGGTTTATATATTTATTCATTCTAATTTTCTTCATAAAAGACTAGGAATATTAAAGTGGTATGTCTTTTGTGTCTGTGTAAATTTCTCCTTAAACAATTTTTCTAAGACGGTGGGGTTACCTTAGGGATGGTGCTTTTATGTGAAGCTGCTACATCTGACATGGATATTGGAAAGCGAAAGAGTAAGTCATATCATATGCCAAAATCTAACAATTCTGCCTTTGATACAGAAAAAAGAATGTCCTCTTAATCGCTTCCCGCCTTAGTTATAAGTATGTTATTTTACTTCTTTACTATTACAAAAGTAATATGTGCTCATTGTAGAAAATGTGGGGAAAAATAGGAGTATGAAACAGTTGGGAGGAAAGTTACCTGTTATTCCACCATTGAGAAACTAATAATTTTAACATTGTAGTAGTTCCTTCCATTTGTAAAAACATCTTTAAAATTGTATATATAAAATTTTGAATCTTGTACCTCCCTTTTGAACTGGAGTTAAATAATTCACTAATAAATATTTTCCTATAAATAATTTTAAATTTAAACTCTATATACTGTAATTTACTTAACCGTTCTGATTTTGTTAAATGCTTAGTTTTTTCCTAACTTTCATTATAATAAATACATCTTTAAATACATAATAAATAAATCTTTAGTGACTATCATGGTGTATTAAGCTTTATCCTCATTTCATAGTAATTCCTTAAGGTAGATTCCCAGAAGTAAAATGACTGTGTGGTCCTGTACATGAGTATTTTCAATTCTTTTGATGTTTTAAACTGATGATGCCAAAATCTTTCCCCAAATGTTATAATAATTTAGATTCCTACTAGTGGTATTTAAGAATGCTTGTTTCACTGTAATTTTATCAGTATTAGGTAACTTCATTAAAAATATGTGTGTGTGTATTTGCTAACCAGATGAGGGGGAAATATTATATTATTTTGTACTTCTTTGTTTACTAGTGAAGTTGAATATTTTCCTAAATGTTTATTAGCTGTTTGTGTTTTCCCTTCTGTAAAATGTCTTTTTGTCTTTTACCATTTATCTATTAGAGTCTTAGTCCTTTTCCTGTTGGTTTACATGGACATTTTATATATTAGAATATTCACACATTGGTATTTGTTGCAAAGAATTGCTAACAATGTAACCTTATTTCACTTACATGAAATCAGTTTAAGTCAGAGTTTTCCTTTTATGGTTAAAAAGTTAAATGTCATCAAAACTAACCTAGCTAAATAAAGTCTATTTACTTTTTCTTCTAGAAAAACAGATGACATTGGATTTCAAATTTGGGAGATACTTACTTTGCTAAATTGAAATGAATTTTCACATATTAGAAAAACAGAACTTAATATATCAATTTTTTACTCAGACAATATACATCCTTTCATTACCTGACTTTTAAAAAATTTCCTATTTCAGTATTCATTATTAGGAAAAGGCCATCTGAGTACTACACTGCTGGCCTGAATTTAAATTGTAAAACATTTTGGCCACATATATTAAAATAATCACAATTTGATCTACTTCTAAGATTCTAACCTAATGAAATAATCACTAGTAATAAGCATTTCTTGAGCACTTATTATGTACCAGGAACTGCCCTAAGCACTTTTAGGTATATTATGTCAAAAAGGTAGAATACAAACATATATACAGAGTGATACTGTGTGTATACATGTATGTGTGCATCTGATTAGGAAAAAAAAGACTTTTCTACAATGAGCATATGTTAATACTCAGAAAAAATGTTTAACATTTACATTTTAGCCCCAATCATATTGTGTGAAAATTTAAAAAGGAAAAAGAATTGTTCTCTAACAAAACTAAAAGTTGGTTTTAGTATTGGCCAATAAGTATGTTTCCCTAGAGCTTCCATTGCTGTTAGCACACGTGATTTCCCACATCCCTACCTCTATGCTTCTTAGCCAGTCTTAGTCCAAGGACTCAGAAAGCCTCAAGTTATGGGAATCATACTTGAGCATTGTGGGGTCAGTATCTGGAGTTAAGGTCATTAACTGCCATGCTAAACCAGAGCATATGAGATTAATGGAGAGAGCTGTGAATTTAGGGCTGGGAATCAGGGTTTTTTTCCTCTCATTATTGAAATGAGGAATCTATGCTGAATGAGTTCCTCATACAGGCAGTGTCATTGCCTGTGCATGAATAAAATACTTTCAAGTGAGGATGTCACAAGGATGTTATCAATGTCTTTAAGTCAATATTTATCAATAATACAATAAGACCACTTTTAAGGATTTAAAAGAAGTTTAATAAGTGATTTTATTGTCAGTAGTAAAACAGTGTTTCTAACACTAAATTCTTGACTGTGATGGCTTTAAAGGAATTCATTCCTTCATACAATTAAATTGCACAAGTATATAAATGGAGCTACTCTACTATAATGTAATGGAGCAAATTAAAGGGGAAGGCAGACTCTTGAAGATATAAGAATGGGAATGAAAATTGTTGGAAAGTTGAGGTTTACCGGTAAATTATAGCCCTTGCTTTTCACTCTTGGAAGTGTATATTAAAATTTATGCCCTGGTTCTTTATTATGCTTAACATGCTGATTTTACTCTCCTTTTTTCCTGCAGTAATGTGTGTGGCTGGTATTGGACTTGTTGTATTATTCTTCAGTTGGATGCTCTCTATTTTCAGATCTAAATATCATGGATATCCATATAGGTATGATTATTTTTCATTTATATAGTGATTATCTATACTTACAATAATTAGAGTTGATGTTGCTTTATAATATTTTCTTTATTTTTTTTGCTTTACCTCCAGACTATTCTAACCTCTAAAGCAAAGAGATAGGCTTTAATTTAGATATGTTGCACATAAAAATTTAAGATAATTGTGATATAATGGACAATAGTATATGACTTCTCAGGAACATCTTTCAGGATTATTCTGACATCATCTGATTTAATCTAGAAATCTATAAAACACATAATGATTAGAACATTTTGTATCATATCTACTCAGTTTCTTGTCTGCGTACTCTGCTTCCTCTTGAGGTGGAAATTATTGAAAACAAATTTTTTTAAACTTCTCACCTCTACTTTTCAAGGCTCTTTGGATGGCATAAACAGAACATTTGATTAGAATCCAGTTTGTAGAAAGTATAAGAAAGAATGTTTAAGAACGTCTAATCAGCTTGAAGTGTTCATAAAGATCTCTGAGGCTCAGGGAGGAAGTTCCTCTCCTGGTTATAAGTTCTTGATTTTTTTTTTTTTTTTGTGAGGAAGATCAGCCCTGAGCTAACATCCGTGCTAATCCTCCTCTTTTCGCTGAGGAAGACCGGCTCTGAGCTAACATCTATTGCCAATCCTCCTCCTTTTTTTCCCCAAAACCCCAGTGGATAGTTGTATGATATAGTTGCACATCTTTCTAGTTGCTGTATGTGGGACGTGGCCTCAGCATGGCCGGAGAAGCTGTGCGTTGGTGTGCGCCCAGGATCTGAACCCGGGCCGCCAGTAGCGGAGCGCACGCACTTAATCGCTAAGCCACGGGGCCGGCCATAAGTTCTTGATTTTACTCTGCTTAATAGCCAAGAGGAATGTACCTACATAGTGGGGGATGTTGTGAGTTAGTTTTATAATCTGAGTGCTGCCAGTTACTATAATTCCTGTTCTTTTAATACAACATTGTCCTGTTGTATAAAGGATTATGAACACTAAAGGTAAAGTATATCAAGTGATATTTTTGAGACACAAATTCATTCCTCATATTGTTATTTATTTTTTTTTTGCTGAGGAAGATTGGCCCTGGGCTAACATCCGTGCCCATCTTCCTCTATTTTGTATATGGTACGCTGCCACAGCATGGCTTGACAAGCGGTGCGTAGGTCTGCGCCTGGGGTCCGAACCTGCGAACCCGGGCTGCCAGAAGCAGAGCATGCCAACTTAACCACTATGCCACCAGGCCGGCCCCCCTTCATATTATTTTCTTTTTTTTTTTAGATTTTTCTTTTTTTATTGTGAGGAAGATCAGCCCTGAGCTAACATCAATGCCAATCCTCCTTTTTTTGCTGAGGAAGACTGGCCTGGGCTAACATCTGTGCCCATCTTCCTCCACTTTATATGGGACGCCACCACAGCATGGCTTGACAAGCGGTGCCTCGGTGCGCGCCCGAGATCCGAACCCGGGCCGCCAGCAGTGGAGCACAAGCACTTAACCGCTATGCCATGGGGCTGGACCCCCCCCCTTCATATTATTTTTAACACAAGTTTTTTGTAGATAATTTTGAAAAACTTCTGAGTCAATTCGTTGTATTGTGACATTCCTGCATGCCTTTTGATCAATGAACAACATAAATTAATCTTCTTTTGCACTTTTTTCTTGCAAACTTAAGGCCAAAACCTATTACAACTTTGATTCTTGACTTATAATCTTTCAACTTTATACTTTTATTCTGTGTATGTATATTTTAAAATAATTTCTCCTCTATAGAATACTAACTGGGATGCAAGAGTAATCTTGCTGGGACTTCTGTTACTTATTTGATCACCATGGTTGCTCCAACTATTAATTGATATCTCTCTTCAGGAGATATTTTAACTTGAGGTTATGTCTCTTTCCTTTTCTTCTAAGACTACCTCAGTATCTCAGTGTTTCTACTTTTTGTTACTGATACTCAAAGTTTATTATACATGCACTCAAACACTCTTTGATCTGTTAAAATCAAGATATTTATTAGCAGTAAATCCTACTTTTCTTTCAGAGACTAATAGATGGGTATATTTTTTTCAGCTTTCTGATGAGTTAAAAAGGACCCCAGAGATATGTAGACACTGGAGGAATGGAAATTGGAAAATGAAAATGTGTGTGTGTTTGAAAAGAAGAATGCAATTTGTGTATTTTGTATTACCTCTTTTTTTCGAGTGATTTAAATAGTTAATCCTTTAACCAAAGAAGATGTGTAGTGCCTTAACAAGCAATTTCCTGTCAAAATCATGAAGTATTTGGATACGATTCTCCTTTTAATCTTCCCTTCCCAGTGAATTTTATGGAACATTTATTTTAGTAGAATCAAGTATATTATAACTTTAAAACTACTTCATTTTAATTAGAACAAAGTTCAAAACTGCTTAGTTAACTTTTGGCCATCTGACTTTATATTATTATCTTCAGAGTACACATCTAGCCTTTAGAAAAAAAGACTAGCCAGTCATCCTCTTCCTTCATCTTTCCTACTGAAATATAGTGCTATCTATGCTTCTTGGTGGCTGTAGACATTAAAAAGTATCTCTAAATACAGGAATATGATTTCTGCATGAGTGTGGTGTTAACTATGTTGTATTTGGAAAGATTTTGGGTTCATTCTGTCTCCCTAGTTTTATTTAAGGTGGGCCCCTATCTAATAAAAATGTAGCTTAATTCTAAAATCAGTATAACTTGAAAATTATCTAAAATGTTTCTGCAAATTAGAGATTGTCGTTATTTCATTTGTACCTAAGGAAAAAAAAAAATAAGCTCATCTGGTTAAGTTGATTTCTGTATTACAGTTACAACATATTTTATTAACCCTTGTGTTTAGGAAAAGTACTCCCCTAGATTGGGAAAAGAAAATCATGCAATATTGAGTTGTTGCGTGTGAATAGAATGTAAATGTTTCTTGAAAGCTGTTCTGTTTTTGCTATTGTTTTAGCCTTCATTCTCTCACTTTAAGTGGAGAAACAAAGTCAACATTTGAAGAGGTTTTGTTTGAGTTTTGTCCTTTTTTCTGTCAGTGGAAATAACCATATGTGCTAACCAAATTTCTGTGAAGATGGCAAGTTGAGAGTTATTGTTAGATCCAGCTATAACTGTCACCTCCCCCCTAGTTATGAAGAGTATCCTGAAATGCCACTATTATGGAAATATGAGAATTATGATTGTGGAAAAAATTTTAAAGAAATCTTAGAAATATTACATTAAAATAATACTGTGACTGCCTGCTACTATTTACCATCTTAATAACTCTCCCATGTGGTCTAGAAGTCGTATATAATAGAGGTTTGAAGAGATGGATATAATTGCCTAAGAAGAAATGTTTTATGTGGGTTTTTTGTTTTTGTTTTTTGTTAGTAGATTTGGTGGGTGGGGGATATAGTTGACCTCTTACTTTTTAGTGGAGTTAATTTTTGTTAATTAGCCCCATGTAAATCGTGTGATTCTGGATTCCTTATCTGCTGTTCTTGTACTTGTCTCAGGCCAAATAAGTTTATGCTTTGATTCTTATGAGACTTGTATGAAGATGCCCTAATTTGTACAGACTGACAAAGGGAATACTACTGCCATGTAATCTGTATAGCTCCAGATAATTTTCCATGAGCATTGAAAGAATGACAGTTTTTTTTGTCTTTGTTTTGTCTCCCTTAAGAGCACATTCTTCTTCTGTAAGGAGAAAAATTACATTCTGGCTAAAATTTGTAGAAAGCAGATTTACTACACTTAGAATAGTGTTGCTTTTCTGGAAATTTTGAAATTAGCTTTCATCTGAAGTGCCTTAAGTAGATTCTTAATTTTCTAGTAATGGTTTAAATATTATTTGTTATGCATTTTTAAAACACCATTCAAAATGATACGTTGTAGTGGCAAGGATAACCAAATGTCTGGCTGTTTGCTTTTTGACCATATCAATAAACTTTTACAATCTAAATTCTGAGTTTTTAATTAACATCTCATGGGTGAATTTAAAACACTAAACTAGAGGGCCAGCCCCGTGGCTTGGCGGTTGGGTGCATGAGCTCTGCTGCTGGCGGCCCGGGTTCGGATCCCGGGCACACACCGACGCACCGCTTCTCCAGTCATGCTGAGGCCGCGTCCCACATGCAGCAGCTAGAAGGATGTGCAGCTGTGGCATGCAACTATCTGCTGGGGCTTTGGGGGAAAAAATAAATAAAGTTATTAAAAAAAATAAATAAAACGTTTAAAAAGAATAAAACACTAAACTAGAATTGTAATATTAGGATATTAATTTTGAAATTGTAATTAAATTTCTTATTGTCCTAGCAACAGTGAATTTGATAGACCAATTTCCTTAATTATTTCTACATTGAGATGCATTCTTCCATACGTTATCCTTCACTAATGTTGTCACCCATTAGATTAGTCAAAACAGCCAAGATAAGTCAATGAATGGCTGTCTTCAATGGTTGATCCAGCGTTTGTCCCAGTCAGTGAACACTGTAACTAAGTATAATAATGTGCATTGAAATTTTTTTTAGAAAGGATACACTTGGAACCAATATGTTAATATCAGAGTTGATTTAAATGGGTTCTGCCCAATTATGAGCAAGGATGAGATCAACAACTGTAATAGTGTGCTAATAAAAGTCAAAGTCAAAGGGACCTTAGGTACCATTTAATCAGCCCCTTCATTTTGACTGCTAAAGAAAACTTGCCCGAAAGAGGTGAAGCAATTTACTGAAGGTTATTCCAAGGAAATACCTACAGATTTCCCATTTTGCTGCAAATTCCGTATGGATGAGGTTCACTTGGAGAGTCAAATTACTCCCTGGAGACATGAAAACCATAGTTAGTCTGCCTTGGTTGCTTCCTGACATCTAGATTGCTAGGAGAGGGGCCCACCTGGTGACATAGTGGTTAAGTTCGCATGCTCCACTTAGGCGGCCTGGGGTTTGTGAGTTCGTGGGTTCAGATCCCAGGCATGGACCTACACACCACTCGTTAAGCTGTCCTGTGGCGGCATCCCATATACGAAGTAGAGGAAGACTGGCACAGGTGTTAGCTCAGGGACCATCTTCTTCAAGCAGAAAGAGGAAGATTGGCAACAGATGTTAGCTCAGGGACAATATTCCTCACCAAAAAATAAACAAATAAATAGATTGCTGGGAGAAGGATCCTACTGAGAGAGGCGTTTCTCCAGAGGGGCTGATGCAGGCTTTAGAAGAAGGGAGGAGTTTCAATTGACTCCCTTTAATCTGTGAAAATAGAATTTAGGTGGGGATACAGGCTTTTTTTTTAATGCATTCTTTATTTATTTTGTGTGTGTGTGTGTGAGGAAGATCAGCCCTGAGCTAACATCTGATGCCAAGCCTCCTCTTTTTGCCGAGGAAGATTGGCCCTGGGCTAACACCTGTGCCCATCTTCCTCTACTTTATATGGGACGCCACCACAGCATGGCTTCACAAGCGGTGCGTTGGTGCGCACCCGAGATCGGCACCTGCAAACCCCGGGCAGCTGCAGCAGAGTGCATGCACTTAACTGCTTGTGCCACCAGGCCAGCCCCCAGACAGGCTTTTATTCAGAAGGAAGGCAGGAACAATAGAACTTTGTGTCTGTACTACCCTTTCACTCTCAACTTTTCCTGGGTGTAATTAGGGGAAAAGTTACCAATGACTGTCAATCATAAGGTAAATGCAAATCAAAATCACAATGAGATACCACCTCACACCCATTAGGATGGCTACAATCAAAGAAACAGAAAATAAGTGTTGGCAAGGATATAGAGAAATTGGAACCCTTGTGCACTGCTGGGTAGTGGGAATGTAAAATGGTGCAGCTGCTATGGAAAATAGTATGTCAGTTCCTCAAAAAATTAAAGATAGAATTACTGTATGATCCAGCAAGTCTTCTGGGTACATATCCAAAAGCATCGTAAACAGAATCTCAGAGAGATATTTGTACACGTACGTTCATAACAGCATTATTCACAATAGCCAAAAAGTAGAAGCAACCCAAGTGTTCATCGACAGGTGAATGGACAAAGAAAATGTGGTATATACATACAGTGGAATATTATTCAGCCTTAACAAAGAAAGAAATTCTGACACATACTATAACATGGATAAACCTTGAGGACATTATGTTAAATGAAATAAGCCAGTCACAAAAAGACATCAAATACTGTATGATTCCACTTATATGAGGCACCTACAGTAGTCAAATTCATAGAGACAGAAAGTAGAATGGTGGTTGCCAGGGGCTGGGGGATGGGGGGATAGGAACTTATTGTTTAATGGATATAGAGTTTCAGTTTTGCAAGATGAAAAGAATTCTGGAGGTTGGTTGCACAACAGTGTGATCAATTTTACTGAACTGTACATTTAAAAATGGTAAAGATGGTAAATTTTATGTATATTTTACCACAATTCAAAATTAAAACAAATACTCATGCCTTAGCCCCAATTCCATGTTGGCATATCTTCACTGACACCACTTTGTATTTGATCATTGTCCTGAAAATATGAGTACAGCTGGATCGAGGATGACTCATGGTGGAAATGTTGAAGCATGATCTTCAGGCTCTTTTGGGTGACAATTTAAGGACATTCAGATAAACCCTGCCGGAAGAATCAGTGATGATTAGTATATTTCAATGAATACTTTGTAAATAATGACTTCCAGCTGGAAAAAAACTCATTAAGATGTGTTAGCTCCACCCAATATCCACCCAATATCAGAAATGATCCATTTGGTCTGAACCTTCCGGTTTATAATGCCTGGCTGTGGCATTATAAAAACAACAACAGAGGGCCGGCCTCATGTCTTAGCGGTTAAGTGCATGCGCTCTGCTACTGGCGGCCCCAATTCTGATCCCGGGTGCGCACCGATGCACCGCTTCTCCGGCCATGCTGAGGCCATGTCCCACATACAGCAACTAGAAGGATGTGCGACTATGACATACAACTATCTACTGGGGCTTTGGGGAAAAAAAAAACGAGGAGGATTGGCAATAGATGTTAGCTCAGAGCTGGTCTTCCTCAGCAAAAAAAAGAGGAGGATTAGCACGGATGTTAGCTCAGGGCTGATCTCCCTCACAAAAACAACAACAACAACAACAACAGACAACTTCATGTCTGAAGTTCTTTTTTTTAATTAATTAATTAATTAATTTTTTTATGAGGAAGATCAGTCCTGAGCTAACATCCATGGCAATCCTCCTCTTTTTGCTGAGGAAGACTTGCCCTGGGCTAACATCTGTGCCCATCTTCCTCCACTTTTATATGGGACACCGCCACAGCATGCGCAGGGGATCCGAACCTGGGCCACCAGCAGCGGAGCGTGTGCACTTAACCACTACGCCACCAGGCCGGCCCCTGAAGTTCTTTTTATGATCTTCAAATAAAATAACTGAAATGTTTTCTCCCCCTCCAAACACAGCTCAAACATTATAATTTCTGGGAAGCTTTCCAGACCTCCCTGTTTGGGTTCTATACCCTTCCTCTCTCCTTCGGTGCATGCTGATCTGTATTATTCTATCTTATAATTGCCCTGTTTCTCTCCTCAACTGTAAGCTCCTTGGGAATAGGGGTATTGTCTTACTCATCTCTGTATGCTCATTTTCTAAAATGCCTGCATGTAAGTAAGTACATGTGCAATAAATTTTCACTGATTGAAGAAAGACAAAACATCTTTACTCTTGAGTTGCTTGCTGTCTTGTGGTGGAAACAAACATGTAAACAAATGCAATCCTATGTGCTGGTGGAAAAATATGTGTTATATCGTGGATACAGAGAAGGGTTTGATCACTTTTTGGGGGTTGGGGTGGGAGGGAAAGTGGGGAGAGGCTTCTGTGACAGGTATTGAAATTTTAAAGGATGGTTAGTTTGCAAGGTAGATTTTTAAAGTAGTGGAAAGCCAAAATACTCTTATAAGCGGTATAGTATCATTACAGTACTTAAAAAAAATCTGAAGTCAGAGTCATTTACATCCTGAGTCATACCCAACGAGTTACATGGTACTCGAAAATTTCTAAATGAACAAAAATGCACTACATTAAAAACATTCTTACCACTCTTACCCTCTTCTTATTTTAAAATTCTTCCAAGGTATCTTGTTTTAATTACCAATTCCCAAGTTACTAGTAACTCTGAACATATTTTCTTATATTTATTAGTTATTTGTATTTCCATTAGAACCAATTTGGGCCTCCATCTAATTCCAAAGGTCTCCCATGGAGTCTTCTTAGAACTGAGGTGGAGAAACCTTAGGGAAACAGAAAGAGAGGATAGTAAGGAAGCTTGAGGAGAAAAGGGAAAAGAAAGGAGGCAGGTTTCCAGGACAAATTCTAGGTCCTGAAATTGCAAGTATTGAATTTCAATTCAGTAAAACCCAACTACTTCTCTTCCTTCATTGTTAGATTTCTTCCTTTTTCCTCCCATTTTTTTCCTCGAAGATCAAATTCATTCTCATAAGGCTGACCTCTCCTCGCCTCTTTGTATCAAGATTTTCTTCCTTAATCATTCTATTTGGAAAGACTCAAGCCAGAAGTACAAAGAATCCTTAATGCTGGTTCCTGGCCCTTTTTCAGGTGTAACATGTGAGGACAACATATAGATGTATATGACAATTTTATCTCAGATTTGTATAAAATACTAATGTTTTGGTAATATGCAAAATAAATACTAAAACACCAGTAGTACCATTTTGCTATGGTATCATACATATTAGATTCAAGTCCCAACAGCTTAGCAGAAGGAAGATGAAATTCCCTGATAGAGACTAGCTAGCTAGTTCTGTCAAATGTTAATTCAGATTAAGATAGTAGGGCCGGCCCCGGCCCCGTGGCTTAGCAGTTAAGTGCGCGCGCTCTGCTGCTGGTGGCCCGGGTTCGGATCCCAGGTGCGCACTGATGCACCGCTTCTCTGGCCATGCTGAGGCCGTGTCCCACAGATTAAGATAGTATTATGAATAAATGTAATAAAAGATGTGCAAGACATACTGAAAACCACAGACCCTTGTTAAGAAAAATTAAAGAACACCTAAATAAAGAATATACCCTGTTCATATATTTTAAAATTCACTATTATAAAGCTCTTAATTTTCATATCAATTCCAGTAAAAATCCGAGCAGATTTGTGTGTGTGTGTGAAGATTGAAATGATGATTTTAAAATTTATATGGCAATGTGAAAGGCCAAAAATAGCCAAGACAAAGAATGGCAGAGTAAGCAGCCCGGAAGGCCCATCCCTCTGCAGAAACACCGACAAAATGAGCAAAAACTGTCAGAATCAAGTTTGTTGGAAGTCTGGAGAATAGTCAGAGGTTTTAAGCAACTAAGTGAATGCAACTACGTGAAAGCAACTAAGTGAATCAAGAAAAAGGCAACTTAAGCATGGTAGGAGAACTTTGTGGTGTTTTAGCCTTGCCCCATCCCCTACTTTGGCATGGCAGAGTCTTGAAGACAGCAGTCTGCATTCCCAGTGTGGGTAGCTGGTCACAGAGAGAGCAGAGCAGAGCAGACCTTGTTGCCAGCAAATTGTGTTTGTTTTGACCTATCTGTGGGTTCCCTGAAGGAATGACACAAGGAGCTTGTGTTAGTTTCACCTAACTCAGAAATCTCTCAGGGCAGAAAAGCAGCTATGCATGGGGTGTTCCTCAAAAATATTGAAAGACAAATGAACAAACCACTACTGCTTGGGGCAAAACATTGTGGTTGCGGCAAATAATAGATATGCCAGAAATCTGGGAGGAAAAGCTGAGAAGAGATTTACTTTGCAAAACAAAGGCTTTATATACCCAGAATAGGATGTGTGCTCAGAAAAGATACAAGAGTTCTCTAAGCTTTCACCTCTGGCTGATCTTTATGCTCAGTGGGAGCAGGAAGTGAAGGCTAAGGCAGAGTTGTAAACAGACTGGCTAAGTGCTGAAGGACTGTACCAACACAGAGCCAAGCTGCAAAGATCAAGAGAGTATTTTCTTTTTTTTGCCTCCAGATGTTTAAGGAAATCACTATCAAATCATTAGATGACCACTAAGCTACTGAAACAGAGACTTCAGTGTCCATACATGACAAAGAATACAGTCTTTGCAAGGATAGTTTAGAAAGTTCACTAAGCAAAAACTACAACCTACAACATGCAGCAAGAACAAACCCTGGGAAAGGAGGAGAACTTGATTTTAAGAGTTACCACATTATGATATTGAAAAAGTCCAGTTTTTAACAAAAAATTATGAGGCACATACGGAAATAAGAAAATATGGCCCATTCACGGGGGGGAAAAATGAACAGAAACTATACCTCAGGAAGCCCAGGCATTGGACTTACTAGAAAAAGACTTTAAACTAGCTATTCAAAATATGTTCAGAGAGCTAAAGGAAACCTTGCCCAAAGAACTAAAAGAAACCAGGTGCGGGCCGGCCCTGTGGCTTAGCGGTTAAGTGCGCGCGCTCCGCTGCCGGCGGCCGGGGTTCGGATCCTGGGCGCACACCAACGCACTGCTTCTCCGGCCATGCTGAGGCCACGTCCCACATACAGCAACTAGAAGGATGTGCAGCTATGACATACAACTATCTACTGGGGCTTTGGGGGAAAAATAAATAAACAAAAATTAAAAAAAAAAAAGAACTAAAAGAAACCAGGTGAATAACGTCTCACCAAACAGAATATCAATAAAGAGAGAAACCATAATAATAACATCAAAATGGTAATTATACGAGGTAATGGATGTATTAACTAACTTTATTGTGGTAGACATTTCACAATATATATGTATATCAAATAATCATGTTGTAGACCTTAAACTTACACATTGTTATGTATCAATTATATCTTAATAAAGCTGGAAAAAACTAAAACATTAGTCTTCAGAAAACACAAAGAGATGGATATCATAAAAAAGAACTAAACAGAAAATCTTTTTTTTTTTGCTGAGGAAGATTTACCCTGAGCTAACACCTGTGCCAATCTTCCTCTATTTTGTATGTGGGTCGCTGCCACAGCATAGCTGCCAACAAGTGGTGTAGGTCTGTGCCAGGGAACGGAACTCGAGCCGCCGAAGAGGAGCACGCCAAACTTAACCACTAGGCCACGGGGATAGCCCCTCACCCTCCATTATTTTTTGATCAGTTATTGTAACCACAATGGCCAAAGGGCACCTTCTAACCTGTATCCCCTAAATAAACATGGCACATCACTTGAGGAAAAGCACCAGAATAAAGTGACCAACAAGTAAGAAATTTCACTCCAAACCAGAGACGAGGTTTTGCTCTGTGAACAGTGACAACCTCGGGCACACAGCAAGAGACAGACAGACAGATACACACACATACGAGTTTACTGATGATGAAACAATACCTGTTCATTGTATTTTTTAAAAGCACATAGAAAAGAATAAGAAATAAATCAGAAGTTCCTCATAATGAAACAACCCAGAAAACAATCTCTGTTAACACTTTAGTGTATTTTAGGCATTTGTTTGTATTTTTATTGTAACATTGGGAGCATAACATATGCCCTGCCTTGTATTTTGCCTTTTTTTTTTTACTTCAACCTTTGTCAATTTGATCCCTGAGAAATGATTTCATGGATTTGATTTACATGCCTTTTACTATCAATGTGGTTGAAGGTTTTTTAATACTACATTGGAATTTTATATGTCTTCTTTTATGGATTTATTCACAATTCATAATTTCTCTGAAAGAAAAGCTCTTTAGAAATTAAGGGCATTATTCATATATGCTGTATACGTTTTTTCACCAGTTTGTTCCTTAATTTTATTTTGACAATAGTAGTGGTTTTTAAATTAGAAATATTTTTTGGGGGGGAAGTCAAGATGGCGGCATAGGCAGACTCTGAACTCACCTCCTCCCACGGACACAGCCAATTTGCAACTACTCGTGGAAAAATTACCCCTGAGGCAGAACTGAAAACTGGATAGGAGGAATTCCTGCAACAACAGACAACGCTAACTGAGGTAGAAGAGGCAGAAATTCCCTTCTGGAGAGGAAAAATGCCGCCTTCACAAGCCGCCAGCTTCACGGCCACCCGGGAGCAGCCCACAGGTACGCAGCCCTCCCTGGAGGCACAGGGCCCTGAGCAGGGGAACGCCCCGGCTGTGGCCATTTTGTGGACCCAGCACAATCGAGACGAGTGGCATAATATCTGACTTTGCCTGTTACTAAAACATGGGGGAGTACCCCCAGAAAAGCTGGTTCACAAAGACATTAAAACCGACTCTCGGGGCCGGCCCCGTGGCTTAGTGGTTAGGTGCACGTGCTCCGCTGCTAGCGGCCCAGGTTCGGATCCCAGGTTCGGATCCCGGGCGCACACTGACACATCGCTTCTCCGGCCACGATGAGGCTGCGTCCCACATACAGCAACTAGAAGGCTGTGCAACTATGACATACAACCATCTACTGGGGCTTTGGGGGAAAAAAAATAAAATAAATAAAAATTAAAAAAAAAAAAAACAACTCTTAAAGGGCCCACATGCAAACTCACCCGTTTCAGAAAGCAACCTAAAATCACCAGAAAGAAAGGTGCACAGTGCTTTGGTGAAAAGAGACTCACCTAATAGGCCCTGAGAGCATCTCGATGAGAGGTGAGACCTCTCCAGGGACTGGGACATTGGCGGCGGCCATTGTTAATCTATTTATGTAGAGAAAATATTTAAGACAATTATACTATAAAAGGGGAAGCCAAAGGGATGTAAAGGGATAAGGTTTCTACACTTCAATCAAAATGGTAAAATGATAACACCAGTCATAAGTTATGTACATAAGTACATACAATGTAATGCGTTATGTACATATAATGAAATATTTAGAGCAACCACTATAAAATTTACACAAAGATAGACTAAAAACCAGTATGGATGAATCAAAATGGAACTCCAAAAAAGGTAAAAGGAACCCACAGGAAGGGTGGAAAAAGAAATCAGCAATAAAAGAAAACAGAATGAAAATGAACAAATTGAGGGGCTGGCCCAGTGGCGGAGCAGTTAAGTGTGCATGCTCCACTTTGGCAACCCGCGGTTCGCAGGTTTGGATCCCAGGCGCACACCGACGCACAGCTTGTCAAGCCATACTGTGGCGGTGTCCCATATAAAGCAGAGGAAGATGGGCATGGATGTTAGCCCACGGCTAACCTTCCTCAGCAAAAAGAGGAGGATCGGCATTGGATGTTAGCTCAGGGCTAATCTTCCTCACACACACACAAAAAAGAACAAATTGAACAAAAAATAAAATGGCAGCCTCAAGCCCTATATTAAATGTAAATGGTTGTACACCTGAAACTAATATGTTATATGTCAATTATACCTCAATAAAAAAAATGTAAGTGCTCTATATACACCATTGAAAAGAAAGAGATTACCAGAGTGGGTACAAAAACATGATCCAACCATATGCTGTCTACAAGAAACTCACTTCAAATATAATGAAATAGGTAAGTGGAAAGTAAACAGATGAAAAAAGATATACAGTCAGCACTCCCTATCTGCAGGTTCTGCATCCATGGATTCAACCAACTGTGGACTGAAAGGCCTATGGTGGTTGCGTCTATACTGAACACATACAGACTTTTTTTCCTTGTCATTATTCCCTAAACAATACAGTATAACAACTATTTACATAGCATTTACATTGTATTTGGTATTATAAGTAGTCTAGAGATGATTTAAAGTATACGGGAGGATGTGCGTAGGTTATATGCAAATGCTACGCCATTTTATCTAAGAAACTTGAGCATCCACGGATTTTCGTATCCATGAGGGTCCTGGAACCAATTCCCCACGGATGCCGAAAGACAACTGTACCACGTAACCATCAATCAAAATAAAGCAGGAACGGCTATATTATCATCAGATAAAGTAGGTTTCAGGGCAAAGAAAAGTACGAGGACTAGAGAGGGGCATAACAATCCTAAACGTGTATACACAAAACAACAGAGCTGAAAATATGAGGAGCAAAAACTGAAAGGGGAAAGAGACAAATCCACAATTAAAGTTGGAGGGTTAAACCCTCCTCTCTCAAAAATCAATAACCAACTAGACAGAAAATCAACAAGGATAAAGAAAAACACAACCACTCCATCAAAGAACAGGATATGATCAACATTTATAGAAGACTCTGCCCAACAAGAACAAAATACACATCCTTTTCAAGGGCCCATGTACGCTATACCAAAATATACCACTTTTTGAGCCATAAAACAAAACACAATAAATTTAAAAGAATTGAAATCACACAGAGTATATTCTCTGAACAGAACTGAATCAAACTAGAAATTAGTAAAAGAAAAATAATGGAAATGTCCAAATGCTTTGAAATTAAACAACATACTTCCAGCTATGAGTCAAAGAGTAAGTCTCAAAGGAAAAAAAAATACACTGAACTGAATGGAAATGAAAATATATCAAAATTTGTATGACACAGCTAAAACAGTGCTGAAAGAAAATTTACAGCACTAAATGCTTATTATAAAAGACTTACATAATAAGAAAATTATATATATTAGAAAAGAGGAAAAGTCTTAAATCAAATTAGTAATCTAAGGTTCTATCTCAAGAAAGTAAAAAAGATGAGCAAAGTAAAGTAAAACAAGATGAAACTGAAAATACAAAGAAAAAAATAGAGAAAATCAATGAAACAAAAGGCTAGCTCTTTGAAAAGATCAATAAAATTGACAAACCTCTAGCAAGACTGACCAAAAACAAGAGAATACACAAATTATCAATACAATGAATGAAACAGAGGCTGTCACTATAGACCCTGCAGACATCAAAAAGATAATAAGGGAATGCTATGCACAATTCTATACATAAATTTGAAATTTAGACGAAATGGACCAATTCCTCAAAAACCACAAACTACCACCACTCATACAATATGAAATAGATAATCTGAATAGTCTTATAACTACTAAGGAAATTGAATTAGTGATTTAAAAACTTCCAAAAAAGAGATCAGCAAGGCCAGAAAGTTTCACTGGCGAATTCTACCAAAAATTTAAGATTAACACAAATTCTACATATCTCTTTCAGAAAACAGAAGAGAGAACACTTCTCAACTCATTTTATAACGCCAATACTATCCTGATACCAAAATCAGACAAAGACAGTACAAAAACAAGTGGATACAGACCAATATCACATAAATATCCCTCAACAAAATATTAGCAGATAGAACCCAGTACTATATAAAAAGAATTATACACCATGACCAAGTGGGGTTTATTCCAGGGATGCAAGGCTGGTTCAATATTTGAACATAAATCTACGTAATTTACCATGTTAACAGGCTCAAGAAAAAAAACAGATGATATTAAATGAGGAAAAAAAGCATCAGACAAAATTAAACACCCATTCATAATAAAAACTCTCAGCAAACTAGGAATAGAGGGGAACTTCCTCAACTTGATAGAGTATCTATGAAAAATCTACAGCTAACATCATAGTTAATCAACACAGAATGCTCTTCTCTTAAGATCAAGAAGGCAAGGATGTCCACTCTCATCACTGCTCTTCAACATATCATTGAAGTTCTAGCTAGTGCAATAAAGCAAGGAAAGGAAATAAACAGCATATAGATCAGAAAGGAAGAAATGAAACTATCCTTACTTGCAGATGACATAATAGTCTAGTAGAAAATCTCAAGGAATCTACAAAACAAACTCCTAGAACAAATAAGTGAGTTCAGCAAGATCACAGGTAAAAGATCAACACAAAAATCAACTCCATTTCTACATACTAGCAATGAACATGTGAAAACCAAAATTAAAAATACATTATCATTTACAATCACTCAAAAAAAAACTGAAATACTTAGGTGTAAATCTAACAAAACATATACAGGACATATGTGCTGAAAACTACAAAAGACGATGATGAAAGAAATCAAAGATCTACATAAATAGAGATACAGTGTTCACAAGAGACTCAATATAGCAAAGATATTAATTCTCCCCAAATTGATAACAGGTTTAATGCAATTCCTATTAAAATCCTTGCAAGATTTTTATAGATATAGAATATTCTAAAAATTTATATATAAAGGCAAACATATTAGATTAGCTAAAACAACTTGGGAAAAGTAGAATAAAGTGGGAGATATCACTAGACCTGATATTAAGGCTTACTATATAGTTATAATAATCAAGACTATGTGGTGATGACAGAGGGACAGATATATGGCCCAATGGAATAGAACAGTGAACCAAGAAATAGTCGCACACAAGTATAGCCAACTGATTTTTCACAAAAGTGCAAAAGTAATTTGGTGCAAGAAGGATGGCTTTTTCAACAAATGGTGATGGAGCAATTGTACATCCATAGGCAAAAAAAAAAAAGAACACGACCTAAATCTCACATCTTATATAAAAACTTATTCAAAATGCACTCGGACTTAAACATAAAATATAAAACTATAGAACTTTTAGAAGATAACACAGGAGAAAATTTTCAGGGCCTAGGGCTTGAAGAAGAGCTCTTGAATTTGACACGAAAAGCATGAAAAAAGAAGAAAACATTGACAAACTAGATTTCATCAAAATTAAATAGTTTTGCTCTGTGAAAGACCTTGTGAAGGGGTTAAAAAGACAAGCCATACACTGGCAGGAAATATTTGCAAACCACATATCTGACAAGTTACTCATCTAAATTATATAAAAAATTTTCAAAACTTAGCAATAAAAAGGCAAGCATCCAATGAGAAAATGGGCAAAAGACATGAAGAAACATTTCACCAAAGAGGATATACAGATGACAAATAAATGCATGAAAAGATTGTTCAACATAACCAGCCACCAAGGAAATGCAAATTAAGACCATAATGAGATACCACTACACACCTATCAGAACAGCTAAAATAAAAAATAGTGATAAAACCAAATGCTGGTGAAGATGCAGAGAAACTTGATCTCTCACACTTTACTAGTGGGAATGTAAAATGGTGCAGCCACTCTGAAAAACGGTTCGGCAGTTTCTTAAAAAACTAAATAGTCACTTATCACACAACCTAGCAATCACACTCCTGGGCATTTATCCTAGAAAAATGAAAACTTAGGTACACAAAAACCTGTACACAATGTTCATAGCAGCTTTATTTGTAACAGCCAAACTTGGAAACAACCAAAATGCCCTGCAGTAGCTGTATAAGTTTGTATTAAACAAACTGGTACATCCATACCATGGAATACATACTATTCTGTAATAAAAAGGAATAAACTATTGATATACACAACCACTTGGATGGAACTCAGGGGCATTACGCTGAGTGAAAAAAGCCAATCTCAAAAGATCACATACAGTATGATATCATTTATATAACAGTCTTGATACGACAAAATTATAAAGATGGAGAACAAATTAGTTATTGCCAGGAGTTAGGGATAGTGGCGAGGGTAGTGGTAAGGATGGGTATGACAATAAAATGGTAGTAAGAGAGCAATCTCTGTGGTGATGGAATATTCCTATACCTTGAATACAGTGGTGGTTACCAGACCCTCTACATATGTGATAAAAAGACACACATACACATGCACTGAAACAGTGTCAATTTCTTGGTTTTGGTATTACAGGTATGCAGGATGTAACTATTAGGGAAAATTAGGTGAAGGGTTCACAGGACCTCTCTATACTATCTTTGCAAGTTCCTGTGAATCTATAATTATTTCTAAATAAAAAGTTAAGAAAAAAACAGTATCAAGCTAACCAGAGACCCTGAGACTATTAAAAACTACTTTCTGTCCACATAAGACAATATTAGAAACAGTTATTATCTTAAAGTTTATCTTTTTTTTTGTGAGTAAGATCAGCCCTGAGTTAACATCTGCCAATCCTCCTCTCTCTTTTTTTTTTTTTTTTTGCTGCGGAAGACTGGCCCTGGGCTAACATCCATGCTCATCTTCCTCCACTTTGCCAATCCCCCCCCCTTTTTTTTTTGCTGCAGAAGACTGGCCCTGGGCTAACATCCATGTCATCTTCCTCCACTTTATATGGGACGCTGCCACAGCATGGCTTGACAAGCGGTGCGTTGGTGTGCGCCCGGGATCTGAACCAGTGAACCCCAGGCCGCCACAGAAGAGCGCATGCACTTAACCGCTTGCGCCACTGGGCCCGGCCCCCTTAAAGTTTATCTTAATGTGCCTTTCCAACTGCTTTACCATAAACAATTATATTTACATTCTCTTTTCTGAAAATTACTGAGTCATGAGAAAAAGAATATAGATAGACATAATCTCTAACATTTGTGGATTTAATCTGGACAGGTTTAGCTACTCTAGAATAACTCCTCAAATCCATGATATGTATATATATCTAGAAGATGAATTTGAATCAGAGACACTTTTTGGCATATGTTGAGGGGGGTTAATTTCCTAATGAGTAAGCCAAGCTGACAATTCAGCATCCACGTTTCAATGTTGTTTCCTACTGGTCATCAAATATGGATGTTATGGGACAAATCATATGCTATTGTGATACTCATCAGTTTGGGAAACTGAGCAAGTCAAAGATTTAGATTAAGTTTGACAAGTAAAGCTAGGGTTACTCAATAAAATTACTTCTTCACACTCATGCACAAATAATAATTTTTAAAAACATGGCAAACAATATAAAAATGTACTCATTCTTTAAAAAATTATTTAATTATATGCTTTTTTAACTTTACTGTACTCAAACCATTCCTTTGTAAGGTCTCCCAGACTCTACAGATTTTAAATACCTAACAGAATTAACTCTTCTGTGGTCTAACTGGAATTTCTCTAGCCTTAACCCTAGGTGTAGTTTAGGACTCTGCTAGAGTTCAAACATGTTTTACACACACAGTATAATATCTTTCATACTTTTAAAACATTTATTAGGGTATACCTCAGTCATCTTGCCATTAAACTAACCCCATCTCTTCATCCTTTTCTTAAAAGTCATGCTTTCACACATGTGACTGTGTGTGTGCATATGTTTATATGTATGTATATAAATTTTTCTCTTCCAAATGCAGTTCAAGTCTGTTAATTGCTTAGTTAAAAACAACATCAACAACACATCCTATACCTAAATGGTTTAAAGTATGATTCAAATTTCTACAACAGATAAAGATATCAGGAATACTCTGTTAACTTTAAAATCCTCTAACATATTTGTCACCAAAGATAATATAAAAATGGCCAATAAACACATGAAAAGATGCTCAACATCAATTATCATTAGGGAAATGCAAATTAAAATCACATGAGATACCATTACATACCTATTAGAATGGGTAAAATAATTTTTTAAAAAACAATAATATCAAATGGCGACAAGGATGCAGAGCAACTGGAACTCTGACGCACTGCTGGCGGGAATGCAAAATTACACAAGTGCTGTGGAAAACTGTTTGGCAATTTCTTACAAAGCTAAATGTAAACTTACCATACAACCCAGCAACTGCACTCCTGGATTTTCATTTCACTTGGGTAAATATGTAAGGGTCACACAAAACCTTATACATCAATGTTTAGAGCAGTTTCAATTTTAATTCCAAATCCTGGAAACAACTCAAATATCTCTCAAGTGGAACTGGCTAAACTGTGATACATCCACACAACGGAATACTACTCAACAATAAAAAGGAACAAACTATTGACATATACAGCAATATGGATAAATCTCAAATGCATTTTGCTAAGTGAAAGAAGTGAGACTCAAAAAGCTACAAATTTTATGATTTCATGAGTGAATTTCTTGAGGGATGATGAAACTATTTTATATCTTGATTGTATCTTGCATTAGTTACCAAAAAAAAGTGAATTTTACTGCATATAGATTTTAAAATAATTTTAAGAAAATTTTCTATACATACAGGAAGTATTTCCTACCTCACATTAGTTTCATCATTAAATTCTTCAGCCCATTTTTTCCTTGATTGTACAGTAGTAGAACCATCTAAACGGTAATAGTCAATGTTTCGGAGCCACTTCCCTTCACCTGAAAATTTAACAAGAAAAGAAAAGAGACTTGATATACTGTTCTGCAGTAGTAACAGATTTTCTTCCTTGCTCATCATTTAAAAACTGGTTATATATATTCTATTTGCATAGCAAAACATACATTTTTTTTAATCAAGGGGTAATTCATTGCATTACAAATAAATTCACCACCAATTTCCTTCCAACAGATATCGAATAGCAAAGGTATTTTTAAAAAGTTTTTCATCTACATTTGAATTTCTTAAAAGATTTCCTTGATTAGAATCCTTTAAAACCGTCAAAAGAATATGATTAAGTTGCATTATGCTCGCGAAGCTTGCTTTTATTTAAATCTGTAAAGGGCCAGGTTTTCACCATCCTTATTAACAAGTTGATACTGATCAGATAAAAACCAAGACAAAGAAGGCATTTAATCATTCACCGAACAAATATTTACTGAATGCCTATTACATGCCAAAAACTATTCTATGGTCTAGCCACAAATATTAGCGTATGTTCCTATTTCATGACAATTATGTGTATGTGTATATGTAAGTAAAGGATTGTGACTTTGCTAAATAGTGATCAGACATGTCAACTTCTGGACAGTGAGGTGAAATTTTACCCAAGACTTACATTGGTACAAAAATACCAAGGACTTAAGTGCTTATGGCATTTTTATATTTTATCATACATCATTTCCATTCCAATTCTTTAACTGTAAACATAATACCACTATTTCTCATCCAAGTAAAATACATATCATCACACCCCAGAGTCTCATAAAAAAAGTTGACAAAACTGAGATTTGTGTCTTGCAGCAAATTTTATACTTAAACGTAGTACAATAGTTTAAGAGATACTTTGACATGTTTATTACTTACCCATATCTTTACTTATATTGAAAACCTAGAATTTCCTTGCTGAAAATTCAGTAATGGCTAAAATTTTAAAGTCAATTTATTTATTTACAGTTTCATTTCTTTCAGTTGGGAAAAAAAGGCATACACATCTAAAGCAAAAAGAATTTGAGATAGATGGTTCAATAAAAAAGTAAGAGACTAAAGTCACATTTGCATTAACTATTCACTTGAACAGGATAATTATTAAAGTAAATATGCTAATCATAAATGAATAGAATATGATATGAATATTTTAAAAAGTATCTCAACATAGCTTTCTGTGGTAATACAAATGAACAATCTGTACTACCACTTCTGTGAATCCAATATTTAAAAACTGATTTATAGGTTAATAATAAAAAATATAGACTTTGGAGTCAGACTCCCTGAGTTTAATCCCAGTTTCACCATGTACTAGTATTTTCACTTCAGGCAAGTAATTAAACTCCTTGTGCCTTAGTTTCTTTATCTTTAAAAATGAGTATAACCAGAGTACCTATTGCATAGCGTTGTTGTTTATTAAATGACTTAACTAAGGAAAAAAAACCGACTTAGAATAATGCCTGTCACATGGTAATTAAGCTTATTGAGTACTTAATATTATCACCCACAATCCCACAGTAAATTATATCCATCTTTATTATGCCACATGTTATATGTTTGAACTCTCTCTATAACATGATTTCCTGTAATACCCCTTGAACCTAATTCAGTGCCCAATATGTAGTAGTAGTAGTAGGTACTCAAAACACAAACTGAACTGACTGATGGTTAAAGCAAATGTTTTCTGAAGACAACTTAACTTATAAAATTAGATACAAACTAGCAGGCAAACGGAAAAAATATTCAACCTTACCAGGCGTCAGAAAAATACAAATTAAAACAATGACAACTGTTTTTACCCATTAAAGATGGGGAAAATGTAATTATAGTACTATAGGTATATAGTAAAATGGGCATTTTCCATTTATTCATGGTGGTAAACTGATATAACTTTTTTGTAATATAGCCTTTCAGATAATGAAACACAACCAGAACATAGAATCTGGCCAATAAAACTAATATACACTGACAACAGAAAAATATATTTAAGTCAACATTATACTTAAACATAGTCAAATCAAGAAATACGAATACCTGTTACCCATACATATGTTAAAGACATGTCGATAAGAAGGGACTCTAGAAACAAAGAAAGGGGGAGAATGAGAAAGATAAAAAGTGCCAGTATATTCCTAGCACTGAAATGTAATGGGCACATAAGAAAATTTATCACTAGGACATCATTCTCTATGGAAAAGAACTAGAGAAGATCCAGACAAGGGTAAGGTATTACCCTGCCACTTCAGCAAGTATTTACTATGGACCTACTACATGTCCAGCCCTGTGATAGGCACAGAGTATGCAAAAATGGATAATAGTGAGCCTGTCTTCAATGAACACAGATTTTAAGAAGAGAGACAAGCATAATTACTTTATAACATGAAGCACTCTCTGGGAGCAAAAGCCGTGGAATCATCTGACCCCCGTCTTTCTTTCTCACACCCCATTATATAATCTAAGAGCAAATCCTACTGGCCCAATTTTCAAAATATGTAAAGGACTGAATTACTTCTTAGCACCTCCCTTGCTACCACCCTGGTCTAAGCACTACTGATTCTTACTGGATTACTGAAATAGCATCCTAATTGGTCTCCCTCCCACTCTTGCCTCCTATAGTCTGGTTTAACACAGCCTCTCGAGTGATTCTATTAAAATTCAAGTCAGATCACATCACTCCTATTTCAAAAACCTCAGAGTAAAATTCATCTCAGAGTAAAATTCAAAGTCCTTATGATGGCCTGCAAGGCCCTATAGAGTTACCTATCTGATCTCATCTCCTTTCCCCATCCTGCTCTTCACTTACATGCTTCAGCCACATACGAGGTCTTGCTGTTCCTTAAACATGTTAAGTATGTTCACATCTTATTGCATTTTCACTTGCTGTTTCCTCTGCTTGAAATGTTCTTCCTCCAGATATCTGCATGGCCCACGTTCCCTTCAGATCTCTCTTAAATGTCACCTCATCAGTAAAGCCTTGCCTGATCACCCTACATACTGTCCTCCAAAAATCTCTATCACTTTTACAATTTTTCATTGTTTCTCCACTGCATTTTTTACCATATATTTACTTGTTTGTTTCTTATTGGTCTTCCCTAACAAGAATGTAACTTCTGGGAGGTTAGAGAAATTTTCTCTTTTGTTAAATTCTTTATCCTCGGCACCTACATTGTGCCTTGTACACGTTAGGTATCCTACATTTACAAAATGAAAGGAACACTGGAATGCTTCATGGGTTCTGGAAACATTTAATTTGAAGCTTAGTAATGTGGCAGTGGCTTAGTGGTGACTCTTAGCTCCACTTGGGGAAGGAGGAGAGAACTCTTCACTCTTTAAGCACCCAAGGTCCAAGATAATAATATTCCACGTAAGATTTTGCTTGGGGAAAAAAAAGAATTCCACTGGTAAATATACTATTAAACCACTGATATAGTATGTGACATGGTATCAAAGAGCTAATGTCCCTTTTTAATTACTATAGTGACCTAAGCAACCAATGCCTAAAAATAAAGATACCATCTGAATATGACTTGCACAGGATGTAATTAGGGTTTTACCCCCTAAAAATAAGAATTTATTGGGACTGGCCCAGTGGTGTAGTGGTTAAGTTCACACGCTCCAATTTGACGGTGCAGAGTTCGTGGGTTCGGATCCCAGACGCAGACCTATGCAGTGCTCATCAGGCAATGCTGTGGCGGCATCCCATACACAAAATAAAGGAAGACTGGCATAGATGTTAGCCCAGGGACCATCTTTCTCAAGCAAAAAAAGAGGAAGATTGGCAACAGTTGTTAGCTCAGGGCCAATCTTCCTCAGCAAAAAAAAAAAAAAAGAAAAGAAAAAAATAATAATTTGTTGTATTTACAATGGAAACAATAATACAAAGTGCTATCAATATAATTGGTCAGAAATTAAAAATAACAGCACCACATTCCAAGAGTACTCAAGGTACAATTAGATGAAAACAAAAAAGCTACAAAAAGGCTACAATATAGCTTCCTTTTTGAAAAATTTTCTTCAGCAAGAATAGGCTTATCTCTCAATAGCTGTTAAAAGAAAAGCATGATTCTGATCACTCAAATAATTACACGATTATCTGTAGAAAAGTGTTTCCCTTTTATTAGAAAGAAAATATAAGTACATCCTTTATATTGTTAATAAGTAATTATCAACTTTAATATTCAGATGAAGAAATATGACTATTACTGTAAATAGTATTTATACCCTACATTATATTATTCTCAGGAAAACAGCATACTCTTAAAATCACTGATTTTACATGGGAATTTAACCCCAAGAAATCTAAAAAACATCCACTGCCACCAAGATGCCCACTGTAGATTATCTATAATAGTGAAAAATTAAAAATAATAATCTCACCATATAATAATAGAGAAATACTTAAGTAAATTATGATATTTACTGGACAGAATATCATAGAACTGAAAGTGATAAAGATTATGTAGTAATGTCAAAATGTTTATGAAATGATGGTAAGTGAAAATAAAAAGTTTAATTTATGGGGAGAGAGACTTCTGACATGACAGCATAAGGAGCTCCATGAACTTGCTCCCCAGCAAAACTGATGAAAATTATTTTTAAAAATGGTGATGATGGCTACATGGCAATGTGAATGTACTTAATGCCACAGAACTGTACACTTAAAAATGGTCAAAATGGTTAAAACATTTTTCCCTTCCAATTTGGATTTTTTTTCCTACTAACTGACTGATAAGGAGAAATATGGTCATGACATACTAAGGAGCTGTCCGGGATATTTTGGGGTAGATACATTAGACCAACTCCTTACTAAATCATAGAAATACTCTCCCCTCAATTTCCTGGGCACTTAAATTTCTGTATTTATTTGTCTAATATCTGTTTACACCATTAGATTTTAGCTCCTTAAGAGAGAGACTACAGGAGTGACATCATCATCATGGTGGCATGAGAGGATCCCTTTGTCTCGCCTTTAATCTACAGTGAGAAAAACATGCATAACCCAACAAAGGCTACATTGCCCATCTCACCAGGACAAAGGAGACCTCTACACACTGGTACACACAAGGGGGGTGGATTGGAACATGTGGAGGAGGCTAAATGGGGAAGAGCAAAGGCAGGTCCCAGGACAGTGGACCCTCAACTGTGGTGGATGAGCCAGCCACTCCCAGCCCGAGAGAACCCAGTAGGTAGCAGTGAAGGCATGAATGCGACTCCACCCAGCGAGCTGCAGTGACATTTGCAGGCACAGGGAACAACAGCAGCTGAGGCAGAGCCCTGTGATCCAAGGACCCCAGTCGCGGCTCAGAGCCTGGTAGCAGCAGCAGCAGAGGCGCACAAAGAACTCGGACCACCCCAGCCACAGCAGTGCCTGCGACCACAAGGTAGGTAATGGGCAACAACAGAGGTGGCGCCCCAGGAACACAACTGCCTTCCAACCTTCCCCCTCCCCACACTATGATGGCAAGAGCTTCTGACCCTGGTGATCCCAAATGCAGTGGAGGCATAAGCCAGCCATGTACCCCTGGCAGCAAAGACAGCGACTGCAGTGACACCAACAATGGCAAGGCATCAGTGACCCCAAGAGGCACAGGAAGTGATGATGAGAGTACAAGCAACAGACCAAATAGAGGCGGTGGAAGATGGAATGTGCAGATAGTTCAGGTAAGAAAAACCAAAAACTAGTACTACAGTGCCACCTACTGAAAAACAGAGGCAGGCCTCTAATCTCCAACTGGTTGAAAAGTTTGAATCAAAACAAAGCTATACCTAAATAAGAGAAGTGTTTGCTATGCCAGCAGAGGAATAACTGAGAAAAAAAACAAAAAAAGCCATGGGAACACAGCATCACAAAAAGAAAATAACATTTCTCAAGAAAATCAATATAAAGTCATGGAAGATTGTGATCTTCCAGACTTCAGAATAGCTGTTATGAAGAAACACAATCAGCTACAAGAAAAGTTTTTTAAAAAACAATTCAATGGGCTAAGGAATAAAATCAGTGAACAGAAGGAATACTTTACCAATACTTTTTAGACTGAAACTCTAAAAAAAGAACCAAATAGAAATTCTGGAGCTGAACAACTCAGAAAAAAAATGAGATGAAGAATGCATTAGATGGCACTGGAAAGAGAGGTGACCATATGTAAGAGAGAATTAGCAAGCTCAAATATGTAAACTAGAAATAATGCAGGTAGAAGAGGAGAGAATACTAAGACAAAAAAGTGTAGAAATTCTGTGAGAATCATTAAACTCCATTAGAAAGGACAACATAAGGATAACAGGTATCCTAGAAGGAGAAGAGGGAGAAAGGGGAGCAGAAAGCTTATTTAAAGAAATAATAGCTGAGAACTTCCCAAACCTGGGGAAGGAACTGAATATACAAATCAATGAAGGTAACAGAACACCCAATTATTTCAACGCAAAAAGACCTTCTCCAAGATGCATGATAAGAAAACTGTCAAAGGCAATGACAAAGAAAGAATATTAAAGGCAGCCGGGGGGGGGGCAATGACCTACAAGGGAACCTCGATTAGGTTATCAGCAGATTTCTCAGAAGAAATGCTACAGGCCAGGAGAGAGTGGAATGATATATTCAAATACTGAATGATAAAAACTGTCACCAAGAATACTCTATCCAGCAAAGATATCTTTCAAATATGAAGGAGAAATAAAGGTTTTCCCAGACAAACAAAAGCCAAGGGAGTTCATTGCGACAAGACCTGCCTTACAAGAAATGTTGAATGAAGCTCTCCTACCTGAAACAAAAAGGCAAAGGTACAAAAAGCTTTGAGCAAGGTGACAAATAGCCAGAAAGAATCAGAAAATCACAACTCTATATCAGGTTAGTAAACAATTATAACAAAAAGGTTAAAGGGAAAGGAAGCATTAATAATAACTATAATGACTTCAATTTGTTAACAAACAATAGAAAATGGATAATTTGTGACAACAAAAACATAGACAGGGCAGAGAAAAAGGATGAAACCTGCATAGGCAAATGAAGATAAGATGCTATCAGCAGAAAAGGACTATCTCATTTATAAGACCTTTTATACAAACCTCATGTAACCACAAAACAAAAATTCAGGGCAGAGTCACACAACAAAAAAAAAGAGGAAACTGAGAAACATATCAGAAAAAAAAAACACCAAATTGAAACAGCAGACAGAAACAAAAGAGAAAAGAAACAATGGAAATATAGAGCAATCCAACAACAAAAGACAAAATGGCAGTATTAAATCCTCATATATCAATAATCACCCTAAATGTAAATGAATTGGATTCACCAATCCAAAGATACAGAGTGGCTGGTGGATTAGAAAACAAAACCCAACAATATTCTGCCTCCAGGAGACCCATCTCAGCTCTAAAAACAAACATAGGCTCAGAGTGGAGGGATGGAGGACAATACTCCAAGCAAATGGCAACCAAAACAAAGCAGGTACAGTCATACTTATATCAGACAAAGTAGTGCTTAAGCCAAAAAATAAAAAGAGACAAAGTAGGATATTATATAATTATAAAGGGGACAATTCATCAAGAAGACATAACATTTATTAATATAGATGCACCTAACATACGAGCACCAAAGTATATGAAGCATTATTAACAGACCTAAAGGGAGAAATTGACAGAAACATAATAACATTAGGAGACTTTAATACCCAACTTACATCAATGGATATATTATCCAGACAGAAAGTCAACAAAGGAACATCGGCCTTCAATGAAACACTACACCAGATGGACTTAATAGATATATACATGAAACATTCCATCCAAAAGCAGCAGAATACACATTCTTCTCAAGTGCACATGGAACATTCTCAAAGACAGACCATATGATGGGAAACAAACAATCTCAATAAATTTAAGAAGACTGAAATCATATAAAGCATCTTTTCCAACCAAAATGGTATGACACCATATGATTTCACTCGTATGTGGAAGATAAACACATAGAGAAGGAGAACAGGAAAAAGGGGTGGGGGAGGGGAAAAGGGGTAAAGGGGCACATATATATGGTGACAGATAAAAACTAGACTATTGGTGGTCAATAAGCTTCAGTCTACACAGAAACTGAAATACAATAATGTACACCTGAAATTTACAAGTTATAAGTCAATATGACCTCAATAAAATAAGAAAAAACTAAAAAGCAACTAAAAGAAGAAACCTGGAAAAGTCAGAAATATGTGGAGACTAAAGAACACCCTACTGAATAACTACTGGATCAACAAAGAAATCAAAGAAGAAATAAAAAAATACCTGGAGGACAAATGAAAATGGAAACACAACATACCAAAATCTATGGGATACTGCAAAAGCAGAAATGAAATAGAAAGATATAGCAATACAGGCCTACCACAATAAAAAAGAAAAATCTCAAATAAACAATCTAACACTACACCTAAAGGAACTAGAAAAAGAAGAACAAAGCCCAAAGTCAGTAGAAGGAAGGCAATAATAAAAATCAGAGCAGAAATAAATGAAATAGACCCTAAAAAGACAACAGAAAAGATCAATGAAACCAAAATCTGATTCTTTGAAAAGGGAAACAAAATTGACAAATCTTTAGCTAGACTCAGTAAGAAAAAGAGAAATAAGGTTCACATAAAAAAAATTAGAAATGAAAGAGGAGAAATTATAATGGATACCACAGAAATACAAAGGATTGTAAGAGAATACTATGAAAAGCTATATGCCAACAAATTGGATGACCTAGAAGAAACAAATAAATTCTTAGAATCATACAATCTTCCAAAACTGAATAAAGAAGAAATAGAGATCTGAATAGACCAACTACTAATAAGAAGATTGAAGCAGTAATCAAAATCCTCCCCAAAAACAAAAGTCCAGAATCAGACAGCTTCCCAGGTGAATTCTACCAAACATTCAAAGAAGATTTAATACTTAACCTTCCCAAACTCGTCAAAAAAACTGAAGAGGAGGGGACGCTTCCTAACTCATTTTACAAGGTCAGCATTACCCTGATACAAAAGCCGAACAAGGATGATACAAAAAAGAAAATTACAGGCCAATGTTGCTATGAACATAGATGCAAAAATCCTCAACAAAATCCTAGAAAACTGAATACAACAATATAGTAAAAGGATCATACACCATGATCAAGTGGGATTTATTCCAGGGATGCGGATATGGTTCAATACTGACAAATCTATCAACGTGATACACCATGTTAACAAAATGAAAAATAAAAATAACATGATTATCTCAATAGATGCCGAGAAAGTATTTGACAAGATACAGCATCCATTTATGATAAAAACTCTCAAGGAAATGGCTATAGAAGTAAAGTACCTCAACATGATAAGGGCCAAATACAACAAACTCACAGCTAACATTATATTCAATGGTGAAAAACTGAAAGCTATCCCTCTAAGAACAGGAATAAAACAAGGATGCTCACTCTTGCCACTGTTATTCAACATAGTATTAGAAGTCCTAGACAGAGCAATTAGGCAAGAAAAAATAAATAAATGGATCCAAATTGGAAAGGAAGAAGTAAAACTGTTCCTATTTATGGATGACATAATTTTATATTTAGAAAACCCTAAAGAGTCCAACAAAACTATTAGAAATAACGGATACAGTAAAGTTTCTGGGTACAAAATCAACATACAAAAATCAGCTGCATTTCTATACACTAACAATGAACCAGCAGAAAGAGAAATGAATAATACAATCCCATTTACAATCACAACAAAAAGAATAAAATCCTAGGAATAAATTTAACTAAGGAGGTGAAAGAACTATACAATGAAAACTGTAAGACATTGTTGAAAGAAATCAGATAAGACACAAAGAAATGGAAAGACATTCTGTGCTTATGAACTGGAAGAATTAACACAGTTAAAATGTCCTTATGACCTAAAGCAATCTACAGATTCAATGCAATCCCTATCAAAATCCCAATGACATTTTTTCACAGAAATAGAACAAAGAATTCTAAAATTTACATGCAACAACAAAAGACCCTGAATAGCAAAAGCAATCATGAGAAAAATGAACACAGCTGGAGGTATCACTCTTCCTGATTTCAAACTATACTACAAAGCTGCAGCAATCAAAACAGCAAAGTACTGGCACAAAGACAGATGCACAGATCAATGGAACAGAATTGAAAGCCCAGAAACAAACCCACACATTTATGGGCAGCTAATTTTCGACAAAGGAACCAAGAACATACAATGGAGAAGGGAAAGTCTCTTCAATAAATAGTGTTGAGAAAAGTGGACAGCCAAGTGCAAGGGAATGAAAGTAGACCATTATCTTACACCCTACACAAAAATTAACTCAAAATGGATTAAAGACTTGAACGTAAGACCTGAAACCACAAAACTCCTAGAAGAAAACATAGGCAGCACACTCTTTGACACTGGTCTCAGCAATATCTTTTTAAATATGTCTCCTCAGGCAAGGGAAACAAAAGCAAAAATAAACAAATGGGACTATATCAAACTAAAAGCTTCTGCACGGCAAAGGAAACCCTCAACAAAACAAAAAGACAACCTAACATTTGGGAGAAGATATTTGCAAATCATATATCCAATAAGGGGTTAACATCCAAAATATATAAAGAACTCATACAACTAGTAACAAAAAGACAATCAACTTGATTTAAAAAATGGGTGGAGGATCTGAACAGACATTTCTCCAAAGAAGATATACAGATGGCCAATAGGCATATGAGGAGTTGTTCAACATTAGTAATTATTAGGGAAATGCAAATGAAAACTACACTGAGACATAACTTCATGCCCTTCAGAATGGCTATTACTAAGAAGATAAGAAATAACTAGTGTTGGAGAGGATGTGGAAAAAGGGAATGCTTATACCCTGCTGGTGGGAATGTAAACTGGTGCAGTCGCTATGGAAAACAGTATTCCTCAAGAAGAATAGAACTACCATATGATCCAGGTATTCCACTTCTGGGTATTTATCCAAAGAACATGAAAATACTATTTCAAAAAGATATATGTACCCCTATGTTCATTGTAGCATTATTTACAATAGCCAAGACATGGAAACAACCTAAGAGCCCGACAGATAAATGGATAAAGAAGATATGGTGTGTGTGTGTGTGTGTGTGTGTGTGTGTGTGTATGTGTGTGTGTGTATATATATATATATATATATATATATATAAAATGGAATATTACTCAGCCATAAGAAAAGATGAAATCTTGCCATTTGTAACAACATGCATGGACCTTGAGAGTATTATGTTAAGCGAAATAAGTCAGATGGAGAAAGACAAATACCACGTGATTTCACTCATGTGAGGAAAAAAAACAACAAACACATAGATACAGAGAACAGACTGGTAGCTACCAGAAGGGAAAAGGGGTGAGAGGGAGGGCAAAAGGGGAATAGGGGGACATTTGTATGGTGACGGATTGAAACTAGATTTTTGGTGGTGAACAAGACGTACTCTAAGAGAAGTCAAAATAAAATGATGTACATCTGAAATTTATATAATGTTATAAACCAACGTTACTTCAATGAAAAAGAAAGAAAGAAAAAATAATAAGATAAAACACTAAAAACAAAGACAAAAAAGAGGGATTACAATTGTGTTTCCTACTCCTTAGCACAGTACCTGGTAGGTACTCATCAAATATCTTTTTTTTTTAATTTAATGTTCATTTAATTTTAAATACGAATCTACTTTCCCTTACAGACTAATAAAACAATTATGGAGTTTTCAATTTCTTGTCCCGTATCTCTTACCAGTTTTTTTAAATTTGTATTTTTAACATAAGACAAACATAGATGAATAGAAAAGATATGGTGCAAAACAAAACCAATAAACAAAAACATTGTTCTATCTAACCTCCACTAGCAGCTAGCCATGTAATTTTTTAAATTGTGATAAACACATACCATAAAATTTACCTTCTTAACCATTTTGAGTATATAGTTCAGTAGTGTTAACAGGTCTCCAGAACTTTTTCATCTTGTAAAACTGAAACTCTACACCCATTAAATAACAACTCCCAATTCGCCCTCTCCCCACAGTAACCAACAATTCTACTCTCTATCTCTGTGAATTTGACTACTTTAGATATCTTATATAAATGGAATCACACAGTGTTTGCCTTTTTTGTGCTGCATTATTTCACTTAGCATAATGTCCTCAAAGTTCATCCATATTATAGCATGTGGCAAGATTTCCTCCATTTTAAAAGCTGAATAACATTCCATTGTATGAGTACTCCACATTTTGTTTATCTCTTCACCCACTGATGTACACTCGAGTTGTTTTCACTTTTTGACTATTGCGAATACTGCTGCTACAAATATGGGTGTACAAATACCTCTTGGAGACCATGTTTTCAATACTTTTGGGTATATACCCAGAAGTGGTATTGCTGGATCATACGATAAGGCTAGTTTTAATCTTTTGAGGAACTGCCACACCATTTTCCAAAGTGACTGCATCATTTTATATTCTCACCAACAGTGCACAAGGGTTCCAATTTCTCCACATCATCACACCCCATATTTACTGTTTTTTTGATAGTAGCCATCCTAATGGGTGTGAGGTTGTATTTTCATTTGCATTTCTCTAATAATTAGTGATAGTGAGCATGTTTTCATGTGCTTTCAGTCTTTTCTATATCATCTTTAGAAAAACGTCTATTCAAGTCTTTGGCCCATTTTTTGAATTAGGTTATTTTTTTGTTGCTGAGTTGTAGTAGTTCTTTATGTATTCTGCATATTAACCCCTTATTAGATATATGATTTGCAAATATTTTCTCCTATTTTGTAGGCTGCCGTTTCACTTTAACAAAATGTTAAATTTTATGTTATGTATATTTCACAATAATAATAACAGTAACTATCCAAAAGAAAAATCCAGGTCCAGATGACTTCACTGCTAAATCCAGGCTAACATCTGAAGAAGAATCAATAGCGATTATTCTGAAACTCTTCCAAAAAACAAGAGGGAACACTTCCCAACCCATTAAATGAGACCAGTATTAACCTCATACCAGTGGCCGGCTGGGTTGCGCAGCAGTTAAGTGCTTTTCCTCTGCTTCCTGTAGGTCTGGGGTTCACAGGTTCGGATACTGGGCGTGCACCAACGCACTGATTGTCAAGCCATGCTGTGGTGGTGTCCCATATAAAGTAGAGGAAGATGGGCACAGATGTTAGCCTAGGGCCAATCTTCCTCAGCAAAAAAGAAGAGGATTGGCATCGGATGTTAGCTAGATCCCTCACAAAAAAAAAAACAAACAAAAAAACACCTCATACCAAAATCAGACCCAGACATTACAAGCAAACAAAACTGAAAATATCTCTCATAAATAAGAAGGCACAAATATTGAACAAAATACTAGCAAACTGAATCCAACAACATATAAAGAGAATTATACACCATGACCAAGAAAGATTTATCCCAGGTATACAAGGTTAGTTTAACATCTGATAATCATAGTGATGCACCCAATAAAATTTTAAAAACCCACATGATCATCTCAGTAGATGCAAAGAAATCATTTGACAATATCCAACACACATTTATGATAAACACTCAAAAAAGTGGAAATAAAAGGGAACTTCCTCAACTTGATGAACAGCATCTATGAAAAATCTACAGCTAACACTACACATAATGGTGAAAGAGGAGATGCTTTCGCCCTAAGATTAGGAACAAGAAAAGGATGTCTGCTCTTGTCACTTCAATTCAACACTGTACTGGAGGTTCTAACCAGGGAAACTGGGCCAGAAAAAGAAATAAAACTAATCCATATTGGAAAGGAAGAATTAAATCATCTCTATTTGCACATGACATGACATTGCATATGGAAAATCTTTTTAAAAATCCACTAAGAGAGTGATGTCAGCGTCATGGCAGAGAGAGCTTTCCCGGAAACTCTTCCCCCCGATAAGATACAACAAAAGGAACAGTCACAGACCAACAACGGACTCCTAGACAGCGAAAAGCAAGATCGGCAAGATCCACACTGCCGCACATCTGAGAGTGGAATGTGCTGGGCCCCTGGAGGAAGTGAGGAGAGGTAAGGTGAACTCCTCTCCCTCCCCATCAGATCAGCGATCCCGGTCAGCGCGGCTCCCAGAGAGGGGGGAGGGGCGGCCCTCTGCAGGGAAACCATAGCTCTTCGGGCTCTCTCAGGCAGTGGGAAACTCCCACACAGAGGATTCAGAACAGCTACAGGGGTCCCATCAACATCTGAGCACCCCAGGAGAGTGGATAATGAGGGTCGAGCGAGAAGTCCCCCACGCCAGGGACCCAGTGGGCAAAAGAGAGAGCTCCCCCCTCCCCGCAAGCCGGACACTGCAGCTCACCTGGCCAGACCAGACCAAGCGGCTGGCAGATCGCAGCCAGCAGCCGGGGCAGAGCGAAGGGGGCTCAGATTACACAGCCCTTAACCTCCACACAGTGACGGCAGGTGGAAATTGCAACCAGATATTTCCAGGATGAGGAAAAACAAAGCCAATACAGGAACCACAATGCAAAGGTACATGAAATCACCAGACCAGAAGGAAAATGACAAGCACCCAGAAAACAACCTGAAGGCACAGAAATCCATAATCTAAACAGAGATTTCAAAGTAGCTATCATAAAAAACTCAATGAAATACGAGACAACACAGACAAACAATTCAATGAGATTAGGAGCTTCTTCACAAAAGAGATTGAAATCCTAAAGAAAAACCAATCAGTACTGATGGAGATCAAGAACACAAAGGAGGAGATAAAGGAGAATCTGGAATCTTTAAAGAACAGAGATGACAATATGGAGGAAAGAATTAGCATTATAGAGGATAGGAATACAGATATACTCTAGATGGAAGAGGAGAGAGAACTAAGACTAAAGAGAAATGAAGCAAGTCTCTGCGAAATATCTGACTCTATTAGGAAATGTAACATAAGAATTATAGATATTCCTGAGGGAGAAGAGAGGGAAAGAGGAACAGCGAGCCTATTCAAGGAAATAATAGCTGAGAACTTCCCAAGTCTGGAGAAGGAGCAGGAAATACCAGTAAGTGAAGCCAACAGGTCGCCTAAATACGTCAACAGGCAAAGGCTCACTCCACGACATGCAGTGGTAAGGCTGGCCAAAGTTAATGACAAAGAAATAATATTAAGGGCAGCTAGACAAAAACAAAAAATAACGTACAAAGGAACTCCCATCAGGCTCTCAGCGGATTTCTCAACAGAAACTTCACAGGCTAGGAGAGACTGGAATGATATATTCAAAATACTGACAGAAACAATCTTTCAGCCAAGAATACTCTATCCAGCAAAAATATCCTTCAAATATGATGGAGAAATAGTAACTCTCCCAGATAAACAAAAGCTAAGGGAGTTCATGGCCATGAGACCCCCACTGCAAGAAATACTCAAGAAGGACCTCAGTCCCAAAAAAAATAAAAGAAAGGGAATACAAAGCTTGGAGCAAGGAGAAAAACAGGTAGACAAAATCAGAAAAATAGCAGATCTTTACCGGAACAGGTTAGCTAGCACTTAAATACCAAAATCAAAGATCAAAGGAAGGAATTCACCAAAAATAAATATAACCTCATCACTGTAAACACACACCCACAACACAATATAGAATAAGGTATAACAAGAACGACTTAGAAGGGGAAGAGGAAAGGGACTGAATTGACTTAGTATAAGGAAATAAGAGGCCATCAGATAATGGACTATCTCATACACAAGATGTTTTATACAAACCTCAAGGTAACCACTAAACAAATAATCAAAACAAGATCACATATGATAAACAAAGAGAAAACTAGAAGAGTTATAAGACAGAACAACCAAACTGAATTGGCAGTCCAAAACAAAAGGGACAAGAAACGAAGGAAATGCAAAAGAACTAGAAAATAAGTGAAAAAACAGCAACATTAAGCCCTCATATATCAATAATTACCCTAAATGTAAATGGATTGAACTCTCCAATCAAAAGATACAGAGTGGCAGGATGGATTAAAAAGCAAGACCCAACAACATGCTGCCTCCAGGAAACACATCTAAGCTCTAAAGACAAGCACAGGCTCAGAGTGAAAGGATGGAAGACAATACTCCAAGCTAATGACAAACAAAAGAAACAGTTGTTGCCATACTCATATCAGACAAAGTAGACTTCAAGATAAAACAGGTTAAGAGAGACAAAGAAGGGAAATATATAATGATAAAAGGGACACTCCACCAAGAAGACATATCACTTATAAATATATATGCCCCCAACATAGGAGCACCAATGTACTATTAACAAACCTAAGAGGAGACATTAACAACAACACAATAATAGTAGGGGATCTTAATACGGCACTTACATCAATGGATAGATCATCCAGACAAAAAGTCAATAAAGAAACAGTGGACTTAAATGAAAAACTGGACGAGATGGACCTAGTAGACATATACAGAGCACTCCATCCAAAAACAGCTAACTACACATTCTTCTCAAGCGCACATGGAACATTCTCAAGGATAGACCATATGTTGGGAAACAAAGCAAGCCTCAATAAATTTAAGAAGATTGAAATCATAACAAGCATCTTTTCAGACCATAATGCTATGAAACTGGAAATGAACAACAACAAAAAAAAACTGGGAAAGTGACAAATATGTGGAGATTAAACAACATGCTACTGAACAACCAAGGGATCATGGATGAAATTAAAGGAGAAATCAAAAACGATCCAGAAACAAATGAAAATGAAAATATGCCATAGCAAACCATATGGGATGCAGCAAAAGTGGTCCTGAGAGTGAAACTCATAGCAATACAAGCCCACCTTAACAAATAAGAAAAAGCCCAAATAAGCAACCTTAAATTACACCTAACAGAACTAGAAAAAGAAGAACAAACAAAGCCCAAAGTCAGCAGAAGGAGAGAAATAATAAAAATCAGAGCAGAAATAAATGAAATTGAGACCAAAAAACAAACAGTAGAAAGGATTAATGAAACAAAGAGTTGGTTCTTTGAGAAGGTAAACAAAATTGACAAACCCTTAGCCAGACTTACTAAGAAAAAAAGAGAAAAGACTCAAGTAAATAAAATTAGAAATGAAAGAGGAGAAATTACAATGGATACCATGGAAATACAAAGGATTATAAGAGAATACTATGAGAAATTATATGCCAACAAATTGGACAATCTAGAAGAAACAGATAAATTCTTAGACTCATACAACCTCCCATAACTGAACCAAGAAGAAATAGAGAATCTGAATAGACCAATCAAGTAAAGAGATTGAAATAGTAATCAAAAACCTCCCAAAAAATGAAAGCCCGGGACCAGATGGCTTCTCTGGTGAATTTTAGCAAACGTTCAAAGAAGACTTAATACTCATCCTTCTCAAACTATTCCAAAAAATAGAGGAAGATGGAACACTTCCTAACTCGTTCTACGAGGCCAACATCACCCTGATACCAAAGCCAGACCAAGACAATACAAAGAAGGAAAATTACAGGACAATATCGCTGATGAACATAGATGCAAAAATCCTCAACAAAATATTGGCAAACCGAATACAGCAATATGTTCAAAAGATCATACACCATGACCAAGTGGGATTTATACCAGTGATGCAGGGATGGTTCAAGAACTGCAAATCAATCAACGTGATACACTACATTAACAAAACGAGGAACAAAAACCACATGATCATCTCAATGGATGCAGAGAAGGCATTTGACAAGATCCAGTGTCAATTTTTGATAAAAACTCTCAATAAAATGGGTATAGAAGGAAATTATCTCAACATAATAAAGGCCATTTATGACAAACCCACAGCCAACATCATATTCAATGGGGAAAGTCTGAAAGCCATTCCTTTCAGAACAGGGACAAGACAAAGGTGCCCACTGTCGCCACTCTTACTTAACATAATACTGGAGGTGTGGCCAGAACAATTAGGCAAGAAAAAGGAATAAAAGGAATCCAAATATGCAATGAAGAAGTGAAACTCTATTTGCAGATGACATGATTTTATATATAGAAAACCCTAAAGAATTTGCTGGAAAACTATTAGAAATAATCAACAACTACAGCAAAGTCGCAGGGTACAAAATTATCTACAAAAATCAGTTGCATTTCTGTATGCTAATAACGAACTAACAGAAAGAGAGCTCAAAAAGATAATACCATTTACAATTGCATCAAAAAGAATAAAATATCTAGGAATAAATCTTACCAAGGAGGAGAAAGACCTATACAATGAAAACTACAAGACATTATTGAAAGAAATCGATGATGACATACAGAAATGGAAAGGCATCCCATGCACATGGATGGGAAGAATAAACATACTTCTAAAGTCTGTATTACCTAAAGCAATCTACAGATTCAATGCAATCCCAATCAGAATCCCAAAGACATTCTTCACGGAAACAGAAAAAAGAATACTAAAATTCATATGGGGCAACAAAAGACCCCGAATAGCTAAAGAAATCCTAAGAAAAAAGAACAAAGCTGGAGGCATCACAATCCCTGACTTCAAAACATACTACAAAGCAATAGTAATCAAAACAGCATGGTACTGGTACAAAAACAGACACACAGATCAATGGAACAGAATTGAAAGCCCAGAAATAAAACCACACATATATGGACAGCTAATTTTCAACAAATTAGCTAAGAACATACAATGGAGAAAGGAAAGTCTCTTCAATAAATGGTGTTGGGAAAACTGGACAGCCACATGCAAAAGAATGAAAGTGGACCATCTGCTATCGCCATTCACAAAAATTAACTCAAAATGGATCAAAGACCTGAAGGTGAGACCTGAAACTATAAAACTCATAGACGAAAATATAGGCAAAAACACTATTTGACATTGGTCATAAAGGAATCTTTTCGGATGACATGCCTACCCAGACTAGGGAAACTAAAGAAAATATAAGCAAGTGGGACTTGATCAGATTAAAGAGCTTCTACAAGACAAATGAAACCACAATCAAGATGAACAGACAACCCACCAGCTGGGAGAAAATATTTGCAAAACATACATCTGACAAGGGGTTAATCGCCATAATATATAAAGAACTCACACAACTGAACAACAAAAAAAACAAACAACTCGATCAAAAAATGGGCAGAGGAAATGAACAGACACTTCTCCAAAGAAGATATACAGATGGCCAATAGGCACATGAAAAGATGTTCAACATCACTAATCATCAGGGAAATGCAAATCAAAACAACACTAAGATATCACCTCACGCCCGTTAGAATGGCTATAATCATCAAGACAAAAAACTACAAATGATGGAGAGGATGTGGAGAAACAGGAACGCTCATACACAGCTGGTGGGAATGCAAACTGGTGCAGCCTCTATGGAAAACAGTATGGAGATTCCTCAAAGAATTAAAAATAGAAATACCTTATGATCCAGCTATCCCACTATTGGGAATCTATCCAAGGAACCTGAAATCAACAATCCAAAGAGGCTTATGCACCCCTATGTTCATTGCAGCATTATTCACTATAGTCAAGAAGTGGAAGCGACCTAAGTGTCCCTCGACTGATGATTGGATCAAGAAGATGTGGTATATATATATACAATGGAATACTACTCAGCCATAAAAAAAGACAAAATCGTCCCATTTGCAACAATATGGATGGGCCTGGAAGGTATTATGTTAAGTGAAATAAGCCAGAAAGAGAAAGACAAACACTGTATGATCTCACTCATATGTGGAATATAAACCAACACATGGACAGAGAAAACAGTATTGTGGTTACCAGGGGGAATGGGGGTAGGGGGTGGGCACAAGGGGTGAAGGGAGACATATATATGGTGACGGACAAACAAAAATGTACAACCCAAAATTTCACAATGTTATAAACTATTAAAACATCAATTAAAAAAATCCACTAAAACACTATTAGAACAAATAAATAAGTTAATATACAAAATTCAATTTATACATTTGCAATGAACAATCCAAAAATGAAATTAAGAACATAATTACATTTATAATACCATCAAAAAGAATAAAATAAGCAGGAATAAATGTAACACAAGAAGTGCAAAATGTATATACTGAAAACTACAAAACATTCATGAAAGAAATTAAAGACCTAAATAAATGGCAAAACATCCCATGTTCATGGATCAGGAGACTTAATAACATGAAGAGGCAACACTTCCTAAAGTGAACTATAAATTCAACTCAATCCCTTTCAGAATCCAAGCTGACCTCTCTGTAGAAATTTACAAGCTGATTCTAAAATTGATATGGAATTGCAAGGGACCCAGAATGGTCAAAACAATCTTGACAGGAACAAAGTAGGAGGACTCACACTTTCAAACCTTACTTTCAAAGCAATGGTAATCAAGATAGTGTGTTACTGGCATAAGTACTGACATATAGATCAATGGAATAGAACTCAGAGTCAAGAAATAAATTTATGTCTCTATGGTCAACTTATTTTCAACAAGGGTGCCAATACCATTCAATGTGGAAAGAATAGTCTTTTCAAGAAATATTGCTAGGGCAACTGGACAGCCACAGCAAAAGACTGAAGTTGGACCTTTACCTCACACCATACATAAAAATTAACTCAAAATGTATGAAAGACATAAATGTAAGAGCTAAAACTATATAATTCTTTGAAGGCAACATAGGAGTACATCTTCATGAACTTGGATTTGGCAATGGTTTCTTAGATATGACACTAAAAGCACAAGCAACGAAAGAAAAAACTGATAAACTGGAGTTCGTCAAAATGAAAAACTTTCGTGCATCTAAAGACACTATTAAGAAAGTGAAAGACAACCCACAGAATGACAGCAAATATTTGCAAACCATATATCCAATAAGAGCCTGCTATGCAGAAAACGCTAAAAAAAAAAAACCCTCTTGCAACTCAGTAACAAAAAGACAACTAACCCAATTCAAAAATGAGCAAAGGACCTGAATAAACATTTTTCCAAAGAAGATATACAAATGGCCAACAAGCATATGAAAAGATGCTCAACATTATTAGTCATTAGAGAAATACAAATCAAAATCACAATCAGATACCACTTCACAGCCACTAGGATGTCAACAAATTTTTTAAAAAATGTAAAAGCAGGGGCCGGCCCACCAGAGTAGTGGTTAAGTTCACGTGCTCTGCTTCGGCGGCCCGGGGTTCGCGGGTTCGAATCCTGGGTGTGGACCTACGCACCACTCATCAAGCCAGGCTGTGGCAGGCGTCCACATATAAAACAGAGGAAGACGGGCACAGATGTTAGCTCAGGGGCAATCTTCCTTACCAAAAGAAATTAAAACAAGTGTTGGTAAAGATGTGGAGAAATTGGAACTCTTGTACACTGCTTGTGGGAATGTAAAATAGTGTAGCCAGTGTAGAAAACAGTTTGGTGGTTCCTCAGTAAGTTAAACATAGAATTACCATATGACCCAATAATTCCATTCCTAGGTATATATCCAAAAGAATTGAAAATAGATGTTTAAATAAATAAAAACTGGTATACAAATGTTCATAGTAGTACTATTCACAATAGCCAAAAGGTGAAAACAACCTAAGTTATCTATGAATGAAGGAATGAATGGATAATGAAAATGTGGGTATTATCTATACAATGGAATATTATTAGGACATAAAAAGGAATAAAGTACTGACACATGCTACACATGGACGAACCTTGAAAATACGCTACACGAAAGAAGCCAGTCACAAAAGACCAAATATTATATGAACCCATTTATATGAAAGGTCCAGAACAGGTCAATCCATAGAAACAGCAAGCAGATTAGTGACTGCTTAGGGGTAGAAGAGGTGAAAGGGGGATAGGAAGGCGATAGCTAAAGGGTACAGGGTTTCTTTGGTGGTGATTAAAATGTTTGAACATTGACTGTGGAGACAGTTGCACAACTCTGTGAATATATAGAAAACCATTGAATTGTACACTTTAAATGGGTGAATTGCATGGTATGTGAATTATATCTCAACAAAGCTGTTTAAAAAAAATTTTTAATTTATGCTACAATTGCAACAACAAAGATCATATTTATGTGGAAAAGCACATGAAGAAAGTACAAACAAAATGAATATATTAGGGTTGTAGGTCTGGGTAGTATGTTTTCTTTTATTGTTAAAATGTTTATACAATATGTTTAAATGAATGTTTTAAAAATTATGGTATAGAAATGTTTAGTAACTCACCTTTATAAATAAGAGGTTTATCTTTATCTTCTGTCTTCTCTCTACTAGCCAAATCAAGAAAATCTTCAATCAAGTCCAGAGATATGAGAGACTGGCTGAAAACAAGGCTAAAAAAACAGATTAGTGTTCATGGATTAGAAGATTCACAAAGTAGAGATATCATTTCTTCCCAAATTGATCTACAAATACAACACGATTCAAATCACAACCCCACTAGGATTTTTAATAGAAAATAACAAGTTGATTCTAAAGTTTATATGGGAATGCCAAGCATACAGAGTAGCCACAACAATTTTGAAAGACAAGAATTTGGAGGCCTAACTCTACATGATTACAATACTTACAAAGCTAGAGTAATCAAAACAGTGTAATACTGATGAAGTGACAAGCACAAATCAATGGAACAGAATATAGAGTTCAGACACAGAGCCACACAATATAGTTAATCGGTTTCTGACAAAGAAGCAAAGGCAATTCAATGGAAAAAGGATAGTCTTTTCAAAAATGGTCTTGGAAAATTTGACACCCATATGCAAAAAAATGAACTTCGGCCTAAAACTCATTGAAGTATGAGTACAAAAATTAACTCAAAATGGATCATAAATCTAAATGTAAAATGTAAAACTGCAGAACGTTTAGAACACAAAGAAGAAAATCTTCATAACTGGGGGTTAGACAAACAATTCTTAGACATGACACCAAAAGTATGATCTATGAAAATAAAAGTTGATAAATTGGACTTCATCAAAATTCAAAAATTTTACTCTGCGAAAGACACTATATAGAGAATATGAGAAAAAATCTTCCTACTAAAAGTATTCAAGTAATCTTAGACTGTACACATTCTAAAACACTCTGTCATCCCATTTCAAATATGTTTGCAAATTCCTGATTCTCTATCCCAGTAATTTTCTAACTCCTTTTTCAGCCATGAAAGCTATTTGTTCACATAAAGTCTTATGTCGTGTTAAAATAAATAATAAAAGCAAGGTGCTTTTGGCCTTGGAGGAAAAGGAAAAACGTCACTGGCTCCTAACCCTCTGCTCTAGGTCACCAACTTGCAAGGGCTCTGAGAAACAGTTTGAAAACCACTACTCTGACCTATCCCATTGGTGAAAAGTGGACATAATTATACACTGGAAATGAAAAAAATCTAGAAAGAGAATATCGGAGGGCTCATTCTCTCCCTTATATATGCAAAGTAGGTCAGTATACAAGGAACTAGACATCTATGGCAAGCATATTTTTTATTTTGTTTTGTTTTGATTGTGAAAGCTATACTGTAGGAGAGAGATGTGCTAATGACTTCAGAAGATCCTTCAACACTCACTGCTTGATGTCTTCAGATTTAGTAGAACTAAAAAGAATAACTCAAGCTATGAGTTAACGACATATGCATTGACTATTGTATGGCTTCTTGAGCTCTGCACTGTGGCAGTCTACTGTCTCCTAGTTGGTACTCCTAGAATACTGGTAAGGAAATGAATTGATTCCGGGTGCTCAGCGTAAATGACCAAGGGCTATGCCTTAATCTCTCAGTAAAGTGATTATGTTTCCCAGAATCAAACACTTTACTGAATCAATTTTTTTCTAAGACACAAATTAAGTTTTTGATGGTTCCTGTAACTAAGAAACAAATTCTTAAAAATACTAATTATTTAATTGAATTAATTTGGAATTTGGACTACTATTCTGGAAAAAAGTTGACTTGAGTCAGTTAGCATTAAGTCTGGTTCTGAGAACCACTGAACTCAGATAAGTCTCACTATGAAAAAGGTAGTGTTACTAGGACTAAGTGGCTTTATACTAATGGTTATCTCTGTTAACCTTTTCTAGTTGCAGATACCATGAAGAACTATTGTCGTGACTGGTAATAATTCTCATACCTGTATAAACTATTTTGGCTTTACCTATTTTATAAATGACCCATGTGAAAATATAAAAGCAATACTTATCAAATTCACACATATCAAAAATCTGGGAATAAAGATTCAATCAAAATTTAATATTTAAATGATAGAAAACAAATAAGTCAGAAGGGCTGGGCTGAAACCAGTGGTGTACTGAAGTTGACTATAACTAGCTTGAAAGTGGGTCCTTAGCATCTCTTCCCACCTCTGACATCACGCTGGAAGCTTGAAACTGGCCATGGTGGGAGTATTTATGCTATGGAAATCAGCAAATGTTACAAATCAGGACTTTTCTCTCTTGCTTCTTTGCTTTCCCTATTTTTATTTATTTATTTATTTATTTATTTATTTATTGGAGAGTCGGTTGTTAAACATTTATCAGCACACCACTGGCTAAAATCACTAAAATTCATTTATTTCTCACTCTGTGTTTTCATTCAGGTCAAAAGATTACCTGCACAAATAGAAAACAGGGAAATCTGATTTGACAGCAGCTCTTTAAAAAAAAAATGAGTCTTTAGTTGACCAGAAATTCAACATGAACCAACAGTGTTATTTAGATGTTGGAAAACCTCTCTATTGGATTGCATGAATGGAAGTATAGGGTCCAGAATAAACAAGAACCAGACTCACTATAACTCTGTGTTAATAAGAACTCAGCTGAAGTGTTTTGTTTACTGTGACCATATTTTGAAGCAGGGGCTAAAAAACTGAAGTATATTCAAGACCACGTGGTCAGGGCTGAAACTGTGCCACACAAAGAATAGATCAAAGAACTCAGAAGAAAAAGCTAAAAGTGACAAGAGAGATAAAACCCACCATTACTTGAATAGGAAACAATTGAAACAGTAGTAGTGACATCTTCAGCCTACTTTGAAAGGCATCAGGGAAATAAGATGGATGGAGGGATGGAAAGATAAAGTGACATGTAATAAAGAAAGCAGAATAAAATATACACTATAGTATAGATTCTAGGTGACAGGTATATGGGTATTCACTGCAAAATTCTTTCTGCTTTTTGTTAGGTTTGAAAATTTCCATAATCAAATGTTGGACAAGTAAAGAACAGTGGTGATCACAATTCTGGAAATGCATAGTTTTATAGTCTTAACATTGATAATATCTATCAGTTGGGCTTATAACTAAAAATGATCATAGTAAGAGTATTAAAAAAAAAAGCAGCAGATATGTTCTATTTTCAACCAGAGGAGAAACAGCTATAGGGATAGAGTATAAACTAAAGATAAGGACATGTTTTCTAGTGATTTGAAGTATTCAACTATAGGTAGCCTTCCGAGATGGCAAATATTCCACCATAGGAGAGGCTAGGAGAACATCTATGATGAACATGGTAGAAGAGATTCTTGTACTGGTTAGGAAATTAAAAGACCACTAAAATCCCTTTCATACTCTTAAAATTCTTGTATGGTACCCAAATAAAAATTAATGTTAAATTACAGAAGTTGATAGCAGAAAAAACCATGAGCATGTCTAGAGCAATAATCTCTCCTGACCTTTCAGGTACTCTGAACTCAAATATCCACTTTCTACCTGACATCTCTCATGGATATCTAATAGGCCTCTCAAACTTAACATAGCCAGAGCAGGACTCTTTAATATCTCTAATAAACTTAGTTATCCCCTAATCTTCTCCATTTTAGTAAATAATACTATAATCCATCAGCCACTTAGGCTGGAAGCCTGGGATTCATCTCAGGCTACTCTCTTCTTCTTAATGCCCTGCATTTAATCTACCAAGTCCTGTTGTTTCTACTCCAAAACAACACCCTTTATTTCCACTACTACCACTCTATTCCAAGCCAACATCATTCCTTATCTGAACCACTTGTTTCTGTATAAATAAAGTGGCAATATACAACAAAAATTACTTTTAGTGAGTACTTACTAGGTGCCAGGTATGGTGGTTAATAAAAAAGAATAAAACAGTCTATGTCTTCAAACAACCCACTATCCAGTGAAAAGACATATACGAGTACATTAGAATATGTTAAGAGTAGAGTAGAGGTATATTAAAAAGTGATATGGAAATACAACAGAGGATCTACCTCTTTCCAGGAAAGTTAAAGGAACTAAGTTTGGAACTTCTTTAAGATAAAAGATTGTTTTATTTTAGCGTTATGTTAAATTGTTATTAAAAGCACCACAGATAAATTTTAAAAATATTTTATGATCAGATGTTGGGATCTTATAACAGCATAAACAATAAGCATGGTTCAAAACTTTAAAAGTATGCTTCTCTCTTTTTTTTTTTTTTTGTGAGGAAGATGAGCCCTGAGCTAACATCCATGCTAATCCTCCTCTTTTTTGCTGAGGAAGACCGGCTCTGAGCTAACATCTATTGCCAATCCTCCTCCTTTTTTCCCCCAAAGCCCCAGTAGATAGTTGTATGTCATAGTTGCACATCCTTCTAGTTGCTGTATGTGGGACGTGGCCTCAGCATGGCTGGAGAAGCGGTGCGTTGGTGCGCGCACGGGATCCGAACCCAGGCCACCAGTAGCGGAGCACGCGCACTTAACCGCTAAGCCACGGGGCCGGCCCAGAAAAGTATGCTTTTTGAATAGTAATTTGATAGATGAGATTGGGGGGGTGGGGACGCAGGGAAGAGAATGGGTGCACAAATGTTAGAAGTAAAACAAACAGGAACAAAAAACAAAGGAGAAATAATAAAGAAAGAATAGTCAAAGAGGTGAAAGAAAATAAAGTCTGAGAGGTGTCCACTAGATTTGGGGATTAAAAGATCACTAAGTGACATTAGAAAGAAAAATCTCAGTAAAGTGACAGTAGAAGCCACACTGCACGGATTCAAAAATGAGTTTAAAGATGGTGAAATACAGATATCAACTAGAGGCTTGGCTCAAGGAAATAAGTTCAAGGTGCAATCGCCAGAAGGGGAAAACAGCACTGAAGAAATAACCAGAATATGCACTCAGAACTAGTGGCTTAGAAGGAAGATAGCTGTCTGTCACTATACTAATCAAAGAAATTACATCCTTAGGAAAGAAGAAAACAAAATAGATTTCTTCCAACTGTTTAAACAATAGAAAGGTTATCAAAAGGTTTATTTATATAATAAAAATAGGAAAGAACTTACACTTTATCCCCAATTTCCTCTGCCATTCGAAGAATTTCAAAGAGAAGTACCATTTTTCCAGAATGCTCTAAAACCTCAGCATCAGCATCTGTAACAAAATCTTTGTACCAGTCTGGAGCTGGGCTGCTTGGATTAGAAGAGGAAGTAGCTTTACCTAAATAAAATAAATGAAACATAAATAAGTAGGTAAATAAGGAAAGAAACTGAAAGACCCCTAGAGAGGGACTAAGAAAGAGACCAAGAGAAAACAGATATAGACCAACCCAAGGGGAGAGTAAAAAAGAAAGAGACTGAGGGAGTTGGGAGAGGTGAATGAAACACACACACACTCTCTCTCTCTCTCCCTCTCTCACGCCTAGAGAGAAAAAAAGACCACTCCAGGAGAGCAAGAGCTCTATACTGAGAAAGACACGAGGTGGGGAGTGGGGTAGAGGGAACAAACCCATCTTGGGAGAGGGAGAGAAAGAGACAGAGGGAGTCAGATAGACACACACACACACACACGCATGCAGAGGAAGAAAGACATGGGTGAGGGGGCCGCACTAAGTGAGAGAGTAAGCAAGAGACAGACCCTGAGAAAGTGCAAGCATGAGAAACAGAATCCAAAGGGAGGGTACTCAGAAAGACAAAGACCCTAAGACACGGAGCCCCCCAGGCCCTGAGAAAGTATAATCCCCAAAACACACTCCAAGAGACAGGGAACAGGAGAGAAAGAGACCTAGAGACCCAAAGTGAGACAGAGAGAGAGAGGAAGGGAGGAAGGGAGAGAGGGGAGTCTGACTGACTCAGAAATCAAGAGAGAAAAGATCTTAGGGACAGGAAACATTTCACTATGCTATACTAGAATTCTGGAAAACTCAAACAAGGATTGATCCCAGAATCATCATATCATATTAAATCATTTTGTCCTTATTTTCCCCACAAACTTTGACTATAAAAGGTGTTAAGAATAAAGTAACACAAAATAATCTATCCAAATATAATATCTAATCATAAACAGTTTAACCTTCTCTCCACTGATTTTTTTTTGTGAGGAAGATCAGCCCTGAGCCAACATCCATGCCAATCCTCTTTTTCCTGAGGAAGACCGGCCCTGTGCTAACATCTATCGCCAATTCTCCTCCCAGTATGTCATAGTTGCACATCCTTTTAGTTGCTGTCAGGCCACCTCAGCATGGCCTGACAAGCTGTGTGTCGGTGCATGCCCGGATCCGAACCCGGGCCACCAGTAGCAGAGCGCGTGCACTTAACCGCTAAGCCATGGGGCCGGCCCCTCCATTGATTTTTAATGCAAAGTATTTTAAATGTTTATATCTTTTTGTCATAAAATATTTCACATATTCAGAAAAGTATATAGAATGTAACGAACAGTCGTGTTCCCATATCCCATCTTCACCAAATTTTAACACTTATTCAATCTGCTTCTGATGCAGTTGAAGCCTAATAAGTGACCCTACCCAATCCCATTCTCTTCTTTCCCTCCCTTCTTTCTGAGAGGTAACTAACTCTAAATTCTATATTTACTATTTCTGTGTATGTTTCTATATTTTCACTACATATATATCCCTAAACTGTACATTATCTTTCATGTTTTCAAACTATACGTAAATGGTACCATACGGTTTGTATCATTCTATGACTTACTTTTTCACCCAATGTAGTTTTTCATTTTTCACTCAAAGTGAGACTTACTCAGTAATTCTAATTGCTGTGTAGTATTCCACTGCATGAATATACCAACATTTATTTGTTCTCCTGCTCAGAGACATTTAGATTATTTCTAATTTTGTGAAATAACTGCAATGAACACTCAATGTTGTTATATTTTTCTAGAATGTTGTCTACTTCATCTAAGTTATAAAGTTTCTGGCTTATAATTTTTAAAATATTACTTTAAACATACTTATTTTAGTCTTTATCAAATAGTTCTATTATTTGAGGTTCTTGAGAATCTAATCATGCTGCTTATGTCGTGTGTTAACTTTCGTCAGGTTGACTGCTAATTTATTTTGTTGCTAACTTTTCCTAAGGTTAATTGTCTCCTCAGGTATGCTATAATTCTTAATTGTCATTTCACTTTCAGTGTAGCTGTAATATGTGAGAATCCTGCGTAGCCTAGGTTGATACATCTCCACAGTGATTCTGCATCTGCTTCTGCCAGGTGCTCCAGGGGATCACCAACCCAGATTTACTTTTGAGGTTAGTATTCAGCCTGAGATATTTAGACTACGTAATGTAAACTCAAACCATAAACTATGTGAGGGAAAGCCCAAAATTATGAATTCAAGGAAACAATTTTTCCCACCCCAGAGCCCAGGGTAAAACAGATAAGCTTCCTTGTCATCTCCCTGTAGTGATGGGCAAATTTTCTTCTATCCTATTCTTCACTGGAGCATGTACCCTTTAAAAAGCTTCAGCTTTAATCTAGGTTCTAAGAACTCTCCACCTTATTGAGGGTTCAAGGTATTGTATCTTATTCTTGGGTAGGTGAAAACCAAAGCTGCTAATCTCAAGACTAGCATACCCCTAGGGCTTCCATAGCATACCTTCTTGAATTTATTGTTTAGGTTGTCAGTTCCCTCTTTGTGCCTCGGTCCTGGTGATTTCCACTACTTTCAGAGAGCTCATTATGTATTTATATTCAAACCACAGTGAACTATTGTCTAAACATGTTACACATTTACAAGATTCCATACCTTTCCTCGAATGTCTTATATTTCTTTCTTTCCCTCTTTGCCTGGCAAACTTCTATTCATGCTTTACTATATCTTCAAGAGTCAACTAAAATTTCACCTTAGGAAAGCCTCCCTGCAAGGTTGGCCCTTGGCTCTTGTCTGGAAACTTGAATGGTAAACAGTTCCCTGTACCGATATAAAACTTTCCCTGATAAGAGTGGCTCACTGTGCCTAGACTGTGTGTACAAACAGTGTGGTTTATTCTGAACACCTGTTTTCTTTCTGGGAGTCTGGAATTTGGTAAGAGCCAGGTAGACAGTGCCTATGTGACCAGTCCCCCCCAAAAAAACCCTGGGCACTCAGTCTCTAATGAACTTCTCCGGTAGACGACATTTCACATATGTTGTCATACTTTTTGTGGAGAAATTAGCACAAGTGTGACTACACTGGGAGAGGACTCTTGGAAGGTTATGCCTGGTTTTCTCTGGACTTTGCCCCATGTGCCTTTTCCTTTTGCTGATTTTGCTTTGTACCCTTTCATTGTAATAAATCATAGTCCTGAATATGTCTATATGCTGAGTGCTGTGAATCACCAAACATGGGGACGGTCTTGGAGACCCCTGACACATAGTTTATCAAGCAAATGTTGGCTAAACTCCTTTCTACAATGAGTCAACTGGCAAATAACCTGTGCCTTTGGAAAATTCTGCAGATCCACAGATTACGGACAACTTCAGCAACGGTTACCCAAATTTACTAAAGATAATTTACCTAAGGTGAAAATGTCAGCAATAAAAAAATGCTGGCAGAAAGTTAGTAAAAATGTGGCACCTAGATAAGAAGTCTCAAAGCTTAGCACAAGTGACAATTTCTGTGCAAATACAATAGATTCCATTCTAATTTTGATCTTACTGGATATAATCACAACACCTTAACAATAATGTCTAAAAAAATAAAAAGTGATTCAGAAAACTATGGGCTACTCCAGTTACTAAATATCCTGAATATGTAATTAAAACTTACAAATAGATATTTCATGCTGAATATTCTTATTTCATCATCCACATGGACTAATCATTACTTCTGTTTTAACTTTGTGTTTTGTATATATACATGATAAATAACAGTGAATCAATCAAAGCCACTCCTTAATATCCACTCTGGATATCATAAAATGCTTACAAGGTAAGGCACAAAGGGAATACAAACAAACAGAAGACAAAATCTTTACTCCTAATTTCTTGAAACATTCTATATATTTAACTACCATATTCGCAAGATACACTGTAGTTTTAAAAAGAAAAGCAGCATATCATTAAAATATTATGTGTATATAGCAGTAGTAGTAGTAGTAGTAGTAGTAGTAGTAGAATGGTAAGCTCCATGAGTACATTTTGTTCACTGATATAATCCAAGCTTCTAGAGCAGTGCCTGGCACATAGTAAGCACTCAATAACTATATGTTGAATGAATAAATGTGGTATATTAGGGCTAATAATATGGTTCTACATCATATACAAGAATGCTATCACAAAAGTTTATATCCATACGATAAATTATATACATTTTAAAATGTAAATGCTTACCAATAAAGCTTATTCTAAAAATACTGAAATAATAATAAATTGAATATTTTGAAGTAGTTTATATAGTCATTTCCTCATCACAAAACTGCTCTTCTAATAAAATACTAAAACGCAGAAATGGGGATGCTGTAAGGAAAACTTAAATGACTTATTCAAGATGCTGCTTCTCAGAAAATTCAGAAAGCTATTACAGAAGAACTAAATAGCAACTCTTTGAAGTGAAAATGAAATATGCAATGAAAATCATATTATAGCTCAAATATAGCCACGCACTTATTTAATATCCATTTCAAATTCCAGGTGAAACATTTTGATCCTTTAATATTTCGTATTCATATTTTCTTACATTTACTATAAGAAAGTGATTTTTTTTAATTGATGTTTTAATAGTTTTTAACATTGTGAAATTTTGGGTTGTACATTTTTGTTTGTCCATCACCATATATATGACTTCCTTCACTCCATGTGCCCACCCCCCACCCCCACTGCCCCTGGTAACCACAATACAGTTTTCTCTGTCCATGTGTTGGTTTATATTCCACATATGAGTGAGATCATACAGTGTTTGTCTTTCTCTTTCTGGCTTAGAAAGTGATTTTCTTTTTTAAGTTACACAGTACCAGCTATACAGTCACGTGCCACATAATAATGTTTCGGTCAATGAAGGATCACATATACAAGAGTGGTCCCATAAGATTAGTACTATATAGCCTAGGTGTGTAGTAGGCTATACCATCTAGGTTTGTGCAAGTACACTCTATGATGTTCACACAAGGACAAAATCACTTAACAATGCATTTCATAGAACTCATCCCCATCGTTAAGCGAAGCATGACTGTACATATGTTCATATACTATGATCTATTCAGCCTTATATAGCGTTAATCTAGATCTAAAGAACAAAAATAGATTTTTAAAAATATTTTTTTCATCTATTTGTTCTGGAAAATGTTTCTGATAAACTATACATGTACATAGCTGCAAAAAATATAAAATACACCCATAAATGAATGACTTCTATTTGCACACAGCTAAAATGAAAACAAGACCCTAGACAAGTAGTCAAAGTTTGTCATTTGGAACCCACAGCCTTCCCTGTCTGCTTCTAAGTTCACAAGATGTTGCCACCCACCCTCTGCCCCCATTTTTTCCAACCTTTTTCACATTACGGCATATATGGAAAGCAATAATACTTATACAGCACACCAGGGAAAATGGAAGAGGCTACTCATTTCTGGAGGTGACCCAGCTGCCTCAGACCCCACCTGTACTTCCAAGTGATGAAGGGATCAATACCTCAGCATAATTTATGTAACCCATTTACAACACAGGATGAGACATGCTGGTTAGTCTATTCTCTTTCTTCTCTTAACCATAAGTTATGAGAAAAAATTTCAATGAGAATATTTTTAAAAAATCATTCCCAGAAACACATAAACTTTAAGCTACTTATTTCTAATTATGAGATGAGAGACTGAGGAGAATTTTAAATGAAAAGGCATATTGGGAGAGCAAGGGAGGAGATAACAGGAGCTTCCCATTACCTTAAATTAAACTATAACCATTCCTTTACTAATCTTAGAAAAATATTCTTTAAATCTAATCGGAAGATGAACACTGATAATAAACTGTCTTTATGGGGTAATAGGAGAGAAGAAAGAGGAGGGAAATTTTGTAGTTTAATTTTTACTATTCCCCTGATTTTTTAGAGAACTAAGCCAGGGTCTGCAGTTAGGCTGCCATCTGTCTTTTCCAAGGAGGTACTGAAGAGAGAAATGTTTATCAAGGAATCGCCCAATTAGTTCAGCTGCAGGCCTGAGACCAGCTAAGCTTGTCTGAGTGCAGGATCATGACCTAGCTGACACCCACATCTCTCTTCTCTTCACAGACAGTCAAGTGCTTTGCTCCATGACTCCCAAATGCCAAATATTTAGAGCTATTTACACTGTACTATCTCTAGATATTTGATATTTCAAATATTCAGATATTTGGCTCCAGTTATGGAGTTCCCAGACACCCAGTCAGTGCACTAGGAGGATATAGAGCCTCAACATTAATTCTTCAAATGTAGATATGGGTAAAGGCAACTTTAGCCATTGGGAAGTTCAATCGAAGACTTGCACTGTGTGTACACTCATGCACAAGAGAAAGAAAGAAAGAGAAAGTGAAAGAGGTAACACAAGTTGTATCTGATACAGGGGAAACCTAAAGTAGACAAAAATTATAGATTATGAAGAATTACTAAGGAAAAAGACTAAACCATTAAAACTAGTTTTACTATATACAATTAATTACAATCATACTTAATTACCTGAAATGCTTCTAGTTATTTATATGTAGTTAAGTGAAAATATCATGGTGGCTTTGAGATTGGATGTATCTAGGTCTGAATCCCACTTCTACCAATCATTCATAAAAATAAAGATATCAACAACATTGCAAGGCTGCTCAAGAAAGAATTAAGACAGCTCACAACGTGGAGTAAAAATAATACAGAGTTCAGGTATATACATGTAAATAAACATTAGTTTTTTTTTCCTTTCCTCTTAAATACCGGAGAGAGCACAATGGCTTGCTTGCAATTAAACATTCATCAGATATTTGTTGTTATTATGTATACCTGATTATCCTAGATGCTTACCAATTGAGGAAAGATATTCCTTTGAGCCAATTAGTGAGGATAATTAATAACTGAAAAAACCACTGACATGATGACTTTATATTTTCTAAATCAATGCTCCATGATAAAGGCAACATTCATTAGACTCACTTTCTTCCAGTTTTAAAGAGACTGAGGGATTGTTTCCTGTTTCATCCACATTTCCTTCACCACCTCCTCGAGATCTTGAATTCCAGACTTTAATCACTTCAACATCATTGTCACTGCCGCTTCCACTTGAGCTACTATCTTTTTTCCCCCTTTTCCCCTTTGTTTTCTTCTTTCTAAAAAAAGAACAAATTCACACTATTAGGAAAGCATAGTAAAGATACAAACGTCAATTATCAGATGACAAGCAGCAAGTAGGGATTTTAAATGTGTCAACACAAGGCACAAAAAGTATTTAATTTACTTTGTATAATCATCGGAGCTTAAACTCATGGAGGTTTCATCGGAATCTGAAGCTATAAATTCATCCATACTGTCTTCATCAAAATATCCCTAGAGAAAAAAAATGATGACTGTTTTAATAGTTTATTTCAACTTATATTAGAAATTATAATGATGTTTGCTTATTCCATTTAAGGATAAGTTAACTGTCATGAGATAAGGAAAAACTGAGGAACTATGATAGACTAGAAAAAATTAAGGAGACATGATAGATATGACTACTAAATGCAATGTGAGGTCTTGGACTGAATCATGGAAAAGAAAAAGGACATAAGTACAAAAACTAATGAAATCCAATTAAAGTCTGTGGTTTAGTTAATAGCGTTGACTCAATGTTAATTTCCTAGTTTTGATCATTTTACTATAGTTATGCAAGATGTTATGATTAACATTTAATACTCCTTCCATAATCATAATGCATTCAAACATAGAAATTATCTAGAAATAAAATAGGTTGAATTACTGCCCCACAAAGCAAAATAAAATTCAAATATACAGTAAATTCTATACAGATCAACCTTTTTGCTAAAGTTATTTGGCTTCCAACAGATACCTTTTAGTCAATTTTAAGTAACTTGATTTACCTTATTTTCTTTGCTAATGTAGTCTAGCTGCAAACACCAAGGATGAGTCCAGATTCTACTTAACATCTGGAAATCTTGGAAAAGCTTTGCACCTGCCTTTCCTCTTCCACCTTCACTGCTATTACCCACACCTGATCAAAATAAAAAATGTTAATGTTAAGACATAAGAATTCTCTATTTCAACCAAGGTATATCTAAATTAGGGGTTTTAACTTTATCTGTGCCATGGACTCCTTTGGCAGGGTAGAGAAGCTTACAGACTCTCTTCCTTAGAATAATGTTTTGAAATACATAAAATAAATAGGATTACAAAAGAAACCCATTATATAGAAATTATCAAAATATTAAAAAAGAAATTTGTGGTATAGTAATATATGTACTTTATTAAGGCATTAAATAAATATAGCAGCAAGTCTAACAATTAATCCAAAATTTTGAAGTATTGACAAAGGTAAATAATTCTGAGAAATCAGTAACAACAATAATATGTAGAAATATTTCTGATTTCTATCAGTAACAAAATCACAGTTATCACTACTACTACTATGGTTTTTTGCATACATTCATAGTTGGAAAAAATGCTACATTTTTGTTAGAGGTTAGTGAAAATTAATATTTAATTTTTTCTTATTCAGGTTCATATACCTCCCTAAATTCTATCCACAGACCCTAAATTACAAACTTCCATTTTAGATAAAGCCTCTCTCTGTGTACAATCCTTTAGCAACTCTTTCCAACTATTCCTACACACAAAAAAAATGTACTTCTAAAAATTATATTTTTCATGTTGAAAACATTAGATTTCTTCTGTCCAAAGTAATTTCAAAAAAATTATATTTTTTCTATGCAAATGAAACGAATGCACATTTCGTTAATATGACAAAAGTATCAACGGGGTAAAACGCAAAAGATCAAAGCTAATTTTAAAAAAAACATCATTTAAGCAACAACATATTTTTCTCTTCCCAGTTTTAAAAGATGTAAATTCATCAATAATTAGCAAGCCTGCCTCTATGAGTGACAAGATAAAATTTAGTAATGATATGAAACACTAATAAAAATGCATAAAGATCAGGTACTGATTATTTTGCCTTCTTAGACGTATTTCCACTGTGTATGACACCAATCATTGCTGTAAAAATGAGGTATCTAATTTCTTGATATACAACTGTTCATAGTATTCCCTTATAATTCCTTAATTTCTGTAAGGTCAATAGTGATGCTCTTTCATTCCTGATTTTAGTTATTTGTGTCTCCTCTCTTTATTACTTTGTAAGTACAGCTAAAGAGTTATCAACTATGCTGATCTTTTCAAAGAACCAACTTTTGGCTTCAATAATTTTCTTTACTGTTTTTCTTTCCTCTTTTATATTTATTTCTGCTCTAGTCTTTATTATTTCCTTCCTTCTACGTGCTCTGGCTTTAGTTTGCTCTTATTTTAGTTTCTTAAGGTAGAAAGATAAATTTCAGATCTTTCTTTTTTAATATAGGCATTTACAGCTATATTTCACTCTAAGCATTGCTTTACCTGCATCCCATATTCTAGTACCTTGTGTTTTTGTTTTCATTCACCTCTAAATATAATTTCTCTTGTGATTTCTTCTTTGACCCTTTGGTTATTTAGGAATGTGTTATTTACATTTGTGAATTTTCTAACTTTCCTTCAGTTATTGGTTTGTAATTTCATTCCAATGTGGCTAAAGAAAATATTTTCTGTATTTTATCCCTTTATATTAATTGAGGCATGTTTTATGGTCTAAAATAAGGTCTATCTTGGAGAATGTTCCATGTGCACTTGAGAGTAATGTGTATTCTGCTGCTGTTGGATGGAATGTTCTATAGATGTCTATTAGGTCTAATTGGTTTATAGTATTTTTCAGGTCTTCTATTTCCTTTTTGATCTTCTGCCTAGCTGTTCTATCCATTATTGAAAGCCTTATTAGTTTTTAAAATTAATGTGAGAGAGAGATATCAAAAGAAGTAAGCTAAATTTAACTACCATTTTATTCTCCAAGAAAGACTGACTATAAAGTCAGTTTTTGTTTTGTGGGGGGAAAACTACTCTTGTACATATCATAAACATCTTCTATTATAGAAAATCTTCATAAGACTTTTAAGCCTAACTGGCTAAGGCAGAAAAAGGAAGGAAATTTTAAAAAGGAAAAACTGAAGTTTCCTCTACCTAAGCTATTAATTTGTATTAGAGTTGATATTCCTTGCGGAGAATGGGAACCCCATTGAAAAGGATATGCTAACAAGTTGGTCAAATAAACATCCACAGAAAAATGTTCTCTACTCAAGAGTATTGACAATTATTATTGAATCACTCTATCTTTTTTTAAAAAAAATGTTTTGACTCCAAGTGGCTTTATTTGGAAAAACAAGCACCAAAAAAGGCAAGTGAATACATAATGAACTAAGCGTAACAATCTGTTATTGAATTGAACCTCATTTACACCTATGGTTTCTACACAAGGTGTTATCATGGGGTCTGTGGTAAACTAAATAATGGTCCCCCCAAATATATCCACATCATCATCCCAGGCACTCATTAATGTTATTCTATACGGCAACAGGGACTTTGCAGATGCAATCAAGATAAGGACCCTAAAAGGAAGAAGACTATCCTAGATCATCCAGGTGGGTCCAATGCAACCAAAATGGTCTCTATAAGAAGGACCCAGAAGTGAGAGTCAGAGAAGGTGATGTGACGACATAAGCAGAGATTGGAGTGATGCATTTTGAAGATGGAGAATACAGGCAGCCACCAGAAGCTAAGAAGGCAAGGAAACATTTTCTCTCCCCAGAGCATCCAGAAGGAACCAGCCCTGCTAACTTTAGCCCAGTGAAACTAACATTGGACCTCCAACTCCTATAACCATAAGAGCATAAATCTGTGTAGTCATAAGCCATAAAATTTGTGGTAATTTTTTACAGCAGCAACAGGAAACCAATACAGCATCCTAGTGAAATGTTTATCAAACCTGGTGTACAACAGAATCACCTGGGAAGTTTGTTGAAGATACAGATTGCTGGATCTTATTCCTAGAAATTCTGATTCCCTAGATCTGTGATGAGGCACAGAAATCTAAACTTTCTAAGAAGCTTCTCAGATAATTGTCATGCTTCAAACCAGGGTACAAGTCAAAAAAAAAGTGTTCGGGGGAAAACTAACTGCCTGAATTAGTTTCCTAGGGCTGCCATAACAAATCACCACAAACCTGAAATCTTAAGACAACAGAAAGGTACTCCTTCATAGCTTGGAAGTTCAGAAGTCTGAAATCAGTCCCACTGAGCCAAAATTAAAGTGTCCAGAGGGCTGTGTTCCCCGTGGAAGCTCCAGGAGAGAATTTGTTCCTTGCCTCTTCCAGCCTCTTGTGGCTGCTGGCATTCCCTGATTTGTGGCCACATCACTCTAATCTCTGGCTCTGTGGTCATACTGCCTCCTCTTTTATGTGTATCAAATCTCCCTCTGCCTCTCTCCTACAGAAACACCTGCAATTAGAATTAGGACTCACCTGGGCAATCCAAGACACTCTCCTCTTCTCAAGATCCTTCATTTGATAACCTCTACAAGAATCCCTTTTTCTTATAAGGTAACACAGGTTCCAGGAACTAGGACCTGACATCTCCAGGTGGCCATTATTCAGCCTACCACACTGCCCTAGTGCCCTTCGAGGCTATTTAGGAATGAAGACAGTAGCACTGAAGCAAACTTTCCAAAAATACAAGATTAAATCTTTTTATATTCAAATCCCCTTTTGACTCTTTACAAATCACAATTACGCCATTAAAAAACAACCAGTCTCAAGGCCGGCCCCGTGGCATAGCGGTTAAGCGCACGCGTTCCACTGCTGGCGGCCCGGGTTCAGATCCCGGGCGTGCACCGACGCACCGCTTGTCGGGCCATGGGGTGGTGGCGTCCCATATAAAAGTGGAGGAAGGTTGGCATGGATGTTAGCCCAGGGCCAGTCTTCCTCAGCAAAAAGTGGAGGACTGGCATGGATGTTAGCTCAGGGCTGATCTTCCTCACAAAAAAACAAAAAACAACCAGTCTCAGTAGAGTATTCTGATAATTAATGAGGCTATGATAAGCAGGGAATTGGGGGTGATCATAGTACTGTACCATGGGCTATAGATATAATAGATTTTATACAGAGTTTTCCCAAGTCCTGAAAATTATTTCAAAGAATCTTCCATGTAAATGATTAAAAAGGATTGATCTAGAGAGCTTTACGGGTGAGTGGCCACTAAGAATTTGGAAACACCTTCTAGGATTTCCACACACAGTTTATCACAAAATCTTTACTAATGAAATAATTCCTTTGTACTATCTCAGAAATCTGATTTTCTATCCTCTAATGCTCATTAAGAGTTAACTGCTAGGAATCAAGAACACTTTTGAGCATAACAAAAATTTAGGAAAGCCTGAAAACCCAAGCAATGACACTCATACCTAGAGGTGCCAGAAGAATTCTACACATAATAAACAATAAGCGAAAAAAGAATATCTCATTGGTATTGGTTATTTCACTGCCACGATACACCAATGTTGGCCCTATAAAGCTGACTTGAAGAAAATGGCTTGGTTCTGATTTCTAAACATATGCTGTTACATCTGTTCAAGTCTAAATCTAAACCTTGTAGTCATACCACCTTCTAATTAGCCACACTATAGGAATCTCACATAAAAACTACCATCCTTGAACTGTCATGCAAAGACCACTAAAACTAGTTAACATTCTCTGGCGTATACTTATTTTATTTAGGCAGAAAGCAGAAGAAACAAAAGAATAATATTTTAAGTACCACAGAGCTCCCGGTTCATATCATCAAACAGTCCATCCTTAGCCCAAATTCCTACTACCTTGAGAGTTTTAAAAGCCTTGAGCACAGAGTGTAACATACAGGGATCCCAGACTAATAATATCCTCAGACCCCTCAGAAACAACTGCAAATCCTTTCTGAAGTAACCAATCTTTATCCCAGGCCTCAAAGAATTCCCACATATAATACTCCAAGGGATATTAGGAACTTGTGGTCAAAAGTACTTAAAAACACAGGGAAACAAGGCAGCATGCCTGAAAACCAAAAGAAATGAGAGAGTGAGAGATGAAAGAGACCTATAAGGATTTCAGGAATTGGAATGCAGACATAGACTATAACTGTTTGTTTAAAGAAATGTTAAAAATAGTCTTGAAAATATATGAAAGACACAGGAAATCATAAAGAACAAACAATTAGCTTGAAAATAACTGAATAAAACTTGTGTAGATAAAAAAGTAAGCCACTGAGTTTTTTAGAAAGTTTTATTGCGATACAGTTCACAAATAACACAATTTACCATTTAGAGTATACAATTCAATGGCTTTTAGTATATTCACAGACTTGTGCAACCATCACCAAAATCCAGTTTCTAAAACATTTTCATCACCCTAAAAGGAAACTCTGCACCTCTATGCCATCATCCCCCGATTTCCTTATTCCTCTCACAGTTCTAGGAAACCACTAATCTACTTTGTCTCTATAGATTTGTCTACTCCGGACATTTCACATAAATGGAATCATACAATATGTGGTCATTTGTGACTAACTTCTACTTAGCATATGTTTTCAAGGCTGATCCATGTTGCAGCATGCATCCGCAATTTTTTCCCCTTCATTGTCGAATAATGTTCTATTATATGCATATACCACATTTGTTTATCCATTCACCCACCAGTTGATGGACATATGGGTTGTTTCTAGCTCTTGACTATTACGAACAATGCTGCTATGAACATTAGTGTGCAATCTTTGTGTGGACACATGTTTTCATTTCTATTGGGTATACACCTAAAAGTGTAATTGTTGGGTCATATGCTATACTTAACTTTTGAAGGAACTGCCAAATTGTGTTCCACATCAGTTACACCATTTGACATTCCAAACCAGCAACATATGAGCGTTCCAATTCTTCCACATCCTCATCACTTGTTATTTTCTATTTTTTGGATTATAGCCATCCTAGTGAGTAATGAAGTGGTGTCTCATAGTGGTTTTGATTTACATTTCTCTGATGATGGCCAATGAAGTTGAGCATCATTCTGAGCAGTGGTTCTCAAGTTGAGGGTAAATAAAAATCACCTGGAAGGCACATAAAAATGCAGATGCCTGAGCCCTACCCCAGATCCCCTGAATCCATCTCTAAAGGGCGGCACTTGAACCTGTGCATTTTTAGAGACAAAAGCATATTATTGTTCTCCATTTATGAGAGCACAATTCAGTGCCATTAAGCATAATCACAATGTTGTGCAACCATCACCACTCTCTGTTTCTAAAACTTTTTCATCATCCCAAACAGAAACTCTGTATCCATTAAAAATAACTCTGCTTTCCTCCCTCTCCTAGCCCCTGGTAACCATCATTCTACTTTCTGCCTCTATGAATCTGACTACTCTAGCTACCTCTAAGTAGAATCATACAGTATGTGCCCTTTTGTATCCGGCCTATTTCACTTAGCACGATGTCTTCAGGATTCATTCATGTTGTAACATGTGTCAGAATTTCCTTTCTTTTTTATTGAGAAAGATCAGCCCTGAGCTAACATCCATGCCAATCCTCCTCTTTTTGCTGAGGAAGACTGGTCCTAAGCTTCCATCTATTGCCAATCCTCCTCCTTTCTTTTTCCGTTTTTCTCCCCAAAGCCCCAATAGATAGTTGTATGTCATAGTTGCACACCCTGCTCGGTGCTGTATGTGGGACGCTGCCTCAGCATGGCCGGACAAGCGGTGCATCAGTGCGCGCCCAGGATCTGAATCCGGGCCGCCAGTAGCGGAGTGCGCACACCCAACCGCTAAGCCACGGGGCCGGCCCCTCCTTTCTTTTTAAAGACTGAATAATATTTCATTGTATGTATATATCACATTTGTTCATCTATTCATCAGTCAATGGACACTCGCGTTGCTTACACCTTTTCGGCTATTATGAACAATGTTGCTATATAAACATGAGTGTGCAAGTATCTGTTTGAGTCCCTGCTTTCAATTATTTTGGGTATATACCTAGAAGCGGAATTGCTGGATCATATGGCAATTCTGTTTAACTCTTAGAAGAACTGTCACACTGCTTTTTCCACAGCAGATGCACCACTTTACATTCCCACTAGCAATGCAGCAGGGTTCTAATTTCTCCACATCCTCATCAACACTTGTTATTTTTCTTTTTCTTATTTTATTTTTGATAATAGTTATCCTATTGGGAAAGAAGTGGTATCTCGTGGGTTTGATTTGCATTTCACTAATACATAGTGAAGACGTACACCATCTTTTCATGTGCTTATTGGCCACCTGAATATCTTCTTTGAAGAAATGTCTGTTGAAGTCCTTTGCTCATGTTTGAATTGGGTTGCTTGAGTTTTTCTGTTGTTGAGTTGTAGGAGTTCTTTATACATTCTGGATATTAATTCCTTATCAGATATATGATTTGCAAATATTTTCTCCCATTCTGTGAGTTGTCTTTTCATGTGCTCCATTTTTGCACGCCTTAAGACAGTGTATGGATTTTGATACCCATTTAAGCTTAAAATCAGGCTAATGTCTACTTATTAAAAAATTTAGTATCCACACTTATAAAACCCATAGTGTTTACTGAAGGCAGAGGATTATGTGTAAATATAAACTTCTGATAACTGAGGGTAAAAGGAAGACTATAGGATTACACTGAAAAAATGGAACAGAGGAAAATTAAGAGGATTTTAATTTCCTTAAAATTCATTAAAAGTCATTCTCTTATGACTTTAATTCTGTAAATATTAAATATATTATAAATTATCACCACTAAAATTAACATCAAACTGTTGCTAGTATTAAATGCAAAATATAATTGAACTTCTTAAAACTAAGTAGAGTCTAAAAAGAGTCAAATATAGAAACAAAAGAACTTTTGGAATATATAACAGATAAAATACCAAATATTTTAAATGCAAGTGAGATAGGTGGGTGACATTTTGGCAGAAATACTGTGATGATTTGTAATGAGAATCAAGATAAAGTAGCCTTTAAGATAACCCATTTGGACTTTTATGGAAGTTTTTTCAAAGGGGCTATTAACTCGGGTTATTCTACTTTAAGGAAAATAAAACATCACATTTAGTAGGGGGGAAACCCCAGACCTTTTTCATGACTGAAGATTCATAACACCAGACAACAATTTAACAATCATACCTTTCAGAGTTTAGCAGCTTCGCAATTAGTACTTTAGATATTACTCCTATCAATTAAAGTCACAAAGAATGAGGCTCCCTTAATTATAAAATATTGCATTGTTCTCAAAAGTGTACATTTTAACATCTATACAAGAGCCATTAACATTTTGCTACTGGTTATTAAAGACAACTGATTCTCTAATATTTGAAAACAGTGTAGCTAGCACTTTTCCCTAAGATAAAACAAAATTTTAAACGGAAAAAATATTAAATGATCAAATTTAGCCCTTTATTACTCAGAGATTAATGAAAGATAGGTCTGGACATCCCTTTCTTTCTTAAACTACTCAGTGACTCTCTCATCGGGATGACTATATTTGGTTACTTACTTATGTCTCCAATTTTTGTCATTCAAAAGACAAGGATACAATAAATCTGACAGCTTCCGATTGATATACAAATGAAAATGTGTGCCTTATTGGAAGTGATTTTCTTCCAAAAGTCAGTAAGAAAATTCCATTGTTATACGAAAAAAGCAGTTTTGTAAAATACTAACATTCAAGTGCTGTTTTCCCCAAAGCAGAACAATTCTTGAGGACCATCATCACTATTCTCCTAAAATGCACTGCTGTTACGAACAGCATTGCGTTAACTATTAATATGATACGAAGTATAATTTTAATATGTGCGCACGCACTTTCACATATTTTTTTTTTTTTGCTAAGGAAGATTAGCCATGAGTTAACATCTGTTGCCAATCTTCCCCTTTTTGCTCGAGGAAGATTCGCCCTGAGCTAACATCTATGCCAATCTTCCTCTATTTTGTATGTGGGTCGCTGCCACAGCATAGCTGCGAACAAGTGGTGTAGGTCCATGCCAGGGAACGGAACCCAGGCCACGGAAGCGGAGTGCGCCAAACTTAACAAAAAGGCCACGGGGCCAGCCACTCACCCTCCATTATTTTTTGATCAGTTATTGTATCCACAATGGCCAAAAGGCACTGTCTAACCTGTATCCCCTAAGTAAACCTGGCACATCACTTGGGGAAAAGCACAAGAACAAAGTGACCAACAAGTAAGAAATCTGACTCCAAATGAGAGACCAGGTTTCGCTCTGTGAAGAGTGACAACCTCGGGCACACAGCAACAGAGAGAGAGACACACACGCACACACACACACACGAGTTTAGTGATGATGAAACAATATCTGATCATTGTATTTTTTAAAAGCATATAGAAAAGAACAGTAAATGAATCAGAGAGGGGCTAAGTCAAGATGGCGGCATAGGCAGACTCTGAACTCACCTCCTCCCACGGACACAGCCAATTTACAACTATTGGTGGAAAAATTACCCGTGAAACAGAACTGAAAACTGGATAAGAGGAACTCCTGCAACAAAGGACAATCCTAATTGAGGTAGAAGAGGCAGAAACTCCCTTCTGGAGAAGAAAAACGCCACCTTCACAAGCCGCAGCACCTCATGGCCGCCCAGGAGCAGCCCACATGTCTGCAGCCCTCCCTGGAGGAGCGGGGCCCTGAGCCGGGGACCAACCCCGCTGTGGGGGACCCAGCACAATCGAGACGAGTGGCATAATATCTGACTTTGCCTGCTACTAAAACATGGGGGAGTACCCCCCGAAAAGCTGGTTTACAAAGAAATTAGAACCGGCTCATAAAGGGCCCATGCACAAAATCACCCGTTTCAGAAAGCAACCTAAAATCACCAGAAAGAAAGGTGCACAGTGCTTTGGTGAAAAGAGACTCACCTAATAGGCCCTGAGAGCATCTCGATGAGAGGTGAGACCTCTCCAGGGACTGGGACATTGGCGGCGGCCATTGTTGTGGCCTGGTGTGGGCGTGCTGACACAGACGCCATTGGAGTTCTCCCTGGGGCCTGCTAGCCCAGGTCTGCCCCACCCACTAGAGCACCGATTTAATCCAGCACAGCTACGGCGGCAGCCCACCCTAGAGACTGGCCCCACCCAACAACAAGCCCTCAGGCAACTTGTGGGCCTGCATAGATTGGTGACTGGATTCTCTGCAGCCTGGCAACTGAGCCGACTTCAGTGGGGCAGGGCGTGCACAAGGAGCAGGTGGAGAGTGTGGGCCGGTGGTGGAGTGTGTGGGGCTCCCGCAGTGGAGAGATTGGGTCCGCATCGGGAGGTCAGGGCGCGCACACGGGGCACGACTGTGTTGACTATGTGTGGACCTGAGGGCGGCAGGGCTTGTCAGCTGCAGAAGACTTGTGCTTCTCAAAGACCCACATAGGGGGTTTGCCCCACCTTCCAAAGCCTGAAAAAATTGGGTGCTCCCGTGCCTGAGGCCAAAACCACCCAGCTGCAATCCTCAGAGAGCTGACAAGAGACCTAAAGGCTGGAGGCTTATAGCAAGTGTAAGGCCTTGACCCTAACAACCTGCCACGCTGGGGACCTACTCACTTAAAAGAAATACTGCAACACAAATGTGGTATTAGAACTTGCAGCCAACTGTGCTGAGGATCCACACACCTGATAAAGAGACTGAAGGGCCCACAACAACTACTAGCAGCTGAGAATTACAACAGAGGGCCAGGAGCATAACTCGGCCTCCCTGGGCGCCTACAGGGAGAGCAAACAGGCCACAACAGAAGGACACACGTAGGACACATAGGGGTCACCCCTGGAAGATTGAGAACTGAGGGAAGCACACTGCAGACCTCCTAAGGCATCACTTACATAAGGTCACCTATCCAAGAGCAGGAGACGTAGCTGACCTACCTAATACGTAGACACAAGCACAGGGACCCAGGCAAAATGAGGAGGCAAAGGAATACATTCTAAGTAAGGGAACAGGACAAAACCCCAGAAAAGGAACTAAGTGAAACAGAAACGAGCAACCTATCCGACAGAGAGTTCAAACAAAGAGTGTTAAGGATGCTCACTGATCTGGGGAGAAGAATAGATGAACTCAGTGAGAATGTCAACAAAGAAATGGAAGATATAAAAAAGAACCTATCATAAATGAAGAATACAATACTGGAAATGAAAAGTTCACTAAAGTGACTTAAAAGCAGAGTAGAGGAAACAGAGAAATGGATCTGCAAGCTGGATAAAGACTAGAAGAAATTACCCAAGCTGAACAGGTAAAAGAGAAAAGAATTACAAAGAGTGAGGACAGTCTAAGGGACCTCTGGGACAACATCAAGCGCACTAACATCCGTGTTATAGGTGTGCCGGAAGGAGAAGAGCGAGACAAATGGGCAGAGAATCTATTTCAAGAAATAATAGATGAAAACTTCCCTAACCTAAGGAAGGAAACGGACATCCAGGTAGAGGAAGCACAGAGAGCCCCACACAAGATAAACCCAAAGAGCCCCACACAAAGACACATCATAATCAAAATGTCCACAGTTAAAGATAAAGAGAGAATCCTAAAAGCCGCAAGAGAAAGTCAAGTTACATACAAAGGAAACCCCATAAGGCTATCAGCTGACTTCTCAGCAGAAACCTTACAGGCTAGAAGACAGTGGCATGATATATTTAAAGTGCTAAAAGGAAAAAACTTACAGCCAAGAATACTCTACCCAGCAAGGTTATCGATCATTCAAAATGGAAGGAAAGATCAAAAATTTCCGAGACAAGCAAAAATTAAAGGAGTTTGTCACCAAGAAAACAGTGCTCAAGAAATGTTAAAGGGACTGATTTAAGGGGAAAAGAGAAGACCACAAATAGGAAAAATTATCTATTTCCATGATAAGAGGGTAATGGATACAAGTGTACAAAAGAGAGGTTAGATATGATACCAAAAACATAAAATGAGGGAGGAAAGGAGGTAAAGAGTAGAGCTTTCAGACACAGGTCAAACTAAAGAGACCATCAATTCTGTATAGAAGAAGGAAGGAACAGAGAAGGACTACTAAAACACTGAGAAAAAAAAACTTAAAAAATGGCAGTAAGTACATACTTATCAATAGCTACTTTAAACATCAACGGACTAAATGCTCCAATTAAAAGGCATAGGGTGGCTGACTGGAGAAAAAAACAAGACCCATATATATGCTGCATACAAGAGACACACTTCAGACCTAAAGACACTCACAAACTGAAAGTGAAGGGATGGAAAAAGATACTCCACGCAAATGGCAATGAAAAGAAAGCTGGGGTAGCAGTACTCATATCAGACAAAATAGACTTGAAAACAAAAACTGTAAAAAGAGACCAAGAAGGTCATTACATAATGATCAAGGGAATAATCCAACAAGAGGATATAACACTTGTAAATATCTACGCACCGAATGTAGGTGCACCTAAATATATAAAGCAATTATTAACAGACATAAAAACAGAAATAGATACCGTATGATTTCCCTCATTAAGTAGTAGATAATAACAACAACAAACAAACACATAGAGACAGAGATTGGATTGGTGGTTACCAGAGGGGAAGGGGGGAGGGAGGAGGGCGAAAGGGATAATTCGGCACATGTGTGTGGTGATGGGTTGTAATTAGTATTTGGGTGGTGTACATGATGTAATCTATGCAGAAATAGAAGTATAATGATGTACACCTGAAATTTATACAATGTTATAAACCAATGTTACTGCAATAAACAAAAAATTTAAAAAAATATATTTTTTACTTTTACAAAATAAGCATACCTATTTTATTCAAAAGCAAAATTGAAAAAGAACAACTGACATGGTAAAATGACCAAGACAGCATACTTCAGAAAAAGAATGTTTTTAGAGAGAAGACAAAAACAATAAACTAAGTGTATCTGTTACCTGTTAAGTGATCTAGGTAGTACTGATAGAGCTTGCACTGAATAGGAGTCATTCTCACAGCTAACACATACTCATGTTTTGGAGGCAAGAACTTTGTTAATGCTGTATAGTCTTTCCTCTGTAATTAACAAGAGAGAAAATGAAAATTAGTTAACCTACATATATGACAGGAATTTACTGCTCTAAGAATTATCATTGTTTGCAACTAAAAGATACACGTAAATTAGTAGGTACCAAACATATAAGAAAACATTTTCTTAAACATATTTACCCTCTTTAGTCACCCAATGATACCCATATGATGACAGTTAATGTAGTTCATTATGACCACACAATAGGTTGCACTGGTAAAAAGACATTGCAACACACCAGGTCGGTTTTAAACTGAAGCGGTCATATAACCAAGTGAACAATTTAGTTTTTCAAATGATCTCTTCTATATAGAAAAAAGAAAAGAAAAAAAGGTGGCGAGGAGATCTAGCAGGTAGTGCTAGCAAAAAGACTTGCTTTAATCATACAGTAAAACTGATGAATCAAAGTCGGATGCAGTCTGGACTGCCCTTTGGGTAAGATGTGCCAATATGCCATAGGATAACACACAACTTCAGGGGGGATGTTTGCCAATTGAGAAAGTAAGCCGTGTATCAGCACTCCTGAAACCATTTAACTATAGAAATAGGAAAGAAAGAACACTAATGTGCTAGATACAAAGGACTACCTAAAGCAGACAAATGTTGCCTAGGAGTAGCAGCAATACAGAAACAGAGTATTTGCTGTAAGCACCCGGGGCCAGCCTGAACAAACAGGATGACTTTGCCTTATATGAAGGTACTATACCCAGCCAGAAGGATAGTGTATCTCATTTGTGACAACACCTTTGTGGCTACCATTAGTACCTAGTGTCTGAAGGAACAAGTGTGGATCTTGAGATCTATTAACTGCTGGCTCAGTGTCTACATACTTATCTACTTATTAATACAGGTTCACTGAAGATGCACATGTAAACAACACTATTAGACCATTCAGGTTATTGTATGTACTTGAAAGTAATAAAACTGGGCCGGCCCCGTGGCTTAGTGGTTAAGTGTGTGTGCTCCGCTACTGGCGGCCCGGGTTCGGATCCCGGGCGTGCACCGACGCACCGCTTCTGTGGCCATGCTGAGGCCGCGTCCCACATACAGCAACTAGAAGGATGTGCAGCTATGACATACAACTATCTACTGGGGCTTTGGGGGAAAAAATAAATAAATAAAAAATTATAAAGAAAGTAATAAAACTGTTTCTTTAGGATTACCTGAAAAATGGCTCCTCTCATAATTCATAACTGCCTTTCCTACAACCATTTCAACTAAGTGAGGTTTAAAATACTACAGAATTAGGGTGAGCGTAGGAGTTTCTTAATCATAATAGCTGTGTTCCTTTTACGTACTCCCTCTCTTAAGGACGAAGAATCTAAACATTAACATATTAAAATATAAAAGTATATATTTGGCAAGTGAATTAATTAATTATGTTCTAAACTTCTCGGTGGAACTTTTTTTAAAAGTTCACTGTTGCATAAGCTTTCGAAGACAATGCAAGGAGATTTAACTGTAAAACTGTATACTGAAAAGGGAGGAAAGGAAACACAAAATAACTAAAGTTTAAGTTCAGAATTAGGGATGGAAATATAACAAAGTAACAATATTGTATTATTATGGAATGTATTTGTACCTGAACACATCCAGCTAACATTTCATAGAGAATGTGAGCACGTTTTTTCATCACTCTGACATCTACCATGGTAGAATCTGCACACTGACCATTTTGGATTGGATTTATAAATCGATTCCTGAACTCCTTAATGGATCCAAGCAAATTTTCCTTGATAAAGTTAACCATGCAATGATCTAAGAGAGAAGACATTAGTTCGTTAACAACAATAATGGCTGAAAGGACTCAGAAAACTTCTCTGATAAAATGCTCACGTCAAAAACGCCATGGAGGCATTAGAATTAAGCTACAAAGAAAGAACACCAAACTGAATGCAGACTAAATATTGGTTGTAAGTCTGATCTAGAACTGGATTACCCAAACCACGTGAGAAGTTCAAATAAAAACCATCCCTAAATTCTAGACATGAATGTTTAAAAAAAAACTAAGAACATTTTATTCTAACTCACTATTCTTTATAATAGATATGAAGTGTAAAACAAGTATTCTGTAATTCTAACCATGATCTAATGGTCAGCAAGGGTATCTCGTGCAAAAAACATAGATACTGAATCAAAACAATAAAACCGGGCAATAAGCTACTATATCAAATTTTATACTAACTGATTTAGTCCCAGAAGTCCTTAACAGAATTACCAGTTGCCCTATACTATGTAAGACCACAATGTGAAATAGCATTTCTATAAATGGGGTAACAGGAAAGGGGGAAACTGGAACAGATAAAAATAAAGGTAAACTATAGGCTAAAGTGAAATAACTAGTATTACGAATAATAAAATAGAAAACCATTAAGTTACTATAAATACACAAAAGGAATAGAAATAACATAAAAATAACAAAAAGCTATTACAATGGACTATGACAGCAAATTTCAATTTGGTATTTGCTGAATAATTCATGTTCCCTCTTTAGAGTCACCACACACACATGAAAATGAGGGACATTCACAAGTCACTTCCCTGGGTTCACATCATCTGTCCTCAGCCTCAGCAAACTCCATCCTGACACGGAGTCAACACGGCTCTCCTTCTCCCATTTCCACCTTCCTAAAACATTCACACTTGGCATTTCTTTTCAATTTCCCATCAGTACCACCCCCCAAACTGGACGTATTTTGTTACAACATCTCCTAAATGGTCACAAATGCATCTGCACTTTTAAAGCAATCATTAAGACTTCTGATATTTTTATGTATTTCAAATTCTATATTTATATTGGAACACTCACAATGGCATACCTCTTGACTGTGGTTTACCATTCATATGTATAAAGCATTCCACTTGAAACGTATAGCATTCTTTCACAGTAGACTAAGATGAACCTATGTAGATCATGGTCACAGACTACATTCGAGTAAACAGAAGAAAGGCAAATGGCAAAGTGGCAAAAATATATCCGAGGCAATGCCAATACTCTACAGCATATTGCAGATATTGACTCACACTCAATTAGGTTATTCTGAAGTGGTGTTCCTGTCAAAATAATCCTCCTCCTTGATCGTATAGAATTCATAGCTTTTGAAACAGCAGATGCTTCATTTTTTAGAATATGGCCTTCATCACAGACAACAAAGTCAGGGCCTATAAAAACATACAGAAAAACATTTAATTAATAGATAATAAAACTGAAAATGCAATCCATTTAAGTAAATAAAGTTAATCCTTTTACAGTGCTGCTCTTGTGGGAAGATAAAACAACATCCTTCTAAGAATAGTCATTTTATCTGCTGCTGTATTTGGTGAATGTGACACTAACTAGTACTAATTATATTCCAACAATGGAGTATTAAAGTACTATTACACGCGGTACTCATGGTCCTCTGAATTAGAGAACAAAAACAGGCAACAACAAAAATAATCACTTGTAATTAGTATTTTGGTGGTGAACATGATGTAATCTGTGCAGAAATAGAAGTACAATGATGTACACCTGAAATTTTTACAATGTTATAAACCAATGTTACTGCAATAAACAAAAAAATTAAAAAAAAATAAAAAATAAAAAAAATAATCACAAGGGTGGGGGCCGGCCGGGTGGCGCAAGCGGCTGAGTGCACGCGCTCCACTGCGGCTGCCCGGGGGTCGCCGGTTGGGAACCCCGGGCGCGCACCATCGCACCGCTTGTCGGGCCGTGCTGTGGAGGCGTCCCATATAAAGTGGAGGAGGATGGGCATGGATGTTAGCCCAGGGCCGGGCTTCCTCAGCAAAAAGAAGAGGATTGGCGGATGTTGGCTCAGGGCCGATCTTCCTCAAAAAAAAAAAAATAATAATAAAATAAAATATAAAGCTGCAATAAACATTTATAGAAAAAAATAATAATCACAAGGGTGAAAAGATCTCCCAACAGATCTGGGGTGTGTGAAAAAACAAATATCTTTTATAAATGAAAAACAGTATCTAAAGCTATATTTCAACACTAGTGTATCAAGTTAAAACTATCACCTAAGATAAAGAGCAATTCACATATACACTAAAAGACAAATTTCAAAGGTTAGGTTTTAAGAAATAATATATAAATCACAATAGACCGTGCAGTATTTCCCATTTAACTTATTCCAAATAACGAATACTCATTGCTGGGGAAAATTTTAACTGGTAAAGGACAGCGAAACTGATTGTTACATGGGTATGGGGGTTGGGAAGAACACTTTCCAAGCTGTAAAAGATCTCACAACTGAGAGGGACTCTTTCAAAAGAAATACGTACACTTATTTTATTAAAATAACATACGTTATTATTTGCTAAAGAATCCCATATACGCAATTTGCTTGCTGGTCAACACACACACATATTACTTAAATATTGATTCCAACAATAGCAGTTGTCAAATTGCCCCCCATCTGTTAGGCATTAGAGAAAATTCATCTTCTACATGATTTCGAAAGTAACTGCTTCAGTATAATTGATCAAATAATACACTTGCTATTTAGTTAGTATTCAGATGGGGCTACACAAATAGTAAGACATATTTTTTAATTGCTAATATACTTTCTAAAAACTAAAATCTGTATCTAGTTTTGTATTAAAAGACTGCATATTATTTATTATGAATCCCAAAAAGCTTTCTAAAGTCAAAAACTGCCTTTTACACGAGTGACTTAAATGATTTCCATGACCTAATATTCAGCGTTCATGAAGGTATGGTGCAACAGGTACTCTCACAGACTCTTTGTGGGAGTCTAAATTAGGATCAGACACTTTGGAAGACAATTTCACAATATCTATTAAAATGTAAAATGTGTGCACCCTTTGACCCATATTTCAATTTCTGGGAATTTATTCTGAAGACGTACTTCCACAAGTACTCAAAGACACACATTCTCTGAAGCATTGTTTGTTATGATGGAAAACTGGAAACAACCTAAAAGCTTGTCAAAGGGGGTTAATAAAACTACGGTATAACGGTATGTTGCAGAACTAAAATTAATGATGTAGGTCTCTATGTATTAACCTTGAAAGATATGCCAAATATATTATTAAACAAAAAAAGCAAGTTACAGAACCTGTATTATGATCCCATCTGTATTTGAACCACCACCTCAAACAAGGCAATTTCATCTATGTATACATGTATGCAGTGAAGTACAGGGATTAACCCTGCCCAAAGAAAGGTTTGGCCTTTGCCTCCAGCTCCTGGGAAGTAACCTCTAAACCCTTGGAATGCTCTGCCTGATAAGAATGTCTTTGTTTGCCTGGATGGCTTGGGACACACCAGATAGTCTATGCTAACAATGTGAGGGGGGCGGGGGACGACTTTGGGCCATGTGGCATCTTCTCCATCTCTGGAGGAGTTAGAAACTAGGAACACCCACATGGGTGGTCAATCATGTCTACGTGACCAAGCCCAAAGTCTAGACGGCAAGGCTCCGATGAGCGTGTCTGGTTGGCAGTACTCCATGAGTACTGTCACACATCATTGCTGGGAGAAGTAAGTGTTGTTTGCATCATTCCACTGACAGATTGGGCTTGGAACTCTGCTGGACCCTGCCCTATGTGTCTTTTCCTGTTGCTGATCTTAATTTGTATCCTTTCACTGTAATAAACTATAGCCATGAGTATAACAGCTTTTCTGAGTTCTGTGAGTCCTAGTGAATTACGGACCCTGACGGTGGCCTTGGGAACCTCCAAATGTTGCAATATAAAATACATGCTTGGGGACCAGCCCAGTGGTGTAGTGGTTAAGTTTGTGGGCTCCGCGTCAGCGGCCTGGGGTTTGCTGGTTCAGATCCCGGACAGGGACCTACACACCACTCATCAGGGCACGCTGTGGAAGCGTCCCACATACAAAATAGAGGAAGACTGGCAACAGACGTTAGCTCAGCGCCAATCTTCCTTCCACCCTCAAAAAGAACATGCTAGGAAAAAAAAGCTGATTGAAAAATGAGCAGACGATCTGAATAAACATTTTTACAAAGAAGACATACAAATAGCCAACAGGTACATGAGAGGGTCCTCAACATCATTAATCATCAGGAAAATGCAAATCAAAACCACAATGAGATGTCACCTCACATTTCTTGGAATGGCTTCTATCAAAAAGACAAGAGATTAAGTGTTGGTGAGAATGTGGAGAGAAGGGAAGCCTTGTGCACTGCTGGTGAGAATGCAAATTGGTGCAGCCACTACGGAAAACAGTATGGAGGTTCCTCAAAAAGTTAAAACTAGAACTACCATATGATCCAGCAATTCCACTTCTGGGTATATAGCCAAAGGAAACGAAATAATTATCTCAAAGAGATATCTGTACTCCAATGTTCACTGCAGCATTACTTACAATTGCAAAGGCATGCAAATGACCTCAGTGTCCATCGATGACTGAATGGATAAAGAAAATGTGGAGTATATATACAATGGAATATTATTCAGCCATAAAAAAGAAGGAAATCCTGCCATTTGTGACAACATGAACGTGCCTTAAGGGCATTATGCCTAGTGACATAAGCCAGACAAATACAGATAAATACTGTATGATCTCACTTACGTGGAATCAAAAACAAAAGACAAAAAACAAACTCATCGATACCGAGAACAGACTGGTGATTGCCAGATGCAGGGGGTGTGGGCTGGGCAAAACGGATGAAGGTGGTCAAAAGATACAAACTTCCAGTTATAAGATAAATAAGTCCTGGGAATGTAATGTACAGTGTGGTAACTACGGTTAACAATACTGTATTGTATACTTAAAGTTGCTAAGGTAGTAAATCTTAAGGTCTAATCACAAGAAAAAAATCTGTAACTGTGTGTGCTGATGGATGTTAACTAGACTTATTGTGGTGATCATTTTGCAACATATACATAGATCGAATCATTATGTTGTACCCCAGAAACTAATATAATATGTTAATTATATCTCAATAAAAAATAATAAAATACATGCTTGCCTAAGCACAAAACATTTCTGGAAGGATATACATAAAACAGTGGGACAGGGAGGAAGGGAACTTTTACTTTTCAATATAAACCTTTTTCTTCTGTTTGTATTTTGCTTAAGAACATATATTGCTTTTACAATTTAACTTAAAAAGAACTATTTATTAGCACGGCAACGAAAGGAGAGGGATCCCTATCCTTAGTAAGGATATCTGAGGGAAGAGAAGTAGGAAGCAAGAATGAATGTAAATATACTCACTAATAACCCTGAGTCAACAAAACAATTATATAATGTTATTCATATTCTGTTCACTAAGATAGGAATGTAGGTAACATTGTCTAACATAAAAAAGTTTTAAAATCTTTACTATTTAAAAGGAATAAATTTTAATTAATTTGGAAATACATTTTCTAGAAAACCTCATTCCAATAATATATAAAGGAGGTGGTACAGTTTGAAAATACCTCTACTTAGAAATCATTTTAGAGAACGTACAGGGAGAGTGCAGCCATGAGACTCTGGAGACTAGAAGAAAGGGATTTAGCGAGAAGCTTGGAGAAAAGTCCTCCTGTTCAAAAATTCAAGCCTGGCTGAAATGGTTCAATACACTACGGAAATTTGTCATTATTTTATATAATTACATAGTCAGGTCTATCTTACTGTTTAAATCAAACAGTAGCTTGAATTAGTGTGTGTGTGTGTGTGTGTGTGTGTGTGTAGGAATAAAGTACTGATACATGCTACAACGTGGATAAACCTTGAAAACATTATGCTAAGTGACAGAAGCCAGATATTATATGATTCCATTCTTATAAGATGCCCAGAAATATTTTCATGAAATGTCCAGGATAGGCAAATCCATTAAGACAGAAAGCAGACTGGTGGTTTCCAGGAGATGGAGGGAGGCTGCATTTGGGAGTGACTGCTAATGGGTACAGAGTGTGTTTTTAAGGTGGTGGAAATGCGGTGGACCCACAGCTAATAGCATCCTCAATGGTGAAAAACTGAAAGCTATCCCTCTAAGAACAGGAACCAGACAAGGACGCCCACTGTCACCACTCCTACTTAACATAGTACTGGAAGTCCTAGCCAGAGCAATCAGGCAAGAGAAAGAAATAAAAGGGATCCAAATTGGAAAGGAAGAAGTGAAACTCTCACTATTTGCAGATGACATGATTTTATATATAGAAAACCCTAAAGAATCCACCAGAAAACTTTTAGAAGTAATAAATGAATACGGTAAAGTTGCAGGATACAAAATCAACATACAAAAATCAGTTGCATTTCTATACACTAACAACGAAGTAGCAGAAAGAGAAATTAAGAATACCATCCCATTTACAACTGCAACAAAAAGAATAAAATACCTAGGAATAAACTTAACCAAAGAGGTGAAAGAGCTGTACACGGAAAACTATAAAACATTGCTGAAAGAAATTCAAGAAGACACAAAGAAATGGAAAGACACTCCGTGCTCTTGGATTGGAAGAATTAACATAGTTAAGAAGTCCATACTTCCTAAAGCAATCTATAGATTCAATGCAATCCCTATCAAAGTTCCAACAACATTTTTCACAGAAATAGAACAAAGAATCCTAAAATTTATATGGAACAACAAAAGACCCCGAATAGCTAAAGGAATCCTGAGAAAAAAGAACAAAGCTGGAGGTATCACACTCCCTGATTTCAAAATATACTGCAAAGCTATAGTAACCAAAACAGCATGGTACTGGCACAAAAACAGACACACAGATCAATGGAATAGAACCGAAAGCCCAGAAATAAACCCACACATCTATGGACAGCTAATCTTTGACAAAGGAGCCAAGAACATACAATGGAGAAAAGAAAGTCTCTTCAACAAATGGTGTTGGGAAACCTGGATAGCCACATGCAAAAAAATGAAAGTAGACCCTTACCTTACACCATACACAAAACTTAACTCCAAATGGATTAAACACTTGAATGCACGACCTGAAACTATGAAACTTCTAGAAGAAAACATAGGCAGTACGCTCTTCGACATCGGTCTTAGCAACATATTTTCAAGCACCATGTCTGACCGGGCAAGAGAAACAACAGAAAAAATAAACAAATGGGACTACATCAAACTGAAAAGCTTCTGCACAGCAAAGGAAACCATGAACAAAACGAAAAGACAACCTAACAATTGGGAAATGCGGTGGGATTCAATGGAATGGTCGTGACGGTTACACAACATTGTGAATATACTAAATGTTACAGAATTGTACACTTCAAAATGGCTAAATGAATTTTATGTTATGTGTATTTTCCCCCAATAAGCTCTAGTCATTAGCTTAAAATGTGGGAAACTGCAGATTAACTCTCAAGTTACCACAATGAATAAATGCTTAGAATGACTTAAAGTAATTAAATTAATTGTTTTATGAAAGAAACAAAAGAAAAACCAATTATAGTAATGAGGTTATAAATAGATGACTCTATTCGTTTGTCAAAACCAGTTAAGCTCTACATTACAAAGAATAAACTTTAACGTATCCAAACAATGAAATAAAGGAACTGACCTTCGTAACTTTAGGAAATGATGTTTTAACTGGAAATTATAAAGCTATAGACAAAAGCAATCATACACAAACACTGTATGCTGGTTGGTAAATTTGTTTCTCACGGGGGTAGAGGTTAACAATTCTGAAACTACCTTACATGTATAATGAGGCTGAACAAATAAGTACAAGGATGGTAGATGGCTAGAGCCAAGAGTCTCACTTTCAGAAAGGCAAGGAACAGATTCACAAAAAGAAGAAGGCTAAAATTATACCGAGTTAGAGTCGAAGACATCATTCTGAAATCAAGTATATCTTTATAAACACACACACACGGATAGATTTGTGTATCTTGTACACATATCATCTAGTTCTGTCTGCTGAGAGGACCTGGAAGCAGCGACACTCCAGTAGCAACGAATACACCCAGTGCCCAGATCTTGGTTCGTAAACACCATTTTTCAATAAAAGGACCCATGGCTCCTTATTGAAATGGCCGATTCTGAGGCAGGGGCAATATAACATGAGCCTGGGGCATCTTATAGTACTAGAAAGTGATGAAGTGCTCAAGAAAACCCACAAAAGGATGGAATATCACAAGGATAGAGGAACCAATCTGAGCTCCCAATGGCCAAACTGGAACAATTTGAACAACAAAATAAATAACATAGTGTTAGTTTATAATCTAACATAAGCTAATAATAGATGATTAGTCTCATACTGATAGAAATCAATGACTGATTACAATAAATAGGTAAGAAGGGACAAATCTTTCTTAAAGAAAAATTCCAATTTTATGTGGAGATACCACCCACTACAAAAGATGGAGCTTAATTTCTGCCCTTCTACCACTTGAGTGGGCTAGCCTTAGTGACCTGCTGCCAAAGAATAGAGACAGGTGAAATTAGTAACCTTATAGTAGAGAAACCTGGCAAACACTACCTTCACCAAGGGATGAAAATTAACATCAGCAGTGATGTCATGGGGATCTAATATACCCCTGATATGATATGATGAGAAGGGTATTCACCTGTGATATATTCTTTCAACAACTCTATAACCCCAATCTAATCACAAGAAAAACAACAAACAGACTAGTGAACATTCTACAGGATACTTAAACAGTATTCCTCAAGACTGACAAGATAATGAAAAATAAAGAAAGACTGAGAAACTGACATAGACCAGAGGAGACTGCAGAGACATGACAATTAAACGCAGTGTGGTACCCTGGATTGGTTCCTGGAACAGAATGAGGACATTAACAGAAAAACTGGAGAAATTCCAATATAGTTTAGAGTTTAGCTAATAATATGCCAACGATGTATCAACTTCTTAGTTTTGACAAATCTACCATGTCAGTGTAAGTTCTTAACGGTGGGAGATCAGGGTGCAGGGTTTATATGGGAGTCTTCTTTACTATCGTTTCAACTTTTCCGTAAACAAAAAATTATTCCAAAATAAAAAGTTTTTATAAAAGCCGCTAAATGATTTACATGGAAATCACAAATGTTACTCTTCACATTAGGAGCTTTAGTTTCTTTTTTGTTTATTTCCCTGAGAACAAATCACCACATTAAGCATCTCAAACTGTGGGTTTTTTTGGGTTTTTGTGTGTGTGTGTGTGTGTGTGTGTGTGTGTGTGTGTGAGGAAGATCAGCCCTGAGCTAACATCCATGCTAATCCTCCTCTTTTTGCTGAGGAAGACCGGCTCTGAGCTAACATCTATTGCCAATCCTCCTCCTCCCCCCCCCCCCCCGCAAAGCCCCAGTAGATAGTTGTATGTCATAGTTGCACATTCTTCTAGTTGCTGTATGTGGGACGCGGCCTCAGCATGGCTGGAGAAGCGGTGCGTTGGTGCACGCCCGGGATCCGAACCCGGGCCGCCAGCAGCAGAGCGCGTGCGCACTTAACCGCTAAGCCACCGGGCCGGCCCTCAAACTGTGGTTTTAAACTGTTCCAAGGAAACCTTGTGAAAAATATGCTGCAATACTATTCACGAGCTTATAGTTCTCCAACGATAAAACAACCACAGAACTTCTAGACAACTATTTTAATCATAGGAAAAAGATAAATTTACTATTAGACCTTAGATTTACAATGGCAAAGTGACTTTGGTACATGTTAATTACATCATTATCTAAAAAAAGTCAAAAAGGTACAAACTCTCAGTAATATAAGATGAATAAGCTCTGAGGATCTAACGTATAACATGGTGACTATAGCTGATAACACTGTATTGTACAACTGGAATTTGCTAAAAGAGCAAAACATAAATGTTCTCACAGACGCTAAAAAAAAGGTAAATATGTGGTGATGAATGTGGAACTCGAAGGGGGGAATCCTTTCATAATGTATACGCATATCAAACCATCACATTGTACACTTTAAGTATCGTAGAATTTTGTCGACTATACCTCAATAAAGCTGAAAAAAATGAAAGTTTAAAAATTAAAGAAAGAAAGAAAAGAGGCAAAGCTGGGGATTCTAAAGAATACTGTTATTTTGGCAGTGAAAATTACTTTCTCAATACGCATCTAAAGCCTCAACAGTGTCTTAAAGTAATTAGATATGACAAGATAGTTTGAAAAGGAAAAAAATTATAAATACAAGTTAATAATTAAAACTAATTAGTTTTGCAGTTAGTACAACTTGCTGCTTTTCCAAGTGGCAAATAAGAATCAAATATTTGGATCTCACATCATGAGGATTACTGTCATAAGGATCGACAGTACGGCAAATACTAACCTTCCATAGTGACGACCTTTGAAAAGACAGAAAAAAAAAAACACAGCAATTCTTCGAATGACTCAAAGATGGCAAAGAAACTTTTTCAGAGTATGGAGAGAGCTCTTATCATCTACTATTCAGACAATTGGAAGAATCTGCGATTGTGACACAGGCACCGGATGCTTTTTTAATTGTTTACAAAGGTCTCCCCTAAAAACCTCAAACACTTTCAGACTCAGCAAGTGAATTCTGAACAGCTGGCAACAATAAGGCTGATTTCATCTTAATGAAATTATACTAAGAAACAAAAAGAAGGCAAAAATCCGAAGGATAAATGAAACAAAAACCAGCTACTTAGTAGCTGTTCAATCAGTACTTATTAAATAAAACATAAGCATATTTTTTATTCAACTTGCTTCTTTATCTCTGTGCCTGCTAATATCTTACCTGGATCAACCAAAGCTTTGTTAAATATTTCTTTAAGTTTCCTACTCTTCACATTCCTTCCTTGAGCAAGATTTCTGTACATCTCATAGCCTATGATCATAACACCACCATCTTCTTGCCACCTCTGCAGCATGTAGCTTCTCTCCTGAGGACGTTTCACAGTGGCTAATTCAGAGACCTTGTGTGGGAAAATATTTTTAAAGGTAGCTATTAGAAATGTAAGAATATTAAATATTCCCCACTAAAATATGCATCATTGATAATTAAAAATCTTTTTCTTTTACTATACAGACTTCATGCAGTTATTTTAATAACAGAAAACATTTAAAATATGATACCTCAAGCTTCTCATCATCTTTTAATCCCTCTTGCCACTTCTCAAATTCATTCATCCAATTCAAAGCAGTATTAAGAGGACAAACCACTAAAGCTGTGCTGAAATCCAATTTGTCACACAAAAGAACTGTATGAAGAAAACTTACCACCTACAAGAAAACAAATTAAGTTGCCATCTTCATTTACATATCTGCAAAAAACTTAATAAATCGAGCAATATTACAATTTAATAGTTAGGAGTTTTTTGCTTTAAACAAGAAAGCAACCAACCAAAGGTCACAATTTCCAAACCAAGCAAAATACAAGGAAAAAGATATAGTACCTAAAAACAGGGAGTTAGCTCCCAACTCTAAAGCTCCATGAATCTATTACCAATAATAATAATAATATGAATATTATAAGTAACCACACCAAAACAGCAACTAAGTCCCTGGTCTTCAGAGAACGTCCCTACAGTCTTTCAGAAGATACCACCGCCCATTTAGAAGAAAATCGCGTTCTCGCGTACTTTTCCATTTTATAGTGAGTCTTCTGACTTGCTGAACCTATAATGATTATCTTATGGTTTAAAATTACACATATATTCACTAATTTCACGTCTCTGCTGGAACTCCTGCCATTCAGAAATGCAGTATTTTAATAGTGAAAACTATTTTACGTTCTCACTACAGGATCACAGACTGTTAAGAAGGTGTAAAGAAAGTACATTTCCACCTCAGAATCTTTGCGGTTTTTACTGGCTATGCCTGTAACCCCATTCTTTCACTTCATTAAGATCTCTGCTCAAACGTCACCTCCTAAAAGATGCTCTCCCTCTCTGTTCTCTCTTAACACCTGTTATCTGAAGGTACATATTTCTTATTTTATTTGATTAAAATCTCTCTCCCCCACCAGAATATAAGCTTCCTGAGGGAGAGATCTTGTTATTCTTGCTCACTGTTTGATCTCCAGCCCCTACAACTGTGCCTGGGACATGACAGAATCCAACATATATTCTTGAATTAATGAACGCACAACAACAGAATACCTTCATGTTCTTACCTGTAAAGTCTTACCAAGGCCCATGCAGTGGGCGAGAATGCATCCCGAACCTGGAGATTTCTTTGTTTTTTTTACAGACTCACAGCAGCAATCCCACATAAACTGAACACCTAAAAATGACAGCTTCATTAAGTTCAATTTAAAGGCCCAAGTTAAAAATCTTCCTTCATAAACACACCAAAAACATAACCAAAACTTCTAAGAAATAGAATTTTAAAAAACAGAGATAAAGAATCTCAAATGTAAATGGGATTTCCCCCCCACTAAGGTTACCAGGAAAAAAAACAGTGAACGCAAGCACACGACAGGGTGACTCGCCTTCATTCATCTTATCTAAACTATCACAGCAGACCTCCGCCACTCCCTGGGATGGTCCAGAGACATAGGAATAATCAAAAACAGAAACTTTATCCAAAAGAGGGAACAGATTCCTATTAAACATACTTTTGGATTTACTGAATCAATCAGAAAAAAAACACAGGAGATAATTTATCATTTCTCCCTTTATTCAATAGTCAAGACTGAACAAGAAAGGGGGCTCACTACCCAAGGAGTAGGAGCTGTAGAACTTCCCTTATGAATTTATTCACATACACACTCAAAACTGACTTACTGATTCCACTCTAACAAAGCAGAGGACAGGGATAATTTGGTATCTTTCTGATACCAAGGTAGAAATATTATTAAGAAACATACCTGAAATTGTTGAAATAACATTTCCTAAAGAAGACTTTTAGCTAACTCTACCTCACCCTACCCTGCAGCGGCCCTTAGCCAACCATTGCAGACTAGGTGAAATCCACTTGCTAAGTATACCCATTTGTAAGCGGCACTTACTTCCCCTTTGATAACACTCATTTTCTTTGCAATCATTTAATTTTGTTCTTCTTCATTTGCTTATGCATGCCATAAGGGCAGGGATCATGTCTATTTTGCTCACTAATGTACCTCCAGTGCTTAGCAGAATATGAGGCACACAGGAGACACCAAATTTTGGTAAAATTTAACTAAAAATGCTTTAATCATCTAAGAGTTTCTTACCATCTACTTGATGGGGTTTCAATTTGATAACCATATTTCTATGAACCTGCACTAAAGGTTCTTTGGTTTCTTCATCTTCATCTAAAACCAACTTGGTGGTTATTGGACACTTGGTGGGCGAAGCATCTTCAATTTCTATCACCTGCGAGAAAGAGAATTATAGATAGTTAAGCTCATAGATATCTTTCAAACAATGGTGGGATATTAGTCTTACTAAGAGAAATTTTCCAAAATATAGACATAGCTACTTCCACACCACACATCCAATATTTTGATTCAATAAGAGCAGGACAGATCACAGGATTACGTGTTTTCCAAAGTCAAAAACCTCCACAAGACCTTGAATCACTATGCTAATGTCAGTAATTTAGTGCATCGGTTCTCACCCTGGATATCTCAACACACATGATAGGCAGAGCTTTGAGAAAAGTAGTGTTCTAAAGTAGTCTACAGCACCGCCATTCAAATTTGAATAGACACATGGTTGCCACACAGGGATGATTCTGTTCCTCTAGACAACATTTGAAAATGTGCAAGGGCGCTTATAGTTGTCACAATGACTAGTCAAGACTGGTATTTAATGTAGGTAGAGGGGAAGATAAACATAAATGTTCCACAATGTGAAAGACAGTCCCAAACCAGAACTGTCCCACCCAAGATGCCAAAACACTCCCACTGGAAAACACTGTAAATACGTGTTAGGAAAGGGAAAAACTTTTAGAAACACTAGTTTGAGAAGCACAGGCTCAAAGGCATGACAAGAACATATAATACCTTCTAATTGCAAAAGGGAAAAATTATCTTAAGTTTCTTATTTAAAAGAAAACTTGAATAGACGTAAAGTACACATGAACACCTGTGTGTGCGTATATGCTTCACTGTCTTATCCCAATGTCTATCCATTACATAGTATACTCAAGAACCGTATAACGTAGGAAACAAGTATTGCCATTTTACAAATGAAAAAAAACACGGAGGGACAGAGACGTTCAACAACTTATAGAAGGTCGTACAACTATTAAGTATCACAACACTAAGATTTATACCCAGAGGGTTGGGGCTCCAGAGTCCATGCTCTTAACCACTACGCAACACTACTTAACTAAAATAAATGCTTATATAAACAGTTTTATAGTTCCATGAAAATCAATAAAAATTCACGATTTTAAAATTAGAGAAATTATGTTGTTTAAGGAATAAAATTTTACCCAGTATTTTTTTTCTTATTTAGAACTGTAACTAGGAATGAATGGATTACAGGCATACCTCATTTTATTGCTCTTCACTTTATTGCGCTTCATAGGTATCGTGTTTTTTACAAGATCCTCCACCAGCAAAAAGACTATGACTCGCTGAAGGCTCAGATGATGGCTAGCATTTTTTAGCAATAAAATATATTTTAATGAAGGTACGTTCAGTGTGTTTTCAGACATAATGCTATTGCACACTTAATAGACTAGCGTAAGGTGTAAACGACCCTGAGCTAACATCTGCTGCCAATCTTTCCTTTTTCTTTTTTCTCCCCGATGCCCCAGTCCATAGTTGTATATCCTAGTTGCAGGTCCTTCTAGTTCTATGTGGGACGCCGCCTCAGCATGGCTTGATGAGTGGTGAGTAGGTACATGCCCAGGATCCAAACCGGCAAACCCCAGGCCGCCGAAGCGGAACGCGGGAACTTAACTGCTACGTGACTGGGCCAGCCCCTAAACACAACTTTTATATGCACTGGGAAGCCAAAAAAATTTGTATGACTCGCTTTATTGCAATATTCGCCTCATTGCCGTGGTCTGGCACCAAACCCGCAATATCTCCGAGGTATGCCTATATTCAATAACCACTATAGAAATTAAAAAAAAAAAAAAAGTAGACAGAACAGTAAAATGAACCCTGTTACCCATTATTCAGCTTCAAAAATTATCAACTTCTGGCCAGTTGTGTTTCACTGACAGCCCCCGCCCATTCTCCAACTCCTCAGATCCCACAAATGATTTTGAAGCAAACCTGAGAAAGCATGTAACCTGATCTGTTAATGTTTTAGAATGTCTCTTTTTAAAACCATAACTACAGTACCATTGTTGCATGTAAAAAAATTTAAAATGTCACAAATTTGTAATAAATTACCTGAATAGATACATAGATACTGCACATACACAAAACTGCAAATGATATACAAAGCAAGACTAATACTAGGAGACAGTGTGGTGGAGTATAAATAACACAGGCCATTTGGATCCAAACTCCATTTAACAAGTTACTTAAACTCTCTTAGCTTCAGTTTCTCCATCTGCAGACTGGGAAAGATTATAAACAGCCCTCACAGGGTTATTGTGAAGATTAATATAAGGCAATGTATGCAAAGTATCTGGCATAGGCTAAGTATTCACTAAATTTTTCTCATGTCCCAGCTTGGATGTGTCGCAGCTTCATATCTCTGGGGCAAAGCCATTAGACAAAATGGAAAATTCCCTGAATGTCTTCTCCTGTCTGCAAGCTGTGCTAGGGACAATCCTAAAACATCCCCCAAGATTTCCACCCTCTAGTGTCAACACTCTGTATAATCTCATCCTCTTGACTGTGGCTGAGATCTGTAAATATGACGAGATATCATTCCCATAGTTGGGCCACTCATCAGTTGGGTTTGATTTAATCAAAAGGCAGAGTTTCCTAGGTGGGCCAGACCTAATCAAGGTGAGCCCTTTAAAAGACTGAAGTGTAACAGATACCCTCTTACTGGTCTCAAAGACAAGCAAACTGGCATGTGTAGAGAAGTCTCTAGCAGCTAAGGGTCTCGGTGCTACAACTACAAGAAACTGAATTCTGCCAACAAGTCATCTGGAAAAGGACACAAAGTCTTAGACAAAAATCACATTTCTGGCTAACACCTTAATTTCAACTTGGTGTGACACTGAGCAGACAACCCAGTAGAGTCATGCTCAGCTAAACCACTCTCAAATTCCTGACTTGTAGAACTGTGAGATGATAATTTTGTCTTGTTTTCAGAGGCTAAGTCTGAGGTAATTTTTTAATACAGCTATAGAAAACTAATACACAAGCCTTTAACTACGACTTTGAAACCATATGTTCATTAGTGATTTGGATGATATTTTTTTGTGAAGTGCTATCTTCAGAATTGAAGGTTAATGAATTTTCATCCTGAATGTAGGAGGAGATAACTTATAAAGAAATCGTCTACTTATTAGTGACTAAGTAGATGTGTTTATGCACTCAAGCTATAATGTAAGGAACGTTCATATAACAAATGATAAATAGACGGCAATGAAATCCAAGAAGTTAGGACAAATGATAACTTAAGCTATAGTAAAGAATAAATAAGGACATGAACTATATCTCACATTTGAATTGAAAAAGAATAAGGAAAAAAACTGAAAACAAAGCCATTTAACCAACACATTAAAAAAGTTGAACCCAATTTCTGCTGATGGAGACAAGGGATCATGATACATGATGGAGCATTAGGGACTACATTTGCCCTCATGCTATGATCAATTGGAAGAATAGACAAGAGGTCAAATACTGTATGATTTCCCTCATTAAGTGGTAGATAATAACAACAACAAACAAACACATAGAGACAGAGATTGGATTGGTGGTTACCAGAGGGGAAGGGGAGAGGGAGGAGGGCGAAAGGGTTAATTCGGCACAAGTGTGTGGTGATGAGTTGTAGTTAGTATTTGGGTGGTGAACATGACGTAATCTATGCAGAAATAGAAGTATAATGATGTACACCTGAAATTTATACAATGTTATAAACCGATGTTACTGCAATAAACAAAAAATTAAAAATTAATTAATTAATTAATTAATTAAAAAAAGAGTAGTGACAAACATCATGGCGGAGTTGTTCACTTTGTCTTTTCTCTCTAAGTTACAAGGAGTAGGACATCGACAGACCACCCAAGGATTCTCTACACAGCACCCCAGAATGCCTAAGAGATGCATACATCTATACATTTGAACGAGGTGGACTGGACTTTGTGGAGGCAGCTCCCAAGACAAGAGGCTCCAGGAACTGCAGCCACGCCTGTGACCAGAGGCTCCAGGATCTACAGTAACACCCGGAAACAGAGGCCCCAGCAATGCAGGCATCCTATGCTCCCAGCATCTCCAGGAACCACTGCAGTTCCTGTGACCAGAGGCTCCAGGAACCAGGATGATACCTGTGACCCAGCCCCAGCCCCATCCCCCTCCTCCAGCAGCACTGCCTCCAACCCCAGCCCACACAGCAGTGGGACATGTAATCAAGACCCCGGTACTCCCAGAAGTGGTGGTGGTGCCTGTGACCTGAGGTTCCAGGGAATGCACCGGGGCCCAAAACCAGAGACTCCAGGACCTGCAGCAGCACTCATGACTCAGCCCCTCCCCTTCTCCCAGTAGTGGTGGGTGGTGCCTGCAACCTGCGGCTCCAGGAGCCGCTGCGGGACCCAAGACCAGAGGCTCCAGAAACAACAGCAGTGCTCATGATCCAGTCCTCACCCTCTCCCCCGGCAGCAGTGCCTCCAACACAGGCCCTTACCGTAGCAGGGGCTGCATCCAAGACTCTGGGCCCCTGGCAGTGGTGGCGGTGCCTGCGACCTGAGGTTCCAGGAACCACACCAGTGCCTGAAACCAGAAGCTCCAGGAACCCTGACGGCACCCATGACCCAGGTACCCCTCCACCTGTGGCATCAGCGATGTCGCCTGCGACGCCAGCCCACCCAGTAGTGGCCAAGAGGCCCATGAACCCAGCACCCCAGGAAGCAGCAGTGCCAGCACCCACAGAAAACCCAGGAGCAGCAGTGTATGAGGCAGCAGCATCCAAGGCTGCAGAGAGCCTGTGAAAAGCCTGGTAACAGCAACAGTGGAGCCCAGACCCCGGTCTGCCCAGCTGCAGCAGTGCCCACAACTCCAGACCCCCTACCTGCGGCAGCGGTCCCTGCAGACCCAACAAACTCGGACGTGGCAAAGGAGATCATGACCCTGGCTCTCGTGTGACTCTTCCCCTTCCTCTGCCACAATGGGGGAATCTGTGACCCAGGCAACGCCAGAAGCAGTAAAAGTGCTCATGAGCCTGGTCACCCCAATGGCTAAGCCCATGACTACAGCGACACAATAAGCAGCAAAGCACCAGCAATCATGAAGGCACAAGCAGCACAAGGAAGGTACTGACAACACCTCTGACAGAGGCAGCGGACAGTGGATAGCACAGGCACTCAGATACAACCAGAACCAGCTCAGAATCAAAACACAAAGCCTTACCTAAATAGGAAAGCCTTAGCTATTTGCTATTAAAAAGGCATCAGTAGAGGAACAACTGATCAAGCGCCATGAAAAATTGCAGTAACATGGTATCAAAAAAAGAAAATGACAATTCTCCAGAAACCAAACATGAAGTCATGGAAGATTGCAACCTAACAGAGACATAAGGATAATGAGTATCCCAGAAGGAGAAGAGAAGGAGAAGGGAGTAGAGAGCTTATTTAAAGAAATAATAGCTGAGTGGCCGGCCCAATGGCGTAGTGGTTAAGTTCGCGCACCCTGCTTCGGCAGCCTGGGGTTTGTGGATTCGGATCCCAGGCGTGGACCTACACACTGCTCATCAAGCCATGCAGAGGCAGGGAGCCCACGTACAAAATAGAGGAAGACTGGCACAGATGTTAGTTCACAGGCAATCATCCTCACAAAAAAAAAAAAAAGAAACAACAGCTGAGAACTTCCCAAACTGGGAAAGGAACTGGATATACAAGTACATAGAACATCTAGTTATCTCAGCACAAAAAGAACTTCTCCAAAGCACATTATATTAAAACTGTCAAAAGTCAGTGGCAAAGAAAGAATATTAATGGAGGCCAGAGAGAAAAAAACAATAACCAACAAAGGCACCCCCATGGGCTATCAGCAGATTTCTCAACAGAAACTCTACAGGCCAGGAGAGAGTGGAATGATATATTCAAAATATTGAATGATAAAAACTATCAGCCAATACTCCACCCAGCAAAGTAGGACTTCAGATATGAAGGAGAAATACACACTCTCCCAGACAAAAGCTGAGGGAGTTCACCACCGTTAGACCTGCCTTACCAGAAATCTTGACTAGAACTCTCCTACCTGTGACAACAAAAGCATAGACAGGGAAAGGGGAAAATGATAAAACCTGCATAGGCAAATGAAGATAAGATGTTATCAGCAGAAAAAGGACTATCTCATCTCTGAGATCTTTTGTACAAACCTCATGTTAACCACAAAACAAAAATTCATAGCAGAGTCACAAAACATAGACAAAGAGAAAACTGAGAAACACATCACAAAAACAAACAAACAAACAAAACACCAAACTGAAATGGCAGACAGAAACAGAAGGGAAAAGAAATAATGGAAATATAGAGCAACAAGAAAACAAAAGAGACCATGGCAGTATTAAGACCACATATATCAATAATCACCCTAAATGTAAATGGATTGGATTCACCAATCAAAAGACACAGAGTGGCTGGATGGATTAAAAAATAAGACCCAACAATATGCTACCTCCAGAAGACCCATCTCAGCTCTAAAGACAAATATAGGCTCAGAGGGAAGGGATGAAAGGTGACACTCCAAGAAAATGGCCAACAAAACTAAGCAGGTGAAGCCATACTTGTACCAGACAAAATAGACTTCAAGCCAAAAAAGGTAACAAGAGACAAAGATGGACATTATATAATGATAAATGGGACAATCCGTCAAGAAGACACAACATTTATTAAAATATATGCACCTAAGATAGGGGCATGAAAGTATATAAAGCAACTATTAACAGACTTAAAGGAAGAAATTGACAGCAACACAATAATAGTAAGATACTTTAATTCCCCGCTTACATCAATGGACAGATCATCCAAACAGAAGTCAACAAGGTAACATTGGCCTTAAGTGAAACACCAGACCAGATGAACTTAATAGATGCATTCATAAAACATTCTATCCAAAGGCAACGGAATACACATTCTTCTCAAGTGCACATTAAAAATTCTCAAAGATAGACAATATGTTGGGAAACAAAACAAGTCTCAATAAATTTAGGAAGACTGAAATAATATCAAGCATCTTTTGCAACCACACTGGTATCAAACTAGAAAACATCTACAAGAAGAAAGCTGGAAAAGTCACAAATATGTGGAGACTAAACAACATGCTTTTGGAACACGATGAACAACTATTGGATCAATGAAGAAATCAAGGGAGAAACCAAAAAATACCTGGAGACAAATGAAAACGAAAACACAACATACTGAACCCATGGGATACAGCAAAAGCGGTACTAAGAGAGAAGTATACAGTAACACAGGCCTACCTCAAGAAACAAGAAAAATCTCAAATAAACAATCTTAACACTACACCTAAAAGCACTAGAAAAAGAACAAAGATCAAAGTCAGTAGAAGGGAATAATAAAAATCAGAGCAGAAGTAAATTGAAAGGAGACTGAAATGATAATAGAAAAGATAAATGTAACTAAGAGCTGATTCTTTGAAAAGATAAATAAAATTGACAAACTGTTAGCTAAATTCACTAACAAAAAAGGTGAGAAGGCTCAAAGGAAAGAGGAGAAATTACAACAGATACCACAGAAGTACAAAGGATTATAGGAGAGTAGTAGAAAAAGCTCTATACCAACAAACTAGATAACCTAGAAGAAATGAATAAATTCTTAGAATTGTACAACCTCCCAAAATTGAATCAATAAATAGAGATTCTGAATAGACGAATCACTAGTAAAGAGATTTAAACTGTAATCAAAAACTTCCCCCAAAAGCAAAAGTCCAGAAACAGTTGGCTTCTCTGGTGACTTCTACCAAACATTCAAAGAATATTTAATACCCATCCTCTTCAAACTCTTCCAAAAAAACTGAAAAGGAAGGGACGCTTCCTAACTCCTTTTCTGAGGCCAACATTACCTTGATACCAAAACCAGACAAGGATGTTACAAAAAAGGGAAAACTACAGGCCAATATCGCTGATGAACATAGATGCAAAAATCCTCAACAAAATATTAGCAAATTGAATACATTAAAAGAATTGTACACCACAATCAAGTGGGATTTATTCCAGGGATGCGGGGATGGTTCAATATCGACAAACCTATCAATGTGATACACCACGTTAACAAAATGAATAATAAAAATAACATGATTATCTCAATAGGTGCAGAGAAAGTATTTGACAAGATTCAGCATCCGTTTATGATAAAAACTCTCAAGGAAATGGCTATAGAAGTAAAGTACCTCAACATGATAAGGGCCAAATACAACAAACTCACGGCTAACATTATATTCAATGGTGAAAAGCTAAAAGCCATCCCTCTAAGAACAGGAATAAAACAAGGATGCTCACTCTTGCCACTCTTATTCAACATAGTATTGGAAGTCACTGCCAGAGCAATTAGGCAAGAAAAAATAAATAAATGGGATCCAAATTGGAAACGAAGAAGTAAAAGTGTTCCTATTTGTGGATAACATAATTTTATATTTAGAAAATCCTAAAGAGTCCACCAAAACTATTAGAAATAATGATTATAGTAAAGTTGCTGGGTACGAAATCTACATACAAAAATCAGCTGCAATTCTATACACTAACAACAAATTAGCAGAAAGAGAAATCAATAATACAATCCCATTTACAATAGTAACAAAAAGAATAAAATACCTAGGAAAAAATTTAAACAAGGAGGTGAAAGACCTGTACAGTGAAAACTGTAAGACATTGTTGAAAGAAATCGAAGAAGACACAAAGAAATAGAAAGATATTCCATGCTCATGGGTTGGAAGAACTAATATAGTTGGAATGTCCATATTACCTAAAGCACTCTACAGATTCAATGCAATCCCTATCAGAATCCCAATGACATTTTTCATGGAAAACGAACAAAGAACCCTAAAATTTATATGAAACAACAAAAAGCCCCCAATAGCCATAGCAATTATGAGAAAAAGAGCACAAAGCTGGAGGTATCACACTTTCTGATTTCAAAATATACTACGAAGTTACAGTAATCATAACGGCACGGTACTGGCAGAAAAGCAGAGACCCTGATCAATGAAACAGAACTTACAGCCTGGAAATAGACCCGCAAATTTATGGACAGCTAATTTCCAAGAAAGGAACCAAGAACATACAATGGAGAAAGGAAAGTCTCTTTAATAAATGGGGCTGGGAAAATTGGACAGCCACATGCAAAAGAATGAAAGTAGACCGTCACTCTACACCATAAACAAAAATTAATTCAAAATGGATCAACGACTTGAAACCATAAAACTTCTGGAAGAAAACATAGGTAGTACGTTCTTTGACATTGGTCTTAGCAGTATCTTTTTGAATATGTCTCCTCAGGCAAGGGAACCAAAGAAAAATGTGACAAATGGGACTAGGTCAAAGTAAAAAGCTTCTGCACGGCAAAGGAAACCATCAACAACACAAAAAGAAAACCTACCAACTGGGAGAAGACAGTTACAAATCATATATCCAATGAGGGGTTAATTTCTGAAATATATAAAGAACTCATACAACTCAACAACAGAAAAAACAAGCTTATCAAAAAACGAGCAGAGGGGGGCCAGCCTGGTGGCATAGTGGTTAAGTTCGCACGCTCCGCTTTGGCGGCCCTACGCACCCCTTATCAAGCCATGCTGAGGCAGGCGTCCCACATATAAAGTAAAGGAAGATGGGCATGGGTGTTAGCCCAGGGCCAATCTTCCTCAGCAAAAAGAGGAGGATTGGCAACAGATGTTAGCTCAGTGCTGATCTGCCGCACCAAAAAAAAAAAAAAAAAATGGGCAGAGGATCTGAACAGCTATTTTTCCAAAGAAGATATACAGATGGCCAACAGGCACATGAAAAGATGTTCAACATCACTAATTATTAGAGAAATGCAAATCAAAACCACAATGAGATATCACCTCAAACCCATCACAATGGCTATAATTAACAAGACAAGAAATGAGAAGTGTTGGAGAGGATACGGAGGAAAGGGAACACACTGGTTGTGAGAAGACAAACTGGTTCAACCACTACAGAAAGCATTATGGAGATTTCTCAAAGAATTAAAAATCGAAATACCATATGATCCAGTGAGCCCACTACTGGGTATTTATGAAAAGAACATGAAATCAATAATTCAAAAAGATATATGTACCCCATGTTCATTGCAGCATCATACACAATAGCCAAGATGTGGAAGCAACCCAAATACCCACTAATGGATGAATGGATAAAGAAGATTTGGTATATATATATATATATATATATATATATATATATATATATATACACTCAGCCATAAAAAGACAAAATTGTGCCATTTGTGAGACCATGGATGGACCTTGAGGGTATTATGCTAAGCAAAATAAGTCAGACAGAGAAAGACAAACACATGATTATGATCTCACTCATAGGTGGAAGATAAACAAACACACAGATAAGGAGAACAGATTAGTGGTTACCAGAGGAGAAGGGGGTAGGCGGAGGGAGGATAAAAACTTGTCTATTGGTAGTGAGAAGAATGCAGTCTATACAGATTGAAATATAATAATGTACACCTGAAATGAAGACAATGTTATAAGTCAATGACTCCAAAAAAATGATTTTTAAAAACTTAAGTTAATTAAACTGAACTAAAAGTGATTTAAATGCCTGTAGAGAACTATGCCAAGCACTCTCTAACAGAAGACAACACACAGACACTCAACAATATCCGATTTACAATATCCACTTTGTAATAAGACACCACTAGGTATGTCAAGAAAGGAAAATATTAACAATACCAGGAGAAAAATCACTTAAGAAAAACGGACCAAGAAGTGACAGAGATGTTGAAATTGGCAGACAAGTACAGTAAAACAGCTGTAAAATACGTTCCAATACTGAAAAGAAAACATGAACATAGTGAGAAGAGAAATAAAAAGATATAATGAAGAACCAAATACAATTCCTAGAGATGAAAAGTAAGTATCTCATATGAAAAATTCACTGAATGAAATTTACATCATAATAGTAAAGAAGAAAAGATTAATGAACTTGAAGACAAAGCAAGAGAAACCATCCAAAATGAAATACAGAGGGGGAAAAAATGAATAAACCAGTGGGACGATATCCAACAATCTAATATATGTAAATAGAGTCCCATATAGGAAAAGAACAGAGAAACTTAATTGAAGAAATAACGGTCAAAACTTTCCAAAAATTTGATGGAAATTACTTTTTTAAAGATTTTATTTATTTATTTTGTCCCTCCAAAGCCCCAGTAGATTGTTGTATGTCATAGCTGCACATCCTTCTAGTTGCTGTATGTGGGACGCGGCCTCAGCATGGCTGGAGAAGTGGTGCGTCGGTGCGCGCCCGGGATGCGAACCCGGGCCGCCAGCAGCAGAGCGGGCGCACTTAACCACTAAGCCACGGGGCCGGCCCATGATGGAAATAATAAACTCACAAGTCCAACAAGTTAAAAGAATACAAAGCAGGATAAAAACTAAGAAAACCACAATCACCGATTCCCGAAAACCTTTTAAAAATCATTAAAACACTCTTAAAACAACAAGAAAAAAGGAGACATTACATACCCAGAGGCAAAGACCACAAACAACATGTCATAGAGAAGCAACATCTTTAAACAGATGAAAGAAAAAAAAAATAAAACTATCAACTTACAATTCTCACCCAGGGATAATAACTTTCAAAAATGAAGTGAAAAGGTAGAAGTCAAAAAAAGGATGGACTGAGAATCTCTAAGCTCTCTTTTCTGCACAGAAATGTTGAAAAACAAATCAGAAACTGTCTGAACTAACTTTGCCAGAATTCTGGAAAACAGTCAAAGTTTTACAGCAACCAAGTGAATGTCCAGTCAAGAAAAAGCCATCTTCAAAATGGTAGGAAAGTTTTATGGCATTTTTACTTGCCCTTACCTCATCACCTCCCTGGTGAGGTGATGGTCTTATTCTTGAAGCAGCAGCAGGCTGGTTGCCAGTTCCCTCCCTCAAACTGGAGGGAGCACAGCAGACCTTATTTGCAAATTATTGTGTGTATCTATCCAACCTGTCTGGGAGATAACCAAAGGATTGACATAAGACTGTTATTACTCTTGCACCTAACTTGGAACTCTGTAAGGGAAAACAGCAGGCTCGGCTTTAAAAAAAAAAAAAAAAAAAAAAAGCTACAAAGCAACTATGAACCCAGAGAAGCCAGGGGCAAGACATTATGGGTGGAGACATACAATGACCACGTACAGCTCAGAGAAGAAGCGGGGATGAGAAGGACATTTAAAACCAGCAAACTGTACAGGAGAATCTAGAAAGCCATGCGTAGGTATGCCCAGGCAAGACACACGCTCAAAAGAAAACCTGAGAAGACCTTAAGTTTTAACCTAAGGCTGATCCTTAGCTTCAGTAAGACTAAGTACTGAAAGAGTGTCCCAGTACAGAGTCAATCTGCAAAGACTGGAAAACAGCAGGCATTCAAGGAAATCTCTTTCAAAACATTAGCAGAACGTTAGTGAAAAGAGACTTCAGTAATGACACAAAACAAAGAACTGACTTTTCAAAAATAATTGGGGAAAGTCTCAAAATAATCAGACTACAACAACTTTAGGAAAAAAACACAGGAAATCCTTGTAAGGGAGAGAACTTAATTTCCAGAGTTATCATTATAATAGTCAAATGCCCAATTTGCAATTAAAAAAATCGCAAACCATACAATGAAACAGGAAAACACGGCCCACTCAAAAGAACAAAATAAAACAACAGAAACCATCCCTGAGAAATCCCCAACGATGAACTTGCTAGACAAAGACATTAAAGCAACTGTCTTACATATGCTCAAAAACCCAAAGGAAACCATGGACAAAAAACTAAAGGAAATCAGGAAAACAGGGTACACAAAATGAGACTAGCAACAAGGAAGTAGAAATTATAAAAAGGAACCAAACAGAAAATCTGGAGCTGAAAGAGACAATAAGTGAATAAAAAATTCAGAAGGGATTCAACAGCAGATATGAACAGGCAGAAGAATTACCCAACATAAAGATGTCAACCGAAATTATCGAGTGTAACGAGCAGAAAGAAAAAAGAATGAAGAAAACTGAGAGACTATGGGACTTGTAGGACACCATCAAGCAGACCAACATATACATTGTGAGAGTCCAAGAAGAAGAGAAAGAGAAAAGGGCAGAAAGATTATTTGAGGAAGTAACAGCCAAAAACTACCCAAATTTGAGTCAAGACCGGAATCTACAAATCCAAGAAGCTCAGCAAACTTGAAGTGAGATAAACTAAGAGAGACCCAGACTGAGCACATTATAATCAAACCTTTGAAGGCCAAAGACAGAGAGAATCTTGAAAGTAGCAAGAGAGAAGTGACTCGTCACATACAGGGATCATCAATAACCTTATCAGCTGATTTCTCACCAGAAACTTGGAGGCGAGAAGGCAGTGCAATAATATATTTTAAGGTGTTGAAAGACAATAACTGTCAGCTTAAGAATTCTATATCGAAAAAAAGTATCCTGCAAAATAAAGGGAGAAATTAAGACATTCCTAAGCTAAGAGAATGCGTTGAAACTAGACCTACTCTATAAGAAATGCTAAAGGGAGGTCTTCAGTTTGAAATAAAAGGATGCTATATAGTAACTCAAAGATATATGAATAAACATCTATCAAAAAGATACATACAGGGGCAAATATAGAACCTAGTATTATGGTATTTTGGTTTGTAACTCCAGGTTAACTTACTACAGGATTTAAAAGTCAAATGCATAAAAAAATAATTATACATATATGTTATTGGGCATAAAACTTATAAAAATGTAATTTGTGACATGAATAATATATGGGGGGAATGGAGCTCTATGAGACAACAGTTTTTTGTATGTGATTGAAGCTAAGTTCATATCAATTCAAACTACATTGTTATGACTTTAGGATGGTATATGTAATCCCATGATAACCACAAAGAAAATATCTACAGATTATACACAAAAGACAACAAGATAAGAATCAAAATGTGTTACTGCAAAAAATCAGCTAAACAAAAAAGAAGGCTGCAATGGAGGAAATGATAAGCAAAAAGCAGTAAGACATACAAAACATAACAAAATGGCATAAGGAAATCCTTACTCATCAGTACTTACTTAAAATATAAATGGACTAAACCCCCAATCAAAAGGCATAGATGGATAAAATGGATTAAAAAATGATCCAAATATTAGTTTTCTCCAGAAGACTCATTTTAGATTGAAAGACACAAATAGGTTGAAAGTGAAATAACAGTAAAAGATATTTCATGCAAACAGCAAGTAAGAAGGCTGGGGTGACTATATAAACATAAGACAAATAGACTTTATGTGGAACACTATTACAAGAGGCAAAAAAGATATACATTGATAGAAAAGTCAATTACAAGCATATCTTGCTGTATTGCACTTTGTTTTATCGGGTTTTTTACAAGACCCTCCACCAGCAAAAAGATTACGACTCGCTGAAGGCTCAGATGATGGTCGGCATATTTTAGCAATAAAGTATTCTTCAATTAAGGTATATACACTATTTTTTAAAACATAATGCTATTGCACACTTAACAGACTACAGTATAGTGTAAACATAACTTTAATATGCAATGGGAAACCAAAAATTCATGTAACTCGCTTTATCGCAGTGGTCTGGAACCAAAGCTGCAATGTCTCTGAGGTAGGCCTGGAACCAAGAAGATAAAACAATCATAAACATTAAAGGCACCAACAACAGAGGCTGCTCCAAGACATATGAAGCAAACACTGACAAAACTGAAAGGACGGGGCCGGCCCCGTGGCTTAGCGGTTAAGTGCACGCGCTCCGCTGCTGGCGGCCCAGGTTCGGATCCCGGGTGCTCACCGACGCACCGCTTCTCCGGCCATGCTGAGGCCGTGTCCCACATACAGCAACTAGAAGGATGTGCAGCTATGACATACAACTACCTACTGGGGCTTTGGGGGGAAAAATAAATAAATAAATAAAATCTTTAAAAAAAAAAAAAGAACTGAAAGGATAAATAGATAGTTCTACAATGATAGTTTGAATTATTTTTTATTTTTTATTTTTACTTTTTTAATTTTTTTTATTTTTTTCCCCCCAAAGCCCCAGTAGATAGTTGTACGTCATAGTTGCACATCCTTCTAGTTGCTGTATGTGGGACGCGGCCTCAGCATGGCCGCAGAAGCGGTGCGTCGGTGCGCGCCTGGGATCCGAACCCGGGCCGCCAGCAGCGGAGCGTGCGCACTTAACCGCTAAGCCACGGGGCTGGCCCCTACAGTGATAGTTTGGCGATGGCAACACCCTACTGTCAATAATGCACAGAATGAGCTGACTAAAGATCACTACGGAAACAGAGTACTTGAACAACACTAGAAACCAACTGGCCCTGACAGACATATAGAGAACACTCCACTCAACAATGGCAGGGTAAAGTTTTCTCAAGTGCACATGGAGCATTCTCAGGGACAGACCATGTGTTAGGGCACAAAACAAGCCTTAATAAAGTTGAAAAGACTGAAATCATAAAAAGCATCTTTTCCAATCACAATGGAATGAAACTAGAAATCAACAACAGAAGAAAAACTGGAAAAAATGCAAATATATGAAAATTAAACAAGACATTCTTAAATAACCTATAAGTCAAATAAGAAATCACAAGGGAAATTAGAAACTATCTTGAGACAAATGAAAACAGAAACAGAATACTAAAACTTAAAGGATTCGGCAAAAGCAGTGCTGAGAGGGGAATTTACAGCGGTAAACACATACATTAAAAAGGAAATAAGATCACAAATCAAGAACTTCACTTTACACTTTAAAGGAGTAGAAAAAGAAGAGCAAACTAAACCAGAGTTAACAGATGGAGGGAAATAATACAGATCAGAGCAGACGTAAACAGACACTAGAAAAAGAGAAAATCGACGAAATCAAGTTAGTTTTTTTTGTTTTATTTGTGAGGAAGAGTGGTCTTGAGCTAACATCGGTGCCCATCTTCCTCTATTTTCTATGTGGGATGCCGCCGCACCATGGCTTGATGAGCGGTGCGTCGGTCTGCACCCGGAGTTCAAACCTGTGAATCTCAGCCCATTGAAGCAGAGCACACGAACTTAACCACTATGCCACTGAGCCTGTCCCAAAAGTTAGTTTTGTGAAAAGAATAAAATTCACAAATCTTTAGTTAGGTTGACTAAGACCAAAAGAAAGGATTGAAATTACTAAAATCTGAAACAAAAGTGGGGACATTACTAGCAATTTTACATAAATAAAAATAATTATGAAAGAATACTATAAACAACTGTACAACAAAATGGATAACCTAGATGAGATGGAAAAATTCGTAGAAACACAATCTACCAGAACAGATACAGGAAGCAAAACAAAATCTGAAGAGACTGCTAAACTAGTAAGAACACTGAATCAGTAATCAAAACTTCCAACAAAGAAAAGCCAAGGACCAGGTGGCTTTCCTGGTAAATTCTACCAAAAGTTAAATAAAAAATAATTAGTGCCAATCCTTCTCAAACTCTCCCATGAAACTGAAGAGGGGGGAACACTTAAAATGAAATCAATGAGACCAGCATTACCCTCATTCGAAAGACAGACAAATAAGCTGTAAGAAAACGATAGATTCTGTATAAATATAGATTCAAAAATCCTCAACAAAATACTAGCAAACCAAATTCAGCAGCCCATTAACAGGATTATACAAAATGACAAAGGGGAAAATCTTCATAACGTAGGATTTGGCAATGATGTCTTAACGTGACACCAACAGCACAGGCAATGAAAGAAAAAATAGAAGAATTGGACTTCATCAAAATTTAAAACTTTTGTGCAAAGGATATATCACTAGAGTTAAAGGTGATCCACAAAATAGGGGGAAAATATTTGCAATTCACATATCTGATAAGGGATTAATATCCAGAATATATAAGAAACTCCTAAAATTCAACAACAACAAAAAACCAAACAACACAGTTTTAAAATATGCAAAGGACCTGAATATACATTTCTCCAAAGATATACAAATGGCCAATATGCACATAAAAAGATGCTCAACGTTATTACTCATTAAGGAAATGCAAATCAAAACCATAATGAGTATGATACCACTTCACATCCATTTGGTTGGCTATTACCAAAAAAAAAAAAAAAAAGGGAAAATAATAAGTGTAGGTGAAGACAAAGAGAAACTGGAACCCATACGTATTGCTGGTGGGAGTTTAAATAGTGCAGTTGTTGTGGAAAATGGGATAGTAAGACCTCAAAAAATTACATTCCAGAATTACCATACATTCCAGCAAGTCCACTTCTGTGTATATCCCCAAACGAATAGAAAGTAGGAACTTGAAGAGATATTTGTACACCCGTGTTCATAGCAGCATTCTTCACAATAGCCAAAAGGTGGAAGAAATCCAAGTATCCATCAACAGATGCATGGATAAACAAACTGTGGTATATGCATACAATATTTATTTATTTATTCTTAAAAAGAAATGAAATTCTCAGAGTTGATATAACACGGATAAATCTTGAAAACATTATGCCAAGTGAAATAAGCCAGACAGAAAAGGACAAATATTGCATGACTCCACTTATATCAGGTACCTAAAACAGGCAAATTCATGGAGACAGAAAGTAGAAAAGAGGTTACAAGTGGCTGAGGGGAGGGGGGAATGGGGATGTATTGTTAAATGGGTACAGTGTTTGTTTAGAATGATGAAAAAGGATGGTGGTGATGGTTGCACAACACTGTAGAGGTATTTCATTACACTGTGCACTTAAAAATAGTTAAAATAGGGACCGGCCCCGTGGCCTAGTGGTTAAGTTTGGCATGCTCTGCTTTGGCGGCCCAAGTTCGGCTCCCAGGCTCGGACCTACACCACTCATCGGCGGCCATGCTGTGGCAGCAACCCACGTACAAAATAGAGGAAGACTGGCACAGATGTTAGCTCAGGGTGAATCTTCCTCAACAACAACAAAAAGTAGTTAAAATGGTAAATAATTTTTTTAAAAAAGAGCCCAAAGAAGCACAAACAAGAAAAGTCATTCCAACGTGTAACAGGATAGTCTAATTTAGTGAAAACATTGAAATGATCTAAATGTCCCTCAAAAGAGGTTTTGGGGAGGGGAGGATTGATGGTGGTACAGTCATCTCCCCTCATCCACGGTTTCGCTTTCCAGTTTGAGTTAGCTGAGGTCAACCGCCCAGGATGTGAATCATCCCTCTGTCTAGCGTATGGATGCTGTATACACTACCCACCCATTAGTCACTTACTAGCCGTCTTGGTTATCAGATTGACTGTCATGGTACCGCAGTGCTTCTGTTTAAATAACCCTTATTTTACTTAATAATGGTCCCAAAGCACAAGAGTAGTGATGCTGGAAATTCAGATACACCAAAGTAAAGCCGAAGAGTGCTTCCTTTAAGTGAAAAGGTGAAAATTCTAGACTAATAACAAAAGAAAAAAAATCACTTGCTGAGGTTGCTAAGATCTACAGTAACTTTTATTACGGTATATTGTTACAATTGCTCTATTTTATTATTAGTTATTGTTGTTAATCTCTTACTGTGCCTAATTTACAAATTAAAATTGATCATAGGTATGTATGTACAGGAAAACATACAGTATATACAGGGTTCGATACTACCTGCAGTTTCAGGCATCCACTGGGGGTCTTGGAACGTATCCCCCACAGATAAGGGGAGACTACTGTACGTCCATTCAACAGATGAGTTGTGCCACAGTTAAGAGCACACACAACTTAGGGAGGTCATGGAAAATTCTCCAAACATTAAGTAAAAGGAAAAATACTCAGTAAGTTGAAGAAAACCACAAAAATATGTGCAATACATCTGTGCATTCCATGGTATGTCAAAAGCAAATGTACACTTAAGACTGGTACATTTCAGGCTGGCCTGGTGGTGTAGTGGTTAAAGTTCGGCAGCCTCTCCTTCAGTGGCCTGGGTTCACAGGTTCTGATGCCGGGCGTGGACCTACACTGCTGACCAAGCCACGCTGTGGTGGCGACCCACACACAAAATAGAGGAAAAATCGGCACAGATGTTAGCTCAGGGCCAAGCTTCCTTATATATAAAAAAACGGACTGGTACATTTCACTGTATATAAATTTTAAACAACAAGGAAAACTTGTAAATATGTATGAATTCTAGCTAATGATATGCATGCTGAAGCATTTGGGTCAAGTGAAATGATGTCTGCAGTGAACACTGAAATGCATAAAAAAAATGTAATGATGCATAGAGATTAGTAGATAAACAGGAAAGTAAATAAACCAAGTATACTAAAATATTAACAGAAGAACCTGGAAGGTACGTTTATGGGAAATTGCTGTGAAATTCTGTCAACCTTGCTGTATGTTAGAACTTTTCATAATGAAATGTTGGAAAAGAAGATGGTGCAGCTATGTTATTATTACATAAAGTAGATTTCAGTTGAAGGAAAATTACCAGAGATACAAAGGGACACTACTTATTGATAATGGGTCAATTCACTAGAAAGACATAATAATTCTAGATGTACATGTACCTAACAACGGAGCTGCCACAAAAAGAAGAAACTGAAAGAACTGAAAGAAGAAAATGACAAACAAACAATTCTACTTGGCGATCTCAACACTACTCTCTCAATATCAGACAAAATATCATTAAAGATATAGAGGACCTGAATATAATCGACCAACAAAACCTAATTGAAATTTATAGAATATTTCACCCAACAACAGCAGAGTATATACACGGAACATCCAAAAAGAGACACCACTTCTGGGTCATAAGAAAAATTAGAAAATATTCTGAACAGAGTAACAGTGAAACACAAAACATCAAAATTTGTACAATGAAGCATTTAAAACAGTATATACAGTGGGGAATTTTATACCTTGAAATGCAAATATTAAAAAGGGAGCAAGATCCAAAATCAACCTTATGTAGCTAGAAAAATAAGAGCAAATTAAAACCAAAGAAAGATGGAAAAAATGAAAATAAGAGTGGAAATCAATGAAATAGAAAAAAGTGAAACAATAGAGAAAATCAAACCTGGTGTTTTTGAAAAGATAACAAAATTGCTAAACCTCTAGAGAGATTAATTAAAAAAAAAAAGGTAAGATATAAATTACCAACAACAGAAATTAAAGACGAGATATCACAACAGAGCCTACAAAAATAAATGGATAATAAGGGAATGTTATGAACATATCCATACCAATAAGTTTGACTACTTATATGAAGTGAACAAAGTCCTTAAAGAAAAAATTTGTCAAAACAGATTTAAGGAAAAACAGATAGACTAAATAGCCCCACATTTCTTAGAGAAACTGAATCTGTTTAAGAAAAAAAACCTGGGGCTGGCCTAGTGGGGTAGTGGTTAAGTTCACACGCTCTGCTTCAGCAGCCTGGGGCTCGCTGGTTTGGATCCTGGGCGCGGACCTACGTACTGCTCACCAAACTATGCTGTAGCGGTGTCCCACGTACAAAATAGAGGAAGATTGGCATAGATGTTAGGTCAGGGCCAAACTTCCCCACCAAAAAAAAATAGACTCAGAAAACTCCAGGCCCATGGCTTCACTGGAGATTTCTACCAAACATTTAAGAAGGAAATAATATCTATCCTACAAACATTCTTTAAAAAGACAGAGGAGGTGGGAGGGAGCACTTCCGTACTCACTTTACATAAGAACAGTATTACCGCAATAGCAAAACCAGAAACATATTCCAAGAAAAGAAATCCACAGACCAACATGCCTACTTAACATTGAGGTAAAAATCCTGTTGAAATATTAGCAAAAGAAATACAATAATATATAAAATAAGTGATATACAATGACCAAGCAAGGCTTATTCTAGGAATGCAAGACTGACTTTCTAGATCATCCCAACAGATATATTAAAAAGCATCTGAAGAAATTAAGCATCCATTTATAATTGAAAAAGAGAAATTAAGAACAGATTTCAAAGAAATTAGTAAAAAGGTTTTTACGTATAGACAACATGAATGTATACGTAGAAAACCCTCAAGAATCTACCAAAAAAAAGCTACGAGAATTAGTAAGAGGATTTAGCAAGGTCACAGAACACAAGGTCATTAAATCACTTGAAATTTCATTTACCATGACATCAGAAAAATATGAACCACTTAAGGATAAATTTAGCAAAATATGTGCTAGATGTGTACAATAGAAACTACAAAACATTGCTAAGAAAAATCAAAGAAGAGTTAAATAAATGGAGAGATATACTAGATTCGTGTAATAGGAGACAAAATACTGTTAAGATGTCACTGATCCAAAGATCCAACACAATCCCAATAAAAGTTCCAGGAGGACACCTGTAAAAATCGACAAGACAGTAAAATTTATATGGAAATTCAAATAACTGAGAAGAGCCAAAACAATTCTGAAATGTTGGAACAAAGTTGTAGGAGTTACAGTATCTGATTTCAAGACTTACATTGAAGTATAAGGTTACAGTAATAAAGACAGTGTGGTATTGGCTTAAGTATACACATATGGATCAATTGACTCACAAATATATGATCAATTGATTCTTGACAAAGGTACCAATGTAATTCAATGGAGAAACACGTCTTTTCAACAACTGGTGCTGGAACAACTGACTATTTGTGTGGGGAAAAACATGAATCTTCACCCATACCTCAAATATCATTTGCTAAAATTAACATCAAAGGGATCATAAACTTAAATGTAAAAGTGAAAACTACATAGTTTTATAAGAAATCACAAAGGAAAATATATTTGCAACTTGAGGGTAGACCAAGATTTCTTAAACAGAACACCAAAACAAAAATCATAAAAAAATGATAAGTAGGACTTCATCAAAATTCAAAACTTCTTGCTTTTTGAAAGACACCATTAAGGAAATAAAAAGAAAAGCCACAAAGAAAGAAAATGTGTAGAATTCATAAACATGAAAAATAGCAGGTATTCAAAATATGTAAAAAACTATCACAACTAAAAGAAAAAGAAGACAAATAATCCCCCCCTTCCCCCCAAAAAACAGCAAAAGATTTGAATGGACACATCACAAGGATGTACAAATGACCATTAAGTGTGGGAAAAGACGCCTAATATCATTAGTCATCAGAGAAATGCAATTAAAATAACAATGAAATACCACTGCACATCTTATTAAATGGCTAAAATTTTAAAAACTGACAACTAGGGTTGGTAAAGATGTGGAGAAATTGGAACTCCCACACATTGCTGATGGGAATTCAGATAGAATTGATAGAGCCACATTGAAAAACGATTTGGCAGTTTATTATAAAGTTAAACATCAATCTGAATAGGCCTATATATATTAAAGAAATTGAATCAATAATTAATAAGCTTCCAAAACAGAAGGATTCAGGGCCCAGATGGGTTCACTGGTGAATTCTACCAAACATTTAAGGAAGAAATTATACCAATTCTCTACAATATCTTTCAGAGGATAAAGCAGAGGGAATACTTCCTAACTCAATCTACGAGGCCAACATGACCCTAATATCAAAACCAGACAAAGACATGACAAGAAAAGAAAACTACAGACCATTATCTATCATGAACATAGATGCAACAATCCTCAACAAAATGTTAGCAAATTGAATCCAAAAATGTATAAAAAGAATTACACACCATGACCAAGTGGGATTTATCCCAGGTATGGAAGGCTGATTCAACATTCGAAAATCAATGAAGGTATCCCATCACATCAACAGGCTTAAAAAAAAAATCACATGATCACATCAATAGATGCAGAAAAAGCATTTGACAAAGATCCAACACCCATTCATGATAAAAATGGTCAGTAAACTAGGAATAGAGGGGAATTTCCTCAACTTGATAAATAGTATCTGCAATCTACAGCTCACATCATACTTAATGGTGAGAAACTAGAAGCTTCCCCAATAGGGTCAGGTGCAAGGTAAGTATGTCCCTTCTCACCACTCCTATTCAATATCACACTGGAAATTATAGCTAACGCAATAAGACAAGAAAAGGAAATAAAAAGTATACAGACTGGGAAGGAAGAAATAAAACTTTGTTCACAGAGGAAGTGATCTTCAATGTAGAAAATCTGAAAGAACTAACAAAAAAATCCTGGAACTAAGTGATTATAGCAAGATTGTAGGATATAAGATTAACATATAAAAGGTAATTGCTTTCCTATATGCCAGCAATAAACAAATGGAATTTGAAAATAAAGTTAAATATGTACATACCATATGGCCCCATAATACTACTCCTAGATATTTTACCAAGAGAAATGAAAACTAAGACCTGTACACACAAAGACCTGTACACAAATTGTTCACACAAGACCTGTACACAAATATTTATAACAGCTTGATTCAGAAGCCAAAAATAACCCAAATGTCCATCAACGAGTGAATGGATAAACAAATTGTGGTCTATCCATTCGATGGAATACTATTCAACAATAAAAACAACAAACTACTTAGTACACACAAACATGGATGAGTCTCAAAATTATTACCCTGAAAATTATATGCAAGAGAACATACTGTATGATTTCTTTTATATGAAACTTTGAAGAAGACATATCCACGCGGGCCGGCCCGATGGCTTAGCAGTTAGTTGCGCATGCTCCACTACTGGCGGCCCGGGTTCGGATCCCGGGCGCACACCGATGCACCGCTTGTCCGGCCATGCTGAGGCGGCGTCCCACATACAGCAACTAAGAAGGATGTGCAACTATGACATACAGCTATCTACTGGGGCTTTGGGGAGAAAAAGGGAAAAAAAGGAGGATTGGCAATAGATGTTAGCTCAGGGCCGGTCTTCCTCAGCAAAAAGAGGAGGATTGGCATGGATGTTAGCTCAGGGCTGATCTTCCTCACACCAAAAAAAAAAAAAGAAAGAAAAAGAAAAAGACGTATCTAATCTACAGTGATAAAAATGGATCACTGATTCCCTGCACCTAGGGATGTAAGGCTGAGGACTGACCAGGAAGTACTGATGAAAGTTTTCTACATCTTAATTGTGGTAATGGCTACATGGAAATACACCTTTGATAAAATTCTTTGATCCTAAACTTGGTATGGGAAATACATCATACACAATTGGTGGCTACAGAAAACTACATTAAATTTCTTGGGATAGTTTACTTAAGCTAAACCATTGCAAGTGGCTAAAAATGTTGGATTGAACATACTTCTTTACTAAAATGACATCAAAGAATATTTGAAAAAGTTAAAATCCCAAAAGTACAAAAGAAGAGGAAGGAAGATCCTGGCAGAAATGAAATGTCAACAAAACTGTGAAAGCTAGAAGGCATACGGACAAGTGTCAAATGACAACAGAATAAAGAAAGATGAAAGTTGAGTACCTGTAGAGAAGAAAACCAAAAAGAAGCACCAGATTTGATACTCCTCAGAAGGTTCAGGACCAGGAGGCATCAATTAACACCAACAGGGAGAAGTGTGAAGTGGAAAGCAGGGGAATTAGTTGAAACGCCAAATAAGGAACTGGTTAGACCTACTAGACTGCCAAATTAATCCACTAAAGTCAGGTGACTACCACACTTCAAAAATTCTGGCAAGTAAGGTGCATGGGGAAATGAGGATCTAGGGAACAAGAGGTATAAAACAAGAGATAGGTGAGGGAACTCCCAGAATAGTGAAAATAGATGAAGCAGACCAGATTAGAGTAGGAAAACAAGGCTCCAGCATTGACAGTTGAAAGAAAACAACTAGAACCGATAAATTACTTGATGTGTTTGAAGTTATTGAGGAATTTTAGGGTTTTGCTGGAAAGATGGGAAATGAATTAGTCATAGGTATGTAGAAAAAAAGAGAAAACAACCAAAGCATTATTAACTCTAGGAAAAGCAAACAAACAAAATATATATATATATACTAAGGAATGTAATCGTTATACACTATGGGTATGTACACATGCATATGTGTGTGTAGGAGATATACATGGAATATACACTATGTAGCCCTGCTGTGAATATTTACAGTTATAGCCATACAAACACTGACTAATGATTTAACCGGAACTGTCATATAACCATACTGAGAGAATGGGAGGAGGAAACTCTGTCTTTGGTGGGTAGTATATGAGGGCTAAATCCACAACTTCCATATAATAATGGTCATGTCTAAAATTGAGAAATGAAGAAATAGCATTATAAGCATATTAAACAGAAACATACAAGTAAAAGCAAAGAACAGCTAAAAGAATTACTTCTGAGTAGACTCTGGGTAGAACAGAACTTTTTTTTTTTTCCAATGTAGTCTTATAGTAATATTTGATTTTAACAAAGCACATATATTCAATTTAATAAACATAAAAATTTAATTAGAAAGTAAACATGATAAATCAATTAAAGTACATGGAATATGTTAATACACATTTAAATTATCTGAAATAAAAGGGAGAGGAAAGTACAGCACCTACCACATACAGGGACTGCAGTTAGGTGAAACACATGTATGTACATGATAGGGATCAGAATAAGAAAATCATAATAATATAGGATTTTAATGTCTATTTACCTAGTGCTATTTGTTGTTTAAATTTTTTTAAATAAAATTAACATCACAAAAAGAGACAACCAGACTTAAAGTACCTCTAAGTGAGATGCAAGAGGAAGTGTATATTACCACCCATGAGTATTTTTGCCAAAAAAAAGAACTGAATCTAAATCTGATCAGGCCTTTCTATCGCAGTTTACAGGACATACAGGAGCCAGTGAAAATACACCACAGGGATGCAACCAGCAATAGTCAGAATACAGGAAATTCTACACAAATAATCTGGTTTCTTAAATAAATTTACTATAAGAAAGAAAAAAAGGAAAACTTCAGATTAAAACAGACTTAAGAGACATAGCACCCAAATGCAACATAACATGTAGTGAGATCCCAATTCACATCTACTGTTTTTAAAAACCACCACTAGGTTTGCAAGAAAACTGAAGGAATTTTGAATATTAACTAGATATTTGATGATACTATGGAATTTCTGTTAATTTTTAAGTGTAATAATGGTACTGTAATAATGTTTAAAAGATCCTTATCTTTCGACAATATATTCTGAAATATATATAGACAGAATGATATGATTTCTGAGACTTCTCCAAAATAATCTGAAGGTAAGAGGATAGACGAAACAAGACTGGCCGAGTGTCGGTGACTGCTGACACTGGGTAATGGGTACATGGAGATTTATAATACTATTCCCTCAACCTGTACATAAGCTTGAAAATTTTTACAATAAAAAGTTTAGTTAAAAAATTGAAATCTTTTATGGATTTAAGCAATAATTTTTAAACATTTTTCTACCCCAGATAAAACACAATCACTTTGGTAATCATTCAAGAATCTCAACTCTTTCCATGTACCTAATTATATTGATAAAGCCTAACGAAGATTTTTAAGTTGCATAAAATACTGTTAGTAGGGAAAAGCAACTGTAACTAAAAATCTATGGTTGATTACAACATTCTATTCTTGAAATATGGAAATATATTTATGAATCTGTGAAAGTCATGTATTATAAAGAAATCATAAATAAACATTGGTTTACCTCTCTCAATTTCTCTCGCTCACGCTCCCTCTCAGCAATACGTTTGCGCCTCTCTTCCTCTTCCTTAAGAGCATTTTGTGTTTCTGTTCTTAGTTTATCATCTTTAAGAATCTTTCGAATTTTCTTTCTGCCTTTTCCAGGAGACTTGGAATCGTCATTTTCATCTTCTTCTTCTTCCTCTTCCTCTTCGTCGTCGTCTTTATCTTCTTCTTCAGAATTACTCTATGAAATTTAAATGATCAGAGGTAAATACTACAAAGTTATCCAGCTTATCTATTTCATATTCCAAAAACTAATATACCAAGAAAAGGTGGAAAATCTTCAGAACTATACTTTGCAATAAAAAAAAGAGTACAAAAAAACAACCCAAAAAAGGGGGCAAAGGACTGGAACAGACATTTCTCCAAAGAAGATATAGAAATGTCCAATAAGCACATGAAAAGATGCTCAACATCACTTGTCATTAGGAAAATTTAAATCAAAAACACAGATGAGATACTACCTCACACGCATTAGGATGGCTATTAAAACAAAAAGAAAGAAAATAACAAGTGCTGGTGACGATGTAGAGAAATTGGAAGCCTGGTGCATTGGGAAAACAGTATGACAGCTTCTCGAAAAGTTAAACATAGAATTACCATAGGATCTGGCAATTCCACTTCTCAGATTATAACCAAAAAAATTAAAAGCAGAGACTCAAACAGATATTTGTACACCCACGTTCACAGCAGCATTATTCAAGATAGCCAAAGGTGGAAACAACCCAAATGCCCATTAACAGACGAATGGATAAACACAATGTGATATATACATACAATGGAATACTATCCAGCCTTAACAAAAAGGAAATTCTGATAAATGCTACAACATGGATGAACCTTGAAAACATTATGTCAATGAAATAAGCCAGACACAAAAGGACAAATGTTGTTTGACTCCACTTACACGAGGTACCTAAAATAGGCAAATTCATAGACACAGAAATTAGAACAGAGGTTATGAGGGGATGGAGGTAGGCGGAAATGGGGAGTTACAGTTTAATAGGTACAGTTTCCAATTGTGAATGTAATTAAGGCCACTGAATGGCACACTCAGAAATGCTTAAAACATTCATTTAAAAAAAATGACCCCCCCCACCACAAAAGAGAATAGTGTTGACAGAACAAAACACGTTACACAGAACATGTACTTTGCATAATTCTGCTTATATATAAGAAACTCAAATTAACTAACTTCATTGCTAGAAGAAATTTATTCACGAGTCATTTCTCAGTATAAAATGCTTTATGTCTTCAAAAATAGAACACTTCACATCAGTTCTATAGCCCTAAGAATGTAAAGTAATGAATTAGAACAGCTTAAAATTTCCATTAGATTTAGTTAGGGAACAGAAAAAATTTGATAGTATGACAAAATTAATTCTTGTGCATATTTATACATTCAATAAGTCAATCTTTCCACAGAAGTGTAAAATGTAAATAAACCAGTAAAATTCAACTAATGAATAGAACGCAGAAGAGGTAATAACATATTTACTATGGTCTACTGTACCAGTTATAATTCAAGCACACGGTAAATGTCATTGCTACCTTGTTTTCACTGGATGAATCTTCTTGAACCTTAATCCGTCGCCTTTTCTTTTTCTGTTTATAACTCCGTTGATTTTCTTCCATCTCTGCTTTCTTGGCAGACCTAAAGAACATTTACAATGCAAAATAAAACACTTCATGACGAATTTCCTTAAATAAATTATGTACTGGGCCAGCCCCGTGGCTTAGCGGTTAAGTGCACACGCTCCGCTGCTGGCGGCCTGGGTTCGGATCCCGGGTGCGCACTGACGCACCGCTTCTCCGGCCATGCTGAGGCTGCGTCCCACGTATAGCAACTAGAAGGATGTGCAGCTATGACGTACAACTATCTACTGGGGCTTTGGGGGGAAAGAATAAATAAATAAATAAAATTATAAAAAAAAAATTATGTACTATTTTAGAACTGCTTTACCTTTGTGTACGTTCCTAAAAAAGATAGAGGAAAACAAAAAGCAAAAACGTTTCACTAGGTTCAAAAAGGATAACCCTTGATTCTGATTCAATGATCAACATTTTACGTTATTCAGAGGGGAGGTCTGGTGTGTAAGTAATAACATGGATAAAGGGCCTTTAGAAATATAAATGGCCAATACACATATAAAAAATATTCACCATCTCTAAAAAAAAAAAGGAGATTATAAAAGTTGGATACTATTTTCTTCATATCAGCTCACATAAACTTAAAAAAAAACATTCAACCACTTTTGTTGAGAAAGTACTTCCGGGCTTAGAAATTGGTACACAAAGTTATATTAATCAAGACAGTATGTTCCTGGCATAAAAAATAGACATACAGATGAATGGAAGAGAAATGAGAGTCTAGAAATAAAACTTTACATTTTAGTCAACTGATTTTCCACATGAGTGTCAAGACAATTCAATAGGGGAAAAAATAGTCTTTTCAACAAATGGTACCAAGACAACTGAATATCTACATGCAGAAGAATGAAGCTGGACCCTTATTTTGCACCATATACAAAAATTAATGCACAATGGATGAAAGTCCCCCTAAGATATATGGTGTAGCTAACAAACTGCTCATAGTTTTATTGTTGAAAGAGTGAGGAAATGGCTATTTACATATTCTGCTAGGGGGAGAAAAATTTGACTTCTATAGGACAGTGTGAAAATACGTATGACAGGTCTTAAAATTGTACACCTTTGACCTAACAATGTCACTTTTAGAAATTCACTCTAAGGAAGTAATCAGACAAGTGTGTGAATACAGATACATATGCATGTATATGAATGATATATGTATACATGTATATATATTACAAGAGTATTGTAATAAAAATATTTATCTATCTCTATATGTGTGAGTATGTGTGTATGTGTGAGTATGCAAATATTTTTATCACAATAGCATTTACAGTAGAAAATATTGAGAACCATCTAAACATACAAAACTAGAAGCTTACTAAAATAAAATTTCATAGAGGTTATAGGAAAAAAAGGATCAAAGTCCTAGATATAAGAGCTAAAACTATAAAAACTTGTCAAAGAAAACACAGCCATAAATCTTTGTGACCTTGGATCAGGCAACGGATTCTTAAATGTGACACCAAAAGCACAAGTAACCAAAGGAAAAATATAAATAAACTGGACTTCATCAAAATTTAAAACTTTTGTGCATGAATGGATACTATCAAGAAAGGGAAAAGATAACCCAGAATGGGAGAAAATATTCACAAATCATACATCTGACATGAGTCTTGTATCCAGAATATATAAAGAACTGTTAGAAATCAACAGCAAAAAGACAATTCAGTTAAAAATGGGGAAAAGAATTTTGATAGATGTTTCTCCAAAGAAGATATACAAATGGCCAGTAAACACATGAAAAAATGCTCAACATCCTCAGTCATTTGGGAAAAGCAAATCAAAATTGCTATGAGATGCCACCACACACCCACTAGGTTGGCTATAATCCAAAGAACAAAAATGAGAAATGTTGGTGAGGATGTGGAGAAATTGGAACCCTATGCATTGCTGGCGGGAATATAAAATGGTGAGCCACTGTGGAAAACAGCTCGGCAGTTCCTTAGAAAGTTAAGCATAGTGTTACCATATTACCCAACAATTCCACTCATAGGTATACTCCTATGAATGCATATGAAAACATATGACTATGCAAAAATTGTATAGAAACGTACATAGCAGCATTATTCACAATAGCCAAAAAGTGGAAACAACCCAAATGTCCATCAACAGACGAATGGATAAACAAAATGTGGTTTTATCCATAAAATGGAATGTTACTCCGCCATTAAAAGTGAGGCAGTAGCCAAGTGACCCCAGCAAGACAGCAGACCAGGAAGCTCCAGACTCTTGTTCTCCCACAAAAACACAGGATAAACAATAACATATGGTAAAAACTAACTTTGTGACAACTCTAGAAACCAGTTAAGAAACTGCAGCAACCAAGTGAACACCTAACCAAGAGTCACACAAAATGGTAGGAAATTTCATAGTGATTCCGCTCACGTTTGCCCTATCTCCCCCACTCAGCTCAGTGAAGTCAAACGGAAGCGCCTAATTCCCAGCTCCTGCCACAGGAAGGAAGGAAAAGAGTAGAACTTGCTTGCAACCTTCTGCCTTGTCTGAGGGCTGCCCAGGGGACAGGATTCTGTCTCATCTAACTCACAGCACATGAAAAGATGCACAACATCACTAACCATTAGGGAAAATACAAATCAAAACCACGATGAGATACCACCTCACACTCATTAGGATGGTTAGTATCAATTAAAAAAAAAAAAAAAACAAACCCAGAAAATAACAAGTATTGGTGAGGATGTGGAGAAAGTAGAACTCTTGTGTACTGTTGTTGAGAATGTAAAATGGTGCAGCCACTATGAAAAAGAGTGTAACAGTTCCTTAAAGAGTTAAACATAGAATTACCACAGCATCCAGCAATTCCACTTCTGGGTATATAACCAAAAGAAATGGAAGTAGGTACTTGAATAGGTATTTGGACAGCCACGTTCATAGCAGCATTATTCACACTAGCCAAAAGGTGGAAGCAATCCAAGTGTCCACTGATGGACGAACAAATAAACAAAACGTGGTGTATACATACAATGGAACATAATTCAGCCTTAAAAAAAAAGGAAATTCTGATACATGCTGCAACATGTATAAAGCTGAAGAACGCTATCCTAAGTGAAATAAGCCAGCCACAAAAAGCAAGCAAATACTGTATGATTCCACTTATATGAGGCACCTATAGTAGTCAAATTCATAGAGACAGAAAGTAGAATGGTAGATGCCAGGGGCTGGGGAGAAGGGGGAATAGGAAGTTACTGTTTAAAGTAACTGTCTAAAGACTTGCAGTTTTGCAAGATGGAACGAGTTACAGGGATTGGTTGCAGAACAACGTGAACGTACTTAACACTACTGAACTGTACACTGAGTGGATGAGATGGTAAATTTTACGTTACGTGTATTCTACCACCATTACGAAAATCATTAACGAAGGAATAAAGTACTGATAGAATCTACAGCATGGATGAACCTCGAAAACACTATGCTAACTGAAAGAATCCATTCACAAAAACCACATATTGTATGAATCCATTCATATGAAACGTCCAGAATAGGCAAATCCATACACAAAGTAGATTAGTTTTTGCCAGGGGATGGGGGATAGGAAGAATGTGAAATGACTGCTAATGGGTACAGGGCTTCTTTCTGGCGTGATGGAAATGTTCTGAAATTGGATAGTGGTGGTTGTTGCACAACCTAGTGACTATTCTAAAAACCATCATTAAAATGGTGAAATTTATATTATGTGAATTCTATCTCAGTTTTAAAAAATTCTCATCGTATCCTATTGTGATTTTTTATTTTCTTAAAGTGCCATATGTTGCTACACTCTAGGCACAATTCTTGAGTAAGTAGTAATCTAAAAAAATCTCAAATGTTTCAAAATTTACAAGTGTACACACCTATGTAGACATACATATACACACTCACTAACACAAATAGATTGTCCATTTGATAAAATTGTAAAGGATCATATCATTCTGAAGGAGAAAAGTAAAAAATTCTGATTATGGTTAGTATCATCTAAAATACTATGCTAAGACGGAAGCAAAATTTTAAATAACTAGTAATCTACATCACTAGCTACGTGTATTGAGAGAACAAACACATTTTAACTTCTGTAATAACAGTAGTACTACTAAGACTAATAAAGAGCATTCATGGAGCACTTACTATTTGTCAAGTAGGTACTATTTTAAGCCATTTACATGCACCATCCCATTTAATGCCCACAATAATCAATACGGTAAGTACTATTGTAATCCCCTATTTCACAGATGAGGAAACCAAAGCACAGAGTACTCATACAAATAGAAAGTAGTAAAGCCAGGAGTCAGATTGAGGTAGCGTGTCTACGGAGCTTGTTATCTGATACTCTACATCTTCCCCCCATAACAACGAAAAATTACAGTCAAGAGTGTTTTTGAATGCTGAAAAGTCCACCTAGTTTAGAACATGTAATTCAACTATACATACATGTTTATATATATATTCTTTTAAATTAATAATTTTAACAATTAGTTTCAAATCAGAATATTAAATATTTTACTTAACTTTATTAGTAACAACAACTTTTCTACAAATAATTTAAAGCATGGTTCTACAGATTAATTCCTAAAATTTTTTGTGTGTGTGTGAGGAAGATCAGCCCCGAGCTAACATCCATGCCAATCCTCCTCTTTTTGCTGAGGAAGACTGGCCCTGAGCTAACATCCGTGCCCATCTTCCTCTGCTTTATGTGGGACGCCGCCACAGCATGGCCTGACAAGCGGTGCGTCGGTGCGCGCCCGGGATCCAACCCGGGCCGCCAGCAGCGGAGCACGCTCACTCAACCTCTACGCCATGGGGCTGGCCCTAATTCCTAAAATTTTTGAAAAATCAATGTAATATTTACCTTGTTCTCGGCCGTTGTTCATCTTCAGATTCACTAACTTCTTCACTAACTCCTGATTCCTGAAAATCAGAATCTTCAGAATCTTCACTGCTCACTGGAATAAAAGAAATATTAAGTTATTAAATACTTTCCAATAGAAAGGAAATTCACTTAATTTGTCAATAACTTCACATTAAAACTTAGAGCATTGTGAGAAGAATATCTGTAGTATGGACATTAGTGGATATTGCATCATATAGTAGATTAGACCAGTTAATGTTTCGAATGGTACTTATAAAAATAATTCAAATGTATTCCAACTACGATTATAAAACTATAAGATTAAGTTATGAGTATTAAGCTATGAGTACTAAATTAAGATATGAGTATTATTTGTACACGAATTAACAAAATGATAATTTACCTGTCAATAAAATATATTAGTCATTACCAAAGGTAAATAAACTAAAAAGAATTCTGGTTATTCAAAACAAGCCAAGTAGGCTGGCCAAGATGGAGTAAGAGTGACTACAGGCTCTCTCTGCCATTTATGACAACTAAAAACTGTGGACAGAACACATGAAGAAACAATGTAAGGACTCTGAAAAGCAAACAATAGCAGGCAGACTGGGGACTGAAATCAAAACTTGAATAATGATCCCTATAAAATTAGGGGGTTGTGAGTGGTGGCGGTGAGTATCATGGTTTTTTTTCCCTCCTTTCTTTCCTGGTTTTGACAGAAAGGCAGGCTGAATGCCAAAACTACGCAGAGGGTGCTAACAGCAAAACTCTGGGAGAACTCCATTTCTAGCCACAGCACTGAGAAAAAGGAGCTGGGCCCTGCAGATCACGAGAATATAAGGGGAATTTCCGATGTTACTTTTTCTCTCCAAAATTGCCACTATGATACAGGCACCTAAAACTCCAGAAGAATACCCATCTCCTGTCCAAAGGAATCCAGGCAGGGAAAATACAAGATGAGCCCGGAATATGTCGTGGGTGCCAGAAAGTAAAGCAATGCTCCAAAAATGATGGGGGCGTATTCAAAGGACACGTGATCCAATTTGAAGGAGCTCCCAATAGCCAAAGCCGGAACGATTTTGAGCAACAAAATGAACAACTGGATTATAACTCATAGAATAAAATAAATATCTCTCAGTCCATATTAATATAAGTAAAGGGATAGGTAAATAAATAGGGGAAAACAGACAACTCTTCGTTACAATTACTAAATGTAGAGGGAACGAAAGAAAGAAAATCACCACTAGGCAAACATCATAGTAATAACTGTTTCAGGCAAGATGGATGCTAAAATTAGTGGGCTTAAATATGATGAGAAACTGGATATTTGCATAGTCTCCAAGTATCTCTCCACAAGATATTCACTAAATATGAATAGGAAAATAGTCTTTTTAACAGTGGAAAAACCCAGCGGACACCAAGTTAACCAAGTAATCAAGGTTAACGTTACCAGTAATAAGACATCCTGTCGTCATACACCCTTGGGATGACACACTGAGAAGGATTCAATGTCACTTTTGAGGTATTCTTGTCAAAATGCATAATAACCTCAATGTAATCATGAGAAAACATTAGACAAATACATACACATGGACAGTCTGAAAAATAAATGATCAACACCCTTCAAAAGTGTCAAAGCCATGAAAGAAAAGACGGAGGAACTGTCACAGATTGGAGCAGATTAAGGAGACATTACAATTGAATGCAATGTGGGATCCTAGATCGCATTCTGGAGCAGAAAAAGATCATTAGTGGGAAAAGTAATGATAACAAAATCACATCTATCGTTTACTTCAGAGGTCAGAAAATATTTTATGTAAAAAGTCTCATAGTAAATGTTTTCAACTCTGTAGGCTATATGGTCTCTGGTGCAACTACAGTACTCAGCTCTACTCAACTTGACCATCGTAAACACATGAAAGCAGTAACTGAGTTAAGTATGAATGTGATCCAATAAAACTTAATTTACAAAAATAGGCAGAAGGTCGGATCTTAGCCGGATGTTAGCCTACAAGTGTAGTTTGCCAACCCCTGGTTTAGTTAATAGTATCATATCAATGTTAATTTCTTGGTTTGATTATTGTACTATAATAAGTACAAGGTGTCAAATTAGGGAAGCTGGGTGAAAGGCATAGAGGAACTCCACTATATCTGAAACATTTCTGTAAATCTAAAATTATTTCAAAATAAAAAACATTTTAAAAGATCTATCCTTGGGGCCTGCCCAGTGGCGTAGTGGTTAAGTTCATGCCCTCTGCTTTGGCGGCCCAGCATTCGTGGGTTTGGATCCCAGGCACAGACCTACATACCAGTGGTCAAGCCATGCTGTGGTGGCGTCCCACATACAAAATAGAGGAAGACTGGCACGGATGTTAGCTCAGGGACAATCTTCTTCAAGCAAAAAGAGGAGGATTGGCAACAGATGTTAGCTCAGGGCCAATCTTGCTCACCAAAAAAATAAATAAATAAAAATAAAATCATGGGTGAACATAAATACTATAAAAAATTGCTATGAGAGGAGAGGGGAATGACGAGCTATTGTTTAATGAGTTTCAGTTTGGGATGATGAAAGACGTCTGGAGGCAGTGTTGATGGTTGCACAACAATGTGAATATACTTAATGCCACTGAATTGTACACTTAAAAATGGTTAAAATTTTCTAATGTATATTTTACCACAATAAAAAAAAAATAGTAAAAAAAGAATTGCTAAGCAACTGGAAATCTGGGAGAACACGTGTGTCCACATGCACGCACATACAAATCCTGTGATTAAGGATAATTTTTAAAGCCTACTATTAACCTTTCACCAAACATTTTATTTTGAAAATTTTCAAAACCTACTAAAAATTTGAAATAATTGTTGAACACTTGTATCCCTCCTCCTAAAGTCATTTATTTTTAAGACTTTACCACATTTGCTTCATCTCTATCTATATACACACACTCGTTTTTGCACTGAACCATTTGAAATTAACTGCAGACATCATGACACTTGACCCTTAAGCATAAGGATATTGTTCTGCCTAACTAAATACCGTTATCACACTTGAGAAAAATAACGTCAATTTAATATCATCTAATATAAAGGCAATAGTTACTCTTTTTTTTTTGGTGAGGAAGATTAGCCCTGGGCTAACATCTGTTGCCAATCTTCCTCTTTTTGTTGAGGAATAGCGGCTCTGAGCTAACATCTGTGCCCATCTCCCTCTATTTTGTATGTGGGTGCCCCCACAACACGGCATGATGAGTGGTGCGTCGGTCCGTGCCCAGGATTTGAACCTGCGAACCCGGGGTTGTCGAAGCCGAGCACGTGAACTTAACCGCTACACCACCGGGCCAGCCCCAATAACTACATTTTTAAATTAGCATCAAAATAACTTTTATAACTTTTTTCAAATTTAGGTGAAAATTAAAGTTCACATGCTGCACTTGATTTAATAAGCTATTCTCTTTTGATTTCTCCCCATCACCCAACTCAAGTTTCCAGACAATATAGGAACACCAGAGTTTGCAAATCTTGGGAAGTCCTGCAACTTCAAATGGAGCATCAATCACTATGATCATAATCTGTATCAGAAACATAAATAGGTTGGGATTTTAATCTCTCCTACACAAACAAACAAACAAAAAACCACTTGGGTAATAAATTAGTCAGAGAAGAGCACAGTGAAACCATAGGTCGCAGAAAACTTGGGTTTCAAAAAAGCATTTCAAATGTAATTGTGCCCACTAAAGGATTCTATACCCTGAGCTGAGCCTGGGAGGCATAATCAATATTTCTCCTTTTGTTGAAGATGCACAGGAATTCATGTTGTTATGTAACCTGCTAAATCACTCCGTTCCTTTATACTCTGAAAGACAAGCCTGTAGTCATACTGCAAAGAAATTTATAAGATACGCATTCACAAAATGATGTACTATTATTTGTTTATTAACATGAAAACGTCCATAACATATTAAGTGTGTGGGGGGGAAGGACTTTCTCCTCCTCTTCTTTAATGGATAACTGCTACTCCATAGCCCTTTAAATGTTTAGGATTCCAAGATTCTTTCCTTGGCCCTCCATTTGCACCACGTTACAGCTCCACTGGGCAAACTCAACTGTTTTTGTGGTATTATACATATACCACAACAACTCCAAAAACCTGACAGTCATCCTAGACTTTTCTCTCTCTTATCAGTTAATAAGGCCTAACAGTTCAGTCTCTTATATGATTCAAGTCAACCCTCCTCTTCTCCAACAAACGGCACTTGGCATCATCTATAGCAATATCCTCCAAAGATTCAAAGCTTTCAGTCTCACAGAAGAGTAGGTAACTAATCTGATCATATTACATCCTTGGTTACAAGTTTTCGATGGGAAAAATGAGTGGTTGTGCTGAGGTTGTGATTCTTGAGTGCTAGTAATGAACGTCATGTGCCTTTATCTAGGTGCCTGGCATGTTCATTAAGTTGTCCACTTAGGAAGTGCGCGTTTCTCTGTATGTATAGTATACCTCAAATAAAAACTGTTTTAAAAGAGTGGTGGCACTCCCCTGTGGATATACCAAAAATTAAATTGTACACTGTAAATTGTATGGTTTGTGAATTATATCTCAATACAGCTATGATATAAAAAATAAAAATAACTTCCAAAAATTAAAAAATAAACCTTTCAATGGCTCTCCAGCCTATAGAGCCTATTGTACTTCTCAGACACTTTCAAAAATGCTTTGCTATTCCTAGTGGCAAAGAAGAGTTAATCTGCTCTCCAGGAGTTGGGTAGTACAAACCTCAGAATTTGTCCCTAGGAAGCAAAACACATTCCTTGAACTTTTTGTTAGCCAAAATTCTAAGGCAAATTTCACATTTAATTGCCCGATATACATGTGATTACTTAAAATAAGAACACTCTCCCCCAACGCTCAAGTAAAATGGACACACCAAAGAGATGTACCATGTTTACCCTACAGCCTCATGTACCCTTGGGTCCACTGCCAAGTACTCCAGTTTGAGAAACACAGGTTTACAAGGGTCTCCGGTATCTGGTCTCTGTCTTATTGGCCCAGCCTCATTTCCTGTTGTTCCTTTCCCTATCCCCTCCTATGGTCCAGCTATATCATATTAATTGCATCCCCTCTGCCACGTGCCAAACATTTTGCAGAGGCTTTTATAAATTTTTTCCTGCTTGTTATTATAAATCTTCACAACACATCTACCTGCTCCCCATTTACAACTTGGTCTGCTGAGTGAAACTCTTTATCTTTGTGAAGTCTTCTCTGGGGATAACCCCCATCCCCCAAGAAGCTAAAGAAATCCTCCTTTGTGCCACACTATACAATACCTCCCTTATACGAGACATCCCTCAGGGTGCTATAATTTCTTATAATATTAATGTCAGTAATTCTTGCTAAACCAGTGACTGCCAAATCTGCCTACATAGCAGAATCATATCAGAGATGCTTTTAAAATATGTGGATACCTAGGTGCCACCACCATCAATTATGCTGTAATTGGCTTGGGATGAAGCCCTGTCACAGGTGTATTTTATTTTATTTTATTTTATTTATTTTTTGTGTGTTTGAGGAAGATGAGCCCTGAGCTAACATCCATGCCAATCCTCCTCTTTTTGCTGAGGAAGACCAGCCCCGAGCTAACATCTATTGCCAATCCTCCTCCTTTTTTTTTCCCCCAAAGCCCCAGTAGATAGTTGCATGTCATGGTTGCACATCCTTCTAGTTGCTGCACGTGGGACGCTGCCTCAGCATGGCCGGACAAGCGGTGCATCCGTGCGCGCCTGGGATCCGAACCCGGGCCGCCAGTAGCGGAGCGCGCGCACTTAACGGCTAAGCCACGGGGCCGGCCCCTCACAGGTGTATTTTAAAATCCCCCAAGTGACCTGCGTGTGTAACCAGGTTGAAAACCGCCACACAAGACAATGATTTCCTTATTCATTTTGTATCCTCAATGTTTACCAGGATGGTGGAAACGTATCAGCATTCAATGCAGACAGATTCAGACTTTTAATGTAATGACAATTTAATCTGACTACATACAAGTTTTGCCTATAAGCTTGCACACATCTACCCAAATTAACTGCATCTTCTATCTTTCCTTAGGAAACCATTATTTCTTCCTGCAGTTATACGCAATATTTTCTACATAGCTTTTAGGTATATTTTATTTACTGCCATATTTATTTATCTTTTTAATCTAAATGACTACGAAAGATTAAAAATACACTTTGTGTCATCTCTCAAGTTTCTGGGTTATCTTCCAACTCTAAATACTTTATTTCACTCTCACGTAAGAGAACAGTTGTCGCCAATGTGCGGATATTCACTTAACATAGGCGGTCAATTGTTGGAACAGTGATACTTAAATTTCATTACTATAATTAGTTTATAAAACCGCTATGTTCCTTACATTCAGAATTAAAATGTCTTACCCTTCCTTCTATTTCTGCCTTTGGCTTCTTTGTGCTCTTTAGGCTTCATCTTGTTTTCTTCTCCAGATTCCCCATCACTCACAGTCAGTTTGTGCCTCAAAAGCCTATGTCTGTATCTCGGCTTCTTAGATTCTTCAGAATCTGAATCTGATTCAGAATTGACTTGATTTTTTCCTTCTAAATAGAAAAAATAAATCAGTAAAACCTTCATTTTTCCTTTAAAATGTTTTGTAAAACTCTTGTTTTTTTTGACAATTATCATGATTTATGAAAAAGATCAGAGCTGTGCATTTACCTTGGTGATACCAGGCAATCTCATACATCAGACTTGATGTATTACTATTATTAAATACTGATTAAATACCACCAATACACATTGCATATTTTTTAAAAGGTGAAAAATGTTTTGCTTTAAAAGTCGTCTGTTTATTCTCAGTAACTCACAAAACATGGACAATTATTACCGGATACTCAAAAGGAGTAAAGGTAGTAAAGTTTTAAACATTTTAATAAACTTCAAATACATGTAGTAAGAGATTTCATGGTCAAATAATCTTCAAAGACTGAATTGATCCAACAACCAAATTATGACATCCTATACTTCCCTCTGGGGAGCTCACCCTCATCTCCTGGGTTTTCTTCACTGTGTTTTCCAGTTCTTTTTTTCCCTTCCTCTGGTTCATCATCTGAAGACCCATCCTCATCAGAGGAAAGATTGGCTTTAATTTCTTCTAAAAGCATCTTCTTGGCAATTCTTGAGAGTAAAAAGACAATAAAAAACTATATATTTGGTGGTGAAGTATAACAATTTAAAAACAAAAAAAAAGAACTCTCTATATCGAAACAGAAATAAATGTGTCGATAGATTTTATATTATAAATAAAAGACTACCAAAACCATGTTTTAACCTAAGCTACCCACCAAAACTTTTCAAAATGCTCTTAGCACTGATTTTTTTCCCTATTCTATACAATTCTGCATTATACTGAAACAATCTCAGGGATATTTCTACTAATTATTTTGACCAATTACAACTTTATGCTGGATAACCTTCCAATCCTATACTTGCTCTGCTGCCATCACTCAACAACTACAAATCAGACAGGCCCACAACAGTAAATCAACTTATTCAGATAGACAGCATTCCAAGACAAAACTCCACATGAGAGGCTTTATTCAAGAACACAACATATTCTTAGAAAATCAGTGTGCAATGAACCACTTTATCGTGAAACAGAGCCTCAAACTGGTGGATAATATTTTTGGCCCTTAAATTTCAACTTACTCCATAAATTATGTTAACCAAATGAAAGCACACACCAAACAATAAGTATTGAAGCAATCTGAAATCCCTAGTAATATTCAAGCTAGGGCAGAGAAGAGAAAGGACATGAGTGCTATTAATTAATTACACACATGGGAAAAGAACACAAATCACCATAAGTGAGTTTTCACTTTCCAAAAAAGTACATAGTGCAGTAGCCTCACTCACTTCAAAATTTCTCAAGACGCTCTTCAAAGACCAATTTACTAATGGAAAAATCAACTGCTAAAAGCATGAGAAAATACTTCTTTAATACCATATTATGTTAAAATAAAATATATTCCTAATAAATTTCCATGTTTGCACTAAAGGAAGACTTCTGAAAATGTACGATAAAAGCAATCACGCAGCTTTTGTGCAAGGGGAGATGTTTTGCACCTGAGTGTCCAAATTAGATATGGATATAAATTCATAATTCACAGTAACAAAGGAATACCTTATAAAAAGGTTCAAAAGGAAGGTGGCATGATTCTCAGCTTTCCGTGAACTAACCTCTATGAGATAAACATGCACTGTGCAGTCAAGATTGACCCTCTAGCTCAGTCAAAAACTTGCAGCTGGAATTATGGAACTTTTGTTATTTCTGGGTTCTTCTTTGGATAAGAAATATAAAGATATTTCTTAACATGCACTCACACTTCAGTCAAGAATTCATTCAATGGTAGGAGATGTTACTGCATGTTAATGCCTTCTTAATTTTGTTTGAAAGGTAGACTGTTCATTGCTATTTTCATTCAAAGATATATAGCAAAGACACCTAATCAAACAAAGGAAAATAGTTTGAAGCAGAATTACACGGCTTGTGCTGTCCCCCCCAAACAGATGGATCAGAGATATTTAGACAATGCAGAGAGTTACCAATTGCTAAAGGAAACCACAGATCAGTTTGCTTTCCTGAGGGTTTCCACCCTGATTTGTGTTTCAATAAAGTGGAGATTAGATCACTCCAATTCAAATCCAACTGGATTTGAGCTACTAAGTGTTTCTCTTAAACTTCGCAATTCGTGGTGCGCTGACTTGGATTGCAGACAGTAAACTTTTTAAAAATAGGGACTAACATAGGGTTGCCAACTTTTCATTTTGCCAAGAAAAACATTTAAACCAAAATATCACTTACTTTCACCATTTTATAAAATAAAGAATACTTCAACACATCCTCCAGAAATTAGGAAACAGTGTCAGAATAAAGGGTGGTTCTTTAAATTTAATAAAACCGTCTTTCTAGAAAAACTCTCTAAAATCATCTTTAATACACACTACATTGTCTTTTCCCATGGACAAGGAAAAACTTTCTCAAACCAATTTGGGTAAAACCACTGTCTTGGAATGAATAAATGCGTGCGTGCGTGCGCGTGTGTGTGTATAAATAATGTGAAGCACTGGATAGTAGATTACAAATACAAAAACATAGTTCACTTGTAGTTACAGGATCTTATATCACCATTTGGATGGTACCATGTAGTCAACAACAATACAATTTTTAATTTAGTTACTATAAAGGTTACCTCAATTCCCTGATTTCAGTTTGTATTTACAAGTTCAGAACAGTCTTAAATTCCATATTACCTGTAAAGACTTGGTTGCTAATTATAGGAAATCACATAATTTTTCTCCTTTCAAATTCTAGACTCCTAAGAGTATGTCTACCATATGGGAGGTCAAAATATGTAAACCTTCCTAATTCATACTCAAGTTCTGGATTGTCACGAAGAAACTAAGAAATACGATATACATGAGATAATAAGATACAATTCTATATCAAATAATAAATCACATAATAAATCATGGAAAATGAAATGAGATCCACACACTGAAGAGTTACATGCTTTTTCAACAACCGTCAGTAAGACCATAATACATAGAACAATCGCAGTCACTTTAGAAGCAGGAAAAACTACAAACTTCAGAGAATGGTCATTTTCCTCCAAATTCAAAGTCATATACAGAGTAATGGAGACTCCCTAAGCTTTACCTCGCTAAGATACTTTAGGTTTGCCCTCTAACACCTTTTGACCAAAGGAAAACCTAACGGATAGCCATGTACATTAAGCCCTAAAAAGAATAATAAAGTGAAATCATTCTGCATAAAGTATGACTGACGGCCCAAGCCCAATATGTCAAAGACCCAGTGTATCATAAACCTAGCTTATCATATAACCTATACCCCAAAGTTAGAACTTAATTTGAAGGACCTAAGGGCTGAGGCTGACCTTCAACCTGAGCAGTCAGCAAACATGCTGAGGTGAGATGTGTCCCATTTACAAAGCCTGCTGTGAGATTCTTTAAGGGAAATTCCACTACCTTAACTCTTGAGTCACGGGCCACAGAGACTTCAAGGACATCATCACTTGAGAACCAGCTGAGGCTGGCAGGGCATCATTTTGGAGGCCTCGGCTGGACCCGTGCTGGTATGCATGTGTTGGATGTATAGTCATGATCCCTAGTTGATTCTGTTTGCTCTGAAGTTTCCTTTCTTGAGGCTTTCCAAGACGTTTCTGAGAAAATCATTCAGGCAACAAGGTACTGCCCCTGGAATCTCAATGCTCAATATTACATCTTGGGGCAGGTGTAGCATCCAAAGCAGTCACGACTCTATCAGAAGAATTAGAGGCACAGGCTGTGCCACTCTTGTGGCAGAAAACCCGGGCAGAGCCGGACGTAATGGAGCCACTCCTCCATTTTCCTGAAAGGGAGGGAAGGGAGAGGGGGAAAAAGCAAAACAATATGGGAGGGAGGGTAAAAACCCACAAACAAACCATGATCGAAACTCATGCATGAGAAAATACTAGAAACCCAAAACCCAAACAAGCTAAGTCTTCTAAATCACATAATGAATACCAAGATAATGCCCTATTACACCTTACACCTTCATCTATTAAAAGAAAGCAAAAATAATGTAAGGAATAAGCCCAACAATGCAAAGACGAACAAACAATCAGAAAAAAAAGAGAGAGAGAGAGAGCCAAGAAAGCCTCTAGTAATTCTGATCCTATCTAGAAAGGATATGAGTAATGTCTCTTGTTTAAGTGCTCAAACAGGAAAAGAAAGTAAACTGCCTCTTGCTGGTAGGTAAATCAGTTAAGTCAAAACGGTGAGTTTCTAAAAAAGGAGTGATCAAGAGAAGAATCTCTTGCACCAGGGAGCTGGAGAGAAACAGCCATTACAAGAGCCATACAAAATGTTAAGGCTGGAAGAACGGACCTTAGAGTCCAATTCTGTCATTTTACAGATGAGGAAACAGGCTTAGAGAGAGGAAATGGCTTGGCCAAAGAAACAAAGCTAGTTAGTGGCAAAGCCAGGAGTAGCACCTAAGATCCTGAATCCCAATTTGCTACTAACTTGACTATGTCAGTGCCACACTCTCCACTCATTCACTACTTCTATGCTAATGAGTGCTTGGGTGAACACCCTATAGTCACATTTTTAAAGATATCGTATTTCACTGATTTCCAATATATGTATTTGGCAATGAAAGAATTCAAGCTTTGATTGCTAAAGATTAAAGAAAAAAAGAGTTCTAAACATCTTTAGTCCAGTATGCTCCAACTCCAAAATGTACTGACAGGCCATTTCAGATACATTCTGCAATCTACTGTTTTATCTTTTAAGAGGTTCTGAAAACAGCTAAATAAAAGATATATTTTAGAAGGCCAAAATACTGTGCCTCCATACACAAAGATGAAAAAATGTCTTTTGTTTTTTTACATTTTCTGCATAATATCACAATAGAAAGATTAGTTAAAACAGAGAGTTCTGAATAAGACTGTAGGTTTAAATGCATGCCCTTTAGAGATACAACACTAAGTATAAAATGTCATACCACATTTAAAAGTTTGATATGTAAAACAATTCAAATGACCACAGCCAAAGAATGTTGGATAATTTTGTGAGAACAGTGTGGTGAACACATATCCTTCTAGTCGGATATGAGGCTTCGTTTTTTTGTTTTTTTTTTTTAAAGATTGTATTTATTTATTTATTTTTCCCTCCCAAAGCCCCAGTAGATAGTTGTATGTCATAGCTGCACATCCGTCTAGTTGCTGTATGTGGGACGTGGCCTCAGCATGGCCGGAGAAGCGGTGCATCGGTGCGCGCCCGGGATCCGAACCCAGGCCGCCAGCAGCGGAGCACGCGCACTTAACCGGTAAGCCACGGGGCCGACCCGAGGCTTCGTTTTAACAAATGTTATATACTTCAGGGTTAAGAATAAAAAATAAAAGATTTCATAGATTACTATGGAATTCCTCACCTTCAAAATCTGTATTAGTATTTTTTAACTCTTTGGTTCAAAATTAGTATCTTGATATGAATCTTCTGTAAAAAATATGACTAGGGCACAATGATCCATAATCCAAAAATGGTGGAATTCATGATATAATGATAAAGTCACTAAATAATCAAAAAAGCTAAACAACAGTTTGAAACAGTTTTTTAGTCACATGCCCTACGATATTCAAAGTTAATGAAAACAAGCACTGTTTTCGTTTTAAAATTAGTATCAAACAATTTTTTTAAAAATCTTAGGAGTAGAAAAATAAAAGCTGTATGAAATTAAGAACCCACCCTTTATTAACAATTTATACATAGGCTCTAATGTTTGAAGAAACTCGAATTACAAAATGTGTGTTCCCTGATTTTATGTAAAAATCTAAGCCAGTTTTAGAGGAAAGTTTAACAAAAAAAATTTATTAACATTGATATAAATTCAGGAAATTTGATCATGTTAAAGAACTCGTTTAATATTTTTTTATACTTGAAAAGTGAAAACAGAGAATTTATTTGTCTCCATTTTACTTTTAAATTTCAAAGATAAAGACAAAGGAGGCATATATAAAGTCAGAAAAATGAATCACTTTTGCTAACACTAGAAAATCCAAGCTGTCTTTTGGGAGGGGAGGGTATTGCCCATTTTCTGAAAGTCCCCCTATCACCAAAGAACAAAGAACAGGAAAGGAAGGCTGGATATAATGTTTGAATCTTAAGCAGACAGATCACCACTACTGACCATTTC